>NC_013041.1:0-1200000 GCF_000090985.2 Micromonas commoda
AAACCCTAAACCCTAAACCCTAAACCCTAAACCCTAAACCCTAAACCCTAAACCCTAAACCCTAAACCCTAAACCCTAAACCCTAAACCCTAAACCCTAAACCCTAAACCCTAAACCCTAAACCCTAAACCCTAAACCCTAAACCCTAAACCCTAAACCCTAAACCCTAAACCCTAAACCCTAAACCCTAAACCCTAAACCCTAAACCCTAAACCCTAAACCCTAAACCCTAAACCCTAAACCCTAAACCCTAAACCCTAAACCCTAAACCCTAAACCCTAAACCCTAAACCCTAAACCCTAAACCCTAAACCCTAAACCCTAAACCCTAAACCCTAAACCCTAAACCCTAAACCCTAAACCCTAAACCCTAAACCCTAAACCCTAAACCCTAAACCCTAAACCCTAAACCCTAAACCCTAAACCCTAAACCCTAAACCCTAAACCCTAAACCCTAACTCGCGTGGACAGAAACGTTGAACGTGTGACACTTTTTTCTGTTTGTATGTGATACCTTCCAAGGTATGATACAAGTAGCTATAGATCCGATACAACACACGCACGAGCTCAGTAGCGCTGCTGCAGCTCAACGTCCATCCTGAGCCCCACCCTTCGCTTCACCTCGATGGCGGCCTTGTCGGATATGAGGTTCCCACGCAAGCTCAGCTCAGTCAGGTAGGCATTTGTCTTTTGCTGACGCGTGTCGAGAGCAACTGGATCCAGTGCGCTGCAGAGCTCGAGGGCACCCTCGTCGCCGATTCCGTTCCTTCTCAAAATCAGAGAGTGAAGGCCGGTGTTATCTCGCAGATCTTCTGCGATGTCCTTAGCGCCCGCATCCCCGATTTCGTTCGATCCCAAGTCCAGATGCCTGAGGTCTTGGTTCGTTGACATTGATTCCGCGACCCAAAAAGTGCCCTCGGCGGTCACGTTGTTCCCCGACACGATCAGCTTCCTAAGGGTCGTGTTCTCCTTTAGAGCCTTAGCGAGCCACTTAATGCCGCCGTCACCGATGCCATTGTTTCCGAGGTCAAGTTCCTCGAGGCCGTCGAGCGCCTTTGCCAAAGCTTTGGCACCGTCGGGCCCGATCGAGTTGCACGCCAAGTCGAGCTCGCGCACACATGGTGCGTCCTTCGCTGCATCATCGCCGAGCGATAATCTCGCAGCACGCACAGCCGCGTTCAGCGCTTCACTCAGGCTTTGTGCGCCGACAGCTGAGATCCCGTTGAAACCCAATCGAAGCGCCCTGAGGCAGTGTGGCTCGTACCTGGCATCATCAAGGAGGCCCGGGGAAACAAAACTGCTTTGCCCGCTCATCAAAGGGCCACTGGTCTTTGCCCTAAGCCTGGCAGCCTCAGTGATCGCGTTCGCAATCGAGTTCGCGCCAGAGTCTCCTATTCCGTTGTGCCGCAGATTCAACTCCTCGAGCGCGTAACCGCGTTGGTGGGAATGGCGGCGGTGCGCTGTGTGGTTCCCGTCGCCCTCGCCCCTCAGTGCTTGCCCAAGGAAGATCTCAGCGACAGCCGCGGCTCCCCTCGGACCGATGACATTGTGCGTGAGATCCAGTTTTTTCAGCCTTGGACATCCGACCTCCACGAGCGCGCCCGCGAGGGAGCACGCGCCGTCGCTCCCGATGTGATTCCCCGCGAGGTCGAGTTCCTCTAACGCACAACCGCTTGCCAACTGGGGCATCGAGAGTGGCTCGTCCTGAACCTTCATCAGCGCCCCCGCAATCGCCGCTGCGGCTTCGGGGCCTAGGTTATTTCCACTGAGATTCAGAGTCTTCAGGCAAGGAACTGCGTCATGGAGCGCCCTCGCCAAAGCTTTGGCACCCTCGTCTCCGACGCCTCTCCCAGATCGAAGGCTGAGAGACACGAGGTGTTTCATCCTGCCCGCCAACGCCTGGAAGTCCGTGAAGTCCAGGCTCGGCCCAGACGGCCCAACAGCGGTCTCGAGCCCGTGGACAGTTTCCGGGGTAGCCCTGCGAATCTCTAATGACCACGGCTCTATGGAGTCGACACTGCCGTGTATCGTCTTCCAGATGCCCTGCGCGAGATGCTCTCTTGGCACCTGAGTGTTGACCCGACCTCTGCCCGGCACGTGCGCTCCCACTCCTCCTACCAGATTCATCGCTCCCAGGTCGAGCTTCACGTGAACTGTCCCATCGCCGCGCTTCTTATTCCCTCTCGTCCCGGACGCCGGCCCTGAGCCGCGGAGTTTACCCCGCCCCTTCCCGTCGTTCGAGATGTCGAGCGAAAGACTCAGCGCGCTCATCTTCCCAAACACCTGCTCCTCCATCCTGGAGCGCTTCGAAGCGCCGCCTTGGATACATGCGAGGCCAAGAGCATCCGAGAGCTCAAGTGCGTCGACGGACCTGCGTATTGTTGGGTAGATGGTCAGCGAGGTTGCGGCGAAGTTGGAGGGATTGGGAGGCAGGATCGGGAGGCAGAAGGGCGGGTTTGAAAACGTACATCATCTCGTCGTCCGACGTCGACCTCTTGCTGCCGACTGACGCACGCCATGGAGGCTCCGGAGCCGCGGCGCCCGCCATAGCTCGACTAGTAGCCTTGGCGTCGGACCGCGAGCTTCCTCTGAGAACACCGGGACCTCCAGACCCGGAGAGGGACGCAGCCCCTGCGCCCCTGAAAAGTGTGCTGTTTTGACGAGCTGCGAACGATCAGCGAGCAGCCAGCCTCAGCTGATTTCTCGTCGTCCTAGGTTTTGCGAGCTGCCCATTGCCTCGCGCGACGAGTAGGAGTCGTCGCGCGAGTATCGCGGTTGAGCTGCTCGGGGCAGACGTAAGACGAGCTAGCCGGCGTTCGCATTGAACCCGGGTCGTCAACAAAGACGTCGAGATGCCTCCTGCGCTGAGACAGAGGGCGAGCCGTGGAAATGTCTCCCCGATCGAGACGCGGAACACCAACGGTGGGAACTCCTCCCCGAGGGCGAACGGTGGTAGTCCGAGAACGCGGATAGGCGGAAGCGGCGGTTCAGGCGGCAAACTGCTCGTCGATGCGGTGAGAGATTCTTCGCCTCTCGGCGCGCGCCCCCAACGACTTACCGATGACAACAATCGAGGAATGTCAACAACAACGCCGTCTAACCTTTTTCCACCACCCACACTTTCTCGGACAGCCATCGAAGTGGAAATCGCTCGTCACGAGGGCATCCTCGGCGTTTGCAATGATCGCAGGATTCGTCACCATGCTCGCTGCCGGTCATGTCCCCACCATCTTGCTCATTTTCATCATCCAAGGCCTCATGGTTCGAGAGTTGTTCGCACTTGCCGTGGAGGTGCGCAAGGAGAAGGACGTTCCATGGTTTCGGCTGCAGCAGTGGTACTTCTACGGGACCGCGGTTTTTTTCACATACGGAAGGTTTTTGAAGCACAAATGGCTCGAGTCATCCATCGTGAAAGATCCGGAGCGTCTGGGTGCGTTCGGTCTGTTCATGTTTGCACACCACTCGTTCATCTCCTACATCGGGTGGATGGTCGGGTTGGTGCTCTTCGTCCTGTCGCTGAGATCCAGGGGTCTGTATCTCTACCAGTTCGGACAGTTCGCGTGGACGCACATGATCATCGTGACGATACTCATGCAGAGTTCGTGCTTTGTGGCGAACGTCCTCGAGGGCATGATTTGGTTTGTGTTCCCAGTGTCAATTGTATTTTTCAACGACGCCGCGGCGTACATGTGCGGCTTCTTCTTTGGCCGAACCCCGCTCATCAAGATATCCCCGAAAAAGACGTGGGAGGGGTTCATCGGGGGTCTCATAGTGACCCTTATCGTCGCGCCCTTCGCGGCAGCGTGGATGCAGAAGTACGAGTGGCTTATTTGTCCGGTTGACGATAAGTCCCCACTCCGCCTGTTTGGGGGTGCCAGTGGTTGCGACGTCGACCCCTTGTTTGTGGCAAAGGAGGTTACGGTGGGGTCCATCGTCGGTGGATTCGAATCCGCGCTCGGTTGGATGGTACCGCACGGATGGGTCGCGACGGTGGCGAGGGCCTTGTTCGGCCTCGAGACGGTGCGGGTGTCGTGGTTCCAGGTGCACGCCGTCGTGTTCGCCTCGTTTGCGAGCATCATAGCGCCGTTCGGAGGTTTCTTCGCGTCCGGGTTCAAGCGGGCGTTCAAGATCAAGGACTTCAGCGACACCATCCCCGGTCACGGTGGGATCACCGATCGGATGGATTGCCAGATGGTCATGGCTCTTTTTTCCCACCTGTACATCACGAATTTCATCCGGCAACCAGGTTTGATGACCGTTGGGCAGCTCCTCTTGAAGATTGAGTTTCTGACAAACGAGAACTTGCTGAGGCTGTACAAGGCTGTTGGGAAGATGATCGTGACAAGAGGCTTGAAACTTCCGTGACCGGGATAGAGATCAATCATTCTTTGTAGTCTTCGGCACAAATCGCCGATTGTATCAACATTTACGAACAGAAGACTCCACTAAGATTATCATATGTGCTATGTTGGCTACCAAAAGAAAGAGTCATCATCCGACGAGAATCCAGCAAAGTCGTCGTGGCCACGAGACGGCTCATCCGACGACACCGAACTTTCGCTGTCTTGAGCCACGCGTTTCTGCCCGTTGCTCTTCACCACCAAACTCGAGGAAGCCTTCTCAGCCTCGAATACGCACCACTCTCTCCACCTCACGAACGACCACGCCACGAACCTCCATCTCCTGAACGCGTCCGCAACTCCCGCCACGCCATCTATTTCGTGTGCCTCCCACGCTCTGCAGTCGCCATCGTAGTCTACGTATCCGTCTCCGATGTAATAGTGCGCCCGGTCGCCGCGCCTGAGACGAAGGGATCTTGCAGCGATCCTCAGTTTCCTTCTCGTAGCCGCCAATTTACGCCATCGTATGAGCGCGCCTTGCAGCCTCTCCCAGACTACATCGTCTCTATGCGCTACCGCTACGCGCCAGGCTGGCATCCCGACGCGAACCTCCCTTGCGCGCCAGTGAGCGGCGATGATTGTTGCGGCCGCGTCCTCTACGTCTTTCAACAACGCAGTCGTCAGAGCTCTCCTGCCTATCCGGCGCTGGAAGGCGAACTTGACGTTCTCCGGATCCCTTCTAAGCCTCGCACGTAGCCTACGTAGCTCGGTGATGAGCTCGTCGTCGGAAAACGTGAGCGGGTCGCGTGGACGACGCTCGGGGCGGGTCGGCGACGGAATCGGCGACTGCTTCCGAGTCCATTCCTCGGGTATCGACGCCTTGGAAGGAATCGACGTACCCGCGGCTTTGACGCGCAGCTTGGCCATCTCAGCCATGGCCACCATCGTGGCAGCGTTCTGCTCAAGGCTCCGCACGGATTCTTCTTTCGTGGGCACGCCGGCATGAGTGTCCAGCTCATCTTCCGAGGAGGAAGAGGAGGAAGAGGACGAGAGGGGTGCCTTCTTCTCTTTCGGCTGGGGGGGGCGCTGCTGCCTGTTCTGCAACGCCTCCAACACTCTGTCTATTCGTGAGAACCTCCGCTCGGATGTGTGCACCCCCTCCATGACGACGCCTCCCTCGGATCCCTCGTGCGCGCCGCCCTCTGCCACGTATCTGTCGAACGGCTTTTTGAGTTGCCTGGCACAGATCTGAGCTTCAGTTTTAGGGTACGCCACGGTCCGTCCGCGGGCGGAAAGATGGAGGGCCCAGACGTTAACATGCAGTCGATCGAGCGGGACCATCGCGGCGACATTGTAGGGCGCTGGACGGACCTTGACTACGTGCTCATGCGTGACGGGCCATCGGCCGGCCCTGGCTTCGAACCCGGAGAAGACACAAAATCGGTGCTCATGGACGTGATGCACGTCTTGGTCCTCGGCGCCGGTGGACTTGGGTGCGAGCTGCTGAAGGATCTGGCGCTGAGTGGGTTTAAGAAGATCGATGTCATCGACATGGACACCATAGACCTCAGCAACCTGAACCGCCAGTTCTTGTTCCGTCCGCACGACATCGGGAAACCGAAGGCTATCATAGCGGCGGAGCGGGTGATGGAGCGTGTCGAGGGCGTGACGGTCACTCCGCACTATTGCCGCATCGAGGACAAGGACGACGATTGGTTCCAGCAGTTCCACATCATCATCATGGGTTTGGATTCCCTGGAGGCGCGCAGCTACATGAACGCCGTCGCCTGCTCGTTCCTTCGCTTCGAAGCTGACGGCACCCCGGACCAGTCCACAATCAAGCCACTGATTGACGGAGGCACCGAGGGTTGGAAAGGCCACGCGAGGGTCATCTTACCCGGCGTCACGCCTTGCTTCCATTGCACCATGTGGCTTTTCCCTCCGCAGACCACGTACCCGCTGTGCACACTGGCGGAGACCCCTCGCATCGCGGCGCACTGCATAGAGTACGCACATCTCATCCAGTGGGGAAATGAAAGGCCTAACGAGGAGTTTGACGCCGACGACCCCGAGCACATGAAGTGGATTTACGAGAACGCGATGCGAAGGGCAGAGGCGTTTGGAATTGAGGGCGTGACACTCCATCACACGATGGGGGTTGTGAAGAACATCATCCCGGCGATTCCGAGCACCAACGCGATCATCGCGGGGCAATGTGCGCTTGAGGCGCTAAAGATGGCGACGATGTGCGCGAAGGGAATGGACAACTTTATGATGTACAACGGCAGCGATGGGGTTTACACGCACACGGTAGCGTACGAGAAGGATCCGGACTGTCCAATGTGCTCTCCCGGAGTTGCTATGGAGTTGCCAAAGGAGTCCACACTTTCGGATGTTATCGATGCGATTGTGAAGAAGTTTGAAGATACGGTGGCGTTACCGTCCATCAGCACGTCCAACGGGACTAACTTGTACATGAGAGGGGTTCTTGAAGAAGCGACAAGGGACAACCTACCGAGGAAGATGTCTGAATTGCTGGGAGAGGAGCACGGCGGCGGAGAGAAACTGGACGGGTTGATCATCGTGAATGACAAGAAGCTCAAGGGGCCGCTCAGAGTTCGACTTTCCCTCGCGTGAGGAACGAGGATGGGCGTGGTGACGTTCCTAGCTAGCGACGTGCACTTTAACGGCGGACTACCTCTGCCTGCGCTACACCTATAGACTTTCCCCGTATCCATCGGACCATACCGAACGCGAGCGGCGCTGCGGTGGCGGTTGACACGAGAGCAGTCACAGCTGTTGCTGCTGTCCGGAACTCGGCAAGGAAGTGAAGCGCTGCGTTTACCCTCCCCGCCGCGACGCGACCGACGAAGCGTATCGCCGCGACGCGTACCACCGTGCCAATCACGTTCACAGTCGCGAACCACCCCGGGGACATTCGTGACGTGCCTGCCAGGAGGCAGACGGCTGCGCCGGGCTCGAGAGCGACGGCAAGGGTGGCGAAGCGTCTGAACCAGTGCTCTGACCTTCTGAAACCCGCCTCCGTGCCAGGCATGAGGCCGTCCAGCCAACTCACACCTCGTTCCCCGTATCTCCGCCCAAGTAGATAGTACGCCGGATCCTCCAACAGCCTCCGCGCGACGCCAACGACAAAGTATGGGAGCACCTGTAGACCGAGGACAGGTGAAGTGCTTTTTAGCTTCGCTCGTTCGGTCGGGTGCAGCAGTCGGGTTGGTGAGAGAACTGACCAAGGTGCGGCCCGCTGTGAGGGCGAGATGCAGGTCGTTAGCGTTAAGCGCGAGCAGCAATAAAGGCTTCAGATCCGCTAGGGTCGGTGCGAGCGCATCGCCGCACTTGCTCGCGATAGTCACTAGGATGAGCACCGCGACGCAGATGCGGAAATCGACATTGGACGCGAACGACGATGACCGGGGCCCACTCCTGGAAGATGATCTTATCGTCCCACGATGGGATACCGAACGCGCTCGAGTTGTCACCGCCATAACATACTCGTACGTCCTAACGCTTCCAGCACCGATGCGCGGGCTGCTCAGTGGCGTTCGAGGGTCCCGGGCGGGGCTCTCTTAACCATCTCGTCAGCTGTCCGAAGATTTTTTTGAAAGTGCGAAGTCACGATCGAGCACTACCACTCGCGGCAGCTGCTGTCCGCCGCGGCGGATGCAAACGGCGCCGTCGCCAATAATGACGGGCGGTGTCGGTATCGCGTTTAGACGCGGCCTCGCCGCCTGGAGACGCGTGGGTGTGCTCCGACCCGCCGCGGCGGAGCACGTCTTCGCCGCCAAGCTGCCTTGGGTGGGAGTGCCTACTACTGTTGGCGCCCCGAGCGGGCGCTCGTTCGCCGCGAGCGGGTATCTCGCGGGTTCCCTCCGAGGAGCCCGCGGCGACGTGATCCGTGCGGATGCCGCTCGAAAACCGCGCGCGTCATCCTCGTCCGCGCGCCGTCAGCGCGCTGCGCCCGCGGTGGAAGTGACCGAGCCCTTCGACGACGCAGTCTACGATCGGGAGTTTTGGATCTCGCAGGTCACTGGGCCGTCGGTGAAGCAGTCCGCCAGGCTCATGGTTCAGCGCGTGGACTTCTCGGACCCCCTCGGTGTTGACACGTCCCTTCGAGGTGCATCCAAGGGCAGCGGCAAGTCCGGCGGGAGGAAGACCCTGTACGACTACGCGCTTGAGGTCAAGGCGCAACACCCCCGAAAAGTTCTCCTGATTCGCGTTGGAGAATTCTACGAGGCAATCGGGTACGATGCGGTGATGCTCGTCATGCACGCGGGACTTAACCCCATGGGCCTGACCGGGGTTCCCAGGGCTGGATGCCCATTGGTCAAGGTGCAGGAAACCCTCGACAGGCTCACTTCGAGGGGTTTCAGCGCGGTGGTTTGCGAGGAGGTCCCGGTGATGCACAGATACGGCACCAGGGCACCGCCGAAGGAGCGGTATGTGGCTGCAATCATCACCCCCGCCTCGCCACAGTACGTTGTTGGTGCGGCAGACAACGGTGATGACGTCGAATTCGACGGCGCCGCACCGCCGCCCGTCATCGGCGTCGCGTCCACCGCTGTCGGGTACACACTCATCGCCGTGGAACCCGACCTGCGTCGTGTGACAGTGACCGAGGGGCTCACATCTGAGAGCGCGGCGGCGAGGCTTGCAGCCGGGGGACTGGCGCCCCCGCTCTACGTGCACTCGTCGATGGATGCGGGTCACGCTGGAAGGAGCACGGGCGTGGCTGGTCAGACGCGCAGGCTAAGGCTCGAGGTTGGAAACATCCTCTCGGCTGGAACAAACGACGGAGATTACAGCAAGCAGAGGTACGACGGTAAGGATCCGGTACGGGGTCTGTTGGACCTAGTCAAGCGAGAGTACGGCATGACCGTGGATCAGTCGTTCGAGTTTGTTGGAATCAACGGTGGAAGGGAGGCGGCAGCGTCGAAGCGGCCTAGACCGTTCCCGCTCACGCTCTCAACCGCGCAGCAACTCGGCGTGCTGCCAACCAGGAGTGTGCCTCCGCTCCTCTCGCACGCGCTACCCGCGAGCTCGGGCGCACCTGCCGGGTGTCGTGCCTACATTCAGGAGCTTCTGCTGCATCCTCCGCCCCGAGATACAGCCGCGGCAATATCGGAGGCGTGCGTGCTGATGTCCACGGGGCTGTCTCCGTCGGATGGGGGGGTGCCCAGGCTCGAGGTTGTTCCACCGCAGAAAATCACGAAGCTCCTCTGGAAGAAAGAGGCAACTCACGTGTTCTTCTCCGAAATCTCCGCGATGGCGAGCGCGGTGCGAAGAACGCTGGAACACGACTCAAATGTCGTTCGACGCGCGGGCGAGCTTCTGTTAAATCCCACGGCTCTGAAGACTGGCAGAAATGTGACGAAGGAGAGCCTGGTGAAAGCGTGCCGGGAAGCCGAAGAAGTCATTGGAGCTGTCGTCGCCGAGGAGGTGCTAGACAAAGGAGATTGGAAACCTCGCGCGCAGGTTGCCACTTCGATCGACGTCGACGCCGAGGTCGACGACGATGAGTACAATGAGCTGGATGGGGAAACCGAGGCTGACCTGGAGGCTCTCGCGCTCGGTCTGGACGCACCGCCGCAGGTTGATTATGTGCCCAGACAGTTTCTTCGAATCAACGAACCGTGGCGTGGCCGTGTTCGTCGAGACAGGGTGCAGTCTGCGTTGGATGCGTGCGAGACTGCGGCGCGTGAACTCGCAGAGGTCATCGGTCGCGACCTCGTGCCGTTGATTGAGACTTCCAATGCGGAACATCAGACCCGGAAGGTGAATCGCTGCCACCTTGAGCACGATCAAAGAAACAACTCGCTCTGGCTCCGACACCTCCCCGCAGCCGTCGCCAAGCGTGTGCAAGCCGAGGGCTTAATCGACCTGAAACACCCGGTGGATCGGTACGGCAAACAGATCGGAGATCGTTGGACCACTTTGGCAGTCGAGACCGCGCTTGATAGGTATCGTGTGACATCATTCGAAGCTGGTAAGGAGGTTGCCGGAGCGCTTCGTGCTCTTGCCGGTGACCTAGAGTTATTGGTCGCCGATTTGGTATCTGCCGCGACGTTCTCCACCGTAGCCACTGCGGTATCTCTGCATGCTAGGCACGCCGTGAGCCGCGGATGGCGACCCGCGCAGCTTCTTCCAGCGAATGACGCGTCCACTCCGTGGCACTTGACGGGCCTGGTACCCTTCTGGATGGATCGAGATGACGCGGTGGTGAATGACGTACTGCTGGACGGTATCAGTATTTTGACCGGACCGAACATGGCGGGGAAGAGCACAGTTCTTCGCGCTACCGCAGCGGCTGCACTTCTCGCATCATGCGGGCTACACTGTCCGGTGAAAAGCGCGAGCGTACCTTTCTTTGACTCCCTCATCGTCAGGATGTCTTCCACAGACTCCCCCGCGGAGGGGCTGAGCTCTTACGCGGTTGAGATGGCGGAAGTTGGACAAATGCTGGACGTCGTAACAGCTAAATCCGCTGTTTTTATCGACGAGCTTGGCCGCGGAACGGAAGCAAGGCACGGTACTGCTATGGCAGGCGCAGTGGTGGAGGAACTTGACAGATCTGGTGCGCGGGGGATATTCGCCACACACCTGCACGGCGTGCTCGACCTCGGCCTGAACCTGTCGCCATTCGCCAGGAGAATGATGATGGAGACGCGGGACGACCGCGACGGAAGGCTTCGACCGACGCTTCGGATGGTCTCCGGGGAATGTAGGGAGAGCCTAGCTTTACAGACCGCGACGGATATGGGAGTGTCCGATGAGGTTGTGCGACGAAGCCAGGCGCTGCTCGCACAAATCCCTGAGACTGTCGTGGTTGGAAATACCCCGCCTGCTTTTCAGGAGAAGCCGTCGCCAGCCTCGACGATCCTCGAAGAGGCCCCGCCGCTCGAGTCGCTTCGCGAGCTCCTTGTCTCCGTCGGCGCTCTCGAGCTCGGTTCCGTGCCCGAAGCTGGGATCGTACATGTCGACGATGTGCCTCCACCCGCAGCGAGGGCGTGGTCGTGCGTATACGTTCTCAGACGCGGCGACGGTTGGGCATACTGTGGTGAGACGGACGATCTCGGTGGCAGACTCGGAGCGCACAGAGCTACGGCAGCGAGAGAGGGCTCGAATGAAGTGGAGTGCGCTTTCATTGCAGTTCCGAGGGAAGGTGGCGGCAAGAGCCGCGCAAGAGCGTTGGAGTCGAGGGTGATTCGAAAGCTGAAAGCGGAGGGCATTCCGTTACTGAGTGGATCGGACGCAAGAAACACGAGCTTCGGGTCAGCGGCATGACCTCTCGTAGGCGATGCTATGATGAAATTTGACACAGTGTAAATGCGTGTTGACTCTTCTGCCGTCGCGAGTGCTAGTTGAGGCTCATAATTCTAAGTCGTTCATCACAAAAGACCATGCATCTAATTCTATTTACTCGAATCCCGCGGTTTGTTCCGCGAGGTCCGCGCCAAGCTGGATGATCTTGAACAGCGCGTGCACGTTGTTTACCTTGATGGCCTGCCTGCACGCCGCCACCATCTTGGTTTTGGGTCCGCCCGCCCTGAGCTTAGCTGCCTTCTGGATAGTTTGGTTCACCTCACGCAGTGCCGCCAGAAGCGCCTCGTGATTCTCGACCCGCTTCTGGTGTTCCCTTATGAGCTCGCGGTTCAGGTCCCTCAGCTCGCCGTACATGCGCGTCATCGTCTTCCAATCCTTCAAGATCCGTGAATCCTCCGCGCGAATAATAAGGTGTTTGATCGTGTTGCTCGCATCCGCCACATCCGTCACCAGTCTGGACCGCAGCGCGTTGTATTCATCCACCCGCGTCAGAGTCTCGCGCAGTCGCTCCATGTCGTACGGGAAATCCGCCGTGCACTCCACGTCGCCCAGACCAAGCGCCTTGGTCATGTCCTGAATAACTTCGCCGCAGGTGTCCATGTCGTCGCAATGCACCACCACGTCGCACCCGTCGTCGCCGGCGTTCACGGCTCGAATACTAAGCGGCTTCGAGTCCCTCAGACAGACCATGTGGCATCCACACTCCTCCGAGTAATCATCCACCTCGCGGGACGTCTGCAGCATGAACGCGTCGTCGATCCATTTGGCGATTTTCACTAACCGCTCTGCGATGCGCACTTGCACGGACGACGCCGGTACCTGCGGCAGCGCCTTGAGCGGCAAGTACATGCAGAACCTTGGTAGACGAAAGTCGACCTCGAACACGTGGTACGTCGAGCTGGTGCGCGACGATACCAGAACTTTGATGGCAACGTCGGCGGCGGAGTCTTTCTTGGGTTTGATGGCGACCTTCGCGACTCGTTGCGGGTTTGGGAAGTACACGAACCTGGCCTCCTCGTCGAAAATCTCCTCCGAGAATAGTATCGCGGCCTTGATCACGGTGTCGTTATTCGTGCTGAGAACCACCTCACCGCATCCTTCCTCCGGGTTCATCTCCAGCGACGAGTTCACCTTGGTGTCTTTCGGGATGGTGCCGGTGGTCTCCGTCTCTCCACCCACGCCGGCGTTGTACAGAGCCCTCGTGTTCCTCTCGTACCCTTTCAGCTCCGCGAGTAGGTCTTGGCGTTTTTGGTTGAGCTCCACGAGGGTCTCCTCCTTGACGTTCTCATCCATGAACTCGTCGTCCTTCAGGGAGCCCACGCCGCCCAACGCGCCCTGCGTCTTGTAGCCCCTCACCTCGCCGTCCAGCGAGCAGCATATCATGTCGTCGCCGCCTCCGTCCTGACGGTAGTCAGCCCTGAGCAGCGCGCTGATGGGGGACTTGAACGAGTCCTTGTACACGACCTCCCCGGTTTCCTGGTTCCTAACCTCCAGCTTTCCGTTGGACCACCCGACGCAGATCTCCTTTCGTCCGTCCCCTGTAAGGTCAAACGCGCTGAACGCCGTGACCCTGTTCTTGCTCTTGATCCTCCACTTGCGCTTCCTGCCCTCGTACACCCCCACCGTGCCGTTCTCGAGCGCGTACCCGAACCTCGAGCCGGAGAGGTGAGCCAGGCCCACCACCTTCTCCGCCTCGGTCACCTCGCTGATGGCGTCGTCGTTTGCAAACACCCTGATCTCGTAGTCGTCGGACCCGACCAGCAGCTCGTTGGAACCGTCGCCGGTGACGTCCGCCAGGGCCATCGCGCGTACGTTGTCGCCAGTCACGGTCCAGAAGCGTTCCTCTCCGTCGGCGTCGTACCCCGTGATGTTGCAGCTACCGCCCACGACCGCGAGCGGCTGCTGGTTGTGCGTGCCAACTCTCCCGCACACCATCGCGTTCACACCGTCGGGCACCTCTTTGAAGAAGACGTCGCGGTTCTCCTCGACGTCGTACGCCATCACGTCCGTGTTTGTTCCCACCAGAAGAATATCGCGGCCAATATTCGGGTCCAGCCGCCCGCTCGCCACCGCCGTGATGTTCTTGTTGATGTTCAGGTACCGCACCTTGGGCGTGTCCTGTTCATCTCGCCTGCTGTAGGGGTCGTACACGAAGATCTTGCCCCCGCTCGTGGCGCACGTCAGGCACGGGTTCTTCCCGTCGAACTTGCCCACGGTGGCCAGACCCTGCAGGATTTGGTCATCCAGCTTTATCCGGAAGGACGGAACCAGCGGCATCTTCGAGCCGCTCCCGTGCCTCTCCTCCGCGCGGAATGCTCTGATATGGGGCTTTTTGAACGGACGCCGAAAACACGTCTTATTGGCACACAGGAGGAGTGGTCATGATTAATGGTAAATGCAAATGTGTTGTACGTGAAACATGATAGACATCGTTGGCAAAACCAAATTCGACTTCCAGAAATGGCGGCGACCACTTTTACGCGTCTGAGCGTTAATCCACACTTCCAGCCACCAAAGCCGCCGACATGGCCGGGAAAGCGAAGCCGAAGAAGCACACCGCGAAGGAGATCGCCGGCAAGGTTGCGGCGGCAACCACAAACAAGGGAGGCGGAAAAGCGGGTCTCGCGGACCGCCTGGGAGGCGCCGCAGGGCACGCCAAGTTCAAGTGCCCCTCCTGCGGCATCCAGAGCCCAAGCATCAAGTCGGCGGAGATGCACTGGGATTCGAAGCATCCGAAGCTACCCTTCAAGCCCGAGGATTGGTCAGACATGCACGCGGTACACGGTGGGGTGACCACGCAGGGAGTCGCCGTCAAGGGTTCGTCGAAGGAGAAGACGAAGCATGAGCTCGCGAAGAGTCAGTCCGGGCAGCAAAAGCTGAAGGAAATCGAGCAGCAGAAGGCGATGGCAAAGTTCCAATAATGAAGCCGGCCAGCCGGCAGGAGGGCGGGAGATGAGGCGTGAGGGCACCGTGGCGGTACAAAATAAAACGGAAACGGGGCTCGTAGCGGGCGTGTGGCTCGACCTTACTATTGTCAACTCTGGTAACTCACATTCGTCACCTCCGCCTCCCGATGACGGGGAGTAACACATCGCCGTGCCTGTTCACCTCGCGAGCGTGATGGTAGTCGAAGCGGTGTTCAGCGACGGGATCCAACCGGGATTGTGCCCTCCGAATATCGCCACCCTTGCCCTCTGCGTGGTTCCGCAGGTCATCTCCGAACCGTCTCGCACCGCCGCGATCCGCCCGCGCCGCTCGTTTGACGGCTGCGGGATCCTTGATTGACGGAAGCGCCGCAACCTCCGCGCGAAGCCGAGCGAGTTCAGCCTCTCTCTCCCGTTTCGCCGCGTCTTTCGCTCGTCTCGCGCGTTCCTCCGCCAGTTCGGCGATGACTCTCTGCCTGTCCGCCCTGTCGTCCGCGAACTTTGGCTGCGCGTCGTGGTGGCGGCCCCGCCCGCCCCCAACCGCGGCTCTCAGCTCCCGTTGGAACCGAAGCGGCGCCCCGCGCTGAGCTTCGAATCGCGCATCCCTACCCCACCCACCCCTCTGCGGTTTTGGCACCCGCGCGGGCAAGGGAGGAGGCGCCGGGGGAACGCGATACACGGGGCGCTCTCGTTTGGGCGAGGACCCGCGGGGCGCGTATGCCCGCTCGAGTCGTCTGATTCTCTCCTGCTGCTGGTGCTCGAGCTGTCTTCGCTCCCTCTCTCGCTGCTCCTGCTTCAACAGCAGCCGTTCGGCTCGTTCTTCCGCTGCTTCGCGTCGCGCGCGTGCATCGTCGGCGGCCCTCCTCGCGCCCGCTGGACGGACGGCAAGGGGGCGGGCTGGAACCGCCATTGGCGCCGCAGCTCTCTCGACATTTGCGGCTGGTGGTGATTTCACGGCAATCCCCGGGGGAGCGACATGAGCGACGGGGGCGGAGGGCGGCGTGCTTTTAGCCTCCCCCGGACTTTCAACGACGGGTGGTACCACCAAACGTCGATCTGGTACCCCGCCCATGACCCCGGGCGGCGATAGATGAGTGGGCCTGAGAGCGCCGCGGGGCGCCTTGACCATCCATTCCGAGCTCGCCTCTGTAGCCGCCGCCTGTGCCGTCGGCGAGACCGAGGACGACACGGCCGGGTTGGAAGCGATCGCGTCGAGTTTACGCACCGCGGGACGCACCGGACGGACCGCATCGCCCTGGTCTGGCCCGCTCGGATTCGGTCTCCCCTGACTGACACCCTCTCGGTAGCCAAACGCTATGTGGATGCCGCAACGCTTTGCCTGCTTCGCCGCGGTCACCCTGCTCCTCTCCGCGTGTTCATCCTCGGTCGCCGCCGCGGGTAGATTCATCTGCGCGCCTTTGTGCTTCGCCATCGCGGCTGCATCGAACGCGGACACCATGGACATGTGCGCCGCTCGGTACGGCTCCGCGGCGGCGGCGGACGCGGCTGTCGCTCCGGCGTCGGAGAGGGTGCTCGCGCACGCAGCTCTGAGCGCCGCCGACTCCCGAATCAGTTCTGCGGCGCTCGGGCGTTCGTTGGGATCTTTGCTCAACATTCGCATGCACATGCCCTTCAGCTCGTCGCTGTATGCGTTCGGAAGTTCGGGCGGCTGCCCGTGCTGAACCAGTCGCATCAGCCCCTCCATCGTCTTGGCGCGGAACGGCTCAGTCAGCGCCATCATCTCGTACAGGACGCATCCCACGGCCCACACATCGGCTTTATGCCCATATGGCGCCTTTCTCAGCATCTCGGGGGACATGAAGATCGGGGTGCCGATGAACGTCTGCGCCGCGACCTTGTTGAACTGAAGCTCCCTGGCGATGCCAAAATCTCCCAGAGCAACTCGGCTCCTACCCCCGCCCCCCCTGTCCCCCGGCCCCAGATGGTCGCGCCTGAGGAATATATTCTGGCTTTTCAGGTCCCTGTGTAAGGTGTTGTGGCTGTGCAGATGCTCCACCCCGAGTACGATCTGCGCAAACCAGTCCACCACGACCTCCTCGGGCAGTCGCCTTTTCTTCTTGCGCTGACGCGCGAGCAACGAGTAGAGGTCCCCGCCGGTGCAGTGCGGCATGACGATGAATATATTCGAGCCGTGCACGAATGACTCCTTACACTCCAGGATGCACGGATGGTGGACGCCCTTCATGATGGACACCTCCCTCAGGCACATCTCTCGATCCTGCTTGCGAGTCGGCAGCTTGACCTGCTTCAGCACCACCTCCGAGGATGGACCGTTTCCGCTGACGCGCCGCGCGATGAATATCTTGCCATAGCCGCCTTCCCCGATCTTACGTATGAGCTCGTACTCCCCCACAACCGTCATGATCGCCAAACTCGATACCCCACGACCCCCCGCGCCCTCCGCCCGCTGCGCCTTGTGATGAAACGGTCAACTGTAAACGGATATTTGCCGCGGCGATTTTCTCAGCCGCGGCGATTTTCTCAAGAGACGCCTTTACAAGTACCGACGTCGCCCGCACTACGCGCCCACGCGCAAAACGTTTATCACGGCATGAAGTCTCGTAGCTTATACGGCGTGCTCTTTCTCGCGCTGTTCGCCTCCGCGACTGTGCACTATGCCGATGCGGCGGCGAAGGATTACTACAGGGTGCTGGAGGTGGATAGATCAGCCTCGGCGAAGGATCTGAAGGCTGCGTACAGAAAGCTGAGCCTTCAGTGGCATCCGGACAAGAACTCGGATCCCGACGCCCAGAGCAAGTTCATCGAGATATCGGAGGCGTACTCGGTGCTGAGCGACCCCGCGAAACGCAGGTCGTACGACACGTTCGCCAGGTCTGGCGGAGGCGGCGACGAGTGGTCCTCCGGGACGTTCACAGCCGAGGACGCGGCGGCCATGTTCGAGTCGTTCCTGGAAGAACTCGAGGGATTTATGCAGGACGCAGACAAGCTGGACGACCTGATCCACCAAATCTTGGGCGGGGAGAGGGACCCGAAGAAGCAGGGATGGATGGAGTGGGCGGGCAAGTCCCTGCTAAAAAAGGTTGGGAAGCGCGTGGTCCCGTGGGTGATGGAGCAGGCGGAGGCTGGGAACCTCAAGGTGAATATCGACGGAATCTCGCACGACAACATCTTCGAGCGGAGGACGAAGAAAAACAGGCCAGAGTTCGTGGACGGGAAAAGGCGGATGCCAAAACAGTACCGGAGGCCGGAAGCGGAGCTGTAGTGTCGTCTTAGTTTGCTAAAAATGATTGTTTTAAATCTCACGATGCTAGAGCCTTGAGGGCACGTTCAGCCGCTTTTTTCACGCGCCTGGACCCAGACTTCACCAAACCTACCAGAGGCAATAGGACATTTGCCTTGATCATCATCACCTGCAGACTCGGATGTCCTGCGAGGTAGCAGCACGCCCAAGCCGCCCCCTCCTTTCCATAGTCGCCGCCCAACTCGATGAGATCCTTGAGCGCTCCGAACGCGTCCACAGTCATCACCTCGGCGATCTGCGCCCAGTTATCTTCGACCGAAGACATCGACGCCAAACCCCAAACCGCCTCCTCGTTCAGGCGCAGGATCATACCGATCAGTAGCTCTAATCCTCCGGCCGCTATGATCTCCTCGTGCGTGTCGCTGTCTCTCGCGAGCTTGCTAACAAACGCGATTGTCGCCGCGCGCATTGGCGCATCCCGCGCTCTCACCGCCATGCCCACGAGCCGCTCGACCCCAAGTTTCTGAAGGATCTCGCTGTCAGCATCCGCGAGGCCCGCGAGCGCCGCGGATGACGAGCTCTGGGCCTCTGGGTCTTTGACCTGCATCAGCGCGGTGAGGGCGTCGAGCGCACCCTTCTCTACGGCTCGTCGACACGCGGGTGGGTTCTGGAGCAACAGACCCCTGAGCGCCCTCGCACCGCTCGCTCTGAGGGTGACCGGGTGAGAGCTATCCGCGATGAGCCTGAGGCACGCCTCCAGCGCTCCTGCACGCAACGCGCGATTCTGTTCCGCGGGTAACTCCACGGTGATGTTCTCCAGCGCCCTCGCGGATTCCATCACCGCAACCTGGTTCCTGGAGGTGAACACATGCACAAGGGGTCCGAGAACCCCGGCGTTGACAGCGCAATTCGCCGCCTCCGTCGGATCGGGCGACTCGTCCCTGTCGGTATAAATCGCGAGAGCGGTGGCACCCACCCTCTGAACCTCCAGGTCACCATCCGCGAGCATGGCGGCTATGCGGCCGAAAATCTCCGCGTGCAAAATCTCGCGCTCCTCCGCCTCTTGCTCCGCCAGGGCCATCTCGTTGAGCTGTTTCCTGGTCAGGGCGGTGCTGGCATCTTCTTCCTGAAGGGCGACACCCTTCTTTTGCGCAATCAGCTTGCGGGTTTTTTTCCTCGCCATTATGCCTCGCCACCTGGTCTGGATGAACACGGCAGCCTTGACCTCCTCGGGGGTGAACATTGCGTCCAGGCTCTCGTCGGAGACAACTTGCGACGAAGCTCCTGATCTCTTGAGCTTCTCGAACCGTCTTCTCGCGACCCTTCCCCTCCACCTAGCCTGAAGCTTAAGCGCCGCGAACTCGAATTGCGCCCTCTCCCTCGCGCGCATCTTGTCGAACCTTGGCAGATTGGCGGATTGATCCCTCGCTGTGCCGCACGCCTTGTCTGCAAGCCGCATCAGCGTCACCACGTTTCCAGCCTCGTCCACCTCGTCCTGGGCAATCTGCTTCAGCGCCCTGGCGATGATATCCGCGCTCTTCCTCCGCCTGGCGTTGGGTCTCACGCACGCCGCCGCGAGCTCGATGACCTCTCTCGCCACGTCCTCCGGCCAGCCTCCCGAAGCGGCGGCATCTGCGAACTCGTCCAGGGGTCCGCCTCCGCGATCGCCCCCGTTCTGGACCGCGGGAACCTCCCCGTCCTTCTGGGACGCCAGAAGCTCGAGGAGGACGATGCCGAGCGAGTACACGTCGGATTCGTTCGTCGCTTCGTTGCCCTTGACGAACTCTGGATCGTAGTAGTTGAGCACACTCGGCGCCATCTTCTCGAAATCCGGCCTTCGCCCCGCCGCGTAGTCGCCCACCAGCCCGTCCAGGCCGTCGGGAGCCACGAAGACGTTCGTGGTCTTCAGGTTTCCGTGGACCACTCCCGCCTTGTGCAACGCCGCGAGTCCGGTGAACGCACCCTGCGCTACCTTCAGCCTCTGAAACCAGTTCAGCTGCGTGAGCCGCGACTCGAGCGTTCCGCCCGGCGCGAGCGCGGACATCACGCACTGTCCCCCGTCCAGCGATATTCCCATGATTGGCACCACGTTCGGGTGGCTGGGGGGCTGCTTCAGGATCAGGGTTTTCATAAAGTCGCGCGCGGTTGGATCTTTGTCGATCCCCGTGCCTGAGCCTGCGGACGGAGCGTGAACAGGGTCGGGTTCAGCAAGGAGGATGGGCTACTTTTGGGGCTAGAGTCTGAGATGTTTGGTTGACTCACCGCTGGCCACCTTGACCGCGATAGCCGTCTCTCCCAGTTTCCCCTTGTAAGTGATGCCGCTGCGAGACAAAACACCAAGTGTTGGGACGTTCATACGGTCAGTTAGAGAACAAATCGTGGCTGTTGACTGCTGTGGGGACGAGCGGGGCGAAAGTTGAATCCGCCCCTATACAAGCAAGATTTCGATTCTTGCGGCCGAGCACTCACCTCGGACCCTCCTCGCCAAACCTCTCATCGCTCCTGAAGTTGCGAGTCGCTATCTTCAGATCTACCTTGGACAAAACCCTGAAGGTCGGAAGCGGCGGCATAGCGGCGCTCTACACCCTCCTCTCCCCTCGGGGTTTTTTTCCGTTTAGATACCAAGAAGTGTGTCCAGTCTGTCGGTCGGGCCGGATGATGGTATCCGGCACAAATGCGGGGACCACGATCCACGATACAGCCCCCCACGCGCCACTTATCCGCTCCGACCCACGTCTCTGGGAATAATGGGACGCCTAGCGCGCGGTCCCAAGCCGGCCCGACGGCGAGCCACCGCTCCGACCGCGTGGCGTGCAGTGCGAAAATCTGCCAGCCTCGGTTTGTCTGTCTCGTGGTCGCGAAACCTGAGGCCGTACGACGCCGTCCAGCAGTCTGAAACTTTTTCTGTCACCGATTCCAGATCTTCCAAGTCTGTATGGGGAGTACCCTCGAAGGTGGTATTGAGAAGAGAAAAAAGTTCGTGTTCAACGCCGATTCCTGGTAGTGATTCGCACTGGAAGCTTGCGGTAAAATGACAAATCAAAAGGGTAATAGAATTCCGGCTTCGAAGGGGGACAAGGACCGCGGCAAGAGGCCAAGGAACGGGGAGGCGACACGACACGATTTAAAAAGTGGACCCGCCGTCCGAGAGCTTACTTCATTACAAGGGAACGTCATCACATTCCTGCGCACCGCCAAGCTCGCTCGCGACGCTCAAAGAGCCACTACCAAACCCATAAACACCCCCAGTGAGCGGGGAGGTCAGCCGACCTAACGTCAGCCGACGACCACCCCCGCCTCGTCTCCAACACGTCGATTAGCGGTTGGCCTTGGCCACACGCTCGAGCTCATCCTTCTTCTTGATGGCATAGGAGTTGGAGGAGCCCTTCGCCGCGTTGATGAGCTCGTCCGCAAGGCACTCGGCAATGGTCTTCACGTTGCGGAAAGCAGCCTCGCGCGCGCCGGTGGTGATGAGGTAGATGGCCTGGTTGACGCGGCGGAGGGGGGAGATGTCGACGGCCTGGCGGCGAATCACACCCGCGGAACCGACGCGGGTGGCGTCCTCACGGGGGCCCGCGTTGATGATGGCGTCGACGATAACCTGAATGGGGTTCTGGTCGGAGAGGAGGTGGATGATGTCCATGGCGTGCTTGACGATGCGCACGGCCATGAGCTTCTTGCCGTTGTTGCGGCCGTGCATCATGAGCGCGTTCACGAGGCGCTCAGTGATGGGGCACTGCGCCTTGCGGAAGCGCTTCTGCGCGTAGCGGCCCGCGGTGTGGGGAACGTACACGGCGTGCTTGGACTTGACGCCGATGTAGTCCTCGAGAGAGATGTCGTTGATCTGCGGTGGGAGCGAGAAGGGGAGAGTCGTCAGCGTGATGAAACTCGCGAGAATCGCGCGGGTACGCCCGGCAACATTAACAGAGAATGCGATGGATGGACGAGAGACGCTCGCGAACGCTCGGAGCGCTTCGCGACTGTCCTTTTCGTTCAGCCCGGCCAACACGGGGAAAACCATCTCGGGTTTGCTGAGGGCCCGGAATCACGCCCGCGACGGGGCGATATGGATGCGCCGGACGCCGGATCCGGCCAAAAGAAGTCCACGCATGGATCTTCGACTCAATGTCCGAGCCCCTCAAGGCCCGGGACGATCGTCCTCGCGACCGGAAGGCCGCGCGTTCGGTCGATCCCGGCCTTGAACCGCAAAAAACTAAACCCTAGATAAATCTTTCGCGCGTGAGCGTGCTCATGCGCGCCGCGGACGCGGTCGCGCGACGTACCTCGACATCCTCATAGGACCACTTGCCGAAGAGCTTGATCTCAGCAGGAGCGACCGCCATTCTTTCCGATGGTGGGTCGTTTGCGCTAGTAGAAGAGGGCGCCCGGGCTGCGCTTTTTCGCTATTTGTTGGTCGCCAGCCAGAAACGAGGGCTTCGCGTAAACTTTGAGATGAAAAAAATGGTGGGCTTATTTTCAGGAAGAGGCGGTATAAGAGCGCCCGCCGGCAGCGCCGCTCACCCTTTTCTAACGTCGCGACGACGCACTAGTGCCGAGCAACGTACCAAGCAAACATGCAGATTTTCGTCAAGACCCGTGAGTGCCCCGCCTCCGTCGCGCATTCCGCGTCCCGCGCGTATTCCGGCCCGCCGGTCGCTAGGGCTTTTCTTCCATCGCACCCAATTTCCACCACCTCGGCGCCCTTGCTGACCGAGATCCCTCCCTTGCCCCTCTCCCTTTCAGTCACCGGTAAGACCATCACCCTCGAGGTGGAGTCTTCCGACACCATCGACAACGTCAAGGCCAAGATCCAGGACAAGGAGGGCATCCCCCCCGACCAGCAGCGCCTGATCTTCGCGGGCAAGCAGCTCGAGGATGGCCGCACCCTCGCGGACTACAACATCCAGAAGGAGTCCACCCTCCACCTCGTGCTCCGTCTCCGCGGTGGCGGTAAGAAGCGCAAGAAGAAGGTGTACACCAAGCCCAAGAAGGTCAAGCACGTGCACAAGAAGGTCAAGCTCGCGTTCCTCAAGCTCTACAAGGTTGACGACGCCGGCAAGGTGACCCGCCTGCGCAAGGAGTGCCCCGCCCCCGAGTGCGGCGCGGGTGTCTTCATGGCCAACCACTTCGACCGCCACTACTGCGGCAAGTGCGGCCTCACCTACGTCTACCAGAAGTAAGTATCTTACCGACGGTCGGTCGACGCTGGTGATGCTGTCGATAACACAGGGAGAGGGACTGTCAACGCGGGCAAGGAATTGAGAGCGCACTCGACGATCTTTGGACTTTGTCAGTATTCAACAGTTTCCAACCCACCGCTAATCTTACTATGGCGAGATTACTATCCTTGTCCTAATCTATCCTAACCCGCGTCCTTGCCGCCACCCAACGCCCTGGCTCTCCTGTACCTTCTCGCCAGGTCCGAAGCTCCCGGCGCGACGACCCTGTCCAGCCTGGACAAACCCCTCTCAGTGTCTTCGTGAATACTCTGGAACGAGCTAGCCACTCCGCCGGCCCGGTTACACGCGCGCAGCGGCTCGTCCGCGGCGTCCAACAGCGCGCACGGAACGAACATCACGCGCGGCCCCGCCCCGGTGCTCTCGACCCTGCAGCACACCGTGTCGCCGTCCTCGGCGTATGTCTCGTCGTCCAGCCTCGTGCACCTGGTGGTGATGCTGGACGCGTCGTACCCGTCGTAACCCGCGAGCGGCGCCGAACTAGCTAGAAAGTCCCTGGCCGCGACGCCGTTTTTAGACGCCCTCATCTGCGTCCATGCTCTCCACCCGATCCAGTAGATGGGCACGTTCGAGAGCGGGGTCAGCATCAGCGGCAGGAGGAGCGGTGCGATCCCCGCGTTTGTCCACGCGCGTCGCCTCGTCAGGTCCGCCTTTGCGCCGAGAAGCTCTTCGCGCAGCAGCCTCTGGACGACGCGAACGTCCGCGGACTGCGGGTACGCGACCTCGACGCTCGATATCACCGGGGGAAGCCCTCCGAGCGTGGTTTCCTCGGGCGGTATCCTGTCCAGCGCCCACGCGCCCAGGTCCCGCAGTCGTCGTCTCCACGAACCGATGGGCTGCTCTCCCCACTGCGCGTATGTCTCGGCGCACCACGCGTTGGTCCTGGCGACCCATCGCGCCGCGAACCGGGGAAGAATCTTCTCTGGACCCGCGTTGGCGATCGCCAGAGCGGCGGCGACCTCGGAGGCGCGTTCGTATGAGGTCTCCGGCACGGCGCGCGCGTGGAACATCCTGTGCGGGAACGGACGAGGCGGTCAGCTTGACCGGGTCGAGAAGGGCACGGGAGTGATCGGGACGCACCACTTGTCCTTGGCCACGCGCAAAGCCAGGATACGAGCGCGGCTCGCCATCGCGGGGTCACGATACGGTCTTCAACTTGAGGGTGAGCGCGCCATGGCCACCGGCGAACCGCGCGAAAAGGAATACCAGGACGCGTCGGTGCCGAGAGGGAGAGTGCTCGCGGCCGATACCAGGTGAAATGCACTGTCGATGCACTTGTAACACCGTTGCCCAGAATCGCAAATACATAATAAAGGACAACGTGCCTCGAGAACCGATACTGTTTGCCCATACGTCGGGAAAGATGATTGACGTAAAATGGGTAAATTGGCTTTCGCCACGTGGATTTGACGTGGAATAAAATCCCGAAGGTGAAAAGTTGTTGCCCGCATCGGCGATCGAACACAGCGGGTCCGCGCCTCGCGGATCCAGCGTGGCGGTCGAGAGGAAGCTCGAACGAGCATCCGTGGAGAGCACGACCAGTTCCAAGGTACCGAGCCGCGAACGAAGGTGATCAACGCGTCCAACCCCTCCGTCCGGCAACGTGCATTCGCGCACCTCCGGACCGAAAAAAAAGTTTCCGGGACGAGCTTCCAATCGTCGGTTTCGCCTTTTCCCGCGAGGTCGCCCCCCACATGTCCCGCGGGCGGCGTTCTTCGTCGTCCCGTCGATTCCGCCGCATCACGCGCGAACCTGACCATCGTCGTTTTCCTCCCTTCCGCAGCTCCGCTGGCCGAGGCCCCGGTGAGGAACGGGGCCAGCTGCTGGGCGAATACAGCGTAGTACAACTTGTACACGGAGTACACGCTAAAACGCCGGGCGCGAGGACACGATGCAGGTCGAGTCGCACGAGGACGCGCACGAGAGCGAGATTCCGTCGCTGAATGAGTCGCCGTGTCCATCCGAGGCGTCCACCTCGTCGTCGCCGTCCCGGCGCTCCGACGAGGTGGACGACCCCAAGACGGTTTTCCTGGGTGGAGTGCCGCAGGACCTCGACGAGCCAAAGATTGCGGAGCTCATGTCGAGATTCGGCTCTGTGGAGCACGTGCACCTGATGCGACACACGCGCAAGAAGTCCGGGGAGAAGAAATCAGACGATTTCCACCCGTCACACCGGGGATTCTGCTTCGTGCGCTTCGGGACGGAAGAGGAGGCGGTCAAGGCCCTGGAGGCTGGGACGTTGAGCGCCGGCGAAGGCGAGAGTGCGATGCGAATCGGGGAGGCGGAGAAGGGTAAGGCGCGGCGATCGTCAAACTCGGGAAGCGCGTCCTCGGGGGACCAACACTCGCAAGAGTACCGTCCGGGTACCGTCCACGCTGTGGCCGCCGCGGCTGCTGCGGCTGCGGCGCCCTATGACCCGTATGCCTATTATCCGCACCCCGGACCTGTTGGATACTACGACCCGTACGACCCGTACACGGCTCAGTACGCGGCGCAGGTTCACTACGCCCAGGCGGCTCAGTACGCGCACGCGATGCAGCAGGCACAACACGCCCACTACGCAGCTGCGATGCACAGTAGCCTGTACGGTATCACGCCTCCGGCATCTCCGACGGCGGCGCGGGGCGGAAGGTGGAGTCCACAGAGGTCTCCGCGGGGGATGGGTTCTGCCGCATTGCGCGAGAGGCAGGTCTTTGTCGGCGGTCTCCCCAGGCTCACGACGGAATCCGACATGTTTCGATTCTTCTCTTGCTACGGGCAGATCGACGACGTAAAATTAGTGCTCGACCCACGCACAGGCATGTCTAAACGATTCGGCTTCATCACATTTGCGGACGTGGCGAATGCGGAGGAGCTCAAGGCGAAAAAGGTGGTGAACTTTGGCAAGGGCTTCATGGTCAACGTCGGCAGCGTCAAGAAGAATCAAGGCGCCGCAGCATCGAATGACGAGTCTGAATCGGGTTCATCTCAGCAGATGTTCAAGCTCGGATCCGAATCCTCGGCGGATGACCTCGCGGCAGAAATGCAGTCGATGGTGATGGAGGATGACACGTCGGAATCGCAGCTCGGCTCGTCCCTCACGTCCTCCAACTCCGGATCGGTTCTCACCACTCCGAGGAACTCTGGCAACCTGGACGGTAAATTCACGGTGTCCGAGTCCCCCGTGAGCACGCTGCGCGGCGGAGGTGTCCAATCTGGCCGAATCGTGATGATCAGCAAGGAGATCAACTACACCAAAGCCAGCTTCATCGCAACCGATGGCGGGGAGTTCCTCCGAAAGATCATGGATGAGACCGGCGCACTGGTGCGAATCAGGGTGAGGAGGAGTAAACGAACCCGAAGATTGGCGATCGAGGTGCGCGGCGAAACCCGCGTCGTGGACGAGACGTGGGCGAAGATCGATGCGGAGGTTGAACTCCGCTCAGCGAACTCGGCTCCTGGCGGCGTGGGCCTGCAGCCGGATAGCAGATCCAGCAGCATCGACCCGGGATCCATCGACGAGGAGCTCGACGAGGAATGCCAGGACGCGACTTTCCTCTCTCTCTCACCCACCGCGATGGACGGGTTCGCCCGACCGTCGCCGCCGCGCGTGAGGACTAAGCTGACGTTCGAGGGTGCCACGCTCGCGCCGCCGACGTCGCCAACACTCATGAGGTCCACCAGCCTGCCGACGCCCAGCGCGTCAGAAATGCCCATGTCACCCGTCAAGCGAGCCCTCGGCAGGCTTCGCAGGCTTTCCGACGCATCGGACACGTCGATGACGTCCGATTCCAGCGCGCCCAAGCGACACTCGTACGATGGGGGCTCTCGGTCGCCTGATTCTGCGGTTGTCGCCGTGGAGGGCATTGGCGTCGGCACCGACGCCGATGAGCTGCACGATTTCTTCTCCTCCTTCGGCAACGTCCTGAACACCGAGGTGACGGTCAAACTTCCTAACAGGGACGGCGATACCAAACCCTCGACACCAACCGCCCCCGTCGCTTTTGCTTTCGTTCAGTTTGAAGACTGCTCGACGGCCAGGGAGGTCAAATCACAAAGAAACTTTGTTTTCAACGGGCAGGCCATCGAGGTGAGCTCGCCGGACCGATACCTCACGTATCAGTCCTCGAGGAACGCCCATGTCCCGGATCGCAGCAAGATTACACCCGCGTGAGAAAGATCCACGCAACACCGTCGTCAGAGTCGACACAGATCGAGTCGACTCGCTTCGGCGCTGGAGAGACTCAACGCGACTGTAAGACGTCGCTACGTTTTTGTGCTTCCGCTTTCATGTCAAGGCACGGCAGGTACGCCCAATGTGACTGTTGTACTCGTACGCTATACTAACACCGCTAATAATCACCCGAGGCGTTCCTAGCCGCTAATAATAAACATTTCAAGTGGCACAAATCGCTCCCGACCCCGAGTCAACTCTTGTCGAGCCCATCATCCAAGCTCCCGAGCATCACCCCACCGTGAATTTGTTTGTCCCTGCCCTTGATGCGTCTCGCGTCGAATTCGTCCCAACCTTTCGTGGCTCTGATCGCGTCGATGTCAGTCGGGCAACACCTCAGCGACACCCGCTCTAGTTTTACGCATCCCGTGAACACCTCCGTCGGTACCGTCCTCACGCGAGTCTCATCCGCGGAGACTGACACGAGCGCGGTCAGTTGCCCCCACGCATTCGGCAAAGCCTCGATCCCTACGTTTCCGTCCACTCTCAGTTCGGTCAGTCTCGCACACCCCGCGACGTTCGCGAGCCCGCTCTCGTCTTGCGTCTCTGCGCATGTCAGCCGGTTCCTGGACAGGTCGACCCTCGTGAGCTTTTTCAACCCACAGATGCTCTTCGGAAGCACCCGAATACGGTTGTCCCTCAGCACCAGCTCCTCGAGCCGGACAAGATCCCCTAGCGTATCCGGTAGGTGCTCGATCTTGTTCTTCTCAAGACGCAGCGACTTGAGGGTCGTCATCAGGCACAGAGAGTCAGGGAGGCGGGCAAGTACATTGTATCCCATAGAGAGCTTTGTAACCAGAGTGAGCTTTAGTCCAAAATCTTCAGGAAGGCTCGCGATGGAGTTCCGCTCGCAGTTGATGGATCGGACCTTGGGCCCGAGCTCTATGACGTACTCGGGGAACGACGACCAACCCGCCTCGCGCTCGGATACGATCCCCGTCTTCCCGGCAGTCTCCTTGCGCTTCGACGCGCTCGTCGCCTTGTTGAAGTCCGAACCCAGCTTCTCAAACGCTACGGTGATATCATTTGTCAGCCTGGAGAAGAAGTCGCTCATGTCCGGCGGGTCTCTCCACTAGCCGCGCAGTTCGACCTATTTGATCTCGCGAACACCCCGCCTTCGCCTCCGGCGTCGCCGCCGCCGGCGGTGTGTTCAGGCGCAACCTTCTCGACGGGGAAGACTCAAAAACATTCGACCGAGCGCCTCAGCGCCACACCAAGTCCTGAGACTGGCTGCAGTGCGGCGAATAGACTAATTCATACCGGTAATAGGAGCTTCGACTGACTGCAACTGCTCATATGATACTGCTCATATGAATGGATATGTGTGACAAAGCTGACGTGACAAATAAGATCCTGGGAAACCTTCCAAACCGTATACGGAGCCCGGGAACTCAGGATTCTCGGATTCCGAGCGCTGTTTGACCGGCATCGAGAAAAGATTCGCAACGACCTACAAAATTGATGGCCGAGGCATAGGCAAACACAGTGAGTTTGCCGATGCCAAGCAGAATTCTCCGGGAAAAAGCAGGGAGTCGTGCACTTTTTCCAATATTCCCCGAATGAGCCCCCCAAACGGCATCATTGGCAAACGGGTGTGGATGCATCAGCGCACTATGATTGGTTACAAGTACTAAAACCATCAATTCAACGAATGAGAAAGCCCAAAAGTGCGAAAATGTGGCGGATAAGGCACCCGCACAATTTCGTCTGCATCGTTCTGCGAATACGTTGCCACCCCCGGAAGTTACCCAAGCGTTGTCACGAAACGGGGAAAGCTGACGTCACAGCGCGTCGCGTCCCCGAGGAGCGAATACGAATGGGACGCGTGTGCGACTACTGCTCGACAGCGAAGGCTGTCATCTTCTGCCGGGCGGACTCCGCCCGGCTGTGCCTCGCATGCGACAAGCAGGTGCGCCAACTCCCGGCACCCATTACGGCAAAACCAGGTTTAACCACGGGACGGTCGGAATGGGGGAAATCCCCGTCGACGCGCCGAACCGGGGCGCGCGTTCCCGTTCGACGCGACGTTGTGAACGCCCGCTCGATGCCACTCGATCCATCCTTACCGACGGGGCCATTCGCGTCGGCGCGAAACGGGCGTTTTTCGCATCGTCGCGCGACGCCCGACGCGTTTTGGCGTCAGCGCCTCGCGAAGAAACCGACGCCTCCCCTTCGAAGTTTTTCTCACCCGCTCTCGGCATCCGCCCTCCTCCCAGGTGCACACGGCGAATCAGGTGGCGCGGAGACACGTCCGCTCA
The DNA here is from genome assembly GCF_000090985.2 of Micromonas commoda. NCBI lineage: Eukaryota > Viridiplantae > Chlorophyta > Mamiellophyceae > Mamiellales > Mamiellaceae > Micromonas > Micromonas commoda. Next base: position 29,533 of record NC_013041.1, read on the forward strand.
TGGTTATGTGATACTTGTCAGAATGGCTCAGCAAAGGTGCGTCGGCGTCCGCGCCGATAACATCTTCTTCGCGCGCGTTTGTCGGAGCGGCGAACCGATAAAATCTCGGGGTTTAACAACGCTTGGTTGGCTCGTCCAAAAAAGAAAGCGCGACGTACCCGTTCGTCTTCGATGCCCATCCCCGCGAGGCGTCACATTCCCTTCGAATACCTCCTAGCGATTACTAACCACACGCGATCTCAATTCTCTACCCTTGCGCGCAGGTTTTCTGCGGACAGGACCGCGTGGTTCTTTGCGAGCCGTGCGACGAGTTGACCCGGTCTGTGAATGGGAGGCTCGAGGGCAAGAGCGTGCCGCCGAGGGCTCCGCTGAAGAGCTTCAGCCTGCAGGACGAACCGGTGGACGAGCACGGCGCGACATATAACGGATCTCACGCGACGATGCTGTCGCGACATCCGTTCAAGGAGGGGCTCGCGTTGTTTCCCGCCTCGGGGGGCAGCGGGAGCAAGCTCTCGGGGCTGACGGGTGGGCCGCACCGAATGGGGAGCGGCTCGCCCGTTCTGCAGCCCGGTGGCAACGCGCAGAGTGGAGGCGGGATGCAGGGATTATCAAGGCAACACAGTGGGCAGAGAGTGGTCGGGGGTATGGCTCCTTACACCATCGGGGGCGAGGGACTCGCGGGTGCACACAACGGCGGCTACGGAACAGCCGGAGTTGGAGGCGCGCCCTCGTGGGACCCGTTTCAGATGGTTGGAGGGATCACCCCCCAGCAGCACCAGTACCAGCTCCAGCAGCACCGGCACCAGTCGCAGCAGCGCGGCTTACTGACCCCGTTTCACCACCAGATGGGAGGTGTGGCTCCTCCGCCGATGCCATCGCTCGTGTCTCAGGGTGGCTACTTCATGGACGAGAACGGCATCTCCAGGGGCAGCAGCGGCGAGCGCACGAGCGCGTACGCTTGGTTGCCGGGCCCACACCTCGATGGACTCATGAGAAACCCATCTCACTCCTCGAACGGCTCGGATCCGATCGGCATGTACATGAACTTTGATTCACCCGAGGTTCGGCTCGCCGCAAACGGGAGCAACTCTCGGGGTTCCGGTGGGAGCGACGGCCTGAACCAGGGCGGCAGCAACACTCCGCCCGATATCACGGGGGACCCGCGCATATCTGACGCTTCACACCAGGAGGCGACGTCCACGCAGCACTGGCAGCAGCAACAACAGAAGCAGCAGCAGAAGCAGCAGCAAGGACACGTGTTTTCAAACCCTGCAGATCCGATGCAGCGATACCCCACTCCGATGTCTGCCTACATGCCCGGCGTTGATCTCCCGTATCAAGGCCGGGTGGGTCCGGCGATCCCGTCCACGAGCACGTGGTCCCCGCACCACATCGGCGGCGGATACATGAAGCGTGAAGCGTCATCCCCCAACATGGGCCTGCGCTCTAATCCAACGTCCTGGTCCACGGAGGGATCTGGCGGACTCCAAGCGCAGTTTGGCCAGGTGCAGCCGCCGCACGGCGCGTACCTGCCCCCTCATCCGATGCCCGCTTTCATGCAGCCCCAACCCGCGTTCGGGACCTACGACTACTCGTCCTACCCGAGCATGATGCCCGTCGCGGGTGGAGTGCTTGTTCGGCAGGATCGGAACTCTCAAGGGAGCGCAGAGGGAAGCGGCGGCGGGTCCCCCCCGAACGGTGGGAGCGGAGGCGGAAACATTGGCGGCGGAGGCAGCGTCGTCGCCATGTCCAGCATGGTTCCCGGCGGCGGCTTTCCGTTTGATGGCAACCCCGGCGCCGGCACCCCGGGTAAGGAGGATGGCGAAGACGCGCCGGAGACCCCGGGCTCGATGGCCCCGGGTACCGCCCTTCGCAAGGAGATGCTCATTCGCTATCACGAGAAGCGTAAGCAGCGTCACTTCAAGAAGAAGATCCGATACGAGTCGAGGAAGGTTCGCGCAGACAACAGGGTGAGAATCAAGGGGAGATTCGCGAGGGCTGATGCGCCCCTCACCGCCATCGACAAGAGCAGCGCAAAGAACCACAAGGACATCAAGTCAAAGCTCGCTACAGACGATGACGCAGAGCATGACGCAGAAGAGAAGAAGGAAGAGAAGGAACAAGTCAACCTGAAGCACGAGTTGAGCTCGGAGGTTGCCGCGCCGCCGCCGCTGGTCACACCTGATGTGCTGCCGGGTGTGACTGCGTGAGCGATGTCGACATCAATAATTCTTTTGTGTGTCTCGTGATTATTACGACGGGACGACACTGGAATCAACTCTGGTAAGACCCTTACCGTGTGAGTATGATATATTCATTTCGGGCCAGCCCCTATGCGCTGGGGGCGGGCCCTTATTGTTTCCTCGGGCGCCACAAATTTTATTACGTGGCTTGCAAGAGGCGATTATTTCTCGGCTGGATTCATCGCTGGATCCGCCGAACGATATTAGTATGTAGGCATAAGATAGGGACGCTGTTGTATTATCAGGTGTGCTATGAAGAAAACAATCTAATCCAGCTCGCTGCCTTCGCGCGCGTTCACTACGTCTTCCCGCTCGAGCATCCGCCGCCGCCATCTGGGGACTCGATCGTATTCTCCCCCGGCACCGCCCTGTCCACGTGCTGCGGCTCTATCGACATCTCGTAGTTGCCTTTGTCGTTGACCTGCGCCTGGACGACGTGAAGCCTGATGAATGATTCCGCCTCGACGCCCTCCTCGATCTTTTTCCTCGCCTCTTCAGGTTCCAGGTGCGCAGACTCCTTCGTTTGAACAGGGCAAGGGTTCAGGGTTCAGTGTGGAAGACAGGCGTGAATTAGGGTTGGTCCTTGTTGGCGCCCTCTCACCTGGAAGTGCTTGCGAATCTCCTCTCTCGACGCGTTCAGCGCGGTCTGATCGCCCCTAAATGCCACCGCTCGAGCGCGAAGCAGCTGCCTGAAAAGGCCGCGCGCCGTTGGGAGAGCGGTCATTTCGCGCCGGTCTCAGAAAAGGGAGTCGGCACCACTCTGATCCGCCGCTGCTGCAGCTTCCGGTGACGAGTTCGTGTGGAACGACGACGCGCCTCTCGAGTCGTCTGGAACGCGTTTGTCAGAGATTTGGTAGAACTGGGTGCACCGCTTTCGTTCCAAGCGCGACTCTGAGTGTGGTGCTTCTGCCGCTTGTGGTTGACCTTTATACTTGCTCAGTAATAAATCGCTCACGTGTGAGATCTTGATACAACTGCCGGGACTGCCGACACTTCGGACCGCGCGTGAGGGCATCTAAATGCGCACGCACCACATTCCGTCTACAGACGGCGTTGTTCTGGAAGTACACGATCGTGGCACGTCGCCTTCATCCAGTTCCTCCGGTCTCGAGCGCGATGAGCCCACCGTGCTGCTCCTCGCTCACGCGAATGGCTTCCACTCGAGAACGTGGGATGCCGCGGCTGAGGAGCTTATGCGCGTAGCCTCTAGCGCCGAGGGCCTTGGAGGGCGAACTGGCGGCGTGCGCGTGATCACGTTCTCGTTCCGCGCGCACGGAAAGTCCACGGCGCCAATCAGTGCAGGCAGGGACGCTCTGCGGTGGGGTAAGTTCTCGGAGGATCTCCTCGCCGTGGTTGAGCAAACGCCCGGGCTCGTCAGGGGCAAGCTCGTCGGAATAGGACACAGTCTTGGGGCTCACGCGATGCTCCGAGCGGAGGCTTCAAGACCAGGTACCTTCGCGTCCCTGTATTGTTTCGAACCCATCTTCGTGTGCGATCCAGGGAAGCTGCCGCCATTTGTACCCATGTCGCTCGAGCGTGCGGCGGCGAGGAGGAGGAGGACTTTCCCTTCCCGGTCGGACGCCCGTGCCGCGTACGGGTCGAAACCTCCACTGAACATATTGCAATCGGAGGTGCTTGACGCGTATGTTCGACACGGTTTCGTCGATGCCGCCGGAGGTGAAAAGGGCGAGGTCACGTTGGCCTGTACGCCGGAGACGGAGTCGACGGTTTTTGCGTGCGGCGGCGTCGAGGCTGAGGCGAACAAGCTCGTCGGCGGTGGGAAGGTTCGGTGCCCGGTGACGGTAGCTCACGGCGCTACGCATGATCCGAGGGACGTGTACGGTCGGTCACCGAACGATGCCATCTACTCGTCCATCATTTCTCCCATCATTGCAGAGTACATCGGCGAAAACGCATTTGTGGAGTATGCGCCGGCGCTGACGCACCTTGGACCGTTGCAGGATACTGTTTGGTTCGCAAAGAGCGTCGGCGCGCACCTTTCCCGAGTCGGGGTTGCTAAAGGGCGCAGTCGATTGTAGTACAGCCGGCGTGCATTAGTTTCACGCGAGTTGGCTGGTTAGTCATTATTAGATGGTAGCTCTAACAGCATTGCAAGCAACTTTCATTTTCTGGGATTTTCCAACTCAACAACGACGTCTCTTCTACTCAAGTACAAGTAGGTGGTACAAGTGGGTCTCCCCGGCACTTCCGGGCATCCTAGCCCTTCTTAAATCGATTCCACGGAGAAGCGCCATCGCAATGCGATCACACGACGATAGTCTACGAGTTCAAATACAGCGATACGTTTTGATACAGAGGTACAAAAGTGCAACAATAATCACTCAACACGTTGCCTCTTCGCGCTCTTCTGCTCCCCACCTTGCTTCTCATTCTCCACCACCTGTATGCCCGAGCACTCCACGAGAAGCGTTCCGCTTCCGCTGTCCGATAACGAGGACTTTGGGAGCTTAGAACTCAGCTTGAAGTCATCCCCGTTCCACCCAAAGCATCCAAAATCGAAGAGGTCGTTGCCGCCCATCGGTGCAATCTTCTTGGTCACCTCTCGTGGTTTTGGGGCAGCCTTCGCGGCAAGAAATGTCGTCGGCTTCATTAGACCAAAACCTGTGGCAGCATCGAGCGGCAATCGCCTCACACCCTTCGGCATGTGGTTCAACCAGACGTTGGCCAGGAAAGTCACGCGCCTAGCGTCCTTCGATGATTCTGGCGACAAGTCATTTAACACGCCGTGCAGAAGCCTACCGTCGAACGCTATGTGCTTACCGGGCTTAGGGTAACTCACGTACACGCCAGTACACTCTGGCGATGGCGAGAGACCCGTGGGCGTGCCGTTGCCGTGCCTGGCTATCGCGGGGACTGTGAGTCCATCAAAGATGACTGTGGGCGCCCCTTCGGTCAAGTAAGTCACCGTTGAGAGTTGAGGATGGGCATATAGTCCATGATGGATCCTCAGATTTTCGTCCTTATCCCAGTGGAGCGTCAATCCTTGGTTGGTCCCCGGATCGCGCGACTGGATCCACCACTCGACACCTGACGACTCGGGGTCAAAGTCATCACAAGATTTGGTGTGGTGCTTGAAGATCGCGGCAGCCAGCTGTTCAAGCGCACAATTAGGCGCTTCCATGTCTTCCGCGCCGAGCCAAAGCGTGCATTCTGTCATCATATCGCAGGTAAGGCATTCTCTGATGAGATCATCGATCGTGGTCTGTTCGTCCGCGACGGAGTTCGTCGACGGCGGCGGCGTTGGGAAATCAGCCTCGACCCTGAACGAGTAGTCCATGCCATCGCCGCAGCCGAAGATGCGACCCTCGCCGTCCAGCATTACGAACATATCATCAGAATCTGAGTCATACGCCATGTCTGAGGAGATGAACCGAGTATCTCACGCGCTCTGCGCTCCGGACTATGCGCTGTTGGTGCCTTCTCTCCCCGCTCGGGGGTTTTTCCTTCTCTCGGAAAGTTCGACAGTCTTGCGAGCGTTTTCTACGCGTGGACGACGCCGGCAGAGCTGCGAAACACAAGCGCCCTCGCCACGATGCGTGTAATCATCGCGCCTTGCTCATCTCCCGTGCGACTCTTCGCACCTCGCACGCGACTTGTCGGCCGTTCGCGTCGCCCAAGCGGCGTCGCCGCCTCTTTCTCCTTCGAGGGGCGCGTGACCAGCGAAACGAGCGAGGCGAGGAGCAAACACGCTGGTGCTGGTGGCCACGCAGGGACCTATCCTCCCATCGTCAGGTTCACCGAACGGGGTATCCACGGCGCCGGAGACGAACCGCATTGCCCTATCCCGCTCATCACCGGTCTCGAATACAAGGCGGCGCCAGACGGTGCAGTGCACTTGCCGCCTCCAGATATCCGGGGCCACGACTCCCACCCCTTCGAGTGGGTTGTTGCCGAACGACGCTGCTGCCGAGACTTCGCCGAGCTTCCAAGCGGACATTTGCACTTGTGGGAGATCGCCCAACTCTCTTGGGCAGCGCAGGGCATCACCGCACCAGAGACGGCCCCCGACGAGTTCGGACACGCCGGGTGAGCGCGACTTGTTGCTCTTTCTGCTCGTCCAAGAAAACCATCTCTCACCGCTCCGCAGGGCCTCTCGACGAACCGCACCGAGCGGCGGACGACTCTACCCCCTCACGCTCTACGTAATTGCATCTCAAGCCGTTGGCGGGATCACCCCCGGCCCGTACGAGTACCTACCGGAGAGTCACGCGCTTCTTCCCATTGGTCCTCAGTGCCCGCCCCAGCAGGGGGAGGTCAACGACGAAGCGTGTGACGACGAAGGGGGAGATCCCGAGGTTCTCCAAAAGCTTCTCCGCTCCACAGTCCCGCAGGTCGCGCAGCTGAAGCACCAATCCTGGATGGACGCCGCTGGTGCCGTCTTCCTCATCTCCGGCAACCCCTCTTTGACCAAATCCCACGGCGGCCTGTACGAGAGGTTCGGCGAGGACCTCGTGAAGTTCGAAGCTGGCTGCGCGGCGGAGAACCTGGCGCTCCAGGCCACCGCGCTCGGTCTCGGCGCGACGTTCGTCGGTGCGTTCGAGGCGAGCGAGGTGAAGGACGCGATCGCTTCGAGAGACGAGGGAGAGGTGCCGCTGCTCATGATGGCGGTGGGTGTGCCCAAGGGATCTCTCCGCGAGCACCACGACGGACTCGGAGGCGCGATCCCGTCGGACAAGTGAGGCAAAGTGCAGGCAACGCGACGACGACGACGAAGGAAAATACGGGAGAGTAAAGACCGATGGCACCGGCACTTGGTCTGTAGAGTCGAAGTGTCGCGCACCATTGTAACACGATCAACTCAGACAGACTGATGACTTCGTCATATGATAAACCCGCCACCACATCAGCCTCGTCACCTTGAAGTAGTGCTAAAGTTAACTTCTTATCCCTGACCACCGCCCGCCATCACTCGCTCGAGCGCGCATCATGCACGTTAGTCTCGCGCCCTTCGTCGTGGCTCCCGGCGCATCGGCACAAAAGCCGAGGCTGCGTCGAGCACGCGGTACCGGAATATTCGGTCTCTCGCGACGCGCCGTGGTCCGCGTAGCCGCGTCGGATGAGGATAGCCCGGGCTCGTCGGCACCTGCGGAAGAGCCCACGTCCTCGTCCTCGGCCTACGGAGGACCGAACATGTATGCGGACTCACAGGCCATAGCCCCTCCCTCGCCGCGACGAGTGTTCCTCGGCACTCTAGCCACCGCCGGCTTAGCCCTCGGAGGCAACTTCCTGGGCATCACCGGCAAGCTCCTGAACGGAGTGCCTGACGTGGCGGAGTCTCTTAGGCTCGATTTGATCTATCCAGTCGGCGGGTTCAAGAGGGCCTACAACCCGGAGAAGGGCTACGAGTTCGTTTATCCGGCGGATTACCTCGGTGATGCAACCATGGTAGCACGTGCGGCGAACCAGCGAGAGGCGATGAACCCGTTGGACCCTCCGGCGCTGGGCGACGTCCCGAAGCCACCCAAAATCTTCGGCCAGACTGTCCAAGAGCCACAGTCTGCTTTCGGCCCGATGGGGGGCACCGGAGAAGAGAACGTCTCGGTCATCGTGAGCAGGTCGCCACCCGGTGGGTTTAAGCTGGACAGGTTTGGGGACGCGCAGAACCAGGCGGAATGGCTGCTGGCTAACATCCTCGCACCCCCGGGCAGTGGCAAGACATCGGAGCTGTTCGATGCGTACACGCGCACTTCAGGCGGCGGCCAAAAATATTTCACCTTCGAGTATACCATCAAAACCGACGCTTGGTACAGGCATAACGTAGCGGTGTTCACGGAAAAAGGTGGACGGCTGTACACACTGGTGGCGCAGGTGCCGGAGGTCGACTGGGGGCGGCGGCGAGACGAATTTCGCAGGGTGGCTGACTCGTTGAAGGTGTTCGTACCTACAGGTTGAAATTCTACACGTAATAATAAGTTGAGTACCCCTTGTACTCGTGCTACGTCAAAAGAGGAACCTGTGCGTTCGCTCGTCGTGCGGCTCGAACTGCACCTTGACCCCCGTGAGCTTGTGTATCTTTCTCTTTCCCCTCTGGTACTCTCGCTTGATCAGCTTTGGCAGGAAAGAGTCCGCCGCCGCCTGCAGCACCCCGCCAATCGTCTCGCACGTCGCATCCGCAGTCTTCGCGCCAATCCGAAGTGCCCGCTTGCAGTTGTTGGGGACCATGTTCACCGTCCGGTCCACGAGCGCAGCCAGCGGGTTCCTGCGCACTGGCCAACCCACCGCCATGCGCTCCTTCTCGAAAGCGTACTGCTTGGGAGTCAGCTTGAAGTTGTACGGCAGCTCCACCGCGGAGCCGCCCCGGCAGCAGTCCAGGAACATGACCAGGCTGCACCCCTTCGGCAGGCGGGACACGAGAATCTCCTGCACCTCGCGGTCGAGGATGGGTCCCTCGGTCTTATAGTCGCACGGCACCAGTCCATCCTCGGCGACTACGGTCTCATCGTCCGTCTCCGACGCCTTCGGCCGGTTGACCCTCACGCCGTGCCCCGAGAAGTGCAGCAGCAGGGAGTCACCCTCCGCGGCGCCCAGCGCGAGCCAGTGCAGCGCCTCGAGGATGTTCTCCTTCGTGGGCTGAAGCTCGCCGGATTTGCCGTTGGGGTCGTCCCTCAGCACCATGAGCGAGTCGCCGTCGTTGGAAAATCCCACGGACGCGATGTACCTCTTCATCTTGGACACGTCCGCCCACGCGCCGTCGAGGGCTGACTCCGTGCCAGGATAGTTGCAGCCGATGAGAACAGCCCTGGTCCTGCCGCTCAGCCTCTGGCTGTTTACGCACTGAGGGTTGAGGATGCTGAACGGGCGCTTGAAGTCGAAATTGTTGTTTCCCGCCGATAGACGTGGCACGGTGGTGTAGCCCTCCTTGCTGAGCCACTTCTGCATGCCGACCATGGTGGTGAGCCAGCTCCTGTCCGGGGGTTTCGTGCGGTCGGATTCCTTCAGATAGTGGAGCAGGGCGTTGGCGCAGGCACCGCCAGCGCCGCCCTTCCCAGCGCGCCTAGGCATTCCATACCAGCCCATCCCGGACGAGCCGGCAATTTCTCCCTTGCTCTCGGACGATACGCCCGAGAACATCACGACGTGCGCCTCGGTCGCTGGGGACCTGCAGTCGGTGTCGTAGTGAAGTTTCACGGGCTCGCCCGGGGCGGATTTCATGAGCGCTCGGACGCGCTTCTTCCTGTGGGCCTCCTTCACCCTCTGCTTCTTGCGCTCATAGTCCTTCTCCTTCTGCGCGTCCCGGGGCTTTGGCGTCGGGTTGGAAGCCCCGGTAGGGGGCTTGGATGCACTGGGCATCAGACGGTGGCGCTGAGGGCAGTGCCGTTGATCCCGGAAGCGGAGAGGGTCTCGACACCACACGCAACGGTCCAATTTATTTGACAGCACACCTCAGCTCACGATACGGCTGACGTGGATAAGACCGGCCAACCAGTGCGAAGGGCGCATCAGCTCGCGGAGGGGCGCAAGGCATGTTGACACTCGGAGGGAGCGCATGCATCGCCCGACCGCCCGACCGCGTCGTTTCACGGCGAGGTGTCGCGAGGCGCGTCTCCGCTCATCGGCCCCGCGCGGCTGAAAAGTTCTGCCTGAGCGGTTCGGGAGCCTCTGGAATTCCGGCCGATGATGCGGCTTCTCACGAACGTGGAGCTGAACGCGATGGTTTCGTGCTGTCCAGGCGTGCCTTCGGACCATCCATCGCCGCGACATTGCTCGCGCCGATCGTACCATCGAGCATCGAGTCCGCATTCGCCGCCGGTGGAGGAGGATCGCCTGCCGCGGTGGGTATCGAGTGTGTTGTCATGAGGACCGCGTCCATCACGCCTGACATGGCAGCCAACTACCTCGTCGAAGCCGTCCCGGGACTCGTTAAGCGCGACGACGCTCCCGCAGGACGGGCCATTGTCATGGGTGCGGGAGGTATCGCACTAGAACTCAGGGGCGGTGGCGATGAGGGCGATGAGGGCGATGCTGATGGGTCTTCCTCGTCAGTGAAGCTGCCTTCCGAGTCTCGAGACCCCCCAAAGCTCGCCGCGATATTCGTCGGCACCGACAACCCCGCCAAGGCCAGGAATACCGCCCTGAGGAACGGCGCCGCAACCCAGAAGGATGGACCGGGTTCGGGCGAGAGGTGCAGCGGCGACGCCTACGCGGGATGCGTCGCTAACCTGGTAGGCTTCCCGTTGGTATTTGTGAAGACGAGGTCAGCCAAACCGGCCGTCGTGAGAATAGCAGTGAGCGGTGCCCTGGACCCCGACGCGGTGGTGGACGCCCTCGGAGGAGATGCAAGTGGCCTGACGATCGATTCCGCGGGGAAGGGCCAGGTTGGGGTGGTGGAGAGAGCGGCGGAGGATCCACCGCTGCAGGGAAGGGGGGTGATACTGACGCCAGCCGGAGGCGGCGCTGGAGGCTTGGAGCTGAGGGCGGGTGACCGTGGAAGCGCCGCTTGGAGGGTGCTTGGGGTTGTAGGGACGGGGGGCAAGGTGTTTGTGCCGCCGTGAACGATCGCACGCGGTCGAATGAGTAATTTCATCGTGTCACGTCGATGAGCGTCGACTCGTGTTCCCCACGATAAAAGTGTTCTGTGACCCAAAACGCCAATCCGCCCCACGCGCGAGAACTCAAGATCCGATTGCAGCCGTTGATTCGCTTTCCCGAGTTGACTGGGCCGCGGCACAATTAATTCACTTCTTTGGGCACGCGGTTATCCGCGACGTCGCAAGAGGTCAAGGGCGAAGTCACCATGCCCAGGCACAGACCGGTCTCCGGTGTGCCACAGGAGGACGGCGAGTGATGGGAAGCGCCTCCTAAACGCGCGCAAGGTGAGACCCGACCGAGATCTGGCAGCCACGCCGTAAAACAAAATTATTTCCCAAGATCTCCCCGAGCAGCCAGCCCTAACCTCCCTGCTATCCCGTTTCACCTCAGCGCCGCGTCTTCGTATCCATACGTCGCGTTCGCGCGTACGTCAGCTAGGCGAGCTCGTCACGATTTCCACGCTCTGCCCAATGCCTTTGCATTTCGCCACGCACGAGAATTATCTTCCGGCCACCGGCCAATTTCTTGGGTTTGCAAGTTCTGTTCGACGACCCAACTTTCTCGGAAACGACCAAAGACCACGCCTCGCGCGTTGGCATCACCTTCATGCTCGCTCAGGAGCTCAGGATTCAGTAAGACCCCGGGCCGCCCGTAAGTCCCGAGGGCAACCACACGTCGGAAATGTGAAAAGGAAAAGACCCCTCAGGGGGCACCACAGTGGCGTAAGAGGCATCTTTTCGTTTCCCGCCACGCTGGTTTTGTTCTCAGGTGCACAGAGGAGTTCATCCGCAAAACTACGAGTCCACCGCAGAAATGCGTAAGTCCAGAATACCGTGTTCCGCCTCATGATCTGTCACCCAGGTGCAAGTAAAACGTATCATTTGATTGACCCACTGGGCAAGAAGAAAGAGTGGAGAGTCGCGGAGAGGTTATTCTTTGTCCTGGCACAAATCACCCCACACACTGCGCTTTCGCCCAGCAATCTGTTGCCTTGCCTTTGATCATCGCTTCACCGTCACGAGCCGTAGCTGCATATTGCACACACGCGCGTCATGCCTTTCGAGTCTTTGATCTCTCAGGAACACATATCACTTCACTGCCACACTGATGATTTACTTGGTACAACGTTCAAGCGTCCGAAATCCGGCGTCCTTGCTGCAGTAGAGTATTCCCGCACGCAATTCTATGCCCATCGATTCTTCGATTCGCGCGGTAATTCTGCATGTTTGAGTCGCCAGTTTGCTCACTTTGGTTCGCTTGGAACTGTGTGGTTTGTTTGGGTCGCGTATTCTTCCCAGGATGATTTAGGTTTCTCCTTCGTGGCGGGTCACCAGTAGGTCAGATATGCTCTTTCCGACTAGTTTGCTTTGGGACCAGGTTTTCGTTTGCCATTCCTTTACAAGCTCCAGATCTTCCTTTGTGTTTTGGGGTTCTGTTTCCAGCCTTAGTGCCTCCGCCGTGGTCACTGTTTGTTTGTTTCACCGCTTCGCCATCCGGTTCGTTCTTCTTCATTTTATGTTGCGGCTCAAGTTGTTGTACAGTGTTTCATCGATCGATCACGCGGCGTTCCAGTTGTTCACTTTCACAGCGTAACGATTCATTTGCTCCATCGCTTTGTCTCATCGCACATTCGTTCTGCCTATCATTCCATCACACCGCATCGCCGAGTGTTTGAGCACTAGAAGTCTTTTACGAGTGGAAACGTTTGTCATGTTCTTCGCTGCCGAGCAGAGTAAGATGTGAATTGTTTCTTCAAAGATTAGCTTCTTGTTGCTAGGGGTGGGTTAGAGTTTGTTGTGTTGGCTCTAAGTGGATTGGTTATCCTGGAGGATGGTTGAGAGGTTGGACTTTGGACTTTTTTTGGCTTGCTGATCTCTCTCTTCAGGGATTTTTTTCATCTCCCCCGATGATGGCGCGCGCTTTTTGCCGTGCCGGAGGGCGTCTCAAAGATGTGCCCCTTGACCGGGGACGAAGGGGTTCGAAGCCCCATTGAGAGTATACACGGGGAGAAACTTATTACTTTGCTTTCTTTGTGATCTAAACAATATTATTGTTCAACGCGTATTTCTCGAACTTGGGCGCATCCGTAATATTTACGCCGCGCGAAACAATCAATCCGAGCCACCCTCCTTCAACGCAGCCACCGCGTCCTCTTCGCCTTCCCACTCCTTATCGGCCTCGTCCAACCACCTGAGACCCGCCAGGGGCATCAGGCTGCTCAAGTTGCATATCAGAACCAGCCAGAACAGGTTCGTGAAATCCTCCGCCGTGACGCCCAGGTAGCTGGTCAGCGCGGCGCCGAGCGCACCCGACGCCGCGCCGCCTGCGTTGAACACCGACATGAGCGCGGCAAACAGTGTCGCCTCGACGCCTTCGGGACATATCTTGGCCGCGAGCACGAGAACGGGCAAAAATGATACCTCGCCGAGCACGGTGAGCACCACCGTGTCGCCCAACGAGAAGAACTGGTCGCTAATCCCGATTTCCCGGTTGTAACCGGTGACCAGCATCAGCTGCGTGAGACCGAGCGCGGTCCCAACCACGGCGGACCAGAAGAACATCTTCTTCAGTGGCACCTTCTTGAGGTACCCGTTGTACACACCCACGCCCACCAGCGCAGCGACCGACCTGGCCAGCGCCACCCGACCCAGGAACTCTGGCGTGAACCCGAGCTCGTTTGTGGTGAAGTAGAACATGGCGGTGCCCGGGTTGGGCGTCGCCTGCCACAAGAACACGAACGCGGTCGGCGCCCATATCCTCCTCTGCTTCCCCACCCCCCACAACTTTTTCCCCAGCTCCGCCAGCTGTGCCCCCACGCTCTTTCCGTCCTTTTTATCCGCCGTCTCCGCCTGTGACAGGGTTCGACTTTTGGGTTCGTCGACCGGGTCCTCGCGCACCAGCAGCGCCGCGCACGCGATGAGCAGAGGAAACGCGGCGGACACCCCGAACACGTATTTCGTGCCGTACGTCTCGATGAGAGATCCGGAAAAGTACGAAGACGCGATGCCTCCGATGGCCACCGAGCCCCAGCACAAGCTCTGGAGGGACCCGGAGAGCGCCTGAGACTCGCCTCGAGCCCTCGCGACCACGATGCTGTCTATGACGACATCGCTGAAGGCGGTGGAGAGGGAACCGAGGGTGAAGGCCAGCACCGCGCCGGGAACGTCGTTCACCACCGTGCACAGGGAGAAACCCGCACCCGCGCCCAAGAACCCGCACGCGGCGAGGTAGCTCTTGCGCTTGTACCCCGCGAGCGGCACCGAGTCGCTGATGAATCCCCAAAGCGGCTTGACCAACCAGGGCACGCTGGATATGGTGAAGATGATGGACGCCTCCGCGGGAGAAAGACCGAGCTCGTCCTTCACGAAGTAGTCCTTGGCGAGCCTAGACAGTCCGAGGATGCCCTGCACGAAGTACACCAACACGATGGCCGAGACCTCCGGGGTGAGAGGCACCCCAGCGAGTGAGATGCCCGCGAACCCGTCGCCTTTATCAGCCCCGGCCGTAGGCAGCGCGGCCTCACTGCTCTCCACCTCGACCTCGAGCGATCCACGCTCGCGAGGAGCCGCCAGGGGTCGAGACGTCTTCCCGGGCGGGCGTCGTCGCGGCAACCTCGCCGTGCGCTGCGAAACGACGTGGAAGGCTGAGCGACGTGGGCGCGCGGGTGACGGTAACTTCGTCGCACGCCTACCCAGCGAGGTGATGCGCGCCCTCGCGGGCGTCACCGCCACCTTACCAACCACAGACGACATCCCGATACGCCGCGCTACCCCTCCTGCGCGTGCCAACTGTGGAAAGGGGAGGCACAGGGGATGCCTTTTCGTGTGAAACGAAACCTCACAGTTGTGACGGACTGCTCTTGCGTAAGTTGCTAGGGTTGATTCACTTTTCCGGGCGCGAGCAGGACCGAGGAGGTCGGCGCCCGTAGTCGCGGCGATGAGTTTTGCCATTCACAAGCAGGTCCACCCGCCCACTGGCGTGGACCACGCGGTCGCTGCGTATTTCACCCACCCCATCGGTGACGGCGGTCCCCCGAACCTGGTGGTGATGCAGGCGAACCATCTCACGGTGTTTGCGATCCGACGCGATCCCTCGGCGGACGCTTCGGGCGACGCCGCGCTCGGCGCCAAGGCTGTGGCGATGGCCAAGAAGAAGAAGGCCGCGAGCGCCGATGAGGACGACGACGACGACGAGTCCGACGACTCGCAGATGTCCCTCGAGGTCGTCGCCGAGTTCGACCTCAACGGCACCGTCGGATCCATCGCGGTCATGCGCAGGCGATCCGGGGCGCCGAGGAACCAGAGGGACGCGCTGCTCATCGCCGTTCGCGAGAGCAAGCTCAGCGTGATCGAGTGGGACCCGAGCGAGATGACCGTCGTGCCGTCGTCCCTGCACTCGTGGGAGACCCCGGTGGGCACCGGCGGAGTCCCATCCGCGCTTCGAGTAGCGCCTTTACCGCCCCTCGCCATCGCCGACCCGGAGGGAAGGTGCGCGGCGGTGCTGCTCAGAGCGGAGGGTCGATCCAGGCTGGCGCTGTGCCCCGCGGTGGACGCGGACGCGGACGCGGACGGGGACGGCGGCGGCGACGACGGGGACCGGAGGGGCCAAGGGCCCGCGGCGAGCGTGAGGAAATCGTTCGTCGTTGACCTCACCGCCGATCTCGCGCTGAGCGGGGTGAGGGACGCCGCGTTCCTCCACGGATACGGCGAACCCGTGGTTCTCATCCTGCACGAACGCGAGCCCACGTGGGCGGCGAGGATGCCGCTGGTGAACGATACCTGCGTCCTCACCGCCGTCAGCATAAACCTCGACACCAAGAGGTGCACGGTCATCTGGCAGAGGGAAAAGCTACCGTGCACGTGCTACCGGCTTTGTGCCATGCCGGACCCACTCGGCGGTGCCATCGTGTTGTCGAATAACTTCTTGCTGCACGAATCGCAGGAGAGCAGCAAGGCGCTCGCACTCAACCCGCTGGCGGGAGGTGTGACATTCGACGATGCCACGAGCGCGGCGGCTGCCGCGGCGGCGGCGGCGGCGGCTCAGGCGTGCACAGCTGGCAACGCGGGATCGACCAACCCTGAGCTTGCCAACCCGGCATCGTTCGTCGCCACGCGCGAGGGCACGGAGAGTGCGCTGGGCGTCTCCGTCGAGCTCGACTCCGCGCACGCGGCGGTGTTATCCGAGCGCCAGGTGCTCGTGACCACGAAGCAGGGTGCGCTGATGTTGCTCAGCCTGAGGGTGGAGGGTCGTCGGCTCGCGGCGCACGGCGCGATGCACCTACGACGCGCGGGAGGCGCGGTGCTCTCGAGCGGCATGTGCCTCATCACGAAACGGCTGTTATTCCTCGGAAGCAGGGTGGGCGACTCCCTTCTCGTTTCTCTGAAGAAGAAGGAGGCTGCGGGCGCGGCGCAGATGCTTCCCGCGGCGGCGCCGAAGAAACGCAAGGCTGGCGAAGCGGAGCCTCCGAAACCGCCACCCCCGCCGCAAAAGGTTGGCACCAGTCAGGACGACGAGGACGAGCTCGAGGCGATGCTCTACGGCGAAGGCGAAGGTGGAGCCGCGGGCAAGGCTGCGGATGTCGTGGCGGCGGATGCGGATGCGGTGAAGGAGGGTGAGGGCGACGGGGTGGGCGGCGTCAGCGCGGCTACCCTCAAAGCCGCGGCGAAGGCTGCGAACGCTGGACGCAAGGAGGACCCCGGGTACACGTTCACCGTGCGCGACTCCGTGCTCGGAATATCCCCGATCATCGATCTCACCGCCGGTGCATCCGCCTCTGTGCAGGGCGACACGGAGGAGCGCGCGGAGTTGGTCGCGGCGTGCGGCCACGGAAAGAACGGCGCCCTGGCTATTTTGCAGAGGGGTATCCAGCCCGAGCTCGTCACCGAGGTTGAAGCCGGCACCCTGCCCGGGCTCATGGGGACGTGGACCGTGTACCACGAGTCGCGAGATAACGAGCGCCTGCGCGAGTCCGGCGCGGCGGCGGCGGCGGCTAACGTTGATCCGTTTCACTCGTACCTGGTCATCTCTCTCGAATCGACCACGATGGTTCTCGAGACGGGTGAGGAGCTGAGGGAGGTGAGCGAGGCGGTGGAACTGGTAACAGACGCGGCGACCCTCGCGGCGGGTAACATGCACGGTCGCAAGCGTATCGCGCAGGTGCATAAGGGCGGCGTGAGGATATGCGAGGGCCCGGTCAAGATTCAGGACTTATCCGCAGCCGAGATGCCGGCGGCTGGTGACGTAAGCCCCGACTTGGAGATCATCGCGGCTCAGGTTCTCGACCCGTACGTGCTCTGTCGGATGTCCGACGGTTCCCTGCGCGTGCTCAAGGGTGACGAGGAGAAGGGTTCGGTGGAGGCGATGTCCCCGTCTTCCTATGCAAACCTACCCACGGGCGAGTCGATCGCGTCCGCCGCGCTGGTTGACGATTCCGTGCCCGCCGCGGAGCGCCCCGGCCTCACCACGCGAGAGCCCGGTTTCCTGAGGCGCACGGCGACGAGCACGGGGGTATTACCCGAAGACGAGGAAGGTACCGTGCTCGCGGTGACGCGCGTGGGAGGTACGCTGGAACTGTACGCGTTGCCGTCGTGCGAGAGGATCTGGAGCGCTGACGGCTTATCCGAGGGCTTGAACGTTCTCGCGCCGGGAGGTGCCGGCGACGATGTGAACGTCGACGGCGATGGGGAAGTCGAGCCCACGGACGATTATCCCGCGCCCGAGATCGTCGAATTTCGCCTCGACGCGTTCCCGAGGGCGCACGAGCGACCGATGCTCACTGCGCTCAGGGGTGACGGGTCCGTGCTGGTGTATCGAGCGTTTCTGTGCCCGCCCGGCGCCGGCAACGTGGGGCACGAAGCCAAGCCTCAGCTTCGATTCTGCCGCGTCCCCATCGAGCTCGAGGGAGGCGGCGGCGGTATGGTGGACACGAAGGCCCTATCCGGTTCCAGGCTCACGCGGTTCGAGCGCGTGGGTGACAGGGGTGGTATTCGCGGCGTATTCGTGTCGGGTCCCCGGCCGCTCTGGCTCCTGGTGCGGCGCAGCCGAGTGCTCGCGCTACCCATCCGAGGTGAGGCTCAGCGCACCGTCTCCTTCACGCCTTTCCACAACGTGAACTGCTTGAACGGTTTCATGCTCGGTACCGCGGCGGGAGGTGTGAGGATTTGCCAGATCCCGGGGCGGATGCACTACGAGGCGGCGTGGCCCGTGCGCAAGCTCGCTCTTCGATGCACGCCGCATCACGTGCAGTACCTCCCGGACTTTCGTCTCTACGCGCTGTCAACCTCTGCGCCGGTCAAGTGGAAGGACCACGAGGTCAACGAGGACGACATTCACCTGTCCACGCTGATCAAGGTTCGCAAGGCGAACGCGATGGCCAAGGGTGGCGTCGAGCAAGTGTTCTCCCTCAGGCTCCTCGTCCCCGGCACGCTCGAGTGCGCGTGGCAGTACACCGTCGACCCGGGCGAGCACGTGCAGAGCATCCGCAACGTTCAGCTGCGAAACACGATGACCGGCGCGCTGCAATCGATGCTCGTCGTGGGAACCGCGCTTCCGGGCGGCGAGGACGCGCCGTGCCGCGGCCGCGTGCTCATCTTCGAGGTTGTCTGGCAGATGACGGATAGGGGCACCAAGTGGCAGGGTCAGCTCGTGTGCGTGCGGGACGCCAAGATGGCGTGCACCGCTCTGGAGGGGGTCGGCGGCCACCTCGCCGTGGCCATCGGAACTAAGCTCATCGTTCACTCGTGGGACGGTCACTCTCTCATGCCCGTGGCGTTCTTCGACACCCCACTGCACACGGTCACCATGAACGTGGTCAAGAACTTCATCCTCCTCGGCGACATCCAAAAAGGGGCGTTTTTCTTCCGTTGGAAGGATACTCCAGACGAAAAACTTTTGGTGCAAATGGCGAAGGATTTTGAGGGCATGGATATCCTGGCGACGGAGTTCCTGGTGGACGGCAGCACCCTAAGCATGCTCACCACGGACATGACTGGCAACGCGTTCATATTTTCCTATGACCCCAAGTCGCTCGAGAGCTGGAAGGGTCAAAAGCTGCTCACGAAGGGTGCGTTTCACGTCGGGTCGCCGGTGCACCGCATGGTCCGGTTCAGACTCAAGGCGCCCACGGCCGCGCCGGGACAAACGATCAGCCCCGCGGAGCAAAAGGCACAGGCCAACAGGCACGCGGTTTTCTTCGGGACCCTGGACGGCAGCCTGGGTATCCTGGTGCCCATCGAGGAGGCGGCGCACGCCAGCTTGCAGTCCCTGCAGAGGTATCTCACCTACGCGACACCCCACGCGGCGCTCGCCGGTCTCAACGCCAGGACGCATCGACACCCGAAGACGGTGGAGGGTAGGCCGATGAGACAACCAGCGCCGCACTCCCTGCTGGACGGTGGTTTGCTGGCAGTGTACGAACACATGCCGTGGAAGGCGCAAGCCAAGGCGGCGAAGGAGGCGGGTATGACGCGCGACGTGGCTTTGGGTCACCTGCACCAACTCTCGGCGCGCACCGCGTTCATGTGAGCTCTTGTAAAACTAAGTCTTTTGACAATCACAACACGCTAAGATTATTGGTTCGCGAACTGCAGCCTCTTCACCGCGGGCACGGTCTCGTTGAACTCCTTGTGGCTCTTGAACGGCATTTTTGGGTATTTGCTAAAGAGCGGCGAGAAGAGACTCTCGGGTCTCTGGATCCCGGGCACGGGCTCCATCTCGTCGTCGGACCAGTTGCCCGAGTCTGGGTACTCTTCGCGCATGCGCGCAACGAACGCCGCGTCGTCAGCTTCGTCCTCCTTCTCCATCTGTCTCTGCTCGTCGGCCTGCCTCATCAATCCCACAAGGATCTCTTGAGTGGCGTTGCTTCCGGCGGCAATATCGGTCGAGTTGACAACCCTGAGGTTTCCTTCAGCCTCGGCGGCGACGCCTTCCCTCACAGCTTCATGGATAGCCGCGAGAGACTCGGGCGCGATCTTTCCGTCGTGACCTCGTTTCAAAGCGGCGAGAGCCTCCACGAGCTTCGGCCCAGATTCTTGCGCCATAGCGAGGAGCTCCTCAGTTTTCCACTTGCGAAGGACCTCCTCGTCCACCCTCGCCTGCCTCTGCGCCTCGAAGTAGTTCCTCACCGTGGTGTCAGCCTCCTCGTCGTAGTACCCAAACTGCTCGAGGTGATCCTGTTGGTAGGCGAGCATGGCACGCTCGTATTCCTCCTGGGCAATCCTCTCCTGCTCGCGCCAAGCCTCCGCCACCTGAACCTTTGCGTCCTCCTGCTCGATGAGATGCTCCCGGACCCTCTTCATGGTGAGCTCCTTCTCGAACTGTCTAGCCAACAGGAGCTCCTGCGCCGCGACGATCTCCTCGCGCGCGTCGTTGGGGAGGACATCGCCTTTGGCAACCTTCTTCTCCGCGCGAATCTTCTCGGCTCGGAGCCGCTTCTTCAGCTCCAGTTCCTCCTTGGCGGTCCTCGCAGATTTTTTCGGTTTGTCGACAGGAAGCGGCACCGTCGTCTTCGTCATGCTAAGGGGAACAGTCTGCTTTTTTGGCGGGCTCGGGCCAAACCTTGAGTACGGTTCAGGTGGTGATCCCCCACGCGCGGGGCTCGGTGCGGGAATGGAGTCCCACGGGTCATCCTCTGGGGACTCTGGTCGAACCGAGATCTTCACGGGGGTTCCAGATCGAGCGCGGTTGGTAGTGTCTGAGAGCTTACCGGTGCGGTAGCGCTGCACGTGCGCGGTCGCACCGGACGTTGCGTCCATTTCAGACCTCGCGCGTTCAGCCTTCCTCGCCAGCGCTTCCTTGTCCCGGTTCTCTTTGGCGGAGTCGTCGGGCGTTTCCACCGCGGGGGCTTCTACCCGGCCGAAACCTTCGCCGGGGAGAACCTTCCCGACGGTCGCCTGTCTCAACGCCCTGGCCAGCTCCGGGAGCGATATGGTGGCATCGCCGGTGAGATCACACGCGCGAAGATTGGCGACGGCGCACCTCGCGTCCATGTGGGATATACCCGCGAAGAGTTCCTTGACCAACTTGAGCAGCCTGCGAGAGTCGAGCAGGAGTGCAGACGCGTCCTGATCTTCATCCTCCAGCAGACAAGCGTAGTAAAAAGCCGCGACGTCTCCCTTGTGAGGCCCGCTCTCTATGGCGATGGACATTCGCTGCATCACGATCCACGGTGAGGGTGCACCGGTCCTGGGCGCGACGTCTCGGCCCCATCGCGCGCTCTCAGCGACGCACTCCTCGAAATCTCTCAGCGTCACAAACCCGTCACCGTCCCTGTCGAGCATGACGCCGTAGTAGGACAGCTCCGAGCTCGTGACCCCGGGCAGGAGCGAGCCCCTGATAAGTTTGGTGAGCTCGGCCAGCGTAAGCGAACCCTTCTTGTTTGCGTCGTGCATCTTGACGAGCTTGCGAAGTGAGATTTTGTTTCGCTGCGAGTACTCCTTCATGGCGTCGAAAAGATCGGAGAGTGGGGCGTGCTTAATCAGCTTGCCTGAGGGTGCGAGCTTGCCACGCAGCGGCCCGGGCCACTTGGAAGTCCCTTCCTTGTCCGTGGTGGAACCCTCCTCGGATACCATTGAGGTGTTGGCAGAATCCGTGTCGGTATCGTCCCATTCGTCATCTGATGATTCGTCGTCAGAGTTTTTGCCGAGATCCGCCCTCATCTCGGTCCTCCACGTCGCCGTCAGCGTGTCCATGGTCCTTCCGATCGGTTTCCGCTTCGATTTCTTGCGCTCGCCGAGGGGTAGGTCAGCGTCCTCAATGCGGGTGAACACCAGGCGAGTCTCGTCATCGACCAGGCAGGTCTCGTCACCAAATGGCATGGATCGGAGCCGCCAGTCCTGGCCGACGGTTGGATCCATCGGAAGCGTCACCGGTTCCGACTCGACGGCATCCTTTTTCGGCACCTTCCTCGCCGTGGACGCGGCCCTCGACGAACTCCTCTTAGCGCCCTCCTTCTTCGGATGTTTTCGAACCTTACCCTTGGAGTCCAAAATCTTGAGGGTGACCAGTCGCGTGGCGCGGAGCATCTCGGTGTAGCTCACGCGTCCGTCGCCGTCGGAGTCGACGGTTCTCATACCCGCCAGCATCAGCCGCTGTTCTTGCGCACTCGCGTCCGGCACGAGCTCCTTGATCATCTCCTTGAGCTCCGCAAAATCGAGGAAACCGCTGCCATCCAGGTCGCACGCGTCGAACACGCGTCGCGGGTCAACAGAGTTTTCCTTCATAAACTGGACCACCCGCACGAGCGCCTCGGGGACATCCTTGCTCTGCGAACTCGCCCGCATGGAAACGCCCGCGCTCTTACACCGCTTCACGCACTCGATGATCTCGTCAAAGGTGACACTCTCGCCCCCGTCCGCGTCCATCATGACGCGGAAGTAGGTGACATCCTCCCTGGTCGCCTCGGGTATGACCCTTCTCGCAAAGCGAGCGAGCTCCCCTTGCTCCAACCTGCCGTCGTCGTCAAAGTCGTGCTCGTCGAAGAGGACCTTCAGTCGCACCCGTTCGTGCTTTAAACGCCGGTCCAGCTCCTCGAAAAGATCCCTGGAGCTGCCCGATATCGTCGGGACGACGTGGCCGTCCTCATCCAGGGAACCGCGTGGCACCGGCCACTCGCCGATGAACTCGTCACAATCGCCGTACACGTCGCGAGTCTCGCGGTCAAAGAGGAGCGTCTCCCGGCCGACAGTGATCGCCTCGAGGGTCCAGTCGGGAGGAGTGAAACCCACGAGGTCGGGCTTGAATCTGGGCGCGGGCGGGGGTTCGGTCGATGTTGGCTTGGTTTCCTCCTTCGTTTCGGGGTCGGATGAGAGGAGCTCCTCGACGATGTCATCCTCCACAAAATCATCTTCGTACGAGATTTCCTCGACGATGTCAGACTTGGGAGGTGAGGCTGTGGGCTTGAGAGGAGCGGCTGACTTGGGAGAGGGGGAGTCTTCCCCCTTTGCCTGGTCCACCCGCTCGGAGAAGAGTGGGAGCGGCGCTGGCCTGGCGGCCGCGTCGATCGGTTCCCTTCCAAACTCCCCGCGGATCCTCGCAGCCTTCTCAGCCTCCCTCCTCTTGTGGTGGCCCTCGGAGACCCGGACAATCTTCACCAGCCGCAAACCCCGTAGCAGCTCCCTGTACGTCACGGTGCCGTTACCGTCCGTGTCAACCTCCCTGAACCCCGCGAGAAGGTGCCTGAGCTCGGCGGGGGTGACGTCCGGCTGGAGCTCCTTGATCATCTGACGCAGCTCGAAGACCTCGAGCTCGCCACTTCCGTCCAAATCGCAAGCCTCAAAAACTTTTTTCGCGTCGGCGCTGTTCTCCCTCATGAAATTTCGCAGCTTTGACATCACTGGCGCGAGCTCATCCGAGTGACGCGCCGCCTGCGCCATCTGCGTCGCGTCCAGGGATTCTCTGATTGCCTCGATGAGCCCCTCGAAGCGGACGCCGCCTTCACCTTTGACGTCGCACATGACGCCAAAATAGCGAACCTCAGGAAGGGTCGCATCGGGAACGGCTGCCCTGATGAATCGGCCAAGCTCCTCGCCGGTGAGAACCCCGTCTTTGTTCCGGTCGTACTCATCGAAGACGTCGCGCAGGCGCCTGCGCTCGTCTTTGAGCATGCGGTCGATCTCGTCGAATATGGCACCCGCGTCCCTCGTGCCCGTGCTTCGAACGATGCGAATCATCGGCTTGGACACGGAATCAAACATCCGATTCAGCGGGTCCGAATCCTCAACCAACTTTCCGACGCTCACCGGCCATTCACCCGAGTCGTCGTACGCGATGTTCGAGCCGTTATAACGGTCGACGAGGTACGTCGCGCCGTCGTGCGTCAACGCGCGCTCGAGTTCCCACTCTTCCACGCCGGGTTCGGGGTACAGCGGTTTTGGGTGCCCGTCGTCATCGTCGGCGGCGAGGTCCTTCTTTGTCACCGCGGCGCGTTTCTTGTTCGCGCTCCTCAACTCGTCCGGCCGAGCGGACCTGAGCGCGGTGCGTGCGGTGGGGGTCGACCTCGCGGGTTTGTTGACGGGTGGAAGTGAGGAGCTCGGTGTCGCCGGTGCAGACTTCTTCGCCGTGGGAGGGGACGATTTCTTGGACGACGGCGGCGAGGCCCGTTTCGACACCGTTGACGGTGAGCGTCGCTTGGGCACGGGCGGCGACGGCCCCGGGGGCTTGTCCGTCCTCGGCTCGGAATCGGGATCGGGCGGGGACGTCGCGGGCGTCGCGGGGTTCTCGGCGACGGACCCGATCGAGGCGCGCCGCGCGCCGATCGAAGCGGGCGTCTTCGGCGTACCTCCCGCCAGTTTCACCGGTATCTTCACGTTGCCCGGAGATTTGGGCGATTTGACGATTCCCCCGTGCGCACCCGGTCGCCGCTTCGCCGCCGCCGGTGTCTTGGCGGGACCCCTCACGGGTGTCTTGGCCGCCGCCGGTCTCGGTCGCGTGGGAGCCGGCCCGTTGATCTTCTCCTCGAGCTTCTTTTCCGCCTTCCTGTCGGCGCGTTCGACGAACTCCTTGGCCGGCGGCGTGGTGCTCACCTCGCCCCAAGACATGGGCTCAACTTTCAGCTTGGCGATTTTGGCGCATCGGATCAGGTCGATATACCTCACCTTTGCCTCGCCCCTGGGGTCCATCCACGCGAGTCCCGCGGTCAATCGTCTCTTCTCCGACTCGGACACGTCGGGCGCGATCTTGTGCACCATCTGTCGAAGCTGCTCAATCTCCAGCCAGCCGCACTCCTCGACGTCGAGGCTCGCGAAGATCCTCTTCGCGGATATCATGTTGTTGAACATGTACGACTTCAGCCTGTCCAAAACCTCGGGTGTTTCCGATAGACCGGGCGCGACGAGCGGGTGCGGCTTACGCCTCTTCCTATCCTTACACTCCCGCATCGCCTTGACGAGACCTTCGTACGAAGCACCGACCCACCGCACGTCGGAGAGGACAACCTCCAGGTACTTTCGCTGCGCCCTCGAAACCGCGTGCGTCCCGACGATCTCGTCGATGAACCCCGCCAGTTCCTGCTCCGACAGCACGTCTCGCTTCCCCGTATCGTGCGCGTCCCACACGTCACGTAGCCGCCTCTTGTGTCTCTTCAGGAACGCGTCCATGAGGGCGACGAAGTCCACGGATGAAACCCCGGGCGCGTCGGCGTCTACGTACGCGCCGTCGCTCGACACCATCCCCGCCGGCTCGGGCCAAACGTCCGAGGGGAGGTACGCCACGCCGGTGGTTCGGTCCACCAGGTACACCGCCCACGACCCGCCGGGTGAGCCCACGATCTTCTCCTCGTGCAGTTCCCAGTCGTCGCGGAAGTACGGGCGCGCCGGGGTCGCGGGTAGGTCCGGCGGCGGCAGCGACGGCACCGAGACTCCAATCTGCGAGAGCGGCGTGGACGGCACCGGCGGCGGCGCCGGCGCCGGCGCGGGCGCGGCACCGGGCGATTGAGGCTCGACGGGCGATACGGGCTTTGGAACCAGGCCCGATATCGGGGGCAGCGGCGCGCCGAGAGGTTTCAGTCCTCCCAGGGGCGCCAGCGGCGCCAGGGATCCCGCGCGTCGGCCGTGGGCAACCGGCGCTGGGCCGCCCGGCAACTCCGATGTCTCCGGCTCGGGGACCCTGGGCGACGCGAACAGGGGCGTCGACTCGCCCGACTCGCCCGGTATATCCAGATGAGGGAGACTAGGCCGTTGCTGCGGTGATGAAGGTACAGGGCTAGTGAGCTCTGGGCCATGGCCGGGAGGAGGTTCCGGACGAAGATTTCACAACGTATCGAGAAACGGGCGGAGCACGCATCGGGCGGGTTCACGACTCGGGTCGGGGGATCGATGGGAGCCGCTCTCACCATACTCATCGTGCTAATCACCGGGCGGACGCGTCGCACGCGGGGCGCGCGGGGCCCTAGAGGCTATGCGACCTTCGCGTCTCCTCCTCCGAGACTCATCAAGGTTGACCCGACACAAACGGCTAAAATGGGGATGCGAGCGAGGCATGCGGTTTTTCGGACGATATTTGACAGGTGGTTTCCCTAAGTGTTAGCTCGCACTAAGCCTTGTACCCGGGGAACATGTCCGCGAAACCCTCGGCGTTCATCGATTTCCACCCGTCCGGGTCGATGGGCGGGCTGTCCAGGTTGAGATGAGGCGGATTGCGCATCGCCTTGCGCATTCCAGCGATCGCGTCTGGGTTGGTGAACGGACCGTCGGGGTGCTTTCCGTCGACGTCGGTGAAGCCGAACTTATCAGCCACCTCGCGGGTCTGGATCACCTTGCCGGTGAGCGTGGTCATGTCCTCCTCGGACGCGTTCATCAGCGCGGCGACCGCGCGACCCGCGTAGGAGGGCGTGTCACCGCCGGGGAAGTTGGCGTTCTCGGTGATACCAGCCTGGGGGTAGAGCGTCATGGAAAACACGCCGTGCTCCCTGAGCTCGCACGCCATGTCGTGATGCATCTTGTCAAACGCAGCCTTGCCGGCGCAATAGGCCACGTCGGCGAAGTACACGACGCCTCCGGCGCTGCTGATGCCGAGGATCAGGCCGGACTTGTTCTTGACCATCACGGGTGCGACGTAGTAGCTCATGACGTACGCGAACCGGACGAAGTTGTCCACCTCGGCCTCGTACATGGACAGGGGCTTCTGCCAGAAAGTCTTGCCGAACTGCGGGGTCATGGCGACTAGGCCCTGGAACGCGGAGTTAACGAGCAGGTCGATCTTACCCTCCTTCGCGGTGACGTCTTCCACGAACGCCTTGACGGCGGCGTCGTCCTTCTGGTCCACCTGACACGGGACAACCTTCCCCTCGCTCCCGAGTTTAGCGCATTCGATCGTCGCCTGGTCGGCGAGATCCTGAAGCTTGCCAAGGTCGCGCGCGGTGGCGTAAACGGTGCACCCGTGCTCCTTCGCAAGGATGAGCGCGATGCCGCGTCCGAACCCGCGGGAGCCACCGGTAACGATGCAAACCTTACCCATCGCTATCGAGGTCGGGGCGGCGTTGTCGATTATGGCGCCCATCTCGTTATTCTCAGCGGATATTTTCGTCGGGCTGATTGATTGATTCCTTCGCGGGTCCTGACCCAAAAAAAACGGCCAGTTTGGACCGCGGCCGCGGGGGTGCAGGAAACGCTCGCGCGCGGAAATAAATCCTGCGTACCCCGGAGCCGAGACTTCACTTCGCGACGCACCACATGACCATAGAGAGGTATCGAGGCGCACCGCTTGCGACGCACGAGGGAGTTAGGTGCGACGGGTGCGGAGAGACCCCGCTGCGGGGCACGCGCCGTCGATGCCTCCTATGCATCGACGCTGACTTTTGCGCATCCTGTTGCGAAATCCATAGGCACGATTGTTTCATCGTCATGCCCAAGCCCGCGCACGAGGCTTGGTCGGAGACGCTTCAGCTCATCACGTGCTTCGCATCCCTCGCCGGTGCGGACGATTTCCGGGGCGACGATGGGCTCGACGCGCCCCCGCCCGCCGGGCTGAACGATCGGCTCCGGGCGTTCATCGACCAAGGTGCGCACGCCATCTGTCCGCCGGGACCCGCGCTCTGCCCAATGGTCAACCCGGCGAGCCACCTCGAGCGGCTCGCGCGGTTCAGACGTATCGCGCACGCGCGCGAGGATGCACGCCGGCTGAGGGCACGGGACGCGTCGGAAGCGGCGCGAAACGAGATCCTCAACCCGCGCCTGTTCGACGTCGTGGACGAGCTCCACCCGTGGAACATGCCGAGGGATCCGGCGACGCCGGGGCGGTTCGCGTCCCAGGGACTCATCGCGTATCTACCCAGACGCCAGGGAGGCGGCATGTGCCTGGTATCGAACGACGGATTTCCGATGGTGATGGTCCAGGTGTACGCGGTGGAGGCGGACAAGGCGGAGCGGGTGGATGTCAAGGGAGGATTCTTCGGAGACGTCGGCGGCGTCGCATCTTCGCTCGCGCAGACGGACAAGGCTGGCGAATTTCGGGCGTCGTTTGCCAAGGGAGGGGTGGAAGTCAGGGCGATACTGACGAACGTGTCGAGCCTGTGCTCGGTCAGGATCGCCGCTCGTCGTTGCGACGCCCGAGGCGTGTGTCGAGAGGACGGCGTCGCGCCGGTGTTTGAGAGCGAGCTCGGACCCCTGGAGAGCGCGGAGCACGCCGCGGAGGGAACCGAGGGACGTGCTCTGCTTCTCGGATCGACGGGGGCGTCCAACGCACCGTATCTGAAGTTCACCGCGTCTCCCACCGAAGTTTGGAGCGCGGCGCCGCTGACTAACGCCGTGTGGAAGGGTTCGAGGTGGCACGCGCTCGACATGTTCGTGGCCAAGCGAAGAGCGCCGGATGCGCCGCGCCGGGGAAGCGATTGGCCTTGGTTCGGGGTTGGAGGCATACCCGTCATTTCTGAAACGAGATCGTCCGAAGATGAGATTCACCGCATCCGTCACGTCGGGGTCATGGCCGAGCACCGCGGCCTATCCCCCGAGGAGCTCCGCCTCAAGGCTCTCACCGAACCAAACGAAAATGACCAAAACGCGCCCGAGCCGCCCAGCGCCGACGAGCCCGCGCCGTTCGTCGCCGGCATGGCGCCCAGACCTCCGGCGTCGCCCGTCGCATCGTCCGATGAGGACGATATCAACGCACCTACATCTTCGCGACTCGATCTCGGCCGCGTCGTCGCCGAGGCGTGTGATCCGCCTCGGCCCATCCGGGCCGACCGATCGCTCCGCCCTTCGCCAAACCCGACGGAGCGATCGGCGGTGTTGCGCCTCGCCGTCGAACCAAACTTGACTTTACCCCCGGTCGATCCCGAGCACATCACGAGACGAAACGCCGCCAAGTTGATCGTCGCCGCCAGGGATCGCGAGATGGTCGATGTGTACGAACGAGCCGTGACGGGCGCGCACCAGTCGGACGCGTGCGTGGTGTGCCTGGAATCCGAACCGGCGTGTGACTTGATCCTCCAGCCGTGCAAACACCAGTGCATGCACGCGGGGTGCATGAGCGACATGGTCCGCAGGTGTCCGCTGTGCCGCGTCAGCGTGGAATGGACCCTTGTACGCGATGCGGACGGCGGGATAAGCAGTCGGCAGCACGGCTGGTCGTACAGCGGCCACGTCGAACGTCAACGAGTGAGGTAACACTCATAGCATTTGCAAATGAAAATCTCATATTGCCAGGTGTCTAATTTCTCCAGATCAGGGTTTACCGCATTCCGTTCAAAACCCTCACCAGCGCTCTGTAAACGAATCCCCCGCCCTGCCCAGATCACACCTCCGCGCGCCCGACACCCGTATCGCGTCACCCCGCGAGACAAATGGCGTTCGGAGGTGCACCCGCGTTCGGCGCGACCGTGAACGCTAATCCCTTCGGCGGATCCGGATCGTTCGGTCCAGCCGCCACCTCGGCACCATTCGGCGGGGTGCAGGCATCGCCGACGGGGGGGTTTCCCGGGCAAACGGGCGGGGCGCCCGCGTTCGGCAGTTCGGCGTTCGGCCGGCCCATCAACTCCACGCCGGGTGTATCGGGCTCCATGCAGGCTCCGGGTATGTGGAACTCGACGTCAAACTTGGCGGCATCGTCGTTTGGTACCACGCAGACAACGACGCAGCCTGTGCAGAATGCGTGCTCGCACTGGAACGAAGGGAGGTGTCGCTTCGGCACGCGCTGCCGCCAGAGGCACGTGTGCGCAAATTGTGGTTCGTCCGCGCACACATCTCGCCAGTGCTCTTCCGCGGGGGCTGCCACCAACTCCACCGCAGAGTATCGCCCGTCGAGGATCGTGGAGCGAAACAACAACGGATCCACGACACACGGAACCATTCATCACGTGGAGGCCATGCCCGAGCACCGCGGTTCATCCGCCGAGCAAATCCGTCATGAAGCCCGAAGCAGCAACAACAACTTCAACTCCCCGGTCGCATCCACCGCCATCAACAACAACACGATGTTCAACAACAACAACAACAACAACAGCAACACGATGTTCGGCGGCAACAACAACAACAACAACACGAATTTGTTCGGCGGCAACAACAACACCTCCGGCACGAATTTGTTCGGCAACAACACCAACACCAACACGTTGGGTTCCACGCCGACGAGTTGGCCGGGAACGACCACGACGCCGCTCGTGTCGACACCCACTCCGGGACCCAACCCCTTCGGCCCGACCCCCGCGACGAACGCGTCTTCGCCGTGGCCCGCGCCCCAGCCGTCCACGCCGGGCGGCAGCTTCGCCTTCAACCCCCAGGCGCAGACGACGCCCGCGCCTGCTCCCGCCGCGCCGGCGAGTCAGAACATGTTCTCGTTCCCCCAGGCGCAAACCGGGGCCCCGGCTACCGGCGCGAACCCGTTCAGCTTCACGCCGACGACCGCGGCGGCGACCTCGCCGACGTCGGCCTTCACCATGTCGCAGCCGGCGGCTCAACCGGCGAATTCATTATTCACCGGGCTGCAGCAGCCGGCCACGACGACGCCTGCGGCGAGTCCGCTGTCGTCGTCGCTCGGTATGTTCAACCCTCAGTCTGCTCCAGCGCCGGCATTCACCGGTCTGACTCGGCCGGCGGTGACGCAACCGGCGACCAGTCAGCCATTCTCGTTGACGACGCCGGCGTTCTCGTTGACGCCGCCGGCCCAAAGTTCGCCGCTCGCGTCGCTCGGGGGTTTAGGGACTGGGGCGGCGCAGAACGCGTCGCAGGGATCGTTGTTTGGGGGTCTCAGACCCCCCGTCGGGGGCGGCACCATCCCGCAGATTCAAACTCCCTCGCCCGCGCCGACGCTCTTTCCGAGTTCGACGTCGTTCCCGAGCTCGTCGCTCTTTCCGAGCGCGACCAACCCGTCGCAGGCGACGACGTATTCGAACGGCCTCGTACCGGCCGCCAACGCTGCTCTGGCGCCGCCCAAGGTCAACTCGTCGCCCTACGGCAAACCGCTCGAATCGTCGAAGATCATCTCCGCGAGTCGCGAGGTTGTTTCTGGGGTGTCCAACGCGTCTCCCGCCTCCACGATCGGCGCGATGGGCAAGGGTGGCTCTCAGCTCTCCGCGTGGGCGACGAGCTCTCCGCGCCGCGTTTACATGAGCCGAGCGCCGCTTCCGGCTCCGTCTCGCATATCGCTCAGACCCAGGGGAAGCCCCGTTCGTCGCGAGGAGTGGATGCTCCAACCCGCGTCAAAGCCGAGGGAGCTCATCATCCGCGCGGAGACTTTCGAAACACCGATGGGGGGGGAGACGTCGCCGGCTGTCCTGTCGATCGCGGAGAAGGACGAGTTCGTCGAACCCGCCTTCATCCTGACGGAGAGCGCAAAGAACGACGGGTACTCGTGCGAATTCGAAGTTGAAGGCAAAAAGCTGAGAGACTTCCGCGTGACCCGCCGAGGGTTCGGATCAGTCAGGTGGCTTCAACCCGTGGATGCGACCCACCTGAACGGCATCGATGTCGCTCGTGTCGTTCGAATCGAGCGTGGGGCGGTGTACATGTACGACGAAGCGTCCGGCGTGTCGGCGCCGAGATCGGGCGAGGGGCTCAAGACCAGGGCGGAGGTGACCCTGCTGCGTTGCACTTCAAAGAAGGACACGGAGGAATCCAGAAAGAAGTTCGAGGCCAAGGTGGTGCAGCAGACCAGGCGAATGGGCGCCGAGCTGTTGGAATATAACATCGACACGGGCACGTGGCGCTTCGTGATCGATATGTGATGTAGTAAGACGTCAGAACTGACGTGATGTAGCTAAAAAGAATTTTAACGACGTTCGTGACTGTTACGTGACTGTCTCGTCCTCCAGCTCCGCGGCGGAGATGTACTCCCCGTGTTGTTCAAAGTGCGCGACCAGCCGCTGCATGAACGCGTCGCGCCTACCCACCGTCTCCGTGTCGCACACGAGACAGCAGTGCCTCCTCGCGCGGGTCACCGCGACGTTCATCCGTCGAGCGTCTGAAAGGAAACCAACCTCGCCCTGCTCGTTACTTCGCACGGCGCTGATGATGATCGCCTCCTTTTCCCTTCCCTGAAACCCGTCCACGGTGCTTATCTCGAGCTTTGCGAGGGTATCGTCCGCGGCGCGTAGGTCACGAAGAACTCCAACCTGCGCGGAGTAAGGGGTTATGACACCGATATCCTCGGGTCGCGCGGCGCCGGACTTGATCAGCCTTCGCACCAACGCCATCACCGCGGCGGCTTCGCCCGGGTTGTCCTTGCTATCCCCCTCCTCCTCGCAGTGTTCCTCCATGTCGCACCCCGCGGTATCGACCAGCATAAGCACGGGGGTTGTCCCGGTGCCCGCCCCCTCGAGCCGGTGCTCGGCGACCGAGTCGGCGGCGACCAGCTTACCCTCGTAGAGCTCGTCGCTCGCCCACTGCATGATGTTTCTGTTCATTCGGTACTGGGTGGTGAGCATACGCGCCACGCCGATACCGTGCCACTTGGCGTGCACCCTCGCGAACAACGTCTCGCTCAGACCTTTCTTCGCAGCCTCGTCGGACATGACCGTGGGCGGAAGTTGCAGGTGATCGCCCGCGAGCACAACCTTCCTACCCTTCAAGATGGCTCCCCAGCACGCCGCCTCGAGCGCCTGCGCAGCCTCGTCGATCACCACGACGTCGAACGACTGATCCCTCAGCGAGTTCGACAGAGCGCCTGATAAGGTGGCGCAAACCACGTTGCTTCCACCGATGACCTCGTCGACAGCCTTTCGCTGGCGCGCCTTCTCCTCCTTTGCCAGTCTTCGAAGCTCGCGCCTCGCGTCGTTTCTCGCTGTTCGGTCCTTCCTCGGGTCGAGTTTGAGCAGCACACGGCGGAGCTCCCTGCACTCCTTCTCGCAGTCCCTCGCCAAAGCGGAGTTGTCCGATTTTAGCACCTGAGCCTCGAGGCTGGCGTCGAGCACCGACTCCAAAAGCCTCGCGGGGTGCCCGATTCTCACGATTTTCGCCTGCGCCCCGGAACCCAGTTTGCTCAACGCGTCGCCCCGCGAGCGCATCAGCCGCTCCACCAGGTTATCCACCGCCACGTTCGACGCGGCGCAGCACAACACCCGTGACCCGCGCGCCACCTCCTGGGTCACGTACTCCACCACAGCTGTGGTCTTACCAGTCCCCGGGGGACCGTGGATCAACGCGACGTCGGCGGCGCCGAGGGCGTGAGCCACCGCGTCGATTTGCGAAGCATCCAGCCCGGGATTGACCGTTTTATGTAACGCCCCCGCCGCGGCGTGAAACCGCGGCGGGATGTTGCCGAACATGACGTCGACGAGTGCGGCGCCCACCCCAACGTTCCCGCCCGGATCCCCCGCCGAGCACGGCGCTCGCCCGACCCTGTCCAGCGCCTGAACCAGTCGCCGGTGCGACGTCTCGTTGGCCAGTCTCTCCACCTTCAGGTTCCCCTCCAACGATCGCTCCGGTAGGTCGTCCACCGCGATCTCGACGGCGGTGTCACGTACCCTGTACACCACGCCCGTACACAGGGGTTCGCCGCAGGTATCGCCCTTCCCCGGGCGAACGCACACGACGTCGTGGGGCGAGAGCTTGTGCGGCGGCAGCGGCGGCGTTTGTGTCGTCTTCCTGCTCGCCAGCTCGAGCGTCACCACCGTCTTGCCCAACAACCCGCCTCTCAGATCCACGCACCGTAACCCCAACAGGGCGCGACCTCTGCGCTGCGCCGTCTCCGCACTCATGCCCTTCAACACGGCTTCGCTCTGCTCAACCTCGGCGGCTCGCTCGAGTTCCAACAGCGCGCGGGTCCGACTGACGAACGCCTCGACGGTGACGTCCGCGCCCTTGACCGCGGGCGCGGTGCCTCGCTTCGGTTCGGCGGTCCCTCGCGCGGTCTTTGTCGTCGGTGGCGGCGCGTCGAACGCGCGCCTGGCGTCGTCCCTGGAGAGCCCGAGGTGCGTCTCGAGCAGCTCGCAGATTGCTTCGTCCGCTGTCGCGACGTCGGTCCCGACGGCGTCGACGTCCACGACCTCGGCGCCTCGCCCGAGAGTTATCCGCCGGGCTTCGCCGTCGCCTGAGCTGGAGTGCGGGACGCCGTGCCGCTCGGCAACCGCGTGGAGCACCGCGCGCTGTCTGCTCGTCAGAGACGGGGGAAAGCGCACGGTGACCTCCTCAGCGGCGGCCGCGACTGCGGCGTCCGCCGAGCCGGGACCCGAGGACGGCGTCGCCTCCGCCGGGTGGCCGACGTCGTCGCAGCACTCGCATCCCGGCTTCGGCTTCGACACGGTGAACCCTTTCGCCGCGCGTTTGGCCGCGCGCTCCTCCTTCCTCCTCTTCGCCGCGTCGGAAGGCATCGCGCTCCCGAAGCGCGTTGATGTGGGATCTCGGCGGTGCCCACTGAAAGTTGCTTTTTCCGAGGTCGACCGCCGGACGGCCAAAGCGATGACACGTTGGATCCAATTTCGCAAATTTTTGTGACTGATGTTCTATGAAAAGAGTACACAGCGAGTACACTAAAGCGAGTAAAATCGACTCCGGTTTTTGTTCAGCCGATTCGTATGGAAACTCACTCTAAAATCACCCATTAGCGCTCAGCTCGGCTTGTAACCGACGGTGGTTACTTTCCCCAACAACTCCCCCCACTGCGCATCACTTCAACCCGTCGCCCACCGGCTACATCTTGAAGCAACCGACGAACAAGAATGTCGTTCGGACTCGATCTCCAGCAGGCCATCAAGAACGTGCAGATCGCCAAGGCGGCGCACAAGAGCTTCAAGGCGGCCGCCAAGGTTGGCGTGTCCGAGGCTGAGGCTGATGCCAACTGCGAGGGCCCCGACTGCGATGGCTACGACGTGCTCCGCAAGAAGGTCGACGACTGTCTCGAGGCGCAGATCGACCTCAAGCAGAAGCTCAACGCCGCTGAGGCTGCCGGTGACCTCGCCGCCACCCAGGCCGTCTCCGAGGAGATGGCCGCGCTCAACGAGCAGTGCACCGAGTTCTGGAAGCAGGAGGTGCGCATGAAACCCAAATTCCCGCCTCGACCGAGCGGCGGAGACTCCGAACCAAGAACGTCACCTGACCGTCCGTATTCCCCCTATCCCGAACCACCCCAGGCTCTCGGTCACGGCCCCGTGCGCGTTCCCCGCAACCGCCCTTACCCCGACGAGGAGGCCTTCGGCTTCCAGGAGGTCATGGCTCTCGTGGTCCTTGCCACCTCCATCCTCTTCATCACTCACGGCGCCAAGTTCCACAAGTTCCTCATCTGCGCCGTGGGTATGACCATCGGCACCTTCGGCGGTCTCTTCCTCACCGAACAGTTCGGTATCACCGAGTTCAAGCCCAAGTGGGGCGTCTCCCTCGCCCTGGGCCTCGCCCTCTGGATCGCGGTTATGTTTGTCGAGCAGCTCATGTTCAGTGCGGTGGCGATGGGTATCGGCGGTGGTGGCATGATGATCATCTACTCCTTCGTCGGCCACTACATCCCCCCCCAGCCCGAGTACTACATGTTTGTCGCCATCGGCATCGGCTGCGTCGCCGGTTACTTCCTCACCGACATGGTCAAGAAGGCTGCGCTCACCCTCATCTACTCCGTCCTCGGCGGCGTCCTCCTCGGCTCTGCCGTTTCCTTCACCTTCTGGAAGTACCACCTGGCCCACGGCGACCTCTGGCTCGAGAACATCACCTCCAACGACGTCACCCTCGACCTCACCCAGTGGCCGGTGCTCGTGTCCATCGGCACCATGGTGGCTGGCGCGCTGTTCGGCATCTGGTTCCAGAACAAGAGCGCGAAGAAGGCTGAGAAGGAGCCCCTCCTCAAGAAGGGCGACGACACCGTCTAAGCGGCGACGGTCTCGATTGATTGAGAAGACGCGTGTCGGGGCGGTGGAGATGGGGCGGAGGACGAGCGTCCCACCGCCCGCGCCGTCGCCCGCTTAGGTCAGACTGTACAGTACCAATTATTACACCTTGAAATGAAGACCTTGACTTCAGAACTTATCATACCCCTCTCACGCTATGCCGCGCCTGTGGACGTGCGTCGCGTTGGGCGCGTATCTGCTCGCCCGCGCGAGCGCGCAGGTACTCGACGATGTCGTGACCTCCGCCGACTACTATTACGATTACGACGAGGTGGACGAGCCACCCGAACGCGCGCGGGCTCCGACGCCGTCTCCCGCGTCGCCACCCGCGACACCGCCCACTCCGAACCCACCGTCGCCTCC
Organism: Micromonas commoda; assembly: GCF_000090985.2. Classification (NCBI taxonomy): domain Eukaryota; kingdom Viridiplantae; phylum Chlorophyta; class Mamiellophyceae; order Mamiellales; family Mamiellaceae; genus Micromonas; species Micromonas commoda. The sequence continues at coordinate 65,428 of NC_013041.1, forward strand.
GGCGGGTCCGCATCCACCGGTCGTGACCCCACCGGAGCCGCCCTCTTCTCCGGCGACCCGGACCGAGCCGTCGTCGCCCCCGCCGCCTCCCGAGACCCCGACCCGACCCCCTCGACCCAGCCCGACCGAGCCCGACCAAGTCCTCGAGTACCCCCCGGAGAGGCTCGCCTCCGTGGACGACGCGACGTACCGACCCGGCGACTGGCTCATCGGCCGATCCACCTACTTCGACGCCCCCACCGCGTGGAAGGCAAAGTTCGAACCGCACCTGTTCGGCGACGTGCACGGCAACGGGTGCGGATCGTTCACCAACAAGGGCCCGGGCTTGGAGAGCAACTCAAACTTCACGCTGCCCCTGGACGCCGTCGCCGCCGTCGCGGACTTTGACCCGAGGTTCTACGAGGGCGCGTGCGGCACGTGCTACGAGTTGGGGTGCATCACGGGCCCGATCTTAAACGTGGCGACGCGAACGAACCAGACTAAGCTGCCGCTGTGGCGCATGGCCGACGGACGATCCTTCTACGACGTCGATCCAAACGCGTTGGACTCTTTCAACAGGACGGTACCCGGCGAGAACGTGTTGATCGAACCTGGCACCGACGCCGAGTGGGAGTACACGCGGTGCTGGAACGAGTCGCGGACCATATACGTCACGATTGTGGACGTTTGTCCGTGCCAGTACTCGTGGGGCGAGCAGAGCATCTGCTGCGGCCCCGTGCCCCACTTCGACCTCAGCTACTGGGCGCACGAGCTCCTCGCTCACCCGCTGCAGGGGAAGATGATGCTCAGGTTCAGGCCCGTCCACTGCGACACCAAGGAGCCCGTGGACGCTCGGAAAGGCGCGAGCGCGCGCATGGGCGTCGCGGACTTCTCTTCGGAGAACGGATCGAACAGGTTGAACATGTTGAACGGCGGCGGCGAATCGCAACGCGTCTTTGTGAAAAACGCCTCGTCGTCGGCACAGCTGGCGCCGCGGGTCGTTCCCGTGTACCGCGACGAAATATCGCCGGGGTGGAGCTTCACCGCGTACAGGGACCAGTGGGCTACGATCTCGAAGCGTGGACACGGCGTGGGCGGGAGCGCCGCGCTGTGCGTGTCGGTCGCGCCGGGCGGGAGGATGGCGCTGCGTTGCACGAGATGCCAAGACACCGGCAAGCCTTTCGCTGGCGCCAAAGCCGTGGTGCGCCTCTGGGTGCGGTCCACGTGCGCCACCGAACCGTCGCACGAGCCCCCGGTGTACCTGGGCGTGAGCACAATGGGCGTGTACGACTACGCCCTTGGTGCGACTCCGGCGGAACGAGCGTGCGGGAACAAGACCAAGGTGTGGGACCACGTCGTCTCCGACTGGCGCGATAACTGCGGCTGGAGGATATCCGTGCCGGTGTCGACGCTTAAGGGGTGCTCCCCGGACAAGGCGAGCGGCGCGAACGCGCTGTTCCTCGAGCTCGGGCGTGGAGCGGTGGGCGACGCGAAGGTGTGCATGGACGATGCGAGCATCGTGACGTGAAACGAGCGAATAAAGACGTGAGAGTCGCCGTCGAACGACGCGTACGATTTTCATCCCAGACTATGATAACGTTCCCGACGATACCGTTCACCGCGCGTTGACATCCTTGAGCGCTCCGAACGTGCGTCGCTCCGCACCCGCGGGAGCCGCAATCTTCGACTTGAACCCCTCGCGCATCGACGCCAGGCTCTTCTTCTCCGGCGCCGCGGCGGGCACGACGTTCTCGGTATCCGCCGTGGGGGCGGGCGGCGCAGTCGGGCGGGCGGGAGCGGACTCGACGACGGGAGCGTCACCACCAACCTCACCAAAAACATCAACCACGTCACCCTCCGCATCCTCGAACGCCTCCTCCTCGTCGTCCTGGACGCTCGTGACAGCCGGTGATGACGCCGCCGGAGAGACCCCGCCGGAGAGAACCGCCTCATCCGCGGGCGTAGACGACAAAACCCTGGAAAACGCGACGGCCTCGACGTCGCGCACCGGCTCGACGGGGACGTGTGCCAGGTCGACGTCGGCGACGTGCGACGCCACCTCCCCGCCGAGGGCACCCATCGCCGAGGTCACGTCGAGTTTGAGCGTCTCAACACCCGCCGACGCGTCCACCAAAACCGCGTCCACCTCGCCGCTAAACTCGTAAACCTCCGCCGCCGCCGACTCGACGGCGACCTTCGCCGCATCCGTCGCAACGCGGAGGGACGCGTTGGCCTTCGCGCTCGCCTCCGTCGCGCGAGCCTCGGCGGAGTCGACGGCGGCGTTCTCCGCGGCGTTCCACGTCGCGATGGCCGCGGACACGGCGGCGATCTTCTCCCCGACGGCGGAGGCGGCCGCCTCCGTCGCCGACTTGGACCCGGCGGCGGCGGAGTCAATCGTCGACGCGATGGATTCGCGCGACGCGACGTGTGCGTCGATCGACGCACACGTCGCGTCGAAGGCGCCAATCGCGGATGCGCCCACGCGTTCGGCCGCCTCCGCGACGGACGCGCCCATGGAGCCGAGGGCGGTCCTCGTTTGCGCCACCCCGGAGTCCGCCGCGTCGGCGAACCCGTCGGCGGCGGAGACGGCTTGGTTCGCGGCGAGCGCGGCTAACCGCATAGCCCCGGTCGCCTCCACGAGGCTCGCGTGCGACGTCTCCGCGCGTCTCGCCTCCGTCTCGACGATGGCGCCCGTCTCCGCCATCGCGGCGCATACCCCCGACCCGAGGCTTCCCTCGAGCGACTCGAGCAGGGCTTTGGTTTGCGTCTCGAGAGTTTTCCGGAGCTGCGCCACGACGTCGGCGACGAGCGCGGACTGACCCTCGCGGTGTTGCACGACGGCGCGCTCCAGCGCGGACTTGGCGGCGTCCAGGCCCGCGCCGACGCCCCGCGCGGCGTCCGCCGCGGCCGCGCGTTCGGCGTCGACGGCGGCGGAGTGCGCCTCGAGGTCCTTCACGTGCGACGCGAGCGCCGCGGAAATCTCTCCGAGCTTTGCCCTCTGCGACGCGAGCGCGGCGGACGCCGTCGCCGCGGCGTCGTCAGCCGCCGCGGCGCCCTGCTGCGCGACGAGGGTGTGCGCGGCGACGAGTTTGGCCACCTGCGTTTTGGCCTCGTCGACGGACGCGCGGGCGGATTCGGCCCAACTCGCGAGGGCCTCGTCCCCCGCTTTCACCGCGGCGGTGACCGCGTCGACACCCGCGGTCATATCGGCGGAGCCCATCGTCACGGCGTTGGTGGCAGCCTGCGCGGCGAGGGAGACGGCGCGGGCGAGCGCCTCGCGTCGCGCGTGCGCGTCTTTCGCGTCGGACGCGGCTGCGGCGCGGGACTCGGCGGCGAAGGCGGCGGCGCCGTCGGCAGCCTCCACGAGCCTTCGCGCGGCGTCGTCGGCTCCGCGCTTGGCAGCCTCCGCGGCAGCCGCGCCCGCGGCGGAGGCGGTCGCGTGCGCCGCCTTGAGCTGCGCCGCGGCGGCCGCGACTTTGGCGTCGAGGCTGTCCACGGCGGCAGCGGCGGATGTCCCAAACGCGGCGGACTTGGCTCGCTTCGCAGCCTCCGCGTGCGCGATGGCCGTCAGCTTCGCGTGCATGTCCGCACCCTGAGCCACGGCGGCGTCGAGCGCCGCGAGGAGTGCCTTGGCCTCGGATGTGAGCTTCCTCTCCGTCTCCCTTCTCGCCGCGAGCAGGGTATCCCTCTTGGCAATCTCCCTCCTGGCATCCTCCAATTTCGCCTCGAGTTCGAGCCGCTTCGCCTCAGCCTCGGCGGCGGCCTTCGCCGCGGCAACCTTTTCAGCCTCGAGCGCCCTCTCAGCCTCGTCCGCGCGTTTACCCTCGCTGACGATCTTCGCCTCGGCGAGCTCGACGCGCTCCGTCAGGCCCTGCACCTCGGTGTGTTTCCTCGCGAGCGCCGCCGCAGCCTCTTCAGCCTGGGCCTCGAGGTATTTCATCTTGATCTCGAGTTCCGCCCAATCCTGCGCGCACGCACCGTTGGACGCCGGGTTAGCGGTTGAAGGGCGCTGGACCCCGTCCACGTTCACCTTGACCATGGAGTTGGCCTGAACCATGTTCTTGATGCCCACCGCCGCCTGCGCGTACTGCAGCGTGGACAAAGATTCATCCACGGACATGATCGACGGGGACACGGTGGCGATGACGCACGTCTTGCACCTGCCGCCGAGTGACTCCTGGAGCAGTCTCGTGAGCTTTGAGTCGCGGTAGGGGATGCGCTCGCCCTTCGCCTTGCCCCCAGCCTTGAGCAGGGTGATGACTCGGCCGAGCGTGAGCAGCGATTGGTTGATGTTCTTCCTCTCGCGCTCTCGCGCGGGGTCGACGTCGGCTCCCCCCGCGCTCTTCGCGCACTCGCTGCCCGCCAGGTCCACCATGTGGAGCTTACCCACAGTCTCCATCATGTTACCGTCGGGAAGGATCCTCTTGCTCTCGACCCTGAGTGTGAAGACGCAGTGCGAGCGCGACGAGTGCTTGTTCATCTTGGTCTCCCCCACCGCGCGCCTCTCAGACGCTCTCGCCATGAGCTTGAGGACATCCTCGGGGCACTCGACGGGTTCCTCGGTGAGGTTCATGACGTACATACCCCGCCCCTTCTTCGTGGCGGTGCCCGGGTCCTCCACCAGACGGAGCTGCTTCTGCTTCTGCTGCAGCGCGGTCAGGTCGTTGAGGTCCACGTCGCAGAGTAAATCTCCGAGCTCCTCGTTGTAAATCTCCAGGAACGACGCGGTCACCTTGGACTCGACGTAGCTGTCGTCGGCGAGCCTTCGGAAGACGTCGAAGGCGGCGCGGGGGATCACGCCGCGGTTCTCCGAGGAGTTGATGTCGCCCTCCATGGTGTGCGTCTTGCCCGTGCCGGTCTGTCCGTACGCAAACACCGTGGACTCGTACCCGCCGAGGACGTCGGAAATGACGGGCGCGAGGGTGCTGTCGAAGACCTCCTTCTGCGTGCTGAAGCTCGTGAAGACGTTATCGAACGCGTAAGTGTTGCGAAGGGTCCTGGCGCCGGTACCCTTGATCACCGTGACCTCCTTCTTGTCGGTGCTCGCGGTCACCACTGGCAACGTGTTGCCCTTGAGCTCCCTCTGGCTCATGGGCCGGAGACGGACCACGACCTGGATACCGGACTGCTCCGCCATGGTGGTGAGTGCTGTCGCGGCGTTAAGGTGGATCGACGATTTGGTACTCTCGACGCGTGCGGGCGGAGAGGACGATACGATCGACGAAAGGCCTCACCGCGTGCGTTCGGCCTCCTCCTTTGACGTCGTCGCGTCCGAGGTTTCCCTTCTGGTTCCCCTTCTGAAGAGAGCCGTTTCGTGTGCCGAATGTTTTGCGAACATGGGCCTTTTTTTCTCTGACTGCTGACTGTTTCGTAGCCTGAGACACAAGATCGAGGGCAACGACCAATCGGATTGCACGAAAATATCTTGGAGATCGAAACTGCTTTTTCTATCTTCCGATGGTCGATTGAGCAGTCTGGCACCACAAGCACTGAGCGCCGTGTGTCGTGATGATGCTCGCGACGCCGCGCCTGAGCGCCGCGACGTCCGCGGGACCGTCGTCCCGGCGCGTATCGGGGTCAAATCGCCTCGTGCGGAGGTTCACCACGCGCCGCGCGGCGGTCGTGCGAAGGGTTGCGGCCGACCGAGAAAATGAAAGCTCAGACGCCGTCACATCGCGCGACCTCGTCGACCTCTCCTGCGGGGCCCCGCCGTGCGACGACGTCGTGCATGAGGTTCCTGCGGATGTGCCAACCCCGGTGGAGGCTGGGAAGTCGGGCGATTGCCCCTACACCGCCGCGAAGGATGCGGTGTCGTCGCTGCTCCCGGGACAGCGGATGAGGAACAAGATGCCCGAGGGCGGGCCGGTGATGCTCCCGTCGAACGCCTTCTTCAAATCCTTGCTCAAGGCTGGGTCCTCGCCCGTGGGCATGCCGGAGGCGATGCTGGAGTGGGTGAACATGACCGGCCACGAGACCGTCGGCATCAAGAACGCGGTCGGTCCCATGTGCGTCAGCACCGTGGACCCGGACATTGTCGAGTACGTCTGCCACACAAACGCCAAGAACTACAGGCTGCGCATGCTCCCCGACGCCTTCAGGTACGTCATCAAAAACAAGGGAATCACGGGCAGCGACGGAGCGTACAACCGCGAGCACAGGCTCATGTGCCAGAAGCCGTTCATGAACTCGTTCTCGCTCGATCAGTTCAGCCGGACGGTTGAGGAGAGGGTGGGCCTGCTCTGCGACGCGTGGGCGAAGGCGGCGGCCCGAACGGACGAGGGTAATCTCGCCATCGACATCGACGATCACTCGCAGCGACTGACGCTCGATATCGTCACGTCACTGGCGTTCAACATGGACTTCAAGCAGGTGGAGGGCATCGACGCGCAGCTCAACGGCGGCGAGGAGGAGTGGCGCAAGCGATCCTCGGGCGGCGACCTCGACTACGACATCATCGACAAGGTTCTGCACGCGTACAACAACACGAGCGAGATCATGGGCGAGCTGTTCATCACGCCGGTGCCCATCCTGAAGCTCCAGAACCTGCTGGGGATCGGGCGCGTGCGAGAGCTGCGCGAGGGGTACGCGGTGCTCGAGGATGTGGGCATCAACCACATCATCGGGCGGCGGAGAAAGGAACTGGAGGAGAACAAGCAGCGGGGCGACAACGAGGATTACTGCCTCCTCGACGTGCTTCTCAAGGCGACCGACGCCGACGGTAATCCGCTGCCGAAGGAGGACGTGTGGGGCGACGTGAACGACATCATGGCGGCTGGGCACAGGACGACGGCGAGCAACTTGACGGTGAACCTGCATCACCTCGCGCGGCTGCCCGAGGTGCAGAGGAAGGTGGAGCAGGAGGTCGCGGCGCTCGGCGGTAGGGCGCCCACGTTCAGGGACGTGCAGGAGGGTAGGTTGCAGTACACGCAGAGGGTGGTGAAGGAGTCACTGCGCAAGTACGCGCCCATCAACCTGTTCCCCAGGGTGGTCGAGGGCGACGACACGCTCCCGACGGGGCACGAGGTGAAGCAGGGTGACTTCATCCTCCTGTCCTCCTGGGCGATGGGACGGAACCCGCGGGTGTGGGACAAGCCCGACGAGTTCAACCCCGACAGGTTCACCGAGGAGTCGTTGCGACAAAACGCCGAGCGGTTGGCGAAGGAGAGCTGCGGGCCCGACGCCACCGAGGAGGAGCTCCGGCTGCAGATGGAGCGGATGAGCCGAAGGATCCTCGCGGGCAGGGACTTTACCTACACGCCATTCGGCAGCGGGCCGAGGTCGTGCATCGGCGGGACTTTCGCGCTGCTCGCAACCACAGTGGCGCTGGCGACGGTGGTGCAGAGGTTCAAGTGGAGCACCGTGGCGACGAAGGATCCCGGGTTTGAGATTCCGTTCCTTTACGACACCACCATCACCTTCCCCAAGGGTGTGCACGTGACGGCCACGCCCAGGGCGGTGCCCTTGGGTGCCGAACGCGGGTCCGAGAGTCAGGCGGGCGTGGGAGAGGAGAGCATGGCTCCCGCGAGGTGAAGAGCTATTAATTCGCAACCGTTGTATTCCAGTAAAAGACATTCTTTCACCTGCCTAGGGACGTCACCACGAAGCTGGCGCTCACCGCGGCCCAGAAAAACGCCACGGGCACGGCGATGAACAGCGCCTCCCCGATCTCCGCGCCGACCGTCCTCAGTCCGACCTCCTCCGGTCTCACCCGCACCGGCGACGAGTGGTACTCCTCCGAGAACAACTCGCAGTACAAAACCCAATCGCCGCCGCCTCCGTCCTTCCCGAGCGCCTCCTCCTCGTACGCGTACATCCGCTGTGGGGGCGATTCCCCCAACGAATCCACGTCCACGCGCCTCGTGCCGAGTTCGTCGGTGGTTCGCTGGTAGTACACGCGCGTCAGCTCGTAGGCCTGAGCCTCCCACAGCTGCAGGCTGGGTTTGTCAGTGCCCACCACGACGAGCTCGCCGACTTCGACGTTTCCGAGATCGGTGTTGAGCACCGAGCCCTTGCTGATGGCGCGCAGAAGGGTCCAGAGCCCCTCGAAGCGCATGCCGACGTCCAGGAAGTCGTCGAGCTCCGTCCTGTCGCTGTTCACCCGCCTGCCCCCGAACGATCCGGATCCCGAGGCGCCCTTTCCGGATCTCGCGCGCTCCTCCGCGGAGTCGTCTGCCGGTGCGGTGGGGGGCGCGTAGTCGGCGAACGGGTCCTCGCGCGCGGACGGCCTGGCGGATGGAGGGAGATCCGCCTCATCCATGGATCCGAGGAGCTTGTCCAGCGCGTCGATGCTGGAGGACGCCGACGCGGTGGCCTCGTCGTCGGAGGAGGAGCGCGGACGTGACGATGTTTTCCTCTGTTTCCCGCCAGCAGCGCCGGCTCGCCATCTGTTTCGTGTGACGGAGGCGGCGGCGCGCGGAGAGACCCGGTGAGACGTTCTGGACCCCCGAGGGAGGAAGACGGGCGCCGATGCGGACACAAGGGTGGACATGTCGAGAGAGGCGTCGCGCGGCTTTGCAGCGCGCCTCACGAATGGCTAGCCCCTCCCGTTTGGAAAGATATGCCAGGTCACCACTCGAGCGCAGACTGCCGCTCGACTGCTCGAATGAATCCGAGATCTCACACGTGACCGTGATCGTCAACTCTTGCACAAACAAGCCGTCGCTCACCTCTCTCTCTCTCTCGTCTTTCTCACGCCTACATGTAATAACCTCTGTCCTGCCAGTCGATGTCCTTCGGCGGGGGCGCGAACATGTCGTCCGAGCCTGGCGGGGTCTCGTCGTAGTCGTACTGGAAGCCCAAGTTGCGCTCGGGAGTCTTCTCCGTCGTCTCGGGACCCAAAACTCGCTCCAACGCGGTGGGTCGCCTCCTGGAGATTGGCGCGGGCATCCCGACGCCGTTGTGCTCACCGGCGGGCGGGACACCGACGTCATCTACGCGCGTGTCGTAGAACGTCTTAGCCGCGGCCTGGTCCGGCGTTAACTTCCAGCGCGTGCTCGCTCGCGACGCTGCGGAGCCCTCGCGGGACACGGCGACTTTGGCACCCTTGAACTTTCTTTTCACGTCCGCCGTCTGCTTAGCGGCGCACCCGGGGTATGTGCTGACGTGCGCGGCGAACGTCTTGAACGCGGCGGCGGAGAGGGGTTCGTGGCACAGGATCTCGTAGGACGCGTCGTCGTAGAAATCAACGACGGGGTCGAACCACTCGGTGTCGTCGCTGAACTTGACAAACTTGTCGTCGTCCTTCTTAAAACGTACGGGACGGAGCAGGTACAGGAGGAACGCGTCCTCGCTCTCCTCGCCGCACGCCTTGAGCTCGGCGTCGTAGACGACCCTCGCGTCGTCGATGAGCATCTCGCGGATGCCGGGGGAGTCGTCCTCGCTCAGGCGCTCCTCGAAGGCTTCGATGTGCGCGCTGAGCGCCGCCTTCGCTTTCGCGCCGAGCGCAACGTTCCCCTGAGGCGCGGGCCTGAAGGGGTACGGCAGCTTCGTGGCGTTGGAGCGCGGGCGGAGCAGGTTCGCCTTGTCCTCGGGGGAGAAGAGCGCCGAGCGCATCCAGTCGCGCCACCGCGGATCTTCCGTGGGAGGGTCGTACCGGGGCGGGAGAGGCGCGGGGGGCATGGCGCGGGTGTCGTGCCACGAAGTGGAGGGCTCAGAAGGGCCGCTTTTGTGTTTGTGAGGACTCAAATAATATGATGTCGGAGCGCTATCACAGGAGCCACATCAGGTGGACCAGTATGATGTAGAGCAGCAGACCCAACCTCAGCAGCGGACGACGCTGGAGGTACACCGACATCTTATCCAGCTGCCCCGCGACCGTCTGGAAGTGCTTGTTCTCGCGCGCGGGCGCCCAAGAGAGCGCCTTGACGCGGCCCAGCAGCGGCCTGAAGTTCTGGTCGCCCCCCGTCATAATCGCGCCCTCGATGTCCATCTCCCCGTCTTCGTCCTTCTTACCGTGACCAATGGTCAGCGTCACCTCGCCTGCTGCCCCGGGGGACGACGACGCGTGCGCGCGCGCGTCGGCCAGCGCGGCGTCCCTCGCCTGCTGAGTGCGCGCGAGTTCCTCCCGGAGCGCGGCGGACTCGGCCCTTAAATCGTCGAGCTCCCTCATTCGCGTCGCGAGATGCGATTCGCTCTCGGCGGCGGCCGACGCGCGTGCGTCCCGCGCGGCTTCCTCCCTAGCCTTCGCGACGGCACCCGCCAGCTTCGCCGCCTCCTGTCGCGCGGCGTCCAGCTCGGCAACCACGCCCGCAAGCCGCGTTTGCGCCGAGTCAGCTTCGTCTACTTTCGCCGCGAGTGATTCGGCTTCGCTCTCAGCCTCCGCCAACAATCGCTCAGCCTCCGCGGCTCGAGCCTCCGCGGCGGCGAGGGCAGCCTCGGCGCGGTCGGCGCGTTCGGCGGCGTCGCGTGCGGCGGCGTCGGACGCGGAGCCCAGCGCGTGGGCGTTGGCTTCGGCGGCACGGAGCGCAGCCTCGGCGTCGTGAAGTTTCGCCTGGAGGGACTCGGCCAACGCGGTTAGCTTGGAGGATTCATCCGTGACCCGCTCCGTCTCCATCCTCGCGCCCTCGACGAGGTCCACGAGGGACTGGATCCGTCGCTCAGCCTCCGCGAGTTTCGCCGCCGTCTCGCTCGCGGCGGCGGTGCCCGATTTGAGCTCGGCAGCCTCGGCTTCGGCGGCGGCGGCGCGCTGATCCGCCGCGTCGAGAGCGGCGGCGGCTTCCTCCGCCATGGACTCGGCCTCCTTCTGCGCAGCCTCGATCTTCTTCAGCTTCGCCAGCGCCTTCTTCAGCTTGGCGGAGGCGTCTTCCGAGGATTTGGCCGCGGCGTCCTTCTCCGACGCGGCGGTTTGGAGCTCGCCGGTGACCCGCGCGAGGTCGGTCCTCGCGGCTTCGAGCTCCGCCGCCATCGCCGACGCGTTCTCGTTCATCCCCGACATCGCCTCGGCTCTCGCCTGTTCGGCGCGTTCGGCTTTGGCGTTGGCCTCGGCGACGGCGGCTTCGAGCGCGGCAGCCTTGGCGTCGGCCTCGGCGACGGCGGCTTCGAGCGCGGCAGCCTTGGCGGCAGCCTCGTACTCCCTGCGCTCGGTCTCCGCGAGCGCGGCGGCGGTCTTGGCCACCTCGTCCGCGGTACCGGCCGCGCCAGCCTCGGCCTCAGCCACGGCCGCCGCCGCCGCTCGTTGAGCCTCCTCCAACGCGCGTTTCGTCTCCTCCAGCGTAAGCTCGAGCTGCTTCTTTTCAGCCTCTATCCCCTTGCCCTTCTTCACAGCCTTGGTGAGCTTTTCGGACGTCTTCTCGCACGCGGACCTCGCCTCCGTCGCGTCGGCCAAAGCCTTCTCCAGCTCACCCTTGGCCGCCTCCGCGTCGGCTCTAGCGGCTTCGAGCTCGGCTTCGAGTCGCGCGTTACCCTCGTTCAATTCGACCGATCGATCCAGCCTCGCGCTCTCAGCCTCCGCCCTCGCCGCGTCCGCCGCGTCCGCCCTGGCGTCGGCGTCGGCGACGGCGGCTTCGAGCGCGGCGATGCGTTCCTTATCTTCCGCCGCGGCGCGCTCAGCCTTGGCGACGTCGCGCGCGAGATCCTCCGCATCCTTCACGATGTCCGCAATCTCCTTGGCCTTGGCGTCGAGCTCAGCCTTGGCTGACTCCGACGTCTGCGTCGCCGCCTGGAGCTTTTCGCGTACGTTCTCGAGCTCCGCCGCGAGGGCTCGCGACCCGTCGTTCATGTCCGCGAGGGCAGTCGCCTTGGCCTCCTCCGCGGCGGATAAGTTCGCGACAGCCTCCTCGAGCTTGGCTTTGAGTTCCACGAGTTCCGTCTCGGCAGCCTCCTTCTTGGCGGCCGCGTCCTGCAGCAGCGAGTTGAGGTTGTCGGAACGCGCGTCCGCGTTGGTCGCCATCGTCTCGGCGACGCCCAACGCCGCCTTAGCCTCGTCGCGTTCAGCCGCCGCCGCCGCCGCGTCACCCCTGGCCTTCTCGAGCTCCGACAGCGCCGCGTCCGCATCCGCCGCGGCGGCGCGCAGCTTATCCTCGAGCTCGCGCCGGGCCTCGTCGCCGCCGGCCTTCGCGGAGTCGAGCGCCGCGTTCAGCGCGTCGGTCTCCTTCTTCATGGAGTCGAGCTCCGCGTTCAGCGCGTCGGTTTCCTTCATCGCCGCCTCGGTCATCGCCTGGGATTCCCTGAGCTTTTCCTCCGCGTCGGCGAGCTTCGCGGCGGATGCGAGAGCCTCGTTCTGGACCGCCGCGTGCGCCGCTCTCGCGGCTTCGAGCTCCGCCGCCATCGCCGACGCGTTCTCGTTCATCCCCGACATCGCCTCGGCTCTCGCCTGTTCGGCGCGTTCGGCTTTGGCGTTGGCCTCGGCGACGGCGGCTTCGAGCGCGGCAGCCTTGGCGTTGGCCTCGGCGACGGCGGCTTCGTTGGAGGCGGCGGCGGACTCGGCTGCGGCGAGGCTCTCGGCCAGGGCGGACACCTTCGCCTCCGCATCCGCCCTGGCGGCGTTGGCAGCCTCGAGCGCCGAGGACGCGTCCGCTAGCCGTCGATGGGCATCTTGCGCCTCTTCCTTCGCGGCCGTAGCGGCGTTCTCCGCGCTGCCCGTCGCCTGCACCAGCTCAGCCGCGTACGCGGATCCAGCCTGTTCGAGCTGGGTTCGGAGCTCGGCGACGGTCACCTCGAGCTGTTTCTTCTCAACCTCGATACCCTTCCCCTTCTTGACAGCCTTGCTCACCTTGGCGCTGAGCTCCTCGTTCTTGGCGAGATACGCCGCGATGTCCTCTTTGGCGAGCTTGAGTTCGTCCACCTTTCGCGCCACCTCGGCGTCGGCTTCGGCTTTGGCCGCTTCCAGTTTGGCCACGTCCGCCTTGTGTCGCTCAGCCTCGGCCATCGCCTTCGCTTCGGATTCCGCCATGAGCCTCGCGGCGGCCACCTTCGAGTTGGCCGCCTCCAGCTGTGCGCTCGCCTCCGCCGCCTCCGCGCGCGCGGCGTTGAGCTCGCGCCTGGCGTCGTCAGCCTGCGCGCGAAGCTCCATCTCCCTCGACGCCCACTCCGAACGCTCGCGCTCCAGGTTGTCGAGGAGCTGCGCGTGCTCTCGCGCGAGGTCGTCGTTAACCGCGCGATCGGCCTGGGCGGCGTACGTCGCGTTCGTGCTCACCGCCGCGAGCATGGAGTCGTCAACGGAGGGCTCGGCCGCCGCGACGGGTGGCGCCGCGACGATGGGCGACGGCGACGGGGAGTGGTTCATGGCGCCGAGCTGCTCCTCGAGCTTGTCTCGGTACGCCGATGGCTTCGGCGCGGGCGAACTCTCGGTGACATCCGCGGGAGCCTGGTCCTCGAGTGAGACGTTGCTGCGCTGACTCGCGCTCTTCATCGCAGCCTTGCGCTGCTTGAAAGCCTCGAGCTAAGGGGGAGTGAAGGGTTAAGGCGAGGGTCAGACACGCGAGTCGGCATACGGGGGGGAGATCACTTTTCGTTCGGCCATCTTGATCAACGGACGCGGGGGGTCGCGCCGCGTCTATGCACGGTGCGATGGGGGAACGGAGCCGAGCGAGGGCTAACCTTGCGTTTGCCAGCCTCGAGCGAGGCCTGTCGGTTCTTATCGACCGACGACATCGTGTCCTTCTCGCTCGTGGCGCGTCTTTGTGTGGCGGGCGAGAGGGCACCCTCGCCTCGGGCAACGGGACTGATCATCCCGCGGCCCGAAACTGGGCGAAAGAAACGGTGATTGAGAGCCCGAAACGCTTTTGTGAATGGACAACGTGCGCGACGTGGGTTCGAAGAAGGAAGAGAGGCCAAATCATAGGATTAAGACTCGAAGCTATGGCGTCGATGCGGACGATGTCGGCACCGCGCGTCCGGTCCGCTCGTGCCTCCTGCGAAGCGCCCGCCGGGCATCCTCGCCAGACACCGTCCCCTCGGCCAGGCATCGCAAAAGACTTGTCGCGTCAATCGGCTCGCTCCCGTCGAGCTGTTCCGGAGGTACCGACGGCGACGGGGAGAGGGGCGACGCGATGTCCGCGCCCGGGCCGACGCATTCAACGGGTTCGCGCGCCGTCGCCGCGCCCGGCGCGATCCCCCCGTCCCCAACGCCGTCATCCATCCCGGGCGGCTCGACCCGATCGCCGCCGCCGCCCGAGGAGCTCGTCTCCACGGTGGGATTAAAGTAAAACGGCGGGGACGGGTACCATTCACCGTCTTCGTCTTCGTCTTCGTCTTCGTCCCCGTCGACGTTCTCCGCATCCTCGTCGACGTTTGCATCGTCCACCGCGGCGTCGTCCACGGGCGCCGGCTCCCGCGCGGTCCCTTCCCCCGCGGCGGAGAGGAACGAGGCGAGGCCGCCGCCTCCGCCGGCTCCCGCCGACGCTCTAAACTCCCCGGCGGTGATGGACACCTTCGCCACGAGCGCATCGCCGCGGTTCGCGATGAGACTTCGCGTGAGCGCCTCCGCGGTCGCGTGCGCGGCTTTCCCCGTCTCCGTCTCCCCGTCCGCTTCCGACACGCGAGGGTCGCGGTCGGGGAACGGTCCGCGCTTGGAACACCGAACCTCCTTACCGTCACCGTTCTCACTCCGCCCGAGCACCAGGATCAGCGACACCGTCATCGTCCTCGGCCATCGCTTCTCCGCGTGCGCGAGGTCCATCACCCGACCCGCCAGGTCCGACGCCATCGCGCGGAGGAGCGAGTCCAGCCGTCCCGTCTCCCGGCACCTGAGCGGCTCGAACATCCCGGGCCTTCCACCCGACGCGGATACCCCGCACCCCGGTACCCCGTACATCGCCCTCGGGGTCAACGTCAACGACGTGTGCACGCCGACGCTCTTGTTCAGGATACCGCGCCCCCGGCGCACGGGATCGTCGCACTCGCCCGCGGATCTGGCGTGGATGAGGCGAGCTGTGGCCGGGTTCGCGCCGAGCGCCGACACGAGCGCCGACTCGGGCAGCCTCGCGAGGTCGGCGACGGTGGCGGTCACACCCAGCGTCGCGCGTATCTTCGCCGCGAGCGCGCCCCCGCAGCCGGGTAACTCGTGCGCGGGGGTTGTCGCGAGCAGGTCCGCGATGTCCTCCCGGGAAACGATCACGCGGCGCCCGTCGGGTTTGGCGGAGGCTCCGGCGAGCTTCGCGAGGAGCTTGTTGTGCGCGACGCCCACGGACACGACGATGCCCAGACGCGCCTTCACGACGTCCCTGATGACGTCAGCGCATCGCGCACCGTCGACGCGGAGGTCCGAGCCGGTGGGTAACTGCACGTAGGCCTCGTCGATGGACGCCTTCTCCACCGCGACGCCGTTGAATCCGTCGCGCGATACCTCCCGCGCCAGATCCGCGGACGCGAGCAGGCTGTGGAGCTCGTGACTCGCCGCCAGGTACGGCCTGTAACTCACCCTCTGCCCCGTCGTGGTGTGCACGTGCACCAAGGCGCCGCCGACGCGTCGAAGGAGCGCCCTGGCGTCCGCCGGCGGCGTTCGCTTGGTCACGCCCGCTTTCTTCGCACCCGCGTCCGCGGCGATGACGTCCTGGTGCTGCTGCACCGCGAGCGCCGGGCACCCCGCGAGTGCCGGGTTTCTGCGACGCTCCACCTGGCAGAAGAAGGCGTCGGCGTCGACGTGTAGGATCACGCGGCGCCTCCCCGGCGGCGGTCGGTTATCCTCCGTCATGAACGCCGACGGGGTGCCCAAATTCTAGTCGAAGATCCCTAGCTAGCTAGCGGCGAGAGGTCCTGCGGCTGCCTGGCTAGTCCTTGCCCTCCTTGAGGGCGTTCACACGATCCATGTCCATCATGACGTTACCACCCGCGAATGGCGAGTCCGACATCTCGTAAAGGCCGAGCATGTGACCGTCGGGTCCTCGCAACGCGGCGACCTTCCCCTGGGGCGGGTACTTGATCGGTCCGTCCAGCTCCGCCCCCATCCGCAGCATGTTGTTCACCGCCGTGTCCATGTCCCGAACCTCGAAGTTGACGAACGGGGAATACCCGGTGGTGAGCTGCGACACGTTGCCGACCGCCTTGAGGGCGAGCACCGTCCTGGGTTTGGCCTTCTCGTCCTTCGGGTCCACGGGCCGCCCGTTCGTGTCGAGGCCGTCGCCCAGTTCCGCGTACGAATCGCTACACTGGGTGACGATGAGGCCGAGTCCCTGCTCGTAGAAGGCGGCGGCGGCGGGTACGTTTCTCTGGAGTAGTAACACGTGCTTCAAGATCGCGGCCATGTACCGCCCGAGGCGCGATGAGTCCTGCGCGTGTGGCTTCGCGGCGCCAAAGGCGGTTGGACGGTCGTTTGGCTTTAGCTTTGGCTCGCGGCGCCTCCGGTTTTCAGTCGACACGCGAGTGAAATTTTAGTAACCACCCCCCACAGGCGGGACACCACAACAAGGGCGCTCACGTGGGATCATGAAGCTCCAGCGCTCACTTGTCATCGTCCTCGTACTGGCCTTCGCGGCCACCGCGAGCGCGGGTCGTACGGTGCGCTTCTACCCTCCTTACCGCGGGCTTCCCGACGCACCGATGGCACCATCGTGATAATACCATCGTGGTCCCAACCGCTGACCACTGCCCCTTCCCCCCTCCACCTCCAACAGCACACCAAGAAGCTCACCGAACCCATGCCGTTCGGCTCAGATATCCTGGATACCGGCAAGGAGACCGACCCGTCCGATATCCAGGCGGACATCGCCCTCCTCCCCGCCCTCGCAGAGGGTGTGAACGCGCGCGTCAAGACGTTCTCGGTGGGCCTGGACCCGATGCACGAACAGACCGCCGCCGAGTGGTTCGAATCGCTGGGATACCGGACTCTCACGGGCGACGTCAAGTACGTCAAGGGATACTGGGGCGGAACCAGAGCGGAGGCGGACCCGCGACTCGGGGCGTCGTTTTGCCAGGGCGCCGCGGACCTCGCGCCGACGCAGGATTACGATTTCGCCAACTGGCTCCCGGTGCCCAACGTGCTGGACGAGCTCGCGTCGACGTACCCCGACGCCAAGTTCCTCCTGTTCGAGTCCGAACCCGGCCGATGGCTCGACAACGTGTACATCAAGGCGCAGGAGGCGGCGCTGAGGGGCGCCAAGTGCGGCTGCGGCGGCGACGTCGAGGACCGGGTCGACAACGCCAAGTGTCGGCTCGGCGACGAGGTCCACTTCTGCGACGTGTACCCGTGCGTGTACGAGCGGACGTTCACCACCTCCGCGGTGGACCCCAGCGCGTGGGTGGACACGTACGTGCGACACGTGAAGAACGTCAAGCAGTCGCTGGGTTCCAGGCTGCTGGTGGTGGACATGGAGACGCCGCAATCGCCAATCGCGGTGTCCCAACAGATCGCTTCGCACCTGGGATTGTCGGCAAACCCGGAAGCCTTCGCGCTGGCGCACCCGTTCGAGCCTCACGTGCTCGCGCACGTCAGCGAGCACAGGTGGCTGGTGTTCTGGTTCGCGTGCGTCGGGGCGCTGGGCGCGGCTATCCTGTTCGCGCCGTCGCCTTTCACCGACGGCGGCGCCCGCTTCTACCGCGACATGGCCGAGAGGGTCTAAGCGTTTGACTGAATTAAGTTTACCAATCCCTGATACTCCCTAATCGAACATCGGCGCGGACTTGCCTCCCTCCTCCGCCGCGCGCGCGGGATCGCACGGGTACGCCGCGTCCGAGCAGCATATCCGTTCGGGACGTCGCCCCGTCGCGGTCGCGGTCGCGTCGTCGTCGTCCACCGCGGGTGACGCCGAGTC
Source organism: Micromonas commoda (assembly GCF_000090985.2). Taxonomy (NCBI): domain Eukaryota; kingdom Viridiplantae; phylum Chlorophyta; class Mamiellophyceae; order Mamiellales; family Mamiellaceae; genus Micromonas; species Micromonas commoda. The sequence continues at coordinate 83,094 of NC_013041.1, forward strand.
GGCGACAAAGCTGTCGGTGACGCATCGCATCAGCTCCACCTCGTACCTGAGCGCGCTGTTCGGGGGCACCTTCCCCAGCGGAGCGCGTATTCCCGCCTCGCCGAAGCCGAGCGAGCCCGGCACGGCGATGAGCCTCTTACCTCCCGCGCGCATGGTGCGAATCCCCTCCTCCAAGCCCTCGCACACTCCGGGCGGCCGGATGCCGAGCTGAAACGTCAGCGCCGTTTTCCTGGCGTACGTGTTCTCAAACACCTTCCCGTCAGGGGTGTACCCCACCACGTTGGCCACGATGAGGTCCCCAACCTTGACCCCATCGCCGCGGCCAATCTCGACGTCGGCGTAGGACAGACCCGACGGCGTGGTCACCACGTCCCGTTCCCCATCTTCGCCCTTCTCCGTCCCCGGCGCGTTGACGGGCGAACCGGGTGCGCCCAGCTGGCGCTCGAGCTCCACCTTTGACGCGTCCTTGTAGTACCTCTCCGGGTCGGCGACGCGCATGATGTCCTCGTTGAGCGCCTCGAGGTCTACCGCGAGTGCGGGCGCCGCCACGGGCGCCGACACGACCGCGGCGAGCAACGCGCGCCTCGACGCCGACGATGCGTGATTCTTCTCGTCGTCTCGCGATGCGAGCGGGTCCGCCCCTTCGGCTGCTCGCGCGTGACGGGACGCGCGGGTCGAGCGCGCGGCGACGCGACTTCCTCGCCTCGTAGACACTGCGACTCGCCCGCGAACGGGGACGCTGAGCCCTCCAGCCATGCTCCGCGACGTGTGACTCCGAAGAGTGGGGTGCCTTGCCACGTCAATGTCTACTTAACTTACTGAAGAGATCCGCACGTGTCGGTCACGCGCATTCCAACACGCGCGCGCGGACGATGACGGCGGTGGGACTGCGCAACCGCCGCGGCGGCGGGGTGAACTCACACACCATCACCGAGACCGCGTACGAGTTCACCGGCGGCCGCCGCGGTCGATACGGCCGCCGCGGCGTCGCGGGCGGCGCGTCATCGGGCGAGACGAACGCGTGCTGCGGGTTCCTCGTCGGCCTCGTCTTCTTCGCCGCGTCCACCGCGCTGCTGTGGTGGAACGAGGGAGAGGCCGTGGCGGTGTACACCTCGCTGAAGGAGGCGCGCGACGCCGTCGTCGCCCTTCCCGAGCGCGCGCGCGCGAGCTCCGCGAACAAGGGATCGCTGGTGCACGTCGTGGGTGCCACGTCCGGGGACACCCTCGCCGATCCAGACTTTGGAGTCGTGTACCCCGACGCCGTCAAGCTCACGCGCAAATCGGAGACGTACCAGTGGGTGGAACGGACGCACAAGCGGCGCGTACGAGAGGACGAACACCGAACCCGCGTGGAGACCTCCTACACCTACGACACGCGGTGGAGGGAAGGCACCGTTCGATCGAGCAATTTTCGGTACCCGCACGGGCACGCCAACCCGGGACCCAGTCCTTTCGACTCGAGGACGTACGTCGCGAGGGAGGTGGGGGTCGGGGACGGGTTCACGCTAACGCCGACGCTGGTGGACGAGCTGACAAGGGCGCACAACGTGCGGCTGCTGCCGATGGGCGCGAGCGAACGCGACAGAAACGGGTGGGAGCCCAGGGACCCGAGGCAAATCGCGGGGAGGGGCGGCGACGGAGACGTCGGGTGCCCGGCGAATAAGCACCGACGCAAGGGAATCATCGACGACGACGACGACGACGACGACGACGACGATGACGACGATGACGAGGACCGGTTCGCGCTGGACTCCAGGCTTCCGGAGATGCCCGTCGCCATTCGCTCGCCGCTCCCGGATGGATGGACGATCCGAGGCGGCGTGGTCTACTCTGGATCCGATTCGGCCGCCACGACGTCGCCGCTCGTCGGGGACAGGCGCGTCGCGTTCTCCGCGGTCCCGGGGAAGCAGACGGTGTCCGTGCTGGCGAAGCAGGGTAAGAACGGGAGCCTGCGGCCGTGGACGTCGCCGAGCGGTCGCCGCGTCGTCATCGTGAGCCACGGCCGGCATTCGCCGAACGAGATGATCGCGAGCGCGGAACGGGAGAACGCGTGGAAGACGTGGGGCCTACGGGCGCTGGGGTTCATCGTCATGATCATCGGGTCGGCGTTGATCGTGTCGCCGGTGCGGGAGATCGTGTCGTACCTGCGGTGGATACCGCTCGTGGGTGGAATCGCCGCGGGCGTCGTCAACCTGGGCGTGTCATTGGCTGCCGCCACCGCGAGCGTATCCATCGCGTGCGGCGTCATCGGGACGAGCTGGCTGGCGCACAGGCCCGCGCTGGCGTACACGCTGTTTGCGGTGAGCGCGGGGTCGTACGCGTGGGCGTGGGCGTCGGGGTCGCGGCGGAGAGAGGCGGAGAGGGAGGCGGAGAGAGCGGCGACCGACGGCGCCGGCGACGGAGGCGGTGACTCACCACGCGGTGAGTCACCGCGCGAGGGTCGGGACGGGGGACCCGAGCCGGACTACACTCCCCCTCACCTGGACTGAGTTTTCTAAAGTCTCGGATCTCGCCCTCCTACGTGATGAACGGTGCTGTGATGCAACCTCGCTAGCCTAACGTCGGCGGTCAACGCCCGTCGAGTACTGATCCTTTTCAGTATTCCTCCTCTCGTATCCTCGCCGTGACCTTTAACGTCTCCAACTTCTGATCCCACTCCGCCTTGCCCTCGTCCGCGTCCACCTTGTGCGGCAGGTACAGGTTGAGCTTGTACGTCGCGCTCCTCAGCCTCAGCCGGTCCGTCTCCACCTCCAGGTCCAGCTCCCTCATGCTCCTCGTCCCGGGCAGGTGGATCTTCAGGACCATGTCCTCGCACGAGCGCGAGCCGGGGTCCTTGTTGTGCGCCATGCCCAGGAAGGCGTCCGCGGTGTTGATCGCCTGCTTGTACATGAACTCGTACGTCGGGATGCGTAACCCCGACCCGTCCTCGCCCTCCTCCGACGAGTCGTCGTCGAAGTCGTCCACGAGCTCGGAGACGTCCCAGATGGCCTTTGCGTCCTTCTTCCCGGGCCTGACTGCGGGGATGGCGACGCCGTCGTCCTTGGCCACGGGCAGAGCGCCGGGGTTGAAAGGCGCGCCCGACGGCCCGGGTGACTCGGTGTCGTCCGGATCCCTGCCACCCAGCAGGGTGGCCATCGCGGCGATATCCCCGTACGCGCTCATGGTCCCGCGCCCCCCGTTCTGGCTCTACGCTCGTTTTCGATGACGTGAAGCGAGTTCTGTTTCGAGTCGCGTCGTTTCCAAGAAACGAAATGGAGACGTTGACGGCACCCGCAGTGTCGAGGGCGCGCTCGAGGCCACCATGGCGGCCATGAACGAGAAAAGCGCGACGGAAACGTCCGAGTGGCTCTACGAGGCCGTGATTCGCTTCCTCCAGGTGCGTACCATCCGCCATCGCGCTCCTCCCGCGGCGGAACCCACCGCCTCGCCGCTCTTCCCCCCGTGCCGCGAAACGTACGTCCCGTCTCGGCGCTAACAACTTCCCCTTCCGCCGACGCGATGCGCAGGGACCGATGTACACCACGCCGCTGATGGGCTTCATCGACGAGGCGTGCGTGGTGTTCGACGGCGAGGAGGAGAACAAGTTCGAGCACACCGAGATACACGAGAAGTTCAAGGAGCTCGTCGAGCGGCTCCTCACGGACTTTCTCGCCGAGATGGGCATCTCGGTGGACCAGTTCTCGGAGGTGATTCAGCGCAGCAAGCACGCCGAACTCAACGAGTTCGTCCTGGCGTCCATCCTAACCGTGGACGACTTCCTCCAGTTCAAGTCCATGATGGTCCGGCGCAACGTCGACCTCACGAACGAGGTGCTCGAGGCGCACGCCAAGGGAAAAGCGAGGGAACGCAACGCCAGGGCCATCGCCATCCAGGAATCCCCCGGCCGGCCAGGCGCGTCCGCCGGGTCCGGACCCACCACGCCGGATCCGCCGGCGCAGAGGCCGCACGTCGTGAACGACCCGGGCGTGGACGACCAGGGCTTCCACCTCGGCGCCGTGGAGCAGGCGATGAAGGCGTCCAAGGAGCAGCACGAGCAGGATGAGCGCGAGCGCAGGCGGCTGGATCGACTCGCAGCGTCGGAGGAAGCCGCCGCGGAAGCCATCGCGATGCGCGAGAGCGCCGCCCTGGCGACCGCGACCGGCGATGCGACCGCCGATGCAAACGAGCACACACCGCCGTCGCCGACGTCCAGCGAGGGGGGGTCGCTCACGGACGACGCGGATGCGCTCGCCGCCGCCATCCAGGCTTCAGAGGATTCGCTCCGCGACGACGAGACCCGGCGCTTTGAGGCGGATTCGTACGCGGTCGTCGAGGAGAAACGGCGGGCGCTCGCCGCGGCGTTGTCCGAGTTGAAGGCGGCGGAGGATGCCGCGAAGGCGGCCAAGATCGCCTCCGGGACGCCCAAGCCGAAGCGTTCCTCCATCTCGTCCATGTTCTCCGGCGCTAAGATTCCGGTGATGGAGCACCTTCGCCGGCGCAGGGACGAGTTCCTCGCCAGGCGCAAGGAACAGAACGAGGCGTTCTACGCCGAGACCCACAGACACGCGGAGGAGACGCAACGGCGAATGGCGGCGATGGTCGCCGAGCGCGAGGCCAGGGCGAAGGCTGAGGAGGAGACGGCGGCGCGCGAGGCTGAGGAGAAGGCGGAGCTCGTTCGAAGGATCCGTTCGGAGGAGGACGCCGACCTTCGCGCCGCGCTCGAGGCTTCCGCGGCCGAGGACGCGGCGAAGAAGGCTGCGGTGGAAGAGGCCGAGGCTCAAGAGGCTGCGGAGATGGAGGCGGCCATCGCGGCGTCCCTCGCGGCGGAAGCGGAGGCTAAGAGGTTCGCCGATGAAGTCGCGAAAAAAGAGGCGGAGGAGCTCGCCGAGGCTGAACGAGTCAACGCCATCGAGCTGGAGAAGGCTGAGTACGCCGCCGCCACGCGATCTTCAGAAATCTACGACGGAAGATCTTCCAACGGCAGCGACGGCGATGAACCCGTCAACGAGGCGAAGAGGATCGAGAACAATCTGGCGAGGAAACCCCTGGGCGGCGGCGGCGGGCAGGTTGTCAAGCTCCCGGCCATCGGTAAGACGGGCCTGCCCCCGGTGGGCCGCCTCCCAAAGATAACCGCGTCCGGCGGCGTCGGTGGGACCGCGATCAGGTCGGCGGGGTGCACGGCGCCGGCGTCCGTCGACTTTGCCCCGGCGTTCACCTCCTCGTCCGTGCGCGAGGCGGCGGCGGCGGCGGCGGCGGCGCAGAAGAACATGCTCAGGGGCCAAGGCGTCGCGGATGGCGGCGGCGCATCCACCCCGGCTGCGTCGCCCGAGAGGGAGAGGGCCTTCATAGACGAGCAGAGGAGGCTCCTGGTGGCGAAGAAGAACGCCGAGCGCGAACGCGAGCTGCAGGAGTGGAGCGTCTCGAGCATGAACCCGCTGTTCGACGATTCGTCCAGGCCGTCCACCGCGGCGAGCGTTCGCATGCGTCCGATGGTGGAACCCGTCGGGCCGGGCGTCAACTCTGCGGGACTGACGGATGAGGAACAGGCGGCCAAGCGCGAGGCGCTCAGGCTGGAGCTGGCGAAGAAGATGAAGGAGGAGCTCAACGCGAAGCGCATGGGGACGGTGCAGGCGTGGGGTGAGCCCGCCGAGCAGCAAGTGTAGACCCGTAAGTTGAATCGGCGAGAACCAAACTGCCAAACGTCCACTGTGGCGCAACTGCCATCGCCGATACTTGTACTCCCTCCGTCGCCCAGATTTGGCAATTCTCTCCAGCTTCGCGATCGAGTCGGGCCACAGAGTGCCGCGCGAGGTCGACCGAGCCGAAGCGCCGCCCGCGCACGCATCGCGCGCAGTCGCCGACACATCGGAGAGGCACCGCGATCGCGATGTTCTCGTCCGGCAAGAGCCGCCTGGCGCCCTCGACAGCGAGCGCGCTGTCGGGCAAACGCGAGAATTCCCTCGGCGGCCTCGACCAGTTCCTCAAGGAGGAGGTGGAGGCGGCGCAGATGATGTACGACGCGTTCAGAGCCATCAAGGGCGCCGATGGGTCCGTCATAGATACTCGAGATTGGTCCGAGGGCACCGCGATCAGGGTCAAGGTGCGCAGCCCAGCCACGCGCCCCCTCCAATTCCGCCGAATCGCCCGCTGCCGGATTTCCCGGATTATCCGCGTTGTTACGACCCAAATAGGACGTCGCTGACCGCCGTCCCGACCCGTCTTCGACCCCGCAGGAAATCGTCGCGAACGCGCGCGCCGAGGCTGCGCACACCAAAGACGAGGCCGGGCGCTCGTCCCTCCTCCTCCACGCCAAGCGCGACCTCTACCTCCTCGCCTTGGACGGCGTGGTGGATCACCTGAGGCGATCGCCGACGCCCGACGCCGGCGCAGTCGCGGAGGCTGTGCGCGACACCTTCGACGACATATGCGACGACTGGAGGGAGCTCGTGGAGCACGGGCGGCGGGAGGCGGTGGACCTGGCGAGGGCGGCGTCGCACGCGAGGCAGGCGAGGGAGTCCGCGGAGGCGAGCGCGTCGGAACTCTACGCCGTGGCCAAGAGATTGGAGGAGGATCTCGTCGCCGCCAAGGCTGAGAACGCGGCGCTGAAGCAGGAGATGCGGGCGCTGGTGGAGGAGGAACGCGCCGCCGACGGACAGAGCGGCAAAGACGAGAAGGCGATCCCTACCGCGAAGAAGTCCGGCGGTTGGTTCGGCGGGGGCGGAAAAAGCCGGACAAAGCCGGCTCCGAAGATGGCCAACGAGAACACGCAGACGAGCAACCTGCCCAGCGGCCAGTCCACCCCCACGGTCAGGTCGTCATCGGTCAAGGGGCTGTCCGTGCGGTTCAACGAGAGCGCGCTCGAGGAGGCGATCAAGGCGACCCCCACGGCGCCGTCCAGCGCGTCTCCGGGCACAGCGCTCGGCCTTCGCGGTCGCGCGCCCCCTTCGCCGGTCAAGCCCAGCACTGGCCCCAAGACGCCCCTCTCGCCGAAAGATTTCACCGAGATGGTGGCGTCCGAGGCTGCGCGGCGGAACCCCGTCGCGAGCGAGGGTCGACCCGCCCCGAGATGGGCGATGGACACCGCCTCGGCGGCGGCGGCGGCGGCGGCGGCGAAGAACGGGGGCCCGTGGTCAGCCGGCCAGTTCGGACCCTCGACGCCCGCGGCGGCGTCGGTCACCAAGCAGCTCGCCAAGGCGACGGTGTCCAGCGAGAGGACCCGAAGCGGCGCGAGGAAGTGGACGCTGAAGCAGCTCAAGGAGGTCATCGACGACGTGTGCGGCGCGAAGCCCTCAAACGACGCGAGGCGAGCCAAGCACAGACAGGCGAAGGAAACGTTGCGCCAGCACCTGTACACCTACCTCAACCACAAGTTCGGCGTCAAATCCGTCATCAACGACTGGGCGGACTCGATCATCGCCGCGACGGATAAGTTCCAGGACGACGATTGCGACGTCGCCGCGTTCGGTCGCGCGTTACGCAACCTGGTGGATGAGGAGTACCTCAGGCGGGGTAAGGCAATCGCCACCACCGTGAGGGACATGCTGAGGGCGTACCTGGCGTCGAAACACCCCCACCTCAACGACCAACAGCTCGCGCAGAGGCACAGGGAGAAGATGGAAGGCGACCTGTTCGACGACGAGTGGCTCGACATGGTCCGGTTCATGTACGCGCCCGAGGAGCAATCCGCGATTGTCGACGCGGTTCGATCGCGACAGGATGAGATTCGCGTGCGCGAGCGGGGCCCCGAGCCGTCGTCGTTGGCCCCCGAGGATAACGCGCCGGGCACCAGACGCAGGTCCAAGGCGGAGATCGAGGCGGCGCGACGCAAGCGCGAGCGCAGGCGCGTGCCCTTCTCGCAGTTCATTCAGGTGTGTTTGTTCCACGGGTTGGACGCGAGGGAGGATGTCATCGCGCCCTTCGCCGAAGCCGTCGCTCGACTCGGCGGCGACGCCCTCTCCTCCGGCACCGTCACCGAGAAACAGTTCATCGCCGTCGCCAAACGCACCCGCCCGGAGCTGGGCGAGGGCGACGTGGAGAAGATGCTGCTGAAGCTCGACCCGTGGAACAACGATTCGGTGACGACGTCGGACCTGTACCTGGCGCTGGTGCCCGGGTTGGCGGATGACGACGGCGACGCGGCTTCCGAAGCTTTCGCGGGCAAAGGGTCCTCGATATTCGCGCTGGGCGGGGTGGGACACGGGGAGCTGTTCGTGGGGACGTACGAGGGGAACAAGTTCAAGCCGATGTATCGTTAAGTCTTAACTTTTAGGTGGCGGTAACTTTTTGGTATCATCACGCGCGTAATCGTAAACGCCGGTTCAATTCTCCAACTCGCCCGCGTTCCTCTCTTTCCCGGCAACCCTCGTCATCTCGAGCGCCGATCTGAACCTTCGCCGGTGCTCCTCGCTCGCCAACACCGGCCACCTCTCCTTGTGCACCTCGATGATCTTCCCCAGCGTCTCCACCGTCGATCGCTTCGGTCGACGGCGCGAGCTCAGCGGAGGCGTAGCGTACCCCAGCATCGCTCCGAGCGTCGCGGCAGCCGCAGAGGCAGTCGCCGTCAATCCGTACCCTCCCTCGAGCGCCGCGACGCACTTACCCCCGGCCAACGATACGAGTCGCTCGGTCATCAACGCGTACCCTTGGTCCGTCACCTTCATCCCGCCCAGCGGGTCACCCTCCGCGGCGTCGAACCCGGCGGCTATGATGACGAGGTCGGGATCGAACGATTTGGCGATGGGGTCGATGACGAGGTCAAAAGCGGCGAGATAATCGGCGTCGCCGAGCCCCTTCTCCGTCCACGGCACGTTGACGTTGTACCCAGCACCCTCCCCGGCACCCGTCTCCTCCATCGCGCCCGTCCCCGGATAGAAACCGTCGCCGTACCTGTGCAAGGAGACGTACATGACGCGGTCGTCCCGGTAGAGCACGTCCTGTATCCCGTTGCCGTGGTGCACGTCCCAGTCCAACAGCAGCACCCTGTTGACGTGCGGGTGCGCCGTCAGCGCGGCGCGCGCGGCGACGGCCGTGTTGTTGTAGAAACAGAATCCCATCGCCCTCGCGCACTCCGCGTGGTGACCCGGCGGCCTGACCACCGCGAAGGCTCGGTGATGCGTCCCGCTAGCCACCGCGTCAGTCGCCGCGCACGCGCTCCCAGCCGCGGTCCTCGCGCATCGCTCGGTGTGCTCGGTCCAGTAGATGTCGCCCACCCCCTGCACCTTCTCGTCGCTCGTGCGGTCGAACGCGTTGGCGACGTACTCGAGGTGTTCGCGAGAGTGACAGGTCAGCAGTTCCTCGTCCGTCGCCTCCCTCGCGGCGATGAGATCGCATTTTTCCTCGAGCCCGTCTTTTCGCATCCGAGCCACGGTCACCGCGTGCCTCGCGGGCCTCTCGAAGTGGTGACTGGGTCCCTCGTGCAGCTCCATGACGTCGCTGTAGCACAGACCGACGACGCCGACGTCATCGCCCTCGCGAACCGCGCGCGCGGGTGCTTTTCGCCCTCCCCGCCTGGACGGCGTATCCTCGACTGAGACTTTCTTTTCGAACATCGACGCGAGCGCATCCGCCTCTTCCTCCGCGTCGGACGCCTTGGCCGTCGCCTTGACCTGCTCCCTCCGCATCTCGCGAAACGCCGCGAACGAGCTCGGGTCCCTCGGCTTGGTCTTGACCTTGCTCCGGGGTTTGCGATGCACCGGTGGCTTGACCGCCGGGCTGGTCGACGGAGGTTGTCGGTCCTTCTCCTTCTCTTCTTCGTCAACCTCGGGCTCGACCACGACGTATCGCGACGCGAGGGTCGCTACGGACACGGGGGCTGGGGAGGACTCCTCCTGCCCGTCCTCATCCTCCTTAACCTCCGAGAAGCTCTCCCGCGCGGTCTCGAAGCTCTCCTTCGGCGTCCCCTTCTCCGGCGTGTTCGCCGCGCTCGCCGCTGGCGTGACATTCTCGCGCTTGTAACGCACCACCAGCTTGGGCTTCCTGAACTCCTCGCCGTCTCCGACGCCGCCCGTCCCCGCCGGGGTCGCGGGGAAGGGTTTAAGCCTCGGGGACCGTCGCGGCTGGGCTCTCGCGGGGGGAGGAGGGGTGGATGCATCTTCCGCGATGCCTGCGAGCGCGCGGGCGAGGATGGTGTCTGGGCCTCCCGGGTTCCCGACGCCTTGGTAACCGGAGCTGTTCTCGGGTGCCTTGGAGGCCAGCTCGATGCCTGAGAGCGCCGCGGCGAGGCCGTCGAGGTCGCCCGTAGTACCGGGGGTTATCGTTAGGGCGGAACCCTCGTCATCGTCGCTGTCTTCCCGCCGCATAGGGACGGTGCGAGCGGGTGTGCCTACTCGCATCGTGCAACGACTAAATTTTGAGTTTTGGCAGTTCCGAGTGTCCGAGTTTTGGCTTGGTCAGTCTTGGCTCGCTACCATGGCTCGCGGCGCCCATTGGCTGAGCGGCGGCGCGCGAAGGTGGCTCGATGACCTCGCGCACGCATGGTGGAAGCGAGGCATGCTTGCGAGGCTTCGCGGCGACCACAGAACCAGTGGCGGGGGCAGGGAGGAGGTGCTCGTCGCGGAAATCGAGCGTCGAACAAAATCTTTGGAGGCCGTCTACCTGGGTAACTTCGCATGGATGAAAGGCCCGTCCCGCGATGACGAAGCCGCATCGGGCGGCGACGCCAGAGACGCTTCGCACGTCTCCCGTGCGTGCCGGGTGCTCGCCACGCACCAGGCCTTATCCCCCTTCTTCCCGGACACTTCCAAGATGGTCGACATCATCAGGGAACACGAGGGCGCGGAGGCGTTGGCGAGCTCCGTGCTGGGCGCCGGCGTCGCGGCCGCGATGATGATGACGAGGGATCCGACGGCTCTGGCGGTTCGGATCGTGCGCGCACTCGCTTACGACCACGGCGACCGGGGATGGGCGTGGACAGAGGCTCGACCGGGGGTGGGCGTGGACAGAGGCTCGACCGGCGATCGACGATCGGCGGAGGCGTTCGCGGGGTCGGCCGCGACGGGGATCGAACCCGGGACGACGGGACGCATCGGCGACGTCGGCGACGACGACGACGAAGCGGCGTACGCGATGGAGACGTCCAGGTGCCTCTACCACTCGCTCTTCGCGGCTGAGGGAGTGCCGGGTCTCGTCGCGGCTACGTGTTGTGCGGTGGACGGCGAGGCGTGGTTCAGTCGCGTCCCCGCTCGACACGGCGTGACGGTGCGGCGGACGGAGTCCCTGGGCGCGGGGGACGGGCGGTGCGTGATCAGGGTGGAGCGTCGGCGCGACGCGAGGCGGTTCGTCGCGTCGAACGGTGAGTATCAGGGCAAAGGGTCATGAGGGTGGACTAACCATGATTCAACCATTTGATCATCGCACCTTGAATAAGGCGCCACTGAGCTCTCTAAGGGTTACTCTCATGACGCGATGATTCGCGCACGGCTGTCGTCGTCGTCGTCGTCGTCGTCTCACTCCCTCTTGGGAATGAACCCGAACCTGATCATCTTCGCCTGGCAACACGACGTCTTGTTGCACTCGGTGTCGACGCCGGCAGCCGGGTCGTCGCCGGCGGCGTTGAGGTGGTCCTGTTCGCACGGCACGCACCACCCGGACTGCACCCGCTCGTCCGCCAGGCACGGCTTGTGGACCCACTTGCTGATCGGACCGCCAAGGTTGTTCAACCCGTCGACGTGCTTGACCCGATCGAGCCACGCGCTGGCGCCGGTGAACATCGCGGTGGAGGTTTCCAGCAACGCTTCGCTCCAGCCGGAGATGTCCTGATAGAACGCGGCGGCGCCATCGAACATGGACTCCATGCTCGTGACCTTGGAGGTATCCCACGAGCCGATGGCTTGATTGAACGCGGCGGCGCCTTCGAACATGCGAGCCATGTGCGTGACCTGCGAGGTATCCCACGAGCCGATCGGCTGGTTGAACGCGGCGGCGCCATAGAACATGTACCTCATGTTCGTGACCTTGGAGGTATCCCACGAGCCGATGGCTTGATTGAACGCGGCGGCGCCTTGGAACATGGCACCCATGTTCGTGACCTTGGAGGTATCCCACGAGCCGATGGCTTGATTGAACGCGGCGGCGCCTTCGAACATGCGAGCCATGTGCGTGACCTGCGAGGTATCCCACGAGCCGATCGGCTGGTTGAACGCGGCAGCGCCATAGAACATGTACTCCATTCTCGTGACCTTGGAGGTATCCCACGAGCCGATGGCTTCATTGAAAGCGGCGGCGCCACGGAACATGTACCACATGTGCGTGACCTGCGAGGTATTCCACGAGCCGATCGGCTGATTGAACGCGGCGGCGCCATAGAACATGGACCCGATGCTCGTGACCTTTGAGGTATCCCACGAGCCGATGGCTTGATTGAAAGCGGCGGCGTCTCGGAACATGTTCACCATGTGCGTGACCTGCGAGGTATCCCACGAGCCGATGGCTTGATTGAACTTGGCGGCGCCTCGGAACATGTCCCCCATGTGCTCGACCTGCGATGTATCCCACGTGCCGATGGGTTGGTTGAATGAGGCTTTCCCGTTAAACAGGCTGTTCATGTCTGTAACCCGCGACACGTCCCAATCCGGCATGTCCACGCACCCCGCGCTCCCGCACCGCGCCAAGCTCGGATCGGTGCAGTTCGGGTCCGTCGAGCAGCACGCCTCGCCGTTCGGGTCGGGTCCGTAGAGCAGGCACGCGTCCACCGCGTCTTTGAGGCCCTGGTTGTCGCCGTCGCAGACGGTGTCGACGCCGGCAGCCGGGTCGTCGCCGGCGGCATTGGAGAACATGCCGCCGCACGGCACGCACCACCCGGACTGCACTCGCTCGTCCGCCAGGCACGGCTTGTGGACCCACTCGCTGATCGGGCCGTCGATGGATGCGGAGCCGTCGACGCGCTCAACCCGATCGAGCCACGCGGTGGCGCCGGTGAACATCGCGGCGAAACCGGCCGCGTCGCTCCAGCCAGTGATGTCCTGATAAAACGCGGCGGCGCCATAGAACATGTACCCCATGATCGTGACCTTGGAGGTATCCCACGAGCCGATGGGTTGATTGAACGCGGCGGCGCCTTCGAACATGCGATACATGTCCGTGACCTGCGAGGTATCCCACGAGCCGATGGGTTGATTGAACGCGGCGGCGTTTCGGAACATGTGGGCGGTGTTAGTGACCTGTGAGGTATTCCACGAGCCGATGGGTTGATTGAACGCGGCTGCGTCCATGAACATGGTCCTCATGCTCGTGACCCGCGCGGTATTCCACGAGCCGATCGGCTGGTTGAATGCGGAGGTGCTGACCACGACGTTGCCGCACCAGTCTTCGCCCGTAGGGCAATCGCGAAACAGGCCCTCCATGTCCGTCACCAGCGACACGTCCCAATCCGGCATGTCCACGCACCCCGCGCTCCCGCACCGAGCCGAGCTCGGATCGGCGCAGTTGGAGTCCGTCGAGCAGCACGCCTCGCCGCTCGGCACCGCCGACAGGCACGCGTTCACCGCGTTCTTGAGCTCCGACTTGGTGGTGAACGGTATAGGGACCACCCGTAGGTTGTAGTACGTGTACGTCACCGGACTGGGTTCCCTGTCATTCCCGCCGTTTGCGCTCTCTCGGTACACTTCGACTCCGTTCTCTTTGATGAGCCATCCTGGCTCGTACAATGGCCTGTGATACTTGATTTCGATTTGAGACACCCGGGCAGTCGTGATGATCGAGAATAAGAGGGTCCCCGCCAAGCTGGAGGCTTTCTCCCAACCCGAAATCGTCAACTCCTCGTCGCCGTCGATAAAACCGGTGACGCCGTCGGCGCAAGACCCGCCGGAAGGAATTGAACACGTCGCCCTGTCCGGGGCGACGTGTACCGTGAACTGATCCACGCTCGGCAGCACGCCGTCCAGCTTGACGTAGTATATATGCGGACCGAGGTCACCATTAACCACGTTGACGATGAAGTCGTACGTGTAGGTGTCTCCCGCGGTGGCCGCGACGCCATGCAGGAGCCCCGCGATGAACGCCAGGAAGAGCGCGAGCGTCGGGAGGAGTCGGCCGACCATGTTTGCCGCCCCCGACCGACACCCCTCGGGAAAACTAGTCAGGTATGCGTAGGTGCCGGTCCCGCCTGCCGAGAGATGTAGAGCAGAGCAGAGAGGGTGAGGCGAGGTGTCTCTACCCTCGCCCACGGGTGGGTAGACCGCGCGAGGTGTATGTTCCGGGCACCGGCCCGGGCGACGCGACGGCGGCTACGCTGACGCGACTCGCCGATACACGAGGATGAGCGTCCTTGTTGCGAGGGGATCCGCCAGTCTTTCGGCGTCTCGCTGTGCGGTGCAGCGGCTGCCCCGCGGAATTTTCGAGTCGGTCGACAGCGCAGCGTGACCGACACGCGACCCAAGACGTTGGACGCTCGACGCGCGGCAGTCGACCAGACGCGGATTAAGGCGCGCGAACAGGCGAGCCGCGGAAACACGAGGACTCGCGTGCCTTTTGCGAGGATATCCGCCGGTTTCCGGCGTCTCGCAGCGCGCGCGGTGCGTGCCGATGGAGGGGGGTTGGGTGCCTCTAACTTTTACCATATCACTACCACTCGTGAAAACTCGTGAAAACGGTTCGGGTTACCTCGGGTATCAGCCAGGTAAAACCCTTACCAGCAGTAAGATTAGTACACCTGCTAACATCTAACTTAACTTTAAGATCCCTCGTAACTTAGTTAGACTCTTCCGTGAAACGGGGTTATACAAGTATTCAAACGGTACACCCGGTCATCAGACTCACGAGTACCACCCACGAGCAGACGAGCAGACGAGCAGACAGGCTGTCTGGCTGGTGCGAGAACGCCGAGGTGAAAATAAAGCTCTGATGGAATCTGACGACGACGACGTCACTCGATGGCTGCGCCGATGAGGAGGGCGCTCGGCGCGCTCGCGCACCGCGCCGCCGCATCGGGAGTCGGCGCAACTCCCGCAGGCGACATCGCGACATCCCTCGCGCTTCGAAACGCGCGCGCGTGGAGCGTAGCGGCGCGTGCTTCAGGCGCGAGAAACGTCATCGCGGATGTCGGATCCCTCCAAGCGTCGCGATCGACGATGATCCCGCGGCGGGTCGATCCGATCGCCGGCGCGGGACACGCGGCGTGGCGCGCGTACGCGGCATCGACGGCGAAGGCATCGACGGCGGCTCCGTCGTCCGCGGCGCTGGCCACCGCCGCGCGCCGCGCGTTCTCCTCCGCCGCGACGACGGCGTCGTCCGTCCCGCCCGTCGCGACGCATCCGCTGGTGAACGGAGGACCCGCCGCGGAACGAGCGCTCGGGTGGTGGCTCGCGGGCGGGTGCGCGTGGGTGTACAGCATGGTCGTCCTGGGCGGCGTCACGCGGCTCACTCGGAGCGGCCTGTCCATGACCGACTGGAAGTTCGTCGAGAAACCGCCGCTCACCGCCGAGGACTGGGACGCGGAGTTCGCCAAGTACAAGGAGTCCCCAGAGTACAAGAAGACGAACACGTGGATGACCGTGGACGACTTCAAGTTCATATACTGGATGGAGTGGGGACACAGGCAGTGGGGCCGCGCGCTTGGCGGGTACTTCGTCCTGCCCCTGGCGTACTTCGCCGCCAAGGGGTGGGTCACGCGCTCGCTCGCGACGCGCCTGGCGACGTTCTTCGGCCTCGGAGCGGCGCAGGGCGCCATCGGCTGGTGGATGGTCAAGTCCGGGCTCGTCGAGGACGCGGATAACCCGAGCAACGCCCCACGGGTGTCGCCCTACAGGCTCGCCACGCATCTCACCGGCGCGTTCACCATATACGTCGCCATGCTGTGGACGACGCTCGACGTGATGTATCCGACGCCGCCCGTCGTTCGACGCGCCGCCGAGTTCGCGAGCCGAGGCGTCGCCAGCCTCGGCCTCAACCGGAACACGCCGGGCGCCGCCACCACCAGCCACCAGGTGTTGGGCGCGGCGAGGCGCGCGAGGGCCGCCGCGCACCCGCTCGCCGCGCTCGTGGGCGTCACCGCGCTCAGCGGGGCGTACGTCGCCGGCATGGACGCCGGGAGGGCGTATAACACGTTCCCGCTCATGGACGGAAAATGGACGCCGGACGAGTACTGGTCCATGTGGGAATCGCGCGGGTGGAGGAACTTCTTCGAGAACACCGCCGCCGTGCAGTTCGATCACAGAGCGCTGGCGCTCACCACGCTGGCGGCGGTGACGTTCGTCTGGGGCGCGCACAGGTTTAACGGTCATTTGCCCGCCGCCGCGACGGCGCTCCTGGACGCGACGGCGCTGGTGACTTTCGCGCAGGTCGGGCTGGGTATCTCCGCGTTGCTGAACCACGTGCCCGTGAGCCTCGGGAGCTTGCACCAGGCGAACGCGCTGAACCTGTTCACCGTGGTGGTGGGGTTGATGCACGTGCTCAGGCGGCCGAGGGCGGGGGGTCTCCCCGCGCCCGCTTTTTCGGACGCGATGAGGGTCGCGTCGACGGCTGCCAAAACGGCGACCAAACCCGGGGTCAAGGTCAAGGTGAAGCGCAAGTAATAGGGGTTAGGACGATTCTTTACGCAATTCTTTTCAAGCCGACGGCGTGCTCTTCACGACGCCGTGCGTCGCGAGGTCACAGCCGAGCTCGCTGGAACCCCCTGGACCCGCCGCCGGGTCGCTTCTTCCTCGCGCCGTCTTCGTATCCTGCTTTGGCTCGGTCCCAGTCGATGCCGTGCCTGATCCTCGCGAGGGACGAGAGCTCCTCGCTGTCCAGCGTGCGACTCAGAGCCTCGTACACCGAAAGCTCCCTCTCGACGCCGTTCGTCGCCGTCGCCGTCGTCGTCGTCGCCGCCGCGTGGCTCGCGTCCGTCCTCGCCACTCCGTCCTCCCCCAACCTGAATCCCAGCAGCGACGCCTTGTTGAGCGCCAAGGAGATCTCCTTCCTCGCCGCGAACGGGGTGTCGTCCCGAAGGACCACCGCGCGAAGCCCGCGTTCGACCGCGTCCCGCAGCTTCTCCGACCGGGCGAGGGCGTCCGCGTAGTGAATCTCCTGTCCGAACACGCTGGGCGTGTCCGTCTCCACCAAGCGCAACGCCAGGTTCAGGTGCGACGAGCCGAGGGTGGTGTAAGCGACGCCGCTCCGCGCCCACGACCGCTTGCTTCGCAGCGGGGGCATCACCGCCGCGTTGTCTCGCACGAACCGCCTCCAGCGCTTGTACGCGTCGCCGCCCCGAAGCATCGCGCCGGCGTCGTTCCGCACCACCACCGGCACCTCGTGCGCTTCGCTGAACCCTTCCTTCAGGATGTTCATCGCAATGCCGTGCGCGTGCTCGATGGACACGAGGGTACCCTCCCTGTTCGTGCTGTCCGGTATGACGTCCTTGGGCCGCACCTTACGCGGACTCGCGGGGTCGGACCAGCGGCTGATGAGGTCGTTCAGGCGGGAAACCACCGCGCCCACCTCGTCGTCGCCCATTTGCTGCGCTGGCCGGCGTCGCGAGGAATGAGTCAGCAACTCTTTTCACGGGCGTCCAGAATGACCCGCGCGTCTACGTCACCGCTCCTCCTCGCGGTCTTCGTCGCCATCATGGGCAACGTCACCGGCCGCATCGCGGCGGATCTCGGCATCCCGGGCAAGTCCTGGCCCACCCCGCGAACCACCGAGTCGGAGTTCGCGGCGCTGACCCGGTCCGACGGCAACCTGGACCGGGCCACCTTCGGCGCGGGATGCTACTGGGGAACGGAATCCTTTTTCGCGAACAACTTTGAGACGAAGCGCCCGGGATGCGTCCGCGCCACGTCGGTGGGGTTCATGGGGCCCGAACCTCCGAGGGAGGGCGAGTTCCCGACGTACAAGGAGGTGTGCACGGGTCGCACGGGCCACGTCGAGGTTGTCCAGATCGTGTACGATACGACGAAGTGCTCGTACGAGGAACTCAACGAGCACCTCTACACCTTCCACGATCCGACGACGAAGAATCGACAGGGGAACGATCACGGGCCGCAGTACGCCAGCGTGGTGTTCGCGCACGACGAGTCGCAGAGGAAAACCGCGGAGAAGGTAAAGGCTAAGGTGCAGAGGGCGCTGGACGCGGGGGAGATTACGGACTACGCCGGCGCGAAGGTTCACACCGCCGTCGAGGACGCCACGGTGTTCTTCCCCGCGCACGAAGACCACCAGCGTTACCTGGAGAAACGTCCGGGGGGGTACTGCAACCACAGGCGGCGGTTCAGCTGGGAGGGCGTCAAACTCGGTAGGATGTGACGCATCGCGTGTGACGCATCGCGTAAGGGTTTTATTGAATTTAGAGCTTCGACGGGGTCTCCGGCTCGGGCTCCCAGAACTGGCTGTCCACGTACTTCTTCCAGTCCGTCACCCCCGCGGGCTTGACTCCCTGACCGTCCCGCTCCATCAGCTCGCACACCCTCGCCGTCAGATCGTGGCTCACCTCTCGTATGGAGTCAAAGTCGGGGAACAGCTTGCCCGCCGCGAGCTCCGCCTCGGTGGTCATCGCGCTGAGCGCCTCCGCTGCGGCTAAGAACGCGTCGTCGCTCACCTCCCTCGCCCCCGCCAGCACCGCCGCGTGGCCCAACGCCGGGAACACGTACGCGTTGTTCGCCTGCGCCGGGTGCAAGGTTTTCCCGCGGTAGGTCATCGCCGGGAACGGGCTCCCGGATGCGAAAACGACGCGCCCCTCCGTCCACGTCACCGCCTGCTCGAACGTGCACTCCGCTTTGGACGTGGGGTTACTAAGGGGCATGATGACGGGGCGGGGGTTTATCGCCGCCATCTTACGCACCACCCGCTCGTCGAACGCGCCGTGAATCGTGGAGACGCCGATGAGCACGGTGGGTTTGATCGCGTCGATGGCGGATAGCAAGTCGGGTTCGTACGGGACGTCGTGCGCGAACGCAACCTTGTGCGGCTGCAACGCGTGCTTAGGGGTCTGCGGCGCGTCCAGCCGCTGCTTGCACACCAGCCCCTTGCTGTCCATGAAGTAGCACCTGTTGATGGCGTCGTGGTGCGACATGCCGCGCTTCTCGAGGGCCATGGCGATGAGCTCGCCGATGCCCACGCCCGCCTCGCCCGCGCCGTAGAAGAGGATGCGCTGCTCCGTCAGGTCCGCGCCCGTCGTCCTCAAGCCGCTGAGCACCCCCGCGAGGGCGATGCACGCGGTGCCCTGGATGTCGTCGTTGAAGCACGGCTGACGGTGCCTGTACCTCTCCAATATCCTGAACGCGTTGGTGTTGCCGAAGTCCTCGAACTGCACCAGACACCGCGGCTGCCACGAGCGCATCTCGGACATGAACTCCTCGACAACCTCGTCGTACTCCCGTCCGCGCAGCCGCTCCCGCCTCAGGCCTTTGTACATCGGGTCCTCCAGCAGGGACTTGTTGTCGGTGCCCACGTCGATGCACACGGGCAAACACTGGTTCGGCCGAATCCCCGCGCACACGCTGTACAGCAGGATCTTGCCCTCGGCGATGCCCATGCCGCCCGCGCCGAGGTCGCCCAGGCCCAAGATCCGCTCGCCGTCCGTCACGACCGCAACCTTCAGGTCGTTCGCCAGCGACGGAGGTGCCCGCGACCGCAGCGCCTCGCCCACGCGACCCTTATCGTCCGCGGTGATGTACACGCCCTGCTGAGCGATCGGGAGCGTGTGGTACGTCTGGCAAGCCTCGCCCACCGTGGGGGTGTACACGTACGGCATGATCTCCATCGCGTTGTTCACCAGCAGTCGGTAGAAGACCCCCGCGTCCTCGTGCTGCAGCTGCCTGAGGAAGACGTACTTGTCGATGGCGCGCGATGCAGCGCGAAAGCCGTTGAGGGCGCTGAGCGTGGCGGACATCTTCTCCTAGCGCCGCCGCTCTGTCGCCCTGCGCTGGGAGCGATGCTCGCGGGGAAAAGCACCCTTCCGTTCCAGCTTTGGTCGATAATCCAGCAGGCGGCGAGCTTTTCGGCAGACCCGACCCGCAACGCATACGGTGAGAACGAGCGATTCGACCGGGTGATCTGAAAGCGACTTACGGTCAACATTGATCGATGACCCGCACATTTCATCGACTCCAACACCCTGAACGACCGATCCGGGAAATATCCCCGTCGTTGATCGGCGTTCCGTGATCATTGTGACAGAAGAGATCACAAATTCCACGCTGTCATCATTCGCCAAACACGAGAAACGTCCGGTTTCATTCACAAAACTGTTTAGTCCCCCGAGTTTCTGGGTTCTTAAACCGTGAAATGCGATCCAATAACACATTTTGAGGAAATGACTCCCCGAAACCGCGAGGTTCCGTGGGGAATGCGGCAATTTCATTGGACACGCGTCCAACTTATCCTGAACGATGGGAGCCTCTCAACGGGACCGAGGCTTGTGGCTCTGCTCCAATCGGGAAAAAAAGGAGTACGGACGCCCGGCGGGCGACCATAACCGCACGCCTCACACGCACGCTCGCGTCAGTGTCCATCGCACCGACCAAAGCACAATGGCTGCCGTCACCATGAACATGGCCGCCGTCAAGGCGCCCGTCGCCTTCGGCGCCAAGAAGTCCACCTTCTCCGGCTCCCGCGTTTCTGCCGTGGCCCCCAAGACTGTTGCCGGCGGCCGCGCTTCCCTCCAGGTGCGTAACGATTCCTAGCCCGCGACACGCGAAGATGCGATCCAACGGCGGTACCCGCGTCGCGTGGATGTGAAGCCACGTCCGGATGGCGTAATCATCGCCCGGACCGCGGCCTGGGCGCCCGTTCCGGCATCCCCGGATGGCCCTCCCACGGGTTTTTGAGGGTTCGTCGAAGCGGTATATCCGGATGCGGTTTCTCCGGACCGTGGAGTCCGCGGCGAAGGGGGCGCGATCTGGGCGACGCGCGACCGCGATGCGCGCGGATTGACGCGTGATGGTGCCCGCGGGGTGCACGCACTCTTCCGCGATGCTCCGCGCGCGCTTTAATCGCTCGTGCGGACTCGCACACGCCCTCGTCCGACCGGGTCCCTCCACCGCGAGGAGTGGATAGGGCCTGAGATACCTCCGCTGCAGCGGGGAAAAAAACACCACGATCCGTCGCTAAACTTTCCCTCGCCTCTGCCCCCCCGAACGACAGGTCATGAACGCGTCCGGCAAGGAAATGCGCGACCGCATCTCCTCCGTCAACGGTACCCGCAAGATCACCGAGGCGATGAAGCTCGTCGCGGCCGCCAAGGTGCGCCGCGCGCAGGACGCCGTGATCAACGCGCGCCCCTTCTCCGAGTCTCTCGTCAAGGTTCTCTTCGCCATCAACACTCGCCTCGCGGGTGAGGATGTCGACGTGCCCCTCTGCAACGTCCGCCCCGTCAAGACCGTGCTCCTCCTCGTGTGCACCGGCGATCGCGGTCTCTGCGGCGGCTACAACAGCTTCATCATCCGCAAGACGGAGGCTCGCGTCGCCGAGCTCGAGGCTATGGGCGTCAAGTGCAAGCTCGTGTGCATCGGCAAGAAGGGTGGCGTGTACTTTAAGCGCCGCCCCCAGTACGATGTCGTCAAGCGCTTCGACATGGGCCAGTCCCCCACCACCGACGAGGCCCAGGCGATCGCCGACGAGGTGTACTCTGAGTTTGTCGGCGAGGAGGTTGACAAGGTTGAGCTCGTGTACTCGCGCTTCGTGTCCCTCATCTCCGCCGAGCCCTCCATCCAGACCCTGCTCCCCATGTCCAAGGAGGGCGAGATCTGCGACGTCAACGGCAAGTGCATCGACGCCAAGGAGGACATCATGTTCACCCTCACCTCCGAGGATGGCAAGTTCGCCGTGAAGGGTACCCCCGTGGAGACCGAGGTTGCCGGCTTCGAGGGTGTCATGCAGTTCGAGCAGGACCCCAACCAGATCCTCGACGCGCTCCTCCCCCTCTACATGAACTCCCAGATCCTCCGCGCCCTCCAGGAGGCCCTCGCCTCCGAGCTCGCCGCGCGCATGAACGCCATGTCCACCGCGTCCGACAACGCCAAGGACCTGTCCAAGCGCCTCACCCTCGAGTACAACCGCGTCCGCCAGGCGAAGGTCACCTCCGAGATCATCGAGCTCGTCGCGGGCGCCGCCGCCGCCGCCTAAATTGGCGGCTCCCGTGCGGCGCACTAGAGGTTGATACGATGCAGAGGTGTTTCTTAGATTCTTTCGGCGAAAAAAGTTTATTAGGGCGAGGGCGCGCGGCGGAGCGAGTCGGATGTCGCGCGACCGGAGGTCTGGAGTTGCGCCGGCGAGCGCCGGCGAGTGATTTGTGGGTAATTAAAGGCACGGGTTTGGGTTGAGGCGCGCGGGCGGGAACATTTCCCGCGGCGCGTGCCTAAGCCCCGCCTTCGATACACGCATCAAACGGACATTTGATTGTTAATATCTAAATCAATGCTTGAACCGACTGTGACGCGTCCATCGACACGTCGCGGCTACGCAACCTTGGCCTTGGCGGGGTGTGCTCGTCGCGCGCCAAACCTTCGCGAAATATACGTCCTCGCCCGACGCTCCAGCGGCGTCAGCGCGACCGCCGCCAACGCCAGGCACCACACCAACGCGTGCCCATCCTCCACCGCGTCGTACCCCGCACCGAACCCGCCGTACCCGTACTCCGGCGACCCCGGCGCCATCCTCCACGCGACCGCCGCCGCCGCCGCGAGCGCCACGCCCCCGCACTCGCCGCTCAACCGGGTAAAGTTAACGATGAGGCTGACGATGGACCCGGGCACGGAGCAGTGGCGCAGCACCGCCAGCGCGGCAGTGGTGGACACGAGCATGAGGAACTGATTCATTCGCAGCATCCGACCTTGCGTGATGTAATTTCGCTTGACCAGCGTCTGCAGGAAAAACTCCATAACGTACGCGGCGTTCAAACCGAGCCAGTACAGCCGAAAGGGCGTCGCGTTCACGAGGCTAATACGTCCGATGGGGGTACCCCCAGTGCGAGGTTTTCGAAGGCCGTCGAAGCCGTCGATGGCCACGCCGACGTTCAACCCGTGCAGCATGAAGTGCTTGTAGAAGACGTACTGGTACTTCTTCATCCTGTACAGCACGGAGGTGACGCCCCAAGGGTCTCGGCCCTTCTTCGCGTCGTAATTGTCCGAGAAGCGGTTCGTGGGAAACGCGCCGCGGAACACCCACGGAACGGTCACCGCCGATAGCAGCGTCAGTCTCGGCGCCAGGCTCCCGAGGCTCATGTGCCGCCGGCCCAGCGCGCGGTCGCGTTCGTCGACGCGCGCGACGAGGTGCAGAAACGCGACCTGGCAGAGGTTGAGCGCCTGGTAGAACGAGTGCTCCAGCATCTCCTCAAAGGTGACCGTCTGGTCGGGGTCGAGCGGCCCGCTCGCCTTGTTCCGCACCCTGTCCTCCTCGTGGGCGTGCTTGAAGTCGTAGGCGGCGGTGAGGGTCAGCGTCGTGCCCGCGACGCCGAGCAGAACGTCGAAGGCGACGCGTCCGGGCCGGTTCATGGGGAACCCCAGCGCGTGGAACCACGCGCCCCCGGCCCCGCTCCCGGCGCGTTCCCCGTCGTCGGAACCCGACGACACGCGCGCCGCGATGTCCGTCAATCCCACGATGAGAACCGCGATGTACACCGCGCCCATCGCCCTGTGACGTCTGCCGTATCTCGGCAGGAACAGCCGCCCGAAGTTGGGCGCGACGAGCGTGATAACGAGTTCCAGGAGGAAGAGCGCCATGGCCGCCGTGGGTAACGCGTACGGTTGCGACATGAACTCGGCTAGGTGCTCTTGAAGCGCGCTCATTCTTCTACTATGTCTGTCTACGCGGTAACCTAGCGGCCGTCGTCGGCACACGGGGCCCGGTGACCCGTCCTGGGGCGCGCCCGCCCCGAGTGGCCAAGCACACCTTGAAAACGAGCGATCTGTCAGGTCGTTCTTTTCGCCCTGCTCGACAAGTGGCAAGTGAGGATTTGATTGCACGCGCGCCAGATCGGCAGCCGCGGACCTGCACCGCGCAGCCCCTCACGCTCTCCCGTCATCCGGTCTCGTCTCTAAACACGCGGACACGATGCCCAATTCGGTCGCCGTCTTCGCCGCGCTGGACGAGCTCGTCCCACCGCAGGCGCTCCTCGCGTTATCCAAGGTCATCGTCGCGATCTCCGATCTGGTGGCGTTCGCGCAGGCGCAGGACACGATGAGCCGCATCGGCCACCTCATCCTCTTCAGCTTCGTCTACGCCATCTACAGGCTCATCACGCACGAGTGGGTGCCCCAGGTGGACGTCGAGCTCACGAAGGAGGAGAAGGCGGGCTTGCCCGGCAAGCGCTGGAAGCCCGGCACGCCGTTTCCCAAGGATTTCATCCCGTGCTACGATCCCGGCACGCTCGAGATGCTCGGCCCCGACATGCCCGCGGACACCGCCGATCAGGTGCGGGTCAAGATCGAGCGCGCGCGTATCGCGCAGAAGAAGTGGGCCAAGTCCTCGTTCAAGCAGCGCCGCCTGCTCATCAAGACCATCCAGAGGTTCGTCCTCGAGAATCAGGACACCATCTGCAAGGTCTCCGCGAGGGACTCCGGCAAGCCCCTCGTCGACGCCGCGTTCGGCGAGGTCATCGTGACGCTCGAGAAGTGCAAGTGGCTGATCAAAGAGGGCGAGAAGTGGCTCAAGCCCGAGAAACGGTCCTCCGGTCTCATGATGTTCTACAAGAACGCCCGCGTCGAGTACCACCCAGTCGGCGTCATGGGCGCGATCGTCCCTTGGAACTATCCCTTCCACAACGGTGCGTCCCACTCGCGTCCTCGCCTCGTTTTCGTCTTCGCGTCTTTCCGTACCGTTCGTTCGCGCCGTTCGTTCGCGTCGTTCCAAGGCGCTCGTGGCTGACTCGTCAAAAACCCTGTTTCGTCCGCGTTTGTTTGACAGTGTTCAATCCGCTGCTCGCCAACGTTTTCGCGGGTAACGCCCTGGTCGTGAAGGTCTCGGAGTACGCCTCGTGGTCCTCGCTCTACTACGGTCGCGCCATCAAGGCGTGCCTCGCGGCCGTGGGCGCGCCGGAAGATCTGGTGCAGATCGTCCACGGCTACGGCGAGGCGGGCAACGCTCTCGTCACCGGCGGCACGGACAAGGTTGTCTTTGTCGGGTCCACGGGCGTCGGTCGCGCGGTGATGAAGGCGGCGGCGGATACCCTCACCCCCGTGGTCCTCGAGCTCGGCGGCAAGGACCCGTTCATCGTCCTCGAGGACGCCAGCCTCTCGCAGTGCGTCCCGATGGCGCTCAGAGGCGCGTTTCAATCGTGCGGCCAGAACTGCGCTGGCGCCGAGCGGTTTTACGTTCACGAGAAGATCCACGACGAGTTCGTGAAACGGGTGATGAAGGCGGCGAATCAGCTCAGGCAGGGTTGGGCCCTATCTCCGGGCGTGGATTGCGGCGCGATGTGCATGCCCAACCAGGCTGCGTACGTGCAGAGCCTCGTCGACGACGCCGTCGCCAAGGGCGCGGTGGTGGAGTGCGGCGGCGCCATCGATAAGGACGCCCCGGGTCAGTTCTACCCCCCCACCGTGCTCACGAACGTGACACACGCGATGAAGATCATGAAGGAGGAGGTGTTCGGGCCCGTGCTCTCGATCGTCAAGATTCGTTCAGACGACGAGGCGGTGGCGCTCGCGAACGAGTGCGACTTTGGCCTCGGCTCCAACGTCTTCGGCAGCAGGCGCCGAGCGCTCAAGGTGGGCGCCCAGCTCAACGCGGGCATGACCACCATCAACGATTTCTGCGCCACGTACATGGCGCAGTCGCTCCCGTTCGGCGGCGTCAAGGAGAGCGGGTTCGATCGCTTCGCGGGCATCGAGGGCCTCCGCGGGTGCTGCAACGTCAAGTCCGTCGTGGTTGACGGCATCCCCGGGATTCGCACGGACATTCCCCCGCCGCTGCAGTACCCCGTGCAGCACTGCGCGTTCCCGTTCTGCAAGGCGCTGTGCCACATGTTCTTCGGGCTGAACATTCTGGAGAACGCGCGGGGTCTGTTCATGCTCGTGTCGGCGATGATGATTCCCACGCCGAAGGTGCTCCTGAAGGGTGGAAAGACGGATTGATGCTGACTATTTGCACATACGATTTTAATCAAATAAATAAAATGCAAAATAAGGACTAAATTCCTGCACTTTGGTCATACGGCCGACGCAAATGTGAAGCGATCACCTCCTCGCCTGCGGCAAAGAAAGAATAACATCACCAGCAAGTACGTACTCGAGGTGACGGACATTCACAGGCGCCACCTTCGGAAGAGGAGGGCGGTCGTCATGGCGCCCTTCACCGCGTCGAAGCGAAGGCAGGCGAAGCTCATAGTCTACTGCGGCGTCACCGCCATGGGCCTGATCGGCTACGGTGAGTGCGCGCGCGCTCCGATCCCCATCGGAAAATCCAATGCCGCCCCTCTATCCGACACCCGCGTGCTCACCGAGCCCCGCCCCGTTCTTCTCGCAGCCATACTCATCAGCCTCCACGCCGCATCCGGGGGCTCGTGGGCGGAGGAGGCGCGCCGCCTCGAGGCATCGCGAGACGCGCACAGCGACCGCGACTTCCTCAGCCGCGATGCCTTCACCGGCGGGTACGGCGTGGACCGGTTCGGGATCGATCGGTCCGCGCACGGCATCGGCTCCCGGGGCGGCGTCGCCCGGCCGCAGTCGCTCGGGAACGACGCGTATCACACGGACGGCCAGATCGATCCGCTTGGCGACGACGACGCCGACTCGGACGCGACGGCGTCGCTGGTGGAGCAAGGGCTGATGGAAGAGGACGAGTTCGGGTCGCATCACGCGCTCGGACTCGGCTCCGGCTCTGGCTCTGACGGGGATGGGGACGACGACGACGACGACCGCGGCGCGGGTTCGTCGGACGAGGGAGACGTCGACCCGTCGCTCTTCGACGAAGATGACGAGGACGAATGCCACGAGTCCCCAAACACCGAGTACTGGGGCGAGCTCTCCAAAGGCGTGCTCGCCAACGGAAACGCCAACAAGGCGGAGACGGCGCGAGCGTGCTGCGAGTCGTGCAAGAAGAACGACGTCGTCTGCAACGCGTGGGTGTGGGACCCGTCGTCCAAGGCGTGCTGGATGAAAAAGACGACGACGTACCAGCCCCCGGCGTACGATCCCGCCAAGATAACCTTCACCTCGGGGGCGCTCCACCCCACCCAGCCGAGGTACGCAAAGGGATCCGCTTCAAGTAAAGACCCGCCGTTTTGCCTTCACACGATGATCACGAGCAACGGCCAGCCGTACATGAACTGGCAGACGCGCGTGTTTCACCAGACGTGGCGCAAGGCGTCATCCGCGCGCGGGTCCCCGCTACGACACTTCACCAGGGTTCTCCACAGGACCCGAGACGACGAACTCGTGAATGAGATTCACACCGTTCGGATCGACCCGACGCATCCCGAGTGCGACAACGGCTGCGACTACGCGGTGAAGGACAGGGCGCGCGCCATCGCGGAGTGGACCAAGCACCCGGACGCGCGCAGGTGCTCGCACGTGCTCATGGCCGAGACGGACTACCTCTTCGTCCGTTCGCCGCCCCCTAGTGTCTTACTGGACAAGGGCCACTCGTACGGATTTCTGTTCGGGTACATCATCCCGTGGCACGCGGACGCCATGCCGGCGTCGCGCGAGTTCAAGCAGTTCATGCAGCGCGAGGGCACGTGGCGCGAGGGGCTGAAGATCGAGGACGTCCCCCAGAGCGGCAACGCGCCGCAGGTGATGCACGCGGACGACCTGGCGAGAGTCGCGCCCACCTGGGCGGACCTGGTCGAGTTCGGGGAGGATAACGCCGTGATCAAGAAGGTCTTCGGGTGGGTTCGGGACATGTACGCCTTCGATTTCGCGCTCGCCAGCGTCGGAATCGAGGTGCACTACCCGCCGGTGCCCTTCAACAAGCTCATGGTGCAGCCCCCGGCGGATGTGCGACTGGGTGCCGCTTCGTTCATGCACTACACGTGGTCGCCGATTTTGAGCGATAAGACGGGCGCGACGCGGTGGAGGTTCGATAAGAGGCAGTTCCAGGGCGCCGCGGGGAGCAGTCCGCACTTCGTGGCGCTGGAGGAGCAGCCCTTGCCGCCGAGATGGGACCCGAAAGCGGGGTACAAGCTGCAGGCTGGCGAGGTTGTCACCGAAGAGGGCCTGGCGCTCATGACGATGATGGCCGAGGCTTTCAACGGGGGCGTCCGCGCGCTGCCGGGGAAGTTTCCCGAGGGGTACGACAGTCTCGCGGACGTCGTGAACGCGCGGACGGGCACGCGGCGATGATGCGCGGGCGATGTAGACTTAGCTCGACGTGTGGAAATACCAAACTCTCCATCAAATCGATAAACTCTCCATAAAATACTAAACTCGACAATAAGTTGTATAGTCAATAACATTAAGAAAACATACAATTTAGTAATTCGTTGAAATACACCGGCGTATATGGTAGACTAGTTGGTATCGTTGTCAGGAAATTGCGTCGACGTGTCCCGGACTGCCTGGTGCGCGTGAATAGGTTTTACCTAGGTCTTCCTCGCATTGGAGGCCCACTTCAGCGATACACTCGCTGTATCCATCCAACACTACATGTCTGGTAGGAAGATGGCTTCTTTCGCCCTCACCACCGCTCGCATGATTGTCGCCAAGCCCTCCGTGGCGGCCTCCGCGCGCGCAGCCTCCGCGTCCGCCGTCCGCGTTCCCGTGGCGGCTGCGCCCATGATGGCTCACAGCGTCCGCGCTGTCTCTCAGCGCGGCTTCGTCGGCTTCGCCGCTCCCCGCGTGTTCGCGCCCCGCCAGCAGCGCGCCGCCTTCACCATGGAGGCCGCCGCCGAGGACGGCGCCGCCGTCTCTGGCGAGGAGGGAGTCAAGCTCTATGTCGGTGCGTTCCGTGCCTTTTTCATCTCCGCCCGTAACGAACGCGCTCGCCGCTCCGCGCGCGCGGGTCCGTCCCGCGTACGCTTCGCGACCCCGCCGCCAATGCGCGTCAGCTTTACACGCGCCGATGGCGATGCTCAAGCGTCGATCGACCCTTCCGAGGCCACCGACGGCGCCCCTTCCGGTCGCGATCGCGGCTCCCCCGATCACCGATCGCGTAACTGACCTTTTCCCCTCAATGCATGCCCCCTTTCGACGATCCAGGCAACCTCAGCTGGGGCGTGACCAACGACTCCCTCGCCGACGTCTTCAACCAGTACGGCGCCTCCGACGTCACCGTCGTCACGGACATGAACACCGGCAGGTCCCGCGGCTTCGGCTTCGTCACCGTCCCCGACCAAGCCGTCGCGGATGCGTGCATCGCCGCGCTCGACGGCGCCGACGTCGACGGCCGCGCCATCCGCGTCAACGTCTCCGTGGCGCGCGAGGACCGACCCCCGAGGCCCGATCGCCCTCCCCGCGACGGCCAACGCCGCGGGTACGATTTCGACGGTCGCAAGGTGTACTTCGGCAACCTGTCCTGGGGCATGGACCACCTCGACCTCCAGGATCTGTGCGGGGAGTTTGGCACCGTGGAGGATGCGCGGCTCATCACCGACCGCGAGACGAATCGCTCCAGGGGTTTCGGGTTCGTGACCATGTCCACCGTGGCGGAGGCGGAGGAGGTCGTCAACCAGCTCAACGGGCAGGACGTCGATGGACGCGTGCTCCGCGTCAACATCGCCAACGTCGACAAGTAAGCGCGACGGGGGTAAGGTGACGATGTGACTGACGCGTTCCTTCGGGGAAAAATTACGGATATCATTGTTTTTTGCTAAGTAACACAAACGGGGAGACACGCGGTGGATGACGCGGCGGGGGAGGCGGCGACGCGGTTGTAGCTTATTGTCTTCTCTCACTGGCGATGCGGTTGCACAGCTTGTACAGGCGACGCGAGAGCCACGCTTGCAGGTTTTCGTTTGAACCCCCGGGACAATGCGTCCCGGTTGTAACACGAAATTTCAGGCTGAAGTTTTTCAACACGGTTTCGCTCGCCATCCTCAGATTGACCTCCCCGGCGCGTATCCGGCTGTCGTACGCTCGGGACGATGGGGACCAACGGCGCAAATTTCGCGTGGACCCCGTCGGTGAGCATGCTCTCGATCGAGCGCGTCGCCGGTGACGAGGTTGGGTGCTCCACGCCCCGGCGAGAGTCAACCGACGCGGGTGGTGACCTGGCGGCAACTATCCTCGGCCGCCTGTGCCTCGACCTCCCGGACGTCTTCGCGGGCGAGGTGCTCCGACGTCTGAGCGCGTGCGATCGCACGATGCTCGCGTGGACGTGCGGTTGCGTCAGGCGCGCGGTTCTCGCGTCGAAGCTACCGAGGTGCGGCGTGGTGAACCACTCGAGACGCGAGAGAGATGTCGAACCGCGCGATATCGTCGGGTCTCGCAACCACGGCACCGAGCCTCCTTCGGGGCGACGACGCGCGGACGAGAGCCGCGTGATGAAGTTCGACGAGCGCGACCTGCTAAACACTCCACGGCGCGTGCGCTGGGCCCACGAGCTCGGCATGCGGCTGCACTGGAAACTGTGCGAGAGCGCGTCGTCCCGCGGACGACTCGACGTGCTGAAGGAGCTGAGAGCGTTGCGATGCCCGTGGAACTGGAGGTCGTGCGCCGCGGCTGCGAAGGGCGGACACCTGGCGACGCTCGAGTGGCTGAAGGACAACGGATGCCCGTTTCCGTGGGACGTCCTCGTCGCCTTCGCGGCGGAGGGCGGTCACAGGGAGGTGGTGGTATGGTGCCGCGAGCGGGGATGCCCGTGGGACTGCGAGACGTCCGCATCCGCGGCTCAGGGCGGGCACCTCGAGCTGCTCAAGTGGCTGCACGCGAGCGGGTGCCCGTGGGACGGCGAGACCACGATGTGGGCGGCACGCGCGGGTCGCAGGGATATCTTCGAGTGGGCGAAAGAGGCGGGATGCCCCGGCCACGCGTGGAGCGAGCTCGTGTTTCGGGAGGAGCCCGGGCATTTCCTCGCGTCGCCGACAACCGGAAGTACGTGAGTAAGTACGGGAGTGAGAGTCGACGTCCGTGAGTCAATGTTTTAGCAGTCGTTTTTAGAACAATACTAATGTTAGGTGGTGGTCGTTTCATTCGTCCTAATGCTCGTGAGTTCAAATGGCAAACCCAGCCCCCGCGCGTCCGGGCCAACCCCAGGCCCGGGCGCGTGTGTGGTATGGTATGGTACATCTATCGCCCCGCCGTCTCCCGCGTCGCCGCGGCTCTCGTCGCGCGCGCCCCATCCATCTTTTCGCGCACGACGCTGTCCGGCGGGTTCACTCCCGCCATCGCCGCCTGCACCGCCGCCTGCGCGGCCGCCTGCATCACCTCGCGGTGCAACGTCGCCTCAACCTCCGCCGGGGAGGTGCCGAAGAGCGTCGGCGACAAGCCGCTCAAACCGCTCAGCGACACGCTCCCTTCGAGATCACCCTCGGACGCGCCGGACGCGCGCCTGTCGCCGCCGATCGTCTTGGGGCCGATGGCGCCGCTGTAGAACGAGTAGAGCGCCTGGAGGGGCGCGACGAACGCGGGAGACGCCCAAGAAGCTCCCCCGACGGCGGCTCCCCCGATGGGAGCGGCGGGGGACGGCGCCGAAGCCGCCTGCGCGAGACCCGCGATCCACTCGGGGGAACGAAGGAGCGCAGCCGCGGCGGCGGCGGTGTCCCGAGGGTTCACGGGCGGGGCGTGCATGGGCGGGGAGAAGAGCGAGTTGGCCCCCGCGACGTCCTGTCGGAACTTGACGCTCTGGCCGCCCTTTCGGGACTTTTTGCTCGCTCGTCCGTCGAGCTCCCCAAAGTTGACGGCGGGAATGGGCACGGGGGCGGGCGCGCCGCCGGGTCCCGCGCGCTGGAAGAAGGACGAGAGCCTGGACGCCGCCTTCGCGGCGTTGGCGTTGTTCGCCGCCGCAGCCTGCGCGTTGGCGGCGTCCCACTTCTTGTCCAGGGGAACCTGCCCGAGGACCGACTTGTGCTGCGACGCGGCGGCGGCGGCGGCGGCTCGCTCCAACGCAGCCTGCTGCGCGCCGGTTCCGTAGCCCTTCTCCACCGCCGCGCCCGCGGCGCCCTCCGCGAGTCGCTTGGTCACGCTCGTCGCGCCGAGCCACCTGAGTTCGCCTCGCCCCTTCGCCTTACCCTCCCGCTCGACAAACTCCAAAACCCCGATGCGAATCAGGATCGACGCCACGTCGTGCAACCGCCGCGCGGCGCCGGCGAGCGCGCCCGTTCCGTGCGCCCCCGGCGCGTCCGGCGCGGGCACGCCCCCGAGCCTCATCGTGGCAACGCACGCGTCGAACGCGATGGGCACGTGCTTCGGCGTGGATCCCACGTGCTGCATGAGCCTGCACGCGAGCGCCTTGAGGGAAGACGCGTCGCCCGAAGTATTGGCATCCTCCTGTTCGGCGGCGGCGATGACCGCGGGCGCCTCCTCGAGGAGCTTCCCGAGAACGTTGGCGACGCGCGTGGCGCCGTGCCACTTGCACGCGCCCTTGCTGATGCGCTCCGTCACGCCCACCGCCTCCAGAACGTTCATGACGTCGTAGAGTCGGCGGCGCTTGACGCCCAGGCGCTCCGCCAGCGAGTCGACGGCGACGTTACCCGCCCACTGCGCCGTCGACCCGCCGCCTTCCGTCTGCACGGCGGACACGTTGTTCTCGACGTTGGCCTCGTCAAACTCGGCGACGATGCGGTCGGTGATGGACGCGAGGGAGTGGTCCTTGCGGACGTACGTGGGTCCTTGGTTGGCGGCGGCGACGGCTGCGGATTTGGACGGGGACATCCACGCCTCGGCGGGGAGGGAATCCTTGACGCCCTTCTTGGACGACTTGAAAGCCTTCACGCCGGTGCCGGTGAAAGGGTTGGCGTGGCCCATGGCGACGCCGTCCTCGTCGTCGCTCTCGTCCGCGAGCGCGCGAATGGCGCGGTCCTTGGCGTTGGTGACGGGCGAGAAGAGCAGCCTGGTGGGCGCCAAACCCGCGGGGGAGCCCAGGAGCGCGCCCCTGGAGAGCGCAAAGTCCTCAGCCGCCTGCGCACCGCCGACGACGCCACCGCCGACGGTGTGCGCGAGCGTGGGGATCGCGGGCGGTGGCATCGCGGCGGCATCGGCCGTCTGCTGCGCGTGCGTGGCGACGGACTGGGCCCCCGTCCGCGTCGCGGCGTTGTTGTTCATCACCGTGTTCGGTCCGCGATCTCTCGCGACGGTAAACGGGGACCCGCCCGCGTTTGCGAGGAACGCGTCGGGGTTCGCAGCCTTCATCTCGCTCTGCTGGACGGCGTTGGCGATCGCCGTTCGCATGGCGCCGTCGCGGGAGCCGCTGCCGAGCACGGAGAGGAGCCAGCTGTGCGGGGAGAGCGTGGGGTTTTTGGACCCACCACCCGCGGCGGCGGCGGCGGACTTTGGGTCGTAACCGACGGCGGGCGCGACGGCGACGGGGGAGGCAGCCGCGGCGGCGGCAGCCTCGACCGCGGCGGTCTCGTCCTCGGCGCGCGCGTTGCGCTCGGCGTCAGTCTCCGCGCGCTCCTTCATCTTGCGCGCGGCGCCGGTGACCGACCGGGTCTTGGCGTGGACGCTCCGCGGGGATTTGGCATCCTTAAACGCGGAACCGAGGGACCCGAGGGACCCGAGGGACCCGAGCGAGTTGGGCGCGCCGCCCGAGTTGAGCAGCAGCGCAGCCTGCGCCGGAGTAAACTTTCCGACCCCCGCGTTGTTCACCGTGGGCGGGGGAATGAGTCCCGCATCCGCGGCGGCGGCCATCTTCTTGAGCGCCGAGTCTCCACCCGGCGTGCAAACCGGGGGCAGGTCCTGGCCGGTGATGGGCAGGGCGGAGGCGCCCCGGGGGTTAGCGAAAAGGTGCGACGCGCCGAGCTCGTTGAGCGGCGTGTGGAAGATGCTCGCGTCGAAGCCGTTCTTGTCGGCGCCGTCGGGCGTGCCGCCTTGAACTCCGATGGCTTCCTTGAAAAACGTCTCGAGCGCGTTGTGCGAGAGATCGTGGGGAAACTGCGCCAGCTCGACGGGCGGGCGGGGAAACGCCTCCGCGCCCCTCGGCTGCGAATGATGCTGCGAATGCGGCGGGTGCCTGATGCGCTTGGGGGATCGAACGTCGATCCTGTACGAGGATCCGCGCTTGGCGCCGTACGAGGTGGGGGGCGCAACTTGCGCGCCCCTCGCCGCCATCGGGTTGGCTCGAGCAAACGCATCCTCGGAGGGCGCCACCGGGACGTCGTCGGCGTCCAAGACGACGGGATTCTTCCACCCCGACCACGTATCTGGGATGTATGCGAGGGATGGGTATCACCGTGAGCGCGCGCGGCGTCGGTTGGTGGGTGGGAACGCGAACGGTCGCGGGAACTCAAACCGTTGGGCAAACGAAAGCGCGGATTGGATGGACGATGGGATGAATCGCTCTTGGGAGACGCACCCGCGAGGGAGCTTCGGATGCGGAGGCACGCCGCGCCCTTCGGCACGTCGTTGTTGGCGAGCACGCGGATGGGACCGGACACGCCGGAGCCGAGGAACTCGTCGCTCGTCGCGGAGAAGATCCCGAAGAGGAGCCTGCGGCGCGAGATGGCGGGGCGGGCGATGTCAGCAAAAAACGTCACGGCGCGGCGTGGGGAAAAATCCGTTGGACGAACCAAAAAAAACAACGGGCGAGCCGCGGCCGGGCGCCGGGCCGCGCCGGGCGCGGGGATGGCGAGTGGAGGACGCGGCGGGGTTTCTGCGATACGCACCTGAAGATCTTGCACTTGTTGGGTCCGAACGCCTGGACGTGGTTGGACGCCTCGTCGATGGAGATGAAGAGGTTGCGCGCATCCTTCCACTTGTCCCTGTCGTTGGCGGTTGCTGCGTCCGGGGCGGAGGCGCCCGGGGCGCCCTTCTGGGTCCTGCCCTGCTTGCCGAACCGCTGAATGGCGCTGAGGATCGGTCCCTGGCATCCCTTGGCGCATCTGCTGCGGGTGACGGGGAGCCATGTGTTGCCATTCTTGTCCGTCAGCGCGGCGGAACCGTTGGCGGTGAGTCCCTTGGAGGATTTGCTGCCGCTGGATGCCGACCCGCGCGACAGCGGCTCGGCGTAGACGAGGTAGATGAGCGCGCGAACGCTGGTGCCGTTGTACAGCCTGAGCTCGTACTCCAGGGCGCTGTCGCGAACGTTCTCGGGCACGTCCAGGCTGAAGCCGCGCTCGGTCGCCTCGTAGATGCCGAGCACGTCGCCGTTCGGCGCACCCTCGGCGGCATTCGCCCAGCTCCCAGCGGTGGCTCGGTCGAAGGTGAGCTCGACCTGATTGTAGGAGCGCTTCTTCTTACCGAGCTTGTAGGCGCTGTTGATGGGAAATCGAGGTGGATTTAGATGGAACGTCAGGAAGTATGCGCGAATGGATCGTTAAGACCGATACGGGACGGGCGGGATGCGCGCGGGCGGGGCGGGGACCGAGATTCGGGCGAGTTGGGCAGCACGGCGAAACATCGCATCGCGAGATTTCCCCGAGGTTAACGTTCGGCGGGACGCACCGGACTTCGTGCGTCTCCCTCTCCGGCTCGGTCCTCTCGACGAAGCCGTTGGGGTGCGCGGTGATGATGGGACACGGCACAAGCTTGGACATGTCCTCTTCGACCACGACCGGCGCGGCGGCGCGCGCGCCGCGGCCGGAAGCCGGTCCCGCCGGCTTCGGCTTCGGTTGCCCCGCCATTTGCTGTGAAGCCGGACGAGATTCGGGTCGTCGGCGAAGCGCGCGTGCGTGCGAGGCGACTGTGGTCCCAGGCTACCGCACGGGTGTTATCCACGTCACGTGGACTCTGATGCGTCTGCGCGCGCGAGTGTGACCGCCTGTCGTCGGTCGTGCGCGTGCGCGTACCTGTGTTCGCCCACGCGTGACCCAGGTCGCTTTTGCCTCAGCGGCTCGCCAACAACGATCAGAAACTCGTCCCTCACGGCTAGCGTAATGTCCGGCCGGAAGAACGCGAACGGTCAAGGTATCAGCTTCCTCATCAGCGTGGCCCTGACTGGTCGCCATAGGAAAAAACAACAAGGAGTTGATAAACCGTCGCGTTCGCCGTTGATTTTCGCCCCAAACGCGCGCGATCTTCGGCTAGGGACCGTTGCGGGGGCAAACGCGGGGTTAAAAGACTGGGAAATCTCGAGTCACGTCGCCGCGTCGGGCATCCCAACCGTCGTCGCCGCGCGCACGGGACGGAAAAACGTGACGACCGACCAAAGACACGCGCGCCGGCGCGGTCGGAGCCCCCGCCCCGCCCGCGCGCCGTCACGAACCGATCCCGCGCGCCACCAGCCCGCTCCCTCCAACGACCCCCGGCGTCAGCGGCGCCGCCACCCCGCGTTTCTTCGAGCTCTTCGTCTCCCCAGTCGCGCGTTCGTCGCGGCGGCCCAGCGGCCACCGCGGCAGCAGCGGCACCTCCCGCCGCGCGCCCTCCGCCTCCACCTCCACCTCGCCCTCGCCGCCGCCCAGCCACGGCGCCGGGGGTTCCTCCGCGAGGCCCAGCGCCAAACGCTCGGCGCCCGCCCACGCCACCATCACGCCGTTGTCCGTGCACCACCTCGGCGGCGGCGTCACCAGCGGCAGCCCAACCTCCGCCGCGACCCTCGCCAGCGACTCTCGCACCGACTCATTCGCCGCCACCCCGCCAGCCACCACCACGCAGCTCAGCGTCCTCGCGTCGCCGGACTCCTCCGCCAGCGCGTCGTTCGCCCACCCGACCGCGCGTCTCGTCCGTTCCTCCAGGTGCTTCACCGCGGCGGCTTGAAACGACGCGGCGATGTCGGCGCGGATCTTTCTCTTCGCTTTGTCTCTTTCCTCGTTTTCCCCGTTTTTGTCGTCACTCGCGGATCCCTCCGGAACCTTCGGTGAACGAACCGTGGGTGAAACCGCTGGGGTTTGACCCGGCGCGCACATCGTGGTGAACGCGGCGTCCCCGTCCGGTACCCCCAGGTCCCGCTCCACCGCCAACCTCGCCGCCGTCTTGAGCCCCGCGTAGGAAAAGTCGCAATTTTTTTTCTTGCGAAGCGGCACCGGAAACGCGTACGCCCGCGGGTTCCCCTCTCTCGCCAAACGCTCCAACGCGGGCCCGCCGCCGCCGCCCACGTCCAGCCCCAACAACCGCGCCGTCTTATCGTACGCCTCCCCGAGGGCGTCGTCCAGCGTGCTCCCCAGTATGACGTGATCGCCGACGCCCCGCGTTAAGATGAGCTGGTTGTGCCCGCCGGAGACGAGCAGCGCGAGGAACGGGAACCGCACGAGCTCGGTGCCGCCCGCGAGCCTCGCGACCAACCCGTGCGCCTCCATGTGGTGGACGGGAACGATCGGTATCTTGTGCGCCGCGCTGAGGTCCTGCGCGGCGACGACGCCGACGCGCAGGCACATGGAGAGGCCGGGACCCACGGTGACGGCGACGGCGTCGAGGCGAGACGCATCGACGCCCGCGTTCCGGAGCGCGGTCGTGACGACGTCGTCGATGGCCGCCTTGTGCGCCTCCTGCGCGAGGTTCGGGACGACGCCTCCCCACGGCGCGTGGATGGCGTCCTGCGACGTCTTGGCCTCGCCGAGGACGCGGCCGTCGCCGGTGACCACCGCCGCGCCGGTGTCGTCGCACGACGTCTCGATGCCCAGGATGAGGGTGTCCGCGTCGACGGCGACGGTGCGGCCGTCGGGTCCGAGGCGGTCGGGGGAGAGAGGGCCGGAGCCAAACCCGGTGGCGCGGCCAGTGAGACCGTCTATGCGCGCGCGTCGTTCCGAAACCCCGCCGGCGGCGAACCCTCGGGAGGAGGGATCCGGTCGGGAGCGGCGGGCGGCGGGGCGGTAGGGATTCCGGACCGCCGCCGAACGCGCGGGGGACGACGACGACGCGCGCACGCCGCACGGCGTCGTCGTCACCTGCGCGGAGGCCAGAGCGGCCCGCATCGCCGCACGGATATTTCTCACCGCGGCGGCCGTGGCGCGACAGCCAGCGCGCCTGGAGGAGTGCCCCGGCCACGGCATACCAGGATTCCATCACGACTCGCACGCCGCTTCTCCGTTGAGCCAAAGTTTTACTTCGTAAATCGCGTCGACGGACGCGGTATCGTTCGCCTACCTCCGGCGCATGACTATCTTGAGAGCGCCCGTGTGCGGGGCCGCCGCCGCCGCGGGGGACGCGGGGATCGCGTCCTCCTCCTCGTCGTATTCCTCCTCCTCGTTCTCCTCCTCCTCCTCGTCCTCGTTCTCGTCTTCGTCGATCCAATTTTCGTTGGCATCGTCGTCGCTGTCCAGTATCTCCTCGAACCTATCGACCGCCCTCGCCGCGGCCCTCCGCCGCGGAACGAGATGCTCCTCCTCCTTCTTGTCGTCGTCGTCTTCGTCGCTCACCGTCTCGCCGCGTTCCTTCCTGATCGCCGCGCGTATCTGCAGCGGCTCGCCCCCGTGCGCCGCCTGCCTCGCCGCCCTGCTCAACCCGCGGCAACCGAGCACGTCGACGACCCGCAGCGTCTTGTGCCGCGCGTCCACCAGGCGCTCGAGGGCGCGGTCGGTTATGTCCGCGCCCGCCACCCCGAGCGCCCTCAGGTTCGTCAAGTTGGTGGACAGCACGTCCAAACCCCGGTCGGACACGTCGTTGGCGTTCATGTGAGACGTCCCGAGCTCCACCGTCTCCTGTGAACATGACACGACGTCATTCTAATTGTCATTACGGAAAGTAAAAAAATAATAAACGCATCAAATAAACGCACCAAGCTTCGCGCCAACGACGACGCCCACGGCCTGTCCACGGCGGCGAGAAACTCGATCCCCTCGTCGCTCGCGAACCCCGTCTTAGCGGCTCGTAGGCACCTCAACGCGCCGAGCCACAACGAGGGTATCCCCCACAGGTGAACGGCGCTGATGGCGCACCCGGTGACGTCGAGGTCTTCCACGTTGGCGTTTCGCGTGAGCGCGTCGAGCACCTGTGAACAAAACACGACGTCAGTCAAATTGCCCATACTGGTAATACTGGTACGAAAATAAAAAATAAACTCACGAAGGCGTCGACGTAGGAGGGCGTGAGGGAGTGACCGGTGCTGTGCGTGCGCGTCGCGGCGCCCACGTGCAGGGTTTTCAGGTTTTGCCACCCGGGGACGTCTCCGGCGAACGCGGCGCCCTGCGCGTTCGGTACGGTCGACCAGCCGCTCGCGCCGCCAAAGCCGTTGAGAAAGAGCGTCTCGATGTTCGGGCACGACCGCTGGAGCTCGAGCCAAGGGAGGTTCTGGTGGTGCATCCCGCTGTGACTGAGGTTCAGGTGACGCAACGCCAGGCCGCAGCACTTGTGCAGGTTGCGGATGAACCCGCGGTCGAGGCCGGTGACGTCGGCGACGCTCAGTCTGGCGAGCTTGTCGGTGAGCATCCCGGACACGAGCTGGTTTGTGGCGCCCATCGATCGCTGCTTCACGCGGTCCAGCGTCAGCTCCGTCAGACGCTCGCCGAGCGGTTTCATCCCGGCCAGGGTCATCTTCGACGTCCCGCTGACGTCCAACGACACGAGCTCCGGGCAGTGCTGGTGCAGCGCGCGGAGTGAGGCGTCGGTCAGGACGGCGCAGTCCGCGAGCGACAGAGACGTGAGCCGCGCCCAGTCGCCGTTGGCGCAGTACCGGCGTACGATCGCGTCGGAGGGGCGCGCCCAACCGTAGGAGAGGTCCACGACTCGCCAGAGCGCCCTCGGATCGCTGGCGACCGCGTGTCTCCACCCGCGGCAGACGGACGCGACGCGCGGGACGGTGGGCACTGCTCCCAGCCTGTGCGTCTCGCGACTCGGGTCCTCCGCGTCGTCCGCGGGCAACTCCGCGATCCTCTGCATGACGAGCACGAGGATCTCGGAGGGCAGGTCGGCCCAGTCGAGACGCGCGCGCTTCATGGCCCTCGCCTCCTCTCGACTCGCCGCGGCCCGCTCCCTCTTGAGCCGCGCGGCGCGTTGGGCCATGGTCTCCTCCGCCAACTCCAAAGCGTCCATCGCGCCCTAATCTACCCAGTCGCAGGGGCTAGTTGCTGCGCTTCCAGAACGGCACCTTCTCGCTGTGCCTCTTTCGTTCGACGTCGTGCGGTGCCGTGTGGTTCGTGATGCCGTAGACGTAGTAGATGGCGGCGAAGGCGCACGCGGCTGCGACGGGGCCGGTCTTGATGGCCCCGGGCGGCGGACGCGGCTGGCGCGCGCTCATCGGGCTCTGAAATATTGCAACGGCACCAGTTTCAGCAGTTCACAGCTTCAGTTCCTGGTTCGTTGAATTCATCGGACTTGTCCGATCTGGAGCCGGAGCGTCATCACTCGGAGGAACACCAACCATGGCCGCGACCCTAGCGCCGGGCGCGGCTCGCGCGGCGCCGTCCGCGCGTCCCACGCCCGCACGCGCGCTCAAACCGCGCGCGTCATCCTCCGGGAACGCCCACGCGCGTCTCGGCCGCGTCGACGTCCGCGCGAGGGCCACGTCGACGACGGACGCCTCGCAAGCCTCGGTGAGCGCCGCGAAGCGCGCGCTTTACGACGCGGTGGAAGGGACGTACCGGGGCGCGGGGGCGTCGGCGAGCGAGCGCGCGGCGGTGGAGGAGGCGCAGGTGGCGCTGGAGACCCTCGACGTCGCCGGTGCCGCGGACATCGATCTGGAGCTGTTATCCGGCAAGTGGAGGCTGGTGTACACGACCGCGGCGGATGTGCTTTCGGTGCTGCGCATACAGCGGGACCTCGGCCCGCTCTCGCCCGTCGAGGTGGGCGACATCTTCCAGTCCTTCACCGCGGACGGGCGCATCGAGAACGAGATCAGGCTTTCGGTGCCCTTCCTGCTGGCGCCGGCGACGATGGGCACAGACGGCGGTGTCGCGCTCAAGGTTGACGCCGACTACGCAAAGTGCGGCGCGAGGACGCTGTCGCTGACGTTCCAGGAGGCGAGGGTGACGGAGGTTCGCATATCCGACCTCGCCGAGACTCTCATCGCCCCCGCGCTGCTGCCGAGGGGTTCGATCAACCACCAGATCTTGCTGGCGATCAAGGAACTGGAGCTGAGGTTCCCGCTGCGAGGCGCGGTGACCGCGATGGGGGGACCGGCGACGGGTGGACCGGCGCGCGGCGGCGACGACGGCGGCGGCGGATCTAGGGCTCGTTCGGGGGGGGCGGCGGTGGGGGCGTACCTTCTGAGCTACCTGGACGAGACGACGCTGATCGGAAGGGCGAGCGGGAGCGGTGGGACGTTCGTGTTCGAGCGCGCGTCTGGAGGACCACAGCGTAGTTAGTCATAGACGAAAATGATTCACCTTTGGGGCGAATGCGCGGTCTTTATGCGCTATGGCGGTACAGTCTGACAGTATGGAAACGACGAAAAACGAAGCGGATTTTGTGTGATTTTGTTTTTTGGACAGAATCAGAAGCCGAAGAGAGGCATGCCGTGATTGCGCACACCCAAAACCCGCGGTGATTTCTGCCTCTGAACGCCCGAAGAAGGAAATGGAGTCATTTCCAAAAGATTCAGGCCAAGCAAGCCGAAATCCTGTCCTTATTGGCCGGGGGATCGAGATTTTTCGCAAAAAGACACGGTCAAAAAGACACGTTGGCAATTTCCTTTATCGTCTCGAGGTATCGAGACAACTTGACGAGTCCTGACCCAACACAAAATCTGACGAAATCCGCTACGCCTGAAGATTTGGCAACTTGCACTTTTCACCCCAACATTTGGGGGTGTCATAGTATCCACAAGCACGTTTGAGTTCGGGAAGTTGGAGCATGACGAAGGGTACGGAAAACCCATTGTTTTGCGGTTAATATTCTCCTCATCCGCTTCGTCAGCACCGAATCGGGTGCAATACCGAATAAAAACGTGATGACTCCCCCAAACACTTTTTGGTGAAAAGTGCGCGTAGGGTCGCGTATGGGCAAACAGACAGAATCTCGTCCCGCCGAGGGCTCGCATCTCGCCCGCGGCCGCGCGCATTCGACGCCGCGCGCGCTCGACGGAACGCACGCGCGCTCCTTCGAAACGGGCGCGATGGCGAAAGAAGAGGAGGACCGAGACCCTCAGTACGAGGAGGGCGACCCGAGCGGGAGCGGCGGCGGCTCCGGCGGCTCCGGCGGCGAGGGCGGCGGGAGCGGAGGAGACAAGGAGGTGCGCGAAAGGCGACTCGCACGGACGCCCCGTATCCGCGCGCGACGCGTCTTACTCGTCGTAAACGTACCCGACAAACCCCGCTCGGCGTAGTAAACCCCTCTCATCACCCGTCCCACGATTCACCCCTCCATTCGCAGGCGTCCGACGGCGATGACAGCAACGGCATGGACCAGGAGCGCGAGAACTCCGCGACCCGCTACTCCGGCTCGCATCGCGAGGGCCACGACGACCACGGCCGCGGGTCGCGCGGAGCCTCCCCCGACGAGATCGGCCAGGACGCGAGATCGACGAAGAAGGACCCCTCCGAGGGTGACGACGAAGAGCTCGGCGTGGACGAGGAGATGGTGGACGTCGACGGCGTCGACGGAAGCGACGAGGGGTCCGACGCGATGCACAAGGAGACGCCCGTGAACCGAGCGGATCAGCCCAACGCGAACGCCCCCCCCCGGTTCGACTTTCACGATTTCCCGAGGAAGACCAACCAGGCGGACGTGGCCAACGCGGCGGTCACCGCGGAGGTGCGAGAGAGCCGCCGGACGCACGCGGCGGCGATTCGCGCGCACGCCGAGGTGACGGCGAGCGCGTCGGCGGCGGGCGGCGGCGACAAGACGTCGTCAAAACCCGCTCACGCTCTCACGGGCTCGGCGCAGACGACGCAGGGCGAGGGCCGGATGAGCGAGGCGCACAAGACGGATACTACGGATAAGAAGACGGCGGATAAGAAGACTTCCGTGAAGGTGGAGGACGGCTTCGCGGTTCCCCCGCCGCCGTCGTCCACGGTGAGGGGAGCCGGCGGGTTGCCGGTGATGCCGCCGCCGCACGCGCCGCAGGAACCCGTCAGGGTCTCCGGCCACCCGCGGGTCTTCGGCGCCGCGCACCGGAGCATATTCCTCGCGGGAGGCGGCGTCGTCGGGCACAACATCCCGATGAGGCACGCGGGGAAAGGTCCGCCAACCCCCGCGGCTTCCGCCGGCGGGAACAACAAGGCGGCGCTCGAGCACTACATCCGAAGCGGGAAACAGGTGGAGTCGGTGCTCGGCGCGCGTCCGTCCCCGTCCTCCCTCGCGTCCCTGACCTGCGGCTTCGAGTACCTCGTCAAGTGGCAGAAGCAGTCGCACGTGCACTGCACGTGGATCGAGGAGGACCTGCTCGATCAACTCGCGCCCGCCGCGCTCGGCGAGTACCTGCTGCAGCAC
This sequence comes from Micromonas commoda, assembly GCF_000090985.2. Lineage (NCBI taxonomy): Eukaryota > Viridiplantae > Chlorophyta > Mamiellophyceae > Mamiellales > Mamiellaceae > Micromonas > Micromonas commoda. The sequence goes on from NC_013041.1 coordinate 126,254, forward strand.
GGCCGCGGGCCACTCATGCTCATGGACCAGAACTGGACGCGACCGCAGCGCGTCGTCGCCGTGCACCAGCGCGTCGGCGGCGGTGGAGGAGGAGGAGGCGGCGGCGGCGGCGGCGGCGGCGGTGGCGGAGGAGGAGGAGGCGGCGGCGGAGGAGGAGGAGGAGGCTCCAACGGCGGCTCCGGCGGTGGCGTGCCCGACGCGGGTCCCGGCCGCGGGGGCCAAGGCGCCGCGCTCGCGACGGGCCGCCCGGGATCCGCGACCGACTCCGGCGACGGCGCCCGCGTCCCCTCGCCCGACGCGCGAGGGCCGGGGAGCGACGGCCCCGGAAGCGGTGGGTCCGGCGACGGCGGGACCGGAGGAGGAGGAGGCGGCGGCGGAACAAACTCCGGAAGCGGCGGTTCCGACTCGGGATCGGACCCGAAGACCAGGGTGCTCGTCAAGTGGTGGGGGCTCCCGTACGACGCGTGCACGTGGGAGCACGTCGAGGTCCACCCCGATTTGCCCGACATGCTGCACAGGTATCGCGAGTGGTCCGCGAACTCGCTCGCGGCGTCCAAGGACCTGACCGAGAACGGATCCACCGCGGCGGCGAGGGCCATCGCGGCGGCGAAGAAGCACAACCAGAAGCGAGCCGGTTCGGGCTTCGGCGGCTCGGGCTCCGGCTCGGGCTTCGGCGAGGGCTCCGGCGGAGGCTCCGGCGATGGATCTGGGAAGGGGAGCGCGCAGGGGGTTAACTCCGGTTCGGGCGAAGGGTCCGACGGCGGCGAGGGCGACGGCGCGAAGAAGGACTCGGGCAGCGGGAGCGGCAACAAGGACGGCAGCTCCGGCTCCGACACCGACGACAAGGGCGTCGGCGAGAAAACCTCGGACAGGGGCTCCGGGGACAACCGCGAGCCGATGGACCTGGACAGTGGGCACGGTAAGACGGGGCAGAACGGCCCTCCCGACGGTGAACTCGACGTCGCCGTCGCGAACCAGCGGCGGAGGCATCGGCACGGGACGACGGCTTCCTCCGCCGATCCAGCGGTTCGCTGGCTCATCGCCGCGTGGATGCACCGCGAGGGCGTCGTCATGACCATCCCGGCCGCGCCCTTCGAGCCCCCGTCGCTGCTCGCCAGCCTCACCGCCGCCGCGCGGGAGGACGTGGACAGGCCGGGTATGCTGGCCAGGCGGAGAGCGGCGGCCATCGGCATGTTAGCCGCGCAGCACACGGATTTTGGCGCTCGAAACGCCCCCGCGTTGGTGATCGTCCCCGCGGTTGTCATCTCGGAGTGGACCGCGGACTTCCAGAGGTACGCGCCGGAGCTCAACGTCGTCGAGTACTGCGGCAGCGCCGTGTCGAGGCAGGTTGTTCAGGAGCACGAGTGGTCGCACAGGCGAGCGGTTAGGCTTCGGAGGCCGAGCTTCAACAAGGGTTCCATCGGTAAGCCCAAGGAGATGACGCCCGTGAGCGCCAGCGGCGGCAGCGGCGAGGGCGGTAACGGCAACTCGGGCAGCGGCGACGCGACGAACACGGCGCAGATGACGGCGCAGGGCGGTCGCGCTCGCGAGCTGAGAGTCCTGGGCTCGGGCTCGGGCTCGGGCTCGGGTGACCACGCCGCCACCGGCGCCGGCCCGGGCGGCTCGGGGGGATCCGGCAGCGGGAACGGCAGCGACGGCGCCAAGGAGCCCACCGGGAGCGGAAGCGGCGGCGAGCTCGGAGGTAGCGCCAACGGGGCCGCGGGAGGAAGCGGGTCCGGTGGTGTCGGCAAGGGCGGCAGCAACCGAGACGCCTCGCCGAGCGGCGCCGGTAACGGCTCGGGCAACGGCTCGGGCAACGGATCCGGTAACGCGTCCGAAGAAGGCAAACGAACCGGCTCGGGTTCCGGAAACGACCCGAACGTCATGGTGGACGGAAGGAACACGAGCGGCGGCGGCGGAAGCGGCGGCGGCGGAAGCGACCCGTCGTCCACCGCCGCGGCGGCGGCCGCCGCGGTGGCGGCGGCGAGGCGCCCAAAGTTCCACGTGCTCATAGCGACGCACGACGCGGCGTCCCAGGACCTCCTCCTTCTTCGACAGGTGGCGTGGGAGACGTTGATCCTCGTCGAGGACGTCGACTCGCACAGGAGCGTCACCATGTCCATGTTGCCCCGCGTGGGTACGCTGCAGTCCGCCAACCGCGTCTTGATGCTCAACGGTCCGATACCGCGGACCATCGGCGAGACGCTCACGATTATGGACTTTATCAAGCAGTCGCCCGAGGGCATGATGGCGCTGGAGCGGCACCTACTCGGGCTCGAGGACGCCATGGCTCTGCAGGAGGCCACCTCGATCCTGGAACAGGTCACGCTGGACCTCACCCTGGTGCTCAAGAGGGAGCCGAAGCACGCACCCGAGGAGGCGAAGCATGCTGCACCCGACGCCGCGGAGGTTCCGCCTCGACTCGCCGGGTTCGACGTTCGAGCCGCCGCCGCCGCTAACTTGGGATCCAACGTCCAGCCGATGGTCCGCGGGATCAACGTCCCGCCCTTCATCGCCGCGACGACACCCTCGGGACACGCGGCGGCGCACGGCTTGAAGCGCCAAGGGAGCGGCGTCGAGGACGCGCGCCCGACAAAGAGGCCCGGAGTGAGTCACGCGCCGCCCGTCGCCCCGCCGCCGGTTGGCGTCAACGTCAACGTCGGTTTCCCAAACCCGCTCGCGGGCTTCGCGGGTCTGAACATTCCACCCGGGTTCCCGCCGCCGGTTCCCGAGGCGCAGGCGCGGAACGTGTCCGACGAGGGGATCCAACGGGCGGCGCAGGTGGCGTCCGCGGCTGCCGCTCAGGCTGCCGCGGCGGGCGCTCCGCCGCAGATGCAGATCATCCAGGCGCTCATGACCACCATGCACCAGGACCCGGCGGCGGCGACGGCGATGATCCAGCGGATGCAGCAGATGATGCTGCCGGTCGCGGCTCATCACGGCGTATCGCCGGAGCAGCTGGCGCACGCGCAGGGTGCGCTCCTGCAGCAGATGTTTCACAACGCCACGCAGGCGGGGTTGCCCTCTAACCCCTTCGCGGCGTTCCCGGAAATGCCGCCGGCTGCGGGGCTGGCGCAGAACCCGATGGCCGCCGCGATGGCCGCGGCGGCGGTGGCGGCGGCCGCCGCGACCACGGCGCACCGGGCGCCGCCTCCCGCCGCCGAGCCTCCCGCTCAGCAGGGGGCGCGGAAACCCGCCGAGGCTGAGGAGGAACCGCCGAAAATCGTCAAAGCGACAAAGGGGAAGAGGACCCGCGCCGCCGCGAGGGGTTCCGCGGTGAAGAAAGCGAAGAAACCGTCCAAGGAGTCCAAGTCGACGTCGCCCGACAGATCCGACGACGGCATCGGCGGCGGCGGCAGCGGCGAGGACGGGAGCGGCAGCGGGGGCAGGGGCGGGCGCGGCGCTTCCAACAGCGGCGGGTCGGGGGGCTCGGGTGGCGGCTCGGGGCAAGGGCCGGGCGGATCCGGCGGTTCGGGCGGTTCCGGGGGCTCGGGTCGGAGCAAGACGGCGGGCAAGACGACGCGTAAGCGCCGATCGTGAGATCAATTCTTATTCTTTGGGGAGAGACCCCCCCCATGTTCAACCATTCTTTGTACGGGCTCGCGAGTCGTCCGCGTATTAGCGAGACGACCCACCGTTCCGTTAGTTGCAGCATCGAATTATATATTTTTCGTGTACATCGTATTTTCACATGTTCGCGTGCGTGGATACATGGCTGTCGCGTGCTCATCGAAGCCTCCTGGGCGTCTCGCCGACCGCGGCGTTCGCGTTTAGCCTCCTCGTTCGTTTCGCGGGCGTCTGCTTGGCTCCCCCGGAGGCGCCCCTCTTCGTCTTTCCCTTCCTCGGCACCGTCACCCCCGCCACGACTGAGTCCGCCGCCACGTCCTCCTCGGCGTCCTCCTCGGCGTCCGAGTCGTCGGTCGCCCGTGCGTTCCTCCGCGCATCGTCCACTCGCCTCTTGACCTCCGCCTCGATCGACGTCCTCATCTCGTCGTTGGGCTCCACGGTGAAGTCCTTAAAGTACGCACCAGTCATGGGCGACTTCCACTTAGCCTCGCGTCGACCCCCCCTCGTCGACCCGTCGCCGCCGCTCTCGTTCCTGCTCTTGCGCATCCACCGCGCGATCTTCCTGCGCTCGTACGTGAACCCATCCGACGCCTTGACCGGATCGCGGAGCAAACAGTGCCCGATGGGGCACATCCAGTCCTCCTTATCGTCCACGATGTCGTCCTCCAGCGGCCGGCGCGTCTGCTCGTACTTGGCGTCGCCGAGCGCCATCCTTAACCCGTCAACGAGCCTGTCCAACTCGTGGGGCTGCAAGTCCGCGGCGGACCCTTGGTGCACGCGCGACAGCAGCGAGATGGTGTCCATGCCGCCGGGCTGGATGGGATTGGCGGGCGCGGCGTTGGGATTGGCGGCGTTGGGGGCGGCGGGGGCGCCGCGATGAGCGTCGGCTCGCGCCGCGACGTCCGCCATCCTGTTCGCCGTTTGTTCCGCCCGTCGCGCCGCGCGCTCAGCTTGCCACTCCGAGATGCCCTGGATGAGCAGCCGCGCCGCCTCCGAGTTGCCGAGCAGGTCCGCGGCGGATTTGCCGTTGTGGTCCAGGACGTGAACGGAGTCGGGGTAAGATTCGACCAGAAACTTGAGAGTCGCGTACGCGGAAGATCCGGAGCTTCCGCCGGCGGCGAGGTGGAGGGGGATCCGCCCATCCGCGTTCGCCACCCGCGTCCCCTCCGGGAACGCCGCGACCGTCTCCTTGATGACCGGCAACGGCGCCTTGCAGTGCACGGCGTGGTGCAACGGGAGGCCAACCTCCGCATTGAGGTGCGTCGCCATCGCGGGCGCGGCGGCGACGATGTCCTTCACGAGCCCGGCGTCGCCCCGCTCCACCGCGAGATGCAGCGCGGTGATCGCCTCGGACGGGTCGTTGAGCTGCATGCCCCCCGTGCCGCCGTCCGCGTCGATGACGAGCTTCCGCGCGGCGTCCGGGTGGGCGCGTAGCACCAGCCGGACCGTCTCCGCGTGGCAGTTGGACGCCAACGCAAAGTGCAGCGGCAGCCACCCAAACTGGCCGGGTTGCTCAATCGCGCCCGGGTACGCTCTTAAGATCTTTCGAACTCGGCCAATCTCCCGAACGTCGTGGGCGACGACCCGGAGAGCCTGGTGCAGGGGCAGGTTACCCTGGCTGTTCTTATCTTTCGCGCAGTCCTTATCCGCGTCGAGCAACGCCGCGACGACGCCGTCGTCCAACCCGTGCTCGATGCAAAACTGCAGCGGCGTCCTACCGGCTTCGGGGGGAATCGGCGGTCCTCCCGGGACGCCCGTGAGCACCCTCCCCGTGCGTGCCAGCTCCGGTTTGGCCTTGATGAGGGTGTGGAGGTTTTGGATCGCGTTTTTCGACGGCCTCGGGTCCATGGTGCTGAGGCAGTGGAACACGGCGTTGTACCCGTTCCTGCACGGCTTGTCGATTCCCTCCGGGAACGCCTCGATGATATCGGCGAGGACGGAGGGATGCACCTGGCACGAGGCCGCGAGGTGCAGCGGAAGCTCCTTCGCGTCCTTGCTCCGGGCCTTACCCGCGCAAGTCTTCGTCCCACCCTCGCACATCATCTTGACGAGAGTCGCGAAATCGCCCCGCGCGTGATCCTTCTTGTCGGGATTATGCCCGCTCTTGTCAAAAAGTATGAGCCGAGCGAGCGGGGTCAAGCCGTTGACGTCCTCCTCGTTAAGAAGCACGGGTCGCAGGTCGATCAAGCGCTTGATGATATCGATCTGCAACCGATGCTTGATAAACGCGCCGATCCGGTCCGAGTCGCTCTTCACCGGATCGCGCCGGCTGCACGCGGCGACGTGAAGAAGGTTACGTTTGGACGAAAAGTCCCGGTACTTGAGCGCGTGCTGCGGCGCGACGCTGATCATCGCGTGGATGATATCGGCCGGCACGTCGCGGCAGGACCCGAGGACGTAGTACAGGTCTTTCGCGCTGACGTGGCAGGGGCCGCCCTCGCGTCCAGCCGCGCCCCTCGCGAAGTCGTTCTCCACAAAGTCGTGCGCCAGCTTCCAGCAATCGTATCGAGCAATCGTCGCGCGCTCGATGCAGTCGTAGATTAAATCGACGTGATGTTTGGGTAATCCGACGTCGTGTTGGTTGCGCACGGGCGCGGGGTTCGCGATTTCGCCTCTCCGGTGCTTCGCGATAAACCTGCGAATTGCTTCATCCCTTTGCCGCTCCTCAAAAATCGTTCTCGGAGTGTTTGGAGTGTTTTGCTTGGTTGCAAACGCGATTCTGTCCGCGCCGACCTGGCAGCATTCGTTGAAGGAGCAGATGTCATCGCAAAGCAATTTAATGACCGAGACCCAAGGGAGCGGTTCGTTAGAGAGTCCCAAGCGACGGTGCAGATCCCGATCAAGCCTGGGCGGGAACTTGTCGTAGTTGCGGGAAAAGAACCCCTTGATATGCTCCATCGGCCACCTCCAAGGCCCCGTATCGTCCAAAGTAAACTTTACGACATCCGGTGTCATGTAGCGCAATAACGTGTGATGGTCCTTATCGTGGTCGTATTCGTCCTCCGTGGGGCAATCGAGACCGTCCATCTCGGCGAAGGTTCGCGCGAAGTCGTACAGCATAGAGGCGAGGCGCTTTCGAATACACTTGGCGACTTCTGCCCGAGCCTTGTGACGCTCGGTGCCGATCGCGGTCTCCTTCTCCTTCTGCTTCTGCTTGGCGGTCTTGGGGTCGTGCCCGATTTGTACCATGGCGGCGCCCGCGATCATGGCCTTGGCGCCCAGCGCTTCCCTGAGTTCCTTCCAGCGCTTAGCCTTCCAGAGCCTCATTATCTCCGTTTTGGGGGCGTTGGCCTCGACGTCTGCATCGTCCTCGAGTTCCGGGCGGAACGAGATACGAGGCCTTCGTCGCTGGCGCCTGTCTTCGCGTATATCGTCGTAGTCCCGGATGATGTTCGCCATGCTGTGCAGGATGGGGTTGTTGAACATGTTCAACACGGGCGCGTTCATGGTGACGCCCCGAGATACGCCCGAAGGTAAAGGTACTTGTAAAGGAGGGCACCCCCCGTGCGCGGCTGCTCGACGAGCCCGAACGGCGCGGAATTCGGCCTAGCGCGTAAGCCTTGAGACGTGAATGTGTTCTGGGCGCTCTGCGCGCTAGGGTTGGGACCGACGCGTGCCTTCGCGGCCCGTGTTGTGCCCCTCGGTTTAAAAGGGAACGCGCCCAAATGGTTTATTTTCGCGCCTTTCCTAATCTTACCTGACACAAAATGCGTGTGCTCACATTTCTATTTAGGGTTACAAGTACCAGTAAGACACGGTGCCCTCTTTGACCTCTCCTCAGATCCGGTCGCACCTCCGGAGGCGACGCCGGTCCAAATCGGAGGCGACCGATCGCCTATTGAAGAAGCACCCCCCCCCTACCCATCTCGTCGCGCCACCCACGGACGCGCCGCCGCCCCGGACGGAGCCATGGCCGCGCAGTGGCAGCTCAAGGTGGCGGTGGAATCCCTGAGGCCGCAGGACGTGGTCGAGATCGGCGTGACCCCGGAGACTACCTGGGAGGAGGCGAAACTCGCGGCGTGCCAGGTGGCGTACGCCGAACCCGTCGACGTTGCCACCAGGCGACTGCTCTTCCGCGGCAGGGAGAGGTCCCCGACGGCAACACTGGGCAGGGACGGGGTGCGACCGGGCCATAAGCTCATGCTCGTGGAGAGCGACGAGTCCAAACGAGAGCGCGCGAGAGCCGCGCAGGAGGCGCAGATGGAGCAGATCAGGGCGGAACGCCAGCGCCACCACGCGTCTTCCGTTCACCGCGACGGCGTCGGCGGCACAGTTGGCGACGGCGGCGCAGTCGGCGACGGGGCGCGGCTGGCGGAGCGGTGTCGAGCCGAGGTGGACACAGCTGTGCGCGCGGCGGATGCGCTGGAGCGCGAGCTGGGCGAGCTGGAGCGGGCGACGGAGAGGGCAGTGCAAGGCGGCGTCGCGTCGGCGATGGGCGCCGCCGTGCCCAAGGACGTCGCGTTCCTCCACCTCGGGGACCGGCTGGAGAAGGCGTTGATTTCTCTAGACGGCGTCGACACCGGCGGCGAGGATGACTTGCGGGCGCTGCGGAAGGGCGCGGTGCGACGGATCCAGGCGCTCATGGAGAGGGGGGACGCCGCGAGGGCGAGGGCGGCGGGGGCGCGGTGACGGTGACGCGACGGGCGGGGGATAGCACACGACGTATCCGTGTAGACATTCGATAGCGCACGGCGTAGCCGAGGCGGAAACAAACCAAAGGTCACAAAAAATCTAGCTTCGGTGGCAAGGCGAGTGACAACTGGCGGGCTCTTTTGATTGCGCCGAGGCGGAGAGCGGTCACGGTGTCGGTCGCGGGAGCCATTGTGAGGCGCGCGTCACTGCGAATCATGTCGTCGCTAGCGCAGCAAATTTATGCCGGGCTCGGAGCCCCGCATCGCACTCTCGCTCGCCCCCGCGGTGCGTCGGAACCCGACTTGCCGCCCCGGGTTTTGGCGCGAGTTTCAAACCGCCCTCTTTAACACCGACGAACATCTGATTGACCCCATCGCCCCGCCCCTCGATCTCCCCTACGCCTACGCAGCCACCCGAGGGCTCCGCGTCGTCAACATGGCCGGGCAGAAGGACGGCATGGGCGGCCCGCGCAACCGCACGGGCCGCACGCACGACCCCTACAGCACCCCGCTGCGCGACGCCAATCGCGACCGCCTCTACGGGATGCTGACCGCCCGCGCCGCGGCTACCCTGCTCACGTACCTGACGGAGTTGAACAAGACCACCGCCCAATTCTTCCAGGAGTACATGGCGAAGAACCCGATCCCTTACGCGTACTGGGAGAGCGGCAAGGTGAAGGACGTGAGCGGGGAGACGTTCATCCAGGGTTTGCTCACTATGGGACCGAGGCACATTGACGAAAAATACAGGCAGTCGTACATCACCGTCGACCCGCCCGCGCTGGCGGTCAGACTTCTGGACATCAGACTGGCGCTGAGGGACGAATTCGTCGCGGATCTCGCGTGGGTGAAGGAAGAGAACGCGGACATCATGAAGGTGGCGTGCATGTCGAACCTCGAGTCGAGCGCGAGTCTGGACTGCGACATCGACTTCGACAACATGGACGAAGACGACAACTTCGGGGGCATCCCCGAGGAGGAGTACATCCCGAGCGGTAGTTCTGTGGACCGCGACGACGGACCGTCTTGGAGTTACGAGTCCATGCGCGGACGGGAGATTCAGGGCGAGGGCGTCGACGTGGACTGAAGGGTTATCGTAGCGGCGGGCGATTCTTAAATACTCTTATGAAGTCCCAACTGTTTGGCCGTTCAGAACACTCGCGCCAAGTTTGAACGCGTTCTTCACATCTCTCGGACGCGTCGACGCCATGACGTCCATCTGGAGCATCTGGCTCGAGCCCCCGCCCGGCGGCGCGCTCGAGCAGAGATCCTGCGAGTTCATAAAGGCGCAGAGCGCCAGGCTCAAGCCCCACGGCGCGTCCGGGCCCTTCGCGCCTCACGTCACCCTCGTCGGCGGGTTCGAGTGCTCCCTCGAGGAGGCGCGCAAGAGGACGGTACAACTCGCGGCGGACCTCGCGCGCATACCCGTCGCGCCGTTCGTGGACGTCACGAAGGGCGAGCGGTTTCATCAGTGCGTGTACATGCGGGTGGAGCCCAACGATCAGCTGGCCACCGCGCACGCCATCGCCGCGGAGGCGTTCGGGGTCAAGGCTGGTAACGGCGGCGGATCTCCCTACATGCCGCACCTGTCGCTCGTGTACGGCGACGTGCCCGAGTCGGAGAAGGACGCTTGCGTCGCGGAGGCTGCCGCACAGCTGTGCGGGGACGTGGATGTGATGGGGGGATGGGAGGCGACCAACATATCGCTGTGGAGGACGGACGTGAGCGACGCCACGTGCGAGTCGTGGGAACGCGTGGAGCTGGTCCCTCTGCGAAAATGCTCGCTGGTCAAGTGGGCGCGCTTCTACGAGGACTACATCAAACGCACGCAGTCGCCGGACGGCTCGCCGCGGGACTCCCCGAGGAGCGCGGAAGGATAGTAAAAATCGAGCCGTGCCTTGCAATACAAACGAAATTAGCGCCTTACCGATCGGAGCGACAACAACAATTTGTCCCGTCCTCTCCTCGGCGCTTCCTACGCGCGCGTGATCTGCACGTCGCCGAGCCTCGCCAACGCCTCGCGCAACGCCTCCTGATCCTTGGCCATCAGCCTCGGCATCGCGTGCGCGGACCGGTCCTTCAGCGCCGCGAGGTCTTTGGGCGTCGGATCGTACCCCAACGCGGCGAGCGCCCAGACGATCTTCGCCAGCGACCTCGGCGCGAGCTTCTTATCCTGCGAGATCGCGTTTCTCGCGAGGATGTCCAGCTGCTTCGTGCTCATGCGCATGTCCAGCAGCGACGCGCCCCACAGCCCGAGCACCGCCGCGCCCGGGTGCAGCGACCCCTCCGCGGCCTCCTCCACCAGCCTGTTCGCCAGCGCCGCCGCGTGGGCACCCGGCGGCTGATGCCTCGTCCGCCCGTACGCGCAGAGCAGCTTCGCCGCCTGGTCGCCGTCCAGCTCGGACTCCCGCGCTCCTGCTGGGGCGTCTTCGCCCTCGCCCTCGCCCCTGAAGTCCGCGGTGTACGCGCGGATCACGTCGTCGCCCGGGTTGGTCCGCAGCACCCCCCAGGCGTGCATCACCGTCAGCCTGTCATCCGCGGGAAGCTCATCCACCAGCCTTCTAGCCGCGGAGACGATCTGCTGCATGTCGCCCGGCGCCGGCCTGTGACGAAGCCTCGCGAGCGCCCAGTGCGTCTTGACCAGCATCTCCGCGTCCATGCGATCCGCCAGCCTCGCCGCCGAGTTCGTCAGCGCGTCCATCGCGTCCGCGCCGAGGGGCGCGCCCATCGTCGCGAGCGCCCAGAGGATGCAATCCACGCTCTCCGTCGTCAACCGCGCCGCGCATCGAGGCAACTCGGCGTCCACAGCCTTGACGTACGTCTCCGGCGGCGCGACGCCCATCTTGGCGCACGCCCACAGGCACTGGGACAGGTTGAGCGCGGACGCCATCCCGCCCAGGTTCTGCGCCGCGCTCTGCTCCAGCAGCGTGGAGACCAACTCGTCGGGCGCCCGAGCTCCGACCCGCGCGAGCGCCCACAGCAGGTTGCTCGTCTCCTGACCCTCGAAGGATTGGACGTTCGTCGCCACGGCGTCGAACACCGACGCGTTGAATGCATCGCCCGGGACGTACTCCATGTGCGCCGCGCCGAGCACCACGTTCGTCAGCTCCTGCGCGCGGAAGTCCCGCAGCCTCGGCGCCACGGCGCTAAAGATGGAAGCCAAGCATTCGTCGCTCGGCCGGTGGCGAAGAGACCCCAGCGCCCACACCATGTTGGACACCGCCTGCGGCTTCACCTCTCGCGCCTTCGCGGCGCGCCCACCCTTCGTGGCCGGCGGCTTCGCGGTGAGCTCGCGCTCGAGCCCGGCGGTGATGTCGTCGAGGAGATCCGCACCCGGGGAGTGGTCGAGCCGCGCGCACGCCCACGCGACGTTGGCCAATCCTTGGGCGTTCATGCCGCCGAGATTGGCGCGGACGAGGTCCATGAGCGCCGCGAAGGACGGGGAGGACGTGACGGATTCGCGCGTGGCGTCGCCCTTGGTGTGCGTGGCGATGCGGTGGATGGCGGTGGCGGTGTGGATGGGGTCGAACGCGTCGCCGTCGGCGTCGACGATTGCGAGGATATCGCGCGGGTCGCGAGCGCCGGTGAGCTCGCCTTGGATGCGCGCGGAGGTGGACACGTCGGCGCTGGAGCCGCCCGACCCGCCGCCGCCGCCGCCGCCGCCGCGACCGCCTTTACCGCCGCGACCCCGCCCTCGAGGAGCGCGCGCGGGCGCCGCGTCGGCGACCGCGCGAAGCGAGGGCGGCCCTCGCGGTGGCGCCGACGCGCCGTGACTCGGCCGCCGCCCGAGGAAGTGCGATTTCTGGTCCGCTGGGGGCGCGCGCGAGGACGTCGCCGCGGGGGTCGCGGCGACGCGGCGACGCGCGAGCACCACCGGCGCGACAACCCCGAGCGAGATGGCTTGGCGCTGCATCTTCGCCCTACCTTCGGCGGTCGCAGACGACGCCGAGCCCTCCGATAAAGTGGCGGAGGATTCGCCCAAGCGCCGCTTTTGACGAGGCTTTATCGGAAGGTCACACTGACGTGGAAAACCCACCTCGTTGATTTCGGATCTGTAGGTAACGCAGTCATCAAAAAAGTACAATTTGAGCGTAGACTGGTACCTTCGAAGGTAAAAGTAAAAACCATCTTTCTCGAGTCAGGAATCAAGAAATGTCGCCGTTCGTTGAAACGTAAAATGTGTGGGGATGTGTGTCTAAATGTCGTTACGCTGTGTAACTGCAATTCGTTGGGCTTCGCATACTAAATGCTCGTGTAAAATTAGGCGAAAAAAAACGAGACGGGACAAACGCCAACATATGTCTTTACACAGCACGTCGGATCGGACCCGAACCCCGGGCGCGCACGCGTCCATGAACCCCCCCTCATCCTCATCATCCTTATCATCATCATCCCTCACCCATCCTTATCGCTCACTTGGGCAGGTGCTTCACCAGGAGCGTCTCGAACGTGGCGTAGAGGTCGGCGTTTGCGTCTCCGAAGATCTCGCTGGCCCTCGCGAGAGTCTCCTGCCTCGTCTGCTTGTGCGCGTTGAGCTCCTTGATGTTGGAGAGAAACTGCGAGAACTTCTCGTACGACAGCCTCGCCCTCGCCTGGCGGAAGAACTCCTTGCCGTCCACCTTGCCGCCGGCTCCGTTGATGCCGACGGGCGGGGACCCGTGGCCGCCGACGGATGGCGACGTGACGGTGGACGAGTGCGATCCTCCGTTGGTGAACCTCGCGGGGGACGCTGAGGGTGTGTTGCCGTACGCGCCGGTACGCTCGGATAGGATGCTCCCCTGTCTCGGGCTCGCGGTGGGCTTCGCCGACTGAAGCACGGAGGAGACGAGCCTGTCGCCGGACGCGTCGTTGGTGAACTCGTTCTGGTCGTCATCCTTGAGCGTCGCCATGAGGTTCATCTTGAAGTTCTTCAGCTTGCTGACCTCCTTGTTCAGGGACTTGACCGCGTCGGTCAGGGCGCTCTTCTCGCCCTGGAGCTGCGCGTTTTCCTCGCGCGCCAGCTCGAGCTTGTCCTGCGCCTCGGCGACCTCGCCCTCCATCGCGATCATTTGCTTCTGCATCTGCTTGTTCTTCGCGCGCGCCTCCTCCACCTGCTCGGTCAGCTCGTCGATCTCAGCCTGCATCTGCGCCGTCTTCGTGGCGAAACCCATCGCGGATATGCGGGCGGCGAGTTCGAGCATCTCGGCGGGGTCCGTGGGCAGCGCCTGAACGGTTGCCGGGGCATGGACCGGGGGCGGGTGTTAGGAGGAGGAAACGCGGATCGGGTGAATAATGCACTCGTTTTGGCGCGAACGCGACGATCGACGCGGGGTACGAGCGGGTCGCGGGGTTGGGATTGACGCCGCGGCTCGTGAGTACGCACCGCCGCGAGGTCTCTGGGGATGGAGCCGTCCATCTCTCTCCGATGTCCACCTGGGGATGAAAGCCTCCAGCCACCGGTGCGTGTTGTGCGCCCCTTCGAAGGCTCGGGTCGATTTCTTAGTTGTCACGCGGACGTGCTGTTGTCCCGATTTTCCCCTCCCCACCACAGCGCAAGTGGTTGGTTCCCTTCGGCGCTCGGTCGCGCAACCGTCCGGCGTGGCCGGACAGTTTTCCCGGGGAATCGTAGACCCTAAAAGAATTATTCCGGTAACCACCGTATTAGGGTTTGCATGGACGTGCAAAGTTCACATACGAGCGAACAGTCTGCAAAAACCGTGCTTTGGCCCTAATTTTTTGTTGTTAAAATTCCGGTCTAATTGAGGAGTTAAAACCGTCGACCCATGTTCGCAATCACTGCATGAGACGCGTGTTTCGCGTATGCGACGTGGTTAGCCTAAATTCTGCCACCAAAATTGTAAATTCGAACCAGGCCCTAATAAAATGCAATGCTCTCGCCTCGGTACCGCATAGTTGGTACGCCCTCACAAGCAAGTACTCAACAAAGTCAAGATGCCTAAGGCTACGGCTCCCCACAGGGTGCGTCTCCCGACCGCGTGCGCATCGGCGCATGGCCGTTTCATAGCTCGGACGACGACGGAGTGGCGTTCACCGGGCATGGAAGGATGTCGAGGACACGTCGCTGAAGAAACCCTTCGGACGGTACCTGACGCGCGCGATTGCGGGTCGGCGACGCCGACTAGTGTATCGCGCCGGTCGATTCGAGTACGATGACGGCGTTTATAATCCATTGTGACGCGTCGTGTGTCCGTTTCGATCGAGCGTCGCGTACCCTCGAGCGGTTTTCGACGCGACGTGCCTTCGCCTTTCCCCCTCTCCGAGGCTCCTCGCGACCTCGGAGCGCCCGGATGCGCGCCGACGACGGCGCGATGTTGATGCTTCGGCGGCCGACGATGATTACAAAGCGATGATTAGATCACGTTTGAACCGTCGTAGGCGGCATTGGCATCGACGCGCGTTCGTCGTCGATAGGAGGTCGCCGCGCGTCGGTCGATCCTTCCTCCGTTTTCCGCACTAGGGTCTACTCTCTTAGGGTTTAGACTGTGTTTTTCGTTTTTCACCCGGGGATGCGCTCGCGCGCGGATGCATCCTGGTCCGCGGATTCATCCATTCGACCCAAAACCAATTCGAACGCGTCGCTGACCCCAATACCCTCCTTTCCTCACGTCAACAGTACCGTCAGTTCCACATCGTGGGTCGCCATGTCCCCACCGATGCGATGCCCGATCCCCAGGTGTACCGCATGAAGCTGTGGAGCACCGACGACACCCGCGCGAAGTCCAAGTTCTGGTACTTCCTCTCCCGCCTGAAGAAGGTGAAGAAGGCGAACGGCCAGATCCTCGCGTGCAACGAGATCTTCGAGGAGGACGTGACCACCATTAAGAACTTCGGCATCTGGATCCGCTACCAGTCCCGCACCGGGTTCCACAACGCGTACAAGGAGTACCGCGAGGTGTCCATGAACAAGGCTGTGGACGCCCTCTACGAGGAGATGGCGTCCCGCCACCGTGTGCGCGCGCCCTGCCTGCAGATCATCAAGATTGCGCAGGTTGCTGACGCGGATGTCAAGCGCGACAACACCATCCAGTTCCTCGGCGTGAAGGAGCCCGTCTCCTTCCCCGTCGTCAACAAGGTTCTTCGCCACGACAGCAAGAGCCAGAAGACCACCTTCAAGTACAAGCGCCCGAACTTCTCCGCCGTGTAAGTTGCGCGGGGTTGTTGGGAGGCGAGGCGTGCTTGAAGACTTGGGGAACGGGCTGGGGTTGCTGGCATAGCAATGGGTTCGGGAGAGTTATGGGGGTGTGGTCGTCGCGATCAAAGGAAAGGTCGAGGCCATTGGTGGTTAAAAAAAAAACAACCAAACTGCATGGAGAGCTCGGGTTTATAGGAAGTTCTCTAGACACTTGTGATGTCAAACTTAGGCATCGAAACAAAACAGCGCGACACAAATCATTCGCAATTCGCCATTTCGTTTCATTACAACATGCTCGCCCACACGATCAAGCCATGTACTTGAACACGTTGGGGTTGTCCTTGTCGCGCTCCAGGTAATCTCGCGAGATGAGGTCCTCGATCCGCTTCTTGATAATCTTAAAGTCGGGCTTGAACATCTTCGTCAGCTGCTGCACAACCTCGAGCACGAGCTGCTGGTGCGGAAGCACCTTACGGCTCTTCATCGTCCGCACAATCGCCGCGTCGATGGCGTAGCGTCGGTCCTTGTCAACATCCGCCTCAACCTTCTTCTTGTCGTCAATCTGCGGGAGCGGAATCTTGATCCGGCGCATCCTGTCGGTGAACTTTTCGTTGTACGTGAACACGTCGTCCTGGTTAATGCTCTTGTTCTCGGGTTCCTTGAGCAGGACCTTGTACTTGGCGCACGACAGCGAGTGCAGGTTACGCGCCATGTCTTCATCTGGCAGTCCGAGCCTCTCGCGAATCTCCGTGTACTTGAGGGTCTCCTGCTCGTTGAAGAGGAGCAAGATGGCAGCCTGGAACAGGTTGATGTTGAGCTCGATGGGCTTGGACGCGAAGTTCCCTTTCATAGTGACCTGACCGAGGCCGTAAATCCACGTCAGCTTGCGGTGCTGCAGCTTCTTATCGTAAAACTCCTTAAACGTGGTGACGCATCCGACGCACTCCTCGGGCAGCGCCAGCTCGGTGAATTTGTACGTGGGCCAGAACCCGGTGGTCAGAACCGTGACGGCGAACTCCATCTTGGGCTTGCGGGTCTCGTCGTCGTCTAGCCACTTCTCGAACTCCTTTTGGTTGTCCTTCGCGATCTGCAGATCGGTCACCATGCCCTCCATCTTGCTCGTGAACTGCGCGCCGCACTGCGTCTTGAGCTTGGTCAGGATGGACCGCTCGTGGTCGTCGTTGGCGCTCCTGTCGAAAAGCAAACGCCTGGACAGTTTCTTGCGGTAAAACTCGCCGAAAAGGTCCTTATCGCTGATGTAGGCCAAGAGCTTGACCACCTTCTCCAACGTCATCTCCACCTCCTCGTCCGAAAGCTTCTCGCTGCTGCCCTTCTGGAGCAGCTTGTCACAGAAAAGAGCGAGCAACTCGGCAGACGTGCTCCCCGTGACGACTTTGTTGCAGAAAACTTCGAACGCTTCCTTCAGAGCGCGATGGAACAAGGAGTCGTTGCTGAAGCAGTCCACGACGTACTGGAGATACTTGTCGTGGAGCTGGATGATGGACCGGACAAAGACCTGCTCGGTGCCCTGCGCCGCCGCCGCCTTGTCCTTGGGAGCCTCCTTCTTCGCTCCCTCCGCATCCTCCGCCTGCTTCACCAAGGTGACGCCCTCCTTCTCCACGTGCTTTTTGAATATGTCCGCCACCGGGGGCAATCCCGCGGGGATCCGCTTGAACAGCCTGAACATCCTCGCCAGGTCCTCCGTCTTGTCGTCGCGGAGCAGCACCGCGCAGCCGCTGTGCTCCTTCTCCAACAGCTGAGTCTCGTACGCCGCGAGAACCTCTTTTTCAACCTCCTTCAGCAGCTTGGTCTCCGACGACGCGTGAAGGTAGTGCCCCACCCTCTCCTTCTCCCGCCTCAGGCACTCCTCCGCCTTGACCAGGTAATCCGGGCACGAGTCCTCGTCGATCCACACGGAAGCCTTCCTGCTGTAAAACGCCGCCGTGTTCGTGAGCAGGTGCGCCTCGAAGTCCTGCTCGTACGCCTCCATCCCGCCCATGCCCATCTCCACGAAGATGCCGAGGATGTTCTTGACCAACGCGCGGTCGATCTGCTCGCCGTCGCGTTCCTTATCCACCAGCGCGAGCACCGCGTCCTTGACGTTCTTCTTGAGCTCGGAATAGACGAGGTCGCGGAAGCACAGCATGCCCACGTCCTTCAGCTGCGCGAGGTTGTGACGCTGGATGTAGTACCTGTCGAGGTAGTTGAAGAAGCGCGAGAGCCACCGGACCATGATCTTGTGGTTGTCCCAGCGCTTCACGAGCTCCTTCAGCATGTACTCGCCCTGCTTCTCGCGCAGCGCGGGGAGGACGTCGGAGGTGATGTACGCGTTGAAAGCCTCGCGGTACCTCTCGTACAGCTGCTGGGAGAAGTCGTGGGGCGGTTTCTGCGTGCACATATTGTAGATGGTGCTGTTCGAGCCAAGTCACGGGCGGGATTCGTCGTCAGCTCGGCGCGTAACGTGTGAATCGACGAAAGTGGATTTATATGGGACGGATCTGACGTTTTTGAAAACTGGGCGCGGGGCGGTTCGAGAGGGCGACGCACGTGTAGAGGTTGATGTACTCCTCCGGTGTGAAAGGTTCCTGCCCTCCATCCTCGAGGATGGCGCGAAGCTTGGTGATTCCTTTCTGCGATTTGTTGGGGGGAAGCAGGAGGGGTCAGCGGTTCGCTTTTTCAAAGATATCCCGTAGGGTTACTCCTCGGACACAGCTGGCACCTCCTCGTGCTCCCGGATCTGGCGCGCGTCGGGTGCGTGTCGACGGCCGAGGAGCGGGCCACGAGGGATGAGATCGCACCTGCATGAAGTCCCATCCATCCTCGAGGTTGATGATCTTCCTATCGCCCATCATCGTGCTCGGCGAGAAAGCCTCGCGCGCTCAAACCGGACCCGGGAGGTGACACGCAGAAGGTGGAGCGAGATCTGCCGCGAGCGACCCTCGGACGCAGGACGGTCCTCGGCCTCGATAAGGGCGCGGGTCCGCGGGTCACGCGCTGCGGTGCCTCGAGGAACCGAGCGGTCGACGGAATGAGACCTGCCGTCACCGATGCTCGCGCGTCGGGCGGTGTGAACGGAGTGAGGTCGCGCCCCGGTTCGACGAGCCTCGGTTGTTGCTCTCTGACTGCGTTTGTGCTGGCTCTCAGCTGACTGGCGTGGATTATTTCATTCACACGACTAACGGCGCCCGACTCTATCTCCGTGCTGGCCTGCTAAGGCTTCACAGGTCGTACTTGACGTCCCACTTGTCCCTAAAGTTGGTGTTGAACGTCCAGTTGTTCTCCCGGATCTGGCCGTAGAACCCCCGCTCGCACAAGTCGTACCCAAGCCGCAACTTCAGGTCCTGATCTTCCACGAAGTTGAAAATCTTCTTCGTCAGCTCCACGGACCCGGCCACGTCCGGCCGACTGAAGCCCTTGCTGCCCACCATGCACCCCCCTTTCACGTCCAGAGTGAGCAGCCCATCGTGATCCAGCTCGAACGTCTTTTTGCCGGCGACGCCGTACTTGACGTCGTCCTGCGTCGTGGCGTAGCTCAGGCCCATGTCCACTCGCGATAACACGCTGCTGGGGAAGAATTTTTTTCTGACGTACGCCCGCGACTCGACGCGACCGTCGCGCGTGTCCAGCGACCCCGAGACCTGCGCGGCGTGGATCGAGAGAGAGGTGGCGTCAGCGCGGGGTTTGTCGCCGAAAGGTCGGCCTCTTTGCGAGGGCGTCGAGGCACGGGCCGGGGAACGCCGTCGGGGCGGATCGAGGGTAAAGCGCCCCTCGCGCGGATAAAAGGTGGGATAGGAACCTTCGCCGGCGCGGGCGGGGCGGCGCACCGTGAGCACGTAGTTGTCGTCGTTGCAGAACTTCTCCTTGGCGAACAGCTTCAGGTGCTTGTTGCCGCTGTCGAACCTCAGGCTGGTCTCCATCGTTGCCGCGTGCGACCTCCGGACCCGCGCGCTCGGTACAGTGGCGCGAAGTCGCGTCAGTCGGCGCAATTATTCCCGTCGCCAGATTGTTAGTCGTCGTTCAGAATTGGCGCGAGCGAGGCACGGCTCCATGGCTCCTTGGAGGCCGGCATCCGCGGCGTCGCCGTACCGGCACGCCGTCTCCCCCGCGCGCTCGCACGTCTCCACCGAATCGTCCGACCCGTA
Organism: Micromonas commoda; assembly: GCF_000090985.2. Classification (NCBI taxonomy): domain Eukaryota; kingdom Viridiplantae; phylum Chlorophyta; class Mamiellophyceae; order Mamiellales; family Mamiellaceae; genus Micromonas; species Micromonas commoda. Next base: position 145,726 of record NC_013041.1, read on the forward strand.
CCGTCTCTCCGAGAGCGCCACGCGAACGTCGAACGACGCGTACGGAGACTACCACGAGATTGAGAAGATTATGCGGCGAGAGCGACAGGAGAACGACCGGATGCAGGCGCAGAAAGCGGAGCTGAAGGAGGCCGAGCGCCGAGCGTTCGTCGCGGAGAGACGCGCGGAGGCGGCGGAGCGCGCCGCGGCGGAGCGCGCGCGCGAGGCCGACGCCGAGGTCGCCGTCGCCGAGGAGGTGGCGACGCAGGCGGTGGTGGCCAATCGCGACGCGCGGCGCGCGCTCGAGGCGGCGCGCGCGGAGGTGGAGGGATACCGCCAGACGCTCTCCGAGATGGGCACCCCGCCCGCATCGCCCCTGAGCGCGCGGTCGATCCGCGCATCCCCGCACGCCTCGCCCCACCGCCCCGACGACGCCGCGATCCCCCACCAACCCGCGTCGCCCGTGCAGCCCGCCAAGATCGCCGAGCTCGTCAACGCCCTCGCGCAGGCGGACGCCAAGGCCGAGCGCCACCGGGTCATCGCCGACGGCCTGCGCGTGGACCTCGACGCCGCGGCGGCGGCCCTCGACGTGGAGCGCGGGGCGAGACTCGCCGCGGAGACACAGCTGGCGGCGCACGAGCAAAAGCGAATGGACGCCATCGAGCGCTTGCTTCGACGCGCGAAGGACGGCGCCGCGCTGCGGTCCGACGTTGCGACGCCCACGCGGGCGTCGCGGGACATCATCGCCGGGGCGCTCACGCCGAACGATTCGCACGACGTCGCCTCCGCCGCCGCCGCCGCGCCCGCCGCGCCCGCGCTGACCAGGGCGGAGGAAGATCTCGTCGCGCTGGAACGAGAACACGCCATCGAGCTGGACCACCTTCGGAAGCAGCTCATGAAGAGCAAGGCGGAGACGGACGCGACGCGAAGGGCGTTGGACGCCGCGCGCGCCGCCGAGGAGGCTGCCGTGCTCGAGCGGGACGCCGCCGCGATGGCCGGCGCCGTCGCCGAGCGAGATCTGGCGCTGCTGGAACGGGGTCGGGTGGGACGGGAGGGCCGACGCGCGCTCCGACGGGTTCTGGAGGAACTGGACGCCATCGAGCGACGGTCCGCGGGGATATACAAGGTGGCCGCGTCCGCGATAGACCTGAACCGTCGGATGTGCGAGGCCATCGAGGCGATGCCCGTTCGATCCGGACGATGGCTCGGCAACGGGTCGTCGGACGATGACGAGGACGCGAACGAAGGAGACCCGGTCGGGTTCGCCGCCGTCGACGAGGGAGTGGAGCGAACGTGGCGCGTGGGCAGGGACGTCCTGCAGGAGGCGTGGCACCACACCCGAGGGGAGATGCGTACGCTCAGGCGGGAGGCGCGGACGCTCGGCGCGCAGCTGGAGAGGGCGGCGTTGGCGGAGGTGCGAGCCGTGGCGACGGCGAGCATGTACCGGTCCCACGATTCGCGACTCTCCTCCGATTTCGACAAGGGATTCGCGGTGGGTAACAGACTGGCGGCCATCGAGGTGAACCGTCGCGACGGTAGATCCGGTCCGGACTCGGCGAGGTCGTCGTGGGAGAGCCGCACGTTCGCGCCGGCGACGACGAAGACTCGTTCTCGTCCGGAGACGGCCGCTCGGAGATCGAACGAGGTTCGGACATCGGAAGAGGTTCGAAGGTCGGCGGAGGTTCGGAGGTCCGTCAGCAGGGACAGGCTTCACTCCCGCGCGTCCAGCGCCCGAAGCAGCGCCGCGACGAGCATCGCCCTCGAGTCCCACCGGCGCGGACGGACGACGACGCATCGTCCGGGCTCGTCGCGCACGGCTGCGCGATCGCCGTCGGCGTCGCCCGCGCGGATGGGAAGCGTTCGGTCCAGCGCCGTCGGATCGATCGCGTCCGCGGGGTTCCAAAGTCAATCGCAAAGTCCGTCGTCGTTCGGGGGCGCCGGTGCGACGCGAAGGAGCCGGTCGGTGCCTCGAGGAGGCGGTGCGATGTCCTCCAGCGCCGATCGATCGGGACGATCGCCCGCGGCGAAGAGGCGGGTATTTCCGGAATCGCCCGGTCGGTCGGTCGGTCGCGCGAGGAGCGCCAGCGCCGGACGGACCGTGCCGATCGCGTCCCCCGTCGCCGCGTACATTCGCGGCGAGGCGCCCGCGAACGCTCGCCCCGAACCCAGGCGACGGGGACTCACCGCCGGGGACTACTCGGACGCGTCGAGGTCGAAATCTCCGGGGTCCGGCAAGGAGCGGCTCAAGAACGTGATTCTCCGCCGGGGACCCGCGGGCGAACCCAGGCCGAGGGACGGCAAGACGCCGTCGCAGAGGCTCGCGGAGATACAGGCGCAGAGGCGCATACCCGCGCCGTCCAAGGGGAAGACCGGGAGGGGGCTGGCGACGAGCGCCCGGCCGTCGTCGGCGCCGGGAACGAGGGACTCTTCGGAGAGCAGGTTCGCCAAGTCGCCGGCGCGATCGCCCGCGAAGTACCTGCGGAAGGGCGGCGCGTACGAGGTGGCGTCGAGGTACAAGTCGCCGAAGGGGAAGGTGGACTTGATGCCCGCTCACAGGCACAGGTCACCGCGCAAGCCGCAGGGACGATACGCGCTTTAGCGTCTACGCGACTCGTCATCTACGAGAAGAACTCGCGCGAAGGTCGACGCGCCTGAATGAACGGAACGATGACGTCACGATAGCCGACGATGATACCTACCCTCGCGATGTGATACACGTGGTGATATGATGCCACTTCAACGCTAATCACCGGTCAATCGAGCACCCAAGCGGTGTCGTCGCCAGCCCCGCCGAACGTCTCGGCGGTGACGTTACACTCCGCGAACATGGCGCTGTCGAATCCGCGACTGAAGGAACCCGGGAGTTGCCGCCGACGCATCTGGTTATCCCACGCGGCCTTCCACGCGGCCGCCCCGCCCTTCACCGTGACCACGTGCGTGAACCCGCGCTCGTTGAGTAACCGCGCGGCTCGCGCGGCGCGCGTCCCCCCGTCGGCGTCCATCACCAGGAGCTTGGCGCCGTTGGCGTCGATATCGGCGCCGCCGCCGCATCGTTCGAGGACGGCGTTGACGAACAAGTCGGCGTCGAACGGCTCCTGCTTGTACACCTTCTTACCCGCGACTGAGTCGTAGACGCGCGATGCGTGGACCAAGGGAACCGCGAGTACCCTGTCCCCGACGGACGAGCCCGGCCGAGGGGGATCGGGTACCTTGCCCTCGAAATCAACCTCCGACGACGCCCGGACGTCGAGCGCGACGTACCCGTGTTCTCACAGCACGCGCGCCTCCTCGGTGTCCGCGGGCTCGTGCGACTGCGGGTACTTGCCGAGCACCGACGCCGCGAACGTCTCGTCGTCGTACAGCCCGGTGGATGCGCCGGTCTTCACCGAACGGCGAAAATGGTTACGGGATGCGTTTCTTGGCGCGGTCGTGGTCGTTCTTCCTCCGGCGCTTCGTGTGGCGCAGGTGTGGCCGCGGGAGACGCGATACGTCGTGGGGGTCGTCATCGTACCGAGCATCGTGGCTGATATCGGCGCGGATGACTTCGAGTTTGCGCGCTGAACGTGTGAAGCGCGCGCAGTGGTGTCTGCGCATGTGCGTGACAAATATTTGGTGTGTCATGCTGACGAATAAGGTCGTTTGATCATATTTGTATGGAAATATAGTTACGTATTTGCAGAGGATACCCTTATTTCGTATTTATCCAGCTCCTGCCTATGGACAGATAGATAGATGGTGGTTGTCACAGCCAATCTGCCAATCTCAATCTTCCGTGCGCTTGACTTCATCGCTGCTGAGGGGCCGAGTCAGAGTTGAGTCGCAGTGCATCGGGCGCCGGTGAAGGACAAGCTAGCTGGGGGGGAGATAGAGAAGCGCTGAGCGCTGGCTGGGAGCACCAGAGCGCTCGGGCGGGTGACAAGGGTGATACTGTCTCCATCTCCGCTTGTGATACAGGCACGCGGTTGAGGTTGCGAGAATGAGGGAAGCTGCAGGAAAACTTCTTCAGGGAACGTGTGGTTGGGCTTCCCCGCACCAGGCGCTGAGCATCTACGGAGGCAAAGTCAGAGGTTCGGAAGAGCGACTGCGCATCTACAGTAGGAAAGCGTTCGCTGCCCTCGAGATTGATACGACGACCTACGCAATCCCTAACCCAGAAAGGACAAGGCTCTGGGCGGAGCTCACCCCGCCTGGTTTTACATTCCTGGTGAAGGCGTTTGGAGTGTTCTGTGGATCCGTCGACGTCGGCAATCTCCCTAAATCGACGAGGGCTGTGCTCGGAGTAGACCCGGCGGATAGGAAGCGCGTGAGCTACTCCGACTTGTGCGAGGTCGCCAGGGAAGACCTCTGGCGTCGTTTTCACGCCGCGCTGGAGCCTTTGTCCGAGTCGGACAAACTGGGTTGCGTCGTGTTCCAGTTTCATCTGTCCTCTTTCGGTCCCCACCGAACGAATCGCGCACACGTCGAGCACCTGCGCGCCAAACTTTCACCCCGAATAAAGATGGCTGTGGAGTTTCGCGACCGGGCGTGGATCCAGGGCGACGAGGCGTGCCGGACGGTGGAGTGGTGTCGAGCCAACGACTTCGCCCTGGTCGGCGCGGATGAGCTGCTGCACGAGACCATGCAGCCCGATCGCGCTCAGACGGGGCTGAGACCGGGGGAGGTGCGACGCGCCATGCCGACGCTACTCGCGGCGACGTGCGAGTGGGGTGCCGTGGTGAGGGTGCACCGCAGGCACGGGACGAGAGAGAGGCTGCTGGAAGACGACGAGATTCGCGCTTGGGGACGAAGGATCAGGGAGGTTGCGCCTCGGTTGAGAGGCCCGATCTGGTGCCTGTGGGGAACAGACTGGAAAGACGCGGCGATTGAGAACGCGGCTAAGCTAGCCGCTGCGGTGGGAGATGAAATCGCGTTTGACTGGATCGGCATGCAGAAGAAGGCGTCGATGCAGGAAAAGGGCGGGATCGCGAGCTTGTTTGCGAAGGCGCAAAAGTTCGAGCTCTCAGCCGAGGACAGGGCCGCCGTTTCCCTCGCGAAAACGCACAAGCGCCCGGCCGAGGTCCATCCGGCCAGGACAGTGGAGACGTCCGCCATCGCGCGCATGTTCGCAGCTAAAAAGTCGAAGCGCGAAGACGACGACGACGAAAGGCCAGAGAATGAACCGCGGCGCTGAAAACAACATAACACGTGCACGCTAACGTCACGCCGGGAAAGATTCGTGGACCCTGAGGTGCTCCAAGAACGTCCACAGGTTCTCCCCGCACGCCTCGTACCCTCGTAGCGCCGCCCTGAACCCGTCGCCGTACACCGGATCCTTTCTGACCTCCATCTGCCGCCGCCTTCGCTCCGCCCACGCGGCGACCCTCGGGTCCCCCTTCGGGTTGGACCCCTCCACTCCGCCCCGGTCCCACCTACCGCCGCCCAGCCACAGCCACGCGAACAGCTCGCACACGCCCTCCTCCATCGCCAGCGGCAGCAGCGGAAACTTTCGCATGAACAGGTAGCAGTGGCCGTACTCGTGCGCGAGCACCGCGCCGAGCGCGTCCGAGCTCATGCCCTTCAGCGCGACGACCCCTTTCAAGATGCGTTTTTCCTCGACGCTGACATCCGGGTGGCTTCGCGCCAGCTGCGCCGCGCGCTGAATGGACCCAGGGCTGGCGTCCGCGAGATCGCACGAGCCCTTCACCGGGGTTCGGTCCGTCGGGCAGGAGGCGTCGCCCGGGGAAGAGCCGTTGTCTTCGGAGAGCTCGTACCCGGATCCGCGTCGCTCGAGCTTCCAACCGAGCATGATCTTCTTCCACTCCTCGGGGGGCGCCCTTCCTTCGAGCGTGATCTTGGTGCGCGTCACCCCCCGCGGGCCGTTCGCGTTCGGACCTGCGTGCCGTTTATCAGCGGCGCGGGCGAGCCGATCGGCCGTCACGAGCTGCACCGCGACCGTCTGATCCCCCGGCGCGTACCTCGCGCCCGCGTGGGAACAGAAGCGAATGACGCGATTCATGAGATGAGCCGCGACGACGTCGTCGTTGACCGCCTCACGCGCGCACGCCTCGCACTGCCCGATGACGGCGTGCCCGCCGGACGCCCTCCTCGCGGTCCTCGTCGCGCCGTCCGTCTCGTTTCGAAACCCGGCTCGGCGCTGCTTCGTCTGAAACTCTTTGGTAACGCAGAACCCGCAGTCGTCGCAGACGCTGCCCGGGGCGGCGTCGCATCGCTCGCACATCGCCTCGTCGGATGTGGCGTTCCTGACGTACGATTCGCCGCTGGCCATCGCGACGGCGCACACGGCGCATCGGGGCGCGTACGTCTTCTGGTAGCACCCCTCGCACACCGCTCGCTCGTCCTTCCCATCCTTGGAGTCGCGCACGCGGTTGAATTTGCCTCGCCTGAACTCCCGTGCGCAGTCCGTGCACTTGAAGTGCCCCTCGATGAACTTGCGGCCCATCGCGGACGTCACGCTGCCCTCCAGCCCCTCGCCGCAGCCGCACGCGCACCTGGGCGCGAATATTTTGACGTGGCATCCGCGGCAGTACGGCGCGCCGTCCGGCCCCTCGACGTACCGGCTGGTGACGTCCCGCGAGCATCGACGGCACCTGAAGCACTCGCGATGGTACTTGCCGCCGAGCGCGCGCACGAACGCGCCGCTCATCCCCCGGCCGCACCCGTCGCACTTCTCGCAAACTTTGTCCACGTGGCATCGCTCGCAGATGATTCGCCCGGACGCCGGCGGGTGCTCGACGAACTTGCTCGCGATCGGCTCGGTGCAGAGGTCGCACGTGAAGCACTTGACGTGGCAGCGATGTTTTCCTCCGAGCGCGGTGAGAATCTCGCCCTTCAGAGGTCTATCGCACCGCGTGCATCGCTCGGCGTATCGATCATCGTAGCACCCCATACAGCACAGCACGTTCGGTCTCTTCGGGTCCGACGCGAACGTCTTGCACTCGGCGCCGCACAGCTCGCACCTCAGACAGTCCGGGTGAAAAGCTTTTTTATTCGGGGCGACGAGGTAGCGGCCGGTCACGCGCTCTCCACAGCCACCGCACCGTAGGGCGCCGCCATCGACGCGCGCGGGCGTGACGGAGAGGCGCCCGAGGCGCCTCTCCGCCTCTTCCAGCGCCGCCAGCGGGGAACTCGGCATGCTGGCGCGCTCGCTTATGGGACGGGAGACGAGAACAACGGTTCAAATTCAGATTTTTTTAGAGAGACCACAAGTACTTCTCTCACCCAGACAGTCCCAGCTGAATGGGCTCGTCGTCGACATCCGGCGCCGTCGTCCTCGTCGGCCACGGGAACGCCCGTTGCGTCGCCAACACCCGCTGCAGCAGCGGGTCCGTCTCCCGCTCCCGCGCCGCCGGGGGCATCGGGGGCGTCGACGTCGGCGGCGGCGGCTTTCCCACCCGAGGCGCCAACCTCGCGCCGCCAGCTGTGCCGCCGCCCGACATCCACAGGTGATTGGCCAGGTCCGCCTCCCGTTCGTACGACTGCGCCGCGCGATGGGTGGCCATCGCGTGTGAGGTCGCAGTCGCGGCGAGGGGCGAGAAGGCGGATATGTGCGCCGGCGGGAAGAGCGGCGGGAAGAGGGGCGCGTGAAGCGGCGCTCTTCGATCGCGTTCGAACAGGATTTCCGTCGAGGAGCGCCCCAGAGATGAGCCCCGCGACGATTGCGAAAAGAGGGGCGTCGCGGAGAGCGCCGCCGCCGCTGGATTGGACGCGGCGGCGCTCGATCGCGAGGAGATCGGCGGCTGCCAACCCGCGTCTTCCCTCCACGGGCCTCCTACGGGCGGCCACTCGCGGGCCTCCACGGCGGCGAGGGTGAGGGGCCGCGCGACGTTCCGGTCGGTCTCCACCTTGGGCTCAATCGGCGCGACGGTATGATGTCTTAAAGTAGACATCACGACTTTGACCCTCTCGCCGGGGCTCCTCGAGCGCCGCGCCCGCGGCTTCTTATCCTCCTCCTCCTCCTCCGCGTCGTCGTCGTCGTCGTCGTCGCACGTCTGCCGCTCGTTCCTTCGAACCCACGCGTTCCACTTGAGCGTTCGGTCCAGCTTCGCCGCCGGTTCCTCGCTCCAGCCCTCCCACTTGAGATCGCCAAAGTCGTCGTTGGGACCCGCGGGCTCCTGGGGCGCGCCGCACCCGTCCCGCGCGATCCCGGCGTGCCAGTCGCAACGGTGGCAGCACCAATCGTCCGGCAACGCCTCGGGGTCGACCCACGCGGGCAAACGCCGCCACTTGGCGCACCCGCGCTCCTTGCACTGCACCCACTCAAAGATCGGGAGCTCGTGCGACAAGCCGACGTCGCCGCCGAGGAGGTGCCCCATCGTCGGCGTCGCGCCCGTTCGCATCGCCACGCTCACCGCCGCGAGTTGACCGGTGAGCACGGCGCCGTGGACGCACTGCGCCCCCTCCAGCGAGCACGCCTCGCCCGCGAAGTAAACCTTGCCGCCGTGTTCGGGTTCGCCCAGCGCCCTCACGTCGTCCTCGTCGGAACCTACGCGCATGTACGAGTACGCGCCGCACGACCACGGGTCCTCCGCCCACCGCGTCACGTGCCAGTCCAGCAACGCCGGCGTCGGCTTATTCACCAGCTTCATCATCTTGCGAAGGATCTCGATGACGTCGTCCTTGACCTGCGTATCGGAGCGGCCGGCGAAGCCCTCGCCGAACGGGGGCGCGACGTGCGCGACGATGACGTTGGGCTTGCCGTACGCGTGCATGTTGATGAATCGGTACCTCTGGTCGGTGCAGTTCAGGAACCGGGCCTTGGCGGGCCAGAAGCAGCTCTCGAACCGGAGGACAACCTTGTTCTCGGTGCCCATGCCCAGAGCGGCGATCGCGGATCGTTTCCGCGGCGACAGGGGGGGAACGAACGTCACCTCGCTGCGTCGCGCGCGACCCTGCAGCACGCCGAGGGGCAACGCGACGACGACGTAGTCGCACAAAAACTCCTCCCCGGTCGCGCTCGTCACGACGCACCGGTATTCCCCGTTCGCGTCCCACTCGCCGGTACCGTCGCGAACGACGACGGACGCGGCGGGGGTGGAGAGGCGAATGCACGCCTGCGGGATATCCTGCGCGGCGGTGGCCACGACCAGGTCGTGGTACCCGCCGACGACGAGACCGTCGCGAAGATCCAGGTCCTCGTCATCCGATTCGATCTCCTCGACACCCGTTTTTGGACCGTTTTTGGACCGTTTTTCGTCGGGCTCCTTCTCGGGCGCACCCGCGGCGGGCGAGGGGGTTCGCGGCGCGGCGGCGGCGGGCTCGGGCTTCGCCTTGGAGTGCTTCTCTGTCGCCGCCTTCGCTTTGGCCTTGGCGCGATCTTTTCTCCGGGTAGCCTCGAACCGCTCGAGGAATCTTCGCACCGCAACCTTCGACCGGAGTTCCTTCTGGTTCTTGCCGGGCGCGTGTTCGCCCGTTGTACCGCAGTTTTCGAACTCGAGCCTCTCGTACTTCTTGGAGTTGACCTTGCGCCACAGGGAGAAATACGCGTCAAAGTGCTTCGGACCGTGGGTGCGTTTGATCGCTCTCACCCACACCGGACCGGTGAAGTGCCTGTTGCCGTTCCCCATCGGCCCCTCCGGCGCGGTCGCCACGATTTCCTCGGGCGTCTTCTCAAACCCCCCCTTGAGGTCGGACGGAGGCCCAAAGCCGTCGTCGTGGCCACCCGACTTGCAATCATCGGCCTTCTCCTTCTTGGCCTTCTCCTTATTGGCCTTCTCCTTCCTGGCCGCCGCGGCAGCCTTGGCCTTCTCCTTCTTGGCTTTCTCCTTCTCGGCCGCCTCCGCATCCGCAGCCTCCTTGGCCGCGCGCTCCGCAGCCTCGGCGTCGTCCGCCTTGCTCGGCTGCTTCAGCTGCTCCTTGGAAGCCTGGATATCCTCCTCGATCGCCAACTTGGCCTTCACGGACACGGCGCGTAACCCCGCGTTGTATCCCCACTGAAGCACGCGCGCGGACTCGTACACCGCCTCCTCGGTGGTGTTGAGTTTCCCCTTGAACATCGAGTTGTAAATCCTCGAAGTCGCCGCGGCGATGGAGCAGTCCCGCCTGTCCGCGCTCTTCGCCGACAGAAACTTCACCCGATCGCGCTCGATATCCGCCGTCGCCCAGCGGACCTCGCCCACCGTCTGCGCGTCAAGAGATCCCCACTCGTGCTCGCCCTCCCATTTCTCGCGCGCGACGTCGTCGCGGGGCTCCGCGGGCGGCGGCGCCCCTTCCCGCGCCGCCGTCGCCCTGAGCGCCGTGAGCCCGTTCTCCCGTTTGAGGTACTCGAGTTGCGACAGCCCCGCGCGGGCGGCGCGCAGGGCGAGGGACGCGTCGTCGCCGTCGGCGTACTCGTCCGCGATCCACCGCCGCGCCTCGTCCTCCGTTTTCGGCACTTGAACCGACGGAAGCGCGGCGTTGACCGCGTAGAGCGCCTGGAAACCTTTCTGCACGCACTTGGGTTTCACCTTGCCCCCGTGCGTGGTGTCGTACCAGTTCGCGTTGCCGCCCCATCCCTGCGAGTAGCCGCCCTCGCCGGGGTCCAGCGCGGCGCCCTTTTGCTTGGCCATGACGTACACCGGGTTGTACTTGTGGCACCCGTGCACGAAGGACGCGCCGAGGTCCAGCTTAGTCTCGGGGAGGTTGTGCTCGGGCCGCGCGGGCAACGAGGCGGTGTGCACCCTCCCGCCGATCCGATCTCGCCCCTCCAGCACGGTCACCTCGATGCCCATCTTGATCAGCGCCCGCGCGGAGCTGAGACCCGCGGGACCGGCGCCGACCACCACGACCCTAGGGGTCCTCCCCGCGCACCAGGACGTCAGCGTCTCGGGCAGGTCGACATCCGTTCCGACTTTGGCCTCTTCCCGCTTCGCGCCCTTCTTCGCGCCCTTCTTCGCGCCCTTCTTCGCGCGTTCGCCACCGCCGCCGTCGGCGGCGGCGGCGTTCGGCGGGAAGAGCTCGGGGTGCCTCGCGACCATCTTGCGCAGCTTCTCCGGGTTTCGTTGGGTCGGATCGAGCGCCGCCGATAGCTCCGGGTCCTGCGTCATCTCGGTCCACCCCCGCCATTTCCCGTGCTCATCCTTGAAACGGTGCTTCCGCACCGCACTCTGAAGCGCCGCGATCTTGTCGTCGGTCCACGGCGCTGGCGCGTGGGACTGCGTCGACGCCTTGGTCTTCCCTTTCTTGTCTCTCGCCGGCTCGGCGGCGGTCTTCCGCTTCTTCGCGGGGGGCGCCTTGGGAGAGGCGGTTCGCTGCCAGGCGGAGGATATTTCGCGTTCGCGCTCCCACCTGTCGAAGTTTGTGCGTATCTCGACATCGTCCATGCGCGATATCTTCTCCGCCTCAACGAACGCGTTGATCTGGTCCTCGCTCGTGCTCGTTCCTCTCATCTCCTCCAGCTGACCGCGCCAATCGTAAGCGCGCCAGTCCGCGCCGATGTCCCTGAGCTCGCATGGCTCCTCGGCACCGACGTAGTGGTACGGGTCGGAGTATCCGAGGTATCGGAAGAACGCCTCGCCGGGTCGTGCGTGATTTTCCTTGCTATGCAAATGCATGGAGCGCATGCACACCTGGGATATCGATGGAACGGGCGGAAATGTCAGCAGCGGGCGAGATCGCGCGAGCGCGTGAGGGCGCGAAAACGATGTTGTTTTCTTGAGCACGGTTGCAGGGAGGAGGGAGCGGACGGGACGCGGGGTGAGCCGTGCCTGCACCGGCCATATGCCGTCCTGCGAATTCACGATACACAAATCACCATCACCCGGGAACCTCGACGCGTGCGACATCGCGCACGCCCGAACCCGAGGCACCTTGTGGGCGCGAAGTTGGTTGTCACGTGAAAAAAATCTCACTGCTGCCAGTCTCTCAGAACCGAGGTCTCTGTCATCAGCTTGTCGAGGTTCCAGCTTCGAGGTTCCGAGGTGAAGGCAATCCAACCGTCGGGTAAAACCTTCGGAGGCATTCTTCCCTCCCATCACAGTGCCCTACCCCATAGCAAGATGAAAGCGGGGTTCCTCGGGGGGCAGAGGAGGTCTACCAGGGCTACCAGGGTGCGGGTGCGTGATGCGCCCGCCGCAGACGACGACGACGACGAGGACGTCCCGCCTCCCCTCGTCCGCGACAGCGACGGCTCTGATGACGACGACGATGCGGCGAGCGACGATGGCCCGCCCTCGCTGGTTGAGTTCCGCGGTTCCGGAAGCGACAGCGACTACTCGACGGTATCGGGCGAATCTCCGCCGCCCCTCGTAGACGACGACGAAGAGTTCGACTCCGACGCCGACGTCTCCGACCCCGACGAGTCCGGCGACGGCCGCGCTCGGGCCCGGGGCGCCCGAGTGAATGGTCCCGGCGCCGGGTCCGCCGCGTCCAGGTCGTCCAAGTCGATCGAGAGGGACGGATCGTACTACTGCACGTGGAAGATTCCCGGGGTACGTCAGGGCATGGACAACCCGACCAGACAACAGTACCACACACAGTACGTGGACGTGGGCGAGATGTGGGACAACCTCGGAGGCCGATGGGACGACGACACCGATAAAAACAACGAGCTCGCCGGACTCCAGCCGGTTCAACAACGCGCGCGATTGATCCTGTACCCGAGCGGGGACTCCGCGTCGAGGCGCGGGTGGGCGTCGTGCTACCTGCAGATGAAGCAGTTCCAGCGCGTGCGGACGGACGGCGGCGACGAGTGGGTCGAACACAACAAAGGGGGGATGTTCTTCTCCAACTTTGCGCACTACTACGTCGCACCCACGCAAGGTCTGCGCGACGACGAAATCCCGGGGTTCTGGGAAGAGCTACCGCCCGCGTTCTACACCTACCACAGATTCAACATGAACAGGAGGTCTCACGGATGGGCGGACTGGTGCCAAGAGGCGAAGCTTCGCGAGCATCTCGACCCGGACGGCGCCCTGTGGGTGACGGCGAAGATAACCATACTGAAGGAGAGAAGCCAGCTCTTCCCCGACGATCGCGGCCGAGGCGTCGGTGGGGTCGGCGGCGAGGTTGGAAGCGGCAGGTTCACGTGGCACATCGAGAACATGGACTCGTTCCTTGGCATGATGAAGCAACACAAGGTGACCTCGCCTGAATTTCGGTGCGGCGTGAGCGACATGCCGTTTTGCGTATCCGTCCACGAGACAGATCCCATGGACAAGTCGGGTTCAAACCTCGGCCCCGCGGACGCGAGTAGTAAGGGTTTAGGGATCGACCCGAACGAAAAGGTTTCGCAGCTGTCGATATGCCTCGAAGTCGCCGACGCTTACACGAAGGAGCGCCGGATCAGCTTCACCGACACCACCTGGCTCCTTTTCCGCGTGACGCTCCACCACATCTTTGACAGCAAGGCGAGCATCCACCGGGATACGTACGGTCGTATGGCACGGAACAACCCCATGGGGGATGACGAGTCATTAGGCTTCAGATCGTTCATCCCCATGGAGGACTTTGTCGAAAGCGGCTACCTCGGGCTCCGTGAGAAGGAAAACAACACCAGCATCACGGTGACGTTCCTCGCGCTGAGGGAGGCGTCGGAGGCGAAGACGTCGTCGTGGTACGCTCTTCCGTCGCAGTGCAGGGATCCAGTGCTGGCGGCCGCATCGCAGAAGCCGGGGGGACCCTCGGTGGGCGCACAGCTATCGGTGGGGAAACCATCCACCGCACCAGGATCGTTTACGGTGACGCACGCGCCGGTCGTCAAAGGCATCGCGGGCGGGATTCCGGACGAACCTAGAACAGCTATCAAGGGCAAGCGCCCCAAGGGTCAACGGCCGCAAGATAACACGGATAACGGTCGCATGCAGTGCGTGGGGCGCTTCGTGTGGCGAATCGACAAGTTCAGCAAGCTCAAAGACATCGTGAAGAAGCGCAAGATCAGCAATCTGAGCATAAAGTCGCCGCAGTTCACGGTGGGCGGATACAGCATGCGGCTGATCATGTACCCGCGCGGTATGACAAATGATAACCAGGATAAACCGCCAACGCACATGGCCGTCTTCCTCCAGGTCTCGCCCGGGCGAGGACACGTTGGGAAGGGAATGTTCAGTTACAGATACAGAGAGTCTGACAACTTGCAACTCTGCAACAACTCTGACGACTTTGTAAGCTCACTCTGGAGCTGTTTCGTGTCGCACAAGCTCGGCTTGTTAAACCAGAAGGACCCGAGCAAGTCTATCAGCCATAACGACCAGAAAAGGCACTCGTACGAACAAAGTAAATGGGGCTACGAAGAGTTTGTGCACTTAACCAGGGTCTTTGACGACAAGGAAGGATTTTTGGTGGACGACTCTCTGGTGCTCACAGTCGAGACACTCGTCATGGCAGAGTCCGGCGAGGCCACCCCCGGGCCCCGTCTGTGGACCCCGCCCAGGGCGTTGTGGCACTTCGACCCCCTGACGCCGAAAGGCCGCGCGAGCAGAATCCTGAACGCAGAGCTAGTGAAGGTCTTTGACTGGATGGGCGTCAAGTCCGCGCCAGACGACGAGCATTACCTGAACCTCGATGCCACCCTCAAGGAGGCTTTGGAGGAGTGCCGTGTGGAATACCCCGACGACCCCATGTTCTCCTGGACCTGGGATCCAACCATATGCGATCCAGAGAAGGTTTACCCGGACTGGGAGTATGCCGCGAAGGATGACTTTTTCAGCGTCAACGCGGCTCGATCCTGTTTCGCGATGTGCTGTCAACTCGACTGGATGGACGCGGAAGGGATGCTCAACGGCGAGAGGCCGGTGCCGACGTCGGAGACACCGAGGCTGTGGACACTCTTCGGCATCGCGCTGCGGTGGGACGAGGCGAGTGCAAACCCCCCCGAGTCATGGAGGTTATCAAATCAATTCCATGAGCTCCTCACCGATTTCATGGAGGCATTCCGCGACATGTTCGCCAAGATTGACCAGTCTGTTGACCAGTATAAGCTCGCCGGATTCATGGACGTGTTCTACGATCGGGAGAATACCAAGGACGGGGACGCGATACAAACGAACAAATGGCTGTGTTTTTTCCGGATGCTGCGGATCATGTCCCTGCAGTACCTCGCGTTCCAGTTTCCCGATCGGAAGATTCGTTCAAAGGTGATCTCAGAGCTGCGCACTCCGGGCGCCCCGGCACTTCCTCCTGTCTTCTACGAGAGAAAAGAGGCATTTGTCGTCCACAAAGACGGGATGCAGTTATGCGTGCTCGACTACCCCCACTTGATGTTCTTCTTCAGGTGGCACCCACGCACGGCTTATATTACTCATTACCCTTTCGGCTGCATGGCGATGGATTTCAGCTGGAAGATTGACAACTTCACGATCTTCCGTGATGTCATCGAGCAGGAGAGAGTGTTTACCAACGTGATCAACTACAAAAATCTCGTCGACCTGGAACTGTTCATGCTCGCGAACAACGGCCAGCTCCGCTTCATCATCAAAGCCAAACCGGGGAGAGGCTATCGTCGTCAGATATCGTCAGCTATCGTCAGCTATCGAATTGCGGTGATGAACGCGAAACAACCCACCAAGACTGTGTGGCTAACCGGAAAGTTGACGACGAACGACCAAGACGCCGAGTTGGAGTACATGCCGTTGACCACGCTGCTGGACAGGGAGTCCGGGTTCCTGCAGAAAGAATCCATCACCGTGCAGATGTGCATGGTCGATCTCCTGCTCCATTCCGGAACCACATCATCGTCGCCGGCAACCGCCCTCGCCGCGCCGGCGGAGAAGGCGACGTGCCTAGGCGGGTTGGACGAATCTCATAGCGAGACGTGGCACAGGATGGGGAAACACAAACAAAGACAGGTTTTGATGGAATCACTCGATGGCGCCTTCGCCTCTTCCTCACTCGCGCCGCTCCTCAAAAGTATTCCTTCGGAAGAGCGCGCGAGGTTCATCAAGGATGCGAAGGAACACATTGGAGACAGGTTTCGGGAAATCGGCGTCGACGACATGGGAGACAGGTTTCGGGAAATCGGCATCGACGACATCGACAACATGGAGCAGTACATGGAGCAGTTTGGCCACATGACGAAATTCCTGGAGCATAAGCTGAGCGATATACAAAACGCGCCCGATGAGATCAGGCCTAGGCTGAACCTGAACATGAACGAGGCGCTGCAGGCGCTGAAGGCGCTGGACGGCATCAGCGCCTGCAAGACGGGGCCGGCGCAGGAAAGAATCGAAAAGTTGAGATCATTATTCATTGAGATCAGAAAAGATCTAGCAAAGGCGGCGAACGAGGAGGGTCCGGCGTCCGCGCCCAATGCGATTGTGTCTGGAGAAGAAGAGAAGACGTTCCTCGAAATACTGGGAAGGCACACCCTCGAGATGAATCCGGAAGATCCAGTGTCGCTCGCTTTTCCTGGTCAAAAAGTGAGGCTTTCCTTGCCGTGGATCTGGGACGAACCCAATCCTCACGAGAAATTGACCCACCCCGCCTGGAACACCCCCGACGCTGCCGTTGTATCCGAAACCCTCGCATCCAGCTCCACACCCACACAAGACGCATGTATGCTCTTGTACAGTGTACCGCACGAGTGGATCCGCGACTGGCATCTGTTCCCCGAGATTAGGGCTAACCCTAACCCCGATGAGCATCGTCAAGATGTGGACGAGTCCAATCACCGAATTGCGTTCCGGCAGCTCGTGGCGACAAACCCCAAGGCGAAGAAGGACATCGTCCTCATACTGCACAAGCTGTTCAGGGATTCTTACACAATATGGCAGATCTTTGGAGGCGGCGCAGCATTCATCGAATCTCTTGACTATGCTTTCCTAGACCGTGACTACTACAACGACGCGCGGATTGGTAGGCACGACATCGCCGTGCCCGCGGCTGGTGAAACTGCTGATGAACCCCCCAACAATTGGCGTTCGTACAGGAAACTGCTGCAAATCCTGGAGGTATATATGAGCGTCGAGTGCCTGCGCGGATTCATCTTCTGGCGGGTGCTCCGTGCGATGAAGGAGATGTGGCATCTTTCCACGCACCAGTTCTTTCCAAAGAATGGTGAGTGGCCCAAAGACAGGACACTGCCGGCGGATTTTGACTACGCCTCGCACGCGGTCAACCCCGAGGCATTCTGGCCGGATCACGCGGAGTTTGCGAAATCCGAGGGTATCTTTGAGGGTTTGGCGTACTCCATCGTCACGATGCTTGTTCGCGCGCACGAGCTGGAAATTGCTGATCATCTCGACGAAGCGAACGGATATATTGGCGACCATTACCCGCTCGAGAAGCTGGAATGGACTGAATCACCTCCTGATGAGCAGTTTGAAGAGGCGCTTGACAAATGCGTGGGCTTCGGCATCCTGTGCGAGATCGCCAGGCTTGGCATCCACCTCAAGCACCTGCAAGTGAAGCAAAAAAATCCTCGGACCAAAATCAATCAGTTTGTGGCCGATGTTTGTCCCTCCCCCGCTCATCTCGTCTTCCACAAGATTGTCTTCCACCTTCCAAAGCTGACGCCAAATACACCTGTGTGGCACACGGAGTTGATGAAGATGCTCATGGGACTTGCGAACGCCTCACCCGAGGTTATCGAGAGGCAGTGCAGATACCTCGACCTCATCGCCGGTGTCGGGCTGGACGATCTCGATTCCGATACGGCTGAAAAGCTTCGCGGCAGGGGCTGCGGGAGGCTGATATTAATCGATCCCGACTGGTGGAGAAACACAGCGTTCCTTGGCGAGTTAACGGAACACACCGTGAACGAAAAGTACTGGACAAATGCGCGAACGACAGCAGACCAGAAGAAGGAGGACCAATTCCATGCGAGCACAAAGATGGAACACTTCATACGGTACCTATATCCCCTCATGCCCGACGACACGAGGCAACACATCACAAAGCCCGAGTTTGGAACCCTTCGCCCTGAACATGTTCAAAGGATCCGCGGCGTGTACTTCGAGGCGATGCGCAGGCTCGTCCTGGATGAACGCAGCGGGGATTATCTCGCAGACAATTTGTGTGATTTCGTCAGTGAGTGCAAGTACCCGACGAGTGAGCTTGACGCTGCGCTCGCAGCGTGCCTGGAGGTCAAACAGTCCTTCGACAACGACAAGAAGAACATTCTTCGCATCCGCAAAATGCTGATTATTGGCGCGTGTCATCAAGAGAGCGCGCATTGGTATTGGCAACTCGTCGGTGAGTCTCATTGGAACAGGGTAGGGCTTTTGAAACAGGAACCAGACCGACATCCTCGAGCTGGTAAGCTGGTGCGCTGGCTCCTGCAGCAGGCCATGGCCAGAAACCCGGCAGCTGCGTCGGAATTTGTCAACGACGCCTTCATGAAAATTGACTCCTACGAGGTTGCAAAAGTTGCACCTTGGGAAATTTGCATGCTTCCTGAAATCGACCTGCCGCTCCTGTTTGAGTGCTGCCGCTACGTCGGCGTAAGGGATCCCAAGTTCCCGCTGGCTGATGATGATGAGAAGGCATTCCCTTTTCATAGGATCTACGAAAAAGCCATCGCGGCGCTCAACGCGGGGATGAAGGAACCGGAGGATCAAAATCCCGAAGTTCGCTATACCGGAGGAGGGTTTTGGTTTCAACCAAGCGTCATCAGACACGAGCTTCGAGAGTGGCTGCTCCAGTCCCTGCAGACTCTTCGCACTCCTTGGCTGGAAGACCATCCGGACATTCCAGACAAGAATATTTTCAGAGCGTCGGGACCCCTCGTCGACGACAACTACGCATCGGTGGGTCGCAGCAATCGGACAAAGTGCAGGACAGACTGTCCGCAGTTTGCGGCTGCGGCTGGTCACGAACGTTTGGATTCGGACTTTATCACCACGGTCATGTCAGTGGCGGAGTTGTGCCTGCGTGACAAGGACGGAACCCCTCGCAGGCAGAGTCAGCGCGTGGACGACACCGAGAGGGGTTACAATCCCAAGTCACGTCAAGGGAGGTGTTCAATCCATTCGAGGTCATTCGCCAGCATGTCTAGATCAGCGCGAGGTGTGTTTAATTTCTCGCGTATCGATTTGGACAACGAGCTGCAAGAGATGGAGTGGGTTCACTATTACGGCGTGTACAAGGACCTCTTCGAGATATACGGCAACCCGTCGATGATGAGGGGAGACTCGCCCTTGCCTTTGATGTGCGATCAAAGGATGAAGGACCCTTTTGTTGTGTACCAAGTGGGTGACGTGGATTTTAACGACCCAGAAGTCGTCAAGCTCGAGATTATCAACATTCTATGCTCAAAGTTCCGCGATTTGAGTTCCGCGGAACTTGGATCTGGGCTCAGCACGAAGTTCCTACCGGATGTTCGCGGGCTCGCCATGCTCCTCTTGGGCGAGCCGTTCGTAGACCTCCGACAAGGTTTCCACTACCGTGCAAATACCATCAGAGATCCCATCACAGATGAAGATTCTGTCAACTACGGGCATAGGTACGGGTATGAGGGGGTGATGAAACAAGATGCCCTGCACTGTCACGTTGACGAAATCGCGCCGTCCGATTGGCTCGCTTTGTTTGGGCACAACCCAGTCCTGAATAACATGGTCTTTGCACTGGCGGCTCTGTTCAGCAGGCTCGGTGTGAGCGAATCGGAGATGCGACGCTTGAAACATTCACTGTCCATGAACCAGGAAAAGCTGGACAAGACCAACGCGTCCATCGCCGAGAAGGCTGCGGAGCTCGGCAAGGAGACGAAGAAGATGCAGGCTAAGGTTATCGAGCAGGAGAAGAAACTCGAGAAGGCTGTCGCGAACCATAACAACGACATCGCGTCGCTCACCGCTGAAAAGAAGAAAGCCGAGGCGATACTTCGAACCGCGCAGTCGCAGCTCGAGATCTTACGCACCGACTCGGACAAGAACACCAAGGAGTGGCTCAAGAAGGAGAAGGAGTTTGAGCGCCGGTCCAAGGAGCTCCAGGTGCAAGTGACCAAGCTCAAGAAGGAGAAGGCCAGCGAGCAGCAGGCGCAGGAGCTCAAGACGGCTAACCAGCGCGTCGCCGCCGCGCAAGCGGAGACGAGAAAAAAGGAGCAGGAGTTGGTGGACGCTCGCACCGCCGCGGCCAAGTTTGAGCGAGAGGCGGAGGAGGCAACCGCCGCCAACCGCAATCTCACGGAAAAGGTGAAGGAGCTCAAGGCTGAGCTGAAGGGCGCGCAGCAAGCCGCGACGAGGGCGCAGAGAGAAGCCGACGCCAAGGCCTCTCAGCAAACGGCGCCGGATCCCAACCCGATTCTCCAGCAGAAGGCCAAAGAGCTTCACGAGTTGGAACGAGAAATGAAGAAACTGCAGGTAGAATTTGCCAAGGAACGCAAGCGCATGAATTGGCTCTGCGGAAATAAAATGCAGGAGACGAGCGAAGATGATCTGGAACAGCTACAGCAGGTACACCGCGCAGGTCTCATCGCGCTCGCCGATGAGTGGCATCGGAGGAGACTGCCGTTCGATGCGTGGGTGTTTCGCGACGGCTTACCCGAGCCGTACTTTCCGAAGCAACCCCCGCGGCGAGAGCCGCAACAGCAGCAGCCCGCGCAGCAGCCGGCGGCGTCAGCCGCGACCACCGTGGTGGGATCCATAACCGGAACGCAGTATCAGACGTCGCTACGGCCCAACCCGTTCCAGTCGCAAGCCGATCGCGGCCTCGGCCCCGCCACCGTGCCCATCGGCGGGGGTGGATCCGGGCCGTCCTCCGCAGTGGGAAGCCCCGCGCGGGGCGCCGCCGTCGGAGCCGTCGTCCATGGAGCGAGGATGGCGTCCATGGAGCGCGCTCAAACGGGAACACACGGAGGGGGTTTCTTCGGTTCGGTCGTCGGCGCCGCGACGGACGACGACGCGCTCGAGCCGGGGATGAGCTCGACCTCGGCGGGGGATGACGTCGACATCGGCGGCGGCGCCGGCGCGACGGGCGGGTCGGGATCCGGATCGGATGGTTTTCTGGAAAGTTCCGGGTTTCCCCGGGGCTCGCGATTCCAGGGCCTGGGGAACGGCACGTGGAGCGGGGTAAATTCCACGTGGCGGTGATCGATCGGCGCGAACGTCTCGGTGCGGAGTCAGCGGACAAACCATCGCGACGTTTCGCTCGGTCAATCGCTCAACTTTATCAATACAACGCGAGATGACGAATAAGAAAGAATACGATGGACGAACGAGCGACGACGTCGCGCCCTCGCCCTCGCCCGCTCTCACGGGAACTTGGTGTGCACCGGCTCGTCGTACCGACCGAACGGTCCGCCCCGCTTCTGAAACAGCGTCACGCTGTTCTGAAACATCTTGTGCGGCTCCAGCAACGAGATCGTCTCAAAGGCTCCGTACGGCGGCGCCGGCTCCGACCTCCCCTTTTCCCGCATGCGCTCGAGCCAACCCCTGGACAGCGCGTTGGTCAGCGTGCTGTGCACCATCACCATGCCACCCTCCGGCCGGACCCTCGGCCACCACGCCTCCATGAACCCCTCCACCCTGTTCGCCGCTCCGAGGTCGATAAACATGAAATCGAATTCGACGCCGGGCGCCAGCGTCGACGGCAAGTCGCCGTCGTACGCGTCCGCCTCGTGAAGCTGCAGCCTGTCGCTCATGCCCAGCGCGGACGCTGATTCCGTCACCACGTGCGCCGTGGTGTGCTCGTGCGCCATGTTGTCGATGCAGTGTAAGACGCCCTCGTTCACCCTCGCGTCCTCCGACCCGGGCGCCGCCGAACCGACCCCCCCCCGGGCCCAACCGCTAAACGACAACGCGGAACTCGAACCGTTTTGAAGCGTTTTGAACGGACCCGAACCGTCACCGCTCTGTCCGAGGAGCCCCTCGTCGTCCAAACTGACCCCGTCGTCCAAACTGCTCTGCCGCGAGACGCGCGACACCCGGCGCGAACCCCCGGGCGACGTCTTCTCCGGCAAGGGATCGCCTCGGTACCTCCCGCCTCCCGATTGCCCCCCGACGAAAAACTCATCCACGCTCCACGGGACGTCGCCGCACTTGCATAAGCCCGCGCCGCGCAGCTCCCTGTACGCGTCGAGCTCCGCGGCGTTGTCCCTCAGCGCCTGCAGTATGAACATGGAGGTGTATCCGGCGCCAACCTCCAGCACCCTTGCGGGTTTGGTGAACCGAACGTAAGAGTACAGCAGCGGACCGAGGTTCTCCGCTCCCATGTGAAGGTCGTACAGCGGCGCGACCGCCCTGAGAAACGCGGGGGAGTAGAATCCACCCCCGGACTTGCTCCGTACGACTTCCTGCGCGATTTTTGTGTCCCTCTCCTTGGCCGCGGCGATCGCCTCCTCGCTCCGCGGCTTGTTCCCGTTCATGTTGGCCTCGACGTTGGCGCGGATGGCCGCGGCGGTGGCCGCCGCCGCCGCGGGATCGCGCCTCGGCCGGTCCGGCGATGCCGCCTTGGCCGTGTCCTCCGTATCGTTGTTCGGCACGAAATCTTTCGCGAAATCGGCCATCCCGTCGAGGGTGTCGAAGTGGAAGAGCTGGTCCGACTCGACCCTCCTGACCCTGGCCACCTCCGATAATGTTTGATCGATGGCCCGGAGGACTTCCTCGGCGATCTCCTTTGCGTGCGAGAAGCCGACGCCCACTTTCTCCACGAGCTTCTCCTCGATGGCGATGGTCGCGGCCGTGACGTCGAGCCTGCGCGGGGGCGCGTCCCCGTCTTGGCTGTCCAGCGACTGCGTCGAGGCGGACCTCGGGAGGAAAAAGTAGGGAGGGAGTCCGTCGCGTGCGCCGGCCTTGTTGGACCCGTCGCTCTCGCGCCGTCCCATCTCCGTCGACTTCTGCTTCAAACCCAGGCTCTCCAGTAGGTCTCCCACGGATACGATCCCCTCGTCGTTGAACATCTCCGTGTACCTGCGGGGACGGGGGCGGGGGAACGGGTACCGTCAGCTCGGCAACCCATCACGGCGGCGGCGGCGGCATGTGATGAGCGAATGTTCTCGAGATACGGCGCCGGACGGGATTCGGCTCGGATTCACGCACCAAGTGTACCCCAGCCGGTCGATTATGCTCTTCACGGACGTCTCCATGGCGGCGGAGACGCCGAAGCGGAGTCTCGAGCCACGCGACGTCCACAGAGGAGTGGTGCCGTGTCGTCTGAACGAAACGGGAGACCCCCACGGACGGGGACGACAATCCGAGTCAGGAGGATAAGGATTTATGCGGACGAAAATCAGTTTACACTTTTTGCACACTGACAACGCGTGTCAATACTCGGTGTTGACAATTATGCGGTCGCATAAATCCTCTGACGACAAAGGATCATGTTGGCGACGAGTACGCCCGAGCTCATCCCGCGAGCCGGAGGTACACCGTGTACACCTCGTCGCGCAGCGAGTACAGCGGCGCGAGCAGCACGCGCGGCATCCACCTCGGATCCGGCCCTCTCCCGACGTGACTCCCGCGCGGCGGCCGCCACGGCAACAAACCCCCGCGCCCCTCCGCCGACTTCCTCCTCCCTCCCTCCTCGCGAACGATCGTCACGCCGCACTCGGCGCCGTCGCCCACCCCGCCGGGCCGCACCAACACCGCGCCGCCCGGCCTGCACAACCCGCACGACCTCGCGCAATGCGCGTGCATGTACCCCTGGTTGGCGAAGCACGCCGCCTGGGACGCCCACGTCGGGCACTTCTCGTGAAGGTCTTTACACGCGCCCGGAGAGTCTAAAGCGGACCCGGCGTCTCGACACAGCGCGTACCCTTTCAGTTCGCCGTCGTTCACGACGACCCGGTGGGTGCCGAGGGTGCCGTCGATCGCCTCCAGTCTCAACGCCAGCGGGCGCGTCGTCGTCGATGAACCGGTGGACGCCTCGAGGACGAGAGACGCGCGACCGTCGCGGACGACGCCGGCTTTTAAAATCAGCCCCGGCGCGGTCGTCGGTTGCAGAGTGAACGCGCCTCCTCGCACGATCCCACCACCTCCGCCTCCTCTTCCTCCTCGCTCGCCGTTGGTCGATGAAACCGCGCACCTCGTCCACGTCACCGCCGGCGCGTCCGCGACGGCGTACGCGCACGATGTTCGATCGCACGTCCTCGGCGCGTAGAAGAAACCGGAACCGCCGGGCTTTGACTCTTCCAGAGTCGGCTCGAGGTCGGGCTCGGCGAACACCGCGGCGGCTCGGGCGTACGGCCCGCCGCGGTTGACACCGCCGCCGCCGCCGTCGGTTGGTGGATCCCCGGGCAACGTCCCGTCGCTTCGGGCAACCACGGCGGCGAGGTACCGCGTCCTATCGCCGCCGCCGGCCATCGCGAACGCGACGCAGTCGCACTCGGTCGGGTCCGGAGTTTCCAGAAGTGACACGTCATCCGACGAAATCTCCGACGCCCCCGCGTGGAACCCGCCGCTGTGTGAGTGTCCCTCGGTTTCTTGCGCCGGTCTCTTCACGCCGAGGTCGGCGATCCACGCGCCCGGACCGAGCGCGGCGAGCACGTACGGTCCCGCGACGATCGCGTGCCTCGCGCCCTTACCGTCCAATCGCTGGTTCGAACCGGTGCCGAACCCGGGGGTTAGGTCGCTGCCGAGCAAGGGTTCGGCGCGGACGACGATAGGGAACGAGGCGCGGAGTAAGTCGGTCTTTCGCCAGACGCGGGTCACGTCGCACCACCCCGAGTCCGAGTCCGAGTCCGAGTCCGAGTCCGAGTCCGAGTCCGAGTCCTCCGAAGACGACGAGTCTCCTCCGTTTTCGCAACGAACGCGTTCGCCGTTGAGCGTGATGCGCGATCCGCCCCCCGCCCACCTCGGGAGCTTGACCCGAATCGACGTCGGCTCATTTCTTCCCTCCGCGTGCACGGTGATCGCGACGGCGGAGGCGAAGAACCCCGCCGTCCCTCGCCGCCGCCGTCCGTCCCTTCCTCCTTCTCGTTGAACGGGTCCGCCGACGTTGAACGGGTCGACAGAGACTCGCGTCGTCACCCCCTTCTCGTCCCACGTCGCGACCGCCGACGTGGTCACGCGCGCGATGTACACCACGTCCGTCGCCGTCGTCGACGATGTATCGTCGCCCGGGACCGTCGCGCCGGCTTCGAGCC
This sequence comes from Micromonas commoda, assembly GCF_000090985.2. NCBI lineage: Eukaryota > Viridiplantae > Chlorophyta > Mamiellophyceae > Mamiellales > Mamiellaceae > Micromonas > Micromonas commoda. Next base: position 170,633 of record NC_013041.1, read on the forward strand.
GCCAGAACACGCCGTCTTGCAACCTGGCCAGCGCCTCGACGCCGGTGCCGTAGCAGCACCAAAAAGCGGCATCCGGTCGGCCCCAACCGTGACCGCTCCTCCCCTTCGACACCCCGACGCCCAGCGGCGTCGTGTACAGCAGCTCGCCGGGCTTTCGTTGCAGACCGACGGGCCCGTGAAGCGACGCGCGCTCGGAGTAATCGGCCCAGTCCCGCGCCTCCGCCTCCCCGAAACTCGCGACCGCCGCGTTGGCAAGCCTCTCAAAGTTCACCTGCGTGCACGTCTCCTGCGTCTCGGTGGACACGATGATTCGCTCGAGCCGCCCGGGCGCCTGCCACCGCTCGCCGTCGCACGTCCCACCCGTGGCGTACGACCTGGTGTCGCGAAGTAACTCGATGAAGTTGCGAAACGCCCGTCGCGATTCTGTATCGCCGGTGATCTCGTATCGACTGTACGCGCCCATCGCGATGGGCTCGTGGAAGTTGGCGTGCTCGCGTGTCAGCCCGTCCCCCCCCGCGCGCATCCGCCCTAAGAATGTGGGGTGGTCGAACAGTGACGCCAGGGTGACGTAATCCCCGTTCCCCGTCAACTGGTACAGGCGCCACGCCAACTCGTTGAAACCGCCGGATTCCGCGCCGAAAGCCGCTTTCGAGTACTCCAACGCGCCTCCGAACCAGTGCGACGCGCCTCGCTGCTGAATGAGCCCCATCACCCGCGTCAGCACGGCGTTCGCGAGGCCCTTCAGCACGTCCAGGGCTTTGGCGTTCCCGGCGACGACGTGCGCGTCCATCAAACCCTGCCCGATTTTGTGCAAGGTGTAATACGGAGCCCACGCGCCGCCGACGGCGCCCTGACGATCGAGCACCTCCTCCGGAAACGCGCTCACGTACCCTGCGCTCGTCCCACTCGACGCCTGCGCCGTCGCGAGGCCGTCGACGAAACGATCGAGCATCTCGCGCGCGTGACGAGCCGTCGCGACGTCGGACTGGTGCCCGGTGACGTACTCGGGATCGGATAAGTGATCGGACGAGCTCGTTCGATCCGGCGACGTGTTCGGTCGATCCCCGGCGCCCGCCGCCACGAACGCGAGCGCGCTGAGGTAATGGCCCGCGAAGTGCCCTCTCAGCTCGCAATCCGGGGCTTCCCAGCACGCGCCCGGGTGCTCGGCGTAGCTCAAGCCGGATCCGACGTCGCAGTACGGCGCGACCGTCTCCGTCGGATGGCGGTCCGGAATCGTCTCCGGAGGTAACCCGGCGACGACGCGAAAGTTGGCGAGGAGCCGCCGCGGGTCGACGACGGCGGTCAGGTACCGCGCGTTGAGCCTCTGCGCGTCGAGGTGGACCCCGGCGCCGTGGAGGACGTTGGCTGGAGGGACCGCGTCCGGCTGGAGGGAGACGGATGACAGCGGGAATCGTTCCCGCACAGCTGTGCGCGGGCTCGCCGCGAACTCGCCGTTCGCCATCCTCGGGAGATGCGGGTCGAGGTCCCAGCCGTCGATGATCCCGAGCTTGGCGAGCCTGTGCGCGGTCGGGGAAGCGTCGCGCGGGGGACGGCCGGCGAGCACCGCGGGCACGCCGTGGTCGTGGTCGTGGTCGTGGTCGTGGTCGTGGTCGTGGTCGTGGCGCGCGTCGAAAGGATTGTCGAATGGATCGCGGCGTCCTTTGCCGACGTCGACGTCGTCGACGAAGTTGGCGAGTCCCCCCTGGTGTGACCCGTCGTACCCTCCCCCGGCACTCGGCACGCGCGCGTCGTCCACATCTAACAACGGAATCTCCCCGTCTCCCTCTCCCTCGCCGCGGTGCTGCCACCACAGGGGCGCGAGAACGAACGCCGCGCAGACGAGGACGACGCACCCGCGTCTGCGCCGGGTCCCGCGCGCGTGAGACCCGTGCGACCGACCCACCATCGTGGGCGGGCGCCCCCGGACCCTCTCTCCTCGTCCGACGCTCCGCCTGAAAATGAACAAAACCGCCCCAGCCAGCTCGGCCTGCTCGACACCAGACTGAGGAGCTTCCGCCGATCGTCGTCATGGCCGAGAAGTTGCCGATTCCGGAACGGCGGATTTCTTTTTCCCAGATCGCGCTCTGATTGGCTGAAAAAATCCTGGATCTCAGAGAGAGATCCCGCCCGACTCTTGAGTTACAAACAGGCGAGTTCCCCATACAGATATCAGATCCCGATAAATCCAAAGCACCCCAGCGCAGAACCTCGGAACGTGCGCCACTGTACGAAGCGTCCGGCCCGACCGTCGCACGTCGTTACATCCAAAAGTCAAGATGGCTTCCGCTTGCGCCTCCATGGCGGCCGTTCGCCCCACCGTGGTGCGTCTCAACCCCGATAATCCGTCCCGCCGGCCGCCGCGCCGGGCCAATCATCCCCCGGATCCGACTCGAAACATTCACTCGCGAGAGATAAATCCCTACTGCGCCCTCCCATCGCGCCTCCGCTTCGAACGTTCGGAACCCGTCGCTTACCGAAACGTCCCCGCCCGCGGCGCGTACGAACAGGCCCGTAAGGTGTCCCTCCCCAAGTCCCGCAAGGCTGCCGTCGCGCGTCGCGCGTCGGTCCCCGTCCGCGCGGTGGGCATCGAGCAGGAGGTGGCCCTCGACGAGGCTCCCCTCACCCTACTCCGCGAGGGCGGCGAGGACGACGCCTCCTCCATGCGCGCGCGCTTCGAGAAGATGATCCGCGCCGCGCAGGACGAGATCGTCTCCGCCATCGAGGAGCTCGACGGCCAGAAGTTCCAGGAGGACGCGTGGACCCGCCCCGGCGGCGGCGGCGGCATCTCCCGCGTCCTCCAGGATGGCAACGTCTTCGAGAAGGCGGGCGTCAACGTGTCCGTCGTGTACGGCCAGATGCCCCCCGAGGCCTACCGCGCCGCCACCGGCGAGGGTGGCGGCGGCAAGGAGATGATCCCTTTCTTCGCCGCGGGCATCTCCTCCGTCATGCACCCCAAGAACCCCATGGCGCCCACGGTGCACTTCAACTACCGCTACTTCGAGACGGATGCGCCCGAGGGAGCCGAGGGCGCGCCCCGCGCGTGGTGGTTCGGCGGCGGCACCGACCTCACCCCGTCCTACATCTTCAACGACGACGCCGCGCACTTCCACGGCACCCTCAAGGACGTGTGCGACAAGCACGACGAGACCTTTTACCCCCGCTTCAAGGAGTGGGCCGACGACTACTTCATCATCAAGCACCGCATGAACGAGCGCCGCGGCATCGGCGGCGTCTTCTTCGACGACATGAACGATCGCCCCCAGGAGGAGCTTCTCGCGTTCGCCACCGACATGGCCGGTGCCGTCGTCCCCGCCTACGTCCCGCTCGTGGCCAAGCACAAGGATGACGAGTACACCGAGACGGAGAAGGAGTGGCAGCAGATGCGCCGCGGGAGGTACGTCGAGTTTAACCTCGTGTACGATCGCGGCACCACGTTCGGGCTGAGGACCGGCGGACGCATCGAGTCCATCCTCATGTCCCTGCCCCTCACGGCGAGGTGGCAGTACGACATGCAGCCCGAGGAGGGATCCAGGGAGGCTGACGCGCTCGACGCGTTCAGGAACCCGAGGACGTGGGTGGCTTAAATTTGTCGTCGCTCATTGATGTCGTTGATGTTTGAGGAGGATGCGGAGGTGTGAGGGCCCGGGCGATCGCGGCGGCGGAGCGGCGAGCTGATGAAACGAGGAGGATACGTGTATGAACGCGTAGGATTTTTCGCAGCACCCTTAGAGGTGCCGCGACGTACCAAGTTGTATTTCGAGACCGATCAGAGTCAGAAACCCGAGTTGTGCCATCCTGGTCGGCAGGATCCGAGATTCCAACTTCGAAGAGGAAATCGCTGTGTTTTTGGAAATCGCCGAAATATGGAATAACGCCGAAATTTTCGCGCAACCATGCACGAGGTTCGCGTTTGTGATCACAGTTTCCGTTTGGAATCCGCACTGGTCCGTGGTGAGAAATCAACCGATGTTGAATCCAGCAGAAATGTGTTCGTTTGCGCGATCGTTCCAACGTGTATCGAAATACTCGACGGGTGGATCTCCAGTGCGAGAGGCGCTACGAGCGACCTGCCCGCGTTGGAAGGAGGCGCCAAAATGAGCGGCGGACTCCAGATACAGCCCGATGACGAGCTCAAGTTTCGACGTGCGTTCGCAGCCCCCGCGTGCGCGTCACCCGCCCTCCCCCCGCGACCTTTCCGGTCAAAAAAACACGCGATGCTGACGCCTTTCCCCCTCCCCATTTCCATTCCCCCCTCGACGGCGCAGTCGAGCTCAAGAAGCAGATCCCCGCGACGATCCGGCTGTACAACAGTGGCAACGAGGAAATCGCTTTCAAGGTGAAGACCACGGCGCCGAAGAAGTACTGCGTGAAGCCCAACACCGGGTTCGTCAAGAAGGGAGAGACGGTGAACGTGCACGTGATCATGCAGGCGCAGAGGGAGTGGCCCGCGGACATGATGAAGTGCAAGGACAAGTTCCTGGTGCAGTCGTGCCCTAGCGGCGGCAGCACGGAGTTCACCGAGCTCTTCGTTAAGGGTAAGGAGGACATCAAGGAGCAAAAGCTGAAGGTGAGCTACTCGCAGCCGGCGCCGCCGCCGTCGCCGGTGCCCGAGGGTGAGGAGGGGCCGAGCGAGGACGCCACCAAGGCCAAGTCCATGTTCACCGCCGCGGAGACCGCGCCGGTGTCCAACGACGTCGGCTCGCTGCAGCGGGAGCTCGAGCGGTTCCGCGCCAAGAATGAGAGCCTCTCCAAGGACCTCGACATGGCGCTGCAGGGTGGCAAGCGCGAACGGTCCACCGGGTTCACCCTCTTCCACCTCCTCCTGGTGGCAATCGTCGCCTTCTTGGTCGGTCACTACAGCTGAGCGGCGGGGTTCGGATAGGGGGTTGATAGCTGTACTTGATGTTCTTTGTGAAGGTTTTGAACTCTGTAAAGGAAAAATAGGTCAATGCTCGGGCGCGTCTGCGTGTGCGTTGCGTATGTGTATGCTCGATAATACATCCCTTGGCAGGGCCTAATAAGAGACTTTACTTGAAGTCACGCTAGGGGCTCGCCCGGTCCCGATCCGACGTCGCCAGAGGGCTCGCATTCGACGCGAAACGCCCATCCGTTGGCCAACCGCTGGAGGGATTCGTTGCATTCCCGGACAGGCGATTACTTCGCCCAACCCCACGCCGTACTTTACTGGTACAATCCAAAACCGTTATTACCCAATTCCCATTTTTTTTCGCCCTCGGCGTTTCTCATCACAGGTCGGAAAATTGCGCGGCGACGAAGCCCGAGGAGGTCTCGTCCCTGACCTCGGCGAGGTTGCTCAGAATCTCAGAGTTGAGCAGGGCTTCCAACACCTCGTTGCCGTTGACGAACTTATCCTCGTCGTTCCCGCCGAGCGCGCGCGTCTCGTTCGCCATCCTCGCGACGAAGTGCACAAACGAGTTGAAGTTGTCATCCTCGAAGAGCTCCTTCGACAGTCGCAGAAACGTGAAGGAAGCCATCGGCGGGAGGAGCGCACCCTGGCGCCACAGCTCCCGGTCGCTTCCCTCGCCGCGGCAGTTGGTGATGATCTTGTCGTACGCATCCTGATCGAAGCGACACAGCGCGTTTTCTCCCGCAACCTTGACGCCGTACCGAGCGGCGGCGGCTCGAATCTGACGCAACAAACCCTCGGGCCCGCATCGGCTGAAGAAAGGGTGCTCGATGTCCCGCATCTCCGTGCACGTGAAGTTCAGCCTCGCGCCGTGCCTGCCGCAGATCTTGACGATGGGTTCGTACCCGTCGCGTTCCGGGACGTTATCGCCGCTTCGCGTGTTGAAATACCCGGCGGTGAGCTCCGCGGCGTGCGACCGCGAGTTGTACCACCAGTGCACCCCCGCGCACTTGATCGCGATCGTCGGGCAATCCCCGCACTCCTCCTCAAACACCGACCGCGCGCACCGGAGCATGCGATCGCCGTGCTCCACGAGCTCGCCGCTGTACCAGGATAAAAAGAACTGCCCGTACTCGCTGTCCCAGCTCCCGTGCTGCGCTCGAAAGAAACCCGTCTCGTGAGGTAGGTTATTGTACCCACCCGCGTCGTGGGGACCGGCGCCGCCCCACTCGATGTGGCCAGCCTCGGACCCGGCCCTCGCCAGGTTACCCAACGCCCTCTGGTCGTAGCACTGAAACTCGCCAATGCCCGGGAACTGCCACTGCGACGAGTTGGGCGAAATCTTATTCTCCGGGTACGCGGGGTATCGCAGCTCGCCGCACGGGCCGCACCCCACGGAGATTTCCTCGACGACGTCCATCAAGCCCCTCGCCTCGATCTCGTCCCTGAACGACTGCATGAAGTCGCGGTAGGACTCGAGCGGCGTTCGGCCGTCGAGCGTCTTGGCGTTGTCCGCCCAGAGCGAGATGCACTCGGGGTTTCGGTAGCCGTACTGGTCGGTGAAGAACAGATCCGGGTCCTTCTCCGCAGCCTCCAGCACCCACTTGGGCAGCGTGACGCGGAAGTAGTCCCCCACGTTCGCCCCGCACGCGTGGAACGACATCACCGCGTTGAGCTTCAGGTCAGCTTTCTTCACCATGCGGAGGAGCTCGACGTACGCCTTCCAGTCGTACAGCCCCGGCCCCTCGCGCTCGACGATGCCCCACCACACGTCGATCATCACACCCTCCACGCCAATCTTTTTCAGCGTCTGGAGCGACACGTCGAGCGCCTGCACGTGCTGCAGCTGTCCGTCGCGGGAGATGACGTCCAAGGGCAGCATGACGAAGACCGGCGTGGCAGACTTGGCGTAGGAGAAGTCGTGCACGATGGGAAACCCGAGGTCCCCGTCGAGGGCGTCGCTGCTGTACAACACGGCGTCGAGCTCGAGCTTCTCGCCCGCGGTGACGAGCGCCTTGTCCGTGTCCTCCTCTACCTGGCCCTCGGGGGCGGCGATCGCGCCGGTGGACAGCGCGGAGAGGTGACCGTTTCGCGCCATCTTCTGCGCCAGCGCCGGGGAGAGGTAGTCGAGCGGCATGAGCAGGTCGGTGCCCTTCTTGGGGGGCGAGCGCTTGGGGGACTTCGGCAAGTCGGCAGAGTCCACGCCCGCGGCTTCGAGCTCGGCGACGAGGCCCGCCTCCAGCTCACGTTCCGCGTTCATCGCCTCGCGGAGCTCGGCATCCTCGGGGGATTCCTCGGACGTTGAACCCTCCGACTCGTCCTCATCCGAATCGTCCTCGTCGTAGATGTCCTCGCCCCTCCTGCGGCGCGCCCCGGAAGTAAGAGTCTCGCTTCCATCGTCGGAACCCTTCTTCCCGGAACCCTGCTTCTTACCGTGCGTGGGGGTGGACGCGTCTACCTCGAGCCGCCAGCTGTCGTACTCGTCGTCGTCAAAGTCGTCGTCGTCGGGCATCCCGGCGAAGGTGTCGAACGATTCTTCCCCAAACGCCCGTCCTGCGCGCCCGTCAACCTCGTCCCCGTCGTCGTACGAATCGTCGATGTCGTAGTCGTCGTCGTTGAGGTCCACGGTCTGGCCCCTGGCGGCGCCCCTGCGGTTGCGAACGGCGTCGCTCACGGGTCCAGTCTCCGTGCCCTCCACGACCTCGTCGTCGGCGACGAGGTCGGCGGCGTCGGCCGCCGCCGCCTTGCCCGTCTTGCCGCCGGTTCGCTGGTTCGTCGGCGGGCTCGCGCCGTCGACATCGCCGGCGTCCATGCCCTCGTTGCCGACGTCCATGTCGGTGTCCAGGTCCTTGGACGTCGCGGCGCTCGCGATCACGCCGTGTCCGCGCCGCGAGCCGACGCGACCGGCAATTCCAATTCCAATTCCAATTCCGCGCCCGAACCGAAATCCAGGCTGGCACGGGCGATCCTCCGCGCGGGGCGACGCCGCGCGCGCGCCGGGGATGTCGCGCCGGGTTTTCCCAGCTGCGCACCGCGAGGCGCCCGCGGAGTCATCCGCCGTCGCGCGCGGGACGAACCCTCGCGCGTGGGCGCCGAGACCGCGCGCGGGATACCCGGTCGGCCGCGGCACCCGCGTCCCGCGGGCCGCCGGCGCAGGCACCGGTTGCCGCGCGGGTGCGGGCGCGGGTGCCGCGAGGCCCACGGCGCGCGCGCTTCGGTTCCGCGCCCCGTGACTCCTGCGGATGGGTAATGCGAGCGCGAAAAACGTCAGCGTCGGGTCGTCGACGGGCAAGACGGACGCGGGATGCTAGGGGACGCGCGCGGGCGGCCGCCGGCAGCGCCCGCACAGCAGGCGGGCACAGTCCGCGTCAGCTTTGAAGCGTCGGGGCGAGCGGGGGGGTGACGCGGACGAGGAATTCGAGCCGCGCGGGTCGACGCCAGCGCGGGCGGTGGCCGAGCGCCGCGCGCGATCTTTCGATCACGATCGGAGGGAACGATCGGGGAGGACGGAAGGGACGGAGGAGGCCCCGGGAGGGTCGACGCGTCCCGCTTCGCGGAGGGCGGGAGAAACAAAAACGAATGGAGCGGACCCGCACCTCTGTCCCCGCGGGTAACTTCCCGCGCCCCGTCTGGGGCCCGCGTGGGGCTGACACCGACCGCTGGTCGTGGTCAGGCCCGCGTCCACTTGCACGAGAGGGCGCTGCATGACGACCGAGCGCCGCTCCTCTCACACTATCGCCTATGCGCTCGAGACGCGCCCGTTTCCGGCGCCTCGGTGAACGCTAAAAGTTGGACCCGCTTCCCCCGAGGAGCGATTATTTTCGCCCGACGGTCCCGAAAACGCGCCGCCCCGCTGAACTGGGGCCGTCTCCGGACGCCTTATCGGCTCGCTTTCGCCGGAGGAACCTACGCACGTGACGTCTACGCCGCGCGCGCCTCCGTGTGGCGCTCGCGCCGCACCGAACGAGCCGCCATCTTCCCTACCCCTGTCGCTTTTTTCCTCGTTTCACTTTTTCGATCATGCCCATCTTCGCTGGTTCGCAAACCGTGAGTGCGAATGTGCTCTGCGATTCGGCACGGCTCGAAATGGGGGTCACCACGCGTGTGAGCCGCGTTTTGGGTGTTTCAGGCGGCGTATTTCGTGTTTTCGAATGTTGAGGTAAACTATGATCATTTTCATTGGTCGATAGATGTCCAATACATCAGCTCAGCCAATGAAAACACGCAAAAGCTTCCAATCGAAAGGCGGGAAAATTACATCCGAAAATCCGCTTTCGATATCATCGCGACACCCTGCTTTTCACGCCGCACCAAATCGGGCGTCCTGCCTCAATTTTGCGCGGCAGTCACGTCTCCGATGCAACGAAGGGCCGAAAGTGACGTGTCAGGTTCCGAATTCACCGCGGAATCACCCGTCGTCTCCCTAAGATTCCGTACGACCGCGCGTGGGCGGATAGCAATTGCGGGAATGTGCCGAAATTGCATTATGCGGAATAGTCACGACCGCGTTTCCTTTCTCAAATGGGATATGGGAGTGATATGGGCAATCTGTATGCACGGCCAAAGCGAATAGAGAGAAATGTTCGTAAGGTAATTGCCCTGTGGGGCGGAATCGCGTTATGGCCCCGTCGACTCACACGAGGCGGATGTCTTTTTTTGAGTCCGTGGCTCCTTGGAGGGTGACGATGTTACGCGGGGGTTGGGTGATTGGCCGTCGGCGTGAGGGATCGACCCGGACTTCGCGCCGTGTTTGACGGCGGTCCAGGGCGCATCGAGAGCTGAGTTTTTGACGGATCACCCTCGTCTCGCCGTTGAGCCGTCGAAACACATCTCGGAGGCGCGCAACTGGTCGCGTTCGGCCGACGGTTTGGCGAGGGAAAAGATCTCAAGAGGTGCGTAGTCAGCATCTCGCTTTTTACGGGAAAGCGCCCAACCACACGGGCGAGCGCGGGTCGATCGACGGCGTCGGAACGTGAGAGGTTCGGGTTCGCACGCGGTGTATCGACCCTGGGGTTGAATGGCGCGGCTCTCCAGGCGGACCCGCCGGGTCCTGGGCCTCGCCGCGGGCGCCGCCGCGTTGGGGTGGGCCGCGAGGGAGTGCGCATTGCGAAGCGACGGCTGGTTCGTCCGCGCCGACCCGGCACGGGCCGGTCGACGAGGGCGAGGACACCGCGCCGCGGGTCATCAGCGCGCGGATGAAACGAACCGTCCGAGGCTCCTGAGGCTGGAGCGCGAAGTGGTGGACGCGGACGAGACGGGCGACGATCTCGGCCGTCAGCACCATCATCACCATCATCACGGAGGCGACCGCTCCAGGAGCAGCGCGGCGTCGTCCTCCTGCGCGGGGTCTCGCCGCGACTCCTTCGACCACGGCAGCGATGTCGGCGGCGACGACGGCACCAACACCAGCACCAGCGGCCCGTCTTTGAACGACCAGAGCCAGCACGGCAGCGGCGACGCGGCCACCCCAAACTTTTTCGCATCCACCAAGTTCTTCGCCTGCCTGGAGCTGGAGGAGTCGCAGGAGCTCTTCGCGGCGAGCGAGGAGTTCGACGTGCCCCCGAACACGGTGGTGTTCAGACAGGGTGACGATTCGTCTTCGGGGATATACATCGTCGTCCAGGGCAGCCTCGGGGTCTACCTGCAAGAGAACCAGGCCGACGACGGCGACGGCGACGAGGAGGAGTCGACGGGCTCCGACGGAAAGAAGAAGGAGAAGAAGGAGAAGGAACGGAAGGTCCGGGGGACGAAAAAGACAAAGGCGCCGCTCGGTCCCCCGTTCCTCACCAACATACTGAGAGAGGGCGAGTCCGTGGGAGACATCGACGTGCTGGACAACGCGCCCAGGGGGGTCAGCTGCATCACCCAGGACGACGGCGCTCGGCTGGTCAGGGTCAAGCAGGCGACGCTGATGGAGTTCATCCGCGCGCACCCGCACACGCTGGAGACGTACGTGCAGCAGGCGGTGGCGAGGCTGTGGCGCGTGGCGCACTTCGTGCTCGTGGATTTCCTCGGTCTCCCACGGGGTCCGCCCACGGGAGACGCCGTGTCGCTCGAGGAGCCGCGTGCCATCGTCAGGACTCCTCGGCACTCGTCGGGGGGCGTCGAGGGTAACGGCTCCTCCGGGGTTAGTAACGGCTCCTCCGGGGGTAACGGCCGCGCGCCGCCCGCGAGCTTGCTCCTGAGGCACCTGCCCCACATCGTCGCGTGTTGCCCGCGCGTCGAGGTCCCGGACGACGGCGCGATACACCGCGAGGGCGAGCAGGCTGACGACTTTCTCCTGGTGCTCAAGGGAACGTGCCGATCGGACGCGGTGCCGTGGCCGAAAGGGAACGGCGCGCGGGGTCCGCCCGCGCGTGCGCCCGTGCTCATCGGCGCGAGCGCGTTCCTGACGAGGTCCGCGCGGCAGGAGACCCTGAGGGTGTCGCTCGACGACGAGGAGGACGACGAGGAGGACGAGGACAGCGGCGCGGCTGTGGCCGGCGGCGAAATACGACCCGCGAACCCCAAGGCGCCAGCTGTGTCGTCGTCGAGCAACCCTCAGGAGTGCGTGGTTTACTCCATCGGCGCTCTGGAACTCGCGGCGCTGAAGGAACGTTCGCCTGAGGCGTTCATCGCGACGGTGCTCGCGGCGTCGTGCTCCTTGTCCCCGCTCCTGCGCCGGTTCATATCGCTGGGTCTGAACCGGGTCTGGCTCAGCGCCGGCGAGGCCGCGTACCTTCAGGGCGAGGAGGCCACGAGCATGTACGTCCTCATCTCCGGACGCATTCGTCTGCTGCAGAACAGGGAGAAGAACCGGGCGATCGGCGCCGCGAACGACGTTCCGCGAACGACGACGACGACGACGACGAGCAGGCCCGGATTTGGAAGGGGCGGTTTCACCCACGAGGAACGCGGTCGCGGCGAGACCATCGGCGAGGCTCCCCTCCTCGCCGGCGGCCGATACCCGTCCACCGCCATGTGCCTCAGAGACAGCGAGCTGGTGCGAATGTCCCGCGGGGCGCTGACGCTGGTGTGCGCCAGGAACCCCGTCGCCGCGTCGCGTCTTCTCGAGGCGATGGCTCGCAAGCTTCACGCGACGCTGAAAGGCGCGGGCGCCAAGCCGGACATGGTCACCATCTGCCTCGTGCCGGCGACGGGTGCGGCGGACGCCAGGGCGACGGCGACGCTGGCGCGGGACCTGCGCCGCGCGCTGCGGGGATTCGGACCGACGCTGTGGCTCGACGAGGAGGGTGCTCGACAGGTGTTCAACGACGACACCGTGGGTAAGCTGCAGTCGAAGTTTTACAGGTCCAAGATGACGGGGTGGATGGCGCAGCAGGAGGAGAACTACCGGTTCATCCTGCTGCAGGCGGACGCCAGCGCCTCGCCTTGGTCGCAGGTGTGCGTGTCGCAGGCGGATAAGATTTTGGTCGTCGCGAGGGCGTCCAACCCCGATCCCAACCCGCAAGCGCACGAGCAGCGCCTCCTGTGGCGCAGGCGTCGGGGCGCGGCGACGGAGTTGGTGCTCGTCCACGACCCGGGAGAGGCGCCGCGAAACCTGCGACGGTTCCGCACGACGCGCCCCGACGTCGGACGCCACCACCCGCTCCGGCTGGAGGCTGAGGAGGACCTCCAGAGGCTGGCTCGGCACATCGCGGGTCACGCCGTCGGCGTCGTGTTGACCGGCGGCGGCGGGCACGGTTTAGCGCACCTCGGCGCGCTCCGAGCGCTGGAGGACTCGGGGGTGCCGGTGGACTGCGTGGGGGGTACGAGCCAGGGGGCGCTGATGGCGGCGTTGTACGCCAGGCACGCGTCCACGACGCACATGCTCCCGCGCGTCAAGGAGCTCGTCGGCGCGTTGTCGTCCCCGCGGCACCTCCTCACCGACCTGACCCTCCCGGTTCTGTCCATATTCTCCGGCAAGGGCGTGGACAGGATACTTCGAACCGTCCTCGGCGACACCGACATCGAGGACCTCTGGCTCTCGTTCTTCTGCGTCAGCACTAACCTCACGTCCGGCGGACTGAGCACGCACACGTCCGGCACCGTGTGGAGGTACGTTCGCGCGTCGATGACCATCCTCGGGATGTTACCCCCCGTGAGGGACGATCAAACTGGCGATCTCCTCGTGGACGGCGGCTACCTCAACGCGATCCCGGTCGACGTCCTCCGCGAGCGCATGGGGGTGGAGACCGTGGTGGTGGTTGACGTCGAGGATAACGATTACACGGCGTTTCGCAACCTGACCCCGCACGACGGCGGGTTGGGCGGTTGGCGACTCCTGTGGGAGCGGATCAACCCGTTCGGGAGCTGGCTCGGTCGGTGGTTCCTGGGACCGTCCATCGACGAGGCGTCGCCCGCGAGCGGCGGCGGCGGCGGCGGCGGGAGCGGGAGCGGCGGGAATCGAACCGGCGACCGCGCCGTCACCGCCGCCGCTCCCTCCTACGCCTCCCTGCTCAACGCCCTTACCACCGCCGCGTCGTCGCGTCACCTCGCGCAGGCGAGGAAGGAACACGCGGTGAACCTCTACCTCCGACCGCCCGGCGTGAGCGGCTGGGTCGCCCCGCTCACCCCGAATCGCGTCGACGCCCTCGTTCGACGCGCGCACAGGTACGCGTGCGGGGCGATCGCGGATTGGCAGCGCGCGGCGTCCGCGGAGCGGGTCAGGGACGCGAACGCCGCGAGGGCGGAGGCTCGAGACTTGGCAGAGTCGCGAGGCGCGTTTCACCTCGGATCGCCCGTGCGCGCTTCCTCCGCGGGGGACACGGGCGTGACGACCCCGTCTGCGGGGGGGGACAAGGGCGTGACGACCCCGTCCGCGGCGCACGGCGACGACGACGACCTCCTCGCGGCGGCGCGGGGGGGCGCGAGGGGAACGAAGGGGACGAGGGAACCGAACGACGCGTCACCGGGTTCGCTCGGCGACGGCGCCGGACGGCTCCGGACGACTTCGGAAGGGCTCTCGGTGCACGTCGGAGCCGGCGGGGGCGCCGCGCGATCGCCGCGGACGTCGCAGGGGCACCAGACGCCCCGAAGGATCAGCGCGACGCTCCCGCCCCAGCCCCCCGGGCACCAGGGCTTGCCCCCGAGGGAGTCCGGGAGGGACTGGTCCGAGTCGGGAAGGGACGACGGCGGCCGGTCGCGATGCTCCCTGTCCAGCAGCAGCTACGACACCGCGGGGTCCACGCACGTCTTCGGGAGCGTCGGCTCGTCCTTCGCGTCCATCGACCACCACCACGACGCGGCGTCCGAGCCCCGAACGACGACGACGACCGTTACAAAAGCCGTTACGAAGACGTCCGACGACCCGAGCGGGGGGAGAAATCCGTCGTCGTCGAGGCTGGGCGGGGGACTGGACGGGTCGGGGTCGGCGCTCGCCGCGCTTCAGGACGCGATCGCGAGCGGCGTGATCGACCCGCCGGCGGCGACAACAACGAGCCGGCCGCGTCGCAGGAGCGAGCCGGAGCCGATGCACCTGCAGTCGCTCCTCTTCTCCACGATGCACCCGAAGGACGCCGACGACGACGCCGAGGAGAAACCCGAGCCCAAGCGGCGCTCAGTCGACGAGCAGGAGTTTGCCGATCGCATGGGCATCCCACCCGCGTCGAACCCGGGGGCAACGACCGTGACGCGGCAAAAGACTTCGCGCGGTCTGCCGGTGATGACGCAGCTGGTGGACAGGCGAGCGCTCGCGGGCGAGACTCGTTGGGGCGAATGGCTCAGTCGAGATAAATCGCCGGGCGCGGGCGCGTTTGACTCGTTCCCGGATGAGCTGCCCAGCGCGTCGCCCCGGGGCAGCGGGGAGTGGCGGAGAAGGCGGAGTTTCAGCGCGGGGGATATGGAGCTGAGGGCGGCGGCGATGGCGGCGGTCAAGTCGGTTCGCGAGGACCAGGCGAGGTCGCGGGTGGGTTCGCCGGTGGCGTAAGTGTTAGACGGAGTATGAGTAGTGCGTGCGAAACGTTGGCGACGGCACTGTTCAGGTGGTGGTTTGGCTCAATTTTCGTGAACGCGCCGGAGGTCCAGTTTTTGGTTCGTCGAACCGAGGGCCCGTACAATCTCGAAGCTCAATTCAGCTCAATTCGAGGCTGAAATTCAGCCGAAAACGCCGGTCTCGGAAAAGTCTGGCTCGGAACGAACGCCAATGGATAGAGAGAGCACCGCCGCCTCCCGATGCGGTCCTCACATCCACCGCCGCAGGTGCCTTCTCTGGACACCTCAAAACCTCCTAAAATGGCCTCTTTCGCCGCCTCCGTCGCCAACGCGGCCGTCTTCCGCCCCGCGGTCGTCCGCAGGTGAGCGCCCGCCCTCCCCGCGCGTCTCCCCGCCCCCGTCCCTTTCAAGCCGGCGACGTCATCGTAACGTCGCGCGGAGCTTGCCGTGAAAACAGACGCTGAAGATCCCCCCGGTTCCCCGACGACAGGGCCACCCCCGCGTCCCGCGGTGTCCTCACCGTCCGCGCGGGTACCATCTCCACCAACGACTTCAAGGTGGGCGTCAACATCGAGGTGTCCTCCGCGCCCTGGAAGGTCGTCGAGTTCATGCACGTCAAGCCCGGCAAGGGCAGCGCGTTCGTCCGCTCCAAGATCAAGAACTACATCACCAAGTCCACCCAGGAGATGACCTTCCGCGCGGGCGAGAAGCTCCAGACCGCGGACGTTGAGAAGCGCAAGATGCAGTACACGTACATGGACGGCGATCAGTACGTTTTCATGGACATGGAGACCTACGAGGAGACCCGCATCAACGACGACGACTTCTCCAAGTTTCTCCTCGAGGGCCAGACGTGCGACGTGCTCTCGTGGAACGGCAAGGTCATCGGCGTGGACCTCCCGCTCACCGTGGACCTGGAGGTGACCATGACGGATCCGGGGATCAAGGGCAACACCGCGTCCGGCGGCGATAAGCCCGCCACCGTGGAGACCGGCGCCGTGGTCACCGTGCCCCTCTTCATCCAGATTGGCGAGAAGATCAAGGTCGACACCACCACTGGCAAGTACCTTTCCCGCGTCAAGGAGGAGAAGTAAGCGCTTCGCACGTGTTGTTAACTAAGTAGCCGCGCAGCGCGCGCGATTGCAGGCATAATATTTTTTCATTCGCACCCGACTCCTCGTCTCCCGCCACGGACTAGAACACAACCAAAAGCGAAGATACCCAAGAGGATGATGTGCCGAGAAAGAACGCCAGACGGTCGGGGCGCGCCGTCGGGGCGACGATGGGGTCGCGCAAGACGGCGGATTTCTTCGCGCGGGAGGCGAAGAAGCTCGGGTACGCCGCGAGGTCCGCGCTGAAGCTGAAGGAGATCCAGGACCGCTTCGGGGTGATGCGCCCGGGGGACGCGGTTCTCGACCTGGGATGCCATCCCGGCGCGTGGACCCAGGTGGCGTCCGAGCGGGGCGCCGGCTCGGTCGTCGGGGTAGACCTGACGACGACGCGTTCGGACGCGTTGGGTCCCCGCGTGGATCCGCGCCGAACGACGCTGACGGTGGCCGACGTCTTCGACCTCGACCCGCCCGCGCTTCGAGCGTTGTGCGGGTCGGGCGGGGCGTCGCCGGCGTCGCGTTCGCGACCGTTCGCCGCGGTGCTCAGCGACATGGCGCCGTCCACCAGCGGCGACGGCGTGAAGGACGCGGCGCTCTCTTACGAGCTCGCGGAGCAGGCGGTGCGGCTGGCGCTCGGCGCGCGCGCGCTCGCCGTGCTGGACGGAGACGACGACGACGACGACCGGGAAGGCGATCGGGACGGGGACGGCCATCTGGAGCACGATCCCGGGGTGCTTCGTAAGGGCGGATCCCTCGTGGTGAAACTCCTGGAGGGACCGGGCGGCGGGCGCGACGACCTTCAGCGGGTGTGCAAACCGCAGTTCGAGTCGGTGAAGTGGTTCAGGCCGAGGGCGACGCGACGGGAATCGCGAGAGGTGTTCCTCGTCGCCAAGCGCAGACGAGGATTCGCGTCGACGGCGTTCGATGACTCAACCCCTCATCAGGAGTTATCCAACGACGACTCGAACGACGAACGAGGGCGCGCGCACACACAGAGGGTGTCGAAGATACTCTCGCTGCGCGAGCTTTGCAGTCGCCGCGAGGCGGAGGCGCTCATCTCCGACGGCGTCGTCGGCGTCGTCGAGGCGGATGGCGGCGGGGGCGGTGACTCACCGGGCGGTGACTCACCGGGCGGCGTCGTCGTCGGCGCCGGCGGCCGCGCCGAGCTCGACGCGCGGATCGACGTCAGGGCGACGCACACCAATCGCCGCCTCAACGTTCGTCAATCGCGTATTGGGGGCGCCGCGGTGGCGCTGAACAAACCCGCGGGGTACGTCAGCAACCTTCCCGGTCCAATGGAGACGGAGGCCATCGCGCTTCTCGGCTTGGGAACAGGGAGAGAATCGGAGAGTCGGGGCGGCGGCGAGTTGAGCGTCTGCGGGCGCCTGGATAAGAGCTCTCGAGGCTTACTCGTCCTCACCGGGGACGGGACCTTGACCAGGGCTTTGGTCGCGGGCGGCGGGACGGCCGTTCCGAAGACGTATTTGGTCGAGACGGACCGCGTCGCGACGGATGAAGACGTCCGCGCTCTCAACGGTCCGACGTTGTTCGGACCACACGACGAGGCGCCGCTTCGGCCGATGCGCGTCAGGCGACTCGCGCCGACTCTGCTGGAGTTTGTCCTGAGAGAGGGCAAGAACAGGCAGGTTCGACGCGTCTGCGAAGGAGTGGGGCTGAGCGTCGTCGACCTGCTGAGAGTCAGGTTGGGGAGGAGCGATTTAGGAAGTCTGCCCGAGGGCTCCTGGCGAACGATGTCGAAAATCGAGAGCGACGAGCTCAGAGCGTTGAGGTTAGGTCGATAGTGTTTTTAGACGATGAAAGCTAGCTACGTCGGAACACGTCATCGATCGGTGCGGGTCATGCTCGCGATCGCGGACACCCCGGACGCGATCTTACCCACGTGCGACGCCACCCACGAGAGCATGATTCCGAGCAGACCCAGAAAGACCCCGGCGGTGAGTATCCACTCGAGGCGGTTCTCCGGCGCCGTCGTGAGCGCGCGAAACATCCACGTCCCCAGCGACTCATCCTTCCGTGTCGTCGCAGTCTCGGCGTCGGAGGTGCCGGTTCCCTCTACGTCGCCGCCGCACGTCTCTCCCTTCGGCGCGCCGCACGTGGAACACGCGGCGTCGTTTCCCTTTTCGTTTGCGCCTTCCTCTTTCCGCTTCCGCGTCTTTAAGTCCCACGCCTCCGCCGCGGGTGACGAATACTTGGGCGCGGGCGGCGCCTCGGGTCTCGGTGCGGTCCTATCGTGCACCTCGATGACCTCCCCGGTGACGTGCCACCTGTGCGCGTCGATTATTCTAACCTCGGCCGACTTACCCATCAGCCTCGCCCTGTTTGCCTCGCCGCCGGGTAACAGAACCTGCACGTAGGATTTAGTGTGCCCCACCAACGACACCTTGTCCTTGGCCACGTCCGTGACCCACACCCTCTGAGTGGTCCCGACGAGCGCATCGTGCGGCCTGTAGCTCTCTATGTACGCCGTGAGCTCGCGCGACCGCCGCTTCACCTCCTTCGTGTCCACCCGCTTCATCCGCGCCGCCGGAGTCCCGGGCCGAGGATAAAACTGGCTCAGGTGCAGCTCGACGAACTCGTACTTGCGGCACAGCGCCATCGTCTTCTCCCAGTCCTCGGACGTCTCGCCAGGGAACCCGCATATGATGTCCGTGGCGATGGTTATCCCGGGAACCTTCGCGAGGAGCGTGTCGGCGACTTTTTCAAACTCGGCGACAACGTACTCGCGCTTCATTCGGTCCAGCACCGCGTCCGAGCCCGCCTGCACGGGAATGTGCAAAAACGCGTAGACGCTTGGGTGGTGCATAGCCTCCGCGACGGCGTCCAAGTGCGCGAGGATGTACGGCGGGTTGGTCATGCCCAGACGCAGCATGCAGCTGCCGTCGGTGGGGAGCACGGCGGTGAGATCTCTGAGCAGTCGGGTGATGTCCGTGCCGAGGTCGATGCCGTACGCGCCGGTGTCCTCCGAGGACAGCCAGATCTCCGTGACGCCCTCCGCGATCGCGGTCTGCACGCGCTGTACGAGCGCCTCGGGCGAGTAGCTCCCCAGCTCGCCCCTCGCGTGCTTGGTCTTGCAGTAGGTGCACTGCCCGAGGCACCCGGTGGAGAGGGGCAAAATCTCGACGTGCTCGTTCCTGCGCACCTTGGGCAGGTCGAGCGACGGCAGGGGTTTCTTCTCCAGCAACCGCACGGCGTCGCCCGCGAGCGTGCGCTCCACAACATCCACGATGCGATCGATCTGAGTCACGCCGATGAGGGATAAGTCCTCGAGCTCCTTCGCCTTCTTGTCGCCCTGGGGGACGCATCCGGCGATGACCAACTTCTTTCCCTGCGCCTTTCCCTTGGTGATGACGGTGTTCATCGCGCTCTGGCTCGGATTCTTCACGGTGCACGTGTTCACCACCCACACATCCGCGTCGTCCGGGTCGGTGACGAGGTCGTAGCCGTACGCGCCGAGCTGCCCGGCCATGAACTCGGAGTCCGAGTGGTTGTGCGAGCATCCGAACGTCTTGACGTGCACCTTGGCGACGCCCGGCACCGCGCTCGCGCCCGCGGGTTTGGAGGACCCGAGGATCTCCGGGACGTCGTCGCCCTCCTCGTCGTTATCGTCATCGCTCTGGGCGCCGCGTCCGTCCGAGTCGTTCGCCCGCGACCTGTGCCCGACGCCGTCGGTGTTGGCGCCGCCGCCGCCCACCGCCGCTCGCGACGCCGATCGCTTGGCTCGAAGCGTGACGACCGGGGGCAGGTCGCGGGTGACCCGCACGCCGTCCGCGGTCTCCGCGCCGCCCAGGTCCTCGAGATCCTCGATATCATCCTCCACGACCGGCGCGATCGATGTCGACGCCGCTGTCATCGCGTGGCTGCCACACACCGCCGCAGCCGCGAGGTCAACTGGTGGGGTTGGGGAAAATCAGCCCCTCCCGCGAGCGCTGGCCACGGCTTCCGTCGAGCCGAGAGCCAGGCGTGAAGAAAAGCACGGTCGAGCAATTTTGGTTTCAAAGAGGGTTTCAAAGCGATTCTCGTTGACACGCTTTCGCTCGCTGCCGTCATAGGTTCCCGGGCCTTTGGGGCTTTCGACAGATTTCATGCAGATACCCGCAAGATACCCCCTTCAGATTTTATTCGATATTTTAGGGGTTATTCGGTACCACTTTCCCCGGCATTTGCCAATTTTTTCGTGACTGCCACGCTGGAGAGGTCGTTTGCCAAATGGCGGTTCGAGACAAAATTGCTGGAAACTCCCTCCACATCCACCGTAGATAGTTTTGTCGATATTTTTTGCGAACTTTTTCACAGCTCCAATCGGAACTCAAAATAGACCGTCGATTTGGTCCCGAGCAAAAAAACTTTATTGGCTTCGATCCGAAACTGAGGGCTCACAGCGCTCGAAGGGACATGCTGGGCAGGAATCAGCGAAATCGTATGGGCAAATTAGCCCAAAAACAAAAAAAACCCACCAACAGTCGCGTTTTTAAAAATGGCAAATGACGCAATATTATTGGCCGATGACGTGTTCTGAAGTGGAATTAGCCAATCAAATCACTCTGAAGTCTCCCGCACCATTTTCGCAGTTGCAACTAACCAGCCCGGCCGCAACTAACAAAATGAAATCTTTGCGCAAGATCCCCCGAAAATTTTCCTGCCACCAGAGGCGACCACGTCGACATTTATGTACGCGTTCATGGCGAGATACGACCCTTGGATCTTTGCAGCTGACTCAGGGTCCCGCTTCGAGCGTGACAAATACAGACTAAGCTGCATACGAATTCGGGCCTGAGGCTTCAAATAGAAGCTCCCAACAACCCCCTCGGCATAATCGCACTCGACCGACAGCCCCGCGCTGCACCGTCAACACGAACTTCGAAGTGAACGAGTGCGACAGCACGGCTCTTGGGACATCCCCGAATCCATCTCTCGCGTTCAGACACACGCGCGACACCAGGTACGCATCCACGGCGCGCTTTTCGAGATCCGGCTCCTTCGGGTTTTCCTCGGGTTCTTCTTTTTGCCGTGAAAGAACGGAGTGCCGGGCACGCGCGCGTACGGTTGCGCGCGCCGAACCCGCGCCTCGCTTTCCGGTGATCGGGTTTCTGCCGAGTGTTGATACGGATCTGGCGCGGTCAGGCCGCGGTTTACGCCGCGCGCAGCTCCACGGTGCCGCTCTTTCCGACCACATGTACCGAGGATTTTCTTTCGCCCGTTCCTACGTGGGAACGGAAATACCTGTGTCGAAAGACCGTCTCGGCACCCCTCCCGCCTGTTGTTCGCCCCCGCGCGCACACGTTTGGGCGCGTAAACCCGGTTGAAGACGCGCGACTGACGCGCCAATCACCCCACCACAGATCATGACGACGATGGATCCGTTCCCCAACTTCTCCCTCGACGGCCTCGGCCTCGAGCTCGGCCGGTGCGTCCTGTCACAAATTCCCCCCCCAATCGAGCTCTGTGAACCGTCCGTGGGGTGTTCGCTTTCTTCTCGGAGCGCGTGAAGAGCCCCGTCCCCCCGCGACCCCGCCGCGCCGCGCGCGCACGATCTAAACCGCGATCGCGCGCTGACCCGAACATCCCCTCCGTCTCCTCCCTCCGCAGCGGCTCCATGGGCGGAATCGACAGCGTCATCCCTTACGAGCACTGGACGTGCGTGCCCCCCTCCCCCCCCAAGAACCTCGCAATTTCCTCGGTCCCGGCAACCGGCGCTGGTTTCTCTTTCTCCCGTGAGATTTTCCAACTGACCCGCGGCGACCCCTTGCTCCCATCCATCAGCGTCGACGAGGACAAGCACTTCGAGACGTCCCTCGCTCAGATTGGCGATCTCGACAGCGACGACATGTGGGGCCAGTTCAGCGCCCACATCCCCGGCAAGTCCATGGTTGGCCTCAAGCGCCGATTCAACCTCCTCCAGGTGAGATTCAATTCATTCAACCCTAAGCGTCTGAGACGGTTTTCGCCGCGACGGTCGCTCCGAAACGCACGTTCACCCTAACCCTGACCCGCCCCCTTCCTCTCCCTCGACGTAAACAGGAGGACATCAAGAACATCGAGTCCGGCCGCGTGCCCCTCCCGCACTACGAGAACCACGACGGCGTGCTCAACACCGAGGGCGTCGTCGCGCCCGCCAAGGTTGACACCGCGCCCGTCGCGCCCGCGCCCGCGACGCAGACCAACTCCGGCGGGTCCAACGGCAGCAAGTCCTCGTCCAAGAAGAAGGGCGGCAAGGCTCCCGCCGCGAAGACCTCCGATCAGGAGCGTCGCAAGGGCATCCCCTGGACCGAGGAGGAGCACCGCCTCTTCCTCCTCGGCCTCGCCAAGTTTGGGAAGGGCGACTGGCGATCCATCAGCCGCAACTTTGTCATCTCCAGGACCCCCACGCAGGTTGCGTCCCACGCGCAGAAGTACTTCATCAGACTCAACTCCCTGAACAAGAAGGACAAGAGGCGCAGCTCCATCCACGACATAACCTCCGTCAACGGCGCGGGCGACTCGGCGCCCAACTCGTCCCAAAACGGCCAGCCCATGCCCACCATGGTCCCCATGCAGCCGATGGCGTCCGGTCCGATGTCGGGCAACGGGTACTACGGCGCTCCGATGGGTAACTCCATGGGGTACATGCAGACCCCGGGCATGCAGACCATGTACGTGCAGCAGCCCATGTAATTGACCATGGGGACGCTGTGCTTCGCTACGCCGCCGCTGCGCCGGGGAGGGTTGGGGGGAAGTGTACCATCGAGGGAGTGAGGGAGGAGGTTGGGACTGGAAAACGGTTGGAGTGACAAGGCGACGGGATGCAATTCGCCCGTACTGAGGAGGTTACACACATCGACGCGCGACACATTAGTCCGACGCGTCGTGAGGCGCACTGCATTAAGTGCGACTCTCGGGGATTTTTTTTGGGGAGAAGGGAACTCGCTACCTAAAGCGACAAGGAGACAACGACGACGCGAACGAACCGACCAAGATGAGTCGGAAATAAACATATTGTAGCATCAGAACGCGTCTGTAACTGATTAGAGTCTTCTTAAATCCACTCGTGTCGGTTTCGTTAGCCTAAAGGTTTGATTACTTCGTCGGTTGCTGTGCGCGCTGGCGTGATGAGCGACGCCTTCGGTGTTTTTCTAGTTCGCGCGGCGCTACACCTCGGTGACCTTCGCCTTAAGCATCGCGGTCACCACGCCCTCGTTCGCCTTGCACTGCTCACGGATGGTCTTCACCTGTGAATCGGCATCCTGCGCCAGCTGCGCGCCGATCGCGCTCTTATCTCCGCTTTGCTGTGGGTTGGGGAAAGGCGATGGGGCGCGAAGGCGTCAGTTTCGGATTTCCAGTTTTAGGGCACCCGAGAGATCTGGGCGGAAGACGGGGATCTCGCCGGGTCCGTGTTCACCTTCGAGAGTTTTTCCTGGTACACCGCCTCCCTCTGTGCCCTGTAGGCCGCGACTTCCGCCTCCGCCTCCTCCTTGGCCTGCCTCAGCCTCGCTGTCTTCTCTGTTGTGGACGAGGGGAGATGGAGGGGTCGGATTCAGTGCGCGGAGAGAGCAGGGTCGTCGCGGTGCGGATGCGGGCGTGGAGTGCGTGGGTTCGTACCCTGACGAGCGGCGTTCACGATTGCCTGTGCCTCCTGCTCGGCGGCGAGGAGCCTCTGGATCCCGTCCTGAGATTCCATGGCTGCGCGTGCCCGGGTGAGAACTGTCGGTCTCCTCGAAGAAACTTCCCCTCGACGTTCGAAGACGAGACGCAACTGTCAAATTTTGCCGAAGTTATTACGGACTGTTACTGATACCGTTTGATTCAGAAAACGACGGTTCAGGCGCGTCCCGCCCTGCAAATAAACCATCGATCTTTCCGTAAGACTAAGAGTATGAACTTTCACGTCGGCGCATAAAGCGAATAGGACATCCTCAAAGCTAATTAAAAAAATTATGCGGAACCGTGACTAATTTTACATATGGCGGTGAAAGTTCCGGAAGGGCCGAGAAAAAAAAAAGAGCAGGCAGAGAGCTTTCCTTCCCTCTCACCAGTTCGTCGACGTGTTCCCCGCGGTCGACTGGTCATTGCTTGTCGCGTCCGTGTCGAAGCGTAGCAACCATGTCCGTTACCCTCAAGGCTCCCGTGAAGGTGGGAATCACGCCCGTGACGTTAGTCTTCCGAACGGTAGCGTTGGCGGTGCCGCGCGGGGTCGCTTCGCGCGTTCGCGCGCGCATCCCGGGGCACCCGCATCGCGCTAGGGTCCAATGCCGCACGATTTTCCGCGTGGTCGCTCACCTCCCGTGTCCCGTCCCTCCCCCTCGACTCAGGTGCTCTCCGGCTCCAAGAGCCAGTTCGCCGCCGGCCAACTCACTTCTAAGTTTCAGAAGATGGCCGTCGCCGCGCCCGTGAAGGCCGCCAAGGTCAACACCACCGTCGAGAGTGAGTGCCACCTCCCAGTCTCCAAGCGAGCGAGAAATCTTTTTATCCAGTGAGGGCGACAACCCTACGCCCTGAGCCGCGTCGGAACCCGCGGTCGAGACTCGAACGCGAGCGCCGAGGGGCGACGCGACGCGACGTGTGGATTTGGGAGACACGCATCGGTGCGAGATGCGTGTCTTTCGGGCGCTGAGGCTGCGCATTCGCCGCGTCGCGCGCCCCATGGCCCCCGTCCGCGGACTCGGCAAAGGGATAGGGTTCGGGTGCTGGCCACTGCCGCGCGTTGGAGTTTTTTCTGTGTCTGACGTCTGGAGCAATCCGCTGACCTCTCGCCTCCCCCCTCCTCGAACCATCAGGCATCCAGGGCAAGTCCGGCCGCAAGTGCATGCTCACCGGCAAGAAGGCCAACAACGGCTGGACCGTGTCCTTCTCGCACATCCGCAACAAGAAGCTCCAGGGTGTCAACCTCCAGTACAAGCGCGTGTACTGGCCCGAGAAGCAGCGCTACGTCCGCCTGCGCATCTCGACTTCCGCGATGAAGTCCATCAACAAGATCGGTCTGGAGGCCATGGCCAAGCGCGCGGGCCTCGACCTGGAGTCCCTCGCCTACTCCGACGCCTCCGCGGAGCGCAGGGAGTGGCTCGTGGAGAACGGCGCCGAGCCTCAGCGGAAGAACAAGCGCGCGCCCAAGGGTCCCAAGCCGGTTTACATCCCCAAGTGGAAGGAAGCGCAGATGAAGAGGAAGGGCATGAACGTCGAGGCGGAGACCAAGAGGTTCGCCGAGCGCTGGGGCATGACCGTCGCGTAAGAATGGAGAGAAATACGTGAGATACGCGCGAGGTGTAGCTTTTAGGTGGGTGACGGCGAGGCGACGAGTGGAGGTCTCGAGAGGGAGGATTTTGATCAGCCCGTGTTGATAAGCCAATTCTTTATAACAGCAGAGATTGCACGCAAACTCGACTTGATCTCAGCCCATCATGCGGAGGCAAAAGTCCGAGCCGGACTCCGCGTCGAGCCCGAGGTCGTGCGGCCTCGCGCCCGCCGCCACCGCCGTCTCCGCCATGGTCCGATATTCGACCGGGTTTTGCACCAGCGTCGGAGCCATCCGATGGTTCACCGCCTTGACGCGCTCATGCTGCACGCCCCACGACGGGTCGTACAGGGGAACCCCCGTGCGTCTCATCCCTCGCTGCGGGAACCTCGCGTCGTCCACGGCGAAGGTGATGGCGTAGGTGTCGTGACTGGCGACGAGCGGTAACACGTCGCCAACCTGCACGCTCATCTCCTCGACCCACTGCACCGCCTGCTGCCAAGTCTGACCCTTCGTCCCATCGTGCGGGCTGGTGCTCAGGACGTTGTTCTCGTCCAGCCGCAGCTCGAACCAGAACGCGATCGCGTTGAAGACGCCCGGGTCGGTCACCGCTACGTCCTTCGCGACGTGACCCGGCGTCAGCGTCTCGGGCCCGATCTGCGCAAAGTCAAAGTCGAAAACCCTGAAGGGCTCGCCGAGCGGACGCCAGTCCCCCTTGCAACGCTCCAGGTTGTGACCCTCGTACGTGTCCCTCCACCGCCACCGGTTGCTCTGCTTCATCTCGAACGCCCCCAGGTCGCCGCAGGTGACGGTCGATATCCTGTACTCGATGGGCTGCGCAAAGACGGTCGCCGAAGCCGGCACCAGCGTCGTGTCCGGCCTCAGCAGCCGGTACCGGGCGTTGGCGAGGATGTGCAGCGCGCCCTCGCCGATCAACCCGGAGTCGAACACCTCGTACACCATCAGGTCAACCTTGCGATCCAGCTCCGGGACGGATCCGTCCGTCTTGATGAGGCCGCCGCCGCCCTCCGCCGCCTCGCCCGGCACGGGCTGGAGCCCCCGCGACTCCTTGGTGAAGACCCGCCTCACGTCCCTGTTGAGGCACAGGACCTTGTGCGCCAGCCCGTTCATGCACACGTTCTCCTCGCCCGCGTCCACCATCGACGGTGTCTTCTCGACCGCGGCGACAAAGTCCGCGCCCGCCCGCGCGGCCATCATCGCGAGCAGACCGGAACCGCTCCCGGCGTCGAGCGCGTCGATTTTACCGCCGCTTTTCTTACGCCGGTTCACGGCGGCGACGATGGCGGCTTCGTACGCGTCGTTGCGGCCGGCGTCGTTGAGCATGTCGTAGTGCCACTGGGGTATGTTACTGTGCCGAGGGCGGGTCGGGGGCGGGTCGGACGTGAACAAGATCTGGCCGGCGTCGCGGCGGACGCGAACGGTCACGGGCGGGCCGTTTTTCCCGACGGGGAGCTCGTCCAGGTACTGCACAGCCACGCCCCACGACTCGGCGTCGGACACGAAACGGTCGAAACGGTCGGAGCCCGAACCGTCACCACCGACCGCCGGGGGCGTCGCCGACCGGAGCCATTGGTTCCCGCCCATGTCCAGCTCGAACCAAAACGCCACCGCGTTCCACACCCCGTCCTTGAGCGGCTTCACCTCGATCTTAACGTCCGACTCAAACGCGGCGGCGCCGCCGAATTTCTCCTTGTCCTTGTCCTTGTCCTTGTCCTTGTCGTTCCCCTCGTTCGTGTCCCCTCGCGCCGCCGCCGCTCGCAACCGCGCGGTGAGGTCGATGTCGGCGACTTCGAAGTGTTCGGAGAGCACGTCGTGGGGCTCGTCCGCGAGGTTGAGGAATTTCGCCGCCTGCGGGTGCCACCGGTACTGGTTCAGGCTCCGGAGGTCGAAACCGCTCACCGTCTCGGTCCGCAACGAGAGCAGCGCCGCGCGAACCACCACGCGGCCCGGGACGCACACCGCGTCCGGTGCCGCGAGGTTCGTACCGACGTGGTCGATGGCAGACAGGAGGCCGAAGCCGAGGCACGAGTGGTCCATCAGATCGGTGATCACCACCTTGCATCGCTCGGTGACGTTCGCCTCCTTTTTCTTCGACGTGGACGAGTCCTCGCAAGAGTCCGCGGCTTTAGGGTTAGGAACCACCTTGCACATCTCCAGCTTCTGGTCGATCATGACGATGGAGGGTTGGACGCGCGGGTTCTCCCTTATGCACTGCTTGGCCATGCGGTAGTGGAACCTGCTTCGATCGACCGCGAACACGGTGCCGAATCCCGCGGCGGCTGTCGTCATCGCGAGCACCCCGCCGGCTCCGTTGGCCACCGCGAGCGCCGGTTCATCTCCGACCGTTTCGAAGACACGAACCGCCGCCGCCGCGTACGCGTCCAGACGGCACCGATCCCTCAGCGCCGGCAGCGTCTTCTTCGGCGCGTCGAGCTCCGCGGCGGCGACGGCGAAGTTGAGAGCCATCGCCCTTCGCTCGTCTTTCATGAACCGTCTTTTATCCGCCACGCGGGCTCGCATTAAGGGCAGGTACGTCGGACGCCACTCGTAGTCCTCCACGTCCCACTCGTATCCGCTGTTCTGCTGGCGCCACGCGCTCAGTATGTTCTCCCGCGCGTCCGCGCGTCGTGCGACGCGCAGCCTCTGCGCCAGATCCCGCCGTTGCGACTCGACCTGCGCCACCACCCGTCCGGTTTCCTCCGCGGCGAGCTCCGTCGCGGCGGCGAGCCGTTCGGCGATGTCTTTGCTCCCCGGCGCGAGTAAATCCGCGCGCTGGAACGACCTCGCCGCGGCGATCCACTCGCCGAAGCACGCGAGCGCGCATCCGAGCCGGTAGTGGCCCTTGGCCCATTCCGGGTCCAGCTCGACGCATCGCGTGGCGTCGAGTAACGCGCCGTCGTGTTCTCCGAGCGCGAGCTTCGCGGCGCTGCGGTTGCCGTGCAGGACGGCGTCGCCCGGCGCGCCCGCGATGGCCTGGGTGTACATTCGCACGGCGTCTCGCATGCGTCCGGCTTTGAACGCGTCGTTGCCGCTCTTCTTGGAGCGGTCCACGGCGAACTGGACGAGCTCGGGGTTCGCCTTGAGATCGTCGATTGTCATCTTGGACGACGCCTCGATGGACGCGATCACCTCGGGCGGGACGTCGTGCCCGATCTGGATCGACTCGTCGCGCCGGGGCATGGCGAGCGCGTGGTTTGGCGTGATGGACCGATGCGATGGTGCGCGGTGGGTAGTGGGCGGGGGCGCGCGCGACGGGGGCGGCAAACCCGGCGACGCGACGGCAACGCGCGGGAGGCGAGCGGGCGGGCGTTACGATCTGTGCTGGTATCGGCCAGCAGTCAAACATTTCAAAATCGCGGGCCCCCCACCCACTCTCACCACTGCCCCGGACGCCGCGGACGCAGACGAGGGAGTCGAACATGGACGATCCCGAGCTCAAGGCAAAGGCACGCGATGTCTTCACCGCGCTCACCGCCAACGGCGCCAGCTTCACCGAGTTCCTCGACGCGGACTTCAGCGCGTGGCGCGTCTTTTTCCGCGGACTGAAGGAGCTGAGCAACGACCAGACCAGCGCGCTGGGCGAGCTCGCCGCGGGCGGCTTCCTCGGCAGGAACGACATCACGATGAGCAACTGGGGCAAGAGCGTGAAGGAGCGGTCGGAGCTGTTCAAGGAGGAGTTCGATCGCTTCATCGGCCTGCCGGAGGTTCGCGGCGCTCTGGCGAAGGACCTCGGGATGGCGTCGCAGGCGCCGCCCGCGTCGCCCCTCGCGGCGATGCGCGCGGCGGCGTCGCGCGAGGCGTCCCCCGCCAAGGAGAACGCGGGGGACACCGCGAATGACGCGGCGCGGCACCGAGGAACCGAGCACTCGCCCGCCCGTGCGATCGACGGCGGCGACGGGCAGGGAGCGTCGGCGCATCATCACGGGTCCCATCATCCCAAACCGCCTTCGCCGCCGCGAGCCGCCCCGCATCCGATGCCCCCGGCGATGATGGCGAAGACCCCGCTCCGCCCCGACGCCGCCGTGGAGGTGGTCACCAACCCGTCCGCCGCGGCCGTCGTCGTGGACATCAGCGCCACGCACGTGCCCGTCGAGCACCACCGCGAGAGGATCATGGCGTACCTCTCCGGCTTTGAGAATCTGCTCGCGTCGCTGCGGGTCAAGACGGATGCGCTGGCGAGCGCGCCGCTGGTGGACGCGCCCGCGGCGGTGGAGGAGCTCCGGGGGCGGCTAGACGTGGCGCTCGAGCGAGTGGCGGGGATGATCGCGGAGGAGTCGGGGGCGTGAGGAGGGGTCCGCGGAGCACCTTCCTTTCGGGACGGACGGGCGAGTCGCTCGGAAAGCAAAAGTTTAATCATTCGCCCCGTGTAACACAACCAACTCATCGTCAATCTAACGCCCGTCACGACTATCGCCCGTCCGCGTCGTCGTCGGGTATCGGGTCGTTTATGCCCGGGTAGTCGTCCCACGACCCGGCGTTGAACGCCACGGGCGGCCATCGCGGCGGGTCGTACCCTTTCCCTCCAAACGGCGTGCACCGAGCCAGTCGCCAAAAAGTGAGAAGTGAACCTTTGCCGGCGCCGAACGTCCTGAACGCGTCCATGGCGTACTGGCTGCACGTGGGCACGAATCTGCACGCGGGCGGGGTGAGCGGGGAGATCTGCGTTCGGTAGAACCTGATCAACGCGAGCGCCAGCGCCACCACCGGGCCGTCCGCCCGATCCTCCCCATCCCCATCCCCAACCCCAACCCCGTCCGCCCCGTCCCGCGGTGTCCTCGCGACATCGTCCCCGTCCGGCTCGCCCCCGTCGTTCACGTCGCCGTCCGTCGCCCTCGGGGATACGTGGATGACGTCCTCGCGTCGTCGCCCCGGCGCGACGCGGGGTTTCCGCCCCCGCGCGACGCGAACGCATCGAAGGCACGCGGTCGTCGTCGTCGGTGCCAAGCGACGGTGCCGCCCTCTACCCCTCCCGTCAGATCCGCGCGGCGTCGCGGACCCGAGGGCGCGACGGCCGGACGTCGACGCGCCGTCGATCCGACGGGTGAGTCGCGGCGCGACCGCGAGGCTCGGAACCGACGCCATCGCCGTCGTATCTCCCGGCGCCGCGGGCCTCGTGCTCGCGGAAGTGAAGAAACGTACCGAGCGCCGCCCGCGTGGTTCGCTGTGCAGACACGATGAAGGAGCCGCGCCTGACTGCGTGCCGTTGCTTTGGGTCATCAGTCCGCAAGCGCGTCGCGCGGTGGGGGGGGATGAGTCCACTGGGAATGGGCCCGCCGGCCATCATAAGCAGCCCGGCGCTCGTCTCCGCGCTTCTGGCGTTCACGGTGGCGCAGGTGGCCAAGGTGTTCACGCACTGGTGCGCGGCCCGTCCCGTCATCCAACCCCCGACCGCGCCACCAATTACCCCCAAGATCCCCCCCGCCTTCCTGCCAAACGCGCTGACATCCAACGCCGCCTCCCACCGACGATCGACCGCGCAGGCACACGACGGGTAAGCTGGATTACGGCCGGCTGGTGGGTAGCGGCGGGATGCCCTCGTCTCACACCGCGCTCGTCGTCGGCCTGACCACCAGCGTCGGGCTGAAGGAGAGCCTCGACTCGTCCATCTTCGCGATGTGCCTGGTGTTTTCGCTCGTGGTGATGTACGACGCTACGGGGGTGCGGCTGCACGCGGGGCGGCAGGCGGAGGTGCTGAACCAGATGATCATGGAGCTACCGGCGACGCATCCGGCGAGCGAGTCCCGCCCTTTGCGGAACTCGCTGGGGCACACGCCGCCGGAGGTTGGCGTCGGAGCGATTGTCGGCCTGGTGGTTGGGTACCTCCACTACTCCATCTGGATCACGCAGTGGGGACCGTGAACGCGGCGGCGGTCGCGCGCTCGACGCGGCTCGACGCGCGCCGAGCGGTGACACGTCGTTCGCCATCGTATTATTTCATTAGCCGTTTAATCCGCACGCAGCACACTAGCGCGAGCGTGACGCTCTACCCGCTGCGGGCGTCGAAAGCCAAAATTTATTTGGTCGCCGTTTGGTCGCCGTTTGGTCGCCGTCTGGTTGCCAAACGATCAGCTGGATTTATTCCCGCGCGGCGCCGCCCTCTTATCGCGACGCCCGCGTCGCCCTCCGTCCGCCACCATGACCGCTCCGGCGACGATGGCGAACCCGCCGGCCCAACCCATAGGCGCCATCCTCTCGCCCATCATCGCGAAGGCCCACGCCGCGCCCCACAGCGCCTGGGTGCTGATCAACACCTGCGCCTCCGCCGCCGCCACCTTGGCCTGCGCGATCGTCTGCAGCCAACTGCACGCGAAGCCCGGTCCGACGGCCAGGAACACGACGCGTCCCCACGTCGTCGAGTTATCACGCCACGGAAACGCCTCTCGAGCGATGGGCACGCTCCCTGTGCGGCCGCGCGAGAACCGCCCTCGGCGAAATCCCATGTGCTCGGATCCACCGCGAAAGAACCTCTCGTCGAACGCCCACCAACACGCGTAGCACGCAAACATCAACACGTTCCGCCATATCACCAAAGGCGCCACCGGGAGCGTCCTCGCGTGCTTCGATATCCGGAGCAAAAACGTGGCCCAGACGACGGCGCCGGCGAGGATCAAACCGTCGCCCAGCGTCGTGTCCGCGTCCTTGGCGTCCTCGTCTAGGGCGGCGGAGTAGTCGGAACTGCCGGGTGTCCTGGAGGAGACGATGAGCGCGGTGCCCAGCACGCACGCGGCGGCGGATGCCCACGTTCGTTTGGCCACCGGCGTGCCAAACGCCGTGGCAAAGAGCGGGACGACCACCGTCGACGTGGTCGCGAGGAAGCTGGCGCGCGTGGCGCTGCTGTGGTCCACTCCGCACGACTGTAACCCGACGGTGAGCGCGTGCAGCGCCGCGAGCTCGGCGGACGCGGCGAAGAGCCTCCTCTTCGTCGATCGTTCGCGGGAGCGCGCGGCGGCGGCGGGCGCCCTCGTCGTTGGTGGCGTCGTCCGCGCGCGTCGTGATCCGCCGCCCTCCGAGTCGCTGCCTCGTCCCTCGGCGTCCCCGCCGCCGTTCGTCGCGACCAAGCGTCGGCCGCGTCTACCCTCGCCCCGGAGCGGCGTGCGCGCGTTCGGGTATCGATCCCTCTCCCGGTCCTCGTCGTCGTCCTCGTCGTCGTCGTCGTCGTCTGGCTTGCCGTCGCGCGTTGGAGTGTTTTTCTCTCGCGATAGCCGTCGCATGACGAGGTGCTGCGCGACGCACATGGCGGCCGTGATGGCGCTCCGGCTCACGTTGAGCTCCGCGGGCGTGGGTGTCTCCCAACCGTCTTCGCTCGTCAGCATCAGCCGCATCGTGGGGTGATACGAACCCCAGATGGCGGCGGTGGCCATCAACATGGATTCCGGCGAAACGTTCGTAACCCCGAAGGTCCACCGCGCGCGGCGCGCGCGTGTCGGTTTGCCGAGGTCGAGGCGCCTCGCGACCGACGTCCCGATCGACGCCGGTCCTGGTCCCGCGCCGACGTGGGTGCGACCAACCTCCACGTCCTCTTCCGTCCGCATGGTGGCGCGCCGAGCCGATGCCAACCGAGGTGACCGCACGCTCAACCCGAACTTTGTGCTGACGCACAGTTTGGCATTTGCGAATATGGGTCCTGCTGATGTCTCTATGGACAATCAGTCAGAGTAACCTGACTTGGAGAAGAAACCACCGAAAACCAGCAGCCCAACGCACACATTTTTCCTCGGCAGCGTCCCAGATGGTTCAAATTTTGCGGAGGCACGACCGCAGCCACGATGGCGAAGGTGGCGGGCCTCTCCGAGGAGCTCCGCGCGTTGGACGCGGAGTTGCGCTCCTTGGGCGGCGGAGGTAACGCCGCGATCGCGCCCGCCGCGGTTTACTGCAGCGTGTGCCCCGCGCCCGTGCGCTCCGCGACCGTGGGCGGTGCGAGTCGGCACACGGACGGAAGAAGAGGCGACGACGAGCCCGTGCCGGCGGTCGCGTTGCTGCCCGGCGGCGACGGCGTCGCCGTGAGGGACCCGAGCGACGATACCTCGCAGGAGCCCCGGCGGTACAGGATGACCGCCGCGTCCGACTCGGGCGACGCTCCGGACGAGCTCGCTCGCGACGTGTGCGACTGGCTCATGCGGGGCTTCGACGCGCTGGTGGTGACGCACGGACAATCGGGCACGGGCAAGTCGCACGTGACCTTCGGCGGCGGCGGCATGGGCGTCCACCCGTCGCCAACCGGCGGCTTCGACAAACCCGGCGTCATCACCAGGCTCTTCCGCCTGGTGTTCACGCGGGCGGCGAGGGAGGAGGCGGCGTGGAGACTCGCGGAAGATGCCAGGATGCACGCGGGTGCACCGGAGTCAATCGCCGACGAGGTTCGACACAGGTTCGGCGTATCGTGCTGGGAGATGTCCCCGGACGGCCGCGTCGTGGATCTCCTCGACCCGACCGGCGACGCCCGTGGCCTCGCGCTGGCGTCCAGCGCGAGCGGGCTCGGCGACAGGTACGGCGATATCCCGAGCGGCGGCGGCGGGGAATCGAATCGCGGAACCTCATCGTTTGAATCGTTTCGAGCGTGCGCCGTGGAGGTATCCACCGCGGAGGAGGCCGAGGCGGTCCTCGCGCACAGCCGCCGAGCGTCCGCTAACTGGACGCTGCCGCGGATGCGTGCGACGGCGGCATCTGACGGGTCCCGTGACGGTCCCGGTAACGGTCTGTCCGTCGCGCCGGGACCGTGGGCGGGCGCGGCGGCTCGAGTGCGATCGAACAGGTCGCACGCGTTCGTGCGCCTGACGGTGGTGAGGGAGCCGGAAGGGGTGGTGAGCGAGTGCCACGTGTGCGACCTCGTGGGTGCCAGGGCGCTCGGGTTGGCGGAGCTGCACGACGGTTCGTCCGACAGGTCGAGCGTCGAGGGCGACCGCGACAGGCGAGGCGCCGCCAGGCAGTTGCTGGCTTTCTCCAGGGTGGTCGACGAGCTCTCCAGACGGGCGCCCAAAGACGGCCCGGACTCCTCGGAGGGCGCCAGGGAGTCCATCACCGCGCGAGCCGTGCGCGGGGCGCGGGATTCGCGGCTCACTCAAACCCTCGCGCCCCTCATGGCGTCGGGCGCGAGGACCTTCATGCTGTGCACGGTGTCGCCCCTGCCCGACGACCACCTGGACACGCTCAACACCCTGCGAGTCGCGCAGAGATGCGCGAGGATCGACGCCGCGTGCGTTCGCAGAGTCCTCGCTCCGGAGCACAGAAGGGCGCTGCGGTCGAGGTTCACCACCCTTCGCGAGGCGGTCGCGAGGGCCGACGCGGTCGCGGACGCCGCGCTGGTATCCGCCGCGAACGCGGGGGTGGTGTCGACGACGGAGGCGCTGGCGAGAGCGGCGGAGCGAGCGGAGTGGGGCGACGTCGTTTCGGATCCGCCGGGTGCTGGCGTCGTTTCGGATCCGCCGGGTGCTGGCGACGTTTCGGATCCGCCGGGTGCTCGCGAGCCCCTCCTGAGCCCGATCAAGGCTGCGAGGATACCCGCGGGCCTGATGCCCGGTCGCACGCCTCCGAGGACGCGACCGTCGAACCTCATGCGGGAATTCATGGAGGACGTGCCCGAGTCGTTTCGACCGGCGGACGAGTCGGTGACGACGTCGTCGATCGATCGCGACGGGGACGGGGACGACGGGCGGGGGGAGTCCTCGGCGGAGCTCGGCGCCAGACTCGCCGCGCTGAAAGACGAGTTCACCGCGATGTACGCCGCCGTCGACCACGGCCGTCGCGAAGGGGCGGTGAATGTCGCGGCTACAGGGGGCGAAGATCAAACGCGAGCCCGGCGCGAGGGAACGGGGCGCGCGCCGGACGACGCGCAGAGGGACGAGCGCAGGCTGAGGCGGACCCCGCCGACGAGCCCGGGAAAATACGTCGGCAATCGCCGCGTGAGGTGGCCCGACGATTCAGACGCCAAAGACGCCCACGACCGTTACTTTGACGAGAAAGAGAACGTCCCGATCGCGGCGGAGGACCCCAAGCCGCGCCCGCCGCCGCCCAGCCGCGGTCCGATACCCACGAACCCCGAGGCTCTGCGTTTGGAGGTTGAGGAGCAGCGGCGGCGGTACGACGCTTTGCTGGGTATGTTGCACGCCGAGGAGTCGGCTCGTTTAAAGGCGGAAGAAAAAGCCGCCGCCGTGGCGCACGACGCCGCCGAACGCGTGGTGGCCGCCGAGGCTGCCGCCGCGGACGCCGCGCGCTCGAGCGTGGAGGCGAAGGCTCGCGTCCGCGCCATGGAGGACGGCACCGATTACGCCGAGATTTTCGCCCGGTACGAGATGGACATCGACGCCCTGGACCGCGAGTGCGCCAGGCTGCGGGAGGAGGCGTTCTTGGCGCACGTGGCCACGCAAGGGGACGTGGACACGGGCGGTGACGAGGCGTCGCGCGTTCTCAACGCCAGCGCGGACGTCCAGAGGCGCGTCGGGGCGCTGAAACGCGCGCTGCGAAAGAGCGAAGAGAGGGTGGACGAGCTCGAGCGAACTTTGTCGGAGCTCCGGCGGCGCGAGCGGCTGATGGACCTGCACTCCAGGCAGCACGACGACCAGATCCGTCGCCTCCAGGCGCACGAGCGGCAGATCGTCGCGCTGCGAGCGGAGCTCCAGCGCTCGCAGCTCTCCGCGGCGAGGAGCGAGGCCAGGCGCGAGGAATCGCAGAGGGACGCCGCGCTCGCTCGAGCGAGGGAGAGCGGGTTGCGGGAAGATAACGCGCAGCTCGCCGCCGAGGTGGAGCGCCGCGGGCGCAAGATGCGCGCGTACGAGAACCGGGTGGACGAGCTCGAGCAGGCCAGGCGCGTGGGCAGGCCGGGGGGTACTAAAACGACGATAAACTCCGCCGCGAGCGACTTCGCGACGCGAGGCGACTACGACGCGATCCAGTCGGAGCTCGAACTCCGCGACGTCGCCTCGCAGCTGAGACGCGCCGTGCCCCCCGGGGCGTCCGCCAGGGCGGACAGGCTGTTCGACGCGCTGTACGGCGAGCTGGACACGCTGCTGAGAGGGACGCGGGGAGACGAGGGTAACCTAGGGGGCGCCGAGGGGTACGCGGGTACGGACGGCGGGCGGCGGGAGCCGTGGCGCGATTACCTCGACCCGAGGGCGTCTTCGTACGGCGGAGATGGGAGAGATCGATCGTCGTCCGGAAGCCGTCCGGAAGCCGTCCGGAAGCCGTCGAGCCCGAGCCCCGAGCGGCTGAACCGCGCGATGGCGGCGCACGTCGAGCGCATGGCGCGCTCCAGGTCACCGGCGACCTCGCCGCGACGGGAGGAAGGCCGGCCAACGGGAGGGGAACCTCGCGGGCGATCTCGCACGCCCCCGAGGGTCGTCCCCAAGCGTCTCACCCTCGCGCGTAAAGGCGCCGATCGGACGCCGAGCGGACGCCACCACGACGACGACGACCCGCTCGCGCTCGCCGCGGAGGAGGCGGCCGGACGCGGGTACGGACACGGACACGGACACGGACACGGCGGCTCGGGGGGTGCCCACTCGAGCCGACGACGCGTCGCCCACCGTTCGCCGTCGCCGTCCCCGTCGCCTCCCGTTTCGCCCCGCGCCGGTTCGCTTCCCGACTACTCGTCCGTGCCCGGCGGGTACGTCCCCGGGCAGCACAGCGCGGCGAGGGCCGCCGCGAGGGCGGGTTTAGGGGGCGTGACGCCTTCCGCGTCGCCGCGAGCGATGGCGAAGACGCGAGGTTCTCTCGACGCGGACGCGGTCCGCGCGCTCGAGGCGGCGGCGCGCTCGCGATCGCCCGAAGAGGGAGGGACCCCCGGCGCGACGTCGCCGAGGCGAACGGACGGGCTCTCGCGAGGGGGCTGGCAGTCGGGGCCCCTGGCGCCTCCCCCCACGGATGATCGCGCAAATCGCCACGTGTTGGATTCGTACGCGTCGATGCTCCAGTCTCCGGGGACGTACGAGACTGGGGCGCCGCCGTCGTCGCTGGCGAGGTCGCCGCCGGGATCTCCCAGGCCGTTCTATCCCAGCGGGCCGACGCCGCATCCCGACGGCGGGTTCCGTTAGCGAAGGTATCGGCTGCGAGTGGCCGTTTTTCGAGCGAGTCCGTTTTTGTCATTAAAAAAAAGACCCATTTCCGAAACGCTAACCTAAAGGAAAAGGAAAAAATCGTATGGCGAACAGTGAGGGACCAGTGAGGGAAGGGTGGCGTCAGGAAATGATGACGTGGCCGATCCTGCGATTGGCAGCTATCCACAGGTGAAGGCGAAAAGGGTCGCGCTGCCGTCCACCCACACCGACGCCGCACACCGCAGCGAAGGACCCACTTTTGGAAACAAAGAACGAAGATGTCTTGCATCTCTGCATCCGCCGCGACCTGCCGCGTGGCGCCCGCCGTCCGCGGCCAGCGCTTCAACAAGCGCGCCGCGACCGTCGCTCCCAGGGCCCACAACAGGCGCGCCCTCGCCATCCAGGCCGCCGTCGACCTCAACGGTGCGCGCTCCACCGCGCGTCTCTGCTCGTTTTGGATCCCGATCGGGCGCGGGATCGAGCTGCGTGATCGACGGGCGCCCTCCATCGCCGCCCCCGCATCGCGTCGCGCCCTCCGCGCGCGCGATCCCGCGCGCCGCGTCGTCGCCGAGGAGCATTCCATCGCACCTTTTTTCACGCCTTTTTCCCGGCGCCCCGATCTGGCCGCCCCGGCTCACATCCGTGCCTCCCCCCGCGTGCGCCCGCTCGCACCCCACGCGACACCACTCCTTCGACGAACAACATCGTCTGACCCCCCCCGTCCCCTTCCTCTTTTAACTCAAACAGCGGTGACCTTGGCCGACACCAAGCGCAAGTTCGTGGAGTCGTACCCTTACCCGATCCCGTCCATCTGGTCCGTCGCCGTCAACGAGCTCCTCGCGAACCAGCACTTCGTCCGGTACAGCACCAGGTACAGCTACTCCAAGCTCTCCTCCCTCGGATTCGTGTCCGTGTACGACCAGCTCTTCGAGGGCTTCCCGTCGGACGAGGAGAAGGCTAAGATCTTCGACTGCTTCGTCGAGGCGCTCGGCGAAGATCCCGAGAAGTGCAGGAAGGACGCGGCGGAGCTCGCCAAGTTCGCCAAGGAGGCTGGCGGCGTCGACGCGCTCCTCGCGTCCCCGGTCCTCGCGGAGATCAAGTCCAACGGCGAGGCGAACAAGTTTGCGTACTCGCGCTACGACGCAATCGGACTCTTCCGCATGCTGGAGCTGGGCGGCGCCACGGAGCCCGCCGCGCTCGAGAAGCTCGCCGACGCCGCGGGGCTCAAGCTCAAGAAGGTGAACGGGGATCTCGGCATGTACAAGGGCCTCCTGTCCAAGCTCGCGGCGGCGAAGGAGTTGCAGAAGGAGATCTTCGAGAGGGAGAAGAGGAAAACCGCGGAGCGTCTCGCGAAGAAGGAGGCCGCGAACGACGCCACCGCGTGATCGGAGACGAGTCGGAGATGCGAGATGGATGATTCTTTTTTTGTCTCGGTCGCCCGAGAGGTGGGGTTGGTTCGATCGAGGGGGTTGGTTGGTGGTTCGAGGGGTTTGGCTGGGTTAAGGGTGTAAACCCGTGTACATTCCCGGGGAGATCGGCGGGAAAGACCGTCCGTCCGGGAGGCTCCTTAGTTTGTTCGTTTAGGCACGCTGCTCAGAAATATTATTACCAGAACATCATCGAATGTGGGACCACGCACCCACGCCGACGTCACGACAGACCGGACGCCGACCTCAGCGCCTCGTCCAGCCCCTTGAGCTGATTCACCCTCGCCGCCACCTCCGCCGCAATCTCTCGCTCGTATCGCTCCGCCCTGCCCAGCTCCCGCATCTCCGCCAAGAACTCCTCCCGCTCCTCAATCTCGCCCACGATCGCGGAGAACATCTCCTCCATCTCCTGCACTCGCGTCTTCCGCCTCGGCGGTGTCGGCTCGAGCGTTCGCCCATCGCGGGCCATCTCCGAGAGCCTTCGCGGCGGCGGCAACGTCTCCTTCCCGTGAAGCTCCATCCGCCGCTGCAGCCGCGCCTTTTCCGCGTCGTTATCGCGCCCCCGCGGGACGCCTCGGCCCGTCCACGGCTCCGGCGCGCGCGGGTTCGCCGCCGCGATCGCCTCCTTGGTGCGTATCCCGGACGCGAACCGATCCGGCGGCGCGTGATCTGGTCGACGTCTGCCCACGACTGGGACGACGACGCCTCCCGGGTTCCTGCGATGAAATCCAGGCGCCTTTGGAGGCGCGGCTGCCACCGAACCGGTGGCGAGGAGGCCCGCCACGGTTCGCCTGGACGCGCCGCTCGCCTCCAACGTCTCTGCGCGTAGCGCGCGGGTGGGTGTCGTTCGACGTCAGCGGCTCAGCGGATTGGACGGTTCATGGAAAACCGGGCGGGGCAAAACGGTCGTTGACCCTGAAGGGCTGAGTTCTCGTCGCGCGGGGATGGTTCGTAGTTCGCGGTCGGGGCGGGCGTCTCACCCCTGAGGAAGGCCTCCGTCTCCTTGGAGAATCCCCGTCGCTTGCCGCCCGGGCCGGGACGGGGTCCGAACTGACTCATAGCCCGCGGGCGGGGCGGTAGAGTGGCGGAAGAGCGGGCGGGAACGGCGTGGTGAAAAGCAGAGCTCAGAAGAGCCCGAGAGCAGAGTGACGTGCTGTGAGCAGGTGAGCGCTGAGCTGGCGAACAATTTTATTCCTCCGCGCCGCGGCACACCCGCCTGCGCACCTTTGGACTCGCGGCATAGGACACCGCCGCGAGCGATGAGTTTCATCGAGGGCCTCAAAGCTATCCCGGCGGTGCGCGTTCGCCCCGCCGCGCGCGTTTCCGCTCCGTTTCCCGCGCGTTCCCGACCCTTCCCCCCCGCGTTCAGAGGGAACCGCCCGTCAAAGAATGCGTCGCCGACCGCGCCCTCCCCTTCCGTCCCTGCCCCGATCCCACCCAGGACCTCGCGGCGGTTCCCACGCGCGAGGGCAAGATGCGCCGCGCGGGGCAGCTCGCCAAGATCGTGCTCGACGAGTTCACCGGCGTCCTGAAGATGGTCCCCTACGGCATCCGAGCGATGCGCACGCACAGGTCGCTGCCCGACGCGCGGGCCCCCGCGGGGAGGGACGGCGTCAGCATCGCGCGCGACGTCCGGTACGCGGACGCGCCGCGCGCGGTCATGGACATTTACCTACCGGGCGGCGTGTCCATCGACGACGCCGCGCGCGCCGTCTCCGAGACCGTCTCCGAGACCGTCTCCGAGTCGACCACCGCCACCCCGCGGGATCCGCCCGCCGACGATGACAAGCTCCCGGTGGCTCTCTTCGTGCACGGCGGCGTGTGGGCGGTGGGCGAGAAGTGGCAGTTCGCGCCCATGGCGTCCAGGCTCGCGGAAGAGGGCGTGGTGACGTGCGTCGCCACGTACACCCTCTTCCCCAAGGCTCGCGCCGACACCATGTGGCGCGAGGTCTCCGACGCAATCACGTGGACCCTCGACAACGTCGACAGGTACGGCGGCGACGCCGACCGCGTCACCTTGCTCGGGCACAGCGCGGGGGCGCACATATGCTCCATGGCGCTCCTCCACAGGTGTGGGGTCACTTCGGACGTCACGGCGTCGAAGGACGTTACGGGCGTTACGGTTGACCGGCGCCAGCCCAAGTGCTACGTCGGCCTGTGCGGCGTGTACGACGTCGCTCGACACTACGACTACGAGGACAGCCGCGGGGTGGCGCTCGTGAGCACGATGGGCCGGTGCATGGGAGGCGCGGGTAACTTCGAGCGGTGCTCGCCGCTGAGGGTGCTGAGGGCGAACGCGGAGGTCGTGGGATCGAATCCGGCGTTCCAGATTTGCGCCGACGCCGACGCCGAGGAGCGAAGGAAGGAGCGAGAGCGAGCCGAAGCCGCCGAGTCGGCCGCCGCCGCCGAGTTGGCCGCGTCGATCGCCGCGACGAAGAAGAAGGAGCACCACATCGAATGGGCGCCGATGAGCATGGTCATGGACACGGACGGCGACGGCGACTTGTGCGTCCCCGTCGCGGACATCGTCGAGGAAGCCGCCGCCGTCGCCGAGGCTCGGCTCGTGGATTTGGAAAAAAAATCAGACGACGGAGCCGCCGACGACGCGGACGCGACTCGGGGATCGAACAAATCGAAAGACTCCGCCGCGACGTCACACACGGTGACGCCGGTACCCGGCCCGCCCCCCGGCGCGCTCGCCGGCGACGACGCCGCGCGGATGTCCGGGTTCTGGAGGCTATCCGGAAGCTCTCCCGGAACTGACGGACCCGGACCGAACGATGCGTCTTCGTCGGCTCCCGACGCGTCCGCCATCGCCGCGCTGTCCGGGACGAACGCGCCGGGATGCTTCCCGCCGACGTACCTCCTCGCCGGGTGCGCGGATCACACCGTGCCGTGGTTCGAGTCCGCCGAGTTTCACCTCGCGCTTCGCGACGCGAACGTTCCGTCGCGCCTGTGCCTGTACCTGAAGGAATCGCACGGCGAGTTCGTCGTCGGCTGGCGGCCAAAGCCCAAGCCGAACCCGGTGACGAAGACGAGCGCGTGGGGGGACGACGCGCCGGTGAACGCTTGGGGGGACGGCCTGGACGGCGACCTCGAGGCGCGGGGTCTCAGCGCGCACAACCGGGACGTCATCAGGATAATCAAGTGCTGACTTGATTTAAGTGTACTCCAGAAATTAAGCGCGAGCGGCGCGACTACTCTCACGAAAACAAACCGCGCCTCGTTCTCTCACGAACCGCCGTTCGCTCACTTCCCCGCGAGCATGTCCTCGAGCCCCTCCGGATCCGGGCCCTCCTCGAGGTCGCCCATGTCCTCGTCTCCGTCGCTTCGTTCCCCGCGGCCGTCGCTTCCGCTCGCGTCAACCTCCCCCTCCTCGGGCGCCGCGTCGTCGTCAATCGGCGCTCGCCCGTTCGCGTCGTTCCTCCCTTCGTTCCCCCCTTCGTTCTCGTCGTCGTCGCCGGCATCCTCCGGCGCGTTCGCCTCCGCCTCCTCCAGCTCCCTGGTCGCCTCCTGCAGCGCACGCTTGAGCCGCTCCACCTTCTCCTCCGAGTTTGCGATTGTCTTGTCAAACTCCTCGGCCACCTCCTTCGCGGTGACCTCGACGGCGGCCTCGGTGTCCTTCGTGTGCGCCTTGGGCCTGTAGAAGACCCTGGGGCGGCCGCATTCCTTGCTGGTGCGCGCGCATCCCGCGGTTTTGGCATCCTTCTCGAGACGCGCCGCGCGTTTGACCTCCAGCTCCTTCTCGGCCACCCTCAGATCGATCTCGGCGGTTCGCCTGTGATCCCGCGCCCTGCGAAGGGCGTTCGACGCGAACGACTCCTGCCTGAGCTTCTCGCTCACCTCCCGGGCCTTGGTCTCGGCCTGCTCGATGACGGAGCGGCGCTGCGCCGTCACCGCGGCCACCGCCTTCTCCTCGTCGCGGTGCCGCTTGAGCGTGCCGAGCAGTCCCGCGAGCATCCGCCGCCCGCGCCGCTTCTCGCCCTCGTCCTTGGCTATGCCCGGCGCGTCCTTCGGGCGCGTGTCGACGCTGGGGGCGGACGCGTAGGCGCCCGGCGGGGCCGGCGCGCCGCCGTCGCCGTTCACGTCGCCGTCGCCGTCGAGGGAGGTCCGTTGGCGCTTGCCCGCGCGGCGGTCGTCGCGATCCTCGCGATTCGGTCCGATCTGAAACCGCCCGCCGCCCGATCCCCTGTCGCCGTGCGGTCCGCCCCGGGGATGCCGGTTCGCCGACTTCCGCTGGTGCAAGTCATGCTGCTCGCCCTTGAGCGCGTGGAGCTCGCGCTTCAGCGCCTCCAACTCGGACGCCATCGCCGAGTCCGGCGGTTCGCGGCGCCGATTGTGCCTCAGATCTGGAAGGGCGCCCTTGAAACCTCTGCTGCGATCGACGGGAAGACCTTGGCGCGGTTAAAGTTCCGGACACAGGTACCCGCTCCGGCACCCGTGTGACGCGCGGTCTCACGCCGCCGGCGCCGCGAACGAACCCCCTCACGCTCACGCTCACGCAAACGACATCGACCATGTCCGTCGCGGCGCTCGCGAATCCGCGCGTCGCGCGTCCCGCGCTCTCCGAGCGCGTCGCAAAGCGTCCGATGGGGGCGCCACGTCAGCTGGCTCTGAGAGTAAACAACGCGGCGAGGGACACAGCTGGCTCTGGAGGGACGAAGGGCAAGCTGCTCGTGCTCGGAGGGACGGGGTTCATCGGGAGCAAGATATGCGAGCGCGCGCTGTCGTCCGGGTACGACGTCGTGTCCATCTCGAGGAGGGGCGATCCGCCGGGAGACCCGCACCGGTATCCCGACGGCGTGTGGAATCGCGTCGACTGGCGAAAGGGCGACTGCGTTCAGCCGGACACGATCGCGACGGTCCTCGGCGAGGGCGGGTTCGTCGCGTGCATCCACGCCGTGGGGATGCTCCTCGCGTCAGACATCAACGCGCTCGCGTCCGGCAGCGGATCGAAACCCTCGCCGGGCGCCACGTACGACGACGTCACCAGGGTCACCGCGCTCAACGCCGCAGACGCCGCAGCTCGGCTGTGCACAGCTGTGCCAAACGCTGACACAGCTGGCGGGGGCGGGACGGGAGGTACGACGAGTAAGGCGCCCGT
Organism: Micromonas commoda; assembly: GCF_000090985.2. Taxonomy (NCBI): domain Eukaryota; kingdom Viridiplantae; phylum Chlorophyta; class Mamiellophyceae; order Mamiellales; family Mamiellaceae; genus Micromonas; species Micromonas commoda. The sequence continues at coordinate 214,328 of NC_013041.1, forward strand.
GCCGTTCGTGTTCGTGTCCGCCGCCGAGGCGAGGTGGACGTTCAAGGCGCCGGTGGCTTGGCTCGAGGACTACCTCATCGCCAAGAGGGCGGTGGAGGCGCGGCTGAGGGAGATGACCGACGCCGGGGAGGTTCGAGCCGCGTGCCTTAGACCGAGCCTGGTCTACTGCCTCGACAAGCCCGCGGCGATGCCCGCGGTGGGGGCGTTTTACCTGGGGAACCTGCTCGGGTTGCCGTTCGTGGATCGGCCCGTGACGGTGGACACGCTGGCGAGCGCCGCGGTGCGGTGCGTGGAGGATGGGCGGTCGACGGGCGCGCTCGATTATCGAGAGATGGAACGACTGGCGCGGGAGCTGTGACGAGCCGTGACGGGGGGGGGGTTAGTTAAGCGGAGACCGCAACCCTGGGACGCGCGCGAGCGCTGGCGCGAGATGTGACGAATCTTAACGTCGATTCGAATGACACCGCCCGTTCCGCGGAGGACGCGGCGCGGTCGGTTTAAGCAATCGTCGCCTACATGAACATCCCCTCGGGCACGCCCTCCTTCTTCTTGTAGAGCACCTTCTCCTTAGCCTTGGAGAAATCGTCGTGCGTCACCTGCATCCGGCGCTCCCTCAGCGCGAGCAGACCAGCCTCCGTGCACAGCGCCTTAATGTCCGCGCCCGAGAGCTCATCCTTCGCCATGACAAACTCCTCCATGTTGACGTCCTCGGAGAGGTTCATCCGCGACGTGTGGATCCCGAAGATGTGCCTCTTCGTCTTGACGTCCGGCAGCGGAAACTCAATCTTGCGATCGATGCGACCGGGGCGGAGGAGCGCGGGGTCCAGGGTTTCGATCTTGTTCGTCGCCATGATCACCTTAACGTCGCCCCTGGCCTCGAACCCGTCCATCTGGGTCAGGAGCTCGATCATCGTGCGCTGAATCTCCTTCTCGCCGCCGCTGTTCGAGTCGTATCGCTTGGTGCCGATGGCGTCAATCTCGTCGATGAAGACGATGGACGGGGACATGTCCTCGGCGACCCTGAACAGCTCTCGCACCAGCTTGGGCCCGTCGCCGAGGTACTTCTGGATGAGCTCGGATCCGACGACGCGAAGGAACGACGCGGACGTGGAGTTGGCCACAGCCTTGGCCAGCAGAGTCTTCCCGGTGCCCGGCTCGCCGTAGAGGATCACGCCCTTGGGGGGCTTGATGCCGATGTCCTCGTACAGCTCCGGGTGGGTGAGGGGCAGTTCGACCGCCTCTTTGATCTCCTGGATCTGTTCCTCCAGGCCGCCCACGTCGGCGTACGACTCGAGCGGTGCCTTGTCCACCTTCATGACGGAGACCATCGGGTCCACGTCGTCTGCGAGGACGCCAACCACCGCGTTGGTCTTGTTGTGCAGGAGGACGGAGCACCCGGGCTCGAGCTGGGACTTGTCGACGAAGGACATGATGGAGACGTAATACTCCGGGCCGCTGCTGGACGAGACGATGCAGTGACTGCGTGGATGGGAGGTGGACGGGGTCGGGGTCAGCACTCGCGCGGGTCGAGGAAAGAAAACATGAAGAAATCTCGCCAGCGGTGGCTGCGGGATAGGGATCGGGGTCCCAGATCTGGGTCGGTGCGAGGCTCGAGACGGGGACGGGGGCGGACGCGTGCGGGCGCGTACTTGTCGTCGATGATCTCCTCGAGGTTTCCGACGGACATCGGGGAGCCGCGCAGCTCGTCCACCTTGCTCTGATCGTCCGCGGCGCGCTCCGTGTGCGGCTTGATCCGCTCCTGGTTCGTCACGAACTCCTCCTCCATGAGAAGCCAGTCCTTGACCCGCTCCAGCTTGAGCTTGCGGAGGAGGCACTTGGACGCGGGCGCGACGTCCGGCAGGCGGGTCGCGCCGTCGATTCCCTTCTTCTTCAGCTTCTTGCCCACGCGCTGCGGCGGCGGGGGCGGCTGCCACTTCTTCTTCTCCTTCTTCTTCTCCTCGCCGGGCCCCCCGCCCGGCCCGCCCGGTCCCCCGAGGCCGGACTGGTTAGCTCCCATCGCTCCGGTCCGTACCTCGACCCGTGCACCCGGAACGCTGCCGAGCGACCGCCCGCCTTTGAGTGGGAGGAAAGCGAACGCGAACGAGGACGCGAACGCGGTGCGTCGAGACGAGCGCGGACGTTCGTGTCACGCGCACTCCGCGCCGAGGGCTTCTGCGCGCAGGTCAGATCCAGATCGCGGTTCAAACGGAGCAATTCCCAGGTTTTCCGGTAACCATAAATCGTCACACATTTCTCACCGGGTAAAAATGTGAATCATTTCCAGAATACACAACAATTCACAATTCGGACCTGATCAGGAATAATTTTCATACGAGTGCTCGTCTAATCACTCGTGCTCGTCTATGACGGGATACCCACTCGTGCTATTTAACCGCCAACTCTCGCTCCACGAGTTTGTGCCTGAGCACCTGCAAGAGCGTCTCGAAGGCGTCCGCGCCGTGCACCCCCGCGATCTTCCCCAACGTCTCTAAATCTCGGAACCTGTCGTCCAACTTGACGAGCCCCGCGCGCTCGCGCTCGCGCTCCGCCGCGAAGTACCCGAGCCACGCGAACCTGTGCCACGCCCTCGCGCCCGCGACTCTCATCTTCGCGATCGTCTCCGGAGGAATCGCGCGAAGCGTCTCGACGAGTGAATGCATCTCGCGGCTCGGGTGACGCACGGCGATGGCGTCGACGTCCAGGTACCCCTCCCACGCCACGTCCACGTCGTCCATGACCACCACGGGGACGCAACCGTTCAACACGGCGTCTTCGAATCGAGCGCTCCAACCGTCGCCCTGGAACACGCCGCAGAACGTGGCGCTCGCCAGTTCCTGCCTGTACGTCTGCGCTCCCTCGTCGACGATGACGTCGGGGGACGACTTGGCCTTGCCCGGTCCGTAGAAGCGAAACGCCTCCTGCCGCGTCCCGCGAGAGTGCGCCGGGTTGTTCGGACGGATGCTCCCCCGGAACAAAAAAAACGGTCCGTCGCGTGAAGTCGTTCGAGCGTAACGAATCGTAGCCTCGACGGACGCGCGGTGCATGGCGCGCGCGGCGTGGGCCTCCACGTCAGCCACATGGGCCTCCACGTCAGCAGCACCCGCGGTTTTTTCGAGCGCCTCCTCGAACGTCGGCGACGCGGTCCGTTTGGCCTCCTCGGCGCCCCGCGCCGCCGCCGCCAGCAACGGCGACTCTAAAAACTGCCTCGGCGTCCTCCACGGGGGGATGACCACGTCCTTACCGCGCCTGTAGCAAACGCCTTTTCCGCGCGGGTGCCCCGCGAGCATCGCCGCGCGTTTGACGACGCAAGACGCGTGCGTCTCGTCCCGTGTTCGATCGCCCCAGTCGTGGGACCCGAACCCCGTGCACGATTCCGGATCCGCGTCTCTCCTGCCCCAGTGCACTAACAAAGTGGCGTCGCCGAACTCGCGCGGGGCGTAGCACGCGCCCTCGTCGTGAAGGAACGGGACGATGTGATCCGCGCCGTCGGTTCGGTTCCACCACGGGTAGTCGCGACGCAGGTGTTCGAGCACCGGAACGAAGAGGTGCTGAAACGCCGCGTCGACGTGCGACCCCCGTAAGTCGCAGCCGACGCCCCTGGTCCGCGAGAACAGCTGCTGCGAGTGCCCGGGCGTGGGCTGCTGCAGCCGCGAGATAAAGCAGAAGTGGTACATCGGGACGAAGAAGAAGTCGGCGATCTCCGGGTTGTCCGTGCGGTGCGGGGAATCCAGCAAGAGCTCGTGCAGCGCAACCTCGGCGCCGTAGAGGTTATCCTCGAACCTCGTCGCGTTACCTTCCTCGGCGAACCGCGTCACGCACTTTCTGACGTCCTGCCGGTGCTGCAGCTGCGCGGTGGTGAACTTTGGAAGGAGGTCGTACACGTAAATGAGCGGTCTCCGCGCGTGCGTCCGCCGCGTCGCGCTCGCGTCGCCGCCAGCCGCGCCGCCCACGGCTGCGCCGCCCCCGGCTGCGCCGCTGCCCAACAACCCGGCCGACGCCGCGTGGAGATGGTGCCGCCGCCTCGCGCCCCCGTCGGGGACGAACCCCGCGCGTCTCGGATCGTCCGAACCCCCGGCCGCGTACCCGTGCCCGGCGCCCGTGGGTACCAGACCCCCGCCGTCCCTCTGCGAGCAATCCGCTCCGAAGAACCCTTCGTCGCATTTACATCGCCCGTGCTCGCACTTCCCCGCGCCGGCGCAGTCGTTGAGGCAGAACTGCTTGACGATCGTCTGACACCCGACGCCGACGTACCCGTCGAAGCACCGGCACTTGACGACGGGGTCGACCCCGGGGTGTCCGGGCTCCCACGCGCACCAGTCCGAGCGCGGACCCGGGTCGTCTCGCGGCCGCCAAAAGTCATTCGGTTTTCCACCCGCCGCTCGATCCCAGTCGAGTTTTGCGTGCCACGTCCGTTGCGTCGCGATGCCCTCGTAGTAGCATCCCTGCATGGGCCGTTCCGGGAATTTGCTCATCGGGGCGTCCGTCGGGGCGTACGGCCCGGCGTACGCGGTGCCGTTGGGGGCGACGTCGTCGGGGGTCTTCCAATCGGGATGCGCGTTTCTCAAATCTCCCCGGCCCAAGTGCGCGACGCCCCGGCCGCATCGACACTTGGCGGCGGTGAGGTCGCACTCCCCCGCGCACCTCGACTTGTACTCGACCCCGACGAGCTCGCGGGGCGACGCCGGGTCCTCGTCGCATCGCGCGGGTGCGAACGTCTCGCAGCGCGCACCGTCCAGCGAGAGCGGGCATCGGCACGCGCCCAGCTCGCGGTTGCACGCGCCCCCGCCGCATCCGCGCTCGTCGCACGCGATCCTCGGCGGGTCGGGAACCACCACGACTCTGGGACGCGTCGTCGTCGACGACGCGGACGCCGCCGCCGAACCCGAGTCGCCCGAGCCGCGGACGTCGCTCCTTGTCCCGGCATTTCGCAGTCCCGGCGCTCGGCGCCTGAGCGTCGCGCGCACCGCGTCGGTCCACTCGACGTACCCGTCGACGTCCACCGTCGGCCTCGGTTCGACGACCACGGTCGCGGATGTCGACCCGGCTGACCCGGCTAACGCGGTCAACGGGCACAGGACCGCCGAGAGGACCGCCCACAGAACCCAACCCCGTCGTCCTCCGACAGGACGACGCCCCTCCATCGAGCGAGGTGTTCTGTGGGAGCTGCCTCCATCGACCGATCGAGCCGTTGGCTGGACACAAACTCTGGGAAAGGAACCGAGGAAAAGATTCCTTTCTTTTCGCAGTTGGAAAACGCGTCCGAAAAAAAGGTCACCAAAGAAGGAACCCGCAGAGGGATATTCCATCTGACTAGGAATCAGTGTGTTTGGGGACTCCTCACGATCTCTCGTTCCGTCCAGTCAGCCCGGCTGACCAATCCAACACGTGCGTTACGAATTCCACGTAGGATCGACGTAATATTTCCTTCGGTGGTGTTGAGAATCTGATGTTTTTTGGCGCAAACCGTATTTTTTGGCGTATGCGTAGCAGTCATCAAACTTTCGGAAAACGTAAACCGCGGGCCCGAAAACAATCTGCAGCTTTCACGCGGTTTTGCGGCGTGTCAGCCCGGCATTCTAGGTCACTGCGCGGCACGCGGATGGCCTCGGCCCTCACGGTCGCGATGGTTAACCACCCGGTTTCCATACTTAGGCGCGAGCCCAGGGCTCGCATTCTCAGGCACGCGCACTCGCACCATCGCTCGCTGTCGGCGGTGTCCTCCGCCCTGGCGAACATCACCCCCCCCGCGAGCCCGGACCGGAGCACTGATTCCGAAGAGCACGTAGAGCCCCCCGACGTGCCCGACGTCGCCTCGCAGATCCCGGGGCTGTTCGAGGAGTCGGGTTGCGCCGTCGTCGCGCACCGTGGGCTCGGCATGAACCTCAAGCCCGGCAAGGGCATCCGCGAGAACACCGTCGCGTCGATCATCGCCGCGCACGACTTCGGAGCGGACTGGTCCGAGTTCGACGTGCAGGTGACCAAAGATGGCGTGCCCGTGCTGTGGCACGACGACTTCATCAGCGTCAGGCGAGGCGACGGCGAGGTTGAAAACTCGGCGATTCGCGACCTCACCATCGAGCAGCTCAAGAAGCTGTCGCGCGCGGCCATCGCCACGGCGGAGGCGGCCAAGATCGGCGACACGCGCGCGGTGAAGGCCACCAGGTCCCGCCCGGGCTCCGAATTGGAATATTCCGCACCCGCGGACGAGGACGAAAAGTCCACCGGGTACGTTTCGGACTCCTCCCAGGGCGGCTACCTGTCCGAGGAGGAGTGCGGCGAGCGCGCGCGGATTTCCAAGAGCGTCCGCCCCATCACCGAGACCGAGGAGCCCGTCGTCATCTACCGCAAGTTCGCGGGCACCCCCGAGCCCGCGCCGTGGATCATGGACGTGGAGGATGAGATCCCGACGCTGGACGAGCTCATGTCCGTCGCGCCCGACGACCTCGGATTCTCCCTGGAGCTCAAGTTCGGCACCCCCGAAGACTTCCCCGGGGGTAAGAAGGTGGACCCGGCGAGGATGATCATGGAACTCAGGGCGACGCTCGCGGTGTGCAAGTCGCACCCTCGCCGGAGGGTCGCGTTTAGCACCTTCGACCCCGACGCCGCGACTCACATGCGAGCGCTGCAGGGCTTGTACCCGGTGATGTTCATCACCAACTGCCAGCCCGGGCAGGACGACGTGAGAAGGTGTTCCGTGGAGGCTGGGATCAAGACGGCGCTGGACGCGGACCTCGTGGGACTCGTCATCCGCGCGGACGTTTTACGTAACGATCCCACCGTGCCGACGCGCGTTCGAGCCGCGGGTTTGATGTTGGGGTCGTACGGGGGACCGAACACGGATTTGGCGTTGGTGGAGAGGCAGGTGGACCTCGGGGTGGGGTACCTGTGCACGGACGACGTCCCGGCGGTGGCGAGGTTGATGAGCGCGAGGAGCACGACGCGGAACGCGGTGCTCGCGGGGGCGAGGTAGCCCTCGGATGGATGATGAGACTGAGACGGGGGGTCATTTTTTTCCCAGCCCGCGGGCTTGGGTTGTAAACTGGGGCGACGAAACAGGCGAAACGGGAGGAGGTTATTTGAGGGGGGGGACGCCCACTGGGCGTGTTTACATTACAGCTTAGCTCTCGGGGACGCGGTGGGCTTCGACCGGTCCTCTGAATAGTAATCACACACAGCGACTGCTCACGACGCCGCCGTCTCTCCGCCCCCGCGAGGAGGCGAGTTGCTTCTGCATGCCCCTCCCGGACACCTTCTCGGACGGTGCCACTTTTTTTTCCTCCACTTTTCGCCCAAGTTTATCTCGCCTCGGCGCGGGTTCACAACCCACCCCGCGCGGGTTTCGGCGCCCGCGTCCACCCCGGATACCACGGACGAGGGCGACGCGATGACGTACGGGGACGCCATCGCGTCGGCGGCGCCCTCACCTCTCGAGGGTTTCGACCGCCGCGGTGACGCCGATCCGCCCGCCGCGCACGAGCCGGCGCTGACGTCGACGTCGTACGCAGGGACCTCCCGCGCCCTCCCTCGGGGACGACCCGCCGCGGACCCGTCGCGCGCCGACGTCCCGAGCGTCTTCCTCGAGCTCCTCGTCGCCATTCGCAGCGAGCGGCACGAGCTCACGCGGGACGAGAGGGACGCGCTGAGGCGATGCGAGGAACAGATGCAGTCCAGAGCCGTCGTCGCCGGGTACCTAACGGGGGCGGGAACCAACGCGTTGCTCAAGACGCTCCCGGCGTTCAAGACGCAACCGGTCGGGAGATACATCGCCGCGGTATCGTTCGGCGTCACGGGCGCCTTCTACGGCGCGAGGTCCGCCGCGCGCGCATGCCTGGAGCGGATCGTCCGACTCGAAGACTCCAGGCTGGGCGAGTTGGCGACTGACGCGGTGCGAAGGTCAGCGCCCCTCGACCCGATGTTGGCCAAGGTTCCGAACGCGACGGGGCGCGTGGCAGTCGGCGACGCCGCGGGGGGCGAAGTGGGAGGCGGATTCGGGGCGGGCGGCGGCGACGGGCGAAAGGGAGGAGGAGCGACGACGTCGACAAGGGCGGAGATCATTCGCGCCGCCGCCGAGGCCGAAGCGTCGCGGCGCGTGCGCGCGCGCGAGCGGCGACCGTCCCCGCCCGTCGTGGACCTCTCCGAAGAACCGAAGACGTCCACGTCGACATCCACGTCAGCATCCACGTCAGCATCCACGTCGGCGTTCGCGTCGGCGTCCGGCGACGGCTTCGTCGGTTTCGACGCGCTCGCCGCGGCGGGGATGCGCGGCGGCGACGCGTGGGCCACCGTCGGACACGTGTCGGACACGTCGGACACCGGGCAAGGCCGCGGCGGCGGCGCCTCGGGCGCGAGGGGGAGGGAGAGGGGTGGGACGAGGGAGCGGCGGTTAAAGGCGGCGGAGTGGGCGAAGCGTCGGGTGGATCGGGCGGGCGCGATCTCGCCGTTTCTCGGGGAGGAGTCGAGGCCGACGCCGGAGATGTTCGACGCGAGCGAGTTGGCGGCGAGGCGGGAGCGCGAGCGGGCGGGACGCGCGCGGCCGAGGGCGACGATCAGGACGGAGTACGGCGACGTGATGGACCGATGACGTAGCGCTACGGGCCGTGATTGAATTGGAAACTAGGATTTCACGCGCCGCGACGACAGTCCTTGCAGCTATAGCGGTGACGGCCGTGCTCGCAGATTCCAGACCCGCCGCACTCCGTTTCACTTTCCTCTCATAAAAAATATTATACAAAGGTATCACGCGACGGCCGCCACCGTCGGTGGGACCGCCGGCACTCCCAGCCTCGCCAGCTTTTTCTCCGCGGCGCGCTTCTCCAGCATCGCCTGCGCCCTCGCCGCGTATAGTCTAACCTTCTCGACGTCCACGTCGTGCCTCTCCCGTTCTCGATCGATTGCGCAGAAGGTGGCCACCGTCTGACCTTGCAGTTTGATCGGTACTCCGGTGTAGTGAATGTGATCGTAACCGAGGAAGGTATCGGCCAACGAGCGCATGCCACCCACGGTTGGGACCTTTTCCGCGCCGTGCGGGTGCGCTTCGCCCCTCCGGTCGTACTCCGTTTCGATCTTGGCGTCGTCGGGTTTATCAGAATTCGCGTCGACGTACTCGGCGAACTGCGCAAACGTGTCGCCCAGGATCGCGCCCTGGGCGTGGTCGACGGCGCAGATCGCTTCGTACTCCGGGTCGGTGAAGTTCGGCATACCCGCCATCGACGCGTGGGTCGGACCGTTGGTCTGCATCGCGTCCCCCCGTTTCACCACGTGCTTGCACACGGTGCCGACGTTGGCGCAGTACAGGCCGTCGCCGTGGGCTCTGGCCTCGCCGGTGTTCACGTCAAACTTGGAGTGGGAGACGTAGGTCTGGCGCTTCGAGTCGATTATGCCGATGAACGAGTCGGTCACGCCAAGTTCTTTGGCGCACGCGTCAGTCAGGAGGTGCAGGTCGTCGTTATCGACCAGGTCCCCGATTTCCTCGTACTCGAGAGCAGAGTCGGAGACCACGCGACGGCGCTCAGCCTCGTCTTCGTACAGGTCCATCTTGGACATGATGTCGCGGACGTTGGCGCCGGAGTAGACGGAGTCGGCGACGGCGTCGGCCTCGTCCCGCGTCGCGACGCGGGGTCGAGGCTCGGGCGCGGGATCCGGCGTTTCCCGCTCCTGCTCCGGCGTTTCCGGGTGCGGCTCCGGAAGGGACGACTCTGGCTCCGGAGGGGATGACTCTGGCTCCGGAGGGGACGACTCTGGCTCCGGAGGGGATGACGCGGTCGGGCCGCCGCCGCCCAAGCCTCCGTCCTCCCTCCCAAAATCCAGCGTCACCCCCGTTGTCTCCGCCGCCGCGCCCGTCCGCTGTCCCAGCACCGCGGCCATCATGCTCGTGAGCTGCGCCACCTGGTCCTGCAGCACCTTGGCCTGCGCCTCCGACTGCGCCCGTAAAGTGTCCATCCGCTCCGAAGCCCTTCGCTCCATCGCCTCCATCGCCGCGCGGTTCTTCTCAGCCTCGGCCTTCACCGCGTCGCGCACGTTCTCCACCGACGACAGCAACAGCTCGTCGGAGGCTTTCAGAAACTCGCGAGCGACGGTCATCTTCGTCGGGTCGCTCGCCACCTCGCCGAACCCGCCCAACGATTCGATCTTCTCCCTCAGTTTCTCCCCCTGCGCAAAGTCGTCTCTGATTTGCGCCTGGACGTCGATGGACGCCGCGGCGGCGATGACGGACACCTGCCTGTGCATGCTGTTGGATATTTCCCGAAACTTGACGGTGTCCCGTCCGCTCATGATGAGCTGCGTGATGAAGTACTGGAGCTTGAGCCGTTGGCAGAACGCGAGGCCATCCTCCAGGGTCTGCTGCAGGGCTTCCACCGATTCGCGCACGTGGCCCAGGTATCCCTTGGCGGCGACCTGGTTCAGGATGGCCTCGCAGCTCTGGACGTTCTTGCAGAACACCTGCGCGTCAGCCTTTAGGGTGTGAACCTCGGCGGACGCGGTGACGACGCCCGCGATCAGGAAGGCTATCGGCGCGACCCACGGCAGCTCTTTCGCGAATGCCAACAATCCCAAGCCCGCGGTGGACGCTGCCGAGCTCAGGGCTCCTCTGGCGTCCGAGCTCACGGTGCCCGCCACGAGCGTGGCGGTGCCCGCTGCGACGGTGACGGCAGCGGCGGCGTCGAAGTTGGCGCCGATGCCGTCGGCCTCGTCCAGCTTGGACGGCTTCTTTTTGGGGGCATCCGTGTCAGCCCCCGAATGTGTTGTCGTCTGTCCCTTGGGGGCTATGTTATTGCCGGAGTCGGAGGCCTTCTTGCCGCCGCGCGGGGGCTCCGCGGGGGCGTCCGCGGTAGACGTAGCCTTGCTCGCGCCGCAGCCCATGGGGCGGTGCCGATATCCAGGCGCGCGAGGCCCGTTCTACGCAGTGATACGCAGTAATACGGGGCGCTCGCGGCGGTGCGTTCTACGCAATGTGGGCGATATAACGTTATTCCTGTCGGCACTTTGGCGCGGTTACAAGTACGCAGTAATTCGCTAAATTAACACTGCAGTACGTTTACTCGTATTGGCGCCGTCGCGGCTGTCTGTTTGCTCGTGCGTCCGTCTGGGAAATCCGAAATATCTTGGAGCAGATTGGACCCATATTCGAAACTATACGGGGGCGCGGTTAGCCTAAAGTCCGTTTCCGTCAGATATTTTCCAGTCTGGCCTCTCCCCGCCACAGGTCGACGCGGGATTGGCCCGAGACGTGCGCTCCACCTCAGGCGCACAGGACACTTCGATCGGCGCGCGATGGTCGTGCACGCGGACGCCCTATCGGATCGCCTCGGGGCGGTCCACCTCGCGGCGCGCGGGCCCGCCGTCGCGATGGACGAGCCGGAGGTCAGGGACGCGTCGTGGACGCGCGCGCGCGATCGCGCGCGCGGCGCGTCGCGGGGCGCCGACGGCCAAGCCGACGACGCCGACGAGGCATCCATGACGGCGTCGGAGAGCGACTGGAGCGACGCGGAGCTGCGCGAGGCGGACAGCAGGGGCGACAGCGACAAGCCCCCGAGCGCCGCGCAGGGTTCGGGGCGGCCGTGGGCGCACGTATCGCGCGCGCGCGCCGCGCGTCGCCGCGAGCTTCGCGCCGCCGCGGCCATGGCGGCCGCGCCCCCGCCCCCGCGCGAGCTCACCGAGTCCGGCGCCGGGGTCTTCCTCGCCGACCTCGACGCCTCCGCCGCCATCCACGTCCTCTCGCACCTCTCCCCGGTCGAGCGCGCGCGGGTCGCGGCGGTGCGCAGCGCCGAACGCGCCGCGCTCAAGTCCCCGGACATCGTCGTCGAGGACGATCCCGCGCTCGTCACCGGTTCCGCCGACTACTACGACGGCGTCGTGTACGGATCTTCGCCCCCCGTTACGCTGTCATCGTCGCCCGGACAACAACAACACCGCCCGGCGCTGAGGCGCGAGCCCCGGTGGAGCAGCGGCCGGCTCAGCATGGGCACCGCGACGCACGTCGAGGGCGGCGGCCACCTCGCGGACGCGGCGTGGCGGGAGATCGACCTGCGATGCGCGGCGACCCCAGCGGCGCTGTGCACGCTTCGCGGCGTCGCGTGTGGAGCCGTTCGAGTTCTGGACGTCACCGGCTCGCGGCTCGCGAAGCGCGGGGACATCCTCGACTTAGCTCGCGAGTCCCCGCAGCTTCGCGAGCTGCGGTGCGGGAGTTTAGGGGACAACGGCAAGTGGAGCGTTCGTGACGTGGACGCCGTGTTCGAGGCGTGCCCGTCGCTGACGCTCTTCGAGTGCGACGTGGGCGTGAAGATCGACTCGGCGACGCGCGACGAGGAACGATACGAGGAGAGTTTAGGGGATGTGCGGTACGTGCTGGGCGATCGGCGCATGCGTTTACGGAGGGTGAAGATCCACAGCGGGTGCGTGGACAGCGCGCACGTCGTCTTCGAGTGCGCGGCGAGGGCGGCGAGGGCGGGGCGGTTGCGATCGGTGGACGCGAGCTGGTCGCTCAAGCTCGGATGCGGCGCCGCCAGGGGGTGCGCCGCGATGATGGAGAAGCACGGCGGCGGGTTCCCGCTTCAGAGGCTCGCCATGCGCAAGGCTAACATCAAGGATCCGGGCGCCATGTCCCTCGCGGGGGCGATTCGCCGAGCCGCGGAGGCGGTAGCCGCCAAGGAGAAGGAGCTGTTGCGGAAAGAGTGGAGCGGACATTACGCCGGCACGGCTGGCGACGCCGCCGATACGTACGAGAGCCCGTACGGGGACGGACGGGACCCGGTGTGCGAGCTGCGATGGCTGGACCTCGGCTCGAACCACATCAACGACCCTGGCGCGGCGGCGCTCGGAGACGCGCTCGGCCCGAAGGTTCCGATCACCCGGCTGAACCTGCGCGATAACCAGGTTGGCGTCTTGGGGTGCCGATCCATCGGCTACGGCGTCGTGCGATGCGGCGCGACGCTTCGCAGGCTTGACCTCGCGCACAGCGGCTTCGGTTGCCAGGGTGCGATCGCGCTCGCCGGCGCGCTCGCCACCGCGCACTCGCCCTGCGCGCTGAAGGTTCTGCAGTTGGGTTTCAACTCCATCGGCGCCGACGGGGCCAAGGCGCTGGCGGCGGCGCTGACGTCCGGCAACTTCCGGCGACTCGAGCACCTGGACCTGGCGTGTAACGTGCTCGGCCCCGACGGCGTCGCGGCGCTCGCGCCCCTTCTGGAGCCGATCGAATCGGGCGACGCCACGTGTTCGGCGGACGACGAAGTGTCCGACACTTTATCCGACGGGAAGCGAGGCGCGGGTTTGTATTCGCTGGATCTGGCGGTGAACAACGCGGGGGGCGACGGCGAACGCGGGGGAATCCGCGCACTGATGAAGGCGCTCGAGTCTAACACGTCGCTGCGGATGCTCAACCTGCGCGGTAACGACCTGACCCCGGAGCACGCGGGTGACGTCGCGGAGATGCTCTGCGAGAACGTCACCCTCACGCAGCTCAACGTGGGGTACAACAAAATTTACAACGAGGGCGCGTGGGAGCTCGCCGAGGCCTTATCCGAGAACCCGTCGTTGCTGGGTCTGGACATCCAGCGCAACGAGATCTCCGACGACGGCGCGGAGTGGATCCGCGGGCTGCTCGCCTCAAACTGCACCATCGAGGAGGTTGACATGCGATCCAACCAGCTGTCGCCCGAGGTTGTCGAGTCGTTTGGGAAATCCTTCGGCGAGCGGGTCAACGCCAGGTGGCAGCAAGAGCCTCCGAAGGTGGAGAAAAACGACGAGAACGCGGCGGCGCAGCGAACCATGGTCGGCGAGGGCGGAGGGCGCGTCGCCGCGAAAAAAGCGGAGCGCGCGGCGCGCAAGGCTGCGCGCCAGGCGGCCAGGGGACGCTGAGACTTTTGAGACTTTCACTGCCAAAACGAAACGCGTCTCTTTCGCTCCCAGCGGCTACCCCGTCACGAAAAAATCCATCTTATCCGTCCCTTGGTTCAGCACGTGGTCGTGCACGTCCTCCCACGGCACGAACACCATCGTGTTCAGCCCCCTGGACAGCTCGCGCACTCTCGCGTGGCCCACGTAACGCCTCACGTTTATGCCGCACGATCTCCTGTATGCCATCTCCGGGTCGTCAATCTCCCTCCACTCCTCCGCCGTCGGCGCCGGCACCGGCTCTGACTCGTCCACGCTCGCGAGCTTGACAAAATCCAGCCGGTTGCTCCCGCCCGGGTGCGTGGAACGCAGCCGGAGCCACATGTGTAAAGAGGCGGTCGCGCGGCCGTCGCCGGTGAGCCTCTCGACGGGCGCGCACTCGAGGTGCAGGCGCGACTCGTCGGATCCTTCCTCGCCGTCCACGTCCGCGATGGAGTACCACCCGTAGTACATGTTCGGGTCCACCGCGGACGCCCTTCGGTCTCTGAACGTCTTCGCGACGGACTCGAGCTTGTGCGGCGACGTCTTGCAGTAGAACTCTCCGGTGCCGAAGAATCGGAAGTAGCGATAGTAGCACACCATGTGCACGGGGTTGACGTTCTCGGTGGTGAGGTCGGTCATCCCAGCCTTGATGTACGTGTTTCGTGAGACGTAGAGCCCCTCGGTTCGCATCCGGACGCGATCCAGGAACATGCGACGCCAGCTGTCGTGGTACCTGTCCCTGCACACGCGCGCGGTGACCTCCGGGGGCTCGCGCCCCGACCACGCGTCGAGCGCCGCTCGCTCCCATATGTCCTCGTGCGCGGCGAGCAGGCGCCACGGCCTGCAGCTGCACGCCGCCCTGGCCACCGCGACCGGGGACATGCGCTTGAATATCTCGAGCATCACGTCGTCCGAGAGCGCGCGCTGGATCAGCCCGAGCTTGCGACGGCGCGCAGCCTCCGCCGGGGACACCGGCACGGTCACGCGCTGGTTGTACAGCGAGAACCACGCCCGCGATGGGGGCAGGTAGACGCTGGTCGGGGCGGTGACGCGGTCGGTGGACTTGCGCTGGCCGAACAGATCGTCGTCATCGTCCTCCGCGAGCAGGTGGATCCCGCCGTAGACGACCATTCGAGGCGCGCGAGGGGTGCGCCCGCCGCGCGCGCACCACTGCGGTGTCGTAAGATTTCACCACCAGCGCTGTGACGAGTGCGCTCGCTCGCGGTGAGAGTCTGGCGCGTCTGACTGGGCGGTTCGTCAAGGTTTTTGGGAGGAGCTCGCTTCGCCGCCCGGCAGCACACCCTTCGGCGCGCGGGCGAACAGACGCGCGATGGGCGGGAGCGACGACGAGATGCACGACGCGGTGGCCGACGAGGGCGCCAAGGCGCAGGCGGAGGATCAGCCCATGGACGCGGATTCCGACACCGACGACGAAGACCGCCGACCTAAGCGGACCGACGGCGACTCGGAGCCATCGCCCCCACGGCAGCGTACTCCCCCGCGCGAACGAAGCCCGCGGAGGGACGAACCCAAGAAGGAAAAGGTGCGAATCGCATCATCACGAACCTCTCGCATCGGCGACTTCATCGAACGCGCGACGGGTCGATCGCGAGGCGTCGCGCGCGCGCGCCTCCGGCACCCACCCATCTTGTTTTGTTACGGCTCTTTTGACCTAACCGCCGACGAGCGGCGAAAGATCATCTCATCCATCCCTTCGTCCCTGACCCGCCTTCGCCTTCGCCTCCTTCCCATCCACCCGCGTCTAGCAGAACCCGCGCAAGAACCCCCCGATGGAGATGATCATCGGCGCGGAGGACGCCGCCTTCCTCGTCGGCACCGGCGGCAAGACCAAGGACAAGGTTGCGAGAGTCGCGGGCGCGAGGCTCGACCTCCTCGACGCCGACGACGGCAAGCATCGGCTGGAGATCTTCGGCAAGGACGAGAACAGGCGAAAGGCGAAGCAGTACGTGGAGTGGGTGCTGCGCCAGCGCGTGGGTCCCATCACGGTGGACACCAGTGGTGCGCGAAGGGACGACCTGTCCATCGTGAGCGTCCCGCTGGACTGCGTTGCGTACGTCATGGGCAAAAACGGAGTCGTGCTTCGAAACATCGAGGAGGAATACGGCACGCTCATGTTCTTCGGCAAGCCGACGAGCGGCGCCGAGGAGGGCGTCGAGAAGCTCATGATCCTGGGTAGCCGAAGGAGCAGGCGCGGCGCGGAACTGAAGGTGATGAGCGCGGTGGAGCACAAGCGAAGAGGGTTCTTCGTGGATGAGAAGAAGGAGCTTCGGAAGCGGTTGGAGCAGGTTGGCGACGGCGAGGGCGACGGGTGGGGATACGACGTGTTCCCCTTCCACGACGACGAGTTCTCGTACGCGCTCGGTGCACAGGTGAGACACTAAGCCCGTTTCCTACGGGGTTTTCGGGGTTTTTCGTCGGGACGTTATCGGTTTTCGTCGTCGTCGCCCGGAGCACTTACCTGTGTAGATCTGTCGGGCTCTCACCCTGCCCGGCATGCGATCACTCAGCTCTCTCTCGTAAGTGGAGATGGAATCTACTGGTTTGCGGATGTTCTCTGGCTCACTCCCGCGGGCTGGTATGCCGTCGCGGGGCGTGGAAGCTCCCTTGTCTATCCGTACAGCCTCGCTCGGGTCTCGTTGGGTCGTTCTCATTTTTTATCTCGGCTCCTCTCGAGCACGCCGGCGCTTACCAGTGTAGATCTGTCGGGGCTCTCACCCTGCCCGGCATGCGATCACTCTGCTCTCTCTCGTAAGCGAACATGGAATCTACTGGTTTGCGGATGTTCTCTGGCTCACTCCCGCGGGCTGGTATGCCGTCGCGGGGCGTGGAAGCTCCCTTGTCTATCCGTACATTTCGCAATCGATTTTTCCCGTCGGTATTGGCCGAAAGCCTCGTCGTCGTCGCTCGCTCACGCGCGATTTTCTCCACCCTCTCCTCGCAGGGATCCACGCGTAAAAAGCTCGCAGCCGCGTCCGGGTGCATCCTCGAGTACATCGGCGACGTCGCCGTCATGGCTGGCAACCGCGACGAGCGCCGGCGGTGTTGGGATTACCTCAACTGGCTCCTGAAGCAGCGAAAGGGAGCGCTGAGCGTCGACCCCAAGGGTCGCGACGACGTGCTCGAGCTCCCGGTGCCCTCCGGCAAGGCCGGTCGGCTGTCGGGCAAGGGCGGTAACGTGTTGCGGAGCATCGAGAAGGAGACGAGCACGTTCTGTTTCCTCACCGACCACAGAGCAGCCGCGGACGGCGAGTCGAGGGACGAGCTCATGCTCATCTTCGGCCGGGATAAGCGCGACAGGTACAAGGCCATGGACCTGATGGAGGACGCCATGGAGGGCAAGTACCAGCCCAAGGGCGGCGGCGGCGGCGGCGGTGACCGGGGTGGACGCGATGCTCGCGGCGGCGGTGACCGGGGTGGACGCGGCGGCGGCGGCAACAAGAGGTCCGACGCGTGCCACGACTTCTCCGTCGGGCGGTGCACCCGGGGAGACAAGTGCCGGTTCTCCCACGACGTGGCATCCGCCGGCGGGACCCGCGGGGGCGGGAGGTCCGACAGGGACGCGTCGCCGAGGCGGGACGGGCGCGGGGGACCCGACCGCGGGCGCGGTAGGCGCGACCGCGACCGCGACCGCGACAGGCGCGGGCCCTACGGCGACGGGCGCGGCGGGGGCGGGGGGTCGAGGGGGGGCGAGCGGGGGGGCGGCAGGGACGAGGAAGCCGGAGCCAGGCCAGGGGAGGATCCCCGATACGACAGGCGGTGAAAGCGCATCGCGTGTGTCGAAACCGGTTAATCAAACGTGTGTTAAAAATAATCGGACCGAGAGTCGAACGCGTCGTCCGTTCGGGGGTTGGCCCCGCGTTCACAGCTCGTCCTTGCACTCACAGCTCGTCCTTGCACTCACAGCTCGTCCTTGGCGTCCTCCTCGGCGGCTGCGGCTTGAAACGCCTTCTCCTTCTCCGCCTCGTCCTTCTCCACCCACTCCATGCCCTTCATGATCACCTCCCGCGCCTCCTTCACCCGCCCGAGCTTCACCAGCTCACCCGCGAGGAACGAGTGGTGCTCGGGCTGCTCCGGGTCGAGCTCGACGGCTCGGAACAGCAGCTCCGTCGCCTTCTTCGTCTGCTTGAGGTGCGTTCGGCACTTGCCGTTCCAGTGCGCCGCCTGGCCGAAATCGGGCGCCAGGTTCGTCGCCTTCTCCGCGTGCGACACGCACTCGACGAACTTCTTCGTCGCCTCGGCGCCCTCGAGCTTCGAACCGGCGCCCCACGCCGCCTTGGCGAGGCCGAGGATCAGGCCCGGGGACGATTCCCCATTCGTAGCCGTCGTCAAAGCCTTTTCGTACGACTCTTTGGCCTTGTCGAAATCTGACGTCGCGAGGTGGTGGCGTCCCAGCGCCTCCCACGCCATGACGTCGCCCGGCGCGACCTCGAGCGCCTTCGTGTAGGCGGCGACGGCGTCGTCGTTGCGCTCGCGGCGCTCGTGAAGGTCGCCGAGGGCGATGTAGGCGTCGACGTACTGCGGCCAGTTTTCCAGCGCGAGTTTGTACGCGGACTCGGCGAGATCGACGCGGTCGTCGTCCTCGGCGCGCGTGTGCACCTCGCCGAGGCCGTAGAGCGCCATGGGGAAGTCGTTCTTCTGCCTGAGCGCACCGAGGTAGCACGCCTCGGCGACCTCCAGCCTGCCGAGCTTGAGCATCTGGTCGCCGCGCTGCGTGGCGCGGCGGTGGCCCGCGTCCGCGCGATCGCAGAGGGCCATATCGGGCGCGCCCTGTCGCGCGACGAGGGGGTGGTCGTCGGTGACGCCGAGCGCGTGCGCGCCGCGAGGGAACACGTGCGCGCACATCGCGAGGAGAGCCGCGACGGCGGCGAGGCGGGAGACGCGGAACATCGGACCGGCGGCGCGCGCGGATGGGAGCGACGGGGGTGTTGCGCGCGGTTGTGATCCGCCGATTGTTGAGGTGCCGATCCCCGCGGCCCGCGTGTGCGGGGTCTGCGCGCTGCGCGCTAACCACTCGCTCGTCTGTTCACCCTCGTCACCTCGTCGCGCCAGGGTCACGCTTGCTCCCCTTCCCCTTCCCCTTCCCCGCCCCGATACCCCCCCAGCGCGACGCCCCATCGCATCTTCAGGTCCTCCTCGAGCCCCCTGAGCATCGCGAGCGCGGCGCGCGAGCCCCCCGGCGACGCCGCCACCTCCCGCACCGCCGAGCGCACCTCCCCGGCGAACACTCGCGTCGCGGCGACGAGCGCGTTCGCGTCGCCCGGGTTCGCCGCCCCGGGATCGTCACCGTCCGCGTCGGCATCCTCAGCCTCCTCATCCTCCTCCTCCTCTTCGTCGTCGTCGCGCATCATGTTCGCGAGCACCCTGGTCACGTACTCGTCGCGCTCGGCGAACGCGCGGTGCCTGGTCTCCCTCCATCGCTTCTTGCGCAGGCTGCCGCACCTGCCGCACTGCTTCCACCGCCAGACGCCGGCGGGGTCCTTGCGGACCTTGCGGTCGTCCTCGGGCTTGGCGAGCTCGGCGTCGACGACCTCGCGGGGGGGCTCGCACTGGCACAGGCGGTTGCGCCCCATCTCCGGCGCGATGGCCGTGTGCCTTCGTTCAAAGCCCAAAAGTCAACAATCGGCGCGGTGCCACAGCCAGTTCGAGCGGGACAGTTTACGTTTGCCGCCATTTCCGTGAACGACGCACAGCTCGTCAGTCAGCGGAAACGGGAAAATACTCTCGCTTCTAATGCCAAACTCGCACGCGAATCAGCCTGATCTTCGCATCTGTCGAACTTCCAGAACCTGCCGAGAGACCGTTGGTGATTGGACGTGATCGGCTAAGTGTTAGCTGGCGGGAACCCGGAGGAGAATCGTTTTTTCGGCCCATCTCCGGCGCGCGCACGGCTGTGCGACGCCCGATCGACTCGAGTTCGGCCGCGTTCGATCACCGCCCGATCGTCGCACCGCCCCGACACCGCGGCGGGACGCGGGTCGGACACGCCGCGAACGTCCACCGCACCCGGCTCGTGACCGTCGTACCAGGTACCACGTGGTACGACGTGAGGTCATGGCTGGATCGCCCAAGGCGGGGTTCCCCGCGCGCAGGCCCGGCAGGCTGTTCGGCAAGAAGCAGATGGTGATGTTCGGATGCATCGTGCTGGTGCTCTTCGTGGCGCCGTCGCTGTTCGGCATCGGCGACACCACCGACTCGCACGGGTTAGATCCCGACGACCGGGGGCTCGTGCGCACGGACTTCGACGGCGACCGCAAACATCGGCGTCGGTCGTCGCGGCGCGCGGACGCCTTCGACGACGACGCCGGGTATCGGATGCGCGACGCCGACGACCTTCACGCCGGCCACCACGGACTCGGATCCTCCACCTGGTCCTCGTCCTGGTCCTCGTCGTCCTCGTCCTCCTCCTCGTCCCGCGACCGACACGAGCGCGAGCGCGACGAACGACACAAGAGGCGCGCGCGCGAGCGCAGGAGGCACGCCGGGCACGGCGGACTCGAGCACGACATCGCCAAGCGCGCGTCGGAGCTCGCCATCCCGCGCGTCGAGGAGTACGTCAACCGCAAGCTCGTGGATCCCGCCGTGCGCGCCATCGAACGCGGTGACAGCGTCGACCCGAACGACCCGTCCAAGGGGCACAAACACGGAGGAGTCGGAGGTTTCTTCGACGCAATCGCGCACCCGTTCGGCATCGGCGCCTCATCAGACTCCGACGCCGCCGCCGACGCGACAGATCCCAACGCGTACGTCCCCGCCGCGGACTTTGGCCTGCCGCACCACGGCAAGCGACACCACCACCAGAAGATACCCGCGTGGGGAGAGCCGCCGGCGCCCGACGGCGAGGACGATTTTAACGACGTTCGAAAAGATTCAATCGCCGATCGAACGCGGGGCGCGTTCGACGACGACGACGATACCGACGACGACGACGCGCGCTCGCTTCGGCGCGAGGAACGGATCGGGTTTCACGATTTCGTGCCGAACGACGACGACGATGCCTCGTCCGGGTCCGGGTCCAAATCCGGTTCGTGGTTCGGGTCCCTCTTCGGCTCATCGGCGAAGAAGGCGGAGAGGAGCGGCGCTACTGTTGGGCGCCGGGAACGGGCGGGGTTGAAATCGACGCGCGGCGGTCGCGGCGGCGACGACGAGGACGCGGAGGACGAGTACGGCGGCGGCGGAAGGTTCGACGACCCGGCGCCGAGGAAGCGGTCCTCGTTGCGCGGGTCGTGAGGGGATCCGAATTCGAGCGAGTTGCGATTTTACGTTTTGAGGCGAGCCCGCCGCCGCCGCCGCCGATTGAATTAAGATTACGAGATTCACCGGAACCTGACGCGAACGTCGGGTATCTCCACGTCGTCGTCGTTCTCGTCGCACGCGCCGACCGACAGCGTCGCGTGCGTCGCTTCGGGTCCCAGCTTCAACGCGTCAAACAGCGGCGAACGCAGCCTGTCCTCGATCTTGGCGCGGTTCATGAAATCCGCGTACACCAAGCTCGCGCCGTGGCTGATCGCCGAACACGCCAGCCCCACTTCACGTTCGAACCGTTCGATGAACCCCGCCAGGCTCACCCCGTCCGTGCAGTCCATCTCGAGGACGTCCCACACGGACCACCGAAGGTCGCCTTTTCCCGTCTTCGCCACTCGAACGTCAACCGGCGCGCAGCCGGCGCTGACGCACGCGCTCCAATCACCGAGACTGGCGTACGTGTGACGAAACGGGCGATTCGCGAACGCCGTTTCGCCCTCGACGACGCCGTACAGCTTCTCCTGCTCGTCCCTGAGCTTTGACGCCTTGACGGCGGCGAGTTTGTGCGCCTCGACGGCGACGAGCGCGCCCGCGAGCGCCGCCGCCGCGGGCGTCCCCGGCTTGGCGCCCGTCGCCGTCAACCCGAGCCAATCCACGCACTCCCCCTTCGCCGCCGCTTCGAACCCGCCTCCGTCGTCGCCGTCGGCGTCGCCGAGCGGTTTGCATATGCGGTGGACGTCCGCCCTGAGGCTCGCGGCGGCGGCGATGAACGCGGACGCGAGGGGTTGGCGCGAACCCGCTCGCGGCTCCGGTGCCTCCCTCACCCTGAAACCGACGAGCGTCTCCCTCGCGGGCAGCTGCGCGAGGAGCGACGCGCACGTCGCCTCGTCCCTGGCGACGCGCACCGCCTCGTCCTCCTCCTCCGCGGACTCCTGAGGGACGGTTTCCTTCTCCGGCGCGAGGAGATCCGAGGCCGCCGCGAGCGTCGCGTGAAGTTCCGGGTCGAGCGATCCCCGCAGTCCGTACGCCTCCGCCCGCAGGTTCGCCGCCGTCACAACGAAGGTGACGTGCGAGGGCGTGTTAGGGTCGAACGCGATCGGCGCCGGAACCCTCTTGGTGCCGCTCCAGAACGGCGATCCGTCCCTCGTCCTCTGCCCCGGCGGAAAGTTCTTCAACATCGTATTCGGGAGTAACGCAAAGTACTCGCGGAACCGAGCCGCCGCCCACGACACGCAGTGCGAGTACTCGTACGGACGCTCACTGACCAAACCCGCGTGTATCCGTCGAAGATGTCGCAGCCTGGAACCCAAATCCGCGCTCGAGCTCGTCACGTCCAGGTTTTCCTGCGCGTAACGCGAGTCTCCAAGGTACGCGTTGACCCCGCGAGGCGCCTCCACGAATAAGTCCACGAAGAGGTCCTTCGCCCACCGCGCCGCGTGCACCCACGCGTGTGGAAAGTTACCGAGCACGCAACTCGGGGGCTCCCACTCCGGCGCGTCCCGAGGGCCGTACGACCAGGGCATCGTCCGATGGGGAACCGCCACGTGGCACGATACGGCGTCGCCGTCGCAGCCGGCGTCGAGGAGCGCGCACCGGGTTCGGCAACCGAGCTCGTCGATGGCCCTTCGATCGGAGAGCGAGTCCACGCACGACACGATCGCGTCGACGCCCTCGAGACGCGTCGCGTCGTACCGGGCCGGGCCCTTTCCGTCTCCCCCCCTCCCGAGCCACGCCATGTGTGAAGTCCACGTGTCACCACCCGGTTGGCCGCCGTCGTCCGACGCGAGCCGCGACTTGAGCGGCGACACGGCCACGCCCCCCGGCGAACCCACCGCGTCGTCGGGAGCCGCGGCACCCTCCGTCTTCGCCACGGCGGCATCGTCCACCCGCGCGTGGTTCGCGCGCGCGGCGCACAGCTGCGCGACGGCGGCGACGCTCGCGGCCGCCTTGTTCGCGCCGACGTCGCCCGCCCTCAACAGACTTCCCCTGGCGAGGTCGTGTTTGAAGACGTCGTCCGCGTCGACGACGTCTACCCGACCGCCGCCGCATACGCCAACCCCCGCGAGAGCCAGCAGCCTCAACACCTCGCGGCCGATGCCCCCCGCCCCCGCGAGCGTCACGCGCATGGATCCGAGCACGTCGACGGCGTCGGATCCGAGGAGGATCCGCGCGCCCTCCGTCCCCGGCGGCGCGACGACTCGCGAAGAGACGTCGGATTTGTTTTGCGAAATCGGGACGATCATCTCGACGCAGTCGTAGACGATCCACCCGTCGTCGACGCCACCGGCGCGCATCAGCGCCCGCAGCGCCCGGTGCGTCGCGAGCGACGCCGCGACGGTGCACACGGCGGGGATTCGCACCTTGCACCCGCGCGCCAGTTCGGAGACGGCTTCACGGCAGCGATCCGTCGGGTTCTCCAACCAGCAAACCTTGTTCTGAACCTCGTCGAACAGCTCACCGGCCCAGGCGCACGGATCGTCCCCGGGCTCCAACGCGTCGAGCTCGCGCAGGGCTAGCACCAGCGCGGGCGCCACGGCGGCGTCGTCGGAGTACCGCAGGGTGACGTGCGACGGGTGTCCGTTCGAGCTTCCGTCTTTCAACTTTTGGAGACCCGACCCGAGCGATTTTCCCAGAGACGAAGCGGCGGATGAAGCGTCGTCGGGAAGACGAACCGCCTCGGCGCCCACCCACCGCACGTACTCGCAATCGCCCGGCGAAAAAGCGTCGTTGGGAAGACGAAGCGTCGCCGTGAACGAGTGCGTGCCCGTGGACGCGGACACCGTCGCCGTCGGACCCGGCGCCGCGAGTTTTTCATTTTTTTGTTCTTCACCCGTTCTTTTCGCAACCAGTTCCACGCGATCGCCCACCACCAGTCCGTGGGGCGTCGCCTCGCACGTCGTCAACGCGTACGCGTTCGTCGCGCCGCCGCCGCCGTCGTCGTCGAGCTTCGTGACGCTCTCCACGAGAGCGGGCGGCGGCGGCGGCTTGGAGGCGACGCGTCTATGTCGACGCTCGCCAGCTGTGTCGCGCGATGGGATGTCGCGCGACGCGTGCACGAAGGCGAACGCGCCGTGCGCGAGCGCGCAGACGCATCTGGTCTCGCGGAGGCCGTCCGTGAAGTCGGCGAGCTCGCGCATCGACGATACCGCGGTCGTGGCGATGATGACGCCGATTTGGGAGGCTTCGACGGACTCGGGGTCCGGGAGCGGCCCGACCATGGCGGTGACCTCGGTGGTGGAGATGCCGTCGAAAGCGACCGCGAGGCGCTCGGCGAGAGCCTCGGATCGCCGCCGGCCGACGTCGGCGTCCGTCAGGAGGAGCTGAGTGTTGAGATCCTCGTGCGTCACGGGCGTATCGTCGTTCAGCACCACCCGCGTGAGGCCGCAGAGCATCAGGAGTCGCGCCGTCTCGGATCCCACCCCGCAGAGCCCGTGCACCATCGCGGAGTGCCGGCGTCGCGCGGCCGATCCCTCGTGAACGGCGGCCCAGTCGATGAGCTCGCCGTGGCCGATCGCGTGATGCAGCGGCGTGAACCGCGGATCGTCCGTCAGGACCCGCATCAACCGAGGGCCCATGTCGCCGCGTGCGGGAGGGCCCCTTTCTCTGCGCTCTCCGCGAGGAAAACAACAACGAGCCGATAATTTCACGCAGCTCGAGACTCTTCGCACTTTGCCCGAGGGGGTCACTTCGTCGCGCGCTCGCGGCCCACCACATGCGCTGGACCCCCGCGTTCGCTCACGCCCTTCTTCGCGTAAAGGGCGTCAAGCGCCCCTCTGACCTCGCCCGGCTGCACGTGTGCTTCCTGGTTTACGTAGCCCGGAAGCTCTTCTGCTAGCTAGCTGGGAGAAAGCTCGCGCAGCTCTGGGTGAGCAGTCGCTGCGACGGGGCTTTTCTCGCGAACCGGGGGCGGCGCGCCTCGAGGTGGTATGCTCCCGCGCGAGCGGAAGCCGCAACCGCAGAGACCTGCGGTCTCGATGACCCCTCAGGCGATCCAGCAGCGACTGATTGTGGCCAACCAGGAGCTCGCGCGCCACAACGGGAAGGTACGGTAGACCGCCCCTTCCCTCCCGCCCGTTGTTCGAAAACACAGCTGTGCTGCAACCCCCGCCTCACCACCCTCCGCGCCTTCGCAGCTTCGCGCGGACGTCAACGAGTCGCGGCGCCGCGCGGACATGGCCGTCAACGCCGAGAAACAGGCCGCCATCGTCAACGCGATCCTCCGGCAGCAGAACGACACCGCCGTGCGCGAAACCCGGCAGCTCCTGGTAAGCCCCTCTCCCGCGCGTTCAAATAACGAAAGCGCTGAAAACCCCCCGCCCCTTCGCCGCGCGCCGCCGCAGGCCAAGCTCCAATCGTCGAACGACGAGATAACGAGGCTCAAGATCCGTCTCGCCGCGTACGAGCGCGAGCGCGAGCGCCGGCCCGAGCGCCCCGCGCCTTCACCCGCGCCGCCCGAGCCGAAGCCCGAGCCGAAGCCCGAGCCGAAGCCCGAGCCCGGGCCCGAGCTCGCTCGCGCCCTTCCAAAGTCGTCGTCGCGCATCGACGTCGCGCCCGATCCCGATCCCGACGACGACGTCTGGGCGTTCGTCGAGGACGAGCAGCGCGAGTTCCCCCGCGCCCTTCCTCGTACACCCGCCAACACGCCCGTTCAATCCTTCTCGGCTCCCGTGGCTACGTTTCCCGTCTCGGCTCTCGCGTCGAACCGACCTCTCCGTCGGCCGCCCGCGTTCGATCCGAACGCGACGTGGGCGGACGAGGAGAACCTCGTTCCTCCGACGCGGCCCAGGGCGGCGACGGCAGGGGACACGCCGCAGGTCGCCGTCCGCTCGGGTTTGCGCGAGCGGTCAAAGAACGTGAGCTACGCGGAGCCCAGCCTGAAGGCGAAGGTTCGCAGGCCGTGGTCGCCGACGAAGCCCAAGCGGAGGTCGTCAAAGGCGAAGCGACGCGAGACCGAGCCCGCGGCGGCGGCGGCGTCAACGTCGACACTCACGTCGACATCCACGTCAACTTCCACGCAATCAGCCACGTCAGCGGCCACGTCAGCGACCGCGTCAGCGTCTACGTCGTCTGGGGTGAGATCATTCGACGCGGCGCTCGCGCGAGTCGCGTCCGCCGTCTCCTTCGTCACCGAACGAAAGCGCGGCGGCGCCCAGAAGGCGCGACGCGCGAAGAGCCCTGAGGAACATCCGGAGATCGAGAGCAGCCCGGAGATCGACCCGAACGCGCTCGCCCGGCGCGGGCTCACCGACTCGGATTCCGACCCAAACGAGGAACCGACTCTGCCCGACTCGGGTTCCCCCGCCAGGCCGTCGCCCTTCTCCAACTTCACGTCCCGGCACGTCATCAGGCCGGGTCCCACCAATCGGGTGCTCTCGTTCGACAACTCGCCGGGATCGAACGAGCCGTTCCCGACCGCGGCTGCGTACGTCCGGATACCCACCGCCGTCGAGATTGCGCCGTCGTTCGGTGACGACCCCGACTCTGACTCCGACTCTGACGACGGCGGCGACTCCGACGGGGAGAGCGAGTACGAAGACGCGGAGGGTTCGGCGGTGGACGACGACGACGTCGCGTCCGACGTCGCGTCCGACGTCGGCGACGAGGTGCCGCTGCTCGCGCGCCGCCTGAGCCAGGAGGAGATCACCGACGCTCTGCTCGCGGATGCGGTGGCGACGGGGATGAGGCTGGATCCGCGCCCGGGCGCTCGGCGGGGATGAACGAGCGGGCGTCGGCGTCGGCGTCGGCGTCGGCGGCGAGCCACGGGATCCAGCCATCGGCGAGCCGGACGATGCGAAGGTCGGACTGAGCGAACGTTCGACGTTACACGACACGGAGGACGAGCGAGGGTATCGAGGGAAGCGAGACGACGACGCGATTGCGGATTCGATGAAAGTCTATAAACTCGATCAATCCTCGCCCATGAGGGTCAGTTCGCTCTCCCGCAGCGCCTTCTCCTTGGCCCACCGCGCGTACCCCATGCTCGCGACGTTGGCGAAGCTCAGGCCGTCTCCCGCGATGGAACACCCCGGCGCGAGCCAGCACGCGACCCTCCGCCCGAGGATCTCCCTCAGGTTGGCCCTCGCACCCAGCGAGTACGGGTGCTGAACGCCGTCCAGACTGGGCGCGTAGCCGTCGCCGCCCGCCTGACCGACGTCGCCGGGTTTGGGCCCCACCAGCCTCGACCGCACGCCCTCGTAGTGCTCGATCGTGGTCTTGTTGTTCACCACCAGGTAGCAGTGCCACCCGAACAGCAGGCAAAGCGCCACAGACAGGCACAGCGATAAAATCAACGCGGCCATCTCGGCGACGGAGGCGGCGACGCCGTCGTCCTCGCCGTGGTTCACCCTGTGATCCGCGTGGCTCTTCCCCACGTCGTCGTCGTCGCCGCTGAACCGCCCGATCGCGTCCCCCGCCAGTATACCAAACGCGTGGCAACACGCGACTGTAATGTAAAACAAAAACGTGAAGAACGATTTGTAGTTGCGGTGGCCGATGCAGTTGTTCACCCACACGCAGTGGTGGTCCATGCGCAAAACGCACCGGTTGCACACCCTGCAGTGATGCGTCCGCGGGGGCTTGTACTTTGCGCACTTCTTGCAGTACCGCGCGCCGCCCTTGCGCTTGAGCTCCTGCAGTCCGCCGTGATGACCATGCGTCCCCCCGTCAACCCCGGACTCCAATTCGCCGGTTTCCAAGTCGTTCAGCGATGGGGGTCGCCACGCCGTCGGCACCCTCCCCGGGTCCCTGTACACGCAGCACAGGTACATGAGGAAACCGACGCCCGCGTTGAACGAGAGCACACCGGTGTTCATCACCCCGGGCACGCTGTTCTCCATCCACCGCGTCGCCACGGCCATAGCCTCGGCGTAGACGAACCAGATGATGGCGATCACCGCGACGACGGGAAGGGAGAGCTTGCGGAGGATGAGGCGGGGCAGGCGCTTGAACCTCGAGCCGCACGCGAGTTTGGCGCCCTTCTCGGCGAGATCCATGGCCTCCGTCTGGAGGTCGGGCATGGACGGCGCCGGGACCATCTCGCTCCGACGCGGGTCCGCGACGGCTGGCTCTCGCTCGTCTACCTGTACCTATGCGCTAGTCTGGGGTTCGTCGTTTCGGTGCTGACGACGCGCGCGAGTGTGCCGCGTGATCAGCGTCGCTTGGAGCCGCACTTGCAGTTGGCGCCGCACTTGCATCCCGCGCCGCAGCTGCAGTCCGCCCACGGGCACTTGCCTGCGCGATTGGACGCGAACGGAGGGGACGGGACGGTGAGACGAGGGGATGGGCGGACGGCCTCGCGTCGACTCGGCGAGGGTTGCCGAGGTGGAAAGATCGCCGGGACCGAGATCGCGCCGAGGCGACGCACCCGCGGGGGCAGCCTTGGGAGCTCCGCCCTTCTGCGCTCCCTTGGGGTTACCGAAAAGGTTCTGAAACATTTCTCGTGGTCTCGCGTCGGTCGGGTCGTGCGTGATGCGTCGCGCGGCGAGTAAGTGTCGCCCGGCTCATGTCAGCCTCAACGGATATCGCACGCCCGATCCGCTGGCAGATCTCGGAACGAAGTCGGCATCGAGGTGGATAACAATCTGGGGGTGCGCCCGGGCGGATACGACGAAGCGGCGCGACCGTCGTTGGATCCGAGGCGATGTCCGCGCGGGTGGCGCCACACGGAGTCGCGCAGGGCGCGCGACCGACCGGCGGCGCGACGAGCGCGCGCCGCGTCGCGTCCACCGGACTCCGAGGGCGCTTTTCGCGCGGCCGGCGACGTTCGACGCCGGTCGTATCCGCGCAAACGGAGCGGACCGACGCGACCGCGGCGGCGTCCGGCGACGACCCCGCCGCGTTCATCCGCGACTTCGCCACCGTCGCGCTCAAGATGCAGACCGCCGCGCTGCGGGGCGTCGCCGACGTGCCCTCGCAACTCGCCAAGCAACTCCAGCGCGCGGCCGCCCCGCCGCCCGCGGGATTTCCCCCGGGCCCTCCCGACGACGTCGCGGTGGCGCTCGGCGCGGATCCCCTCGCGTTCATCGTCGACACGCAGCGGCGACACGGCGACGTCGTCGGGCTATCCCTCGCGGGTGAGCGCGTGGTGCTCGTCTCCGACCCGAAGGTGGCCGCGGACGTCATGATCGATCGCGCGGGGCTCTTCGTCAAGGAGGGCACCGCGTTCTTCCCCGGGTCGTCGCTCGCGGGTGAGGGTCTGCTCGTCAGCGACGGCGAGTCGTGGGCGAGGCAACGCCGGCTCTCCAACCCGGCGTTCCGCGCAGCCGCGGTGGACGCCTACGCGACGGCCATGGCACGCGCCGGGGCGGAGCTGCTTAGAAACGAGTGGGGCGCGCGTTCGGTCCGCGATTGTTACGAAGATTTCAACGACCTCACGCTTCGAATCGTCGCCGAGGCTCTCTTCGGCGCGGACGTTCGAGGCAAACGCGCCAGGGAGATCAACGGCGCCATCAAGGAGGCGTTCGAGTTTTTCGGAAGACGATCCGCGACGGGGATGATCGTCCCGGAGTGGGTCCCGATCCCCGATAACTTTGCGTACAACGCCGCGGTGACTCGGCTGGACAAAGCCGTCTATTCGCTCATCGCCGAACGTCGTCAGAAACGGGTCAACGGCTTGGAGAGCGTCGAGAACCCCGACCTTCTCGACAGGCTTCTGGACGCCAGGGACGACGGCGAGGGCGGCGACGGAGGGGGCATGGACGACGTGAGTTTGCGAGACGAGCTCATGACGCTCATGGTGGCGGGTCAGGAGACGTCCGCCATATTACTCTCGTGGTGTTGCGTCAACGTCGCGAGTAACCCGCGGTGCGCGGCGAAGCTCTCGGAGGAGGCCGCCGCGGTGATCGGCCCGGATCCGCTGAACGATCTGCCGAACGCGAGCCACTACTCGCGTCTGAAGTACGCCGAGGCTGCGGTGCTGGAGACGATGCGAATGCAGCCCCCGGCGTACATGGTCGGCAGGTGCTGCGCCGAGGACGTGTTCATCGCGGGGGGCAAGTACGCGCTGCCCAAGGGAACGACCGTCCTGATCGCGCCGTATCTGCTGCACAACGACGCGAGGTACTGGGACGCGCCCGGGGAGTTCCGGCCGGAGCGTTGGCTCGAGCCGGGAGGCGTTCCAAAAGGGGTGGAACGAGGAGCGGGATCGGGCGGCGGCGGCGGCGCGGATGCGGACGCGCCCATGGCGAAGGGCGCTCTCAAGGGCATGGGCCCCGGGGGCGTGTACGTGCCGTTCGGCGCGGGCCCGAGGGTCTGCATCGGCACGGGCTTCGCCATGATGGAGAGCGCGCTGCTCCTGGCGATGGTGGCCAGGGCGGTGGACGTGCGACTGAGGCCCGGGGCGGATCCGCCGAGGCCGAGGGCGCTCATCACGCTGCGACCGGAGAACGTTCGTTTGGACGTCGTGCCGAAGCGACGATGGTGGTGAGTGGTGGCGAGATCGAGGAATCGGAACGTCATCTCACGCGTAAGTGTTATTAATAAGATTAACATTAGCCGGCGCGAGTGTGACGTGATCTACGTGAGCGATTGGTAGAATAGACACGCCCCGTTCCACCTCCGTTCGCGTCTTCTCACCGGCTGTGGCGCAGGAGCTCCTCGAGTATCTCCTCCTGTCCCCGTCGCAGGTTCATCACCGACGCGCACCAGTCCTCGCCGCTCTTCAGCTCCTTCTGGATCGCCCCCGCGCGCTCCGCGTCAAGCTCGTCCAGCTCAAACCCAGCCGCGTCGTCCACGCCCGCCCCGGGTCTCAACGCGGCGTTCATCCCGCGAAGCGCGCGCTCCGAAGCCTCCCCGAGCACGGCCCTCGCGGCGGCTTCGTTTCGCTCGGATATCGGTCGCCGAGGGTCGGGTTCGGCTCCGTCCGGACCCGCCGGTTCAAACCCCGTCAGCAGGTGCACTCGAAGCGACGCGAGGAGCACGGACGGCGGGACGCCGTACGTGGCGGCGAGCACGGTGGCGGCGTCGGATGCGGCGTGCGCGGCGGGGGTGGACGAGTCCGCGGCTCGAGCGACGGTCGGAAACGGCTTGGATGGGTGCGCGACGACGCAACGCCACCGCACCGCGTCCGTTCCCTCGCCTTCGCCTTCTTTTCCCGAAGCCCTTCGCCTCGACGGCTCCTCCTCCTCCTCCTCCTCCTCTTCGTCGTCGTCGATCGTCTCCGGGCGGGGCAGGGTCGGGTCGCGAAACACCGCGGCGCCGCCCGGATTCGATCCCCCAACCTCCCGATCGTCCAAACCCGCGCCGGCGTCGACGTGCTCAAACTCGGCGGTGAGCCGCGGCAGCCCGTGGAGCCGAAGTATCGCTCGACGAGCCGCGTCGATCCCCGGGCCCCACCGCCGTGGCGCCCTCCACGCGTCCAGCGCGTCGCCGGTGAGCCGAAGCTCGATCGTTCGTCTGTCGTGAACGTTCCCGCGCGTGGCGAACCCGTACAGGCGCAGCAGCCTGCAGTTATCCGACTCGTCGCCGTATGATATCGTGAGCTGTTCGCCCGCGGGGGTATCCTTGACGCAGGTAACCTCGACGTCGCCCCATGTTACATTTTCTTCGTTCCCCCCGGGTGCCAGTTTCACCGCGCTCAGCTCGCAGTTGGCGTCCACGCCGCCGTGGTTCAGGAGGTCCACGCCCGGAAGGAACGCGTACGGCATCCGATCCCCGGAGGCAGCCCGGGATAGCACCGAGCTCAGCGCCCACGCAAACTTTTCCAGCGGGACGCCGCCCCCGCCCCCCGAACCGAAGAGCGCCGCGTGCGCGTCGCTGACGAACTTCGCACGGCGCAGCACGCGCCCGTGCGTCGGGGTACCCCTGAGCGTCGCGACTTGCGTCGGGGTCCACAGCAGCGGCACCGACGGGGACGCCTTTCCGGCGAGGCCCGGAAGCGTGGCGAGATACGCGAACCCCTCGCTTCGAGGATCGCCGAGTTCGAAGAGGACGTGCAGCGCCAGCGCGGCGTGCGTCGCCAGCTCCGGCGCGCCCATCGACGCCGCCACCTTCGCCGCGTGGTCCACGAACGCGGGCGCCTTGGCCTTGGCCGCGGCGAGCGCGTGCGTCGCGGAGAGGGGCGCGTACGCGTCTCGAGGGATCCTGAGCACGATCTCGCCCGCTCGGACGGGGCGCCGCGCGACGAGCCCGACGCCCATGCCCGGGACGCGCGCGGCCGTCACGGCGGGGTGCACGTTCCGCCGCCCGCCTCGTGCGGTCTCGTCGGCGGAGACGCGCGCGTGGAGCCACTCGGCGAAGCGCTCGTGTTCGCCGCCGAGCGCGCGTATCGATTCGAAGAATTCCGTCGGGGGTTCGTCGACGGCACCCGCGGCGCCCGCGGCGCCGAAGGGACCGCCGTGCAGCCCGCGGCGCGAGACGCGCGCGAGCGTCGTCGCGAGCGTCCGCCGGGCTCTCATCGCGTCCGCTCTCGTCTCTGTCTTTTCCTACGGTCCCACTGGTAGAGTGGCTATCGTTCGCAACGGTTTCGCGAATCGGCGGCGACGGGAAAGCCTCGCCGAGGTCAGTGCCGGTGCTCTACGCGCGGCGCTCAGGTGGTGAAGCCGACCATCTCCTTGAGCATCTTGAGCTTCAGCCGCCCGTCGGACAGCAAGTGCTTCACCGTCACGCGGTCGGCGTGTCCCTTGGCCTGCTCGAAGCAGCGCCTGATCTCGGCTCGAAGTTCGGCTCTCGCGTCGCTCGGTGCGTTGCGAGTCGCGCGGATGAGCTGTCGCATCAACGAGAGGACCTGACCGCGGACTATGAACCCCTGCAGGTCCATGCAACGGCGACGAAACGACGCGCGTCGATGCGCGAAGCGTCAGGCGCGCGGGCACGACTGGGTCGCGGGCCGTTCAAAGCAGATTTGGTGGACTGCCTGATGCGCCTCAGTCAGGTCACTGGCCAGTCCGCGGCTGCGCCGCAGCTCACAGGAGTCCACAGAAGCTGGTGATGAGTGGGCGGATTCCTTTTTGATTACAGATTCGCGCGATGATAGGGTTAGTCCAGAAGTCCTCGCGTCGACGTTGGGCCGCACGCCGCGAGCGCCCCGGGGATGATCGAGCCCGGGGGGATGCGGATCTCTTGGTCCCGCGCGTTGGTCACGTTATGCGTCGTGTGTTGCACGCGCATGCCCTGGGCGCTCGCCGCGCCGTTCGCGGACAGAGACGCGCTCAAGACGGCGGTAAGAAGAAATTGTATCGGGGCGTCAGCCTCGTGGGCGAAGTGCTGTCGTGTCCTCATCCTCATCCTCGCACGGCCGGTCCTCATCCTCATCCTCGCGGCGCTCAGCAAGCTGCAAGGGGCGGACCCGCCCCTCTTCATCGCGCGATGCGACGTGAGCGTCTCGGCTTCCGCCGACTCGTGGAGAAACGTCATGGGCCAACGAGCGACTTGTGGAGGGAAAATGTCCGCGCTCGCCTCAAGACGTGGACGGGGGCGCTGGGCAGCAACTCGCCCCCACGGGCTCTTACTCGTCAGCATCGTCGCGGCATGCATTTCCACATCACACGCAGCTGCGTTCGCCAACAGCGCGGCGCTCATTACTGCAGTCGAGAGGTGTCTCAGCAAGGTTTCCACCGGCGAGAGGTGCTGCAAACCCGTGAGTGACCCACTCGGCGGGGGAGGCGCTGATTGCGGTGATGCAGGAACAGCGCTGATGGCGGACTGGGACACCTCGCTGGTGACCGACATGTCTGGGCTTTTCTCGGGTAAATGGAGCTTCAACCAGGATATATCCGGGTGGGATGTGAGCAAAGTGACGGACATGAGCAACATGTTCAACCAGGCTGGCCAGTTCAATCAGGACCTGAGCTCTTGGAAGGTGGGCGCGGTCACAGATATGAGCCAAATGTTTCAAAGTGCTTGGAGCTTTGCAAAAACCGCTGACATGTCCGGTTGGGACGTGAGCAAGGTGACCAACATGCAGAGCATGTTCAGCGGCGCGCAGTATTTCAACGCGACGGGGCTTAGCTCATGGGACGTGAGCAAGGTTACCGACATGAGCTATATGTTCTACGGCGCGTCCAAGTTCAACGACGACATCAGCAACTGGAACGTGGGGCAGGTACAGCAGATGCGATCCATGTTTTACGACGCGAGTATCTTCAATGCAGACATCACGGGATGGAAGCCGAAGACTGCGTGTACAGAAGCGGAAAGGAACTCGGGAAATTGTTTTATTTGTGAAGGGATGGGATGCCAAAATTGGAATTTTCAGGACATGTTCAGAGGCGCCTCGAAGTGGATCGATTCGTACACCAACTGCGGCTTTGACAACTCCGACAAGTCGGTGTGCCCGGCGGCGACGTACCCGAGCTCGGGCTCATTTTACGACGGGCCGCCGGACGCGTGGACAGCAGGTGCGCCCGCCAGCTGCTCGGGAGCTGCTTCTCCGTTCTTGTCTTCTGCTGCACTTTTTGTCGCAATGGAGCGGTGCCTCAGCAAGGTTCCGAGCGGCGAGGCGTGCTGCTCTACAGGCGGCGCAAACTGCGGCGCCGCCTGCGGAGTGGACATGCCGTCCTGGGACACCTCGCTCGTGACCGACATGTCTCGGCTTTTCTCGAATAAATGGGACTTCAACCAGGATATATCCGGGTGGGACGTGAGCAAAGTGACAGACATGAGCGGCATGTTCGACAACGCGGGCCAGTTCAATCAGGACCTGAGCTCTTGGAAGGTGGGCGCGGTCACAGATATGAGCCAAATGTTTCAAAGTGCTTGGAGCTTTGCAAAAACCGCTGACATGTCCGGGTGGGACGTGAGCAAGGTGACCAACATGCAGGGCATGTTCAACTATGCGCAGAATTTCAACGCGACGGGACTTGGCTCATGGGACGTGAGCAAGGTTACCGACATGAGCAATATGTTCTACGGCGCGTCCAAGTTCAACGACGACATCAGCAACTGGAACGTGGGGCAGGTACAGCAGATGCGATCCATGTTTTACGACGCGAGTATCTTCAATGCAGACATCACGGGATGGAAGCCGAAGACTGCGTGTACAGAAGCGGAAAGGAACTCGGGAAACTGTTATATTTGGGAAGGGATGGGAGGCCAAAATTATAATTTTCAGGACATGTTCAGAGGCGCCTCGAAGTGGATCGATTCGTACACCAACTGTGGCTTTGACAACTCCGACAAGTCGGTGTGCCCGGCGGCGACGTACCCGAGCTCGGGCTCATTTTACGACGGGCCGCCGGACGCGTGGACAGCAGGTGCGCCCGCCAGCTGCTCGGGAGCTGCTTCTCCGTTCTTGTCTTCTGCTGCACTTTTTGTCGCAATGGAGCGGTGCCTCAGCAAGGTTCCGAGCGGCGAGGCGTGCTGCTCTATAGGCGGCGCAAACTGCGGCGCCGCCTGCGGAGTGGACATGCCGTCCTGGGACACCTCGCTCGTGACCGACATGTCTCGGCTTTTCTCGAATAAAGGGGACTTCAACCAGGATATATCCGGGTGGGACGTGAGCAAAGTGACAGACATGAGCGGCATGTTCGACAACGCGGGCCAGTTCAATCAGGACCTGAGCTCTTGGAAGGTGGGCGCGGTTACAGATATGAGCCAAATGTTTCAAAGTGCTTGGAGCTTTGCAAAAACCGCTGACATGTCCGGGTGGGACGTGAGCAAGGTGACCAACATGCAGGGCATGTTCAACTATGCGCAGAATTTCAACGCGACGGGACTTGGCTCATGGGACGTGAGCAAGGTTACCGACATGAGCTATATGTTCTACGGCGCGTCCAACTTCAACGACGACATCAGCAACTGGAACGTGGGGCAGGTACAGCAGATGATATCCATGTTCACCGGCGCGAGTATCTTCAATGCAGACATCACGGGATGGAAGCCGAAGACTTCGTGTACAGACGCTGAAAAGAACTCGGGAAATTGTTTTATTTGTGAAGGGATGGGATGCCAAAATTGGAATTTTCAGGACATGTTCAGAGGCGCCTCGAAATGGATCGATTCGTACACCAACTGCGGCTTTGACAACTCCGACAAGTCAGTGTGCCCGGCGGCGACGTACCCGAGCTCGGCCGCATTTCACGACGGGCCGCCGGACGCGTGGGAGCCATCAACATGCGACGCCTCCGTCGCACCCGAAAACGGCGCTGTCGGGGACTGCAGTGGCTCGTTGCAAATAGGCGACTCCTGCCAACCGACTTGCTCCAGCGGCTTCAATCCATCCGGTCCGCGTACCTGCGTGCGTGGCGGCGTGCTCTCCATGATGCTCTGCCTCGACACCTCCGGCGGGCCCTGCGACGCGTCCGCACCGCCGGAGAATGGCGCGGTTGGGACGTGCACAAGCTCCCTGACGAGCGGGACGATTTGCCAGCCCACGTGCGGCAGTGGGTACACCGTCTCGGGTTTCAGCTATTGCAGTGGGGGGAAATTCACCTCGGCGACGTGTGCTGGCGACCCGTGCGATGTGATTCCAACACCTGCGAACGGCGGTAAAGGAAACTGCGCCAGCTCCCTCTCCAGCGGTTCGACGTGCCGCCCCACGTGCCAGACCGGGTACACCCTGTCCGGGGATCATTCCTGCGACGCAGGCGTACTGACCAGTGGGACGTGCAATCCGGATCCATGCGATGCCTCCGCACCTCCGACTAACGGTGCAGCGGGGACGTGCACGAGCTCCCTGGCCAGCGGAACATCGTGCCAACCCGAATGTAACGACGGGTACTTTGTATCCGGGCCATCCTCGTGTCTCGCTGGAGAACTCACGGCCGCTTCATGCTCAGACATACTCCCCCCTCCACCTTCACCACCACCCAAACTCGTCCTCGACGACGACGACCATGCCCCAAGACTCTCGGGACTCTTCGTGGTTCTCGCAACGACTTTGAATCTGTTGTTCAGCTTGTAAATAAGAAGTAACCTGAGTTAAATGTGAGAACTCAATCGACACAAGTCCCGAGGCCGAAAAGAACGCACGCCAGGAAAGTGCCGCTACCAGTCGCTCGTGAGCTTCAGCTGCGCCGCCGCCGCGACCGCCCCGCCCGCCGCCGCCGCAGCCTCCGCGCCCCTGTCGTGGTACCGCGTGTGAAACAGCGCGCGCGCTCTCTCCGAACCAACCGCCCCTCGCACCCAATCGCGGTACGCCTCCGCAACCTCCGGGCTCGCATCCGGCGGCCGCGGCTCCACGGTGCCGTCGCCCCATCGGTACTTCGTCTCGAGCTCGTCCACCAGCTCCTTCGCCGTCATCGCCCGCGGTCTCGCGCCGCCGCTCCCGGCGATCTCCCCCGGCGGCGGCGGCGGCGGGAGCTGCCCGCCGCCGTTGAGGCAGCCGCTCGGGCACGCCATGATCTCGACGTAATCGTACCCGCACCCGTCCCTGGACGTGCCGAGGTGGATGTCGTGCGCGGTCGGTTTGATCTTCCGGACCATGTTCTGGATGTTCCGGAAACCGTACGCCTGCGCGAACCGCAACAGCGTCGTCCCGTCGGGTCCCTCCAGCGTCACCTCCCGGAGGTCCGGGTTCCTCGCGCGCGGGATCTTGTACTCGAGAGCGCCGCGAACTTCAATCCCGAAGATCTTCGCGGCGGCGTACCTGAAGACGTGCTCGAGGTACCCGCCGGAACCCCCGCCGCCCTCCTTCGAGTCGCAACCCCACACCCACTCGTCGTTCGCATCCGCTCCCGAGGCAGCCAAAGAGGCGTCCACGTCAGCGTCCACGTCAGCGTCCACGTCGACGTCCATGTCCACGTCAGCGTCCGGCGCCCCGGCGCCCGAGGAGCTCGGACTCGGCCTCCGCCCGGTTCCAAACGACGCGAGCCACCCGTCGAGAGGCGCGGGCGGTACCCTCGCCAGCGCCGCCGCGCCCTCCCTCGCGCCCGCCGCCTCGGTCGAGTACCCGTCCCTCTCCTTCACGGCGATGCCGTACGCACCCGCGAGAAGCTCGGCCACCTCCCCGGTGGTGAGGACGCAGTCGACGTCGGGAGGTCCCTCGCCGTCGCCGCCGCCAACCCCGGGCTCGCCGCGAAAATCCCCGCGGCTCGCCTCCAACTTCTTATCGTAGCACGGCATCACGGCGACGTGAAACACCGCCGCCGGGTCGAGACCCAGCGACGCCGCGACCCTCCGCTTGACAATCGTGCCCATGACCTGCTGCGGGGACTTGACGTTGGAAATGTGGGGCAGCACCCCCGGGGACTGCTTCTCCGCGTAGCACACCCAACCCGGGCACGCGGAGGCGAGCACGGGCAGCGGGTTTTGGTTTTGGCTTTGGTTTTGGTTTTGGCTTTGGCTTTGGTTTTGGCTTTGGCTTTGGCTTTGGTTCGAACCCAAACTCCGCCGAGACGCCCGGAAGCGCTCGACGAATTCCTCTCCAGCCTCCAGGAGGGAGAAATCGCGGGCGGCGGTGGTGTCGAACACCGCGACGACCCCCATGGACTTGAAGAACCCCGTCAGACGCTTCGCGGCGTCGATGGCGGAGAGCCCCGCGGCGTGCGCCAGGGACGCGCGGGATTGCGGAGCGACGGATACCACCGTGACGCGTCGACCTCCGGATTGCGCGCACGCCGCCACCTGCTGCTTGAACTCGTCGACGCTCTGCGCCTCGAGGAGCACCGTCTCCGCGGACGTGATGCAGCCGCTGCACGCGAGGCAGTCGGAGAGGGACACCTTGATGGCGTCGCTGTCGTTCTTCTTCTCGATCCCCCACTGGCCGATGGGCTTCTCGGGTTGGCCGAAGAGGTACGTGAGGTCCTCCGTGACGGGTGCTTTCGAGCGCTTGTTGAGGATCATCTCGCCCCCGGCGGGAACGTCGATGTCATCCTCGAGATTCAGCTTGCCGTCCTTGTTCGCTGCGGATCGGGGAAGGGGTCGGATGGACTGGTCGGGTCAGTCGGCGCGCGGATCTTCGATCGGGCGGAGCGGCGGCGGGAGCGAGCCGGTAAGGCACCTGCCAGATCCGGTCCGGGCGGGGGGCGACGCGCACCTTCGAGCGCGAC
Organism: Micromonas commoda; assembly: GCF_000090985.2. NCBI lineage: Eukaryota > Viridiplantae > Chlorophyta > Mamiellophyceae > Mamiellales > Mamiellaceae > Micromonas > Micromonas commoda. The sequence continues at coordinate 253,387 of NC_013041.1, forward strand.
GATGCACGCCTGCGACGGGTTGATGAAGTCGTTGAGGTCGCCGAGCTTCACCGCTCCGGAGAACTGCGTCATGGTCGCGTCCACGGCCGGCGCCTCCGCGTCTGATCGCGCGGAGGGCGAGTTCGTTCCCGCGAAAAGTGTCAATTTTTTGGACTGACATGAAAGTTAGCTGTGCCTACTTCTCCTACAACGCCCTTCCCGCGGCGCCCTCCAACCTCGACGGATCCGCCAGCCTCTGCCGCCTCCCGCCGCCCCGCTTAACCGCCCCGCCCGACATCGCCGGATCGTGCCGCGCCTGGAACCCCGCCATCGCGCTCACGGCTCCAACGCACCAACGCTCGACGCTCGCGCCCCCTCCTCCTCCTCCTCCTCCTCCTCCTCCTCCTCCTCCGGGACACGTCGATTCGAGCATCGCCACGGCCCTGGCGGCGGCTTCCGCGGTGAGCATAGCACCGGGCGCGGGTGGGGTGAGCAGCGACCCGGCGCCCCCGTCGCCCTCGGAGAACCGTCGCAGCCCCGGCGCGTCCACCCTCGAACCGTCAACGTCGTCGTCCATCGTCGACGTCAACGGCAGCTGGATGAGCCGCGTCCTCGCGGGCATCTTCTCGAGCGTCGGCACCGCCATCTCCCTCGCCTGCCCCCACGTGCTGTCTATGCACACGCACACGTACGCCGCGCCCGCGAGCACGTCGTCGGGGCCGAGCGAGACCTGACCCGTCGACGCCGAAACGATCGCCGCGGCGTCGTCCACCACCGAAACCTCGTCCAGATTCGTCGCCGATGTCGACGGGTACAGGAGGTACATCGGAACGTCCGGTGCCATCCCGGCCATCCTGTCCTGCAGGTGTTGCGGCGGATATCGCCCGCGAACGATCTCGCAGCGTCGCATGCACCGGGGCAGGATCCAACCGGTGTTCAGCGCGCGCTTAGACTCGTTCGGATGCGTCAGCACGACGAGCGCGCCGCGAGTTTCGACGGGCTGTGCGGGCAGGCGGTCGCAGAGACACGCCGAGGCCGGGCGCGCGCATCCCTCGCACACGGCGCGGCCCCCGGCGGCGCGGACATCGACCGCGTCGTCATCGGCGACGTCCGCCCAAAGCGCCTCGAGGTCCGCCATGCATCCCCTCGAGGCGCTCGGGGGTGTGAACGAGAACGACATCCGATTTGGCGTTCGTCTCTCTGTCAAAGCTCGCCTTCTACTTGTATGAGTACTTGTACTTGTACAAGTAATTTTTTTTTAACCTTGAAGTCGCCTTCCTCGAGCTAAACACAGTCGTCCCCCGGCGCCCACGACGCGCGGACGACCTAGCGCGATACGATGCCGTACCGCATCTGTGAAGTGTCGTCGCTGGAACAGGAACACCACGAGGCGTCAGGCAGCGGCGATACTTATGGACCGGAGCATGACTCGCTGAAAATCCGATCCAAGTTTCCCAAGGAGGACCTCCGCCCTCGGGGGCGCCTAATCTACGCCCTTCTCGGCATATTTTACCTTCCTCTGGTCATCGACGGGTTTTGGCATACATGGTATGGTGCTATCCAGCCCGTCGACCCGAATGTGACTCGGAAGAAGTCGCCCTTCCAAGATTTTCTACATAGCTGCGACGACTGCCCCTTACCAATCCGGTGCCTTTGCGTGGGCTTTCCCATCCTGATCTTTGGGCCTGAAATACTGTTCATGTTGATTCCTGCTTATGTGCTGATCACCTCAGCCTTCAGCATCCTCTTTCACCTGGTATATTATGTTCTGTGGGACGTTCGGTACTTCGGGAACGATGCTTTCAGCATGCGGGAGACTATTATATACGGCGAGGAGGTGTGGGAGGTGAGCGTCGGCGATACGGCTAAGTTGAGGACATTTCCGAAAGAAAGTCCTCCATTTCCATTTAACCTTAGCCAAGGCGATAGGATCAAAGTAGGCTTCGGACCGTTCGAGTATTGGTGCTTATTTCGAAAACAGACGCAGAGCGACGCGACGGCGCGAAGCCCTTCCCCGGTGTGATTGTAACTTTACGAAGCAAAGACAGCGCAAACGACGCCGTGATGTTTTCGTCTCTCGTCGTGTCAAATCGTCGAAGCTACTTCTTAGCCTTTGCGTACGACGCCGCGTACGACTCCACCATCTTCTTCACCTTCTCCCGCCGCTGCTTGGACAAGAACGCCTCGACGCTGTCGCCCGGCGCGCCCAGACTGGTGCTCCCCTCGACAACCTTCGCGGCGATCTTCTCCTCGATTTTACCGCACAGCTCCTTGTTCAACCCGCGGAGCTTCTTCTCCTTGATGCCCTGCTTCAGCTGCTTTCGCACGTAGAAGCGCACCGCCTTCTTGACGTTCTCGCGGTATCGCTCCTCGGGGCCGAGAGACGCGACCCTCGCAGCCTCAGCGGCGGCGGCGGCGAGGTCGACTCCGCCACCGCCAGCTGTGTCGCCGCCGCCGGGCGAACCCCCCGCGCCCCGCTCCGCCGCCGCCGCCTCCTCCGCCTCCATCCTCGCATCCTCCGCGTCCTCGCGCTCGCGCTCCAAGCGCTGGCGCTTCTTGTGCTCGCGCTTCGCCGTCTTGTGCTTGGCGAAATCCTCGAAGGTTTTCATGCGAAGCTTCTGCTTCTTACCCACGCGGGGCGCGGCGTCCCAGACCCCGCGAAGACGCTCCTTCGCAACCTCCTCGGCGCGAATAGCTTCGGCTTTGGCATCCGCCGCAGCCGCGTGCGCGGCGGCGAGGGCGGCGTCCGCCTCGAGCTTGAGCCTCTGCGCCTCCGCTGCGGCGAACCCTTCCTGGAGCCCAGCCGCGGACTCGATGATCTCCTCCACCGTCATCGGCTTCGGAGGCGGTTTTTGCTCGGCTCGTTTTTTCCTACGCTTTCCGTCCGGGTCGTACTCGCGTTCCGAGTCGGAATCGTCCATCGAAGCGTCGTCGTCGTCGATGAAATCGCCGAGCGGCGTGTCCTCCGGCGCCAAACCCGCCTTTGACGACTGCGCGTCCCTCCTGGCCTTGGCCGCGGACGCCGCCTTGGACCAGTGGTGCGCGCATCGCCTGGCGAGGAGTCGAATCTCGGGAATGGCGTGCGCGTTGAAGCGGTCGGCGACGACTCTCGCCACCCCCGACTCTTTCAGCGCCCGCGCGTCCACCGCGTCGGTGTCCAACGCGAGCAGCAGCTTGAGCATCTTCGAGGAGAGCTCCTTGCCGCTGGGCTTGGACGGGACCTGCTCGAGCCAGGTGGCGAGGACGGCGAGACACGCGCCTTCGTCTTTGAGAGCCAACGACGCGAGCTGCGCGCGCGGCATCTTGGCGACGGCGCATTGGCAAAAGGCGCCGCGGCCCGACGCCGTCTCCAAGCTGGGCATCATCTCGAGCATCCCGTCGAACGTGACGGCGTCGACGGGCGCGGACGCCCCGTCGGGGCAGGCGGAGACGAGGCGGAGCACCCGCTTCACCTCCTCCTTGCCGTCGGTCATCTCCTTCTGCTCCCTCGCGAGTTGTTCCATCCGCTCCTGCTTCTCCTTCTCCAGGCGCCTGCGCACGCGCTCGCGAGCCTTCTCGTCATCCTCCGGGCCGTCCTCGCCGTCGACGCGTCGGCCCTTCTTCCCGCGGCGCTTCTTCGTCTCCTTCTTCGTCTCCTTCTTCCTCTTCTTCCCGCGGTCGGCGTCGTCCTCGTCGTCCGAGTCGTCGGACGATCCGGATACGTCCGAATCTTCCGAATCGTCCGACCCCGCGATGTCCTCGAGGGAGACCAACTTGAACACCTCGTCGAAAGGAAGGCCGGAGGCGCCGTTCATGACGTGCAGCGCGTGCCTCGCCGCGCGCCACCCCGTCAGCATGGCGCCGCCGACGGTGTCCGGATGCTCCTTGCACGTGTGCTCCCCCGCGAAGAGCAGGCGACCGCCGCTCGACTCTTCGGGTCGACCGAGCTCGTCGTAATCGTCGGCGGATGCACCCACAGCCACGTACGAGTAGCTGCCCTTCGCGTACGGATCGGATCCCCAGCGCGATACCGCCACCTTCTTGGGCGTCGTCACGTCGCTGGCCCTGTCGGAGAAGATGCGTCGCAGGACGCCCATCGCGGACGCCACCAGCGACGACTCCGACTCGTCGCCCGATTCCATCGCCTCGGCGGCGGATCCCGCGACGAGCGCGACGAGGACGCTCGCGCCGCCGCACGCCTCCTTGAGGTTCCAGAACATGAACATGCGCCCGCGTCCGCCGATGGGGTCGTCGCCGGTGGCCTGGGCGTCCGGGGCGTAGTGCTCGCGCGCGGCGCCGAAGTAATCGACGCCGTCGTCCCAGAAGGATTTTTCAAACTCCATCACAACCTTGTTGAGGCGGCCGAAACCGAGTCGCTGAATCGCCACCGACTTGGCCTCGGACAACCGCGGGACGAACTCGATGTCGCCGGATTTGAGGCAGCCCAGGGGCGCGGTCACGATGCACGCGCTCCCCTCGAAACGCTCGCCGTTCGCGACGTGGACGACGACGCCGCCGGCGTCGCCTTCGCCCCCGAAGTGCTCCACCTTTTTCACGACGATCTTAAAGCGAATCTCCAACCCCGCGGCGAGGGCGTCCGTTATCTGGCCGTACCCGCCTCTGACCATGCAGTGCGGGCCGCCGAATCCGCCGTACGGCTCGTCCTGGTTCCAGTGCGCCATGGATATCTTCGAGAGGGGCGCGGAGCACCCGTATTCGAGGTTGGCCCAGTGCCACCCCAGCAACCTCCTCTCCCGCGCGGTGAGCGTCACCTTCTCCCTCTTCTCGCCGTCCTCCTCGCCCTCGCCGGCTCCATCCGCCGCCGCCGCTGCCGCCGGCGACGGGGCCACGTTCTCGCCGAACGCCTGCTCCAGCTCGTCCTCGATCACCTCCGCCAGAGACATCTTCGCGGTGGCGTCGTCGCCCTCCCGATCCACCCGAAGCCTCGCGCGATCCATCAGCGCGTCCCTGTGCCTCTCCACCCTGGCGTCCAACTCATCGCTCACGAGCTCGCCGGTGACGCCGTCGTACAGCGGGAGCTTGTTCCCGAGCGTCTTGAGCCCCAAGCCGAGCTGCGCGGCGATCGTGGCGGACGGATCGGCTCGGACGCCGAGCCACGGCAATCCCGTTCGCCGCTTGGCATCCGCGGCGCACCCGGTGATGATGGACGCGCCCATGTCCACCGGAACGGACAGGGACGAGCTATCCGTGTGCACGCGCCCGCCGACGCGATCGCGCGCCTCGAGGACGACGCAGGCGTGCCCGTGCGACGTCAGCATGCGAGCCGCCGCGAGACCCGCGGGGCCCGCGCCGACGATGATCACCGGCTTGGTGGGCTTGGGCTTGGCGGCTTCGATCTCCGCCTTGGCCTTGGCGACGGCCGCCTTGGCCTTGGCGGCGTCCTCGCGCCTCTCCTCGGCGCCCTTACCCTTACCGACGTCCCTGTACTTGTCCGGGTCTTCCAGGAACCCGGTGACGATGGCGCGAACCACGAGTTTCTTTTCGGTGAGATCGGCGCCGAGTTCGGCTTCGATCGCCTTGCGGATCTGTTTCTCGGTTGTGGTGTTCATGTCCGCGGTGCGAAGGTACGCGACGGTGCGCTCGGTGAGGAGCTCGTCCGTGATCGTCGTCGGCGGGCTGGCGTCTTCGGGCTCGGCGTTTTCGGGCGCCGGTTCGGGCTCGGGCGTCGGGGGCTTGGGCGGCGGCACGTCGATCGCGCCGTAGTTGATGGCGCCGTGCTTTTGGAGCCAGGCGTGCGATTCCCGCGCGAGGTCGGCGGTGTCCGAGGGCATCGACGAGAGGCATCGCTCGATCGTCAGCGGGGCGCGCGTGTCTTTATGCCACATCTGGAGCACGTGGTTCCTGCGAACGGAGACGAGAGCGCGAAGGGGGCGGACGGTCAGGTACCGCGGTCGTCGCGTCGGATCCGAGGGTGCTTTTCCCACGGCCCGGGATCGCCGGTGGGACGATGGCGAGATCGCGGTTCGGGACGGCGCCCGATCGCGGCTCGACGGCACGGGCGAATCGCGGGATGCTCACCTGACGCTGAGGTACTGCGCGATCCTCTCGGCGCCGCCTCTGGTGACGTGCGCGAAATCGCGCTCCTCCATGTGCGACAGCGCCGACGCGTCGAGCCCGGCGGCCGCGGCAGCCTCCATCGCGGGGGTCACCGGCGTCTCGTCGGCGTCGGAGTCGCTGAGCTCGGCGCCCAGCAGGGAGTAGTTGTGCTTCTCCAGGCGACGCCGGAAGGCGTACTTCTTGACTTGACCCATGATTCCTGACCCACCGGAGCGGACGATGTCTGTCCGTCGACCCGCGCCGTGCGGTTGTGAGACCCTCGAGCGATTCGCGCCCCGCCCTCGCTCGACTTCATTTTTCAAAGCGTCCTGTCCGTCTCTGAGGGCTGACTCGGCGAGATTTCAGACTCGCGCGGCACGGGCGGGCGGCGACCCACCTCATGGGCGGCGACCCACCTCCGGATCCCTACGAGGTCCTCGGCCTGAGTCAGAGCGACGACCCCTCGCCGGGCGACATCAGGAAGGCGTACCACAAACTCGCCAGGGTCCACCACCCCGACAAGGCACCCGCGGACAAGAAGGACGAGGCGGATGCGCGTTTTAAAGAGATCGGCGCCGCGTACGCGCTCCTCTCGGATCCCAAGGCGCGGGAGAGGTACGACGCGCACGGGCACGAGGACGAGTACGAGGACCCGAGGGAGTGGATGGAGGCGGAGACGCACGCGCGGATGCAGTACTGCGCCGCGATGGGGGTGCCCGAAACGGTCGTGCGCCAGCTGTGGTGCACGCTCGAGGAGCTCTTCACCGGGACGCGAAGGCACGAGCGCGTGGACATCTTCACCGTCGACACCGGGTATCGGGGGATGCCGGGGAAGGAGACGATGCGCTTCAACGTCGGCGTCGCGCCCGGTTGGAGGGACGGGCGCGAGATTCGATTCGGCGCGCTGGGAACCAACCGCCTGCAGTCGGTGGTGTTCGTCGTCAGGGAGCTGCGACATCCCTACTTTTCGCGACCGAGGGACAAGACCAGCGCAGACGTGTTGGTCCGTTTCGCCCTCACCAAAGCACAGCACGAGGCGGGCGCGGTGGTATCGGTGCCGACGCTCACCGGCAGACCCCTGAAGCTCTCCATCAAGGCCAACAGCGCCGTCGCGAGGAGCGGCGGCGTCAAGAGGATCCCCGGCGAGGGCTTCCCAATCGCCGCCGAAACCGACGCCGGTGCGGACGCGATAAAGCCCGGCGCTCGCGGCGACATGGTCGTCAAACTGAGGGTGCAGAGCGCGTTCGAGACGTGGCTCAGGACAGGTAACCGCATGCGATACGCCAGGACGCTCGGGTACGTCGTCGGCGGGCTGGGTTGCACGTACGTCATCCTCGGGTGTCTCGCGTACGCCCTCGACGTCGAGGGATGCAGAACCGGTCGCGTTCGCGTCCCGGATGAGTTGTTGCTCGGGAACTTTCCTGGCGCGTACGGGTTGCTCGGCGCGTTCGGGACGGAGATGTTCGGTAGGTCCGAGGCGAGGGTGTCGGAGCGGATCGCGGAGGTTTGGGACCCTGCGGAGCTCGGGATGCGCGTCGCGTTGGAGTGCGGTTGGTCGTCGCGAGCTCCGGCGATGAACCAGTTGTTTAGGATGTACGTCTAACGCTTAAAGAATGTAGCCCCTCTAGCTAGAGCTAGCTACGAAGGTAGACTACTAAGATTAGCTAGCTGGTAAGAAGGTACCTTCGTACTGAGGTACGAAGCTACTCGTCGTAGAAGCTCGGCGTTTGCACGTTGGCCTGCCCGCCGAAGTCGTTCGCCAGGCTCTGGATGCTGCCGGCGAACGAACCCTTCGCGGCTTGCCGACTCGCGAGGGGATACTCGTCGGCTTCGTCGTTCGACGCCGACCCGTCGGACCCGTCGTCGGATTCGTCGGACACGTCGTCGTAAAAGTTCTCCTCGAATTTACCGAACGTACCGCCGCCGCCGACGGGCGCGGGCGGCGCCTCCGCGAATATGCTCTTGACCGCGTTGTGATTGTGGGACCCGACGCCTTTGCCGACGACGCCGAATCCGCCCGACCGCGCGTGCGTCTCTCGAAACTCGTTCGGATCCCGCGGCGTTCCGTTGGCGTCGATCTGAAACGCGTTGAAACCAGCCTTGGGCGCCTGCGCGTTCACGTGCTGCATCGCCGGCCCCGTCGAGCCGCCCTGCCCGCCGCCGCCGTCCAACTTATCCGCCCACGACTTGAGAGTGCCCGATAACCAGCCCTTCGCGGAGCCGAGCATCGAAGACGTCGACGCCGCGGCTCCGGTGACGTATTCGTTCATCTGCGAGCTCCAATCCCCGCCGCCGCCGCTCACCGACGACGACGCCGTCGCGCCGTTCTGGTACCCCCCGAGGCCTCCTCCGATCGGCGCGGGGCCCCTTTGGTCCAGAGCGGGGTTCGCAAACCCGGAGTACCTGTTCGCGTTCGTCGAGGGAGGAGGCTGGGGAGGAGCCGCGTACGATTGCGTCGGCGGCGGGCCCCCAGGCGGCGCGACAACCTCCGGGGGTCGTCTCGATGGGTACCCGGCTCCGCCCCCGCCGCCGCCGCCAGCTTTTTTCGCCCTCCCCGCGGCTTTGGCCGCCATCGCCGCCGCCATCTGCGCCTCCGCCGCGGCCGCCAGCGCGGCGTTCCTGTGCGCCGCGTTCAGAGCCTCGCGGGCCCGCTCCTCCTTCTCCGCCCTCCGCCTTCGTCGTTCCGTTTTTTCCTTTTCCTTCTCCCGTTCCCTCCGCTTCTGTTCCTCCTTGACGCGGTCGATCGCGCCCAGCCCCCCCTTGACCTTCTTGTTGAGGTCCCCGTCGTCCTCGTCCTCCGAGCTGGACGCGTCCCAGTCCTTCTTTTTCGACGGCTTGCGCCTCCTGGGTTCGTCGTCGTCGTCGTCGTCGTCGCTGTCCGACTTGTTCTTCTTTTTGCTCAAACGCTCGGGCGGCGCGACGGGGCCGTCTCCGAAGGGGTTGACGCTCGCGATGCCCCCGCCGCCGCCGGGAATCGAACCCGCGGCGCGCTCATCCCCGGAATCGTCCGATCCGCCCGGCAGAGTTCCCTTGGCGGACTCCGTCGCGTTGGCGCTGCCAATCTTCGGATACGGCGGCAGCGGCGGCGGCGGCAGCCCCGACATGGCGGCGACCACCTGCGCGCGCTCGTCTTCGGACATCTTCTTCAGGTGGTACGTCCTGTCGTCCTGCCTGTCCAGCTGCTTCAAAAACTTGACCCACGCCTTGGGTTGGAGGCCCATGAGGAACTGCCCCGGCGCGGCGCCGCGCGGAGGTTTCGGCGACGGCGGCCGCCACCCGTCGTCTTCGTCCGGGACGTAGGCTGTCTTGATGAGCGAACCCATGCCGCTGCCGAGGTCGAAATGTCCGCTGCCCTTCTTCGGCTTGGCTCGCGCGGCGGCGGGAGCGGCTCGCGCGTCGTTGTCGGAATCGTTGCCCCCGCCGCCGCCGCCCCCGCCGCCGCCGCCGCCCTTCTTCATCCACTTGGGTCTCTTCCACTCCTTGCCCTCCGCTTCCGCCTTGAGCTTGCCGCGGTACGCCTCCGCGATCTGGTGATTGTACTTCTCCCTGTGGGGCGTGCCGTTGTGAAGGCCGTACTTGTCGAAGAACTTTCGTTGCCTGTTGTTCCCGCCCTTCTCCATCATGCGCGCTTCCGCCTGCGTCCACGTGTCCATCGTCGCGGACCGCACGAACGACACGTGCACGCCCAGCGAGCGATGGATGCCGGAGCAGTTGAGGCAGATGAAGATGCCGTGCTTGACGGACGCCCAGTCGGGGTTCCGCGTGGGGCAATCCGCGCAGACCTGGTTCTCCGGCAGCATGTTCAGCCGCCGGACTACGCTCGCGAAGTCGTGCTCGAGGATGCGGCCCGACATCTCGGCCCACCGAACGCCTCTCTCGATCCGCGCTGAGGGCGCGTCTCGGAGTGTGAAGTGCCGAACTTGGGGCGGAGTCGTTTCATCCGCACACGCGGGGCGGGTGTTGCGCGCATCTTGGAAATGGCGCCATCGTTTATATGGGTGGCCAGTCTTGAATTTCCGATGTTTCCACGGTATGCGTAACTCGTCGATCAGGGTTTATTCGCGTCAGTCACCGGTGATGTAACCACTATTTAGCGTGTAGTGCTTTCCCCGGATCCTCGCCGGCCCGAGGAGTCAGTCCTCCCAGGGCGCGAAGAAGCGAGCCTCCCGAGCTCGTGACCCGAGCCATGGGGCGATACTCCGACGATGGCGACACCGCGTCCATCCCGGACTTCACCCGCGGCGTCACGGTGACCGCCGACGGGATGGTGCGTCCCCGCCCCGTCCCCGATATTTTATTTCGCCTTGGCGCTCGCTCTGGGCGTGTCAACAACAGCGCGAGAGCCGACGGCTGACCCGCGCGCCCCGTTCCCCCCCCCGCTCGCACAGGTCCGCAAGGAAGACTTCGACAACGCGATCAAGTCCGCCCAGGAGGCGTTGCGCGCCAAGACGTCCTCGTCGCAGATGATGCTCGAGCAGGCGAGCTCCGCCATGCGCAACGCCGTCTCGGCGCTCTCCCTCTCCGAGCAGGAGGTGGCGAACCTGAGGGCGGTCGTCAAGGAGCTCAAGGAGGGGCAGGACGGCGCGAGCGGCAACGAGGCGGTCAACCGCGAGCGAGCGCAGCTCCGCGCCGCTCAGCAGCGCGTCCAGGAGCTCTCCCAGAACTTCCGCGCGCTGCAGAACGAGGTTGCGAGGATGCGGTACGAGCAGGAGGGCGTGGACATGCCGGTAGCCGCCAAGTTCCCGGTTCGCATCGATCCCATGCTCTCATCCAAGGTTGTCGTCATAGCGCAGCTCGTCATGCTCGGGTACTCCTACGCCGACTCCGAGGACGCCGTCGACGCCGTGCGCGTCCACGACACCGAGCTCGCGCTCGAGTGGCTCGAGGGCAGAAACGTTCGAAAGACGTCGATGCTCCCGGGAACAGATCGTCAATCGTCGCAGTTCAAGCTCGGATCCGCCGCGCGCCACGCCGGCGCCGAGGCCGGCCAGCGCGAACAAACACACGCGCAAAGCCCGCCGAGGCTGCTCAAGGCGCCGACATCCCCGCGGGAGAGGACGTCCCCGAGGTCGATCCTCCCGACCCGAGGATCGCGCGACGATCCCGATTTCGCCAACGCCGCGAAGCACCGCCGTCCCGAACACAGGGGCAACTACAATCCCTCGGACCTGTACAGGGCCCGCAAGCGCGCGGTGACGGTGCTCAGCGAGTGCGCCGAGAACCCGCCGCCCAACCTCTCCCGTCCCAACCAGCTGAGGCGCCAGACGGATGCGCTGGCGGCGCTGACGCGGCTGACGGAGGGCGTCGGCGCGCACCTTCTCGTGCAGCTCGGGTGCATCAGGGTGGCGACGCGGGTGATGCAGCGGGAGGCGAACAACAAGCGCGTCGTGTCGCTGTGCCTGGACATGATCCGCGGTCTGCTCGTGAACCCGCTCTCGTTTGTTCACGCGTCGAGGTCGCGCGGCTTTGAGGAGATGCCTCGCGCGATTTGCCAGGTGGTGGACAAGTACCACGCCGACGACATGGACGCGTGCGGCGCCGCGGCCGCCACGTTGTGGCCCGCGGCGACCGTCGGTAAGCGCCCCGCGCAGGACGCCATCGTCAACGCCGGCGCGGTGGACTTTATCGCGCGGGCGCTGTGCCGACCCAAGAGCGACGACCCCTCGGGGGCGAATGTCCGTAAGCTCATCGGGTGCCTGCTCGCTCTCGCCATCCGCAACGCGCGGGTGCAGGAGCACATGGTCAAGTCTCGCGTCCGCGCCCTCATCCGCAAGGGCCTGGTGGAGCACGCGCACATATCCTTCAAGGGCGAGTTCTCCGCGCTTCGCGACTGGACAAAAGACGAGTTTACAAACCCGACGCCGCTCCCGAACGGGGTGACCATCGACCCCTCCGGCTACAAGCCGCCGTCGAGGAAAGCCTCGTCGCCGCCGGGCAGCCCTCAAGCCAAGCGGGGAGCGCAGCCGCCGAACTCGATGCTCAAGTCGCCGGCCGGTGAGACGCCCGCGGGCGGGCGACGCAAGGCTCCGGCGCCCGCCGGTCCCGTCGCCGAGCGACTGGGTCTCAAACCCGACCAGATGTACCTCGTGAGGAAGCAGGCGGTGACGATGCTCTCCGCGATGGCGGTCAACCCGCCGGGCAAGAAATCGGGCGTCTCCCCGCGAGAGTCGGAGGAGACGGCGTACCGTTGCCTGCTCGCCCTCGCCAGGCTCTCCGCGAAGGACTCGGCGTACATCGTGTTGACCAACGGCGGCCCCCGCGCGGCGATCGACTGCCTCAGGCTCTACCCCGCCAACATGGACGTCACCTACGCCGCTTTCAAGGTTCTCCGCGGCTTGCTCGGCAACCCCAGCACCATGATGAAGCTCCGAAAGCAGAAGAGGTTCAGGATCATACCCGCCGCGGTCATCGACGGCGTGTACAGGCACGACTCGCTCGACGTCAGGGCGGAGGCGGCGCACTGCCTCTGGACGTATTCGGGCGTCGGCGGTGTCGACGCGCAAGACCTCGTGATTGGGGTCGACTTTCTGCCCGTGCTCAAGTCGGGGCTGGAGGAGGCGAGGGCGATGGACAAGGGACGATCCGACGCTCGCGTTCGCAAGTTTGTCGGGTGCACCCTCGCGCTCGCCAAGGGGAACGAGCCCGTGCAGGACCTCCTCGTCGCCGAGGGTATGCGAGCGCTGCTTCGCAAGTCCCTCGTGGAGTTTAAGACGATCACGTTCAACGGGGAGTTCACCGAGCTTCGCGACTGGATCCGCGGCGACCGCGGCGGCGCCAAGTCGGCGACGAAGAGCAGGGAGTCGCCCAACGAGCGCAGAGCCGCGGAGCTCAGGCTCGCCGAGGATGAGCGCGAGAAGGCGGCGAGGGCGGCTGGGGGGAGGTCCGTCCCGGGGGGTGGCTTTAAAACCCCCGACGCGGGGCGCCGGATGATGTCCACCAGGCAGGAGCGCGAGCGCCTGCGACGCGAGGACGAGGCGGCGATGCGCACTCCGACGAACGGTTCGAACAACGAGCGGTTCGTCGCGCCGTCCACCCTCGACCGCGGGTTGGGGGGGCGCTTTCAAGAGGCGACTCCCTTTCAAAGCCCCCCGGGTTCAAAGCTTGTCTTGTCGGACGAACCCGCGAGCGTGGCGAGCAAGCCCGCCGCTCGTCCGGACGAGTCCGGCGCCAGGTTCACCCCGAAGCCCGGCGGCTCCGGGGGCTCGTGGTCCGTCGAGCCCGCGGTGCTCGCGTTGGACGACGCGACGGACGCGAGGCGGCATCCCGCGGCGACGGAGGCGCTCGCCGAGATGTTCGCCGCGTCACCGGCCGCCGGCGTCGAGATTGTCATGCGCGGCGGCATCGGCGCGCTCGCGCACGCCGTGGACGTGTCACCCGCGGACGGCTCGTACGCCCCCGGGGGGCTCGCGCTGATCCACGCGCTCGCCTCCGCGGATGCCACGTCACGACGGGTCAAGGCGGACGAGTCGGTGAAATCGGGTCGCGCGCTCGTCGCCGTGCTCGACGCGATGGACCGGTTCGCGCGGGACGAGCGGACGCAGCAGTGGGGGGCGATGGCGCTGTGGGCGATGTGCAGGGACAACGCGAGGGCCAAGGCGAGGTTGATTCGATCCAAGAGCAATTCGAGGCTTCGCTCGGGAAAGTCACCCGCGGCGGTGCTCCTTTCAGCGCTCGAACTTCACGGGGAGCAATCCGAGCCCGTCGCCAAGTCGTGCATCGGCGCGATGCTCTGCGTCGCGACGAACGAGCCCGAGTTTCAGTCGGAGCTCGCCGCGGTCGGGGCGCCGAGGCGGATACTGGAGACGCTGGAGACGCACAGGGACATGTCCTTCGCGGGTGAGTTTGACGCGCTGCGCGAGTGGCTTCGCGAATGCGCGAGGTGACGAAATGGTGTCCGACGACGTCGTCACGCGCCGCTCGACCTAATCTTAGGTTACGATGTAATGAAACCGCGCGGCTGAGACACGCCGCGTGCTGCCCGACTATTCCGTCAACGAACCGCCTCGACGTCCTCGACGTTTCCCGACGTTTCCAATCCGTTTCCAAGCGTTTCCAACCGTTTCCAAACGTCGATCGCGCGTCGCATGAACACCGGCGACGCCGCCGTCGCGATCAACAGCGCCCACACCGACGCGACGTAAGGCGCGTCCCCCATCAGACCCCCCGCGTGGGCGCTCTGCGCCATGACGAACCCGAGCTCGCCCCGTCCAACCATCGCCCACCCCACCGCGCGCGCCTTGGGCCAGTCCGGGTGACACCACGCGCCCGTGACGAGCTTGCCGACGACGGCGAAGACGGAGTAGCCGGCTCCCAGCGCCACGCCCCGCGCGTCGAACATCCCTCGCAGCGGTATCCGCGTCCCCACGGAGAGGAAAAACACCGAGGTCAGCCACGCGTTGAGCTCGGCGTGCCTCGCGAACGCGCGACGCGCGTTCGACAGGCCCGAGAACGCGGCGCCGCCGACGAAGGCGCCGAGGAGGTGCGTGGACCCCGCCGCGCCCGCCGCGACGACGACGCCGAGCGAGAGACCCAGCATCGCCCACACCACCGCGTCGTCCGCGGTCGGAAACAGCGTCCCCGCGATCTTATTCGCGATTGTATTCGCAATTGGGGTTTTGCCACCGGGTGCGGACGCTCGGTTCATCGCCGCGACGCGGGGGATCGCGACGGCTAGCCCGGCTCCGAGGACGCCAACGCCGACGGATGCGAGTATCGGCCGCGACGTCATCCACGCGACGTCGCGTCCGCCCCCCTGGTCGTCGCCTTCTACGTTGGACACCACCGCGAGTATCACCAGAGATAGCACGTCGTCCACCATCGCGGCGACGCACACCAGGTTTCCCAGCGGACTGGTCAGCTCCCCGAGCGTCTGGAGCACCTTGGTTGCCATCCCGATGGAGGTTGAGCTGAGCGAGGTCCCCGCGGCTACTCCCGCCATTACGCCGTAGCCGCACGCGGACATGTACGCCACACCGAGCGCGATCGGCAGCATCGTCCCGCTCACGGCGATGGCGAACGCGATCGGTCCGACCGAATTCAGCGCCCCGATGTCGATGCTCAACCCACCCTCCATCACCAGCAAGCAGAGCGCGAAATCCCCGACGAGAACGACTGCCGAGTTCTCCGGGACAAAACCCGCGCCGTCCGGACCGAGGAGCATGCCGACCAATATTTCACCCACGAGCGGCGCGTCTATGAGCGCTCCTAACCTGCCCCCGAGCGCCAGAGCGGCGAGGGTCAGAGCCAATCGGGCGATATCCACTAGGTACGCCTCCATCTTGCGCGAGTGGAATCTGGCAAAAAGTGAACGTGAGGCGATCCCGTGATGAACAAAAAGCAACCCGAACAACGAACCAGGGCAAGGGTTTGCGCGCAGCCCCACTTGCCAGCGCCACCAGCGGTCAAACGATCCAAAGGTCCGATGTCGGCGTTCACGAGCGCTTTCGAGTCCCTCGTGGGCCCAACGCGAGCGCCCAACGCGGCGCGCGTATCCTCTCGCCGCGCCACCCGCGGCGCATCTACCGTCGCGGCGGCGGCCGATTCCAAGAGCGCTGGCAAGGGCGAACAGGCGGAGCGCGCGCGCATGAACATCGCGTTTCCAACCGAGGAGCAGGCCGAGATGATGGAGAAGCTGGGGTTCGATAAGCCCGGCCAGGAGGATACGGTGCCCTTAGTGGCCGACAAGTTCAAGTGGGACGAGGATAGGCCGTTTCACAGGTGCGCGTCCCTCGGCGCGCCCGTCCAAGATTTTCCCTTCCCACCGGCGCGCGCCCACCGCCGACCTCGAAAACAAACTCACACCTCCACCCGACGCACGCACGCGCGCCCCGCAGGTACCGAGACCTCGAGCACTTCAAGCACGACCTCTCGCACATCCAGTACGGCGGCAAGGACGGCGTGGACGACAGGTCACCGGGCGCCAACCCGCGGGCACTCCCGTCGCCAATCACCTACAGGGTCACAGTCCCGAATGGCTACGATAAAAACCGAGACGTCCCTTACCCGACGGTGGTGGCGGTGCCGGCGGACGCGGGGTTCGGGCAAGCGCTCAACGCGACGGGCGCCACGAAGGTCATCTGCGACGACGAAAAGTTCCACGACAAGAACGAGTGCGTGGTTGTCGAACTCGGGTTCAACCGACCCACCTGGCTCGCGGACACCGTCGCCACCAACCACGAATCTTTCTTTCTGGACGTCATCCTCCCGCGGGTGCTGGCGAGGTACAACGTGGGGACCATCTCCCTGATCGGGTACGCCAACGGCGGCTTCGGCGCGCTCAACATGCTGCTGAGGCACCCGCACCTGTTCCACCGCGTCGCCGTCGCCGACGTCCCCGTGCTCGGCGATTTCACCGGGTACATGCGACCGTGGGGACACGTGGACTTCGGCGGCGACGACGACGAGCTCAAGCCCCCGTGGGCCAGCTTCGCCGACGCCTTCCCGCACAACGCGATGTTCCTACCCTATAACGCGGGCGCCCTGGCGACGTGCGAGTACGTCAGCGGCGAGATGGGGTTCAGCGCGAGCGGCGAGGCGAGGATCGGGATGTGGAGCGGCGCGAGGACGAGGTGGGAGATGGAGCAGCTCGCGGAGCAGTTTGAGGAGTTTGGAGTCCCGCACAGGTTCAGCACCGAGTTCGACGACACAAACGCGGACTGGAACGGGGAGTGGCTCAAGGAGGCGCTGGCGTTCCTCGCCGCGGACATGTAACGCTATACACGAGAGTCTTCGTTATTTCACGATAAATCGTCGCGTTTGTTCGTGTTTCATCACCCTTAGACGGGGTTCATCTCGTCGGCTCAGCTGCGCGCGGCGGCGGCGGCGGATCCGATGTACGTACCCCGGGGGAACCTGCACGCGTACGTGACGTACTCCGAGCTCCTCGGCGAGTGCGTCACCACGAACAGCCGCGAGTCGTCGTCCGCGTCCGACGCGGACTGCGGCCTCCCGAACAGGACCGAGACCAAATTCGCGTCGTCCTCGCCGTCGAACCTACCGGTGGAGATGCTCCTCGCCGCCGCAGCCTCCGCCGCGGACGTCGTCATCCTCCTGCTCGCGTCCCCCATCACGTTAAGCGCCACGCCGGTGCCGTCGGGCGCCACGGACGGCGGCAGCGGTATCGCCGCGGGGAGCAACTCTCCGGCGGAGGTTGCCCGCCCGATCTTCTCAAACGTCCCATCCGCCTCCCCATCATCCTCCGCGCCGCCTCCATCCCCACTCTCCTCCTCCTCATCCTCCTCCATCGCCACGCGCACGCGCCGCGCGAGCTCCACGTCCACGCCGTTCCCCGTCTGTGTCGCGTTACCCGGGCCGGGGGTCCATCGGAACATCTCCTGGCAGATGACGCGAGACAGCGCATCCGCCCGGAGTCCAGCAGCGCGAAACGCGGCAAAGAGCGGATCAGCCTCGCCGAACGACGCCTCGGGGCCCGACGAGGGCGGGCGGCTGGACAGACGGTGGAGAGCCGTGGCGCCGTTTGAGGCGTCGATATTGGAATCTTCGCCAGCTGTGTCGCGAAGCACCTCGCGGCGGTACGACGCCTTGCCCCTCGCGTCCCACAGGTCAACCCCCGGCGGCTGCCTGAGCGCGATTTCCCGGCCCGCTCCCCGCATGGGGATGGGTTTTTCCTCTTCTTTGGCGACGGCGTCGATGGACATCAGGCGCCGCTGGTGACGCGCCATCCTCGCCGACGACCCGAGCGCAAGCTGCGCGCCGGCCGCAGCCGGCGCGTCGGAGCCGCCCGTCCGCGAGCCCACGCCGGCGAGGCACACCACGGAGAGCACGGCGAGCGCGCCCGCGGTCACCGCGGCGACGCCGCCGCCCGTCGCCTTACGCCTCTTACCCCCTCCCGTCGCGACGACGGCGGGCGCGGCGGCGGCGGGAGGTATCGATCCCGGGACCTCGTCGCGAAGGGTCCCCGGCTTTTCCGGCGGGGTCGGCTTTTCCGGTGGAGTCGGCGCACAGCTGTGCGTCGCTCCGTTCGTCGGGAGGGGCACCTTGGTGGCTTGCGGCATCATGCTCGGGTGCAGGGGCACCATCCCCGGCGGCGGCGTCGCGCCGGGCGGGAGCACCACCACCGGCGGCGGCGTCGCGGGCATTTGCAGGTGCGGCGGCAGCGGCGCGCCCCCCGTGGACGCGATGTGATGGCGCAGCGCGTGATTCTCGTGGCTCAACCTGGCGACGAGCTGGTGCATCTGCGAGTTGGCGGCGTGCAGGGACCTGCATCGGCGCTCGAGGTCGCTCAGCTGCTGCTTCTTGCGCTGCCTCGACAGCTGCGCGCTCTCCCTGTTCCGCGCCAGCCTCGCCGTTCGCTTCTCGGGATCTTCGTTTTCAAAGCCCTTCTCGAGGTCGGACCCCCCGAGCGATCCGCCGGGCGCGGAGTGTTGGAGCGAGCCCGCGCCGGATCCCGCGGGCTGCTGCATCCCGGGCGGGACGAACAGCTGGTCGGGATCGAGCGTGAAGACGTCGTCCAGGATCCCGCTCCCGCCCGCGACGTCAAAGTCGTCGAGGACGTCGACGTTCAACGGGTCGACGTGATCGTCGAGCATGCCGGGATCGAGCGGCGGGAGCGGGAGTTCGTCGATGCTCACCGCGGGAGAGACGTCGGGCGACGCGGTGGCATCGTGCGCGGCGGGTCCGTGCTCGGGGGTGCCGGGGATGGCCGTGGACCTCGCGGCGTGCGATTCACCGGTGAACCTGCGTGAAGACGAGGGCGCCAAGGTCAGATCGCGGTCCGACGGCGCGTCCATCGTGGAACCCCGGAATCTGGGGCGGAAGAGGGCCCACAGAGGGAATTGTGCGTCAATCAGGGAGACGAGAGGGCCGCGCGCGCTCACCTGCTGTCGCCGCCGTCCGATACGGTGGGCTTGCGGCTCTGCGGCCTTCCCCGCTTCTTTTGCGGCGGAACAGGCGCGGCGTCGCCCGTGTTTTCGTCCAGGAGCGTCCCGATCCAGTCCCGCGTCGGCGTCTTGCCGCGGGCTGGCATATTCCCTTCGAAGGCGGTGTCGGAAACCTTCGGCGCTGACCCGATTGGCGGAACCGGAGCTGTCTTTGGATGGCCCCGGGACTCGAGACGAGGCGTCGCGGCGTCTCCGTGCGCGCCGTTCGGTGAGATCGCGAGAGACGGCGGAAGTTTAGCGTCCGCCTACACGCCGCGCGCCTTGCAGTGGGGCTGAGATTGCGAAGCGACCACGCACGACCTTTGGGACCGTGTGGACCCTCCACGTGATTTTACAGAGCGTCGATCGATGTGGGCCTCGCAAAAACGCTTGGATCTTGGAAAGCGATGCTAACTGTTTGCCCACTGCATGGTTGTATTTTTAGCCGAATTACGCACGAAAATTTGTCCTCTATGTTCATATGCATGTTTTATTATTTATCTATTTAGTGTTTGATAGTTTGGGAAATACAAAAACACGGAACCAACCCTCTGCGATGAACTGTTGGAGGTTCCGATGATTGCCTCTCGCCCTTCGCCACAGCTCGCGGGCGCCGGACAGTCCCGACGCGATGTCCGACCCGAATGCGGTCAAGATTCTGATCGCGGGCGACGTCCGTGGCAATCTCGCGTCCCTGTACAAGCGCGTCGAGGCTGTCAACGCGTCGTCCGCGGGCCCATTCGCCGCGCTCTTCTGCGTCGGCCGCTTCTTTGGATCTGCCGCCGCCGCCGCGGGGGACGGGGAGGATGGCGCGGACGCGACCCCCACCGCCTCGGACCCCAACGCGGATATCCGCGCGTACGTCGACGGGACCCTCACCGCGCCCCTGCCCACGTACTTCATCGACGGCCTCCCTCACGGTCGCGAGTTCTGCCGCCATCCCGACGGCGTCGTCGCCCCGAACATCACCTTCCTGAGACGCGCCAAGGTGTACGAGATCCACGGCCTGCGAGTCGCCGCGCTCCCGGGGCGGCACAACCCGCTGGCGCACGACGACGAGTCGCAGCTCGCGGCGACGACCGCGGAGCGCTTAGGGGAGTACCGCGCCGCGGACGTCCGCGCCCTGCGCCAGAGTAACGCGAGCACGGCGATCGACCCCGGCGGCGTCGTCGACCTCCTACTCACAAACGAGTGGCCTCGGGGATGCGACGCCTTCGCCGCCGCCGCGCCGGGGCACGCCGTCGCGTCCGCCGCAGCCGGTGGCAGCCCCGTCGTCGCCGACGTCGCGCGGGACATGCAGCCGCGGTACCACGCGTGCGGCGTCGGCGGCGGCGACGGGGACACAGCTGGCGGGGACACAGCCGGCGACACAGCTGGCGCCGGGTGCCACTACGCCAGGGAGCCGTACAAAAACCCGAGGGGACACGCCACGCGGCTCGTGGCGCTCGCGTCCGTGGGAAACGATCGCAAGGAGCGGTGGCTGCACGCGCTCGCGCTGCTCCCGGCGTCGAGGCAGCCCCCGTCCGCGCTGCAGCAGCTCCCGCCGGATACCACCAGGAGCCCTTACGACGTGGGGCCGGGGGCTGGGGCGAACAACGAAGGGACAGATGGGGGGTTCGCGGGGGTTCGATGGGAGGAACCGCGCGCGAAGAGGGCTCGCGTCGCGTCGCAGGTGCGAACGGATCCGCTCAAGGGGGACCCGGACAAGACGGTTTTCGTGCGGAACCTCGCGTTTCGCGCGGACGAGGGCGCGCTGGCGGAGTACTTCGCGCAGTGCGGCGAAATCGTGGATCTTCGCCTGGGCCGCGACGTCGAGTCGGGGCGATCGCGCGGATTCTGCCACGTGGCGTATTCCACCGCGGAGGCTGCGGAGAAGGCGCTCGCGCTGCACGAGACGACGTTCTACGGGCGCGACATCGTGGTGCAGATGGCGAAGAGCGACGAGGAGCGCAACGCGGACAGGGACAGGCGGAGGGAGGAGAAGCGTTCGAGGATGCCGCCGCCGCCCCCCGGCGGGTGCTGGTTCTGCCTCTCGAACGAGAAGGACACGCACCTGGTGGCCAGCATCGCGAGCGAGTCGTTCATCGCCATGGACAAGGGCGGCGTCGTGCCGGATCACTGCCAGGTGGTGCCCGTCGAGCACACGCCGAGCTTCGCGGCGCTGAGTCCTTCGGCGGCTGACGAAATTTGGAGATACCTCGGCGCCATTCGATCGTGCCTTCGCGCGGGGGGCGGGGGCGCGCCGGTTCCCGAGAACGCCGCCTCGCCGCTGGACACCACCAGTGGGCCGGGTACCGCGGGTGGCCCGAGGGAGCTCGTGGCGTTCGAGCGGCACCTCGCGCTGCGATCCAAGGGTGGCAACCACATGCACCTGAACTGCGTCCCGGTTCCCTCGGATCGCGCTCGAAAGGCGAGGAAGATCTTCGAGCAGGCGGCGAAGCGGCTCGGGTTCGAGTGGGAGGTGGTGGAGGCGCCGGAGTCGGCGCTCGATCTGCAGACGGCGATCGCGTCGCACTGCGGCGACGGCGAGTACTACGCGGTGCACCTGCCGGACGGGACGGTTCTGTTGCGAAAGATTGGCCGGGGCGAGCCGCACTGGATGAGTTTCGGGAGGGAGGTGCTGGGGCACCTGCTGGGGTGCCCCGAGCGGACGAGCTGGCAGAACTGCATGGAGACGGAGGAGAAGGAGACGGAGCGCGCGAACGCGTTCAAGGCGTCGTTCGAGGCCTTCGACATCATGCAGGGTTGAGTGATACAATCATACGCTGAGTTGAACGATGGAGATGACATACAACGTGCTTAGTAGACTACAAATAGACCGAGAAAGTTTTCTTTTGCCTCGGCTCACTCCGACTTTGGGGGATTCTTCCCCTGCCTCAGCCGCTCGATGCTCAGCCTGATGCCCTCGGTCGCGACCGTCAGCATCGTGATCGTGTCGCGCGCCATCAGCAGCGCAGGCCTGATCTCGTACGCGACGCCGAGCGCGGGAATCGGGTTGATCAAGCTCGCGACCCACGTGGCTCGCCTCGCCGGTTCTTCCCTCGGCGGCATCTCGCCTATGTGGCTCTTTATGAGGTCCAGCTGGCCGGGGATTCGCTCCCAGCCCCCCAGGCGCACGAGTCCGTACCACTCGTCCACCAAGGGCTCGAGATCCTCCGCCATCTTGAAGCACTTCGCGGCGTTGGGCTGACTGGTCATTGGGTCTCCGTCGACGATCTTCTCGTTGAATCCGTACGGTTTGGTGCCCGACGCGAAGCCGCCGTTGGACGCGGACGGGTGCGCGCCGCCGATGACTCCCTCGCCGTTCTTGCTGGGCGGGGAATCCTCCGGCGCCCACTCCATGAAGGTGACCTGCGTCGTTCGCGCGGGGGATCGGGAAAGGTCGTCGTGAGACAAGAGAGAGAGAGAGAGAGAGAGAATTGGTGACTGAAAAAGCGGTGCGGGCGTCGGCAGCTTTTTGAACCGACGGTTGGCGTTCAAAAAAGCGCCGGGGTGGCGCGCGGCGTACCTTGGCCGTGGGCACGCCGTTCTCGTTGAAGGGCTGCCCCTCGATTCGTATGCGCCTCGAGCCGATGAGCTCGATCTCAACGTCTCCGCTGCCGTCCGGCCACGGCGAGATGCGGCTCAGCACCACCTCGGTACCGAGCGGGAGGACCTGCCTGCTGCCCGGGGCGAGGCCCAGCATGGCGAATTTGTCGCCCACCTCGGCCATCTTGCCGAGCTCCGTGCCCGCGTGCATGCGACGCGACACGTCCTTGGCGTCGAAACGGAGCGCCAAGCGCTGGTTGGGAAGCGTCGCGTCGAGGACGACGACCGGGAGGTGTCCGGTGTGACCCACGAGCTCCTGTTTCTTCAGGTTGAGCACGCGGCGCTCCAAACTCGCGTAGTCAATCCCTCCCGCGCTTTCCTCCTCATCTTTCCCGGAGGCGCGCGGGGCGGTGCGCGCGCGGGTTCCGGCCTTCGCGGGGCGCGCGCGGAGTGGGGCGGTACCGGTGGGTCGCGCGACGAGCGTGAGCGCCGATACGGACATCTTGGTCGTGCCGGCGCTCGTTCGAAGTGACGCGAGAAGCACGTGGAGCGCTGCCAAAAAGGCGAGCTGCCAGATCAGCAAAATTTTGGAGGGAAATGGAGAAAAATCTCGTCGCTAGGTGGCCAACGGCCGCGGCGTGGCTCTCGTGTGTTGATTGATGTGTGGAAGAAAAAAGCCACGCCGCGCTTGCGACCGCCGCTTGACGCGTGCCATGCTCGAGATGCACCCGCGGCGTTGCGGCGTACCCGCGATGGCTAAACAAAAACGTGCATCTCGAGCATGGATGGTACCACGACACGTCAAGCGGCGGTTGCATCCCGTTTGTCCCTGTCGCGCCTCGGCCCTCACTGGTACCTCAGCCAGTACACGTCGTCGTCCTCGAGCCAGCCCCGCGGTATCGTCTCGAACAGTCTCGGCGTCGGTTCCTCCCCCGTGAAGAACGAGGTGACTCCGACGACGGCGTCGACAACCTCCGCGGGACCGACAGCTTCGTCCGATGCTTTTTCACCGTCCGATGCTTTTTCGCCCCTTTGGCCGCCGTCGATCGGAACGCCAAAGGGAACGCCGAGCGGGTCGGTCCTCGTGCTCCCGACGTCCACCTTCGCGTCGACGACGGTCCACGGCCCGGGCGCCGTCGGGACCTCGTCGAACGCGAACCGCAGGATGCGAGGCCTGTTCCCCAGGCACGCGGCGTCGGCGTTCGCGTCAGCCGTCGGCGCCGGGAGCGGATGCGACGTTTGCGCGTTGAGCACCACGTTTCGCGACCTCGGCATGATCGTGCTACCCGGCGCGGTGCGTCCCGAGACGACGCCGGAGATGGCGAGGATCTCGGCGCCGTTCCTGGAGACGCGCGCGGTGATTCTCGCGCCGGGCGAGAGCGAGACGTCCGGGTCAAAGTCTTTCCCGGAGACGTCCTCCCCGGAAGCGTCCGGCGCGGTTCCGGCCGTGTCTGTCGGTCCGTTGGACGCGGTCGTCGGTTCGATTCCCGGCGGCGTCACCTCGAACTCGAATTCGCCCATCTTCTTCGGGAACCCGAGGATCTCGCGACCGGCGATCAGCGCGACGTCGCTGTCCACGAGCATCCACGGGCAGTGCAGCGCTCGGCGGCCGTCCACCGTCACCTTGAGCAGCAGCGCCGCCTCGTGATACGCGCCGCAGCAGAAGGAGTCCGGGTACCAGGCGACGAAGAGGATGGCCTCGTCCACGTCGGATATGTTCAGCACTGGTTTTGGGAGCCACGCGTCCGCGGCGGCGCGGTCGATCTTGACCGTCGCGGCGAGGACTACGGCGTTTTCCCAGCCAAACTTTTCATCTTTATTTTCCTCGGACGCCACCTTGAAGGCTTCGTCGCGCGCGCCCGGGCCGAACGGGTGCGACATCCGCGTGCGCTCGATGAGCGCCTTGGTCAGAGGGTTGGCACGCGCGGCGCCCACGACGCCCTCGGTTATCCACGGGCATCGTTCCTCGACCGGGGTCGGGTTTATCGTCTCCCCGCGCTCGGGTGTTTCCTCGTTTGGCGTGAAGAGTTCCGCGACGTCGTTGGCGAAGTCCTCGAAGGGCGCGACGACGTGCTCGTTCCACGCGTTCTTCACGTCGCGGTGGTGATCCTCGACGCGCCGGTGGTGCGATCGCGCGGGTCGGTACGCGTCGTAGTCGGTATCGTGCGCGCGCGCGACCGGCAGGGCGAAAAGCCAAGGCCCGAGGACCGCGGCGCATAACAGCAGGCGCTTGAGCCCCGAGCACCGCCGCGTCAGCCAGAGGGTGCCGACGGCGACGCCGGCGAACAGTGGGCGCTCGCCTCGCATCGTGAGGTTCGTGCGCGGGTCACGCGCGTTTCGATCGCGGCGGCGCGCGCGTTATCGTGCGGCGATACGACCGAGAGGGCGCGCTTCGCAACCTCTTGGAAGCGCCTGTCGGAAGCTCCGAGGGGGTCCCTCGGATCTTTTCGCATGCGACCGACAGATCAATCAAAGCTGATCGATGTGTGACTGGCTGACTGCTGGCTGACTGGCACTGGAAATATCTCTGCCGCTCGATTCGATCCGCGGCCCCATTGCCACGACGCTCAGTCCGCGATGTCGACGTCGCGTGGGTTCCGCGCGCGAGCGCGTCTGCTCGCGGCGCTCGTCCTTCTCGCCGCGGGAACCGCCGCCGCCACCGTCCCGTACACGGGCGTCGGCAAGATGCCCGGCGATCGGCGCGTGAGCGAGGGTGCCGTCAGGGTGGCGTGGAAGGAGATCCATCCCCCGGGGTGCAAGCCCGCTAATAACGCCGAGACCGCGAGGCGTTGGTGCGAGATCGACGACGACGGCGTCATCACCGTTCGCAACCCCGTCCGCTTCAACGAGGTCATGAAGCTGGAGGGCAAAAGGCTCGAGGCGATGAGGGCTCATCCCGACGCGGAGTACAACGAGCACGAGCTCTACCATCTCGCGAAGCAGGTTCGCGCGGGGCGCGCGGCGACGAACGCGCTGAACGCCGCGACGAACAAGTTCGACGCCGCCGAGCGCGAACGTCTCCGCTCGGCGGCCGTCAAGAAAGCCCCTCAAATATCCGGCGCTCACAAGCGACGCGTCGCGGAGATCTACCGGTGTCGAAAGGATTTCAATCCAAACTCGGACGCGGCGGCGAGGGAGGCGGACACCGGGTGGGGGTACGTCTGCTCCGTGAGCGAGTACAGGGCGTGGAATCCCAGCACTAACCCGGAGGCGGGAAGGCGACCGAACGTCACGGACCCGGCCACGGGCCGGAACGTCACGGCGCGAGCCCCGGAGACGGACCAGCAAAAGTGCGATCGCCTGAGACATTACAAGCACAAATACGACGCGGACAAGACAGAGGGGAAGCCCAAGTTCCGCCGATGGCTCGCCAACGCTCACCCGGGGTTCGCGCAGCTGGAGAAGCTCAGGGACCACGCCACCTCGGACGGGGGCACGGGCGTGGGTAAGGTGAGGGCAGTGATCGAGGAACGCGCGAGCAAGGCGTACAAGGCGATCAGCCGCGAGCTTCACCCGGACAAGTTGAGTTCGATCTTCAACACGCAGGCGGAGTGCGCCAAGGATCGAGTCGGGATGACCGCGATGCTGAAGGAGCAGTTCGACCGCGCGACGGATCTGCGAGACTGCGTGCTGAAGCCGTTGCGTTGCGAGGCGCCCTCCCTGCACAACGTCCGCGCCGCTCACGACGAGCTGTGAAAGTTCCTCGTCGCGACCCACCTCGAGGGGGGCGATATTTTTATTTTACCTTTTAAGGTAAGTGTCACGACGACGCACTTCGACTAGGTTCGAAACGCGAAGAAGGAGAGTCTTGTTCAATTAAAGAATGATGTATAGTCGTCATCCGCCCGGGATGTACTCGGTACACGGTAACAGTAACGTCGATGGTAACAGTAACGCCTCGTCGCCGGGTCTCATGGGTCGGAGAGCCCCAGCTGCGCGGCGAGTTGCTCCGCCTCTTCCATGAGCGACCCGAGGTGAGCGTCGATGGAATCTTTCCAAAACACCGGATCCGCCGGGTCCAAACCGAAGGGCTCGAGCGCCTCGCGGAAACCCTTGACGCCGCCCGCGCTCAGAAGCTCTAGAAGTTTATCCTCGAAACCTTCCGGCTGTTTCTGGTACACGCCGTACAAGGAGCCGACGACGAGGTCGGCGAAGGCGTAACTGTACACGTAAAACGGGACGTTGTGAAAGTGCGAGACGTAGGTCCACAGGTGTGAGGTGTCGGCGTACGAGTCGAACACCTCACCCTCCGCGCCGTAGTAGTCCACCATGGTCTGCTGCCACGCCTCGGTCATCTCGTCGGGGGTGAGGGTGCCGGCGGCTCGGCCCGAGTGCACCTTCTCCTCGAACGCGTCAAAGCCGCACTGCCTCACGACGCTGTTGATGATGTCGTCAATCTTACCCATGAGCATGGCGAGTCGGTCCTCGTCGGTGGGCGCCTTCTCGAGGAGATCGCGGAAGACGATCATCTCGCCGAAGATGGACGCCGTCTCCGCCAGGGTGAGCGGCGGGTGGAACTGGAGGATGCCCTGCTTGTAAGACAGCATAAAGTGAGCGCCGTGCCCGGACTCGTGCGCGAGGGTGGCGACGTCGCGCTGCGTGCCGGTGAAATTGAGCAGCTGGAAGGGTCCGTGGCCGTAGGATGAGCTGCAGTACGCGCCGCCGCGCTTGCCGTTCTGCGCGGGCACGTCGATGCGCTTCTCGTCCACCATCTGCTGAAACAAACCGGCCATCGTCGGTGAGAACTTTTCGTACCCAGCCTTGACGATGTCCACGGCTTCTTCCCAGGTGTAAGATTCGGACGAGGTCCCGATGTTGATCGCCGCGTTGCGATCGGCCCACGTCATCTTCTCCAGCCCCGCGGTGTTCTTGAGGATGCCCTTCTTGAGGGCGTAGTATCGCTTGCAGTAGTCCACGCCGGTGGTCTTCACGGCGTCGAGGAGCGAGTCGACCACCTCGTCCGGCACGTTGTTGCCGAGGTTGCGCTGCGACCTGAGCTGCTCGAAGCCGCGCTCGGTGTTCTCCGCGTGCCACGACCCGGCGACCATGTTCAGAGACAGCGCGGCGACGCGCTCGAACTCCTTCAACCCGGTGTTGAGCGCCTTCATGCACTCGTGACGAGTCGCGGCGTCCTTGGACGACGTCATCTTGGCGAGGAGCACCTCCATGTTGACCTCCTCGTCGCCATCCTTGAACCGAAGCCGCGACAGCTCGTTGCCGTAGAACTCGACAACCTTGCCCTTGCCCGCGAACGGCGCGCGGACGGTCAGCGCTCGTTCCACCTCTTTGCTCAGGTTGTAGGGCTGGGACCTGCGAACTTCGTCGATGTACGCCTGGTACTTGGCGAGCTCGGGGGAATTCTCCATCTGCGTCTCGAGCGTCTCCTGCGACATATCAGCGAGCTCCAGGGAGAAGAACGTGAGCTGGTTGCCGGAGATTGTGGAGTAGCGCTGAAAGAGCGACGCCTTGCGCTTCTGCGCCTTGTCGTCGTCGAGTTTTGTGTCGCACGAGAGCGAGACGTAGGACAGCGCCTTGGTCAGCGCGATGTCCACCTCCTCGTAGGCTTTGATGGCGTCGAGGAGCGACTCGCCCATCTTGCCCTCGAAGTTCGCCTTGAGCTCCTTGCACTTCTGCTCGATCGCGTCGAGCTCGGCGTCGATGCTGGAGCTGTAGACGCTGTCGTATCCGAAGTGCGTCTCGAGCGCCCAGCGCGGGGCGTCGGCGGTCTTCACGGCAGCCGCCTGCTCGGTGGCAACCGCCTGCGGAACGACGGTGGAGCGCATCGTGCGACTGAGCACCGCGCGTTCGGCGCGGACGGCGCTGGGGGACGCGACGCGCTTAATCGCGGGTGCGCGCGCGGCGAGCTTGAGACCGACGCGTGTGAGGCCGGCGCTGATCGCCTGCATGGGGTCGAGACGGCGACTGCGCGCGTCTGGAAGTGCCCGATTACCCGCCCCGTCGTCACCTTATCGGGATAACGTCAACCTCCGGAACGTCATCATCCCGAACCGACAGACCGACCACATCGACGAGATCAGCTCGGGTTTGAACTGGCGCAGATCTGGGCGCCCTTCCGCCCCACTCCTCCGGCACGCGAGCGCGGACCCGACCGCGTCGCACGGCCGCCCGCGAGCGCTTGCGTTCCCCGTCGCCGTTCCGTCCCGGCGCGAACCCGCCGCCGCCGCGAGTCGAGCGCGCGTTCACCCGCCGAACCCTCCCTTAGGCCTAACGCAAGGAGGGTGCCCAAAATGGCGAACAGGGACACCGCGCTCTCGAGGGAGCAGCACGCCTTTCTCCAGGCCCTCATGGCCAAAGGCGCGATGCCGGAGAAGTCCGCCAAGAGGTTGTACGCGGAGATCGCGAGCATGGATCCCGCCGAGGCGAACAAGACGTTCTCGCGGTTCTGGAACCCCATCGCCAGCGCGCTCGGATACCTCGACCTCGACATCCGCGTGATCCGGTACCAGGAGGACCAGCAGCTGTACATTGGGGTGGTGAACAAGACGGGCGGGGAAGCGGCCAAGCTGGCGACTCGGCTGACCCCGGAGCAGATCGCGCTGTTTCGCGTGGTGCTGGACGAGATTATGCGCGACGATGGGACCGTGGAGAGGGGCGTGGACGTCATAACCGCGCTCAACGCCACGCAGGTCGCGCCCACGCAGGTGCGTCGACGCGTGACGAACGAACCGTCTTGTTCAAAACCTTGGCACCCCGCGATTCGCCGCCCGGGAGGGTGGACGAAACCTCGGCACCCCGACTCGCCCAGCGTCCGATCCCTCGAACCACGCACTGACCAAACGACGTATCCATCCTCCGTTGGACGATTTTCGCAGGGCGAGACGCAAGGAGACGGGGGCCTGTCGCAGGCGCAGACGCAGAGCGTGGCCAAGATGAGCAAGATGGAGAAGGAGGCGACGCTGAAACAGCTGTGCAAAGACGGCTGGCTGACGCAGGCGGACGACGAGGCGGGCTTCCTCAAGCTCGGCGTCCGGGCTTTCCTGGAGCTGAAGGAGTTTCTGCTGGAGCAGGCGCCGGAGCGCGCGAGGGCCAAGTGGGAGAGGATGCTTTAGTTGGGCGGTGTGAGACGAGTAGATTGTAAACGACGATTGTTCCAACCTCCCGTCTGCCCCGTCGACGACGAAACCGAGCGGCGGATTTGATCTTCGCGTCACACGCGCTCGCGGCGGACGGCGGCACTCTTCCGGTGCTCGGGACGACATGCCGGTGCGGATTCGACTCGCCCGCTACGGGCACAGGAACCATCCGTTCTATCGGATATACGTGGCGGACTCGAGAGCGCCGAGGGACGGGAGGCACCTCGAGATCGTGGGGCACTACGATCCCAAGCCGGGTGCGTCCATCCGCCCACCCGCACCGCCCGCCGCGCCGCGCCCAACCCGTCCATCGCGTTCACGCCGCGCGCACGCATCGACTGACGCGCACGCCATCCTCCTCCCGACAGAGATCGACGGAAACAAGCACCTCGGGCTGAAGATCGACCGCGTGAAGTGAGCCCCCGACCCGTCCCTCCTCGTCGGCTCCTTAGGGTTCCGTGAGTGCCGTCCGACGCGACTGACCCACCCGCCCCTCTCTCGCCTTGGACAGGTATTGGCTCTCGGTCGGCGCGCAACCCTCGGACACGGTGGCGAGACTCTTGGGACAGGCGGGCATCATACCGCCGCCGCCGAGGAAAGGCGGCGGCAGGCCCGGCGCGGCGCCCGCGACCGGGCGGGGATTCGCGGCGTCAGCCTTCAGGGAACTTTGATCCTAAACATCATATCGCAGTGAAGGGACCACTCTCTAGCTTCATCTGACGATCCATCGCCCTTCACGACTATCGTAACCCCTAGCTCTAGCATTCGACTGTAACACTCCACGTGTACCATCATATTCACCTCACATCCACTTGGGAAAGGACGCGACGAAGGCGTCGAACGCGCTAGAAGCCGGCGCGTCCTCGACGTTGTCGCCGGACTCATCGCCAGCCGCGTCCCCCTTCGTCGCCGCCCCGCGCCCACTCGCCGCCGCCCCACCACCCACCCGCGTCGACCCGCCCCGATCGAGCGACGGAAAGTACGCCGCGACATCGGGGCCCATCACCTGCTCCACGAGGTCGAACCCGCCGCACACGCTCGTCGCGCCGACGACAAAGTCCACGCCCATTCGCATCTTATCCGACGACATGAATCGAAGGCACGAAATCTCCGCTCGCGTCACGCCGCCGACGAAGAACACGACGCACGTGGGCCGCCTCCCTGGACCCCGCCGAGGAGGTTTAGGGTTAGGGTTGTGTTGGTCTAACCCTAACCCGCCCGCCGTTCCCACCGCGCGCTCCCTTCGCCGCTGGAACACCCTCGCGTCGACGGCTGTCACGGCTGGCGATCCATCGTTTGGGTCGAAGCCCTGCGTGTACTCGAAATGGGGCCCGGGGAGCGCGCGAAGGACGTCGTCGATGAGGCGAAAGGACCCCGCGAGGGCGTGGTGGATCAGCCTGCATGACGCGGGCGCGTAGCCGCTGTGCGAGAACGCGTACGCCACGTCGCTCGGGTCGTGGTCGTCGACGTCGTCCACCACCAGCGCGAGGGGCTTGCGAATAGCGGGAAACGCCCTGGCGTGCGCGGATTTGTCCTCCCTCGTCGCGAGCCAACCGCACTGTTCCATGGCGCCGAACACCGTGAGAATGCGCGAGCCGTACGCGCGGAGCATGTCGAGCCGCACGGGTTCGAGCTTGGCGGCGGGGATCCCGCCGTGGGTCAGGGACGCGAGCGCGAGGAGCCGCGCGGCTCGCCGCGGGTCGTCGCCGGAGGTGTGGACAAGATTCCGGAGGTGTTCCAGAATCTTGTCGAGGTCCCTACCCTCGACGCACATGCGCTCCACCTCCAGGCCGCGCATGAAGGCCGAGTTGTCGTCCGCGGAGGCGCCCGCGCCCCCCCTCGTCGTCTCGAGGCAACGCTTGGCGAGGTTGCTGTGCAGCTCCAGCCCCTGCTTCTCGCCGAGCTTCTTCACGAACCCGCCGATCTCGCCAACCGTCTGATCCTGAACCTTCCCGCCCTTGATCGTCTCGTACTCGCGCTGCATCGACGACGTCTTCTCCTTCAACGCGTCGCACGCCCGCCCGAAGTTCAGGTCCCGAAGCTCGCGAAACAACGCGTCGTTCGAGTTGAGCCGGACCCGCGTCGACGACCCGTCGTCGCCCGTAACCTCAACCGCGCCGTTTACAATCCCCACGGCTTCGTCCACGAACCCCTCGTACGTCAGCTGCGTGCACAGCGGCGTGACCGGGTCGACGTCGCGGTCGATGATGAGGAGTACGTCGATGGCGGGCGCGGGGGGCGGGGCCGGGTCCTCGACGCCGGGGTGCGCGGGCCGAAACCTCCGGCCCCGCCTGTCCCTCTCGCGTCCTTTGTCGTCGTCGTCGTTCGGGTCGTCGTTCGGGTCGTCGTTCTCGTCGCTCTCGGAGGACGAATCATAATCCGACGCGTGCCCGTTTCCCGGGAATAGCGACGGGTTGAGCGCCGGGTCGCTCGCGAAGGCTTCGCGGCGCATCCGCTCCATCGCCTCGGCGATCTCCTTCGCCGCGGTACCCTTCCCTTTGACCACCGTCGCCCATCCGCACCTGCGCTGCAGCGCGTGCAGCGCCCTCGCGCACTGCTTGACGCAGCTCACGTCGCCCTCGAGTGTCAGGTCCCTCCACGCCTCGTCGCAGTCCGCGACGAAGACGTCGGGCTCGAGCGGCACGAGGTCGACGGCGCATTCGCGGCGGATGAGGAGATCGTGGACTCCGAGGCGTCGAAGCTCGCCCTCGCACGCGTCGGTGGATGCCGGGGCGAAGCACACCGTCATGTTGGGGACCCGCGGGGGCGGGGGCACGTCCGGATTGTACGTCTCGCTCCGCGGGTCCCACAGCGCCGGGTCGTCGCCGTGTTGCTCGCGGTGCTCCGCCCGGTCCAACTCGTTGTCGAGGATGACGCCTCGCACCGTCTCGTTGAGCGCGGCCATGAGCGCGACCCGGGGTTTGACCATGAACACGATCTCGTCGCACTCCGTCTCCACGCTGCCGCCCTCGAGCTGGTACAGGCCGTCCACCCCGTGCTCGGTGAGCTCGGACATGGTGCACAGCGAGGTGAGCGTGGGCGCGAACGACGGGTCCATGACGAGCGCCTTTCGCCCCGGTCGCGCGTCCAGCGCGGAGAGGATCGCGTCGCGCGCGGCGGACCGGGCGGACTCGAGGTCGATGACCGCATCGCTCAGGTCCACCGCCATCCCGAACCCCCGTTCCGCGCGACACGAACTGAGCCGCGCGGGGCCTCGGCGTCAAACCACGATTCGCACTCGTGTGGAGACACGGCACGCGCATTCAGAATGAGAGCAACGCCAACTAAAAATCTCAACCGCACCCGACGCAGCGCCGTCGAGTGCGTCTCGCTATCGCGCTCGACTATCGCCGCAAACTACCCAGCCCGGCCCCGACGCCGCCCTCGCGACGTGCACCGCCCGTCGGTGACGACCACCGCCCATCGGCAGCCGCGAAACCCCATCCGTCTGATGAGACTCCGGCGAACGATCCTCCGTCCGATCCGAATCCTCCCGGATGGGCGGCGTCGTACCTAGCCACCTCGGCGCGAATACCCCACGAGCCCGCCTCGGGGTAATCCGACGCCCGCGCCTCCGCGACCGCCGGTGACATCGCGGGTCCAAACGCGGTCGCCCTCGCGCTGACGCTCGCGACGTCGACCCGCGCGGATAGCTCAAAAGCTTGAGTCTGAGCGGCCTCCCTCCGTTGTTGACTTTGACTCTCCCTCGCATCGTCGACAGCTGTGCCCGCGGCGCTCGCGACGAAGGCGTCCGGGTACACCAGGTTCCTCCGTTTCTTGCGCGTGTTCAACCCCAGCGACGCCATCAGGTCCCCGATCTGTCTCTCCTGCCGCGCCTTCGCCGGATCGAGCGCCAGCGACGCGCGCCACTCCGCGGCGTTTCTCGCATTCGCCGGCGCATCCGCAAACGCTCGTGACGCCGACACGAGCGCGTTCTTCGCCGTGACGACGTCGCCAAGGGCTGCTGGGCTCGACGGGTTCCCGGCGGCGTCCGCTCGTCCGCCCGGCGATCTCGGCGATAGACCGAGGGCGGCGCGCACGGCCTCGGCCGAGTCGGCGGTACCCGCCGGCGACGTCGCGCCCGCCGCTCCGTCGTCCGCGCGGTCTCCACCGCGTGCATCATCGTCCCGCGTGGGTGCCCGCACGGTCGGGCTGTCGAGTCCCGCCATTCGCGCGGCCGCCGCGGGCGGGATCCTCGGCGCGGGCGGCGGCGGCCTGAACGCGTTCGGCTTGGGCGCCTCGTACAGCGGCGGCCTGTCGCTCGCGTCCCACTCGTGCTGCCAGCTGTGTTCCAGCCGGCGGGGCGCCGGGGGCTTGGGCGGAGGCGCGAGGTGGAACGCGGGACCCGCGTACATCTCCTTGGCGCGCCGCTCCTCCGGATCCGCGGGCTTCCCGCAGCACTTGCACGACATCTTCGAGCGTTCCTCCGCGGCGTCCTCGGCGGCGCACGGCGGCGCGCGACCCGAAACGCGTCGAGCGGTGCGCGCGCGTGGGTCCGCGACTGCGCTCGCTTTCGGCGGTGCCGAGAAGTTCGTTCCCGAAACCGCCAACGGTCAAGCGAAAGACTCGCCGGTGTCGGAGCTCAGTCTCGAGACGGTGGGTGCCGCCCCGCGGTCCACAGCCGCGCGCGCCATGGCGACCACGGCCCGGCGCAAGAAGGCGGAGGCGCTCCTCGACGCGGTCGGCGGCGATGTCTCGAAGGCGATACGCGCGGGGAAATCGACGGAGCTGCCGCTCAGGGGAGGTGCGCGCCGCGCCGGTCATCGTCGGATCCTTCTCGGCGGCGGCGGCGGTGGCGCCGTCGTCAATCCGCCACCGTCTCGTCCGCGCCCTTCCGTCCACCCCTCGTTCCCGTCCCAATCCCCGACTCAAATCTCGAACCCTCCCACCGCCTCCATCGCGCAGAGCACTTCTTCTGCAACAACTTCCCGACGTTCGCGACCAAGGTGAAGGCGCTGCGCGCCAGGTGCGGCGCGTTGCTCGAGACCATGGGGGTGCCCGGCGCCGGCGCGGGCGCGACCGATCCGGACCTGGCGACGCGATGCGACTACGACGACGACCTGTGCCAGTCCGTCGTCGCGGTCATCGACGATCACCTCGACGCCGTGGACCACCAGCTCGCGGAGGCGCACGTCGCGGGCGCGGGCGGGTACACCGGCCCGGCCCCGACGCGCGGCTCCAAGGGTGCCCCGGGCGTCGGCATCCTCGACGCCAACAGAGCGCGAGGAGGAGTCCGACCCGGCGCGTCCTCCGCGTTCGTCGCGAGACGGCCGCAGGATTTCTTCGACGTCCCCGTCGACAACTCCAACGCCCCGTTCCTACCCCCGCCGCCCGTCACGCACGCCGACCCGCGCTCGTACGTACCGAGCCCCGGGGCGCATCCGCTTCGCGAGGAGCTCGACGATCTGACGTACTCGGATGACGTAACAACGGCACCCGCCGCGCCGATCGCCCCGGCGCCCACCGACGCCACGCCCTGCGTCTTCGTCGACACCCCCGAGGCCCTGGAGGACATGGTGGCGCACCTCGACAAGTCAAACGAGATGGCGGTGGACCTGGAGCACCACTCGTACCGTTCGTTCCAGGGGTTCACGTGCGTCATACAAGTCTCGACGCGGCGAATGGATTTCGTCGTGGACGCGTTGGAGCTCAGGGGGTTGATTCGTGACGCGCTCGGGCCGGTGATGGCGGACCCGCGCGTGATGAAGGTGTTCCACGGCGCGGACATGGACGTCCAGTGGCTGCAGCGCGATTTCGGGATATACGTCGTCGGCATGTTCGACACGGGACAGGCGGCGAGGGTGCTCGAGCTCCCGAGCAAGGGTCTCGCGTACCTCCTCGATCACTACTGTTCGGTCAAGGCGGATAAGAGGTTTCAGCTCGCGGACTGGCGAGTTCGGCCGCTCAGCGAGGAGATGATATCGTACGCGCGCGGGGACACGCACCACTTGCTGTACGTGTACGACCGACTGAGGCAGCAGCTCGACGCCGTGGGTAGAGGCGACGGGTCCAAGCCGTTTCGTGATTTGATCCGGACGACTCTGGACAGGTCGAGGGACGTGTGCGCCACGCTGTACGAGAAACCCGTGACGCATCCGCTGACGTACCACGCGGACTACCGCAAGAACAGGGACGCTGGGGACCTGGACCTTCCCAGGCTGGCGGTGTACGCGGCGCTGCACGGCTGGCGCGACGAGCGGTGCAGGGCGGAGGATGAGTCGATTGGGTACGTGATGCCGAGGGCGCTGATGCTGAGACTGGCGAGGGAGGCGCCGACGAACCCTCGCGCGTTGCTCGCGGTGACCAGGGGGGATTCACCGCTGGTCGCCAAGCACTCCGGTGAGCTCGTGGACATCATATCGCGCGCTTTAGCGGCGGGTGAGCCGCCGGCCATGCCCCCAACCGCGGGGGAGGAGTGGGCCAGGGCGGAGGAGGAGAGGAAAAACAGGACGGAGGAGAAAAAGGAGAAGGAGAAGAAGGAGGAGGAGGAGGAGGAGGAGGGAGTACGGGAGGAGACGCGAGCGGACGCGCCGGTACCCGCGGCGGAGATTGGCGGCGAGGCTGGAGGCGCGAGCGTTACGACGAGCGTTACTACGAGCGCGATGGCCGCCATGATGGGAACGACGCCAACCAATCGCGGCGGCGAACCAATCGCGGCTCCCGTCGTTACCGCCGCCGCCGTCGCCCCCGGCGAGGTGCCCCGAAGCTCCATGGCCCGCCTGCTCTCGGCACCATCGGCACCCTCGGCACCATCATCGGCACCCGCGGGCGACGACGACGACGACGACGCGAAGGCGTTGAGGGCGGCGTCTCGCGTCGCGGAGAAACTTCGCGCCGCGCCGGTGCCGCTCGCCGAGCTCTTCCCCCACTGGCACCGCGCCAAGGGCGTCGTTAACGACGAGGTCGAACCGGTCCCGACGAGCGGTACCAAACGCGTCGCCGGCGGGCACGCGTGGGCGCAGCGCAAGAACAAGGAGGAGGCGGAGCGCGCCGCCGCCGCCGCGATCGAGGACGGCGCCGGCGACGTGGTGACGAGGACCCCGGGGGCAAAGGCGGACGCCGAAAAGACCAAAACAAAGGACGCTGCGCGGGTGACGCTTCCCGGGGGGTACACCGCGCCCGCCCCGCTTCGCAAGGGCGCCGTCGGCCTCGGTACGAAGCGCGAGGCGCAGCGGGAGGAGGCTGAGCGCGAGGCGGTCGTCAAGGCTCGCGCGGAGGAGGCGAGGAACGCGCTCGCGTCGAGGCGAAAGGCGGCGATGGCGTCGATGATGGACTCCTCCGACGAGAGCACCGACGAGGACGAAGACGCTCGCGCCAAGGGCGTGAGCAGAGCGGACCAGGCGGAGCTTCTCGCCATCGGCAAGGGCGGTTTCGACTTTGCCGCCGCGGCGGCGGCGGTGTTACCCGACGGGGGCTCGTTCAGGACGCTGGGCGCCGAGGCGAGGGGGGGCAAGAGGCGGAGAGGTAAAGGGAGCGGCGGCGGGCGGGGCGGCGGGCGGGGCGATGGGAGGAAGGAGCAGAGGAAGAGGGCGCCGGGGTTGATCGAGACGGTCAAGCCCGGGAAGAAGTCCAAGGCGTTCCCTCGCTCCGGCGAAAAGTCGGCGACGTTCAGGTGACGCGAAGCCGAGCGAGCGAGCGCGGCGAAGTGTCGGAGACTTGAGTTGGGACGAGTACGCCCTAAGGTTAAGGTACCTTCGTGAAAGAACGTAAAACATCACCCCTGCGACCGAGCCCACCCCGGTACTTCGTCGGATGCCAGCCACGCCGCTTCTTCCTCCGTGTTCGTCCGTCCCATGGCTTTGTTCCTGTGCGGGAACCGTCCGAACCTCGCGACGACGTCCCTGTGCGCGATGATGTGCGGCCTGGCGAAGTTGGCGCACGCCTCGTCTTTCGCCATGACGACGTCGTTGAGCGCGAGACTCAGGTCGTGGTCGGCGAGCGATTCGCTGTGCAGAAACGGCGATCCGATGAAGTGAAGGACCGCGCCGGGGAGGCTGTCCACCAGCGCGTCGTCGCGCGCCATCCTCCGCGAGAGCTCCAGCGCCATGTGGTCGCACGAGAACGCGCGGTCGGTACCCCTGAAGCAGTTGCGCGTGAGCTGGTCGAACAAAATCACCTTCGCTATGCTCGCGTGGGGCTCGTCCCTCCATCGCGGGTCGGCGTCCTCGATGGTCCCGGCCGCGGCGGCCTCGATGGTGGAGACGAACCGCATGCACGAGGCGTCCGCGCGCGTTCCCGCGTACCACAGCGTGCCCGCCATCTTCCCCATGAACGCCGTGTCGTTCAGCAGGTGCCTCTTCGCGGCGTCGGTGTACGCGTCGGTGAACCAGAACTCGAGAACCTCGATGGGCGACTTGAGCGATCGGTCATCGTGATCCATGGCGGGAGCGGCGGCGGCGGTGGGAGGCGCGCGGCTCTTGGCGATCCGGGACGGGGTGCGGAGCTTGGCGAGCGCGCGTGCGAGGTGCGTCGCGGTCGTCGCTCGGAGCATGTGCGTGCGCCCGTTGTGAGACGAGGCGCGAAACTAACAACAGGTACCGGGAAAATATAACGCTACTCGATTTTGACCATCAGGGAAGGGGGCGCGCGCCGCGGGGTCGATGGACGATGCGGAGAAGCAGCGACGGCGCAAGCTCGCCCTGCAGAAGCTCGCGCGTGTGTTCAAGGGCGATGAACCCGCGCGGCGACCGGCGTCGAACGCCTACGGCGTCCTCGCCGAGCGCAAGATCCTCACCACCATCTTGAGAACCACGACGCAGCCCGAGATTGCTTCCCTGGTCCGCGACAGGCTCGCGGTGATATCGCTGGATTCCGACTCCGACGCCGACGACGCCCCGACGTCCGCCCCCGCCGCCGCGGCGAACGAGGCCAAGGCGCGCCTCGAGGCTGAAAAATCCGCGGAAGTCACGACGTGGCTGCGAGAGGTCGCCAACGGGACGAGGCCGGTGCCCGGCATCCTGGCGTCGCCCGAGTACTGGGAGGAGCTCGGCGCGCCCGCGAAGGACGCCGCGAACGCGCGCGGCCGCGAGCGGTACCGCGCCCGGATGAAGCTGCGCGCCAGGTGCGAGCCAGCGCTGGCGCCCGGAGAGACGATCGTTTGGCCGCACCTCGGCGACGACTACAACGACGAGCGCCTGAGCCTCATCCGGCAACACCTTCGGGAGAATGGCTACGCACAGTTTCCATCCTTCGCGGTGGCCGCGCCGGACGCAGACGAGAACGGCGGCGCGAACGGCGGCGAGGTCGTCGCGGGTCCAGATGCGCAAGGTCGATCGGCGACGCCGGGATTCGAACCTCCGACCTCCCTGCTGCGCGAGCGCGGCAGCTGGCGGTGGGAGGGCGCTCGCGTCCCGGTCAAGGCTGACGACGGCGCGCGGAGAGATTTGCTCCAGTCGGTGGTGGATCGGATGCGACGTTTCGGCGCGTGGTCCCCCGCCGCGGCGTTCATGTACGACGCCACGTGGCAGATCATCGACGCGGCGTTCGACGTCGCCGGGGTTTTGCTCGACGCGGACCCGGACGATGGGGAGGTGACGCTGGAGCCGTCGTGCTTCGCGTGGGCGCTTCGATGCGTAGACGAGGACGACACAGCTGGCGGCGAGAACGGGAAGAACGGGACCGGGAACGTCGCGGGTTCGATCCCCGGCGGTAACTTTTCCCTGCCGCACCGGGACTACCCCGCGTCCGAGGCGTGGAACGCGACCTCGGACTCGCCCAACCTGGTCAGCGCGTGGATCCCGCTCACCGACGCCACCACCGACAACGGCTGCATGTACGCGTTACCCCGTTACGCGGATGCGCATTGGTCGGACCCAACTCACCCCGACCACCTCGCGCCGGCGACGAGGGAAGAAGGCGGCGGCACAACCCTTCGCTTCGACGTCGCGAGGGCGGTGCCGATGATCGCCAAGGCCGGGTCGGTGTGCGCGTGGGCGGGGCAGACGGTGCACTGGGGGGGCGCGTGCGGGCTCAGAAGCGACGAGTGCGACTGGAACACGCGAGCCATTCCCAGGAGAAGCGTGGCGTGCACGTTTCGGTTGGCGAATAAGGACAAGAGCGAGGGCAAGGGCGAGGGCAAGGGCAAGGGGGCGGCGAAGAAGGGAACCGACTTCACGCAGGGATCCAGCGCGCTCGCGCCGATGACCCGCGATGAGTGCAGGCGATTGACTCTGGAGGGACGGTTTCGGCTCCTCGCGCAGTCTCTTTTGCTGTACTCCGGTTGGCACCCCGTGCCGGGCGCGCTGCGGGCGGAGACGATCGAGCTGGAGAGGCGGGACGGCATCAGGCGGCTGAGGCTCGGCGGGAGCGATCGCAGGGTGGAGTAGCTAGCGAGCCACTAGCTAGGGCCCGAAGGTATCAAGAGTCACGAGTCTACGTTTGCGAGAACGCGCAGCACCTTCCTCGCGCGCTCCGCGCCGATCCCTTTGCCTCGGTTACCCTCCCCCGCCGCGTCCCTCATCCGCTCCAACGGTCCCCCTCGCAGACCCGCCGCGTAGAGCAGGAACATCGCGAAGGCGTCGTCGTCAACCTCCGACTCGTCGCACGCGTTGTGAATGAGCCAGTTTTGCACGTTCTTGTCAAGTTTCCACCCGTTGGCGGGTTTGAACCCCTCGGGCGGTCGATCGCCCCTCTCCTGCGTCGCCTCGGACCATCGCGCGAGGTACTCGAGGTGCGCGTCGGGGTCGCGGAGGCGCTTCGGAGCCCTCCCGGCGTCGCTCGCCTTCTTCGACACGCGCTTTCGCTTCTTTTCCTTCTTTTCCTTCTTTTCCTTCTCGCCGTCGCCTCCGTTCGCGTCGTCGCCGTCCCTTCCGCCGTCCGCCCCGCCTTCCGTTCCCGTGCGTCCGATGCTCGACGTTGTCGCCTCGTCGCCGTCGCGAAAGCGTATCTTCCTCGGCGCCGACGTCGCGTCTTCCGCCGATTGAGTCCGCCCCGCCTCCGATGGGTCGGATCCGATGACGCCCTCCGCCTCGGAGGCGGCTCGCTTCGCCTCGCGCCTCGCGCGTCGCTTCTCGTATCCCTTCATCCCCGCCGCGGTGAACACGCGCCCGGGCTTGGGCGACGCGCACTTGAAGCACGCGAGTCGCTTGGCGAAGTTGGACTTGCCGCACTTGGCGCACGTCCAGTCGGCCCTGTTGGGATTGCTCGCGTCGACGGCGGCGGCGGTGGCGGTGGCGCCGGAACCCGCGCCGGCCCTCGCCTCCTTGTTGCGCGCGGCGTTGGCCACGGCCCGAAGGATCGCGGGTGGGGTGTACTTGCCCCCTGCTTTCGTCCCGATGCCCTTCAAGATGGGCTCCTTCGATGCCCCGTGAGGGGCGCGAGAGGGTGCCTCGGCGCCGGCGCGATTTTGATGCGCGGCGGGTCGATGGCCATGGAGAGGGGCGGACGCGGGGACGGGCTTGACGGGCGCGCTCGCGAGCGATTTCGCGTCGAGAGTTTTGCCCTCCGCGGCAGCCTTGGCGGCAGCCGCCGCCATGCGACGAGCCTTGCGGGCTTCAGTGGCGACCATGGCGCGTGTAACAGTGGCGACAGGCGAAGAAAGTAGATTGACGAGTGGCTCGAGCAGTCGAGTGCATCTCAAATGCATCTGAGGGTCAATATTGATACGCAATCGCCGACGAGACCCTGGTGAAGCACGGCGCCGCGAGCGCGTGCGCCCTCTGAATCTGTTCCACCCCGCCGCCGCACCGCACCGCGTACTCGGCGCACGACGCCGCCCGGGCGCCGCGGCGCTCCAGATCCGGCGGGAGCAACCTCGCGAGCGCGTCGCGCTCCCCGTCGAGAACCGAAACCTCAACCGGCCGAGAACGAAGCCTCTCCAGCGCCTCCTCGTCCTCGGCGCGGCCCTCCTCCTCGTCGTCGTCGCCGCCGCCGCCGTCGCGAACGACCGGAGGGTGCTCGGCGCGTGCGTCGGGGCCGCGGGTCGCCGCCGCCGCCGCAGCAGCCGCAGCAGCAGCCGCCCGCTTCTTCTTTTCCGCCACCGCCGCGTTGTGCTCGTCCCTTCTCTCCTCATCCGCCGCCGCGACGCGCAGAACCTCCTCTAGGAGCCTCGCGCTCACTCCCGGCAGCCTGTGCCGCAGCGCCTCGCCCCTCGCCACGCACCGCTCCGCGCGCTGGAGCTCGCCCGCGAGCGAGGCGTAATCGCTCTCCGTCGCCGGAGAACCTCGCGAGTTGTTAAACACAGAGCGAGCAACGTCGGCGGCTCTCGCCAGGTACCGCGGACACGGCGCCAGCGTCGCGCCCTTGGCCCTGGCGTACAGGTTTCCCACCGCGGACGTCGCCGCCGCGCACAGCTGGGCGAAAATTTCCGGCGGCGGCGCCTGCTCCAGGTGGTGCAGCGCCTTCTCGCCCTCCTTGATGGGATCGAAGAGGGGTTTTTGTCTCGACGCCGGGAGACGCGGGGAGTCGCGCCACAGCGTCCGCCACGCGTTCCCCTCGTTGCGCATGCGCTCGGAGAGGCACCCGGTGGGCGCGAGCGGGGACTTCGACCCTTTGCGAACCCTCTCGTCGCCGTTCTCGTCGGAGATCCAATCGCGAGGCGAGTGCCACCGGACGAAATCCGCCAGGCACGAGCCCGGGTTTGCCGCTTTGAAAGCGGACATGTCGGACACCAGCATGTCCGACTGCATCTTGAGCCGGATCGCCCGCCCGTCCTCGGTGTCCCCCAACGCGGACAGCGCCGCCTCGCGCTCGCGCATCATGTCCTCGGTGTACAGCGGCGGGAGCTGCGCGATCGGTTCCGCCATGAGCCGGTGCGGCGGCTTGAGCATCCGAAGTCCGCCGGGCATCTCCCCCTTGACGCCCTCGGGCGGCGCGTCGGGGTCGCCGTCCACGTCGCCGTCGTCCCATCGCCATCCGCCGTCCGTCTCGCCGTCGGACGCGCTCCCGTACTCCTCCGATCTCGTCTCGTCCAGTGCGTCGTCACCGGCGGACTCCTCGGGCCGAACGGGGGGTTTTTCGTCGATTTGTTTTTCGTCGGTTTTCGTACCCTCGGCGGCGCCCGTTCTCGTCGTCTTGTCCGCGATGGCGCCGCCGAGCATCGACGTCAGGTCGATGTCGTCGTCCGGGTCCGCCCACCCGTTCCCACCCTTCGCGTCGTTCGCGTTGGCGTCGTTCCAGACGTCGTCCTCGGCGTCGCCCCAGCCGTCGGCGGTGGCGTCCTCCCAAGCCTGCGCGCCCGCGGAATCTTGCGAGACAATGGCCGACTGCATCACGGAACCCGCGAGCGGCGTGGGGCCCAACTTCGCAACCCCGCTCTCGGCAAACTCCGCCTCCGCCCTGGCTTTGCGCCTGTGAATGCACGCGTTGATCATCTGCAGCTTCTGGTGCATGGCGCACGCGAGTATGTCCGGCGCGGTTTCGCCGGAGGAGGAGCCGTCCATTCGGGGTAAGGGCACGCCCCGGTCCCAGTGCGCGAACCGAACCTCGCGCACGAACCTCTGCCACAGGATCGCCACCGCGCGAACGTTGCCGAACTGCATGGCGTGTAGCGCCACCCTGGCGAGCAGACTGTCCGGCGGCGCGCTCTTCTGCGGCGTGGGGAACAGAGCCTCCGGCCCGCTCCTCCTAAATTTTTCGTCGTCGTTCGCGTCGTTCGCCGCCTCGTCGGCGTCCGCCTCGGCGCCCGTCTCGGGACTCTTCGCCGGCGCCCTTCGCCCCGCGTCTCGCCTAGGTCCTCCCGTGTCGAACACGTCCCGAAGCACGTCCTGCACCAC
Source organism: Micromonas commoda (assembly GCF_000090985.2). Classification (NCBI taxonomy): domain Eukaryota; kingdom Viridiplantae; phylum Chlorophyta; class Mamiellophyceae; order Mamiellales; family Mamiellaceae; genus Micromonas; species Micromonas commoda. The sequence goes on from NC_013041.1 coordinate 296,614, forward strand.
GCTCTCCGGGGGCACGCGCGGCGGAACCCCGACGCCGAATCCGTCGTCGGCATCGTACCTCGACCCGACCTCGTCCCAATACTCCGGCGACGCCAGCCGGGACATCGTGTCCGCGCCGGGCGCCGCGCGCACGCCGCCGGCGCTGGCGAAGAGCCACAGCATCTCGGCCAGGCCGACGCCGCCCGGGCCGTCGTCTCTGCCGTCGACGTCGCCCTTATTATCGTAAAAGGAGTTGGACGTTTGCGACGATTCGGAAAAGATACCCGCGCCGATATCGAACCGCTTCGCCGCCGCGCTCAGCTCCCCGGCCATGCCGCCGCTGCCGTCCTCCCTGAAGGCGCCGGTCGGGACCGCCCTGAGGGTCCAGAGCGGCGCCTTCTCGGGTTCGAGCAGGTCCTTCCCGTCCCTTCGCTCGCGGCCGCGTTCTTCGTCGGAATCTTCGTCTTCGGAGCCGGAGCCGCCGAGGTAGATGTAATCGCGGTCGACGAGCGAGCCCAACGGAGCGTCCACCCAGCACGCGTCCAGCTCGACGCTCTCCCACGGATCGTCCAGCGCGGCCCACGGCGCCCAGGGCGCCTCGTCGTCCCACTCGTTCAGCGTGATGCCAAAATCGGAACCGTCCGACTCGGACCCGCCCTTTTTGTCCTCAGCCGCTCTATTCGCCCCCTTCCTGCCAAATCCCCGCACTCGCTGCCCACCCGCGAGCGCCATGAACGCCGCCCCGGGCCGCGCCTCGTCGGAGTCGGTGTCGGAGCCGTCGCTCGAGAAACCCCAGCCGTCGCCGTCGCCCCAACCGGTCCCGCGCGAACGGCGCTCGTCGAACGCGACTCCGGTTTTCAAACTCTTCTTCTTTCGTTTTTCATACTTGGCGCGCTCCGCGGCCCAGCGCCTGTTCGTCGGGAACGTCAGCCTCGCCGTCGCCCTCGCCTTCGCCATGCGCTCCCGCGTCGCCCTGTCCCAGTCCACGTGCTCGAGCGTCTCCTCGAGCGTCTTCGCGAGCCCAGCGAGCGACCGCCCCCTGGCTTTCTCCGCGACGACGCCGGCGAGAGAATCCGTCTCAATCTTCATCCCCCAGCCCCCCGCGTCCTTGGTGATACCCCCGGCCCGTCCCAGAAACGCGCCGCGCGAGGGTCCGCCGGTGGGCGCCACGATGGCCCAGCACGAGGGCGCGGCGGTGTTCACCAGAGCGATGTTCACCGCGCTCACGACGGTGGCTGTCTCGTCACCGCCGGAGAAGCACCGCGAGTACGACGACGGGGGCTCCACGACGATGAACGGGCAACCCACGCCCAGCCACCGCTGGATCCCGGACGTGCCCCCGGCGTTATCCTCCGCCGCGTCGCAGTAGAACCTGTGCGTCAGCAGGGACTTGGCACCCCGGGACTTGGCACCTCGGGACTCGGCACCTCGGGACTCGGCGCCCCGGGACTCGGCGGGGCCGGCGGAGGATTCGTGGGATGCGACGGCGTCGGGTCGGTCCCCGCGTCGTTCATGGAAGACGTTCGGGGGCGAGTGCTTGGGGTAGTAGAGGATGACGGCGTACGGGTCGGGTCGAAAGTGGTCCATCTTGTGGTGGATCAGCGTGCGGAGGCATCGGAGATCCCGGCCGCCGTGCTCCGGCCTGGCGCACCGCGACGATTGCGCCGCGAGATCCTCGTCGGAGAGACGGAGCCACCTGCGGACGACGGACTCGATGTTGTGGACGGCGCGCTCCCACGGGGTCTTGATGCTGAAGTCGTCCCACCCGCCGTGATGCTCGGAGTCGTCCTCGTCGTCTGCGTCGTCGTCGTCCGCGTCGTCATCGGACGGCGGATCACCGAGGGTGTCGGGGCGCTGGGACTCCGATTCGCGTCGCTCCTGCGCGGCTAAAACCTCCCTCGCGAAGTCGTCGTCCGCGGTGGGGTGGTCGGCCGAGGGTGTACGGTCGACGGGCGCGGGCTCGGTGCCGTCGTCGCCGTCGCTCAGGTCCCACCCGTCCGGATCGTCCATCGTTCCGTCAAGGTGCGCCCCTCCCTCTGCTTCGCCCGAACTAACATCATTCCCGTCCGGCGATCGAGCTGAGCTGGAGCGCTCTCTGCTGTATTTTTGTAAGTGTCTCCCCCCGCCTCGGCCCGATCTGGCGCACAACGCCCGCGCGGATCGAAAGAGCCACGGACGGACGATGACAATGTCCGGGTCGGCGGCGCTCGGTGCGATCCTCGAGAAGATCTCGAGCCATGACAAAGGTGCGCGACCCATCGAACCGCGTAACCCATCGACCCATCGAACGACCACGACGTCAGATCTGGTCGCATCCGACGGCGACGAGACCCGACCGAGCCTTCGCGCTCGGACCCGACCGACTCGGCCCGAACCTGACGGCCCGACCGCCCCACCTCTCACGCGCACCATCGCGCCGCAGATTACCGGTACATGGGCACCTCGGACCTGCTCGCGGAGCTCTCAAAGGACTCCTTCCGCGCCACCCCCGAAGTCGAGCGGAAGGTCACCGAGGTGGTCCTGAAGCAGCTCGACGATCAATCCGCGGACGTGTCCTCCCTGGCGGTCAAGTGCATCCCGCCGCTCGTCAAGGGCGCGAGCGAGAAGACGACGGAGACGGTCATCGACGCGCTGTGCGCCAAGCTCGCGATGACCGCCAAGTCGGACGCCCAGCGAAGGGACGCGGGCGTCATCGGGCTCAAATCCCTCGTCGCCGAACTCGGAGATTCCCACCCGGCGTCCGGCGCCGTCGTCGCGTCACTCGCCCCGAAGCTCGTCGCCTTCTTCGCGGGTAAATCCACCGACGAACCCGACGCCGCAGTCGTCGGCGACGTCCTGGACATCCTCCGCGCCGCCGCGACGTCGCACGGCCGCGCCATGGCGCCGCACCACGCGGCGACCCGCGACGCCCTCCTCGCGTACCTCAAAAGCGACGGCCGCGTCGCGAAGAAGCGCGCCGCGCAGTGCCTCGCCGCGCTCGCCGCGTCCTTCACCGACGCAGCGGCGGCGGCCACGGTGGACGACGTCCTCGGTGAGCTCAGCGCCTGCACCGCCTCCGCGGGCTCGAGGGGGGGAGCCGGTGACGAGCGGGCGCTGTGGGCGTGGCTGCTCGGCGCGCTGGCGAGGTGCGCCAACGCCGGTTTGGAATTTTCAAAGAAGATTGCGGGCGCGACGCCCGCCGTCGCGGAGCTCTGCGAGCGCGCACGCGGGGAGGAGGAGGAGCCCACGAGGGAGGCGTGTCTGCAGGCGCTCGAGGCGTTCGCGGCTCGGTGCCCCGGGGAGTGCGCGGTTCACCTCGCGCGTGTGCAGTGCCTCGCATCGGACCTGACGTCCTACGACCCAAACTGCGACGACGACGACGACGACGACGACGACCTCGGCGACTCGGCCGCGGACGCCGGAGACGACGCCGCGGACGAGGACATGGACGACGACGAGTACGGCGACGAGGAGTACAGCGACGACGAGGACGACTCGAGCTGGAAGATTCGAAGGGCGGCGGTCAAGACTGTCGCCGCGGTTGCCAGGGCGTCGCCCGCGACGCTGGAGCAAAACTTTGCGAAAATCGCGTCCAAGATGCTCGGGCGTCTGCGGCGCGAGCGCGAGGAGAGCGTCAAGCTGGACGTGTTCGAGGCGCTCGAGGACATCGTTCGGACCTGCGCCGGGCACGGGGAATCGTTGGAGGCGGCCGCGCGGGCGTGTGCTCCGCGAATCGCCCGCGCGGCGACGGCGAGGCTCTTGGACAGAACCTCAGGCGCCAAAGTTAAGACGGCGGCGCTCCGACTGACGCGCGAAACCGCGGCGGCGCTCCCGGGCTCGCTCGAATCGTCCCTCCAAACGCTCGTCACCGCGCTCGCCACCGTGCTCGCGCCGAACGGCGGGCCCGCGGCTGGGGGAAGCGCTTTGAAAGTCGAGGCGCTCGCGTTGGCCGGGCTCGTATTTTCGACGCGCGGGGGCCAACCCACAGATCCCGCGTTTGTCGACTCCCTCGCGCCGCACATCTTCGCCGCCGCGGGGGATAAGTACTACAAGGTGGCCGCGGAGGCGCTGCGCGCGTGCAGGGCGCTCGTGCCCGTCGTGGAACGCGACGCGAGGTGGCACGCGGCGGCGCTGGCGGAGGCGGCGTTGTCGCGGGTGGGCGCGACGGACCAGGACCAGGAGGTGAAGGACGCCGCCATCTCGTGCGCCGGTACGTGCGCGGCGAGGCTCGGTGACGTCATGGGCGCGGACTTGAAGCGGTGCATCGGCCTGCTTCTGGACAGGCTCAAGAACGAGATCACGAGGCTGGCGGCGGTCAAGGCGATCGGGGCGGTGGCAAAGTCGGAGCTGCGTCTGGACATGGGCGACTACGCGGCGACGGCGGCGACTGCGCTGGCTGGATTTCTTCGCAAGACGAACCGGCCGCTGCGGCTGGCTTGCCTCGCCGCGCTCGAAGCGCTGGTGTCGAAGCACTCCGGATCGCTGAGCGACGCCGAGGTCACCGTCGCGGTGGTGGAGGCGGCGGAGTTGGTGACGGACGGTGACCTGGCCATCGCCGGGTCGGCGCTGTCGGTTCTTGAGTCGGTTCTTGAGTCGACGGCGTTTCCAAACGCAGCTGCCGCGGTGTGCGAGAAGGCGCTTCCCGCGGCGCTAACGCTGGTTCGCTCGGCGCTGATGCAGTCGCACGCGTTACACGCGCTCACCTCGTTCTTCGCCGCACTCGTCGCCGCGAACCTTCCCGCGGTCAAAGCGGATGATTTGCTCGCGAGGTTGATGGACGGCGGGTCGGGGAGCGACGGGGCGGGCGGGTCGGAGACGATGAAGGCGGAGGGGGAGGCGGCCGCCGTCGCGGGTCGCACCGCGGCCGTCTGCGTCGCCGCCGTCTGCGCGGGCGTGAACGACGCCAAGCACACGTCCGCCACGGCCGCCGCGCTGGTGAAGCAGCTCGGCGATCCCGCGAGCCTCGCCGAGAAGGATTTACTGGCGCTCTTCTGCCTCGGCGAGCTCGGAAAGGCGGCTGATTTATCAAACGTCGCCGGCATCGAAGCCGCGCTGCTCGGCGCGCTGGACGCACCGGGCGAGGAGCTCAAGTCCGCCGCGTCCGTCGCGCTCGGCGGGGTGGCGACGGGCGGGCGCGGCAAGTTCCTTCCGATGATATTAAGCCACGTGGCGAACGAGTCGCACAAACACCAGTACTCGCTCTTCCTGTCCTTGCGCGAGGTTATTCGCAACGGCGGCGTCGATCAAGCGGCGGAGGATGCGAGTCGAACGCTCGAAATTCTGTTTGCCAACGCCGGCAGCGAGGAGGAGGGCGTGCGCAACGTCGTGGCCGAGTGTCTAGGTTTGTTGGCCGTGGGTGACGCGTCATCTCTCGCGCCCGCACTCGCCGAGAAGGTCTCGAGCGGGGACGCGAGGACTCGAGCCACGTCGGTGCTCGCGATGAAATACGCCGCGCTCGCCTTAAAAGCGGATGACTCATCAAACGCGGTGGCGGTGTTCGCGCAAGTGCTCCCTAAGTTCGTGGGTTCGATTCCGTTGAGGGACGAGGACAGGGACGTCAGGCGCGCGGCGGTGCAGACGCTCAGCGCCGCGGCGCACGCCGCGCCCGCGCTCGCGAGGCCCATCCTCGCCGACGCGTTACCCGCGGTTTTCGAACAAACCGTCATCGACGAATCGGGCGTTCGCGTCGTGGACCTCGGCCCGTTCAAGCACACCGTGGACGACGGTTTGGAGCTTCGAAAAGCCGCGTTCGAGTGTTGCGACACCCTTCTCGACGCGTGCCTCCCCGCGGACTCGTTGGCCAACGCCGGCGAATCGATTTCTGGATGCGCCTCCGGGTACGTCGCCGCGCTCGTCACCGGCCTCGGCGACCACTACGACGTGAAGATGGTATCCCACGCGTTGCTGGCCAAGCTCGCGACGCGACCGGGCGCCTCCGCGGTGCTCCTCCAGCGGTTGAAGGAGCTGGTGGATCCGATGGGCAAGACGCTGACGGCGAAGCTCAAAAGCGACGCGGTGAAGCAGGAGATTGATCGCAACGAGGACCTCGTGCGGTCGTGCCTGAGGGCGGTGGACGCGTGCGAGGCGCACCTGGCGGGAGCGTCGAACGATCCGGCGTTCGCGGAGTTCATCGCCAAGACGGTCAACGGGGAGAGGACGGCGGCGAAGTACGCCGCGATCAAGGCCGAGGCCAAGGCTGCGGACAAGAATTGACGGGGGCGATCGACGCCGCGGGACGAGTTTTGCGAAACAACTTTTACAAGCCCAAAAAATATAAAGCCCTCTCGGCGCTCGCTCCTCCGTCTCTCATCTGGTCCTGATGTTGTAGTCCGCGTTGTGCATGTTGAGATCCTTCTCGAAGTCCATCGCGTCTTCGACCCTCTTGCCCATGTGCAGCAACCTCGCCGCGCGCTCGCTCACGCCGAGCGCCGGCATCTGCTCCTCGCAGTAGTTGTCCCACGCCCAAGCCGCCTCCTGAAGCTCCCACCGCAGTCGAGCCCTATCCGCCGCCTCTCGCATCGCGAGAAACGCGCTCGTCTTCCCGCCGCTCGTCTCAACCTCCAACGCGAGGTCCACGATGGCCTGCTGGATCGGCGGCAGCACCTGGTCGGGCGGCGCGGGGTTCATCGACTCCAGGTGTTCGATCCTCCGCTCCCGAGCCCGCTCCGCGACTTCGAGCACGAGGGCGAATTGGTTATCCGTGTTGTCCTTCACGTACCCGGTGAGGTCAAAGTACTCGCCGTCGGAGAAACCAAACTCTTTCGGTTGGCGCAGGTTTAGCCGCTGCACCTTCTCGAGCACGCTGCCGTCCGGGGCGTCGACCGCCTTGTACTCGGGTTCGTACCAGTCCTCGTCGTTTTCAAACCAAGACGCGCCCGCGTCGGCGATTATGTCGTCCCGAGTCCAGTCCCGATCGCGAGGATCGTTGGAGCCGCGTCCCAGGAGCTCCATGTCGGCACGTTCCCGGTCGTCGATGCGTTTGCGCATCTCCGTCGCGGCGTCGATCCACATGTTCGCCGCGTCCCCGTCGTCGTCGCTCTCGTCGTCCCCCGCGGCGCGCGCGTTCGAGCCGTCGTCATCCGCGACGCCGCCGCCGCGGCGCACCGCGGCTCGGCGCTGATCCGGGGTGATGGAGACGCCGAGGTCGTCGGCGTCGTCGTCCGCCCAGGCGCGGCCCATGAAGCCGGGGTAGTCGTCGTCGTCGTCGTCCGCGATGTCCATGAGGTCATCGTCCGTGTCGAGGTCCGCGCGCGACGCGGCGGCGGCGAAACGCCCCGCGCGGAGGCGGCGGCTCGAGGGACGTGACGCGAAATGCGGGCTGCTCGCCGCCGCCGCCGTGGGGCGGCGTGACGCGCGGCGGGGCGCGAGCGTCGCGGTCGCGCGTCCGGCGGACGACCGGGGCGCGGCGCGTGAGACCGTCGCGGCGGTGCAAGATGCGCGGGCGGTCGTCGTGGCGCTCATCGTCCCACTTCACTCCCTCGGCGTTCGCCCTCGCGTCGGTGACGGGGGAGCCAACCCTTTCGCCACGTAAAGTGGATAAAAAGCGAGAGCGGCTCGGGGCTCTTCGCGGAACGTCGGGTAAGGCGGAACCGGGTCCTGGAGTCGGGTCGTAACCGCGGCAGTCTCTTCGTTCGCACGAAAGATACCGAGGGAGCCGGTGCGCGCGTCCCGAGGAAGGGGCGCCGCGAGTAGTGACGCGGCGTACCGGCCATTTCCCCCATTAGCCAAAAGTGCGGCGGGGACGAAACCGGAGTGCGGGACGCGAGCCATCCAAAAAAAGGGTTCTGTTGTTGCTTTCGTCTCCGTGGAGCCCACTTAGGAAGGCGCCGGGGACGGGGGGGAGGGTTTTCCGGGTCGAAACATGTCCGATCTCGCCGCCGCCAAGGCACAGCTCGCGTTCGCCGAGCTCACCGGCGGCGTCAAGTTCAGCGGGAGGAAACACGGCCGCGACATGGCCGTCTTCAGTCGTAAGAAATCGTCTCAACAAAACGGCGTCGGCGGCGGCGGCGGCACCGCGGGGTCGCGCGCCGGCGACCCTCCCGCGACGCGCGGCCACGCCGGCGCGTCCGCGAGCGGGCGGGCGCACGACGCCCCCGCCGGTACCGGATCGAAGAAATCCAAGAAGGGCAAGGCGTCCACCGGCAGGGACGCCGCCGACTGGAAGGACCTCGGCGGCGGCGACGACGACGCCGACGGCGAGGGCGACATCGACGTCTTCGGCGGCTCCGCGTCGAGGGCGAGCGGTGGCGCCGACGCGTCGGATAAGAAGGAGAAGAAGCGACGCAAGTCCGCGCTTCAGGAGGCGGCGGACGAGGCGGCGGCGGACAGGAGCCCGAGGTCCGCGCAGGAGGAGGCGGCGAACATCCTCCGCAAGACGCACAAGATTAAAGTCGCCGGCGCCGTGAACTCGTGCCCGCCGCCGCTCGCGACGTTCGAAGACCTGCGAACCGTGCACGGGCTCGGGCGCGCGATGCTGCAGCGGCTTCGCGACGCGGGTTTTCACGAACCCACGCCGATCCAGAGGCAGGCGATACCCATCCTGTTGGAGGGGAGCGAGCTGCTCGCGGTGGCGCCGACGGGGTCGGGCAAGACGCTAGCGTTTTTACTCCCGATGGTGACCAAACTCGCCGCCAAGGACGACGAGGCGGGGGGACCGAGGGCGCTGCTGCTCTCGCCCACGAAGGAGCTCGCGCAGCAGTCGTTCAGGATCCTCAAGTTGTTGTGCCGCGGGACCAACACTCTCAGGTGCGTTTGGTCGTCTGTTCAATCGTCGGTTTTTCGTTTGGCTTTTCTGTTTTTGGTTTTGGTTTTGGTTTTTCGCCCAAAGCGGGCACGGGTGTTTGGAGGTGATGCAACTCCAGGGTGGTCGCGGGATTAAGCCCCCGCTTTCGACGTCGTAGGCACTCGGGGGACGGAGCGGTCAAATCTCCCCCCCCGGGCTATTACACAGCCGATGAACGCGCCACCCGACCAAAGCTGATCCATCGTGCCCGCGCCCCGTGAATGCGCTCCCCCGCGACTTTCGAAGCTCACGCTCCCTTTCCCCCCCGCCGACGCGCGATACGACCAGACCGTGTCTGCTCACCAAGGCGACGCAGAACAACGAGTTCGCCAAGGTGGACATCCTCGTCGCCACCCCGCTCAGGCTGAAATCCCTCATCGAGAAGAACAAGGTGAGCCTCGGCGCCGTGCGGTACCTGGTGCTCGACGAGGCGGATAAGCTCTTCGAGATGGGCTTCGTCGAGCAGGTGGACGCGGCGGTGGCGGCGTGCGACGGGCCGAACATCACCCGCGCTCTGTTCTCCGCGACGCTTCCAGAAACCGTCGAGAACCTCGCGAGAAGCGTCATGACCCAGCCGATCCGCCTCACCGTCGGCGAGCGCAACAGCGCGAGCGGCGCCATCGCGCAGTCGCTGGTGTTTTGCGGGCAGGAGCGCGGCAAGCTCCTCGCGCTTCGACAGCTCATCGACCGCGGGATCAAGCCCCCGATCATCGTCTTCGTCCAGTCGAAGGATCGCGCGAAGCAGCTCGCGAAGGAGCTCTCCGGCGACGGCCTGCACCTGGGCTTGATACACGCGGCGATGTCGGACGCGAAACGCAGAGCGCAGGTTGACCGATTCCGCGCGGGGGACACGTGGGTTCTCGTCGCCACCGACCTGATGGCGCGGGGAATGGACTTTGTCGGCGTGAGCACGGTGATAAACTACGATTTCCCGGGCTCACCGCACTCGTACATCCATCGCATCGGCCGGAGCGGCCGCGCGGGGCGGCCCGGGGCGGCGGTCACGCTCTTCACCGAGGAGGACGCCGACCGCGGCGACTTAAGAGCAATCGCCAACGTGATGAAGAACAGCGGTTGCGACGTGCCGGGATGGATGCTCGCGTCCGGGTCGCGCGATCCCAGGGATAGGCGCAAAAAACGCAAGGACGGGAAAGAGGACAACCCGCGTCGCGAACCCATCGACACGACGCGCGCGATGCGGCAGATTCAGGCGCAGAACGCGAAGAAACGCGAGCTGCAGCAGAAGAGGAACAAGCGGAATAAGGAGAAGCGTAAGCTCCCGCCCAAGTCAGACGGGGTCGCTCCGGCGGCGAAGCGGGCGAAGAAGTGAGCGGCGGGGGGCGAGGGGGGACGCGCGAAACCCGCGAGGAACATAGCTAGGTCACGAACGGCATCACGCGCTAGTCATAACTTCACGCGCGCATCGCTCGAGAGCTTTCTCAGCCGCAGCCGCGTCGGGTCGTCCTCGTCGTCGACATTCTCAATTCGTTGTTGGTTTTGGCCAATGTGAAGATTCCGGACCTCCTCGGCACGGCACAGTCGTCGGGCGGTGGACGGGGCTTCCGGTGTCGCCGTCATGGGGTGCTGCCTGTCGAAGCAGACCACGGACACGTCCCAGAATGTCGCCCGCAACGCGTCGCAACGCGAGATGGCGTGGAAAACCACCGGCATCGTGGGCCTTCGCGACGCCCGCCTCACGTCCTTGCCAGCCAAGATCTTCTCCGCGGACGTGGCTCCCAAGTGCCGCAACGTCGACGCGTCGAACAACAAGATCGCGTCGCTGCCTCCGTCTATCGGCACGCTCGTGAACCTGCAGAGGCTCACGCTCACCGCCAACGCGCTGGCCACGCTGCCGGATGAGCTCGCGCAGTGCGTTAACCTGAGGGTGCTGGTCCTCGATCGCAACGCCATTTCCCGCGTTCCAGACTGCGTCCTCGCGTCGTTGACGAAGCTGCAGACGCTCTCGCTGGCTCACAACAAGCTCGCCGCGATGCCGTCCGTGGCATCGTTGGCCAAGCTGGAGAAGCTCAGCGTCGCGGGCAACGCGTTGACCTCGCTGCCGGACGGCGTCGGCCGATGCGCGATGCTCGAGGAGTTGGACGCCGGCGATAACCCCGTGGACGCCATCGACGCGTCCCTCGGAGCCCTCACGCGCCTACGGGTCCTCAACATGGAGCGCACGCGCGTCTCCGCCGTGCCCCCCGAGGTGTTCAAAGGGTGCGTCTCGCTGGTCACCATGTCCCTGCACGGGTGCCCGGTGGACGCCGACGCGATTGAAGAGACGGATGGGTTCGCGCAGTACGCGGAAAGGGTTCGGGATAAGCACGGGAAGAAGATCCACGGCGGCGCGATGGTGGGGAGCCGGGGTTTGGACGACGGCGTGGACAGGGCGACGGGTGGGCGGAACATAGCGCCTCACAGGTGATCGTACGTTATAACATAAGGTGTGATGTGGCGTGTGCTAGGTATGATGCCCTAAGGGCGGCGAAAAGCGACGAATCGTCGTCGCGGCTCTCCCTACTATTTCGACGGGTCACCCTGCCCGGGTTTCCTGCCCGGCTCACCCCGTTTCCACGGCCACTCGAAGCCCTTAGGGATTTGCACGGTCGTGTTCTCTGTCGGGTCCTGCGAGACGGGCGCACCGAGTGCCATGTTGACGCCGGGCGTCAGGTCCAAAACGCCGTCAACAGCGAATGAAACGGAAGTCGACTCGCGACTTCGCAAAGCTCGCGGTAACGGCTTCATCGCAAAGTCGCACGCCCTGAGGGACATGGATCCACCCTGCAGCTCGAACCGCGTCCCTTTCCTCCCAACCACCGCGCGCACGTTCACGGCGTCCCCCGGCTTGACCCCGCGAAGCATGCAGACGACCCGCGGGCCGTCGAGTCTGCCGTGGGTCGGCGGTTCATCATCGTCGTCGTCATCTGTAAACAAGTATTTCGCAAACGGCGCCGGAAACGGATCGGCGCACGGCGCCAGCTCGCACTTGTACACCCCCTCCTCCACCCAATCATCGTCCGTCACGATCGGGTTCGTCGGCGCGTAATGGCACGGGCCCTGAAGAAACACCGGCGAGTGGAACGTCACCGCTGGAGCGTCCGCGGCGTTTGACCCAACCGGCGCGGATGCCGAGACGATAAAGCCGCCGTCGCCAACCGCCGAGACGCGCCCGGATGACCGAAACCTCGCGACGGGGTCCTTCCCATCTCCGCACTCGACCGGCGCGCGAAAGCGGAGCAAACAGGTTCCCCCGGCGAAGTGGACGGCGCACGCGGTGTCCGCGTGAACGTCGCCGGCTCCCCGCAACCCGACGGTCAAAGACGGCCCGCCGGCTGCGTCGCCGTCGCCTCCGTCCGCGAGCGCGTTCGTCCATTCCATCCACTCGCGGTCGACGACGCGGTCGGTGACGCGGTCGCCAACCGACGACGCACCGAATCCACCAAAAACCCCGCACCCCGGCGGGGGCACAGCTGGCGCCGCGACCGACCCCGCGCCCGCGCGCGCCGCGAACTGCGCCTGCAAATCCGAAAACGCTCGCATCGCCGCCTCCGCCATCGCGCTCCTCCGCGGGTCCGCGCCACCCCCACCACCCGCCGCCATCGGCCCGGACGCCATCTGTCGTTTCAGTTTGTCCAACACGGCGAGCGCCGCGGTGGACGGGTCCGCGTCGGCGGCGTGGGACGCCGCCGTCAGCGCCTTGGCGTCGTACGTCGCTTGGTTCGGGTCGCATCGCCTCTCGGCCGCGACCCGTTTGACGAGTTCGCGGACAGCCGTGAGCAACGGGGCGCGCGCGGTGGCGGCCCTGGATGAACCGTCGCGCGGGACGTTCTCCACGAGGATCGGCGGGGTGCCGTCGGCGTGGTGGCCCATGCGCGCGAGGAGCTGACGGAGCGTCGGCGGCGCCGATCGCACGAAATCGTCGACGCGGACGTCGTCGGCGGCGAGCTCGCCGCCCCTGGTGAAGATGGCCACGGAGTGGCGCATGACGCCCTCGCCCAGGCGCTGCACGAGCCGCTCCAGAGCGACGGCCTCCTCCTGCGTGAATCTCGTCGCCGCGGAGAGGACCAGAACCAGCGCGTGCAACCCCTCGTCGCCCGCTCCCGCCTCGGCCCCGTCGTCGTCGTCGTCGTCGGCGGTGGACTCGTCCACCCGCTCCTCGCCCCTCAGGAAGGCGCTGATGTGCCTGAGGTTGTCCTCGAGCAGCGCGCCGCTGTCGCACGTTCCGGGGGTGTCCACGACCCTGAGCACCGTCGACGGCCTGCGAATCCCCCCCGCGTCTTCGTCGACTCCCACCGCGGGATCGCCCGGGACGATGGGCTCGTCGTCGGCGTCGAGGGCGGCGTAACGAACCCTGCATCGCTCGGTCACGCTCTTTAGGGAGCGACGGGCGACGAACGCATCCCTGCCCAGGAGCGAGTTGCCCGTCGCGCTCTTCCCGTTTCCCGTCTGGCCCACGAGCACGACCGTGAGTCTCGTCGGCGCCATGACTCGGAGAGACGCGCGCAGGTGAGTCTGGCGAGACCGGGTCGCGAGCATCAGAAACCCGTGGAAGTCAACTTTCGGCTCTGTTCGGTGCTTCTGAACCGATTTCGGCGGATACCTTTTCGAGCGAACCTCGCGGGGCGCCACGTTGAGACGCGCGAGACCGTGTGAGAACGCATCCGCCTCTCGCGGCTCGATCTTCCGCGCGGGAGGCGCGAGATCCTCGCGCGGGGCGTGATCGCGCGGGGCGCAACCCGGCGTCCGGTCACGTCGTTCGGTGTTGAATCCACGTTTTGCACGTCTTCCACGTGGTCGATCATCACGTTTGAACGATGGCGAAGCCTCACTCGTTCATGAAGGGCCTCTTCGACAGCGCCCTCGGCGACGTCATGGGCAACATCATCTCGGACCTCGGTCACGAGCTCAGCGACGACGTCCTGAGCACCCGAGCCGCCAGGGCGTTCCGCGCCTTCGACACCGACGGTTCGGGGCGCCTCGAGTTCCACGAGCTCCAGAGGGCGATGGACACCCTCCCGAACAGCTGTCGCCCCGCGCGCGAGGCCGACGCCAGGGCGCTGTTCCGTCGCTTCGACGCCGACGCGTCCGGCGCGCTCGACGTCGACGAGTTCGCCGCGCTCGTGCGATGCCTACGCAGCAGGGCGCGCCTCGATCGCATGCCCGGAGTCATCTACTGCGGGGGCGTACTCATGAACCCTTCGAGCAACCCCGAACTCGCACGCCGCCTGCTCTACTCCAAGCCATACGAGCCGTGGTCCGTTCTCGCGCGCGCCATCGCCAAGCCCACCAGGGTGGTGGCGTCGGCGACGAACGTCGTCTCCAACGGCGACGCGCGGGGATCGTCGAGGAAGGCGGCGTCCGCGATGTGTCACGCCGATTCCGACTCGGAAGATGACTCGGGTGATTCCGGGTCGGAGCGGGACGACGACTCGGCGCTGGAGGATCCCGGCGGAGGAGGAGGAGGCGCACGCGGGGGCACGCACATAGTCCGCGCGTCTCACAAACCCCGCACTTCCACTTCCACCGCCTCCTCCTCCTCCAAGAAAACGTCCAGAAACCGAGGGAGCGCTCTGTACGCCGCGTTGCTCGCGGTTCGACTGCTCGCGTGCCTCGCGCCCGGGTACGTCCACCCCGACGAGTACCACCAGTCCGTGGAGGTGGCCGCCGCGGACGTGCTCGGCGTGGAAGTGGACCACCCGTGGGAGTTCACGTCGAAGAACCCGGCGAGATCGGCGCTGGCGCCGCACTTGAGCGCGGGGTGGACCTACGGGGCTTGGCGGTTGTTCCGTCGTTGTCGGGCGTTGTTCGCCGGCGGGTTTCAAAAACACCCCACGTTCGATTTCTTCGAGGAGCACGAGGAGCGCGTGCTTCCCGCCGTGGTGTTCCTCGCGCCGAGGCTGGGGATGTTTTTCCTGTCGCTGACGCTGGACGCCGCCGCGTATTCGTGCGCCGAGTCGTGTTCAAAATCATCCGGGACAAAATCGGGTCAAACGAAGAGATCGGGTCAAACGGCGGGGGCGGATGCTCGAATCGCGTTGGCCTCGTCGTGGCCCGTGCTGGTCTTCGCCGTGCGCCCGTTCAGCAACTCGCTCGAGGCGTGCCTCCTCGCGGTCGCCGCGCTCGTGACCCTCGCGAGGCCGCGGTGGTACCGGTGGAGAGTCTCCGGCACCCTCGGTTTCATCGCGGCGATCGGAATCTGGACCAGGTTCACCTTCGCGCTGCTCGCGATTCCCCTCGGTGTGCGAAACCTGGAGAGCACGCTCCGGTTTCGGGTGTACCCGCTGGCGTCCTCGGTGCTCGTGACGTGCGTCGGGGTGTCGAGCTTCGTCGCCACCGCGGCGGTTTTGATCTCCGCGGATACGGCGTATTACCTCGGCGGAAAAGCGCTGGTGGACGCGTTGAACGATCCGTTGAACAACATGTTCAACAACGTGGTGGTGGCGCCGCTCAACTCGCTTCGATACAACGCGAACGTCGCCAACCTCGCGGCGCACGGTCTGCACCCGCGCGGGACGCACCTCGCGGTGAACGCGCCGATGATGTTCGGCCCCCTCGCGTTTTTCGCCTACGCAGCGCTCCTTCGCTCGATTTTCTCGAATCACGCGAGGACCGACCGAAGGAAACTCTTGGAGGGCTCCGGCGACGACCACCGCATCTCGATCCACCTGCACGCCAAGAGGCCCGCGCCGACGCACGCGCCCAAACGGCGCGCGGCGGGCGTCGGCGGCAGCGCCCGGGCCACCGTCCGGCGGTCGAACCGACGAGCGCTGTGGCTATGTACGATTTTGTATATCTGTGGCGTCTCCGTGGCGCCGCACCAGGAACCGCGGTTTTTACTGCCGCTCGTCGTCCCCCTCGCGGCTCTCTTCGGCGCTGAGGTGACGAGGACGCGAACGAGATCGCTCGCGTGGATCGCGTTTAACCTCGCCGGCTTTATCGTCTTTGGGGTGGCGCACCAAGGGGGCGTGGCGTCGGCGACGGCGGCGGTGCCCTCCGTCGCCCGCGACGAGTGGACGCGAACGCTCACGAACGCACGCGCCGGGGTGACGAACACGAACGCGAACGACGACGCCGCCGAGTCGCTCCTGAACGGCCTGGAGAGCGAGTCGGCATCGACGCCGCCGAGGGTACACGCCGCGTTTTGGCGCGTGTACACGCCGCCGCTGGCGCTGTTGGCTCGCCGATCGCCCGAGGAGCACGCGTGGGAGACCGGCGCGACGTTGGCGTCGACGCCGCCGCTCGCCGCGTGGCGCCGACGCAACCGGGTCGTCTCGGCGAGCGACTTTTCTTCCTCCGACGACGTTTCCGGCGACTACGCCGGCGACTTTTCCGGCGCCATCAATCCCGACCTCGACGAGACGCGACCCGCGTTGGACCAAAAGTCCCTTCACAGGGTGCACGCCGCCGACCTCACGGGTTTGCCCGCGGCCGGGGTCAAGTACGCGCTGAGGCACGGTCGGTGCGAGGGCGCGGCGGAGCGCGGGGAGCCCTGCGTCACCCTTCTCGTCGCGCCTGTGACGGCGGTTGAGGCAGACGAGGCCCTGGCGGCTGCGGTGGAGGCGGTGAGGACGTTCGGTCCGCACTTCTCGGGGGAGGAGATGGACGCGTACGTCCGCGCCTATCGAACCGGGGGCGCTCGCGCGGTGCTGGAGGGCATGCGCCTCGGCGTGTATCGGGTCAAGGAGTCCGCGTAGCGGGGTTTCGGACGGTTGGACGCCGCCCGCGGAGATTCATTCATTTATTTTCATTTCTAAAAGTTGTTACGGCCCCTTCGGAAGATGAACCGCCCCGGCTTCTCCCGAGCCTGGAAAAGAGACGCCTCCGTCCGCGAGGCGTCGCCGACGCGTCACACTCGGAGCCACCGCGCGCGCGATGGGCTGCGGGGCATCCACCTCTAAACACGGCGCCGCGAGCGTCCTCACCGTGCAGTATCAGGACTCGCCCGCGGCGCCCTGCGTCGACGCCAAGACGATGCGACGAATCCGTCGACGGTCGTGCGCGGTGCACAAGCTGTCCGTCTCGCCAGCCAAGTCCCAGCGGACCGTGACGCGATTCGTCCCGACGCGCGACGAGGAAGACGGCGACGACGACGACGACGACGAGGCGTGAGACGCGCTCGATGCGGGGCGACGTCGGCGCGGGGTCGTCGACGGAGACGAGACGCGGGATGCGCGGTCGTTCCCGCGGCGTCGCGCGCGGCACGGAGGACCCCGCCATCGCGAGTAAAAGTTTACACTTGTAGTCCACGAATCCGGCAGAGCCGAATCGTCGCTCCAAACTCCAAATTGCCGAGTCAGCTCTCTTCCCGCGCCTTTTTCTTTTTTCTCGGTGTAGAGGACAACGACCGGACTCTGGCCACTAGCAAGTCCGCCGCGCGCGTGTCATGGTCCGCAGACGCAACTTCGACGATCCCTCCATCTTCACGTCATCCGACGACGACGACGAGGACGACGAGGAGGAGCCGGGCGTTCATTTCCCCGTCGGCAGGTCGCGCGCCTCCGGTCAAAGAAAAGGCGTTGAGACGCCCTCGAGGAGCGTCTGTATCCCGCTCGGTCCCAGTCGGCGCGCGGCGAGGGGCGCCAAAGCGCGCGAGGTGGAGCCCACGCACCGCATCACCGACCGAAGGGGCGACGACGGGCGCGGCGACGTCCTCGTCGAGCTCGAGCTGTCGGGAAGTCTCGCCAGCCTCGAGCGCGACGCGTGGGCGGAGATCTCGCATCAGAAGTATTCGTTTCGCGCGGGTCTGGGCGCACCGGTCGTGTGCACGCAGAGCACGTTCCACCTCGGCGTGCCGGGACGTTTCCGAGCGAACGTCCAGCTTCCGGCGAAGGTTCGCGAAGGCGCGCGCGTCGTTCGCGCGAGCGAGGGGAAAGAGCGCGGGAGGATGGTCTTCGTGCTGCCCTGCTGCTGAGGAGCACACGTCGTTTCGTTTTCCCTCCAATTTTCTCACCCGAGCGATGAGAGTCGTGGACGAACTCGCCGGAGCGCGTCACTCGCCGCGTCGTCGTCGGACATGGACAGGTACGTCAAGGTCGACGCGCCGTCGCCGTCGCTTCCCACGGACGACGATGAGGTCAGGGTGACGACCGGCGGGAAGATCCGGGACGTCGTCGAGTACAGCCTCGCTCGACTCGAGGTGCGCGCGCGCCCCCATCCGTTCGCAGCCCTAAAAAAAAACAACCGAATCCGCCCCGCCCCGCTCACCTCGCCTCCCGATTCCCGAGCCTCAGGACGCGAGCCAGGGCCGGGTCACGCTCGCGGGGGTGGGCAAGGCCATCACGAAGGTCATCACCGTCGCGGAGATTCTCAAGCGCCGCGTCGCGGGTCTCCACCAACGCACGTCCCTTCACACCCTCGAGATGGACGAAACCTTCGAGCCCAAGGATGAGGGACTGAACGTCGTGCGCCGGAAGCGACGCGTCGGCGCGGTGACCGTGACGCTGTGCGGGGACATCTCGCGGATAGACGCGGGCGCGGTGGGGTACCAGGCGCCCGTCCCGGAGGATGAGGTGACGCCGAAGGTAACGGCGAGGACGAAGCCGAAGAAAAAGACGGACGAGCCGGACGCGAAAACCGACGACGAGGACGAGGCGAAGACGCGGAGGGAGGGACTCGGCACGACGACGAAGAGGCCGAAGAGGGGGAAACGGTACGGCAGGAACCTGCGAGGTCGGGACCGGAGGAAACACATGGAGACGCCGCCTCCTCCTTCGTAGACGCGGGCGCGATGAGTGGAGGCGCGCGCTCGGAGCTCGTCTCCTCTCGTCGTCGGCGGTGACTCGGCAATCTCTCGCGTATTTTTTAGCAAACGGCAAGTGGCGACTACATACCGACGGAATCAGTGCTGGCTCCACTGGATGGACTTGAGGTCGATCCCCTCTTGGACCATCTCCCACAGCGGCGACATCTCCCGCAGCTTCGCCACGTGCTCCGCGGTGAGCTCGATGGCCCTGTCCACCTCCTCCTCCGTCGTGAACCTCCCGAGCCCGTACCGAATGCTCGTGTGCGCCATCTCCTCGTCCACGCCCAACGCCCTCAGCACGTAACTCGGCTCTAAACTCGCGCTCGTGCACGCGCTGCCGCTGCTCACCGCGATCTCTTTGAGGCCCATGAGGAGGGACTCGCCCTCGACGTAGGCAAAGGACATGTTGACGTTGCCGGGATATCGAGCCGTCGCGTCGCCGTTGAGCTGGATGTGCTCGCACTTGGCGGCGATGCCGTCGATTAAGCGCTTCGATAAGCGCTCGACGTGCGCGAGGTCGTTCTCCATCTCCTCGCCGGCGACCGCGCACGCCTTCCCCAAGCCGACCACGAGCGCGGGGGCGAGCGTGCCCGAACGCAGACCGCGTTCCTGACCGCCGCCGCTGATGAGCGCCTCCATGCGGACGCGCGGGCGGCGCCTGATGTAGATGGCGCCGACACCCTTGGGGCCGTAAATCTTGTGCCCGGAGATGGAGAGCAGGTCGATCTTCATGTCCTCGACGTCGATCGGGATCTTACCCACGGCCTGCGCGGCGTCGGTGTGGAAGAACACCTTGTTCGCGCGGCAGATCTCGCCAATCTCCTTCAGCGGTTGGATGACGCCGATCTCGTTGTTCACCGCCATGACCGACACCACCGCCGTCTCCGGACGGATCGAGGCGCGCAGCTCGTCGAGATCGATGAGGCCGTTGGACTTGACCGGGAGGTACGTCACGTCCCATCCCTGCTGCTCGAGGTGGCGGCACGAGTCCAGCACGCACTTGTGGTCCGTCTGCGTCGTGATGACGTGGGACTTGCGCCCCTTGTAAAAGTTGCACACGCCCTTGATGGCCATGTTGTTGGACTCGGTGGCGCCGCTGGTGAAGATGATCTCCTTGGGGTTGGCTCCGATGATGGACGCGACGTCCGCGCGTGCCTGCTCGATGGCGTCCTCGGCTTCCCAGCCGTACATGTGCGTGCGGCTGTGAGGGTTTCCGTACTGCTCGACGAAGTGGGGCAACATCGCGTCGAGAACGCGGGGATCTATCGGGGTGGTGGCCTGCATGTCGAGGTAGAGCGGGCGGCCCTTCAGGACGATGCCCTTCATCTCGACGGTCTTGTCCTCGGCGGACGTGGCCTCGGCGGCGAACCCGCGGGTCCCGGTAGCGGGAGGACGCGCCCGGCGGTGGAGGGCGTCACCGCGCGAGCGAGCCGCGATCGGGGCGCACGTCATCGTCGTCGTCGTCGTCGTCGCGCAGCTGGCGGCCCCGACGGGCGCGCGGGCGGCGGCGAGCGCGCCGGCGCGGGATGCGAACGCGCGCCCGGCGACGCCGCGGGAGTTCCGCGCGAGGGCGCAGATGGCGCACATGCTCCGCGGGTTTTCGCGGTCGAGCGAGGCTCGCCGTGGGGGGCGGTGTGATGACGGGCGTCGTCTCGAGGTGGGCAACCCTAACAACAGTGGGCGTTTGTTCGCGTTTGGCCACCATGTTCGCATACAAAGTTTAGTTTACAACGTCCGACCTACCGGGCGCCTCGAGAGCGCCCACCCTGTCCTCCGAAGAGGAGCGCCGAATCCTCCCCGCGCCGTCGCGAAGCTCCCCCATCGCCTCGCCTCGCGCGCCGCTCCGCGATCAGTGCACGCCGTAGAACCTGAGTCCGCAGTACTTGCACTTCACCGGCGCATCCTTCGTCGTGCTGTTCAGCTGATAATAGGTGTTGGGCGCGCCGAGGCCCACGCGCTCGCCGTACCTGTCCATGCACGCGCCCTTGCTCTTGCAGCTGACCCTGTCCGCGTGGATCGGGATGGGCTCGATCTCGTTGATCATCTCCATCGGCGACGGCACGGCAGCCTGCTCGGACGGAAGCGGAGGGCGAGATCGGGAAGATACGAGGAGGTCAGCCGAGGCGCAGACGGGAAGATTCGACGGACGGGGCGAGATGAGGGTTTCTCCGGGAAGGGAGCGGGAGACCCCGCGCTGGCGGATGCGCCTCGATCGAACCCGCGTTCGCTCGGGTCGACGGCGATGTTCACGACGTGGACGCGCGAGGAGACCCGAGCCGCCGGTCGCGACGGATGCCGATGAAACCCACCTCCAGCCACTTGTCGGTGTGAGCGGTGTCCCTCTCATCGTACGCGGGTCGCTTGGACTGCACGGGCTGCCCCTCCCTGAACCTCTCCAGGCCGCCGGACATGTCTCGCGAGTGGACGCCGGCGGGGGCGAACCGCGTGTGCGCGGCGGTGTTCGGGAGGCGCGCGATGATCGCGGCTGCGCGGCGGAGCGCCATCTCGGTCGTGTGCGTGCGCGACCGGGCGAGGTGAACTGAGGCTTCGACTCGTGCTCGAGCCGTCTCCCGTCAACGGGACAAACTCCGCTGATGGCTGGCGGAGCGAAATCGTCAGTGTCGGGAGGCGCGTCGAGTGTGTCGTGCGCATGCCAATCGGTGCCTCTCTGCGCACCCTGCTCTCGCGCGCACCCCTCCGCGCATCTCCGAGACTCGCGCGCCGTCGAGAAACCCGCGGTTCGGTTCCATCACCGACGCCGCGCCGCGCGTCGTCCACCCCTCGCGTCTTCTCGGAGGAGGGCACCGACACCCCGTCATCGTCGCCGGGGGGAATCTCGCACGCGGAGCTCTCTCCGCCCTCCTGGCCCGCCGCGATGGGCCGCATCGTTCGCGAGGACGTCGCGCATCAGAGGTACCTCACCGTCTTCGACAGGGAGGTGGAGTTCGACATCCCCGGCGAGAGCGCGCCCACGCGAATCAACTACGACATCGTCGGGCACCCGCGGTCGAGGTTTCAGTTCTCGGTGGTGTTCCCGTTCCACCCTCGGGACGCTTCCAACCCGCTGCCGACGGTGACGCTGATCCGGGAGTACATGCAGGGGAGCAACGCGATGGGATACTCCCTCCCCACCGGATCGTTCGACCCGAAGAAGCACGCCAACTTCGCCGACGTCGCCGTGGACGAACTCGCGGAGGAGGCGAGACTGAGGGGCGGAGTCATGACCAGTCTGCTCCCCCGGGAGGACCACCCGGGGTTCCTGGAGAGCAAGTGGTGCGCCAACAGGTTCAAACCGTTCGTGTGCGTCGGACCCGAGAGTTACGAAGGAGGAGGAGTACAAGGCGGCGCAGCCGTGGGCGACGAGCCGCCGAAGAGGGACGCGGAGGAGTTCTCCATCACCGTCCACCGAGTGTCCCTGGAGAAGCTTGCGGAGATCATGAACGGCGGCGACATGACGCCGCCGAGCGTGGTCACGTCGCACATGGCGCTGGCGCACCTCGCGAAGGAGGGCATGCTCTGACCGCGAGTGATCCCGCGATAACATGTACGGTTGTAACAACATCACGTCTCGATATATCTACGCTCGCGATGTACAGATGGTCCGCAGTACGAAGGGTAAAGAAAGGGCCCCATCACAGCCCGAAGACGATCTCCACGATGTTGTTCCACACGCTCCGCCGGGGCTGCAGCGCCACGCCCTCCCTGGACGGCTGGAACCGCGAGGGTCTCGCCCCCGGCGCGCTCATCCCGGCGACGGGCCGCACGATCCTCCTCCCGTCTTGTCCGAGGGTTGATCGATCCCCCGACGATTGCGCGAGCAGCCCGGCGCCGCCGTGCTCCCTCTCGACCACCGCGCGCGCGTCGTCGTCCAGCCGTCGAACGCCCACCATGACGCCGCTCACCTTGGTCCCGTTACGTCGAAGCGCCCTCGCAGCTCCCGCGCTCGTCGCGAAACGCACGTGCACCCAGTTCGGTCCCGACTCGTTTTTATTCGTCGCGCCCGAACTATTCGCGCCCGGGGAACTCGCGAAGGAATCGTGCGTCACCACGTCGCCGTCCCTCTGAAACGCCTCGAGCACCGCCGCGAGTGACCCCGGCGGGAACCCGAACACGGTGACCCACGCCTCGTTCGGTGACCCGTCGGCGTCGTTCATTCCGTAACCGTCTCCGGATGCGCCCGGTTCGTTTCCAAACATGTTCAACCCTCGAACGGGCGACGGCCCGCCGCCCAAAGTTTTGCCCTTGTCCCCCCACGGCGTGCCCACGTGCCCGGAGTCCAACGCGGTGGACTTGCCCCCGGCGCCGGATCGGAGCGACCCGCCCGTGTTGGTCGCGCCGCCGCCGGCTGCGCCGTCGGAGGTTCTCGGCTGATTCTCGCGATTGGAGCCGAAGACTCGTCGACCCGACGCGGGCGTGACGTCGCCCCCGCCAGCTGTGTTTGCTCCGAAGAAGGACCTGCTCACGCCCGCGTGGTGCGAGCCCGGGGTGCCTTGCGCGGGTCCGCCGCCGCCGCCGCCGGTGAAGTATCCCGCGGTGCCCGTGCGTCCCGGCGCGGGTCCTTGCGCTCCCGCGTGCGCTGGGGACGACACGAAATCCCGGCCGTCGCCCCGGCCTCCCAAACCCGCGGATGCGCCGGGGGAGGAGAAGAGCATCGGCGCGAAGGGCTGCTGGTGTCGGCCGATGCCGCTGCCGGGTGCGGCGCGAAGGTCGCCGTAGGAGCCGTGGTCGTGGCCGGAGCCCGCGAGGGTGGCGGATCCGCCGGCGCCGAGGCCGCCGCCCTGGTACCCTCCCCCGCCGGCGAGCAGGGAGCCGCCGTATCGGCCGGCGCTGCCCATCGCGCCCTGACCGCCGGTCATCGGCGTGCCTCCGTATCGATCGCCACCGAGGAGAGATCCGGGCGCGCCGGCGCCTCCGAGCGGGGTGCCCGCGCCGAGGCCGCCGCCCGGCTGGTACGCGCCGAAGCCCCCACCGTACGGGCTCGTCATCCTTCTGAAAAGACTTTTTTTGAACGGTCGCCCTCGGCTTCCGGGTCTCCGTCAGTCGCCGGCAGGCGCTCGCGACCGACGCGAGTGGATCGGCGACGTCGCGGAGGGTGTCGCACCCGCGATGAGCGCGCGCGTTCCCGTGTGCCCGCCCGACCACGACCGCGCCCGCGCAGATCTCACCTTCCCCTTCGCTCAACCACGGCGGTCGGTTGACCCGCGTCGGGCGGACAAAATCGCCAGCGCGCCGAAAACGCGTGACTCATCATTATTCGGACGTTCGCGAGGGCGGCGCGGGGGGTCCCAGAGCGCGCGACGCGGGCGGCGAGCGTCGGAGGCGAGCGTCGGAGGCGCGGCGGAGGAGGCGTAGGATCCGTTCTAGGAGCTCGCGGAAAGCCCGCGGGCGCGTCGGAGGGAGGGAGGACCCAAAGCGCCGGTCGCCCGCCCCACCATCGAAGTTTGTTCGTTGTTTGCGCCCATGAAGGAACAACAGAGGAATAAGTCGCGGGGTGCCGATGTGTCGACGCGACGCCCGGGGAGGAAAGGGTCCGCGACGGTCAAAGTCAGCGCCGCGCACAGGTGAGCACGCGCCCCACGTCGCCCCGCACCCGGCGCCCGAGTCCGCGGGCGCCCATCGACACCCCGCCCATCCAATATCCCCGGCACGGAACGTTCGAAAAACTTCGCCGCTTTTTACTTATCCGCCTCCTTCCCCCGCCCGCCCGCAGCGCCGCGATGGAGGCCCAGGAGCTGAAGGTGAAGCTTCCGAACTGGCTGTCGATGCCGAGTGAGTCACCGCACCCGCGCGCCCCCGCTTTCGCCGCCTCGATCCACGAGCCAACCAGCCCGAAAGCGCGGTTGACCTAGCGCAAACACTTTTCGCCTCTCGTCTTATCCGACACGGCGCGACTTTTCCAACCGCCCCGATCGCCGAGCGCTGACCGAGTCCCCCCACCGCCGTCCGAAACTGTCAGACGCGGGCGTCGCCAGCTGCCTCGCGGTCATCGGCACCAACCCCATGGACCGAGCCAAGACCCTGACCCAGCTCCCGGGTAACAAGTACGGCAAGGACATGGTCGACGCGCTGCGCCTGGTGTGCAAACAGGAGGGATTGCTCCCGGGACTGTACCGCGGGCTGCCCGTCGCCATGATCCGCGAGTCGTCCAAGAACATGTTCCGGATCGGTTTGTTCGCGCCGATACTCAAGGCGATGCACCCCGATAAGGACACCCCCGCGCCCGCGTGGAAGAGGTTCCTCGCGGGCACCATCACCGGCGCGTTGGGCGCGGTGAGCAGGTGAGTTTATTTTTTTATATTTTCGTACCGTATGGGCAATCAGAATGATGTCGTGTTTTGTTCGCAGCAACCCCTTCGACCTGGTCAAGACCCGAATGCAGGTCCCGGCGGCGCTCAGCGAGTACACCGGCATGGGCCAGGCGATGCGAATGATCGTGCGCAGAGAGGGCTTCGGGACGTTCTACAAGGGCGTCGGCGCGTCGGTGACGAGGGACATGCTCGGGAGCTCCGTTAACCTGACGGTGGCGTCGATGGCGTCGGAGGCGCTGGCGGCGAACGGATGGTTCGCGCCCGGGTCGCCGGCGCTGGGCGCCGTGTCCGGTATCTTATCCGCCGCGGCCGCCGTGGCGGTCATGCAGCCCATCGACACGTCCCGCGCGTACGTGTACCTCAAGCCGCACCTGCACAAGGACGTCCTGCACGCCGCCAGGTTCATCGTGCTTCGAGAGGGACCGATGGCGCTGTACCGGGGCTCTCGAGCGCACTTTTTCCGAACCGCGCCGCACTACGCGCTGATGTTCGCGCTCTTGGAGGGCATCACCGGCGTGGAGCGCGCGCTCATCGTCAGACGCAACGCGGAGACGCTGGCGCGCGTGCCCGTGTTCGCGAACCTCAGCGCGACGCAGAGGGACGTGTTGGCGCGAGGCGTCTCCGTGGTTAAGTACGCGAAGGGCGAGGTCATCGTGCGCGAGGGCGACGTCGACGACGACAACGAGATGTTCTTCGTGCTGCGCGGCACCGCGCGGAGCGTGCGGGGCGGCGGCGACGAACTCGACGCGTTCGTCGAGTCCGTCAAAGGCGAGTCCGACGAGAAGGCGGGCGTTACGAAGCCGTTACAAAGCTTCGACAGAAAGCTCAGGCAGAGACCCGGAAGCGCGGCTCGGGTCGACGAAACCGTGTCGGCGTCCGCGGGGACGCGAGCCGCGTCGGTGGAGGCGGACGGTTGGGCGTCGAGCCCTTCCGGCGCTCACTTTGGCGCCGGCGACTACTTTGGCGAGCAGGCGCTGCTGGTGGACGAGCCGAGGGCGGCGTCGGTGGTGGCCACGAGCGCGACGGCGTCGTGCCTCGTGGTGAACCGCGCGGCGTTCGAGCTCGCGACGACGGGCACCGCGTCCGCACGGGGCAACGTCGCGCACTCGAGAAACGCAGCGACGAACGAGATCGAGAGCGGGTGGCGGCGTCAGAGGTTCCGGCGCGAGCTGGCGTCGGTGCCGCTTCTCGCCGAGCTCGACGAGCGGGAGAGGGACACGCTGGCGGCGCGGTGCGCGAGGGTGACGTTTCAGCCCGGGGCGAAGATCATGCGGCAAGGGGACGAGGGGGATAAGTTCTACATCCTCCTGAAGGGCTCCGCGGTGGCGCTGAAGCGCGACGGAAAGGGAAGTGGGGGCGACGCGGCTGGCGGCGGCGACCGCGATAACAGGGTGTATCGCAGTTACGGCCCCGGCGCGCATTTCGGCGAGCTGGCTTTGCTGACGAACAAGCCCAGGTCCGCCACCGTCGTGGCGCAGGAGAAGGTCGTCGCGCTCGTGCTCGACAAGAACGCGCTGGTCGAGCTGCGATCGACGGTGCCGTCGCTCGAGGACCACATCGTGCGCGGCATGCGCCACTACGATCACATCGAGATGTTCACGTCGATGGCGATGGCGTAAAGCGGCGCGCCGCGACCGGAAGAGGTTACAAGATGACCACCAGAAGAAGAGGTTACAAGATGACCACCAGAAGAAGAGGTTACAAGATGACCACCGGAAGAAGAGGTTACAAGATGACCACCAGAGGCGCGCGCGCGCGAGAGGAGAGGTTCACACGCGCGAACTTCCCAACGCACGCGCGCGCGAGTGTTTTGTGAATACGGGCGAAAACGCGAGC
Organism: Micromonas commoda; assembly: GCF_000090985.2. Lineage (NCBI taxonomy): Eukaryota > Viridiplantae > Chlorophyta > Mamiellophyceae > Mamiellales > Mamiellaceae > Micromonas > Micromonas commoda. Next base: position 323,240 of record NC_013041.1, read on the forward strand.
TCATTCCCGCCCGCCACGCGGGTGTTCGAGCCACATTTCAATTCGGACAATAAAAGTTGTTTGTTGTTTCAATCGTCGAGAGGCACCTCGTCGACGCGTACGCGCGCATCGCTCGCTCGCGCGGCTCCCCCTCACTGGAGGCTCCGCCGGTACGGATGGTACGCCTCCTCCTTCGGGTCCACGCACGCCGAGAACGACACGAAGTTGACGAACCCGTCGTCGTCGCTGAACCGATCGGCGACGGCGTCCATCGATTCGTCGCCGAGCTCCCTGGCGACGTGCGCCCGCACCACCTGCTTGAACTGCGCCTTGGTGACGTGATTAACGCGCATCGGGGAGTTCTGGTTGGCGCACGCGTCGTTGAAGAACGGCTTCACCTCCACCCGCCGCTTGCGCACGCCCTCCGCGATGGCGTCGAGCAGCGCGTCCACCTCCTCGTCCTTGGCGTCGCCCAGCGAACGCGTGGGTTTCGCGGAGAAGCGCTCGGTGTCGAGCAAGGATGCCGGCGCCGGGTCAACCTCCTGCGTCGGCGCCTTCTCGAGGTTGTACTTGGTGAACACGCCGTTGACGTCCGCGCAGAAGTCCTTGTAGCACACCGGCCTGTCCTCCACGGTGGAGGGGTACGCGTCGCTCAGCTCGCGGTACTGCGCCTGGGTCAGGTTGAAACCCGCGAGCGCGAGCGCGCGGGCGAACTGCGTCGGGGTTATCGAGCCGCATCGCAGGCGGTCGAAGTCGCCGAAGAAGTCCTGGATGCGGATGCGCTGCTTGTACACGCGATCCTTGACCTGGTGAAGGGGCGGGCGGGGACGGGCGGGACGGGAGGGTCAGCGCGCGCGGCGGGGGTCCACCGCGGTCGATCCGGGTGGTGGTCAATTCGATGAGCGGCGTCGCATTTTCCCAAAACGGATTGCGGGGCGACGCGCGCCGCGTCGGCGGTCGAGGCCGGCCGAGACGCGGGGGTTCGCGCGCCGGGGACGTCGTCGAAGATGTACGCACCAGATCGAGCGCCATTTCGCCCGTGAGTCGTCTCGCGTTCGTCGCGCAGTGGCTCGGGAGGGTCGTTCGTCCGGGGGCGGGCGGCACTGATTCACTTCCGAGGGGGTGGAGGCCTGTTCACCCGATATTTCGAGTTGAAATACGAGACTGTCGCACATGAGGACAGTAACGTTTGGCTGCGGTCCTCGAAAGTCATCACCGGCAGCGCTGTGCGTCGTCAACAATAAACACGCTAAAACACACCGGATTTCTTAGGCGATTTCCCTTCGATATCGTGGGATCTCGGTTTGTATATATAACCTAGACCGTTGAGTTTGGGACCGAGTTTGAACTCCGCGCGAACACTTCGCGACCGCCCCGCCTCACCCTCCGCCCGGGCAGACACGCGCGGTCCGCGCGGTCAATCGTCGTCCCACCGCCGGCCGCCATGGATCACGCGTGGTACGCGCGCGACGTCGCCGACCTGCTGCGTTGGCGCCGGGTCGCGACCGCCGTCTGGGGATCTGCGATGTCCATCCTCGCCGCGCTCGCCTACTTGGCGTTCGCGCGGTTCAGGCCGACGCCGTGGGGCGTGGTCGCCGCGACCCTCTCGCCGACGGAGTGGACTAAGCGCGTCGCGCACGCGCTCGCGCTCGCGCTCGCGCAGCTCCCCGCGCACATCACCGCCGTCGCGCTCATGCGTCCGAGCCTCGCGCCCCTGCGCATCGTCGGCGGCGACGACGACGGCGCGGTCGATCCGTACGGGGGCTTCGCCGAGCCCGGGAGCGCCGGGCGGTTCGCGGCCAGTCGCGTCCCGCCGCACCTCTTCCCCGCCGGGTTCGGGCCCTCGCGATGGTGCGCCACCCCGTCCCCGACGAACACCGCAGCCGCCGAGGCGAAGGATGCCATCGCCCATCTCACCGCCTTCGCCGCGCACGTGCTCTCCGGCGCGGCTTCGTGCGTCGCGCTGCGTCGCGGCGCCGTAACATCCTCATCGGAGGGACTCGTGCACGCCGCGAGGTTCGGCGCCGTCCTCGGCGCGCTCGTGGCGGCGCACTTCGCGGGAACGGGCGCGCGTAACTGCGCGTTCCCGGCGGCTGCTCGACCGCGATGGATGCGAGTCAAGCGATGCGCCCCCGCGGCGGCGTGGAGAGGGATTTGGTTTTCGCTCGCCGCCGCGGGTGCGCACGCGGGGTTACGCGTGGCACTCACCCTGAGGGGCGAGATGGCGACGGCGGACGGCGTCGTCTCGCTCGTTCGCGTCGTCTTTGACTTTTGGTTCCGGGAAGTCTCCGACGCGTTCCGGATGGTTCCGTGCGGGTTCGCGTGCGCCGGGGGTTGGCTCGCGGCGCGCGCAGCCGCCAACGTGGTGCTCACCGAGCGGTACAAATTCCTGCCCCAGTCCCTCGCGGACGGGCCGGTGTCGGCGTCCGCGCCGCTGCTCGCGAGCTTAGTCGCGAGCGAGACGCCCTTTGCGCAACACGCGGCGTACCAGGACCTGTGCGCCGTGTGCGAAGACGGCGGCGGCGGTCGCAGGGCGCTGCTGCTCGCGGATAAGAGGGGCGACGCGTACGCGCCCGCGATGGCCGCCGCGCTCGCGCCGGTCATCGCGGTGACGTGCGCGATGCGCGCGGCGCTGGACGCGGCGGAGCGCGCGGACAGGGGCATCGTCGGCGGCGCGTGGAAATCGGGTTCGAACAAATTAGCGACGACGGGGGGCGGGGTCAAGCTGAGAGTCGCGTCGTCGAGGGCGACGGGCGCGGCGGACGCGATGGGCGCGGTGGACGGCGGTAGGTCCGCGCCACCGACGGCCACGGCGCCACCGACGGCCACCAACGACGCGGGCGGCGCGAGCGCGGGCGACCTCGCGGGCGCGGCGGCTTGGAGCATGATCGCGGACGAGTGGGGCGTGTCGCCCTCCGCGCCGCCGCCGCCGGCCGCGTCGCGTGCGTCCCGAGCCCTCGACGACGCGACGCCGGCGACCCAGGGAGCGAGCGGGCCGAAGATGTACGCACCGGATCGAGCGAGCCACTCCTCCGCCCCCACCTCCGGCGCGACGCTCACCGCTCGGCAGCTCCGGCACCAGATGGAGCGGCCCGTCGTCGCGGCGGCGGAGGAATGCGTCGCCGCCATCGCCGCCTACGGAAGACTGGCGTCGTGGGGCGCGCGCGCGGCCGCCGCGCTCGCCGGCGTGGACGCCCGCGGCGACCCCAACGGCGTCGTCGGCGCTCGAGCCCCGACGGCGGCGCAGACTGTTCGCGTCTTGCTCGCGGCGACGCACGCGGCGCGCGAGTGCGAACGCGCCGGCGCGGGGGCGTTCGGCGCGGGGGCGCTCGGTCGCGGCGCGTCGTCGTCGTCGTCGAGTCGGAGGATGTCGCCGCGCGTGCCCCATCTGGCGCCCGCGGCGGGGCCCGCGGCGGCGCTGGCGGATGCGTTTCAGACGGCACTTTTCGGGTTAGTGTCGAGATACGGCGGCGACGAAGTTCGCGCGATGGCGGCGGGCGGGGACCCGGCGGCGGTTGGCGAGTTTGGCGACGCGTCCGGGTTGAACGGCGAGACGCGCGGGGTCGACGCGGTCGGCGGGTTGGCGGGTTTGACGGGCGCGGCGCGGCGGGAGGCGGAGATCGCGCGCGGTCTGCGCGCGCCCGTCGAGCTGGAGAGGACGCTCGAGGCGCTCCTCAAGTGGGAATGAGCGGCGCCGCGCGGGCGCGGGCTAACCTCCGCGTCACACGCGATCTTCACTCGCGCCCGCCTCCTTCGCGCGCTGTGATGAAGCTCGTGAACGCGCCCTTCTTGAATGCGGGTCAAATCTAACGGCGCCGCTAGTCGAGCGCGTACGGATCATCGTCCCCGTCCTCCTCTGATTCAACCTTCTCGACGCGGACGTTCGTGCCGTCCACCTCCACCACGCCATCCCCAAAATCTCCAGCCTCCGTCCCACCCCCGCCGTCCCCGCCCACCCCCGGCCGCCACAGCGTCAGACTCCAGAAACCCATCAGGTGTCGCATCTCCCCTTCGCCCCGCGTCCCGCCGACCATCGCGTGGCTCTTCCCGGGCACCGCGTGAACCGACGCGACGTGACCGGGGTTAACGTCGATCAGAGCGTCCGCGGTCTCTCGCACGGACGAGACCGAGACGACGCGATCGGATTCGCCCGCGGTGAGCGTCACGGGCGTCGGGTCACCGGACGATCCATCGTTACTGGATCCATCGTCACCGGATATGGATCCATCGTGTGTACCGGACGCAACCTTCGACAACATTCGAATTTGCTCGGGGAGCAGCGACGCGCACACCGTCGCGCATCCGCCGAGCCTCCCCTTGCCCTCCGCGTACGCGCGCATCGCGGCGGTGAGGGCGACGGTCCCCCCGTCGGAGAACCCGAAGAGGTGCACGCGCGACCTCGGCCACGTGGGCGTCGGAGCGGCGTCGTCGGCGTCGGCGGCTGTCGACGTCAACGCGTCGATGAGTTTGGCGAGGCGGGTCACGACTCGGTCGAGGCTGTCGACGCGTCGCGTGTCGGTGGGATCCGAGCCGTCGATGGGTTCGAAAGTCTCCTGATCCATGAACGTGAACCACGCGCGGCCGTCGTCCACGAAGGGGATCGGGTGCGGGCCCTGGAGCGCCACGCAGCACGTGCGCGGGAGCGCCATGGATCTCGCGAGCTTGGCGAACGGCGCGGGCACGTCGCCGCGGCCGTGGAGCATGAGCATGAGGTTGTCCGCGTGGCCGTCCGCGCTGGGAACGATGACGTGGCCGTGCGGCCAGTGTCTCGTGAGCGCGCCGTCCAGCGACGACGCGTTCGCCGCCGACGATCGCAGCGTCACGCCGAGCGTCGCGTCCGACGACGACGACGATGACGCCTCCGTCGCGCGTCCAGCCTCCTGCGCGAGGAGCGCGCGTTCGAAGGCGCGGTCGAACCCGAGGCCGTCCTCGGGATCCCCCCGGGGTTCGGGCGGGGTCTCCGCGCGCTTGGGAGGCGCGGCGCCGAGGAAGCCCCTCCGCATCTCGCCACCGCGGGCGACTCCTCCCGGCGCCTGAGAGTGGCCGACGGGGACAACACATCGCGCGACGAGGAGAACTCTCCTGTCTGCTGAGGAACCCGGAATCCCGACCCGCGAGGGTCACAACGAGCGGCGACCGTCGGGCGGCGAAGCAGCGCCATCGCCGCGATGAGTTCCACCGCCAGAGCGTCGCACGCGCTCTGCGCGAGGACGTGCCGATTCCTCTCCGGCCGCACCGCCTCGCGCCCAGGGCTGTCGTCGGCGTCCCAGGCGGCGGCGGCGGCGGAGCGCGCGGGAGGATCGCCCGCCCACCGCGGGCGACGCGGATGGCAGTGGCGCGCCGTCCGCGCCAGGCTCGACGTCGCGGTCCGGCCGGACACCTATCGAGAGGAGCTGGACGTCAAGATCGAGCGCGCGCGCTCGCACTTCGCCGCCGCGCCCGCGCCAGCCCCGACGCCCGAAGTGCCGCACCCTAAACCCCTCGAGGAGATCCACCTGCCCCCGACCGAGGTGCACGAGTCCGCGCGCTCCAACTTCCGCATGCGCGCGGAATTCCGGGTGTGGCACGACGGCGACCGTTCCTACCTCGCCATGTTCGACAGCGACGACCCGAAGACCCCGATCGAGGTGCCGTCGTTCCCGATGGGCTCCGAGAAGATCAACGAGCTCATGCCGGCGTTCATCGAAGAGATCGGCAGGTCCGAGGTGATCCGCCGGAAGCTCTTCCAGGTGAACTTCCTGACCACCATGAAGGGCGACGCGCTCATCAGCATGCTGTACCACAAGCCGGTCAAGACGGACGAGTGGGAACTGGAGGCTGAGAAGATGAGACAGCGACTGGGAGTGTCAATCATCGGCAGAAGCAGAAAACAAAAGGTGAGAGACCCCGTCCCGCCCAGCGCCCGCGTCTTGATCGCCTCGATGCCGACACCCGCGGGAGCTCCGAAGACGAGAAAAATGAATATCACCATAGAATCAATCCGCTGAGCTACGGCCGTGGTGATAGACTTCATGCACCACCAACCGAGGAACACCCGCGGGCTTTTGGGTTTTTTTTTTTGGTTTTTGCCGAAACCACGAGCCGGCGCCCTCCTCTCGCGCGTCCATCCGCTCACGCCGCGTCTCCGCCCGACATCCCGGTCCCGCTCGCAGGTTGTCCTCGGAAACGACTACGTCATGGAGGAGATCGAGGTCGACGGCCGCGTGTTGACGTACAAACAGCTCGAAGGTGGCTTCACGCAGCCCAACGCCGGGATCAGCGCCAAGATGCTGGAGTGGGCGAGATCGGCGGCTGTGTCGGACTCTGCCGACGCCGTCGGCGAGGCAGCCGCGCCCGCGCGCAGGAACGACGACCTCCTGGAGCTGTACTGCGGCAACGGCAACTTCACCATCGCGATGGCGCCCATGTTTCGCGCCGTCCTGGCCACGGAGGTGAGCAAGGTTTCGGTGGCGGCGGCGAAGCTCAACGCCGACGCAAACGGCGCGGGGAACGTTGCCTTCGCCAGGCTCTCCAGCGAGGAGCTCACGCTGGCGCTGGACCAGGGAAAACAATTCGCCCGCCTGGACGACGTACCCCCGCTGGAGTCCTACGACCTGCGGACCGTGCTCGTGGACCCGCCGAGAGCCGGGATGGGCGAGGAGGTGAGCACGTTCGTGTCTCGCTTTGACCGGATAGTGTACATATCGTGCAACCCGGAGACTCTCGCCGCGGACGTGAGGACGCTTCGCGACACGCACGAGGTGGCGCGATTCGCCGCGTTCGACCAGTTTCCGTACACCCCGCACCTCGAGTGCGGCGCGCTGCTCATCGCCAAGGGGAGGTGAGAGAAGGTGGACTGCCGAGGTTGCGAAGGTAATAGCGTGACATTTTCACTAAAAGTAATATCGACCCACCGGCGACTAGCTCGACGCGGCTACGATGCATTCGTGTCGGTTAGCTCATGCTCGACTCCGCGCTCCCGTCGTAGTCGTACCCGAGCAGGCGCTCGTCGAGGGAAGCATCCGACTTTGCGGGCCGGGGAAGCCGCCGGCTCGCCGTTACAGCCGTTACGGGACCGACTCCCGCCGGGCCCCCGTCCAGCGACGCCGGCCGAGCCCGCGACGCCGCGTAGCTCAACGCGAGCACGCCGTAGAGGCACACCGCCGCGCCCAGCACTCCCGCCGCCCCCTCGAACCCCGCGCCCGCGCACGCCAAACCCCCCACCAACGGCCCCAACACCTGTCCGGCGTCCTGGAACACGTTGTACAGCCGAACCGCGCCCTCGGTGACGGCGGCGCCGGGACCCATCGCGTCGGACGCAGCCCGTTTCATCCCCTCGAGCGCGGGCGCGAGAACGTGCGCGTTCGCGACGCCAAAGACGGCGAGCGTCACGAAGAGCGTCACGTCGGAGAGGGCGTCCGCCGCGCCGATTGCCGCGACGGAACATCCGGCGACGAAGACGCCCGCCGCGGTTAGCGTCTCGGCGGAGATCCAATCGCGCTCGCGCTCGACGTCGGCGGCGAGGAGGCCGACCAAGTACCCGCCCGCCACGGCGAACTGTGCCCATCCGTTCTCCATCGCGTCGAACCCCCGGTGGTCCACGAGGTACAGCGAGAGCATCGGCTGGACGAAGCCGAAGGCGACGCACGCGAGGAATAGGGCGCCGCCGACGGCGACGAGTCGAGGAGAGCCGAGGAGTCGGCGCCGCGACGTCACCGCGTTCTCCGTCGAGACTTCCGTCCCGGCGTCCCTCCCGCCGCCGCCGTCGCGTCGTCCGATCGACTCGGCACCCCCATCGGCACCCCCCTCGCCCCGCTCCGCCCTGTCTGCGCTGAGCTCCGCGGCTCGAGCCTCGACGCTCTCGAATTCCTCGTCCAAGAGCGCGTCCAGCCACTCGCGCCTGGTGCCCGCGGCGAGGCACCCGGGGTCCCCCGCCAGCCACACCGCGTTACCCAGCACCAAAAAACCCGTCACCTGGAACGGAAGCCTGAACCCGCCCATGCCGAGGTACGTCGCGCTCCCGTTGGGGTTGTTCCCGCCGAGAGTCGTTCCCGAGCCGGCGGCGGATGCTCCGGTGTTGTTCGAGTCTCCGGATGCTCCGGATGCTCCGGCGTCATACGAGTCTCCGACGATTGATAGCCACGACACCAACGGCCCGGCCGCCGCGAACCCCAACGCCACGAACAACTCGTTCACCTTGAGCGTCCGCTTCAACCGCGCCGGGTCGGATCCCATGCTCCCGTTGATGGCGGCGTACACCGCGAGGTGCGTCGTCGCCACCCCGACGCCCACCAACGCTCTGCACGCGAAGAACATGCACAAGACGTCGGCGGGGTCCGAGAAACCCAGCTCCCCGGCCACCCCGAAGAGCATCCCCGCGGCGCCCTGCAGGAAGAGGCCGACGATCATCAGCGCCGCGCGCCCGCCGTCGGCGTTGGTGAAGCTGTTGAACGCCTTGGTCGCGGCCACGGTGCCCACCGCGAAGGCGCCGAAGATCGCGCCCGTCCACCCGGGCCCGTACCCGAGGTGGTCCACGGCTCGCGGCAGAAGCGGGAGCGGCGCGGCGATGATCAGCGCGCTGGTGAACGACACGCAGTGCAGCAGCGACACCAAGGCGCCCGCGGATTTGACGCTCGGCTGCGGGAAAAAGTCCGACGCCGTCTCGTACGCGTCGTCGTTCATCGGCGAGTCCGTCGCTTCGGCGTCGGAATGTACGGAGTTCACGTCGTCCCCTCCCCGCGCTCTCTTTCCCTTTCCCCTTCCTCCTCCGCCGTGGGACCCGGGTGCCGACTCTTCGTCCCCGTCCCCGTCCCCGTCCCCGTCCCCGTCGTCGGACGCGCCGAGGTACGCCCGCTGCGCCCGCGTCGTCTCCGCCTCCTCCGCGTTAAGCGACCGGCCCGGGGACGTTGTAATCGTCGATCCCGCGCCGAAACCCACGACTCGAGTCTCCGGCGAGTACCCCGCGCGTCCCAAGGACGACCGCCGCTCGAAGGGCGCCGCGCGGGGGTGGCCGGCGACGTGCGGGAGGTTGACGTTGGAGTGATGCGGGGACGTGGGGTTAGACGACGTGGGCGACTGCGAGACGCTCCGGCTGGAGTGCTGCCGGCCGAGGCTCTCGCTGAGCATCCCGCCTCGCGCGGATTGGGCGCGGCCCGGGCGCGGGGGCCGGGCCCTGTGGTGTCCCTCCGCGCTGGACCCGAGGATGCTCAGGCTGTTCCCCACGCTGCCCGCGCGGGCGCCGTCCATGGACGAGAGCGACTGCACGGACCCCGAACGACGCCTCTGGTGGAACGACCCGACGCTGAACCTTCGGCTGAAGTAGTGCGCGGCGGTCTCGCCGTGGTCGCCGTCCTCGGGCTCCTCGGCGCTCTCCGCCATGGACGCCAGCGAGGAGATGGACATGGACCGGGTCGGGGTGGACCCGAACCGGAACGTGGTCTGCGGCGAGCCAACGTACTGCATGTCGACCGCGCGCTACCGACCCGCGCGATGGGCGGAAAAGATTAACCCGCGTTTCCTGCGGTCGGTTCTTCCGATGATGCCCCGAGGGTTACGTCGGGTCGCCGGCGCCCTCGGTCGCCCTCGGTCGCGCGCGAGCTGAGCCGCGCGGACGCGCGGACGCGGATATCGGGGCTACCCGGGAGGCGATGCGAGCCCTCGCGACCTCCGAACCCCGGCGGCGACCGCTCCGCGCGCGACCCCAATGCGCGCGACCCTCCGGAGTTTGGAAGGTCGTCGCTGACTCGACCTGGGGCTCGGCTGTGTCATGCATGTCGGGTCGGCGAAGCGGCGAACGAAAACACGTGCGCCGCGAAGGGTCACAGCCCGCCGCGCGTCTCGGCCCGGGGCCGCGCCGTCCTGTTCGGCGACCGGCGCGGGCTCGAGGAGGCGGACGGAGGGCGGAGGCGGCGCGAGCGCGGGTGGATTTAGGGCGGCGGCGCGACGCGGGAGGCGGCGGCGGGGGCGCGCGCCTCGGGAAACCGTCGGGGAGGTTTCGAGATAACTCCGCCAGCGCGGACGGGGGAGATTTAGCCATGAGGGTCACGCCGACGCTGCGGTTCGCGCGGGCGCTCCGGGACGATACCGAGCCGAGGAGCGCGTACACGGCGACGATATGGTGGCTGTTCGCCTTCGTGGGGCTCGCCAACTGGTTCTTCGTGTTCTGCCTCTTCGTGCAGGTGCCCGTGCTCATCGCGGTCAAAGGGGGCCACGAGGCGGGCGGTCTGCCGGAGGGCATACGGCTGTCGTCGTTCCTCAACGTGTTCCAGCAGCTGGGTAACGGCGTCGCGCTGGTCATGATGTTTTCGCTCCGCGCCTCCGCGATCCCGACCTTCGGAACCCTCCTGCTCCTCGCCGCGGTCGCCGCGAGCGCCACGATGGCCGCCTTGCTCCCGTGCGCCAACAATCTCGCCGTCGACGCCGCGGGGTGCGACAACGGCTTCATCGTGCGACAAATCTGGGGGCACAGGCGAAGCGTCGGGATATGGGCCGCCGCGTTCGTCTCCGGCGTCATCGGCAGCAGCGGTAACCTCATCGTGGTGCCCTACATGTCCAGGTTTCGCAGCGGCTACACCTCCGCGTACTTCGCCGGCACCGGTCTCAGCGGCATCTTCGCATCCGCGCTCGCGGCGGCGCAGGTGTGGGACGCCAGCGACGCGTCGCCCAACTTCGGACCCGACACGTTCTGCGCGGTGGTGTCCGCCAGTTGCAGCGCCAGTCTGGTGGCGTGGCTGGCGATCGTCAAGATGGATTACGATTTCGACGCCGCAGAGGCGGCGCTGTGCTCGGCGGGGGCGACCGGGCACGGGCACACGCCGCACGCCGGGAACACTCGGCACGGACACGCCCGGGCGGGCGGGGGCAGCCCGGCAGGGACGGGAACCGCGACGCCGACGCGTGGGAGCAGCGGCCGGTCGCTGGAACGGCTGAGCGGGATGGCGACGCCCGGGTGGACGCCGCCGCAGTCGCCGGCGCGGGGCGCGATGCACGGAACCTCAACCATGCCTCGGCGGTCGAGCGCGAGCGTCGGCAGCGGCGGGGACCCGGAGTCGCTGGAGCGGCCACTCCTGACGCCGCCGCACTCGCCGCCGCATCCCACGCGGCGGCAGCTGCACTCGCTGTACACGGCGCGACCGCCGAGGGACTACGACGGGGAGGAGGATTTGAACGACGATTTGAACGGCGCCGAGGAAGGGGGACGGCCTGGCATCGGCGGCGGCGGCGGCGGCGGCGGCGGCGGCGCGAGGCGGCCGAGCCACCGCGGGGCATCGATGCTCAGGCGCGTGGCGCCGGTCATGGCGGTGAGCTGCGCGGCGGGCGTCGCCAACTACGGCCTGTGCGTGCCGGCGTACGCCTTCGCCGCGGAGCTCTTGGCCGAGTCGTCGGGATACCCGAACTTACCGACGATGGTCAACGTGGTGTATTACGTCGCGACCCCCGTCGGGTTCGGGATGGCCGGTGTGATACCCGGCCGCGCGGCGTACCCGATCGCGTGCGTGGCGTGGGTGCTCGCTATAGGCTTCGTGCTGTGGACGGGGGTGTCGGCGAGGAGCGGGGGCGGCGGCGGAGGCGGCGGGGACGGGTACGCGAGGATGGACGCCGCCGCGGGGGTTGGATCGGGGCTCGGTCTCCTGACGGGCGGCGCGGCGGGTGACGGCGGCGGCGGCGGCGGCGGGGGGGACGGGAGCGGGAGCGGGGTGGACGATCCGATGGATGCGTTGAAGGCGAGGGGGTTGCTCGTCGCCGTCACGGTGTTTGCGCTGTGCAATCCGTACACCATCTCCGAGGGGTTCAGGTGGTGCCAGAGTCTGCACATGGGAGAGAGGCCGGCTCGGTGGGTCGCGCTGGCGCTTCAGGGCGGCTCCGCGGTCGGCGCGATCGTCGCTTTCCTGCTCTTCTGATCCGCGCGAATTAGGCCTTGACTTTACATCGAGTATTAAAACTTTGCTGAGATCGATACACATCTCACTCTTCCTCCGAATCGGACCTGAACCCCGAGTGTCGCCGCTGCCGCCCGTTCTCCGCGCTTCCCGCCAGCGCCGACCTCGTCCCCGACCCCGACCCCGCGTCCACGCCCGCGCGTTCGCCGCGGCCGGCCATCCACGACCCCACCGGCGCAAAAGACGCGGGCGAGACTCCCATCGCCCCCGAGCCCACGCTGGCGTAAATCTCCCACTTGTCCCGCACGGACCCGACGGACGAGACGTGCGAGCCGATGCGGTGCATCCTGTTGATGGACATGTGCGACGCGCTCCTCGGGACGGCGACGTTGATGCCCGCCTCGGGATCGCGATCGTCCCCGGACAGGAGGGGCTCCTCCGCCTCTGAGTATTTCTCAGCCTCGTCGAAGTCGTCCCCGTCGCGCGAGCTCGGCGCGCTTCTGGACATGTAATACACGGGCGCGACGAGCAAAAACACGGGGACGCACCCGAGGAACACGTCCGCCGCGCGCCAACGCGACGCGAGGTCCATGTCATCCGGGAACGGCCACCGACCGCCCTCCTCCACGACGCCGATGAACGGCGACATCGAGAGTTGGATCGTCCCGGCCAGCGTGGACGCGACGCCGCTGATCCTGCCGAAAGCGCCGTAGCCAAACACGGAGGCGCAGTAGCTGAAGAAGGTGCTGAACACCAGCTGCCTGACGAGCGGGAATATCACGAACAGCGCGCAGAACGCGTAGGTGTTGGGCACGAGGAGCAGTCCTCCGTACACCATGGAGAGGCTGGTGACGAAGAAAAACGCAAACATCGGCCTCTTGAGAATCGCGCCCGCGGCTCCGACGGCCGTCAGTATCGCCATCGGCACGAAACCCATGGGAAGGACGATGCTGAACGCGTCGGACAGCGTCTTGGCCGTCTTGGCCGGGAAGAACGCCTCCATCTGAGGCCCGAGCGTCGCGAGGACGAAACCCTGCCTGAAGATGTGGACGCACATGAAACTGGCAGCCATCCAGAACGCTCCCGATCTCAGCTGCGCGCGGATGCCCAGGTGCGCCAGAGGCGCGGCGGGAGGCGCCGCCCCGCCCGACCCGCCCACCTGCGGCGCCCTGTGAGGCCTGTCTGGCCAGAAGAGCACGGCGGTGATCGCCACGAAGAGTCCGCACGCGCTGAACGCCAGGAACATGGCTCGAAGGTTGAAGATCTCCTTGGACCCGGAAAAGTAAGCCACGCTCATGAGCTCGAACACGCCGGTGGAGAGCTCGAAGCACGTCACGAGCTGCGACATCGCCGTACCCTTGCCCGCGGCGCCGTACAGCTCCGTGAACTGGAACGTGGGCATCTGCACGAACGGACCGGCGACGCCGAGGAGGAAATAGCCGGAGGCCATCTGGGGAAGGCTCTCGCGGTCGCCGAGCGCCATCAGCGCGCTCCCGGCGAGGACCATGACGCCGCCGAGGACAGCCGTGAACCTTGGGCCGGCGTGGTCCAGGACGAAACCCAGAGGCATCTTGCAAAGCGCGTTGGCGGCGATGCCGAGGGTGCTGATCCACGACATCGCGCGCGCCCGGCCAATCTCGGTGGCGCCCGCGAAGAGGCCGGCGTCGAGGAGCACCGGTCGGAGCGCGGTCCATCCGTACGCGGTTCCCGAGCAGAGGATGACGTGGAGAGACGCAAGGGAGAACAACGCGGCGCGCTGCGCGTTCGTCGTGGGCGCCATGGCGTCGCACCGGACTCGTCGCGTCGAAAAGGTCGCTGAGGTCGAAAGGTCGGATTTGACGTCAGCGAACAACGCCGCAAATGGCTGGGGGAAGGAACTTTCCGGGCGGATCGGTGGCGTCGGGTCGGGCGCTGCGGAGGTACGCACCGGTGGGTTCGGGACGCGCGCGGCGCCGACTCCGGTGTGCGAGGCGCGCGTGACCTGCGAGGACGGGTCGCGCGCTGTTATGAGCGCAGCCGAGGGGGCGCGGCGGCGGCGCGTCAGTTATCGGGCTTACCGAACCCACGTGTTAAAAATGGCGAAAAGGAGACCGTTTCGTGAGAAAGAGAAACGCTCCGCGATGGGACATGCAGATTTTTCTCGCGATCCCTTCTCTGGCTGGTGGAACGGAAGCACCGAAACCTCGGCGGTTTTCAGGCACGAGGAGCCGTGCTAATCCGAGCCGGTGCGAGCATTCAGACGTACGCGCGCGATATTCAGAGGTGGCGACGCCGCCGTCTCGTCTCCGTTCGCCGTCGAGCTCAAACGCCGAGGGGACGTCGAGTCGCTTCGAGACGCCGCCTTCGTCAGCCAAAAGGCCCTCCGTCAGCCAAAAGGAACAAACTCGGCGGTCGGTTTCAAACACAGTAGGTCTAATGATGGTACGGCTCCCCCTTGAGTATGGTCCACGCCCTGTAAATCTGCTCGAGCAGCACCAACCTCGCCACCTGGTGGTTCATCACCATCGAGCTCAGCCTGATGGTCCGATCCGCGCGCTCCCTCACCGCGGCGCCGTGCCCAAACGGACCGCCGACGGCGAACACCAATCCTCCGTAGCCGCCGTCGCCAGCCTCCGCGACGAGCTCCGCCAGCGCCTCCGAGGTGAGGTCCTTCCCCCTCTCGTCCATGAGCACGACGAGGTCCCGCGAGTCTATGTGTTTCATCACGCGCTCGCCCTCGCCCTCCATCTGCGCCTTCGGATCCTTCGCGTTTTTCGGGTTCGTCTTGACGGTTATCTCGTCGAACGGGGCGTATCGGCCGATGCGACCGCTCCACTCCCCGCACGCGTTGTCCATGTCCTTGCCCCCGCCCTTGCTGACCAGTATGACCCTGATGGGCACGGCGCGAACGGCGCGGGCGTTCGCCTTGCGACGCTCGATGTCCACGTTGTTCCCGCCCGTCGCCATCGACCGCGTCGGCACCCGGACCCACGGCGTGAGCCCGCGGGGTTGCGCACGGGCCGGCGACGAGTGCGACGAGCGCGCGGGTCCGCGACGGGCGCGGGGATCGACGAGGAACCCGCGGCGCATCGCGGCGCATCCCGCGCGGATTCTCGCGACCGAGACCGTCGTATTGCACAGCCGAAGCGCGCGCATCTCGGAGTGACGTCCACGTTTGCCCTAATAATAAACCACTCGCACGAAGTATGTCTAGTCACCTTCCTCCGTTTCATAGACTAAGTCTTCATCAACTCGCCAGAGCTACCTACGACACCTCCTAAAGATGCACTCGATGCGCGACGCACCCCGTCGATCACGCCTCCTCCAAACCCTCGAACCTGAGCGCAATCCCTCGCGCGAACCACCACGCCCCACACGCGCTAACCGCCAGCGCCGCCGCAAACGTCGCGAGCGCCTTCGTGAATCCCGCGACTTCGATCAAAACGGCGAGGCCCACCATCCCGACCGCCCCGCCCGCGAGCTTCTGCGCGAACCCCTGCGCCCCCAAGCCCACCCCGAACATCCCGCCGTGCCGGTCCTCCACGAGCTGGCTCATCGCGGGAAGCGCCGCGACTTTGACGGCGCCGACGCCCAGCCCGTGCGCGCATCCCGCGGCGAACACCAGCCGCCTGTCGACGCCGCCGGGAGCTCCCTCGCCCGCAACCTCCCCGAGCGCCGCGAGCGCCGCCGTCGCGCCCGCCGCGAGCGCGAGCCCCGCGGCGAACGTCCCCGGCACGGACACGACGCGAAGGTACGCCGTCGCGGAGAGCTGCACGGCGACGTCCGGGAGCTCCCGGAGCGCCAGGAACATCGCGCATCCCGACGCGTCGAAAGACATCACCCCGGACAGGAGCATCATGACCGCGCCGGCGACGGAGTACTCCGCGGCGCCCATGGCGGCGCTCACGGCGATGACGCACCGCGTCTCGGGGTCCCTCAGCATCGAGACGCACGTCGACGCCCACGACGATTCCGTCGGCGTCGAGCGAGGCGAAAGGTCCCGGGACGAAGCCGCCGCGAGGGAGAGCCCCGCAGCCTTCTTCTTCGCCTCGTTGGAGACGATGCCCCCCTCCCCGCCCTCCCCGCCGTCCCCGGGTGCCGACCTTTCATCCCCGGGTGCCGACCTTTCATCACCATCGCCGTCTTCTTCCTCCGAGAGGACGTTCAAACACGGCGCCCTCGGCGGGAGGTCGCCCCCCGCCGCCATCCACGGCGTCAACACCAAAATCGTCGCAGCGCAAAACACGACGAATCCCGTCGCGGACAACGCGATGAACACCCCGGGTACCCCAAGCGTGGGCACGAGCAGCGAAATCGCGAACGGCGCCGCGACGCTGACGACGGACCACACCGCGGCTTGACGCCCGAACGCCTGCGCGGACGCCGCGGGGGTAAACGCGACCGCGTTGCCGCTCGCGGTGGACAGCTCATGCGTGGCTTTCCACGCGCCGGCGAGAAGTCTCGCGCGCACGAGGCCGCGGGAGACGGCGGTGAAGTCCACGGCGGCGTACCCCGACGCCACGAGCGGGCAGAGCGCGGCGGCGAGCGCGGTGACGACGGGGAAGCCGAGGAGTTCCACGCCGACGCCGACGACGGGCGCGGCGAGCACGTACCCTCCGTGCGCCATGACGTGCACTAAGGAGACGAACGTCGGGGAGTTGGCGCCCGCGTGGGAACCCTGCGCGGACCACGGCAGGGACGGATCGACCTTCACCGCGGGGTCGCGGTGGAACAGCCCGGCGGAGAGGGTCGCGACGCACGCGCTGACGACGACGGCCGCCTGCATCTCCATCAGGCAGTTGGCGACGGAGACGGACTCCCTGGTGCCGCCGAAGAAGGAGGCGAATCCCCCGAGCGCCCCGCCGCGCTGCCGTCGCAGGCGCCACCACGACGGCCAGCCTCCTCCGCCGGAGGAGGAGGATGGCCCGGGCGGATCCGCGTCGCCGTCCAGAGCCCCGTACTCCCGCCGCATCGTCCACGCTCCGCGCCGTGGGAAATGGGGTGTTATGAAAACCGCCTCTCGGACGAGACGAGCTTGACGAATCTAACGAACTTTACAAGCACGCGACGACGAAGCCGCGCGGGCCATTCCGACGTCCCCGGCGGACGCATCACCGAACGACGAGAGGACGCGTGCGGTCGACATGCCGCCGAAGAAGAAGCGCGAGGTGGAGGAGGGCGGCGTCGCCGACCTCCCCGCGGCGGACGAAGCCGGAGACGGCACCCGAGATTCAAACGACGACGCGATCGAGGCGACGACGCCCGCGAAGAAGAAGCCCGCGAAGAAGAAGCCCAAGGTTGAGCTCCCGGACGTCATCCCCCAGTCCGACGCGCCCCGCGCCGAACCCCCGGGCTCGACCCCGCCGGGCGCTAAGCGTTTCAAGGCCATCTCCTGGAACGTCGCCGGTCTCAGAGCTCTGCTCGACAAGAACTCGCACACGCTCAGGCGCATCGCCGACGTCGAGAGCCCCGACGTCATCTGCGTCCAGGAGCACAAGCTGCAGGACGTGCACGTGAACGACGCGGTGAGAAGGCTGGGGGAGATACTGCCCGAGTATCGCACGGTCAAGTTCGCGGTGTCCACGGCCAAGAAGGGATACAGCGGCGTCGCCATCCTCGCGAGGGCGCCAATCGCATCCGCACCCTCGGACCGCGAGCCCGACAAGCCGCCCGCGGCTCGGCAGGGAACCCTCCTCGGCTTCGTCAAGAAAGCGCCGGCGTCGGTGGTGGCGGCGGACGAAACGACAGCCGCGACAGCCGCAAAACGACAGCAGCCCCACCCCGTGCCCGCCCACCCCGGTCACGCGGGCGAGCTGCTAAGTGTCGTGGAGGGCATGGGCGACTTTCGTTGCGGGTACACGGACGAAGGGAGGGTGCTGACCCTGGAGTTCGACGCGTTCACCATGGTGTTCACGTACGTGCCCAACAGCGGACAGAAACTCGAACGGCTGGAGTACAGGCTTAAGAAATGGGACGTCGACTTCAGGGCGTACCTGGCACACCTCGACGGGGAGACGAGGGGAAAGCCGGTCATCGTCGGCGGCGACCTCAACGTCGGGCACCTCGACGAAGACATCTACAACGTCGACGCGCCGCACACGAAGAAGCAGTGCGGCCTAACCCCGGAGGAGCGTTCGAGCTGGACGCGAACGCTGGAGTCGGTAAAGTTGGTGGACACGTTCCGGGCGTTTCACCCGAACGCGCGCGGGTGGTACTCGTACTGGAGCGGCCGCGCGGGGAACAAGCCGAGGAACCGGGGGTTGCGACTGGATTACTTCGCGGCGAGCGAGCGCATCATGTCATCGGGACGTGATGGGGGCGGGGTTCGGGTGGTGGACTCGTTCGTGCTGGACAAGCTGGTGGCGGAGGCGTCGGACCACGCGCCGGTGGGGATCACCCTGGCGCTGGATTAACCCATCGAGACGAATGAGCTAATGAGACGTGAAACGTCCAACCTACGCTCGAGAGAATTACCTTCGAGAAATGTCACCGGTACAAGTAATCACTTCCGCCCCTTTTCCCACCTTCGGCCGGCGCGCGTCAGCTTCCCGTCCTTGCGCGAGTAGACCAGGGGTTCCTCCATGTCCCCTTCCGCCAGTTTGTCGACGTCGTCGTCGTCTTCCACGTCGACGCCGATCTCCGCGACCAGCGGCTTCCGCGGCGGCGGTCCCTTGTACGCCGACGAGCTCGTCGGCATTTTCTCGTCCTCGTCGTCCTTCTCCCAGGGCATCGGCTCCCGCGGCGGCGGCGCGGGCGCTTCGACGGCGAACCCGAACCGCCTGAGGAGCGCATCCGACGCGTCCCTGTCCCCGCCCATCCCTTGGCCGAACCCGCCGCACCGTCGCAGCGTCAGCTCCGTGTGCGCGTTGGGCTTCAGTCCCTCGTTTTCCAAAGCCTGCGCGATTGAAGACGCGTTTTGTGAAAAGACCCCCGCCGCCCACGCGCACCGAAGCAGCGCGTTGTACGTGTCCACGCCAACCTCCCCACCGCCGTTCACGTGCGTCTCGAACCGCCTGATCGCCTCGTCGTAGTCGCGCAGGTGCGCGCACGCGAGTAGGACGCAGTTGAGCGTCACGCGCGTGTGCGCCATGCCGAGCGACGTCATCTCGTCCGCCAGTTGTAACGCCGCCTTGGGCCCAGTCTCGACGCGTCCGTCTGACGCGTCGCGAACGTCGTGCGGCCCGTCGTTCCCCTCGTCCCCGGTCGATCCGTCGCGGCGCCAGTGGAACGGGTCCTGCGCGAGCGCGTGGAGCGCCTGGGTGTACATGTACACGTCCGGCGGCACACCCGCCGGCGGCGATCGAACAAACGCCATCATCTCGTCAAACTCCCGCAGCCGCCCCATCGTCTGCACCAGCGCGGTGGCGCACTGCGGGGTAAACGCCACGCCGCTGGCGTCCATGTCGGCGCGAAATTCGCGGAGCGCGGCTCTGGCGCGGGCGAGCTCGGGGGAAGCGGCGTGAACGTGCTGGCGGCGGGAGAGAGAGGAGGAGGACGGGGGGAACCGATGAGCGTCAACCGACGCCGGCGTGAGCCGAATGGGTTCGCCGTCGCTTCGCAGGTCCTCGAAGACGCCGCGGACGGACGACAGACCCTCGCGCGCCGCCGCCGCCGCCGCCGCCGCCGCCTCGCGCACCCCGATCGCCCTCCCCAAGGTTCCGCGAAGGTCACCGCCCGGAATCGATCCCCCGACCCCGGGATCGACGAGGAGCGCTCCCGCGAGCTTGGCGTGCGACTCGGCGGCTCTCGCGCCGAGGTGGTGCCGCCTGGCGCCGTCCTCGTCCTCGTCCACCCACGCGCCCCCCTCGCCGTCGCCGCCCCACTCCCACTCCTCGTCCCAGTCCTCCTCGTCCCGCAGGGCGACCGCCACCTGCCGCGTGCGCCTGGCGCACGCGGTGAACAGGTGGAGGAAGGTGATGTCGTCGGCGGCGACGCTCGATTTTTTCATCGACGCGCGAACCTTTGACGCCGCGTCGAGATCGCTCGCCGCCGCGCACGCCTGCAAGAGGGCGTTAAACGCCCACGTGTCCAGCTCGATGCCCCGGACCTTCATCCCCGCGAGGGCGTCGCCCGCCGCGGCGACGTCGCCCACCTTGGCGTACGCGGCGAGCAGCGCCATGAACGAGTGAAGGTCGGGCCGGACCCCGGACTCGAGCATGTCGCGCATCATCTCCTCGACGCGGATGACGGCGTCCTGAAGCTCCTCCGCGTGCGTGTACCCGATCCCGGCGCCGTTCCCGGCCACGTGCCCGGCAGGAATCGAACCGCCGACGCTAAAACCGCCGCCAGCGTTCCCCCCCGCATCCTCCGCCGGGTCCCACGCCAGGCTCCGATCCGCCGCCTCCGACCGAAGCAACGCGTTGAACATGTGCGAATCGGGAGCCACCCCCGCCAGCTGTGCTCGCTCCATCAGGTCGCGAATCGCGTCCGAGTCGCCGCACGCCGCGTACGCGTTGCACAGCGTCGTCGTCGCGTCCCTGACGTCCCTCGGGTGCGTCACAGCGTGCGTGCCGCTCGCGTCACCGTTCACGGCCGTGTCCGTCGCCGGCTCCGGCGTCGTCCGAGCGTAGAGCTCGTCGAGAGCGATGGCCGCCGCGGCTCTGGATATCCACGCCGCGCGCCGCGTCTCCCTCGAGTTCCTCCCCCCAGCCCGCCCTCCACCGTCCCCCCCGACCCCCACCGCCCTCCCGCCGCGACGGACGTCCCTCGGCTTGAGCAAATACGTCGCTATCCTCGCGTGCGCCTCGACCCTTCGACAGAAGAGCCTCGGGGATCGCTTCGAAATCGGGTGGAGGTACTCAAACCCGGCGTCGCGTCGCTCCCACGCCGTTTCGACCCCTTCCGACCACCCCACCTTGCTCTCCATCAGCATGTGCGCCTCGAGCGTGCCCTCGGTCGGGTCCACCCCCATCGAACGCATGACGCGCCAGCACTCGTTAAACACGTTCGCGTCGGCGACTTTGCCGGCGCCGACGAGGATCGCGTCGAAGAGTCTCGCGCCCGCGTTACCCTCCGCGTGCGCCAGGTACTCGTTCCCCTCGCTCTCCGCCAGCATCTGGAGCCACTCCCACGCGCGGTCCAGCTGGCCGCCGCGGTTGTGCGCGACGATGATCTTGCGGTGCGTGTGGTGCGTCGGCGGGTACCCCAGCGATAGCATCGCTTCCAGGGTGTCGACGGCCGCCTCCGGGTTGCCCTCCGCGGCGGCGACGGAGAGGAGGATCTCGAACGCGCCCGGACCCTGCGAGTCGGGGTACCGCTCGCAGAGCTCGGCGAAGTGTTTCATGACGGCCGGGACGTCCCCGGCGTCGCGAGCGGCGCGCATCGCGTCGGTGAAGTGCTTGCGCGGAAGGATGGAGGAGACCGGGTTGTGCGTGCCGTCGCTCGACGACGTCGGTGACGCCGCGAATCCCCGGCGAGCGTCGAGGCGCGCCGCGGGAGCGCCGCGGGAGGGATCCACCGGCGGCGGCGGCGGTCGGCGGATGCACGCGACGCGAGACCCGGCAGACCCGGCCGTCGCCGTCGTCGTCGTCGGCGGCGGCGGCGCGGGCGCTCGCCGATTCGTCGCAACGCTCGTCGACGGGGCGACGGACGCGATGGACGCGATGGACCACGATGGACCGCCCGCGGGTACGCGTCTCCACGCGCCGCCCCACCGCGCTCGGGCCGATCGCGCCTCCGTCGTCGCGGCGTCGATCCACCCGACGGGTATCCGGCGCAGGCGTCGCCACATCGCCTCCACACCGCGCGCCCCCCCGATTCGCGCCCGTTCGTGTGATGCGCTCCAGCTCTCTGCGAAACCTAACTGTCGCCCGATTCCGGAACTCGGGTCACTGCGGCGGTGCGAGGGCGGTGGGCCACCATGGAGGCGGCGGCGTTCAAGCGGCTCTACCCGCACGAGTACTACGCCAAGTTCATCTCCGAGGGCGCTAGGCCCGACGGGCGCCCGCTCGCTCGCGCGCGCCCCTCGTCCGTCGCCATCGGCGTCGCCGGCACCGCGCACGGCAGCGCGCTGGTGAAAGTCGGCCGCACCACCGTGATGGCCGCGGTGAAGCTCGAGGCGTGCCAGCCCGACCCGGACGCGCCGGATCGCGGATTCCTCGACGTCGTCGTCGAGTTCCCGCCGATGTGCTCGGCGTCCACGCGGCCCGGACGGCCCAACGACGACGCGCACTTCGTCGCCAGGCGCATCGAGGATGCGCTCCTCGACTCCGCGGCCATCGACAAGCGGAAGCTGACCATCAAGGAGGGGCTCTGGGCGTGGAAAATCTGCCTGGACGTCTACTGCCTCGACCACGACGGGAGCATGCTCGACGCCGGGCTCATGGCCGCCCTCGCGGCGCTGAGAGACGCCAAGGTTCCGCACGTCATCGTGGACGACCGCGGCAAGATCACCTACGGCGGACGGAAAACCGACACAGAGTCGTCAAACAACACAGCCGTCGAGGGGAAGATCGAGGTGGCCGCCGCGCCGGTGGCGGTGACCACGGCGCTGTACAGGAAACACCTCATCGTGGACCCTGACGCGGAGGAGGAGCAGTTGGCGGACGCCACGGTGACGGTGACGATGGACGGCGCCACCGTCGTGGGCGTGCACAAGCCGGGCGGAACGGCTGAGGCGAGCGAGACGGATCTGATGCACTGCGTCGCCGCGTGCAGGTTAAACCTCGAGGCGAGGGCGAAGGCCATAGACGCCGCGTTCGCTTGAGATGCAGAATGCTCGTATTAAAACAACGCGACGCGTGATGAGAGTGACCCGGACTGTCGTAGTGTGCGCGGATCGACGTCGTCGATCGACGTCGTCGCGTCACCAATCCTCGTTGGTGCTAAATTTTCTGTTGAGCCCGATGGGCCCGTCGACCCTCATGCTGTGCGGGTTGGCCACCTTCGGCTTCTTCTCCGCGCTCGCCCTGACGCCCCCCTTCCCGATCGACGAACGACGCGCGCCGTGCACGGCTGTGTTCCCGCCAGCCGCGCCCCCGCCCTCGATCCAACGCGTCCTCGCCCTTCTCGCCTCCGCCGCCGCCGCCTCCGCCGCCGCCATGGCCGTCTCCGCGGCTCGGAGAGCGGCCATGGCGCCTGGGCCGCCCGACGTCGCCGCGAGCTTCGACGCGGCGTCCGCAGCCTCCATCGCGACGCGCATCGCGCGCTTCGCGGCTTCCTCCGACGCGGCGACCTCGTCTCGGCCCGTCGCGGTTTCGTCGTTGGACGAATCGTCTTCGTCGGAGCCCCCGACGCGATGGCTCCGATCTGGTTCCGGGGTTGCTTCGCGTCGGTGCCACGCGCGAAGCCTGTCCTCGCGGGTGACGCCGCCGCCGTCGCCTCCTCCCGCGGCGTCCGCGTCCGCGTCGCGGAACTTGCGCAGCATGCCCATCCCCGCGCGGGCCACGCGCGCGTGGTGGAGCCGCACCTCCAACTCGTGCGCGCCCCGCTCCACAACCCCGATCGCGTTCCTGTGCGCCATCACCTCCGGATCCCTCTCGCGCGCCTGAATCTCCCGCCACACTCGCTCGGCGGGGTTGCCGAAGTGCATATTGACGTGCGTGTCGCCGCCGCCGTCGCCGTCGCCGTCGCCGTCGCCGAAGAGCGCCGCGACGAGCGCGCGGACGTCCTCCTCGGAGGCTGTGGGATCCGGTAGGAACCTCCTCAGCGACGCGCGCTCGTCCGCGGAGAGCTGCTCCTGCCAGGTTCGGGCGGACAGCACCGAGGACATCGGGACGCTCGGATCGAGCATGGCGGCGGGAACCGTGAAGCTCAACCCGCCGCCCTCGATCCACTCCAGCGCCGTGTCCGCCGCCATCGTCTCCCGCGCGCGGCGCCCCGGAAAATGACGTTCGTCCCGTCCTCGGTGACCTCGACGTCGACACGGGAAAAGGGTTTGATTGCAGACGCGACGCCGCCGCGGCCCCGCCCCACGCCGCCGCGACCACCATGACGGACTGCGCGGAAGAGCAGGAGATGGAGGTGGAGGCTCTGCTGTCCATCCTGATGGACGACATGGCGGTCGTCACCGGCAGCGAGGCCATCGCGGGCGTCACGCACGCGCCGTGTTACCAGATCGTCGTCTCCCCGCTCGGCGACGGCGAGGAGGAGGACCCGGACGGGGACGAATCGCAGCGCGCGAGACTCGGCCTCGTGTTCTCTCACACGCCGAGCTACCCGGAGGAGCCGCCGCTGATCAAGTGCCGATCGCTCCGGGGGCTCTTCGACGCAGAGCTCGTCGCGTGCAAGTCGATGCTCGACGCGCTGGCGAAAGAATCGGTCGGCATGCCGATGATCTTCGACCTCGCGCAAGCGGCGAAGGAGTGGATGCGCGACCGCGCGGGTGTGGTGGACGTCGTCGAGGAAACCCCGGAGCAGATCCAGCGGCGGCTGGAGGAGGAGGCGGTGGCGCGACTGAGGGCGATGCGCGCGACGGGCACGCCGGTCACGGTGGACTCCTACCGCGAGTGGGTGGAAAAGTTTGACGCCGAGAGGGCGCTGAAGCGGCTGAAAGCCGGCCAGGGCGGATCGATGGACGACGACGCCGACGCCGCCGGCGGCGAGAGACGGATGACGGGGCGACGGTACTTCGAGGAGCGCACCGCGGCGCAGCTCGAGGCGGACGAGAAAGCCGAGGGCGAGGAGGAGGAGGACGACTTCGACTTTGGCGACTCGGACTTTGACGACTCGGACGAGGACCTGATCGAGTTCATGAAGGGCGGGGGCGACGGGGACGAGGACGGGGAGGAGGACGGGTATGGGGACGGGGAGGGTGGGGGCGACGATGGGGGCGACGAGTGAGCGTGGTCTGAATACCAGTCTTATCATATCATCACGGAGTCTTGGAACAACCCGCGTACCGAAAATTCCTCGACCGTCGAGCTTCAAACGTTGGTTGGATCCACCCTTCCGACGCGAACGAACGCGTCCACCCACAACACCCCGCGCGGGTCGCGAGGAAGGGAGACGCGGGGCGCCGCGCGTCGACGACGCCGCGCTCGACGATGCGAACCCGACGATCGCTCGCGTCGCGATCGTTCGTCGCGAGCGTCGCGACGACGACGACGACGGCGACGACGCTCCTCTGCCTCGTCGGTTTGTTGCGGATCCCGCGCGTCGGGGCGACCGATCAACTCGGCGTGACGCCCTACGCGCACGCCGCGAGGGCGGCGCTGGACCGCGCCGCGGACGAGGACCCGCTCGCCAAGGGCGACTCCTACGCGTCCCTCTCCGAGTCTCACAAGGACGTCTTCAGGAGGCACAGCTCGACGCGAACGCTCGAGGAGAAGACGGAGGCTCTCGAAGCGCCGATCGTGCGGCACGCGACGGTGGAGGTGCGGCTGGTGGGGTTCGACGGCGACGGCGTCGCGGAGGTGAGGCTGACCGAGCGCGACTTCGCGCCCTACCTCGACGCCC
Source organism: Micromonas commoda (assembly GCF_000090985.2). Lineage (NCBI taxonomy): Eukaryota > Viridiplantae > Chlorophyta > Mamiellophyceae > Mamiellales > Mamiellaceae > Micromonas > Micromonas commoda. The sequence goes on from NC_013041.1 coordinate 348,451, forward strand.
TCCGCGCGGACGTCCCGCACGTCTCCCTCACGTCGCCCGACGACGACGACGACGACGACGACGACGACGACGACGACGGCCGGATCCCGCCCGGTCCAATCACCACCAGGTTCCGATTCCACGTCACCCGCGCGTCCCGACGGCTGTGCGCCGAAATCGCCGCCGCCGTCGACGACGCGCTCGAACGCGCGGACGCGACGCGCGGTGCCCTGGCGTCTATAACCGTGGAATCCTCGGCGGTGACGGCGATACCGCACGACGTCGTCGACGCGTTGATCGCCGCCGATCACGCGAAAGCCGCGGCGAGTTCGTCCTACGTCATCTACATCCTCAACCCCGCGCCCAAGGCGTACGCATCGCGCAAATACGCATACTCGTACGACAGCGCGGTGGGTCGCCCTCCCGGGTCCACTGGTGGGTCGGGCACGAGCACCTCGGGTTGCGTCGGCCAGCTGTGGACCGGCGATTCAAACGGCTCGATCGGTTCAAACAACGGCCGGTACGCGTGGTTTGACCTCACCGCGGGTCCGACGTCGTACGGCCCGTCCGATGGCGGCGAAGGGGCGACGCACGCGCTCCCGCGGGTTCACGCCGCGCACCGGAGACGACCGGACCAGCTCGCCGTCGCCGTCGCGGGGTTGTTGCGGCGCGCGGCGAATCATCTCCTGGCGCCGCCCGCGGCGCACGCGGTGGCGCCGAAGGTTTGGCGGTCGACGACGGTGAAGATTGTGCGGGTGACGGACACGCCGCGGGGCAACGACGGCCGGGTGCCGCCCCTCGGGATCAGGGAGATCGAGTCCGCGCTGAGGAAGGCGGCGGGGGCGTGGGAGGGCGGTGAAGTCGGCGGGGGTGCCGAGGGTGCCGAGGGTGCCGAGGGATCGGCGCCGGCGGTGCACGTGACCGAGACGGAAGTCGGCGTCGGCTCGTGTTCGCTGTGCGTGGCGGCGATGCACCGGGCTCTGAAGGCGACCGCGCGTTCGTCCACACCGGGTTCTTCGTCCGACCGCGGCGCGAACGGCGGGGACGGCGGCGGCGCCACGTACGCCGGCGCCGAGGAGGACGGAAACGGCGGGCGGGTGCTCAACCTGGACGTCGGCCGACCCGCGGGGGGCACGCACAGGGAATTTCTCGACGCCGCCGAGTTGCGGTACTGGCTGAGGGAGTTTCGATCGCGAATCGCGGAAGAGATCGAGATGGACCTCGGCGACGCGAACACGGGGGACGACGGCGACGGGGTACGGGTGATTCCCGTGTTTTTGTTCGACTTGGCGCGCACGGAGGCGCTGCTCCTCGACGGGCGCGATTCGGCCGTCGCGTATCCGGATATGGCGATCGCCGTGCGAACCAAGTCGCCGACGCGAATCTCGCCGAACGGGTTTCAGTGCCAAAACCTTCCCGTGCTCGTCGAGCCCGCGGACGTGCACAGGGCGCTGCTCGGCGCGGTGTTGAGCGCCGGCTGGGGCGTCGCTCCCACGCACCTGACCTGGAGCGAGTCACGCGGGGCGGCGGCGAGGGATCACGCGTTTGACGTCGGAAACTCGCCCTTTGGCGAGTTATCACTCGTCGGGCGCAAGGGTCAAATATCGTTCGCGGCTTCCGACGCGGCGAAGCGGCACGCGATCCTCGCCATCGTCGCGGAGACCCGGCACAGGGCGTCGCGGGTCCTAGCCGCGCTCGCGCGTTCCAGGGACGGGCAGGGCGCGATGACGCCGACCGCCGGGCTCGAGTTCGACGGCCGCTGGGCGTCGATGCGGCGCAAGCACGAGCGCGCGCTCGCCGCGGAGGCGATGCACGATCATAAACGCGCGCGTCACTTCGCGATGAGCGCGAACGTGGACCTGGAGGCGTTGACGAAGCTTGTGCTGGACGCGGGAAAGAAGCTCGAGGCGAGGCTCGAGTGTTTCGAGGAGGCGAAGGGATCGGAGGGTTTGGTTTGGCGCGTCTTGTCCGCGTTTGCAGTGTTCGCGACGGCGTACTTCAAGGGGAAGGACGCGTTGGGGCGCTGGTGGAACGTCAAGGTGGCGAAACAGTTTTAGCTCTCACTTTAATAACGGTCTAAGCTCGTCTCGCCGCTCCCGCCTATCAGGTGCGATTTCAAAAATAAGCCAAACGGTTCGTCTCAAGCGCCGGCATCCGCGACGGAGTCGTCCGCCTCCGGAACCGTCTTGGTGTTCTCCGCCAAACCCAGCATCTCCGAGTCGAAGAACACCTCGGGGTTGACCGTCACCTTCGGCGCCGCCTTGTCCCCGTCCCTCTCCGCCAGCAGCCCGCCGCCGTTCCTCGATCGCAGCCTGTTCCTCCTGTAGTACTCGTGCGTCTTCAGTATGGTCGCTCGGGTCACGAGTCCCTCCATCCGCCACTGCCTGCGGGGCTCGTCGTAGTTTGCCACGACCGGTATGCACCCCTCGCCCTGCTCCACCAGGATCCGCTCGCACTCGCTCACCGGCGTGTTCGGGGTGACGGCGCTTCGAAGCTTCATGTACCCGCTCACCGGTCTGTCCAGCTGGCCTTTGATCGTCGCCACGTCCACCTCGGTGACCGACACCACGCCCACGAGTATCCCCTCGCCCGATATCACCGGGCACGCTCGGTGGTCGTGAACGTCCAGAAACTCGCCAACCTCCGCCATGGTCATCTCCGGCGTCGCCGCCACCACGTGTCGCGAGTGCCTCATCACGTCCCGAGCCTTGCGCTCGGGCGGGACCTGCTCGACGCACACGCGTCGCACCAGCTCGTCGAGGATTCCCTCCACGTCGCCGCTCGCGCGAAACGCCTCGAGCGAACTCGACGAAGAAATCTCCTGATCCATCCGGAACGCCGCGGACGCCGCCTTGGGGTGCCCGCCGCCGTTGAGGTGCGTTTTGAGCAACGCGCCGAGGTCGACCGTCTTGACCGGTTTGGCGCGGCCGATGACGCTGACGTGCCTGTACGGGTTCTTCTTGCCGTGCACGTAGGAAACCGCCATGAAGAGCACGTCCGAATCCGTCAGGTCCAAAACCTCCTTGGCGCACGTCGCCATGCCCGGCGAGTACTCCTCGCACTCCACGTGGACCCTTGACACGGTGATCCCCTCCACCGTCGTCTTTACCACGTCCGTCATGCCCCGCGCGATCACCTCTCGTTGCTCTGCGGTTAAACTCGGGTTCACGTACTCAGCCAACACTTTCTGACTGGCGCCCATGCGGAGGCAATACGCGAGGGCGTCGGCGTCCCGCGGCGTGGTCGCCTCGAATGTGAGCGACCCGGTGTCGGTGTGTATTCCCAGCGCGAGCAGCGTCGCGTCCTCCTCGGTTATCGGCACGTTTTCGTTCTCGAGCATCTCCGCGACGATGGTGGCTGTGGCTCCGACGTCCTCGACGATGAGCTCCGTGGCGTCGATGTCCGAGGTGGCGAGGAGGTGATGGTCCAGCACCACCACCTCCTTCGCGGCGTCCAGCCACTTGTCGCAGTCTCCGATCCTGTCTCGGCGCTGCGCGTCCACCACCGCGGCCCAGGCTAACGCACCCGCCTCGACGACTCTCTTCTCCTTGATGGGGAACTTGTTCTTGTGCAGCGCGAGATAGTGCGAGACGCCGGGGGAGGCGCCCCTCGGGAGGACGACGAACGTGCAGTTCGCGCCCAGGCGCGCGTTGCGAAGCTTGGCGAGGCCGACAGCGGAGGAGAGCGTGTCAAAGTCGGCGCTGACGTGCGTCAGGACGACGCCCAGAGGCGCGCCTGGGTCCGCGGCTCCCATGATGGACCGAGCCAGGTTGTTGGAGGGCGCGTCGTCGTCCTCTCCCTCGAGGTGCGTCTCGTCCTCGTCGTGGCTGCCGCTCATGGCCTCGATGCGCCTCGCGTGGACGCGAGGGACGATGCGAGATCGCCGCCTGGACGACGACGACCCGTCCGCGCCCTCGACGTCGTCTCGACCGCTCGTCGACGCCTGGCATCGGACGCGGCCGTTGAACGACCGGTTGATGACCGCGGCGCGATGATGGACCGCGATGGAACGAAGGGCCGAGCGCGCGACGGCGCTCGGAGGCGCGCGCGTCCTCGCGATATCCGTCGCGAGCATCCGCGGGAAGATCGACCACCCCGGCGCGGCTACCACTGGCGGCCGTCCCGAGGTCGCTAAACCCTTTCAAACCGATGAGTCGCGGAAGCCTTTTTTTCCCGCCCGCTTTCGCGATTTGGCAACGCGATCCGAGTCAGACTGGGGTCGGCAGTCTGTCGATTCGTCCCGTCCTTGGCCCGTCCATTTTTCTGCCTCCTATGGGCTTTTACCCTGCCGTACCTCCCACCGACTCCCGACAGAGGGCACCTACGGCACCCAAAGGGATTGCAGCCCCCGAGTTGCCCAGATTTTGGGCCGTGCAGACGAGATAAAGAAAGCCGCAAGAACAGACGCGGGGGCCACTCCGATCGAGTGTCTCGGCGCTCGTCGGCTGTGCGTCGTAAGAAAAAGGGCGTAACGATGACCGTTCCCAGCAACGTCCTCCTCCAGAGGTACGCGTCGGCCTTCCGAATTCCCTTCCGATACGCCCCGCGGCGCGTGCCGAGACGCGTCGGCACATTCGGCTAACGTCTCTATCGCGACCGTCATCTTGTTTTATTGCTCGCATCCGCGGAGGGGAAGCGGGCGTCTGCCCGCGCGTCCCAATCCCAATCGTCGCGACGCTCGCACGCGCACGATCGGTGCTGACGACGACCCTTTTCCACATCGTCCCCGTCGATCCTCGCAGCTTCCGCTCCGTGCTGGACTCGCCGGGCATGAGCGTCTCGCACGCGCGCAGGGGCCGCTCCATCGCGACGGGCTTCGCGCACCCCGCAGACTCCGCCTTCGTCGCCTCCGCCGCGGTCGAGCCCCAGTCCGCGCTCGTCCGCTCCGCCAAGGACGTCTTCGCCGGCACGTGCGGCGGCATCACCGTCACCCTCGTCGGCCACCCGTTCGACACCGTCAAGGTGCTCCTGCAGACGCAGTCGGCGACGAACCCGGCGTACAAAGGCCCGCTGGACGCGGCGTCGAAAGTGGTAAAGTCCGAGGGTTTCAAGGGCCTGTACAAGGGCGTCACGTCGCCGCTCGCGGGGCAGATGTTCTTCCGCGCCACCCTGTTCTTTGGGTACGCGCGGGCGAAGGAGATCGTCGGCGTCTCCCCGGACGATCCGATGTCCTACGCGAAGGCGGGTCTGCTCGCGTGGATGGCTGGTTCGTTTTTCGAGTCCCCCATCGACCTGTTCAAGTCTCAGTGGCAGACGCAGATCGTCCAGGCGAAGCAGAACCCGAACTACGTCCCGCCGTACAAGACCGTCGGCGAGTGCGTCAGGGCATCGATCAAGCACAACGGGATTCGGGGGCCCTACCAGGCGTTCGGCGCGACGCTGATCCGCAACCTCCCCGCGGGTGCCATCTACTTCGGCGTGTTCGAGAACACCAAGAACTACTTCGCGGCGAAGCACGAGGACGGCAAGCCGCGGGACTGGGAGATCATGTTCGCGGGCGGCCTCGGCGGGTTCTTCTACTGGTCCCTGTTCTACCCCGTCGACGTCATCAAGAGCGCGATGATGACGGATTCCATCAACAAGGCTGAGCGAAAGTACAGCGGCTTCCTCGACGCCGGGTCCCAGCTGTACAAACAGGGCGGCGTGAGGAGGCTCTACGCGGGTTTGGTGCCGTGCCTGCTGCGCGCGTCGCCGGCGAACGCGGGAATGCTCTTCGTGGTGGACAAGGTCAAGCAGCTCCTCGGATGAGGCGCCGCGTGCGCGGGGTTCCGCTCGATCCGGAGACCCTCGGGGTGGGATACTATTCATTCATTGGCGAGAATGTCGTCGCGTGTTGCTAAACAGGGTTATTACGTCGCGTGCCGAACGCGGTCAGAGCTCGAACTTTTCGGGTCCCCCCACGAGCATCCCGTCCATATCCGCGTAAATCCAATCCCCCGGTCGCACCGTCACGCCCGCGAACGTCACGGGCACCTCGCGCATGCCCGGGTCGCGCTTGCTGCTCTTCACCGGGTGCGGCGCAATCGCCTTGACCCCGAGGCGCATCTTGCCGATGTCCTCGCTGTCCCGTAGGCACCCGTTGATGACGATGCCCGCCCACCCGTTGCTCACGGCCATGCCCGCGAGGTTATCGCCCAGCAGAGCGCATCGCATGCTGCCTCCCCCGTCCACGACGAGCACCCGCCCGTTCCCCGGCTCGCCCAGAGCCTCGCGGACCAGGGGATTATTCTCGTAGCACTTGACGGTGGACGCCGGGCCGGAGAAGCGCGTGACGCCGCCGAAGTCGCGGAAGTACCCGGCGTCCGCGACCTGCATCTTACGCGGGACAGTGACGTCCAGGGGGTCGGGGTAGTGGACGTCGGTGTACTCGCACGTCCCCGCACGGGAGGCGTCGTATCCGTGCATCGGGTCCGCGCACATGGCGCGCCGGAAGGCGAGGATGGGACGCGCGGAGAAGGACGCCTCGACGGCGCTCGAGGACGAGGAGGAGGATGAGGAGGCGAGGACTCGAGAGGAGGAGGCGAACCGCGCGAGCGCGGCCGCTCGTCTCAAACCGGAATAGAACATGCCCTCGTGTACTGGTACCGCGCGTCTCGCTCTGGGGAGTTTGGGTATTCGAAGCCGTGGCCACGCTTTTGGTTGAAAGTATTTAAGATTAACCGGCGGGCTGGAACCTCTGCGCCCCCGCCCCGACGTGCAACAGATTAAATCGCGCCAGCGCATCTTCCAGCCCATCCGCGCCGACGTACCCCTCGCACTCGAACCCGTCGAACTCGGGCACGCGCTCCTCCCCGGGCTTGACCACCCCGGCTTGACGCAAACACATCACCGTCGATTTTCGCTCTTTGCAACGAGCGCCTTTCGCGTCCACGTCGACAAACTCCGTGCGCAGCCTCGTCAGGAACGACCGCACGTCGTCGCCAGCGCCGCCGAGCACCACGTACACCCCCTCGACCCGACCCCCGGACGGCGGACCCTCGCGACCTACTTCCGAACCCTTCGGAACCTCTCCGGATGATTTGGGCAACTCGTAGAAGACTCGAGCGTCGACGCCCAGCTCCCGCGACCACCGACGCAGCGTCTTCGTGTACCCCTTGCTGTCGTTCATGTGGTCTATGCGCACCACCGCGTGCGCGTGTCCCTCGTCGCCGTTGGGTCCTGGGTTCGATTCCGCCGCTCGCCGCCGCGCCTCGTCATCCGCCGCCGCTTCAACCGCCGATAGATCCGATACCGCCTGCGCCAGCTCGGAGAGGCACTCGAAGCCGTCCGGGGCTGCCCTCACGGTTCGCTCGGACGCGAGCGACTGCAGCTCGCGCAGGACGCGCGTGATGGCGTCGCGGGACAGGTGCGTCGCGGAGAGCTCCAGCGCGGGGGCCTCCGCGGCGGGGTAGTTGGTCGGCAACGACGCCACGAGCGTGACGGTGCCTCGCTCGGGGCAGGGATCGGGACCGGACCCGCCGGGCTCGGCGGGCTCGTCTCCGCCGCTCGCCGACGGGACCGAGAGGGTGAGCGACACTCGGAGAGGCGCCGAGACGGCGCGTACGGAGAGCGCCGCCGCGACGGAGTCCCCGGACGCCTCCCACGCGTCCACCGCCGCGCGTAGCTCGCGCTCGACGTCCGGATTCACCACCTCGAACGACGATCTGTCCCCGGCGTCGCCAGCCATCGGTCCGTACATGGCGGCGAGACACTCGCACTCCATCAGCCTGCGCTGCGCGAGCTCCGCGGCGCAGACGGAAGGGGGTTGCGCGCTCGCCGACGACATGGCCGGCGTCGACTCGAAAGCTCGCGAACTCTCGTCTGAGGAGTGGGCACCGTCACACCTGAGAGTACTTGTAGGGTTGTGAAAACGATGGACATCCGGACGTCGACGCACTGGAGAGGACGCGCGGTGAGTGGACGATGACACGCTCGATCGCGGTCGGCGCGGCGCGGGCGTTCCCGGCCGGGACTGCGACCCGCGCGGACGCATCGCCGTTCCGCGGCCGCCATCGGAGGCTCGCCCGAGGCGAACGCCGACGCCCCCTACCGACGACGACGAAGGCGCTGGCGCGCCCCCGCATCGCGGAGGAAGCGGCGGGCGACGGCGACGACGCCGCGCGGCTGGCGCGCGAGCTGGAGGCGATGGTCGAGTCGACGCGAGCCGCCGGTGCGGGCGCGCGGATACACGTCGTCGCCTTCTCCGGCGGCGTCGACTCCTCGCTCGTCGCGCACGTCGTCCACCGCGCGTTCGGCGCGGGCGACGACGACGACGACCGATCCGACGCGTCACCGCGATGCGTCGCCGCGATCGGCGTGTCGCCCTCGCTGCCCCAGTCGCAACTCCAGATCGCGCGCGACGTCGCCCGACACATCGGAATCCCCCTGTGGGAGCTGCGCACGAACGAGGGCGACGTTCCAGAGTACGTGGCCAACGACGGCGAGTCGTGCGCGCACTGCAAAAACACGCTCTACTCCACCCTGCGAGCCGTCGCCGCCGCCGCCGCCGCCGCCGACGCCGAAGCGGCTCCATCCGACGTGGCTCCATCCGCCGAGCAACACGTGGTCCTGTACAACGGCACAAACGCGGACGACCTCAAGGACCCGACGCGGCTCGGCATCCTCGCCGCGGCGCACCACCGCGTGGAGTCTCCCGCGTGCCACCTGGACAAAACGCGAGTGCGGCGTTTAGCTCGAGCCGCGGGTTTACCAAACTGGAACCTCGCCGCCGCGCCGTGCCTCCGCTCCCGGCTCGCCCCAGGGGTCCACGCGACGCCCGAGCAGCTGGGCGCGGTGGAGGCGGCGGAGGCGGCGGTTCGCGTCGCGCTGAACGTGGGGCCGACGGAGAACATGCGGGTGCGGGTGATGAGCCGCGCGGGCGACTTGGCGTTGGCGACGCTGGAGCTGGACGCGTCGCGCGTTCAGGAGGTGGCGGTGGGCGGCGACGCGTTCGACGTCGTCTCCGCGGAGCTCGGCAAGCGCGGGATGTGGCTGTCGGACGTGCGCGCCTTCGAATCCGGGTCGGTGGCGAAGCGTTCCAGCTTCGCGGAGGAGGAGGAGGAGGACGACGGAGATGCAATTGCGTGGTCTTCGCTGTTCCTCGGGTTTGCCCCTTCCGTCGCCTCGTTCGGTGCCGCCCCGGGGCCGCTCGAGCGGTGGGACGCGGAGCAGTGCGAGATCGCGCTGGCGGGAGGGGACGCGTTCGTGGTGTCGTTCGGCACGACGTGGTGCGGACCGTGTCACGTGCTGGAGCCCGAGCTGGAGACGCTGGCGAAGTTAACGTGGGAGTTTGACGACTCGATCGCTGTGGCCAAGGTGGACGCGGAGGCTTCCCCGGCGGAGACGGCGTTGGCGGGAAGGCTCGGCGTGGACGCGTACCCGACGACGGTTTGGATGCGGCACGGGCGGGAGGCGCACAGGGTCGAGGGCGCGCTACCCGCCGCCGCGCTGGTGCAGCTCACCGCTTCGATCCTCATGGATGACGAAGTCGCGGAGGTGGCGCGAGCGACGCGTCCGGAGCTGTTCGCGCCGGTGCCCCTGGAGCCCTTCTGATAGATGTCACACATACAGATTTCTTCGTTACAAACAAACGCGGTAAGATTAACTCGATACAAGTGCGATGCGGCCGCGATTGTGCACGGTCATCTGCGCGCGAGCGTCCTGCACGCGCGAAGCGCCGCGGCGACGCATCTCGGGTCTCTCGTCATCGTCAGATCTCCGCCTCCGGACGCGGCACCCCCCACGCCGCCCGGCGCTCGTCTCGATGCGAGCGCGTCACCGGTCGCCACCGCGGCGGCCCACGCGCCGCCCACGGACGCGATCGTCGCGGTCGACATCGACCTGCCCCCGCCGGCGCCCCGCTCTCGGCGCCCCCCTCTCGGCGCCCCTCGCGCGGTGCCGTCTCTGTCTTCGGGGTCGATCTTGGGGAACAACTTGGTGGGCCCCGCCTCCTCCTTCATCCGCTCGTCGTAGTACGCCTTGTACATCTGCGAGATGTTGTGCTGGACGAGGGTCAGGACGGCGGCGGCCGCGGCGATGCGCGCGACGACGCCCCACATATCTCAGCGCGACGCGAGTTGATTTGTGAGAGGACGCGACGGACCAGTTTTGACGCGCTAAAATAAAGCAAGGTTTCGCAGACGTGTGCTTTCGCGCTTGACTCCAGTCTCGAACTTTTGGCAAGTAATCGTTATTTGTTTATGCCTGGTCGCCATACATTTAGGAAACACGCAAACGGCAAATCTGATTTGTCGTCTAATCGGGATGTCGGTCCCTGGCGGAAAAGCGCTTGCTTCTTTGGTTCTATTCTTCTTTGGAGCCGTAGAAGCCGACGACCCACTGCGTCCGTCGCACCCCCGTTCGCGGCGTCTTCCGACAGCCCGCGAGCATGAGGGGCCACGACGACGTGAGGAATGTCTACTGGGAGAAGGTGCGCATCCAGACCCGATCGACTACTCGCGGATCCCGACCCTTCGCGCGCGCGCCGCGCTGAGTCACGCGGAAATGCCTCCAATTTTTGCGCCCCTTCGGGAAAGCGTATCGATCGATTCCGCGTGGCCGACGCGACCCTGACCGCGCGCGATCCGTCCCTTCCCCCGACCCTTCGTTCACAGGACGGCCGCTCCAGCGATGAAGAGGACGACACGCGGGTGCGGCTCCCCGGCGGTACCCCCTACCGCGTCGAGGATCACCCCGTCGACAGCGCGCGCTCCAACCCCGGCGGGCCCCCGCCGTTGCGGTCGCGCGTCGCCTTCGCGTCCGAGGGCGCCGACTCCGCCCCGGGGCTCAACGACAGGCTGGACAGGGACTACGTCAGCTCCAAGCCCATGGAGGAGGCCAAGGAGAAGGAGCACGAGGTGAAGAAGAGCGTCAACCGCAAGTCCCTCGCCGAGCGCTTCTCGCACATGCAGGTGGCGGGCACCGAGGACGCCATGGCGAGACACGCGGAGAAGCGGTACGCGGCGCAGTCCGAGAGATTCCGGAAGAAGAAGAGGGGAGACGAGGGGTACAACAGCGACGAAGACGCCTTCTACGACTGGGAGCTGTACGATAAGAAGAAGAGCGTCGGGGCGGCGAGGAACGCGTGGGACAAGGACGGTAACCCGCTCGCGGTGATCAAAGGCCGCCGGCTCACCCTCGCCGAGCGGCTCGACTCGGGCGGGATCATCGAACCCGACGGGGATTTCTCCAGGCAGTGGGACGTGATCACCGCCGTGCTGCTGGTGTTCGTCGCGGTGGTGACGCCGTTCGAGCTCGGGTTTTTGACGACGCGAATCGACACGACGCCGGGCCTCATCCTGTTCATCGTCAACAGGGTGGTGGATTTTCTGTTCATCGTCGACATCGTGATTCAGGCCAACACCGCGTTCATCGACAACCGCGGGCGCAAGGTGTACTCGAGACGCAAGATCCTTCGGCACTACGCCAGGACGTGGATGTTCGTGGACGTCGTATCCGTGATCCCTTACGACACCATCAACGTCATCCTGAGCCAGGGGAGCTCGGACCCAGACGACTCGAGCTTCAAGGCGGTTCGCATCATTCGTCTGCTGAGGCTGCTGAAGCTCCTGCGCATCCTCCGCGGCATGCGCATCTTTAAGCGGTGGGAGGCGCGCTTGACGCTGAACTACGCCATGCTGTCCCTGCAGAAGTACTTCCTCACCCTCTTACTCGCGGCGCACTGGATCGGATGCACGCTGTTCTTGGTGCATCACATCCTCGAGCTGGACTGCAGGGACGACCCGAACAAGATCGACAGGTGCACCTTTCTCTATTACTACATGGACGGTAAGCTCGTGGACGCGGACCCGGCGGGGAAGTACCTGCTGTCGGTATACTTCGCCTCCGGCGAGCTCATGGGGACGCCGTTCGGAGACTTGATCCCGGTAAGGCCCGAGGAGCGATTATACTTCACCATCTGCCACCTCACCGCGGGTTTCGTCAACGCGTACCTGGTGGGCGGGATGGTCGCGGCGATCACGGCGCTGAACGCGAGAAACCAGAGCTTCTACAACAGCATGGACATTCTGAACCGTTTCTTGACTGAGAAACGGCTCAACGCGCGGAACCCACGCCTGTGCGAGCGGCTCAGGTCGTATTACATCTTCAGGCACAACGAGGGGGACGGCGACGGGTGGAAGGACATCGTGCTTCGAACCTCGCGCGAGATGCAGGGCGAGGTTGTTCAGGAGCTCCACAGCGACTGGCTCAGGCGCGTGCACTACTTCAGCGGCGTCGACGTGGAAGGGAACGAGTGGGAGGTGGACGACGACTTCAAGCTGCAGCTGTCGCTGTCCATGTCCGTCGAGGTGGTGGCTCCGATGGAGACGGTGTTCAAGGAGGACTCTCCCATCGACCAGCTCTACGTCATTCAGCAGGGCGTGGTCGGATGCAAGGGACACGTCCTGAAAAAGGGCGACCCCTTCGGCGAGGACGTCCTCGTGTACTACTCCCCGGAGGTTCTCGACGAGCAGGAGTTTCGAACGAGGTACGGCGCGAGGTGGGTGTGCCGACCCAACGGCCGCGGGTACCGAGCCACCGCAATGACAAACGTCTTACTGCTCGCGTTCCCCGGCGACGCCATCCACGAGTTACTGGACAGGCCAAAGTACGAGTACATCAAGCGCCAGGTGAGGCGCAAGATGTTCGTGTGGCAGGTGCGGCACGTGATGCTCACGATGTACCGCGCGCTGAAGGAGGCTGTGGCGGCGGACACCTACGCGGACGGCATGCAGGTGCTGCTGCAGCAGTACGGCTTCGAGATGATGCAAAACGTGCCGACGATTAACGAGCGGTACATGATCATGCGCGAGGCCAAGGGCGACGACGAGGTCAAGGTCATGCGCCTGTTCCGCAAGATGTGGAACCGCAAGAGGTTCATCGCCGCCGTCGAGGGTTTGGTCCGCAAGCGCAGACGCGAGCGCGCCCTCGTCGAAGTTCGCGACGAGCTCAGGCTTAACGTGCTCAAACCCGTCGGCGCGGAAACGTACGCCAACGCGCTCGTCGCTCAGGGCGTCACCACGCGAACCGTGCGGGACTTCAGCGCGATGGAGCTGGTGACGAGCGGCCTCCCCGTGGTGCTCGCCAAGCGCGTGTACAAGGCGGCGCGCAACCTCCCGGAGACGGACGTGAGCCACGTCGGCGCCGACGGCGTGGCGGTGGATTCGAGATTCGTCGCGGGCAAAGGGTGCGTCGCCGAGTTGGAGAGGCTGGACGCGGAGGCGAAGAAGAAGAAGCGCGAGCTCATGCGCTCGTTGCTGTACGCGGACGAGAACGACGACGACGACGATGACGACGACGACGACGACGGGGACGGGAGGCCCCCGCCGGCGCCGCCGCAGATGCCGCCGCCGGCGGTGCCCGGGGGACCGATGCACGGCGGCCGATCGCTCTTGGCGCAACACCGCCTGGGGGGAAGCGGAAGCGGCAGCGGGAGGAGCACCCCCCGCTCCATCTCTCGGGCATCGTCCAGCAACCAGCTGTACGGACCGGCGGGGTGAGCGATGGGACGATTTAGACGTAGCGACAAGTGTGAAGGATGGACCAATCGGAAGCAGCGGCGCGCTCGTGCTCGAAAACCGTGCCCGTCCTGTCGGTCTCCCGTTAATATTTGTATGACCTCCAGCCTGGCAGCCTGGCCCTCGCGAGTGTCCGTGGCGGCGACTGAGAGAGGAGGAGATGAAATCCCTCACGCGGAGCGGCTCGAATGGTCACTGCACGCGCGCGCACCGCGATCGTCCGATCGCGTCGGGACTTCGCGTCCACCCTCGCGCGCTCTCGGTGATACCGCGCGTCTCGTCCGACTCCCGAGTCGCTCGTCGTCGCGACCCGCGCGTCCGAAACAAGGCGTCAGCGGGCACCAGATCCGCACGAGCGCGCCGGTGATCTTTTCCGCGCGTGAGAAGCGATGGGGGGCTCGACGCTGGAGGTCACGAACCTCCCGCCGGACATCAACGACGCGGACTTCCACCACCTCTTCTCCCTGAGCGGATGCCTCGGCAGCAGGCTGGAGCGCGACGGCGGCGGAAGGTGCGCACCGGCCGACGATCTCACCCCGAACACGGCTCCGCGCCTCCAAACGTCACTCTCTCCCGCAATTCCGATCCCTTTCCCACCGCACGCGCGCGCGTCTCGCCTGAACATCCCGACCTCGCGCCCCGCCTTTTCGATCGACAGGCCCGTTGGTTACCTCAGCTTCGCGGACGAACCCGCCGCGATGACCGCGCGCAACTACTACAACGACACCACGAGCTACAGGCTCGAAGTGATGATCAACCAGCCCAACAGGGGCCCGCCGCCCAATCAGGCGCCGGTTGACGAAGACCGCGGCGGCAAACGGATGCGAAACGACGGCGGATACGACGGCGGCGGATTCGGGTACCAGGCCGGTCCGCCCGGGCCAGGGCCGGGAAGCATGCCTCCGCGGGGCGGCGGCGGCGGCGGCGGCGGCGGCAATTGGGGATCCACCGACAACTACGGCGGCGGCCCGATGCGCGGCGGCCCGCCCCCTCCGATGCCGATGGGCGGCCCGCCCCCTCCGATGGGACACGGCCCGGGCGGCGGGTACGGTCCGGGTCCCCGGGGCGGACCGGGCGGGCCGCCGGGATCGGGGATGATGGGCCCCGGCGGGCCGGGGATGATGGCGCCGCTCCCGCCGATGCCGGGGCCGCCGCCGCCGATGCGAGGCGGTCCGATGGGCCCTCCCCGCGGCGGGCCGCCTCCCCCGCGGCTCCCGGACAACGCGTCGCCGACGCTGCACATCAGTGGCGTGCCGAAGGACGCGACGGTTCGCGAGATTTGCCACATCTTTCGGCCCTTCGACGGGTTTCAGTCGGCCAGGCTGGTGCCCAGCAAGGACCCGGAGCGGGGTCCGCTGTGCTTCGCGGAGTTCACCAACCCCGAGCTCGCGTTCGTGGCGCTCGAGACGCTGGAGGGGTACCTGATCGACAGGGACGATCCGGACTCCTCCGCGCTGCACATCGCCTTCGCCAAGAACAAGCCCAGCGGCAGGATGGCGAGAAAATGATTGATCTTGGCGAGGCGATGAGCGGGAGAGGAGAAGCGCTCGTGTTTCGTTGGCATTCAGCTATTATTAAACGCTTTCAGCATGTTCTATGCGGCTATTATGTGCATTTGTGCAAATGTCTTTCTCTCTCTCTCTCTCCCCCCGATTTGATAGTAGTGTATAGATGAATAGTTTGGAGCGCCGCGGCGTCGTTTGGCACGTTGGGCGTTCCAGTCTCGTTCCGAGGGCGCTTCTTACTTGGCGTCGGCGGTGGCCTTGTCGCCCATCTTGAAGTCGGCGGACTCGACGTCGCGCGCGGAACCGACGCCGAACTTGACGGAGATGTCCACGGACGGCCTGAGCGCGCAGCAGTTGGCGATGGCGATGTGCGCGGGGTTGTTGAGGAACTTGCTCTCAATCTCCTTGTCGACGGCGGCGCCCTGGTCGACGGCGACGTACGCCTGCTGCTCGAGGTTGTAGTCGAAGCGAGGCGCCCACTTGCGCGAGCCGAGGCGCGCGGTGTAGGAGCAGTTGTCCACCATGAACGCGACGCCGCGGGCGTGCATGTAGGGGTTGAGGGAATCGACAGCCTCGATGACGGACTCGTTGCAAACCTCGGAGAAGGAGTGGCCCTTCTCGCGGAGGGTGTCAATCTGCGCCATCATGCAGGCGCAGTAGACGCCCGCGGTGAAGGAGTTGAGGGGAATGTCCTCCTCGACGCGCTCGGCGCGAACCTTCTCACCAACCTTCCACATCGCGGAGGTGCCAACCTTGCCCATGGGGAAGGTGTCGAAGCGCTCGCACGCCATGACCACGGAGCGAATCTCGTTGGTGGACTGAACCTCCTCGTAGCACTCGTAGAGGATGTCCTTGCAGGGCATGTAGGAGGCGGAGTATGCCTTCATGAACTCAGCCTTGTCGGACACAGCCTCGTAGACCGCCTTGATGCCCTTGGTGGAGATGGTCTTGGTGATGGGACCGGTGATGCACTCCACGGTGTTCTTGAACGCGTCCTCCTCGGACATGCCCTCCTTCACGTACCGGCGGTAGAGCGACTCCACGATGCCGTGAACGCCGCCGAGGAGAATGCCGCGCTCGCCGAAGATGTCGGAGCGGTACTCCATCTCGAGGGTGGTGGCGAAGGTGAACGGGGACCCGAGGGCGACGGACCAGCCGAGGGCGATGTCGGTGGCGTTGCCGGTGGCGTCCTGGTGCACGGCGAAGGACGCGTTGATGCCCGAGCCTCCGACGTCTTTGCCCTGCTCGTACAGCCGGCGGACGGAGGGGCCCATGCCCTTGGGGGCGACGAGGACGACGTTGATGTCCTCGCGGAAGGTCTCGCCGTCGGAAGCCATGACGCCGAGGAGGAAGCCGTGGGAGAGGCCGAGGGTGGCGCCGGGCTTCATGGCGGCGAGGATGCGCGGGTACATCTTAGCCTGCGCGGCGTCGGAGATGAGGAGCATGACGAGGTCGGACTTGGCGATGATGTCGAAGGTCTCGCCGAGGGTGCCGTCCTCCTCGGTGAAGCCGCACGCGCGGGCCTCGTCGTTGGACTTGGAGGAAGGCCTGAGACCGATGCAGATCTTGGTGTCCATGCCGGCCTCCTTGAGGGAGTCGCGGAAGTTCTGCGCCTGCGCGGGCGCCTGGGAGCCCCAGCCGATGACGCCGATGGTGTTGATGCCCTTGAGCGCCTCGGGGAGCTTCTCGAAGAGGTGGCGGCCACCGCGGACGATGTACTCGCCTTCGCCGGCGACATCGACGAGCTCCTTCTCGAACACCTTGGTGTTGATGTCGAGCTCGGGGGCGGAGGTCTTCGCGCAGACGGCAACGGAGCGGCGGGCGCCGGCTTTGTAGGGTTTGCCGGTGGCGGACTTGCGGGAAGCCGAAAGCTTGGCCGCGACGGGCGCCGCGACGAACGCGCGGGTGGCAGACATGGCAGACATTGTGCCGAGGGTGTGCGAGCAGACGAGGACGTGTGCCGCGGGTGTCGTGCGAGCGAGAGTGGCGCTCGGGTCGCGCGAATGCGGAGGGGTATTCGTCGCGCGATCGATTCGAGACCTACAACCTCAAAACGCTCCATGAACCGTCGATTTCGGGATAAAGCGGCGGCCGAGAGGATCTGTGGATAGAGAATCGGCGCACAGTCACGCAGTCTGCGTTTCGTGCGGAAATTCGCGTTGGTCTCGAAACACCACCGGCAAAATCCACAACTTTATAGCGCCGCGCGCCAACACACCCCCACGTCAGCAATCGCCTCAGAGCCTCGACGCCGCGCGCTTCCCCGCGGGCGTCACCACCACCTTCCCCACCGCCCGTCGCTCCGCGATCGTCCGAAACCCCTCGTGCGCGTCGTCCAGGCCGAACGCGTGACTCACCCGGACCCGACATCGCCCATCCGCGAGCATCGAGTAAACCTCCCTCAGCGACTTGCCCAACTCTTCCGGAGCGTGCGCCGCGTGCGAGCCCCAGTACACGCCGCGCACCGACAGGTTCTTCACCAGCGGGACGTTCATCGCGAGACGCGGGACGTCCCCGCTGGCGAACCCGATCACGAGCGCGACGCCGCCCCATTTAACGCACCGCAGTCCCTGCGCGAAACCTTCACCGCCGACGACGTCGAACATGACGTCTATTCCCCCGGGTGTGAGGGTCGCCACCGCCGCCTTGAGCCCCGCGTAATCGTCCTCGCGCGCGCCGCCTCCATTCGAGTGCAGGGTCGTGGCGTCGATGCGGTGGTCCGCGCCCGCGTCTTCGAGCGCTCGCATCTTACCGGCGCCGTTCGCGACGGCGACGACGACGGCGCCTAGCGCCTTGGCCACCTGCACCGCCGCGAGACCGACGCCGCCCGCGGCGCCCAGGACGAGCACCGTCGTCTGGCCCGGCGTGACCCGCGCGTATCGGGTGAGGGCGAGGTGCGCGGTCCCGAAGGCGACCGGGAACGCGGCCGCCTGCGCGAGGCTCACGCCCGCGGGCACCGGGAAGCACATGCGCTCGGGGATGACGCACTCCTCCGCCATCGCGCCCCCGCCCATCGTCACCCCCGCGACGCGGTCGCCCACCTTGAGTCCGCGGACGTCGGCGCCGCACTCGGTGACGACGCCCGCGCACTCGCCGCCCGGAATGAATGGCATGTGGGGCTTCTCCTGGTACGAGCCCTGGACCATCAAGACGTCGGCGAAGTTCAGACTCGCCGCCTCGACCCTCACCTTGACCCCGTCGCGCGCGCATCTCGGCGATGGAACGTCCTCCACCCCCAACGCGCCCCCCTCGGATCGGGGTTTGGTCGGATCCCCGAGCGCCCGGCACAACACCGCCCTCATCCGCGTCCCGCTCTCGCGCGCACGGTCGCGCGGTTCGCCCCTTATCGCTCCCGCGTGGTATGACTGCCGAGCCATGAAACTCGCGCGTGTCGAACCGTTCCAAGAAAATAACAAACTATCGAGCAGAGGCGGAGGGCGCTCATGGAGGCCCTGTACGGGTCGCTGCCGGGCTTCGGCTCCGCGGCGAAGAACGATGTCGACGCTCCGATCGCGTTCTTCGACTGCATATACGTCGGAACCCCCGGCGGGGACTCGGCGTCGGGCTCTCCGAAGAGCCCAAACTCGGTGATGGCTTCAAACGGCGCCAACGGGGCAGCCCCGCGAGGAGGCGCAGCTGGGAACTCCCGGGGTTTAGGACAGAAACCCGAGTGTCTCCCGCCGCACGTGGGGCGCATCGGCGTCTACCGCAAGTTCGCGATGTTCCGCGCGGACATGTTCGACCTGGACGACACCACCGTGCTGCTGCCCCGATCGCAGGTGCGACGCGTGGACGCGAACGGCAAGTACGCCGTCTGCGTCGTCGACTGGCACGGCGCGCCGCACGAGTTCCAGCTCCCGAAGCTGTCGAAAGAGCTGTACCGCGTGTTGGTCAGGGAGTGGGCGCTCACGGAGGGGACGTTCGCGAACAAGCGCGGCGCCAGCGCGGTCAACGACCGCGTGTTGGACCCCGCCAAAGACGGCCCGCGGACGATGCTGGGCGAACTCGTAGAGGACGGCTCGCTCGCGGCGATGAAGGCCAGGGCGGACCTCGACGCGCGCCGGCGGTCGGCGCTGCGACGCATCGCGGCATCCGTCGGGCGCGGGTACGAGCGGTGCGCGAACGTGTACCGACGCGCGCGCGATGTATATCTAGAGGCGGAACGTTTTCTCTTCCCACCGGAACCGCCGCCGCCCCCGGAACTTCACACGGTGGACGTTCGAGCGAAAACGGACGCGTGCATGTTCTTAAAAATCGTCGCCGCGGAGGGGCTGCTCGCGATGGACGCGGGTGGGACGTCGGACCCGTTCGCCACCGCGCGGTGGGGCTCGCTCGAGTGCAAAACCGAGGTCGTGTACGAGACCACCAGTCCCGTTTGGGAGGAGACGTTCGTGTTCAACCTCGGAACCTCGACTTCCGACGTGATTGAAGAGGACGTTAACCTGTGTTTGTACGACTACGACCTGGCGCTGAACGATTTCCTCGGTTTTTGTCGCGTGGACCTGAGGGGTAAGAGGGTGAGTCAACGAGGCGATTGGAGCAAGGAGCCGCGTTGGTACAACGTTGGCGCGCTGCCGGCGGATTACGAGGAAAAATCGGGGTTCGACTGGGGACGGCTCAAGGACCAGTTGATGTTCTGGGAGGGTAAGCGGACGTACACCGGTCGGGTTAAGATCGCGTGCTGGGTCGGGTCGCGGACGGACCTGGAGATGCGCACGGCGGAGCACCCGCGGGCTTGGCGCGCGGTTGAGGCGTCGCGATCGGAGCCCAAGTACTACGTCGAGCCGCTCACCGCGGCGCTACACGTGACCGTGTTCCGGGCGCGCGAGATCTTGCCGATGGACGGGTCGAGGGACGATCCGGGCGGGCTCTCGGATCCGTACTGCGAGGTGACGCTGGAGCACGAGAAGACGGCGCGGTTCGAGACGGAGCAGACCCACTTCATAGACGACACGGACTCGCCGGAGTGGGACAGGAAGTTTTCCTTCGTGGTGTCTCGTCCGTACACGGCGTCGACGCTGTGGTTCAAGGTGTACGACTACGACGGCGGGTTCGATCAGCTCATCGGGACGGTGAAGATCAAGTGCGAGGACCTGGACATACACGAGGGGCTCGCCAAGCCGCCGCCGGCTAAGTGGTACACCCTGCTGGACGCTAGCGGGAAAGATAAGACCAAAGATGGCGACCCCTACGGCGACGTGCTCATACAGGCGTACATCGACGAGGAGTACCTGCACCACATGCACCTACAGAAGGTGCGGGTCAGCGACGAACCCGACCTCGGCCGGCTCGAGGTGGACGTCTTCAAGCTGCACGAGCTCGACGACGGGATCAAAGACGTCTTCGTCGTCATCAAGTACGGACCGTACTGGTCCAGGCTGCCCACGATCGAGGACGCGGACGACGCCAGGTACGACCTCCGCTCGATCTTCCCCGTCATCGACTTTCACGTCCCGGTGGTCATCGCGGCGTTCGCCGGGGTCGGGGACGCTCCGAAACTTTTGGGGAAGATCAAAGTTCCGGTAGCCGCGCTGGAGAGCAACCAGCGGTACTTCAAGGTAGTGGACATGGGAGCCGTCAACGCGGCGACGGGCGAGGTGGAGAAGGGCGGCAAGTTGGACGTGGCGCTGACGTATCGCCGCGACGCCGGGACCATCGCGAGCGGCGTGACGCTCGCGAGGCAGTACGTCAAACCCGTGTGCGACGATAAGTGGTACTATAACCCTATACCCGAGACGGAGCAGGAGAAAGTCGCGAAGCGCCACAAGGACCTGGTGATTTACCAGCTCGGCCTGAGCGAACCGCCGGTGAAGGTGAGCATCGCGAAGGAGATGCTGGACTACAACAGACACGAGTTCAACGCGAGGATGATCCAGACGTCGATCGCGCGCTTGCAGTGCGTCGCGGCTGAGGGCATCGCGATTGGCAACGCCGTCAACGACCTCCTCGGCTGGAAGCACTTCCACGTCACCGCTTCGTTGCAAACGGTGTTGTTCCTCATGATCAACTACCCTCGACTGATCATCCCGGGGATACTGATACTGATCGGGTCCATACCTCTGGCGCTCTACCCGACGAGGCGGAAACGGGCGCTCGATCAGATCAGCATGGACTACGACGTATCCGTGGGGAAGTTGCCGCCGCATTTGGACATCCTGCTCAACGGCGATTCGCTGACGAACGAAGAAGTCAAGGCGCGCGAACGCGAGCAGAAGGAGCGCGAAGCCGCGGACAAGAAGGCAGAGGAGGCGAGGCTTCGCGCGGAGAGCGAGGCCGCGGCGCAGCGCGCGGAGGAGGAGGCTGAGGCCATCGCCGCCATCTTAGCCGAGGCTGACGCCGAGAGCGAAGCCGACTCGGACGACGACGACGCGGCGCAGCAGGCGCCCAAGATGGCGGGCAGCATGAACCCCTTCGCGTCGCTCATGAAGCAGTACGAGGAGCTCACCACGATGATCGCGAGCATTCAGACCACGATGGACGACGTCGCGACGGTGTTGGAGCAGATCCTCGGGGTGTTGACGTGGAAGGAACCCAGGGTCACGTTCGTCGCCATGGCGGCGCTGGTGGGGACCGGGTTGGCGTTTTTCGCCTCACAGTTCGTGGTCGAGTGGACGATGTTCGTCGTGTGGCTGGTGGGCAAGAAAGCGATGGGCGCCACGTCGGGCGCGGCTTCCTCGGCGAGTGCCGACGCCTGGGCCAAAGTCGTCGATTTCGTCTCCGAGTGCTGGGAATACCTTTGGGATAACTACGTCGAGGGCCCCTACAACGCGGCGGCGTACACGATCACGGTGACCATGGCCACGACGACAAACTCGGTGCTGTGCGCGTGGTCGTTCGTCACGTGGACCCGCGTGTTCAAGGCGACCCGCTTCGTCGTCTCGCTGTGCGTTTTATACGAGCTTCGGCACCCCGCCGTGTTTCCAGACGCGAGGACGGAGTTTAAGAAGGCGTCCGGAACCGCCTCCGGAGACGACGCCGGCGCCATCGAGAAGGGTCGTCAACTCTCCGGCGGGGACGTCAACGACGAGGCGAACAAGGCGGCGCACGCGAACGACGGCAAGGAGATCGGAACTGGAAAAAAGGGGGATTCGGGAGATCGAAGAAAAAAGAGCGAAGCGGAGCTGGAGGCGGAGGCGGAGCGCGAACGACGGCGCGCGGCGCGGGCCAAGAAAAAAGCCGAGCGAAAGAGACAGAAGGAGATCGAGGAGGCGGCGAGGAGGGCGAGGGCAGAGGGGACGGAGGTCATAGACAACCGGCCCATCGCGCCCCTCAACGCGCTGTTTCGCATCCCGTCCAAATCCTACCGAATCCTGTAACTTTTAGCGAAACCCGCGGGGACGAAGGCGAGGATGGATTTTGTGCGACACCGAATCACGCTCTCGTTCGAAACGCGCGCTGATCCCGCGTCGAGCTATGTTGAGCTATTGAGCCGGGGCGGCGTCGTCGTCGCCCATCTGCTCGAGAAGCCTGGTCAGCATGGCCTTCTCCTCCGCGAACTGCTCGTCCTCGCGGTCGTTTTGAAAGTTGGCCAGGTACCCCATCAGCTTCTCACGGTTCTTCTTCAGGATGGCCACGACGGGCGGGGGTTTTTGCGGGTTGGCGACGAACACTTTGAACACGTGGAACGCCTCGAACTGTATGCTCCTCGCCTCGTCTCGCAGCAGGTTCATCATCAAACACAGGTTCTCGACGTCGCCGATGTATCTGAGCATCGAGGACAAGTTGGCGCGATCGAGCAACAGTTCCGACAGGAGCTTGAGCGACTGCCGCCTCGTGACGTAGTTTCCCTTCTCCAGCATCTGGTTGTACGCGCCGAAGAAGTTCTCGAAGTTCTTCTCGAGGTATTCGCTGACCAACGCCTTGTGCCTGGTGAGAATCTCGCGAAACGAAGCCGCCGCGTCTGACGCAATCTCAAACGACGCCGACTGCATGTACTCGAACATCTTGGCGAATCCCGGGCAGTAGAGAACGCGCCGGCACAACGGTTCGTACCTCGCCATCTCCCGCAGCATCGTCCCGTAGGTCAGCGCGGTGTTGTCGTTCCCCACGGTCTGATCCCCGAGCTCGCTTCCGCTGAGGCATCGCTCCACGACATCCGGCTGCGCCTCGAGGTACGCCACGAACGGGAGCCTCTCGTCGGGCTCGAGCGGGTGCCTGACGAGGGCGTTGAACACGGCGGCGGCATCCTTCCTGGATTCGAAGAAGAGCTTCGGGAGGTGGATGACGACCGCCGCGAGGAGCCCCTCGGAGGCGAACACGGCCTCGGCGAGCTGCGATTGAAGCGCGGGATCCGGCGGATTCTCGCCGTCGCCGTACATGACCGCCCTCATGTCTCCGAGGTACTTGCCGCACGATTCCTGATCTTTTTCAGCCCCCGAGTCCTTCAGGTGGTCGAGTGCATTCGCGAGTTTGAGCGCGAGCTCCTTGGGCGTGCGTTTGTGCTTCTTGAACAAGCTCGTCATCGCTGCTCCCTGTCGTCACCCGTCACCCCGTGTTCACTCCTTCCCTTTCTCTGTTTCCTCAGATCGCCTCGCAATCGACGGGGTGACACCGGCGGTTGGCTCGGGTCCACCTCTGCGGTTCGGCGGCGTAGACGACGCGACGAGCCCCGATGGGACGGTCTCGGCGCGTGTGCGAGTCTCCGAGTGCCCCTGGCGATTGATGAGGCGTCGGTTCTGGCCGGGGCGCTCTTTCTCCCTTCCGAGAAAAACGTGTTTGAAACTTGCGAGCTCCACTGCCGAGTCAACATCAAACGGCACCCGCACGTTTCCGGATCAGCGGACGTGCGCGCCGGGACGGGCATAGGAGGGGAGGGCACGGCGCGGTCTACCCGTTTCCAACATGGCACCCATCACCCTCGACATGATCCGCCGCAGGGCGGAGCACAACGAGGGCATGGTGGGCAACCTCGAGGAGATCGCGCTGCACCAGCAGGAGATCGAGAAGATCGAGGCGCTAGGCCAGATCTGCCGCCACCTCAAGATCCTCTACAT
The DNA here is from genome assembly GCF_000090985.2 of Micromonas commoda. Classification (NCBI taxonomy): domain Eukaryota; kingdom Viridiplantae; phylum Chlorophyta; class Mamiellophyceae; order Mamiellales; family Mamiellaceae; genus Micromonas; species Micromonas commoda. Next base: position 372,424 of record NC_013041.1, read on the forward strand.
GCAGAACAACCTCATCTCCAAGCTCCAGAACCTGCACAGGCTCAAGGAGCTCGAGTACCTCAACATGGCTCTCAACAACGTGACGAAGATCGAGAACCTGCAGCGATGCGAGAGCCTGCAGAAGCTGGACCTCACGATGAACTTCATCACGAAGGCGTCGCTGCTCACCGTGCACACGCTGGACGCGTGCCCAAAACTGGACGACCTGTACCTCATGGGCAACCCGTGCGCGGACTTTGGCGGGTACCGCGCCTTCGTCATCGGCACCTTACCCCAACTCAGGCGCCTGGACGGTAAGGACGTCACGCCCTCCGAGCGCATCCTGAGCAAACAGGAGCTGCCGCGGGTCACGGAGCGACTGATGAAGGAGCTCGCCGCCGACGGGGTGAACATCGAGGAGGCGTCCAGGGTATCCGACGCCAGGGACCTGGGACCGGACGAGGACGACATCGCGGAGGTGCTCGCCATGCCCGAGGACGAGAGGCCGTGGACGGCGGCGACGCGCGTCGCCGAGCAGAGGGAGTTCGCTAAACAGCGAGACGCCAACGAGGAGAGTAAACGGGAGCACAACAAGCGCCTGTTCAACCCCGACGGCACGAAGAAACACGCGCGCAGGGAGGGCTTCCCCGATCTGCCGGACGACCTGGACGACGTGAAGCAGTGCAACGAGCCGGGGCTGACGTTCAGGTTGGACGACGGCGACGACGGGAACGACGTGGTGTTGGACTGCCACGTGGGCAAGTACATGGACACGAGTCTCATCGACGTGGACGTTCAGACCCGGCTCGTTCGCGTGCTCGTCAAGGGGAAGATGCTGTGTCTGGTGCTGCCGGAGGAGGTGAAGCCGGACGCGAGCACCGCGCAGCGCTCGAAGGTGACCGGCGCGCTCGTGGTGACGATGCCGAAGGCTTTCCGAAAGCCCAAGAGGGGCGAGGAGAAAAAAGACGAGTACGTGGTCGACGGCGGCGGGGGCGTCGAGGGTTCGAAAGGCCAGGTCGGCGGCTCGAACCCGGGGAAGGGCATCGACGCGAAGAATAAGAAGAGTCTGATCAAGGAGCTGGGCGGGGTGAGCATACGCGGCATCGTGCGGGACGCGCACGTCGCGGACATCGGCGGGTTCACCATCGCGGAGTCTGTCAAAACCGCGGCGCCGGCGACGCCGGCTGTCGTTACGGCTGTGCTCGACTCCGACGACGACGAGCCCCCGCCGCTCTGACGGCGTATGTGTATAGTCCCTAGCTAGAAGGCGAATGGCGCGTGTGAATCGAGCGCGTGCGTGTTAGATGTTACAGACAACGAGGGTGCGCCTCCCCGAGCGAGAACGCCGAATCACTTCTTCTTCGGTGGCTTGGCGCTCACAGCTTTCCCGGTGACCTTCTCGAAGACGGCGCCTCCGACGAGGAAGATGGTCAGGAGCAGCGCTGGGCCGAGGACGAACCCACCGGGCGCGAAGTACCACCCGAACCACGCGTCGCTCCTCGCCAGCTCCACGAGCTCGGGCGTCGCCGCGAGGACGGGGGAGGACGCCAAGATGCCCGCGGATCCTACGGCGTTTCTCGCGACGACGCTTCGAGCACGCGGCGGCTGCGCGCACGCGGACGCGACGCGGCGGTGCGCGACGGGCTTGGCGATGTGCGCGCCGACGCGGACGCGCGTTTGGACGATGGACGCTGCGCAAGACATGGACTACGCCACAGCTGTCGGCGCCTCCGAGTGACGCTCCACCACAAATACAAGTATCCGTGTCATGCTTTCGTCGCTCAAGATCGAAACCGTCCAGTCCACCACGTGCGCTCCTCGAGGCACTGACCCCGCGGGTCCGAAAGCGCCCGCACGGCCCTCGAAGCCGCGCTCACGACAGTCGACATGGTCGTCGCGACGCATCGCGCGCTCGTCGCTCGCCTCGCGCCGCGCCTGGCCCGCGCGCGTCTCGCGCCCGCGACCGGCGCGCGATTGCCCGCGACGAGAGAGCCGATTTCCGAGGGTTTCGTCGCGTCGCGAGGGGGCGCGTCGTGCCGTACCGCCGGCGCCGCGCGGACCCTCGCGTGGACCACCGCGCCGAGTTCCGCGTCATCCACACGGGGGCCCGCGCTCTTCCGCGCGCGCGCGTCGCACCGCGCGCGGCATCCTCGGCCGCGCGGCGTCCTCGCGACGCCGCTCCGCGCGTCCGCCGATGGACCCGCCGCCGCACCCGCGCATCCTCCCTCCGCGCGCGAGATATCGTCCTCCGCCGTCGTGTGCTACGGCAAGCCCGCGCCGGGCGTCAACGTCACGCACCAGCTCATCACCTTCTTCAGGTTCACCGAGCTGAAGGACCCGAACGCGGAGGTGGAGGCGCACCACGCGTACATCGCGGAGAACAAACTCGAAGTCCGCGGACGAATCTACGTCAACGAGCAGGGCATCAACGCGCAGATGAGCGGTAAGGGAACCGACGGCGAGACCTACGCGCGCTGGGTCGAATCCCGCCCGGGTTTCACCGGCATGCGCATCAGCGTCTACCCCACCGACGCCCACGGCCACCCGAAGCTGTCGCTGCGCTACAAGCCGCAGCTGGTGCAACTGGAAGGGGGCACCGCGCACCTCCCGCTGCACGACCCGAACGCGAGGGCGAAGCCGCTGAAGCCGACGGAGTGGCACGAGATGCTCGGCAAGGTGATCGAGCGGCAAGTGGACGCGCCGGTGCTCCTGGACGTTCGCAACGGGTACGAATGGGACGTCGGTCACTTTAAAGGCGCGCAGCGTCCGGTGCAGGAGTCCTTTCGCGAGACTGTGGAGACAAACGTGGACGACGTCGTCGGCCCTCTCTCGGGAGTGGACAAGGATAAGCCCATCATGATGTACTGCACGGGGGGGATCCGGTGCGACGTGTACAGCACGGTGCTGAAACAGCAGGGGTACTCCAACGTGTTCACGCTCGAGGGCGGAGTCCAGGCGTACTTTGAGGAATTCGGAGAGCGGGAGGATCAGCGGTGGGACGACCACCTGTTCGTCTTCGACAGCCGGCTGGCGATGACCCCGGGGGGTTTACCCGCCTCCGAAGCCGGCGCCGAGGCCGCGACGCTGGAGTGCTACTGCTGCAAGGAGGGAAAAGCGCCGCCGCCGCACAGGAACTGCCCGAACGTCGACTGCAACAGGCTGTTTCTGGTGTGTCCGGCGTGCACGTCGAAATACGGCGGTTTTTGCTGCCCCGAGTGCGGCAAGGCTTCGCACGTCCGCCCGGCGCTCTTACAGCCGGGGCGGTACCAGCGGTACGTTCACTACACGGAGGGTGAGGCGATGTCGCGCGCCTCGCGGCGCGGGCCCGGGCGGCAGCAGAGACGCGAGCGCAGGCGCATGCGCAAGCGTCTGGAGGCTGCGAAGAGAACCGCCGAGGCGGTGGCGAGGGGCGAGACCCCGCGGGACTTGATCCGCGCGGTGCGGGTCCTGGAGAAGGCTGCGGAGAACCCGGGCGAGTTCGGCGGCCCCGCGAGCGGCGGCGGCGTCGTCGGCGAGGGCACCGGGACGCTCGCGGCGAGGACGCGCACGATAATCAAAGCCGCCGGTCTCGACGAGGAGAGCGTCGGCGGGTACGACTCCGGCGCGGGATCGTTCATCGAGGAGGGCGGCGGCGACGACCGGTACGTCATCGCCCGCGCGAGGCTGAGGGAGGCGGCGGAGGCGATCGCGGCGGGGCGGGTTCCGGGCGTGGACCTGCGGGATCTCATAGGGGAGACGGCCGCGCCGGCGGAGGAGGCCGGGGACGAGGCCGAGGCCGAGGCTAACCAACCGTGAGGGGACGAAATCTTCGAGACGTTGAGATAATATTCATTTGTCATTACACTCGTGCGAGGTCCGGCGGTTGATATGCGTGTTGCGCGGCCGGTCGCGTCTTGATAATGCGCGGTACATGTTGCGTGTGCGCTGTCGGCGCGGCGGTCCCCCCGCCGCGCTCTGAAAGAATCGAGGATATTAAGGATCGCCTCGAGGACGAACGGGCTGCGAAAAAACTCAATTCGCGGCGGGCGAGCTCGCCTCGGCGGCGACGACGCTCAGGGCGTCGCGCCCGTCCATGGATCTCAGCGCGACCGCGGCGTCGCCGCCCTTGGCGAACTTCACGGTCGCCTCGCCGCCTCCCTCCTCGAGAACCACCTCCAACACCGCCCCGTGCGGGGCGAAATTTTTGTAAACCCAGAGCTCGTCGGCGCCCGCGGGTAGCCCCGAGACGACGAGGGCGCGAGGTCCGTCCGCGACCGACGGACCCGATCGATCGACCCCCGGGCCGGCCGGCCGGCCGCCGAAGGGCACGAACGCCGCGACGTCGTCCTCGGCATCCTCGAGAGAGTCCAGGAGGTGCGCGGCTTCCGCCGCGGAGATCCCCGGAGTCTCGGCGCGGTCGAGCGGGTCCAACGAGGACCTGCCCGGTCCGCCGCCGACACCCCCCCCCGCCGCCGCCGCCGCCGCGGATCCGCCGCCGCCCGCCGCACCCATCGCGGACCACAGGCCGCCCTTGTCGTACGACCCCACGGGCGACACCACGTTTGGCAGCGACGACGCCGACGCCGACGCGAAGGATCCCGGACCGAACGCGTTGCCCCCGCGGACGCTGCTCCCGCGGCTGGACTTGTCGAGCGCGTTGGACGCGGGGGTTGGGGCGCCGGTGCCGAAGGTTATGCCCTGGGTGCTCGGCCCCGTGGCGCGCGAGGGGGAACCCGCGATGTCCATGCCCCCGGCGAACATGGCGGAGAGGCCGCCGACGCCGTTGACCCCGCCGTTGACCCCGCCGCCGCGAGGGACCTGCTGCTGCTGCTGCTGCTGCTGCTGCTGCTGCTGCTGCTGCTGCTGCTGCTGCTGGAGCGCGTTGAGCGCGCCGCCAAACCCCGACGCGTTCCCGCCGTTGACGCCCCCGCCCAGGCCGCTGTTGGAGATGTACGGGCTGTGGCTCCCGCGCCTGAAGCTGTCGTCGCCGTAGGAGCTGGCACTGTCCACGCTGCCCACGTGAAACGACCCGTTTCGGAACGAGCCATCCGCCGTCGCCGCCATCTGCTGCTGCTGCTGCTGGAGCAGCGCCGCCGCCGTGACGGCGTTCTGCCGCGCGAGCAGCATGGACGCGATGTCCAGGGATCCGTGCGCGGATCCCCCCGCCGCGGCGGCGTTGTTCGCGATGAGGCTGATCAGCGCGGTGCCCGGCGACACCACGCCCGGGTGATGCTGCGAGCCGCCCCGAAAGCTGGAATCCCTCGACCCGCCGCCGTTGGCGCCGGGTATGTCCACCAAGCCGTTGCCGATGGACCCGCCCAGGCCGTTCATCCCGTGCCCGCTTCCACCCCCGACCCCGGACGGACCGCCCCCGGGCAGCGCCGCGAGGTTCCGCTCGGACTTGGACGATCGTCGCGTCTTTGAGTGCGAGTCGGCGAACCGAATCACCAGCGGAACCTGCCCACCCGCGGGGACTCTGCCGTTGGCGGTGACCACCGCGCTGGCGGCCTGCTCCATGGACGAGAAGCGGATCAACGCGCCGGCGGTGGTGGTTCCCGACGCGTGCAGCAGGCGGCACTCGATGATCGTCCCGAAGATCTTGAAGAACGCGCGGAGTTCCACCTCGGTCCACAGCGGGGGCAAACCTTTGACGTAGATGTTGTCGGATATCGTGCCCACGCCCGACGCGGCGGTGGTGGCGCTGCTGTCGGAGTTGGCGAACTTGACCTCCAGGACCTTGCCGCGGATGACCTTGCCGTTCATCTCCTTGATCGCCGCCTCGGCCTGGTGCACCTGCATGAACTTGACGAAGCCGAACCCCCTGGAGGAGTTGGTGCTGACGTCGCGGATCACGCAGCACGATTCCACCGCGCCGAACTTGTCGAAGACACCCTTGAGCGTGAGCTCGTCGACGTCCTCGGAGAGGTTCTTGACGTAGACGTTGGAGTGCTGCGATCCGTTGGACACGCCGTGCGCGGGGGAACCCGGCCCGGAGGAGAGGTTATCCATGCTGCCGTTGCGCGAGCTGCCCCTCATTTTCCACCGCCCCCCGCCCGACTCTCACCGCGACGCCCGGGCGGTCGGAAATGCCCGCCTCCTCCACGCGGGTGCGCCGGGTTTCGCGAGCGCCGTCCCGCACGGGTTCGGACGCGCGATTCCCCGTCGCGGCTCACACGCGTGCCGACCGCAGTCGCCGAAGCCGCGCCGGCGGATGCGCTCCCGCGACCGGAGAGACGCCCCGAGCGTGCCCCAACGATTCGCCCGGGCCTTTCCCGCGGGAAAATAAATAAAATGTGTGTGGGCGCGAGGCGACGATCGGAAGATCACCCGCGCGACCGACCCGCCGGCGGGCTCTCACCCGAGGCGCTCCGAGGGAACCGCGCTGACACTCGCTGGCGCGTGGACGCGAGAGGTGGCGTCCTCGCCTCCGGCCTCGGCGCGGTCGGGCTGTGACCTCCGCCTAGCGACCGAGCGACCCGCTCGGTTGAACAACAGGGGATAGAAAAGTCGTCTGGATCGACGAAGGGTCAAACTGGGCCACTTGCTCCTTCTTTGCTCGCTTCTCGTGGCTCTGATCATCACCAAAGTTCCCGGGCCTATTTGCCGCGAATTACGCGTGACCGTTTACCCATATGAAATACCATTTTTCGTGTAATGCATAATACGTCGCAGAGCGAGTTTCTGACTATAACTCGTATGGAGCAAAATGGATGATTATATTTCCACCTTTCCCGGAATTTCGTATGATTGGCTAGTTACGGTGCGAGCATCGTTTACGCTAAATAAGGCGGTGTGGTCTAGTGGTATGATTCCTGCTTTGGGTGCAGGAGGTCCCGAGTTCGATCCTCGGCTCCGCCCTTTTTGCCTGTGCCGTTTCTATTTACTCTGCCTTTTGGCCTTCGCCCCTACCGCCGGCACACATTGCGGCAGTGGAGGCGGTGGAGGTCGTGACATGAGAACCGCGTGCGCCGTCGCCCCTACCGCGCGCCATACGTACGTCCATCGCCCGCGTCGCGTGCGAGCGGCGGCTGCCACGTCCGCCGACTGGAACGGTAGAAGGTGGGCGACGACAGCCTCCTCCGTCGTGGATATGCTGGAGATGTCGGACGCACCGGACGAGGCGATGCGCGCGTTGGTACCGAGCGCGTGGCGCGAAGACGACGTCGCGACCGGCCACGATCGACACCCCGGCAAACCGACGACGAGACCGGGATCCGCGATCCTCGATCCGGGACTCATCGACGACGCGGAGAGGCCAGCCTTCAGGATGGCGTCGCGCAGTCGGCTGACCCCGACGGACGCCCGACGCTTCCCCGGCGACGACGCCTTCTCCACGATCGCCCGGGCCGTGTGCGACGCGGACGCGCTGCCCCGCAAGGAACTCTTCGAGACCTGGCACGCGGCGATCGCCATCACCGACGCGCTCGGACCGACGTCGCTCGACGCGGACGCGATGACGACGAAGACGACGACGACATCGACTGGGCCAGCCGCCACCAAGCGCCGCCGCCATCGCCGCGTCATGGACCTCGCCGGCGGCCACGGCTTCCTCGCCATGTGCCTGCTCATCTTAAACCCGCGCCTCACCTCCGCGGTCGTCGTGGACAGGCGCAAGCCCGACAGTCACGAGCGACTCGTCTCGTCGCTCGCGAAGGCGTTCCCGGCGTCGAGGGTACACGCCAGGACGCGGTACATCGAGGCGTCCATCGCGGACGCCACGCCGACGCGACAAACGACGCTGGTGTCGGTCCACGCGTGCGGGGATTTGAGCGATCTCGTGCTGAAGCTCGCGGCGCAGGCGAAGTCGCCCGTCGCGGTGGTTCCGTGCTGCCACCGGGGATTGGCTCCGGCTCGAGCGTTCGCGGCGCGATTAAACGAAGCCTACGGCGTTGAGGGTACGGGCGGTTCGAAGCCGGGGGTGCCGATTTGCCCGAGCGCCGCGATGGACGTGGCGCGTCTGGAGTTGCTTCGCAGGGCGGGGTTTCGCGTGCACGCGCGGACGATACCGCGGGAGATCACGCCGAAGAACCGGGTCATCGTCGGCTCGGCGGCGGCGGCGGCGTATGACAAAGACGAAGATGACGAGGACGACGCGTCTCCCGGTTGGCGCTCCGTCGCGGACACGATACCGGCGAGTCCGTGGAAGTGGCACGTCGTCGGGACGTAGCGATGCGTTGATCCTAGCTAACACTTGACATCAGTAGCGTAGTTTCCTCGACGTCTGCGCGTCCGATTCGACGCGTCGCGACCTCCTTCTATTCTCGCCGACAACTACGTCGGCGGCTCAGCGACGGATGAACCGGCCGAACCTCATCCACGCCCACGCCGCGGCACCCACGCCGGCTCCGCCCAGGTGAGCCGCGTGTCCGGTGCTCGACCCGCCCAGCCCCAACTGCGCGCCGTACAGGTCCCGCGACAGGAACAACGCCGCGAAGAGCCAGTTGGGCATCGGGATGAAAAAGTTGAGATAAATCGTGTTCGTCGGGAACACCAGCGCGTTCAGCAGCACGATCGCGTTTACCGCGCCGCTCGCGCCGAGCGCCGGCGGCGTCGTCAGGTACCCCGCGGTGTTCTCCATCCATCGACCGGCGCGCTGCGAGATGAACCCCCGACGCCTGGACTGCCGTCGCTCCCGCTCCCACCGACACCACGCCACGTGCGTGACGCTCGCGGCGACGCCGCCTGCGAGGTAGAGATTCAGCAGGTACTTTGGCCCGAATATGCGCGACAGGTCCCGCCCGAAGTAGTACAGCGCCAGCATGTTGGCGCCGAGGTGCCCGAGGTTGTAGTGCGAGAACGCGGACGTGACGATGGTGTGCACCCGACCGGCGTACACGGACTCCTCGCTGACGAGGAAGTTTTGCTGCATTAGCCTCGGATCGAGGGCGTGCCAACAGGCGAACACGAAGGCGTTGGCGCCCATGATGCTCCACAGCATCCGCTCGCCCTCCATGTTCGGCAGCGCGGGTGGCGCGCGGCGGTAGTTATTCGGCGGCGGGGGCCTGTAGTCGTTCCTGTAGTAGCCGAAGCGTCGCGAACGACTGGGCGCGCCGTGGCGGAGGAGGCTCCCGCCGTCCTTGAAGCATCGCAAGTCTCGCGCGACGACGCTGGGCGCTGACGCGGACGCCACCGCGCCCGATCTGAGGGCGGCGGCGGCGGAAGAGGATACGTGCGCAGATCCAGCGGAGGTCGCCATGCCAGCGGCCGCGCCGGACAGTCGCCTCGCCGCGTTCCTCCACATCGCGTAGTGCTCGAGCACAGTGACGACGTTTGAAGGCTCGAGTCCTCCAACTGCTCGACTGCGCGGTTATTGTCCGTAATTGAGGAAAACGAGGCAGCGCGCGACAAGTGAGGAACTCGGGACCCATACAGCAATTGGCTTCCAGTGGCTATTTAGTCTGACTCGTTTGCCAAAATTGACGTGTATATATTGCTACGAATCGCTGTGTACGCCAACACAGTCACGAATGGTAAAATCATTCGGCACTCTTCCCCCGGCTGAACGGTCGGGCGAGTATCATCCTAGACGGGACATTGGTCTAGGGGTATGATACCTCTTTCGGGTAGAGGTGGTCGAGGGTTCGATTCCCTCATGTCCCCAATATACTTTTTGGTTTTTGGTGCCCGGGTCCAAGGCGCGCGGCGACCGCCGACGCGACCCGTGAAACGCGTCCCCACGCGAAGGGAACGCGCGTTCACTACACGTCGTTCGCCGACGGTCTCGAGCGGGGCACGCGCCGTCGGCGGCGAAGGCGCGACGAGTCTTCAATACCAGTATGTCGCTTTTTACCCACAAAAAAAATTATTATTCCCCAAGAAGTCCTCTGGACCTCCTTCGCACTCGTCTCGTCCGCGACGACCCCGTCGCGCGGTTTCTCTCTCGATCAATCCAGGTCATTCTGCGGGTGCTGGTGCGGCGCGCGCCTCTTCCTCGCCGAGCTCCGTCTGGGCGGCAGCTGCGCCCCGAGGCCCACGCCCCCTCTCGGAGCGCCCGCGTCGTCGCCCCCATCCTCCCCCGCGTCGACATCCATCGACGCAACCTCGGCAACCGCCGGGGAGGTTGGATCCGCCGCCGGGGAGGTTGGACCCGCCGCCGGCTCGGAAACCATCGGGTCGGGAGCCGCCGGGGAGGTTGGACCCGCCGGGTCGACGACGGGGACGGCGGGGACCGGCTCGGTCGCGGCGGCGGCGGGAGCGGCGGCGCCTTCAAAGGGGAGGAGCGTGAAGCCTCCGCCGGGGGTGGGCACGAGCCTCAGCCGCGTCTGCCCGGTCTGTCTCACCTCCTGGTTGTTCTGCAAGTTATCCACGAGGTTGGATATGACGCTCTGGAACAGCTCCTGCGCGCCGTTCGCGCCCCCCGCCTGCTGCTGACCGGCCTGACCCTGCGCCGCCGCGCCAACCCCCGCCTGGCCCTGCTGCATGAACCTCTGCAGCATCTGCAACACCTCGGGCGGCGCGTTGTTGACCGGAGCCTGCTGCCCCTGACCCTGCGACTGGCCCTGGCCCTGAGCGTTACCACCGATGGGTAGGTTGACCTCCCACCGGTGAACGGTGACGCGATGTTGCGGAGCCTGAGCCTGGGCATGTTGCGGAGCCTGAGCCTGGGCCTGCTGCTGAGCCTGAGCCTGGGCATGTTGCGGAGCCTGAGCCTGGGCATGTGCCGCCTGAGCCGGATGGTTCTGCTGCTGCTGCCGCTGCTGCTGCTGCTGCTGCTGCTGCTGCTGCTGCTGCCGCTGACCCCTTCCGCGGTGAAAGATGTTGTTGAACAGCGCGCCGACGAGACCGTGAATCGGTCCGTGCCCACCCTGCCCCTGATCCCGGCCTTGCGCCCGGTCTTGACCCTGGGCCGGAGCGGGAGCGGCGGCGGGAGCGGCGGCGGGAGCGGCGGCGGGAGCGGTGGGCTGCGCGTCAGCCGCCGGCGTGGGGTTGGGCCTCCTGCGAAGGAACCCCCGACGGATCGGATTGAACCCGGTCGCCTCACCCGCCGTCCGATCATCAGAGCCCGCGCGATCATCCGAGCCCGCGCCCGCGCCCGCGCCCGAGGAAAAGTCGGCGAAAGTCGGCGAGTCGAACGCCGCTCGCAAGCGATCCCGCGTGCGCCGGAGGATATCCGGGACCTGCGGGTGGTTCACCAACGACGTCGACTCGACTAAACCGATGAGCTCGTTCTGGTGCCTCCGCAAAATTTCAAGCGTCTCGGTGTGGGTGCGCGCGACCCCTTCTTGCCGCTGCAGAAGTTGCTGCAACTGCGCGGGCTGAATCGTGGCCACGTTCGCCGGTATCTCCGGTGGGTGGTTGTTCGCCCGTTCGCGGTCCATCGCGGCGCGTCGTTCGTCGCGGTGCCGTTGCAGCATGTCCCTGAGCCGTTCCGCTTCCTGACGAGCCGGAAGGGCGCCCGACTCGATGCGCTGCTGCAATATTTGGGTCAGCATATCCGTCAGTTCGCCGTTGGCCTGCGACACGGCGGTGACGCTGCTCTGCACGCGGTCGGCCATCGACTCGGCCGACCGCATCATGCCGTCAAGCGCCTGGTCGATCATGTTGGCCATGAACGCCTCGACGCCGCCGCCGGGGACGTTAGCCTCGGCGTTTGCGTCGCCCATGGTCGCGGGCATGGGCCTTCCCGCGGCGACGTTGACGCTCATCCGTTGCGCCCGCGCGTTAACGCCGTTGGCCACCGCTTCGGCGAAGGACGCGGGCATCTGCACGCCGGGCATGTTGTGCAGGCCCGCCTGCTGGATGGAGGGTCGCATCGATAAACCGCTGAGCGGCTGCGTGCCCCCGCGCGGGTCGAGGTACATCAGCGGCGGAGCCAGAAAACCCTGCACCGCCGCGAGGGTAGGCGCGAGAGCGTCGGTGACGTCGCCACCGCCCGCCTGCTGCTGCTGCTGCTGCTGCTGCTGCGCTTGTTCGTGTTGCCTCGCAAAGTTGCTCATAAACGGCGGCGGTTCCGAGGCGGCGCCGTTGACGTGCACGCTCGAAATCAGCCGCGCCAGCTCCATCATCAGCGACCCGGCGCTGTGCAGCGTCATCGACGTTCGCAGCATCTCCGCCTGCGCGGACGCGGTGGACCCGTCGACGGCAGGCACGCTCCCGAGCTCTCCACCCGCGCGTCTTCTCGCCTCCACGTCGCGCATGGTACCCGCCGTCGCCGCCACCGCGGGCATGATCCTCGCCACGACGTCGGCGGAATCGGAGAGGAGTGTCGCGAGGTCCGTCACGGTGACCACCGGCGGGACGCGCCTCACCACCTGCACCGTCGGCGTCGACGCCGCCGGTGGCTGTCGTCCGTCGTTTTGTCCGGCGTTTTGTCCGGCGTTTTGTCCGGCGGCGGCGGCGGCGGCGGCGGTGGCGGCTCCGAGGACGGCCGCCTCGCCGCCTCTCACCCTCCCGCGCGCCCTCGCCTCCACGAACGACGCCGGCGCGGACGTCGGCGGCGGGACGAGGCCGGGCAGCGGCAGCGCGAGCCTCGCGAACGGCGCCTGCGGCGGGGTCTCACCGCCCGCGCCGTGGCACGTCTCGCACAAGTCGTAATCAGCCTCCACGACGCTCTTGAACCGGACGCCCGTGATGGGCTGGACCCCGCACGCGTCGCACTGGACCCCCGCGTGCACGCACGTGTTCGTCGGTTCATCGCTCGAAAGAGCCTCCTCCCGCGCCGCGACGGGCGGCGCGTCGGCCTCGTCCGTCGACATAGCCGCCGAGTCGCGATCGCTGGACGCGGCGTCGACAGCTGTGTCGACGGCTGTGTCGACGGCTGTGTCGACGGCTGCGTCGGCGCCGCGTTCCCTCTCGAGTTCCGTCGCGAGCCGGCGCATGGACTCGACGTGCGCGGTGATGACGTCCACCGGGTTTGTGTACGCCGCGCGCGTGCCGGGAAGGTCTCCCGATGCGCCCGCGCGAGCCGCTCGAGCCGCGGCGGCGGGATCGCCGGCGGATGCGCCGCCAGCTGTGCCGCCGGGTTGCCCCGCGCCCGGGGCTCCTTCGACGCGCCTGATCGTCGGCGCGCCTCCGTTGGGTCCCATCGTCAGCTCGAACGTGACGTTCCCGCCCTCGCCCAGGGACGAGAAATCGTTCGCCGTGGTCGTCGTGCCGTGGCCGTTTCTGCTGAGCACCGCGTTGACCACCTGCGAGATCTGCGCGGCGCCCGTGGAGCCGTGGGGGATGTGAACCTGGCCCATGTGCACCAGGTTGGGCGGCATCCCGACCGCGTTCGCGTTCGCGTTCCCCGTGCCGACGCCGACGCCCTGGGCGGCGCCCTCCGTCGCGGCGGGCGAGTCCGGCGGGCGCTGGACGAGCAAGATCGTGTCTCCGTCGGTGAGGCGCGCGCTGGAGACGCGCTGATCGTCCTTGAGCACGCGGCCGCGGTGGATGAGGCGCTGCGTCGCGGCGGGCACGCCGCAGACGGGCTCGATCATGCCTTTCAGCGTGAGGACGTCGACCTGAATGAGCCGTGGAGGGGAGTTGGATGACGCGTCAGGTTCGAGATCTACGGACGCTCGCATGCGGGGCGAGGGAAAAGAAGCGTGGGAGGCGAAAAGGAAGGTTGTGGACGCGGGAGGAAGTGTGCAGGAGGCGCGCGGGCGGCGAGGGTGCGGGGGGCACGCACATCGCCGGCGACGGTCAGAGAGTGCTCTCCCGCGGGTTCCTGCTGCCGGATCTTGATCGTGATCTCGGCTCGCGCCGCGCCTCCATCCGGACCCTCCATCGCGGGCGCCTCGGGTCCTCCGCGCGGATGTGTAGTCTAGTCTTCTGAACGGCCGAGGTGCTTTTCGCAAGCACGGGTGCCCTTCCCGCGAGTTCCTTTAGCCACCCCGCGTGAGCCGGTCGACGATGCGGCACCGAATGAAGTGTCGATGCGCGACCGAGGGGGATGTCGAGCCTGTGTGCCCGCGCCTCGCGTCGAGGCTGTGAGTTGACCGAACGCGCGGTCCTGGTGAAGAAACCTCACGGGGCGGGCGATATCGGATTTTTTCTTCCAAACTGTAGACAAGTCTATGGAAACGTGGTTAGAGAATGAGCAAGAGTTGTCATTAACCTTGGATTATTATCCACCTCTCGTCATGATGTCATGCGACGCGCAAGTCGTATTTTGCATTTACCTCTTTGCTACTTGTAGCCACCGTTACCCGGCCGCCTTGACTTCCTCTTGTCCTGTTCCCTGCCCTCTTTTATCAGGCCCAACGCCAGCTCCTCGGCCATATGCTTCGTCAGGATGACCGGGAATTCGTCCTTGCCGTCCCTGATTTTCTCTCTGAGGTCCTTGCCGAGCCAGTCCCGGAAGTTCGTGTCCCTCAAGATGCTGGAACGACCCCGTTGTATCGTCCCTATCTTCCCCGGCCTCGACCCCATCTGCCAGGGCACGAGCTTAACCTGGTGAGGAAGACCATCCGGTTTGCTGCTAAGGAAAGCAGTCGGATCTAGGGGCTGATCGCCCAACTCCTCGCGATACATTCTTCTCTCACCCGCACCCTCGCGAGGCTGGGCCCGAAACACGTCGAGCAAGATTTGGTGACCGTCGTCATTCTTCGAGACGTCGCACAAGAAGATCACCGTGTTTGGCGACGTGATCCATTTTTGGAAGACCAAGCCGCCATCACTGGCCATGCCGATAAGTTTTTTCGCGTACGCCTCGTCGATACCCTCCCTGCGCGAGACCCAAATCAAGCCGCCGTCGATGTCTTTCGGGAGCTCGTCGCCGCGCTCCCGATCGCCGCCGGCTCGCGGCTCCGACCACCCGCCGGGTCCACCGTGACCGCCGCCGCCGTCGCGAACGTTCCTGTTCCTGTCTCGATCGCCGGGTCGCACGTTCCGATCGCGTTTATCCGGCGGCGTCGGCGCGAGGTAAGGAGCGGTCGGCGGCGGCGGCGGCGGCCCCGGCGGCGGCCAGCTCGGAGGCGGTCCCCGCGGCATGTGCGCTCCCATCGAGGCCATCGACCCCATCGAACTTTGCCGCATGATCGGCGGAGGCGCCGGCGGCGGAGGCGCCGGCGGCGGAGGCGCGGGCGGCGGAGGCGCGGGCGCCCACACCGGGTGGCGCGCCCCCTCCAGTAGCAGCGAACGCTTCCCCGTCTTGGGGTTCACCGGCCAATCCTTGTACTTTTCCTTCTGTCGCGCGTACGCCGCCGCCTCGGACTCAACCTCCGACTCGCGCCGCGCCCTCTCCGCGTCAGCCTTTGCCCGTTTCTCGCGTTCCTCCTTCTCCTTTCGCTGCTTCTCCACCGCGCTGCCCATCAGGTTCATGCGCGCCGCGTTATCCTTCTCGCGCTTCTGCCTCTCCATCATCTGCTTGAGCTGCATCTGACGAGCCTCGCGGTCCTTGCGAGCCTTCTCCTCGCGCTCGCGCTTCTCCTCGTACGCGCGCTCTCGCGCCGCCGCCTCCGCTCTGGCCTTTTGCGCCTGCTGCTCGCGAAGTTCGTCAGCCTTGGCGCGTACCTGCGCGTGAACGTCCAGCGCTCTCTGGTCCTCCAGCGCTCTCTGGTCCTCTCTGGAGCTCTCTGGAGCGCTCTCCGGTCGTCCTTGATCGGTTCCCGAGCGGACGACGTCGACGAACGACTTCTTCCGGATCTTCTTCTCGGGCTCGTATTCCTCCCCGTCGTCGCCGTCGGCGGCGCCCTCGTCGTCGCCGTCGTCGTCGCGCAGCAGGTCGACCCTTCGTCGCTTCTCCTTCTTGGTCGCCCCGTCGATGTCCATGGGCTCCGGCTCCGCGGACCCCTCCGCCTTCGGCTCCCCGGACCCTTCCGTCTTCAGCCGACGCTTCTCCGCCACCGCCGCGAGCGCCGCCGCCGCCGCCCCGCCGCCGCCGCCCCCCGACGCGTCCATGGATCCTCGCGCGATTCTCGCCGCACCCGTCGCGCCCACCCTGGGCACCGGCGGGTCCCCGGGCGAGAACACCTCCGCGTTTGAACGCATCCACGGCCCGCGGTCCTCGAGCGCGACGTTGTTCCAGTCGGCGTCGTACTTGCGCTTGGCGATCACGGCGCACACGTCGTCCCCGTCCCGCAGGGCACCCCTCGACGGCGGCTTACGAGAATCCCTCGCTCGAACCAGGCACGCGCCGGGGACGCCGTCGGGGGAGACGTAGAGATCGTCCAGTCTCCGTTCCACCACCCTCTCCGTCAGGAACAGCTGGCGCGCGTCCGCAGCCTCCTCGGTGGCGAACGTGAGGTCGCCGTCCTCCTGCCACCCCGGCATCTTTCGCACCGGCCCGCCCTTGCCCAGGTGGTACGTCTCCCGGAGCTGCCGCCGGGTGAGCACCATGCGGCCCGAAACCGTCGCGACGCCCTCGGCGCTCTCCCACGCCTCCGCGAGCATCAACAAGCATTCGTCGTTGAACCTGAGCACCGCGCCGGGGATGCACATGACCCACCCCGTCGGCGACGTCACCGCGGGCGGTGGGCTTCCCTCCGGAGCCCCGCGCACGAGCACGAACGCGTACGCGGCGGCGTCTTCGGGGACGCGTTCCGAACCCGGCTTGCGCCTGCCGGGGACGCCCGACGTCACCTTGTTCGCCGCGATCGCCTCCGCCGTGGGCCAGCCCCATCGCATGCGACGAAGCAGCTGCTTGTCGACGGGCGCGCCCTCCGCCGCCGCCGCCGCGGGAGGCGCCGCGGGAGGCGCGGGGCGCTCGGCCGGGAGCGACCTCGACTTTGACCGCTCGAGCGATTTGGATTTTACCTTACCCGCCGAAGGTTCCGTCGACGCGGACTTTGACCGCTCGAGCGATTTGGACCTCACATTATCCGTCGACGGTTTCGGTTGCGTAGCCGCCTTCTTGGGGTCCGAATACTTCGCCACGAGGTCCTCGTCGCTCAGCTTTCCCCGATCCTCCTCCCTCTCCAGGTACCGCGTCACCGCCACGATGGAGCGAAGCTGCGCCACGTGGGTTCCCGGCGCGTGAAACCCCTTGTCGTCCACGTCCCTGAACCACCGCCGCGTCTTGGTGTCCTGGTGAAACAGCCGGAACGATTTGTCCGCTTGTCCGCTCTCGTCGCCGCGGGGCAGGAAGCACACCCACACGTCCCCGCCCAGGACCCGGCCGCCAACCTCCTTGTGAAAGTCTTTCGGGAACTTTTCGTCGCGGTCGTCGTTGGGGACGGGAGCGTTCGGGTCGATGTCGCGCGGGCGCCGTCCTCCCCGGGGCTTCTTCTTCGGCTTGACGGGCGACGTCGGGTCCGCGGGGGCGTCGTCGTCGTCGGACGAACCGTCCTCGTCGCCGTCGTCGTCCTCGCCGTCGTCGTCCCCGCCGTCCTCGCCGTCCCCGTACTCAAAGTCGCTGTCGTCGTCGACGAGCCTCGTCGATCGCTGGCGCCGGGGCCGGGCGGACGCGCCGGCGGCGGTCGGTTCAACGGGGTCGGCGGCGTCCGATGATTTGCGGCGTCCTCCTTTGGCCGGGACGTACGTGTCCTCCGTGGGGGTCTCGCCGAGGCCCGCGAGATCGAGATCGTCGAACCGTAGCGCCCATCGCTGCTCGAGGAACTTCTCCTGGGGGTTGGCGCACCAGAAGATCGCCTTCGCCTGCTTTTTCTGTTGCGCGGTGCCCCCGACGATGACGTTCGTGACACCCGACCGCTCCGCGCCCGTACTCGGGTATCGTCGCCCCGCATCCTTTGTCGCCTGGATCAAATCCGTCACCACGAGCCCGTCCTCGCCCGCGTCGCGAAGAACCTGGAGAATGAGATGGCCCAGCGCGCCCTCGCCGTAGGGCGGGACGATCTTCCCCATTATGCGTCTCACCGCGTGCCCCGATGCGTCCTCAGCGCTCTGCCCACTCTGCGCCTCTCTCGGTGCCTGAATTGACCTAGCTAAGCTACGAGTGCATAATTCCCCGGAGCTGGCGAGCTGACTTTCCCTCGCAGGCGGTCCATCAGTCGTCGCAGCGCGTGTTTGCCGTTGGAAACGCCGCTGGCGAGTGGGCGCGATGGAGGTGTCGATTCGCCGCGTGGCGGCCGCGACGCGCATCCAGGCGGCGTTCAGGGGTCGTCTCGTGAGGCGCGAGCTCATCGACGCCGTCCGCGTGGACTTCGAGGAGGTGATGCGCCGCGTCGAGGGCCCGCTCCGCTCGCTCGATTTAAACGCCGCGACGCCTTTGAAGCCGTGGGGGGAGCTCGGATGGAAGAGCCCGAGGCGGCTCTCTCCGCCGTCGGTTCTCGACCTGGACATGGAGATCTCGCCGGATAGCGACGCGGGTAACGACGCGGCCGATCGCGCGCCGCGGATCGACGAGCGCGACGACGACGACGCGAGCGCGCGCGTCGCGTCGAGGGTGGCCGCGGCGATTGAAGGGGTCCGCCTCGTGCGTGCGCGGGCGGACGAGGGCGAGTCCGCGGCGGACGACGAGCGGGCGAGGGAGATGAGGCTGTCCACGCTGCGGCAGGAGCTCGCGTGGGCGAAGGCGGCGCTGGACGATCGAAGGCAGCACCTGAGGAGGCTACGATGGCAGCAGAGCCAGCGGTAGTGGGTCCACCGAGACCCGGCAGATCCTCCGCGAGCGCGCGGTGTACTAACACGACACTAACAACGGCGAGACGAACGCGTCCGGTTCATCGTAATAAGACTGGTACATTATGTATTTTCCCGAGGTCTACGCGCGGGAAAAAGTTCGAATAGACTCCAACACACCCGCGGGCGCCGCGCACCCGCACGGCGGCCCGCCCCTCGCGACGCACGCCGCTCCATCCAGCACAAGCGCCGCGTGGGAAAAAAGCCTCACCGCCACCGCCGCTCTCATTCATCCCACGAGCCGGCGCGACGCGAATGCCGAATACCCATTCGCGTCCCCGCCCGCCCGCACCGAATTCGCAAATCAACCGCATCCATCGTCAGACGACGAACGAACGAACTGCCGCGAAGAAATTACTGGGAGTCGGAGGGGCGCTCCTTACCCTCCCAGGTGGCGTTCCACTGCTTGTCGTAGAAAGTGGCCTCGTCGGCGAGGACGTTGAGGGTGTCGAGATCTTCGAGTCGGCGGACGGTGAGGCAGAAGGCGACGGTGAGGAAGATGGCCGTCTTGCCGAGGAAGGACTGGTGGAGATCCACGAGACCGGCGCCGCCCGCGGCGTCGATGAGGTACGCGAACGCGTAGCCGACCATCGCGGCGCGGCCGTTGATCTTCTCAGCCTCGGGGAGGTGGAAGCGCTTCACCCACACCCACCACGGGACGATGGAGGTATCGAAGAGGCCGTCCTCGTCGTACACGGCGGGGCAATCCTCGAGCGCCTTGCGGTGGACAACCTCGGCGTCGATCACGGCGTTCCAGTCGGTCTCGCCGTTGGGGAGCTTGAACTGGTTGAGGTCCCAGGTGCCGTTGACCCAGCGGGGATCGGACCACTCCTGGGTGCCGTTGGCGAAGAGGGCGCCCGTCTTGGCGGCGACGCCCGCGTCCTTGCCGGCAGCCTTCTCGCCCTCGAGGGTGCCTCCACGCTGAAGAGGGCCGGGGGCCTTCTTGGTGGTGGTCTCCGCGGCGGCGGCGCACTTGACGGCCCTGCGACGCGACGGGGAAAGGGAAGGGGCGACGAGGTCAGATGTGGCTCTTGTGTGCACCGGGAGGAGAGTTTGACGATTGAGGACCCCATCGCGAGCGCGGGCACGCGCGGCGTCGATCGGAGACGGGATCGGGGCGTCTCACGGAGCCTCGCGACGGATGTAGACGCCGTCGGAGGACGCGGCGCGCGCCTCAAACCACGCGTCGCATCATCGCGACGCCGTCGCGAGCGCGTATCCGGTCCCCGTATCCGCGACACCGCGCGATAAAAGATAACCCTCCGACACGGGATTTCCGTCGGAGTTTGGTTCGGGGTTGAGGGGCGAGCGCGGGGCGAGGGGCGCACCTCTTGGCCTTGGAGGAGCGGACGGACCTGCGGGGAAGGGAAACGGGGGCGAGGTCGACGGTGTGGGTCAGTCGCGATGCTCAGAGAACGCGCGCGACGCTCGCGCGGGGCGCACATCCGGACCCGCTGATGGGGCATATCGGCATCCTGTTCGCGTTGGCGTTCGCGATGGATTAAAAAGCGAGCCGGGGTTTGCACCGGAAACGACGCGCGTCGACGCGACGCGAGCCGAGCGAAGCGTACCTGGACAGGCCCGCGACCTTGCCAACCTTGAGGGTGGCCTGGGTAGCGATGGACATGGACATTTTTGTAGGGTGCGGTTACTCTTTGAGCGGCGACGGAGGCACGCCCTGTACGAGGAATGAGCGCTCGGTCGGGTGCAGTTAGAGATTTGGAGATCCGAAGATCTCTTCGCTTTCGCGATTATTTTCACGATTTTTTGGTCCATCAGAATTTATGACGGTCTATTTCTTGGTTCGATTATATGGGAATGCCAATAAACAGGAATTTGCCGACTGAAACTCATACGATCTGAAATTTGCAAATGGCAGTATCTACATTCCGATGCCGGGCTGCTCTGATTGGCAGCTGCTCTGCTCGGCCAATCAGCGATCGACCCATCAGCATCTGCGGGAAAAGGCGAAAACGAGCCAACGACAGCGACGTAGCCGAGAGAAGATGAACAGAACAGGCAACAGACAATGGGGGCTTTCGGGCGCGTCGGCTATCGACCATGACGACACGTTCGATGATTATCATGCTGCTTTCGCTTACTTACAAAGTTTTCGTATCGTCGCCGCCCGCGCGATCGCGGCGAAGACGAGGTTCGACTCGTCTTCGCCCCCGCACCGCGAGGACAGACTCTAGGTGGGAACAGAAAAGTCAAAAACAATTGTTGCGTTGCGTATCTCTCATGCTGCTGTTTGCCGGGTCCTCAACGGGGACCCGCGGACGCGTCCTGCTCCTCGCCCACGTCCACGTCCGCCATCGTGCCCGTCGCGATTTGCTCCCCGTCGGCGGTGACGTTGACGTTCACCATCGCCGACGCCTCCACGTCGCCGTCTGGCGCGAATTCATCCGACGCGTCGACAAACACCGGTACGTGTTCCTCGGGTTCCTCCGTCGCGACGATGTTGGATGATGCCGTGGTGAAGATGTCCTTCGGGGGTTTGGGCGGCGTCGCTTCCTCCACCGCCGCCCGTTCCATGGCGTCGAAGAATTCCTCGTCGAGGGGATCGGCGATGGAGTCTCCGGCGGCGGCGGAGATGGCTTGCGCAATCTCCGCGAGAACCTTGACGTTGAGCGATCCGTCGAGGAGCGCCTGCTCCGTTCGGAGCTCCCTGACGACGTCGTGGAGGAGCTTGGTGCTGCCTTCTTCCTTGACGGTTCCGTCGACCATGTGGAGGAGGACCGGCGCCTGCTTGGGGTCCGGCCTCCACGTGTCGACAACCTCGACGAGCGCCACCTCGTCGTGCAGGCTGAGGTTGAGGCCGAGGGCGCGGTTATTTCCAGACTGCCACGTGGCATTCTCCAGCGCCGCCGGTCCCTCGCCGTCGATCACGACGTACTTGTACTCGTACGTGTCGTCCGCGTGGATCGGGGTGGTCACCGTCCACACGTTCCCCTCGGTCCACACCATCGGAAACGCCGCGGAGATGTCCCAGTCGTTCCACGTGCCGACCATGGCGACGCGCTGGCCGGGCATGGTCTCGACGGCGATCTCAAACTTGACCGGGATGTCGATGTCGCCGGACTTGTAGGACCTCCACCGGCCCATGCGCTCGTTGTGCTTGACCATCTTGATCGCGTTCTCCTTGGCGATCTCGTGCGCGCGGACCATCGCCTGTTCGAGATCCGCCCTGAGCGCCGCGTCCGCCGCCGCCGCCGCCTTGGTAGCCTCCAGGTCCGCTTTCAGCGCCGCCGTCTCGCCGGATGCCTTCTCGAGCTGCTTGAACGCGTCGCCGTCGCGCGCCTCCAGCGCCTTGGCCTGGGCCTCGAGCTTGGCGCGAAGCTCGTTAGCCTCGTTCATGACGCGGCCCAGCTCTTGCTCCATGTCCAGGTTCTGCTGCACCGAGTCGCGGGAGGTGTCGTCCATCATCTGCTTCAGCACGTCCATGTCTTGACGCACGTCGCTGAGCTCCTTTTCGGCATCCGCGCGCGCCTGCTGCGCCGCGCGCATCTCAGCCTCCATCGCCTGGAGTCGATCAGACGCAATCGCAACCTCAGTCTCGAGCTCGGCGCGAATCGCCTCGATCTTCTTCATGGCCTCGACGTCGGACTCGTCCGCAGCCTTGGCAGCCTCCTCCTCGGTAGCCTCGAGCTTGGACTTGGTCTCCTTCAGTTCCTTCTCCATGGCGAGGAAGTTCTCCTTGGTGGTCTTCTCCCAATCTTCGCGGTCCTTGCGCCACGCCTCGAGCTCAGCCTTGGCCTTCTGGGCACCCTCGAGCTCGCCCTCGTACTTGGCGCGGAGCTCGTCAGCCTCCTTCATCATCGTCTCGCGGACAGTCTCCGCGGCGGATTTGGCGTCCATGAGTTCAGCCCTGAGCGTGGATGTCTCGCCGAGCGCCTTCTCGAGATCAGCCTTGGCCCGCGTGAGCTCCTCGTCCGCGGCAGCCTTGTACTTCTCCAGCGTCTCCGTCTTGAGCTGGTACGCCTCCTCGAGCTTCTTAGCGTCGTCGGACCTCGCCGCGTCGAGATCTTTCTGAACCGCCTCCAGCTTCTCGGCGGCGGCGCTCTCCGCAGCCTCGAGCTTGGCCAACAGGTCCGCTCGCGCGCGCTCGAGCTTTTCGGCGGCGGCTTTGTCGGACGCCTCCAGCATCTCCTCGGCCGCCTTCTCCGCCGACTCGATCTCGGTCCTGGCGGCGGCGAGCTCAGCGTTCGCCGCCTCCAGCTTCTCGGCGGAGGCCTTCTCGACCGCCTCCAGCTTCTCGGCGGAGGCCTTCTCGACCGTCTCCAGCTCAGCCTTGAGCGCCTTCTCGACCGTCTCCAGCTCAGCCCTGGCGGCGCTCTGCGCGGCTTCGAGTTTCTCCGCGGCGGCGGCGTCGGCCGCCTCCATCTCGGACTTCCACCTGGACTCGACCTCGGCGATGGCCGCGTCAGCCTCCGACTTGGCCTGCGCCTCGATCTTCTGCGCGAGGAGTTCCTTCTCCTTGACCACCGCCGCGAGCGCCTCTCGCGCCTCCTCCACCTCGCGCGCCTGCTCAGCCTCCCGCATCATGAACTTCGCCTCGAGCTTCTCCATCTCGAACGTCGCCCTCTTGTTCATCTTCGTCTCCAGATCGGTCGCCTTCTTCTCGAGCTCGTCCCTCTGCTTCGCCGCCGACGCGTGTTCTTTGATCATCGCCGCGAGCTTTTCCTCGGCATCCTCGAGCCGCTCCGCCAGCTCCTGCTCGTGATCCGTGAGGAGCTCCTCCCTGGCCTTGGCGATCTCCGCCAAGGCGAATCGCCTGGCGGCGAGGACGACGGCGAGGAGCGCGGCGCACGGCGCAGCCGCGGCGAGCCCGACTTGCCACGCGGGCGTCTCCCTGACGATGAGAGCCGCGAGCTCCTGGCGCGTCATCGCCTCCGCCGGGGTCTTGACCTCCTTCACGACCTCCACCTCCTTGACGTTGATGACGGGCGAGGCGTCCGAGCCGGATCCCTCGAGACCCGCGGCGAGCGCGACGACCGCGGACGACGGCGACGACGACGACGACGACGGTGAGATCATCGCCGCCGTCGAGGACGAGGACGAGGACGAGGACGAGGACGCCTCCTCGGCGGCGACGACGAGGGCCTCCGCGACGGTCGCGGCGGTCGCGGGCGGCGCGAGTGCCGCGGCGGAGTTTCCCCTGCCGACCGCCGTCTTGAGGAGGTAGGACGCGGCGGTGGCGCCGGCGGCGGCCATGCCTCCGTTGACGACAGCATCCGGGAGGGCGTGCGCGCGGCGGGGCGCGACGAGGGACGCGCCGGCGATGGCGACGCCCGCGAGCGCCATCTTGATCGTCTTGCCCCAGGACTGCGGGAGCGCGGGAAGGGGACTTGGGGTTTCAGCGAGGGGCGAGCGAGGCGCGGGGCCGAGGCGATCGGGTCGGGAAGAATTAATTAATTCCGGGCCGACAGCACGGTTCTTCGGGTGCCGAGGAGACGCGGGTTCGCGCGCGCGCACGGGACGGACCTTGGCGCGCTTCTCCTCGCGGTTCTCGCCCGGGAACGGGGGAGGGGGTATCCATCGGGACTCCTCGGTCTCCGGTCCGCCGGACACCCGCGCTCGCACGACCACGCAGGTGGCGCGACCGGAAGCGCGCTGGGCGGCAATCCGGCTCCCGCCATCGCGGCGAGACCTCCACGGCGCGAGGGCGCCGGAGAAGGCGAGTGACGCCACGCTCATCGCGCCAACGGCTGACGGGAGTGGCGCGTTCGGTCAATGAGAGGTCCCTCGAGATGCGAACACGCCCGTGCGCCGCGCCGAGGGTTCGCTTCGATGCGCCCGGCGCGCTCGATCACTGCGCGGCGCGGCGTTGCTCGTTTCCCGGTTTATTTCCCAGGAAGTTTCTGAGAGTTGAACTTTCGGCGGAATGCGAAGAACTTTTCCGATACGAGCGAGGACGCGAAGGGCGATCGCTCGGGGGTGCGCGATCGACGACGCGTGAAACCGAGACGGTAGACGGGTCCGGAGACTCCCGTCGGTGCGGCGACGCGTCGGTGCGCCCGGATATATCGCGCCGAACGCGCTCTCCAGGTCCGAAACCGGCTCCGAAGTTTCGGAGGTCCCAGCAGTTCTAGCACCCCAAAAAAAGGCCGGTTCGGCCCAGCACACGGGAGCCTTTTGTTTGCACGTTTCTCTTGTGACGTGTCGAGATATTTGTATTTGATTGGCCGGGTCGCCACGGTCTGAAAACGCCGAATTCTCAGCCGCGCCCGCGTATGGGATTCATTGCAGATATTTCGCCGATTCTGTTTGGAGGTCTCCCGACCACGCACCGCTCGAGAAGATTCCTCGAGCTGAATTTCGACAGATCCTAACTGTTCCTACGTAGGTCAGGCTTCGAGTTTATGGTTAACGACGATCGAAAATAGGTCACGTGACTGTCACGTGCTCCTCGATGTTCCTTTCTTCGGGTCCACGTTGTGAGAAAACGCGTTCAGCGCCGACATCGACCAACGTTGACAGAGTCGGCACGCGGTTATCGAGGGCAAACTCTCTGGCGAAGTAGACCGTCTCCGCTGACCCGAGCGCGGAAGATCGAACCGGAGCGACCGAGATGGAGCCGCCTCAGGCGAGGGGGAGATTCCAGCAGGCGGTGCAGGAGATACAAGGTGCGCGCATCATCGGAACCGCCGCCCCGCCGCGCTTTTTTCTGGGCTGCATCGTTCATTGACGTAACAATCCCCCCGCCCCTCGCAATGCGCAGCCACCGCGATCGCGCCGAAGAAGAAGCGACTGTTCGCGCCCGCCCAGCCCAAGCCCAAGAAGATCACGCGGTCCGAGGCGAAGAAGGAGGAGGAGCTCAACACGTTCACCAAGCTCACGGTCGATTACCTCAACAACAAGCACGCCGACGTCGAGCCGGAGTCCAATCCCAAGGTGTACTACAGCGAATACGCCAACCTCCGGAACACCCCGGGGCGGCTCGTCGAGCCCGAGACGGACGAGGAGGTGCTCGCCCTGTTTGATGAGGTCGCGGACGCGCCGCCGCGTCCGAACGTCGTCTCGTGGTTCCACGTTGAGGGCGTCAACGACGCGGTCATCCGCGAGTTTTTCGTTAAGATGAAGCTGAGGCTCCCATCTCCGTCCCTCTCTCCCCCCTCCCCTTCTTCCGGGCCTTCAGGGAACGGAGGAGGTAAGGCGACGAGGAAGGGCGACGACGCGGTCGCCTTGTTCTTCAAGAGGCACCGCGAGCCGAGGCTGAGGTTCTTCGGCACGCACATGTACCTCGCCATGCAGCTGCTGGACAGGAACGACTCCGAGGGCGACATACCGATGGTGAGCGACCAGCAGGTGTCCGTGCTCTTCGTCCCCAACCGCAGGCTCGTCCTCACGGTGAGCGAGTACGCCAGCCCGGGGACCGACTTCGACCGGCTGCGCGAGCAGCTGGTGCAGGGATCCAGCGCGTGCAACCACCCCAACGCGGACGCCACCCTCCTGTTGGCGGTGCTCGCGGACAAGTTCATGGAGGACTCCTTCCCGCTGGCGGAGGAACTCGGCGATTATCTCGAACTCCTCGCGCACGCGCTCATCATGAAACCCGGGTTGCGGTACAACATACCCGCCGATAAGGTGAGGACCGAGCTGTGGCGCATGCGCCGGTTCGCACTGAGGACCAGGCGTCTGACGGAGATACTGCAGGAGGATCCGCTGCAGCTCTTCGAGAACGCGCGGTTCCAGAGCTTCATGGCCGTGGTGGAGCGACAGGCGCAGTCGCTGGCGGAGCTCTGCCACATGTACAACGAGCGGTGCGGTAACATCATATCGCGCATCGAGGTGCACCAGACGACGAAGACCAACGAGACGTTGTTCACGCTGACGATCATCACCGCGCTGATCATCCCGGTGCAGTTCCTGACCGGCGTCTACGGCATGAACTTTGAGAACATGCCGGAGCTGAGAACCACGTACGGCTACTACGTCTTCTGGGCGGCGGTTCCCACGCTGTGCACGTTCACCTACCTGATGCTTCGACGCAAGGGCCTGATCGAGGACGATTCTGACATCAGAATCGCGCAGCTGATGCCCGCGGAGGTGGTGTCCGCCGTGAGCTTCATATCGAAGAGGGCCAAGAGGACGGTGCGGGCGGCGGGGGCGGGCGCGGCGAAGGTTGCGGCGTCTGGCGCAAAGGCGGCAAAGGGGGTGGCGACTGGGGCGAAAAAGGCGGGGACCGCGGTGAGCGTGACGATCAAAAGCGCGAGCCCGAGGTTCAGCGGCGGAGGGGGAAGCGGAAGCGGAAGCGGAAGCTCGATGCCGCCGACGCCAAAGAACGCCGCCTAGTAGTTAAGAGAGAGCCAAAACCGTCGCGTTCATTCGAATCGTCCGAGTCGTCAGTCGTCAGTTTCCACCCTCCCCGTCCACGTACATGTTCACCAGATCCGCCTTTTTCACCCCGCGCTTCCCCGCGTACAGGTGCGCGAGGCCCATCGTCTGCAGTTTGTGCTTCAGCTGCGCCACGGTCATCGCCTGGGCCTCCTCGCGCTTATCCTCCTCGGGCTCGGCCTCCGCTTCATCCGCCTCATCCGCTTCATCCGCCTTGGCGTCGTCGATCGGCGCCTCCGACGCGTCCACGAATTCGGGTTCCTCATCCTCGACTATCGGGTCGGGAGACTTCTCCCTGCGTCGCTTGGACGGCGACGGCGACGGCGCCCGCGCATCCGCGACGCCCGCGTTCGGCGAAACCTCGCCGCCGACGCCGCCGCCGACGCCAAACTTTGCCTCCGCCTCGGCGCGCCATTTGTTCATCAGATCATCCGACGAGCCGTGGGACTTGCGAGGCGGCGATACGAGCGTCCCGCTCTTCCTCAGCTCCTCCAGACGGGTCTCCGCGTACGCCGCGCGCTTCTCAGCCTCCGCCGCGCGCCGCTCCGCGTCCCGCCTGGCGCCATCCGCCGCCGCCGCCCTAGCGGATGCCTGCGCCCTCCACTCCGACTCCGTAGCGCTCGCCTTTGCCCTCGCGTCCCTAGCCGCGCTCTCCGCCGCCTCCCGCGCGCGTTCCGCCTCCCCGAGCGCGGCGCGCATTCGCGCCAGCTCGTTCTCGAGCTGCGACGCGGCGCCGTCGCGCGCGGCGCGCAGCGCGGTGGAATCCGATCGAGCCGACGCGAGTTCGCGCTCGAGCCTCTGCGAATTTTCCGCCGCCGCCTCCGCTCGCTTACGCTCCGCGTCGATCGCCTCCCTCAGACTCGCCTCCCGACTCGACGCCCCCGCCTCGGTCATCTTGAACTCGCTGCGCGCGTGTTGCAGCGCGAGCGACGCTTTGGCAGCCTCCTCCCTCGCGCGCGATTCGCACTCTTTCCGCGCCGACTCCGCCGTTCTCGCCGCATCCTCCGCTTTTCGCCTCGCATCCGCCTCGGCGCTCGCGCGCGTCTCCGCGTTCCTCGCCCTCGCGTCCATCTCCCGGACCCTCGCGTCGAGCTCCGCGACCCTTCGCTCCATCTCGCTCGCCGTGGCGGCCGCGCTCTCCGCCTTTTGCCGCTCCATCGCGCACTCGGAGCGAACGGCGGCGAGCGCCTTCTCGGCGAGGGCGGCCAGCGCGAACTTCTGGCAATCGCGCAAAAAAACGCACAGGCGATCGTGCGCGCTCGGGCCGTCCGCCTCTCCGAGGTAGGCGTCCACCTCGGAGTCGATGCGCTTGAGGACGTCCGCGATTTTCGCGTCCGGGGCGTTCGCGCACCCCATCACCCGCGTCGCCGCGGCGGCGAGCAGCTCCGAGCATCGCGCCGCCGCGCTCGCTCGGCGCTTCTCGCGGTACTCCCCGAACCGGACCTTTAACGCGTGTTCCAGCTTGGCGCACGCCGCGGCGCGCGTCTCGGTGTCGCCCACCGCGCGCTGTTCGAACGCGAGACGCGCGCGCTCCACCGCGCGCTCGTGGCACGCCGAGAGCTTGGCGTCATCCGCGGGACAGGAGTCGGCGGATGCGAAAAACGCCTCGGCGTACGCCGACTCGCCCTCCTCGACGGCTTTGCCGCACTCGCTCTCCGCCACGCTCTGCCACGCGGTGGCGATCGCGGGCACCGCCCCGGCGTTGATCGCGGCGACGTACTGCGTCGCCATGGCGGCGAGCGCGGGGCCGTTGAGGACGTCGGAACCCACCCGCTTGGCGCGGCACCGATCGAAGAGCAACTCGACGAGCGAGTCGAGCCCCGCGATGAACTCCGGTCGAAGCTGCGACCGGGGCACGGCGTCCAGGTTCCGGAGCTGTTTCTCGTCGTTTACCGGGCGGACGAGCGGGAAGCACTCGCGCTCGGGGAAGAGCCCGCGGATGGACTCGCGGATGGCGTTCTTCGCGACGGCGCCGGTCGATCCCCCGTCGACTGTCGGGACGTTTCTCAGCGCCGACTCGAGGTAGTCCGCGGCGGAGATGCGACCGCCGCTGTCCGGGTCGTTCAGGTCGAGGTAAAAGTCCCGGAGGAGCCACACGAACGACGGCGAGAAGGCGCCGAGCTCGCGGACGCCGCCGCGGCCCGGGGCGGCGGCGCCAGTCTCGGACCTGACGCGGATGTGCTTGGTCATCTCGGTGACGAGGGAGAGGCGATCGAGCGCGGCTTCGTCGATGCCGCCCATCTGGTTGTAGCAGAACAGGGACGATAGCAGCACGGCCATGGAGAAGATCTGCGTGCTGTACTGGCCCGTCTGGTCGTACGCGTCGATGCCCTCGGTGTCCAGGAGCACGACGTGGAACGCCTTGCCGGTGACCGGGTCCACGCGCCGGATGGGCGCGGACCAGATCCACAGCCCCTTGGTGCACGGCCGGACGGTCGGACCCACCTTAAATCCCGCGTCGTTCCCGGCGCTGCACAGCTGGTTGAGGATGTAGCTCTTGCCCTGACGCGCGCGCCCGCACACCGCGAGCACGCCGACGTCGCCGCGGATCTGGCGCAGCGCCTCGAGCGCCTCGGAGCCGAGCTCGAACTTTTTGGTCCGTTCGTCGTACTGAAGCAGGTGCAGTGGCTTGCCGACCGGGGGCGGCGCCGTCGCGGAGGCCTTGCCAGACTTGGAAGGGCTGAAGAAGCCCATCGTCGCGCGCCTCGAGTTACGCCGGGTCTCCGACGGTCGCGAGACTGGAGAGCGCCCGAAAGAGTGCTGTTCGTCGAGATCGCCCGCACCCCCAGCTTCGGGTTTGACAAACGCCAGCTGTGAACGAAGGTTTGAATCCGAGATAATTCGCAATTCCCAGCGCACGCGGAAACAGTCAGAGCGGTCCC
The DNA here is from genome assembly GCF_000090985.2 of Micromonas commoda. Taxonomy (NCBI): domain Eukaryota; kingdom Viridiplantae; phylum Chlorophyta; class Mamiellophyceae; order Mamiellales; family Mamiellaceae; genus Micromonas; species Micromonas commoda. Next base: position 402,102 of record NC_013041.1, read on the forward strand.
CTCCTCTAACTCCAAAGCCGATTCACAGGCCGCGGCTGCGCGGATTTCGCCTCGGCAGCCCGGAGCAGCGTCAGCATCACAATTGTGCACGCGCCTGGGCACCGCCAGCCAGCCAGCCAACCAGCCGGAGGCACCATGAACTCCGGCCATGGCTACAGCCCGCCGCACGACCAGCTCTTTATGAGCATCGTGCCCGGCCACCACGGCATGCTCCAGCCCCCGCCGAACATGGGCCACCCGGGCCTCCCCGGCCAACCGATGCCCCCTCCGGGCGGCTCGATGGGTGCGAACCACCTGGACGTCCACGCGCACCTCGGGCCGCACCCCGGCGGCATGCCCGCGCAACACACCACCCTCGCGCAGCACGGCGCGCTGCTCCACCCGCACGACAGGATCCGCCTGCGCGCGTGCCCGGTGCCCGGATGCGACTTCGTGACGAACCAAGGTCGCGCGCGGTTGGAGAAGCACCTCGCCACGCACGGCAGCGAGAAGCCGTTCAAGTGCGAGCACGAGGGATGCGGCAAGGCGTTCAAGACGTCGGAACACCTCAAGCAGCACGCGAGGTGCCACGCCACCGAACGCAACTTTCGGTGCGCCAGGCCGCTGTGCGAGGACCACGAGGCTTTCAAGTCGCTGCCCGAGCTGAGGCTTCACGAGAGCCGAATGCACACGCTCGACAAGGCGGAGGGAAGGGAGATGAAGCTGAAAGAGAAGGTGGCGAAGATGGAGGCGGACGCGGAGAGCGCCCGGAAGGACAACGCGACGCTGCGGAAAGCCGTGGAGCTGCTGCAGGCGACGCTGAAGGAAGCCACAGCGCCGAGGAGGCCGAGGAAGCGTAAGGGCGGCGGCGGACACGAGGACGGGGACGCGGGGAAAGAGAAGGGGGACGCGGGAAAAGACAAGGGGGACGCGCGTCTCGAGCGTCAGAACGAGGTCAACGCGTCGACGTCCCGCGGCGGCGGCGACGACGGGAATCGAACCCGCGACGGCGTGGACGACGCCGAACGCAAACGGGTCCGCAAGACGTACACGATGTCGGCGAGCAACGTGCTCCGGGCGGCGAGGGCGGCGGCGGCGGCGGCGCTCGCCAGCGCGGAGGAACGGTGGGATAAGGGCAAGGGGACGTGCACGGGGGGAGGAGGGAACGGGTCGAGGAGGGACGCGGCCGCGGCGCCGAGCGCGTCCACGGCGGCTGCGAAGGGGGGCGGCGCGGCGAAGTCGAAGGGCCCGCCGGCGAGAAAGTTGCCGCGAGGGGAGGTGGCGCCGCTGATGGAGGTGACCGCGGCGGGTGTCGGGGTGGGGGGGGATCGCGACGGGGGATCCACGAGGAACGCGAGGAACGCCGCCGCGGCGAAGGAGTAGTCGGTGGACGTAGGGACGTTCGTGCGTTCGATTGAATACAAGTCGGAGAGCCTTCGTCCGCGCGCTCTCGCTCCACTTGGTCTGTAATCGTGACCACAGCCAGTGTCAAGACAGGGGATTAACAACACACGTACTCCATCGTCTTGTGACGGAAGAGTCAGGCGAATGCTTAGGAGTACGTGTGTCTTGTCTCACGGGCTGTGGTCAGGATGTCTGTGGAAGAGAGACTAAGTGGAGCGAAAGCGCGCGGTTCCATTCTCGCTAACCCGCCCCCTCCAGATCCCGCACCAGCTTCTCCTCCCTTTTCCTCCTCCTGGCGTGCAAGCAAGCCACCAGCAGCGATATCGGCAACACGGACCCCGCCACGCACACGATCGCGATGGACACGATCGCCCCGTCGCTCAGTCCCCTCCGCCTCTTCGGCGGCGGCGACGGCGACGACGGCTCCTCCTTCTCGTCGTCGGCGGCCGCGGCAAACACCGCCATCGTCGCTCCAGGAGTCGCTTTCTTCGACCTCTCCTCGTCGCCGTCGATCGCCTCGGCGGCGTCGGCGGCGGCGGTGAGACCGGTGTCGGGGTACCTCGGGTCCCTCGGCCTCGGTTCGGGCTTCGGTCTCGTCGGTTCGGGTAGTTCAGTCGGTTCAGTGGGTTCAAAAGCTGTCGGTTCCGTGGGTGTATCCGTCTCGGGCGTGTTTCGCGAGAGGGCGCCCGCCGCGCCGAGGGACAGCAGGTCGCATCGATCGACCACGGCGAACACGGGCACACCCGCGTCCGTCGCCGCGGGCAGCGCGGCGAACAGGCACGCGGTGACGGCGTCCGCGATCGTCGGGTCCATCCGCGCCGCGAGCATCCGGGGGAGCAGGACGTCGCCGACCGCGTCGACGCACGCGGAGCACAGCTGTGCCTCCTCCTCTGCGCCGTCGTTGACGTCGTCGTCCCTCAACGCCGCGACGCGGAAGCACGGCGCGAGGGTCCCGTCTCGATCGAAGTCGGCGGGGAAGAACTCCGCGGCGCACGATACGGGGTCGGGGTCGGGGCCCGCGGCGCCCGATACGACCAGGGGCACGGCGACCAAAGTTTCCTCGGACGCGCCGACTCGGTTCACCGCCGTCGCGAGGAGGGCGAGGAGCGCGAGCGACGGCGCGCGGCGGCGCATCGAGGGTATCGAGACCATCGAGGATATCGAGACCTCGCTCCCTCGCTCCTCTCGCGCGCGTTGAAGTGTCCTCGCCTTCGACCGCACGAGCGAGCCCGAAGCGGCGACCACGAGCCTCGTTGCTGTGATCCGAGACACCAGACAGAGGCGGCAACCACGTAAACGGTTTAGTCGCCACAAAAGACGCGCCTCGCCAAAGAAGACGCGCGCCGCCTCGCCCCCCGACCGTCCGTCATGGACTGCTGGCAGGCCACGCAGGGCACCGAGCTCGACCCGGCGTTCAAGGGCGACTGGACCACGCGAGCCGTCGGCGTGGCGTGCACGCTCGACGACGTCGTGCCGACGTGGATCGCGTTGCACCCGTTCCTGGGATATCGAGACCTCGCCCGCTCGACGGCCGAGGAGGACTCCACGGGCGACGGCGAGAAGCGCTGGGTGTACGGCCCGGTTTTCAAGGTTCAGGACGTGCCCGCGGAACCGCTGGACCTGAAGGCGCCCCTGCCGAAGGAGAGGGATCCGCGCTCGGAGTTTAAGGTCCGCGACCTCCTCGACGGCGAGAAGCGCACGTACCCGACGATCGACGCGCTTCGAGAGGCGCTGAAGCCCGGGGACTGGCCCATGCGCAACGTCGTGTCCGTCAACCTCGGCGCCGTGACCCCCTCCGAGGACCTGACCAAGTTCGTCAGCGAGGAACTCGGAACGCTCGCGCCCAAGCTGGAGTACCTCGACATATCCAGCCTCACGCACCGTTCCTTCACCCACGTCGAGCTCGCCAAGACGATCAAATCGGCGCAGTGCCTCCGCGTGCTGCTGATGCCCCGTACCTTCGGGCCGTCGTTCCGAGCCATCGAGTTTCACCCGTGGCTCGAGTACGTCCGTTTCAGCCGCCGATGCGACGACGTCGAGGCCGACGTCGACGCCATCCTCGCGAATTGCCAGAAGATCGAGCGCCTCGACTTCACCGACTTCGAGGACGTCGAGGGCGCGAAGAAGGGCGCGAGGAGCGCGAGGCGCAAGATCAGGAGCGCCAAGGCGTTCTGGGCGTCCGGCGGCGGACGAGTTCCGCCCCTCGCCGGATGGCGCCCGGAGACGTACGCCATCTGGACAGATTCGGTGTACGCCACCGTGGGCGCGCTCAAGGGCGAGCGGCGGCTGGGGGATACAGACGATCCGAGTCGCATCGTGGACTGCCTCGACGACGCGGAGTGGAAGCGGTACGTCGAGGACGATTACGTCGAGGCGGCGGAGGACTACTGAATCAATCGCGAATTGATCAACGACGTTTATAAAAAAACGCGACTTTCGTTTGATAGACTACGTTTTTCATCACTCGCGAACGTGCGTCAATCCCCCCGCGAGTCGCTCCAACTCCTCCGCGTGGTTCTCGCGCAGCGTCCGCATCAGTTCCACCAGCACCCACGCGTCCAACGCCGCGTACGTCACCTGCCGCGGCGTCAACGGCCTCTTACTCCAGTCGCTCATTCGCGTCGCCTTGTCCAGCGGTTTGCCCAGCACCGCCGCCGTGAGGTGGCTCAATCCCACCAGGTGTTTCCGCTGGTAGTGCTCCTTGAGGCTCCACGGACCGACCAGCCTCTTCGGCGGCGACGCGGCGACGCCTCCGCCGCCTCCCCCCTCTCCCCCCTCCGCCGCCGCCGCCGCCGCCGCCGCCGCGCGTGCCCGTCGTCCCCTCTTCGCCCGGCCCCCGTCGGCAGCTTCCTCTCGAGCGATGCGCGTTCCCGCGGCCCACACGTGCTGCAGATCGATCACCGGCCCGACGCCGCCGGAAGGTCCGCCGAGACGCTCCGCGCCGAACGCGGGCGGGTGGAGCCTCGCGAGCCGGCGGAGATCTTCCGCCAACCCGAACCCCGTTTTCAGGACGCTCCTGTCGGCGAGAACGGCGCCGAGCGTCGGGGCGATGGCGTCGGGGCACGCTCGGAGCAGCGCGGGGAGGTCCACGAGGAACACTCGATCGCGCGTCGCCACCTGGAGCAGCGCCACCACCGACGCGGCTCGGCGCTCGGCGGCGTCCTCGTCCTCGCCGCCAGCCCCGGCGCCGGTCCTCTCCCCTTCGCCCTCCCCTTCGCCCGAAGAAGCGTCGCGCGACGAAGCGTCGTCGGCGTCGCTCTCGCCGTTCGACGCCTCGAGCGCCTCAGCCTCCGCGGCGAGCTTCTTCGCGAGTTTCTTCTGGTCGCGCCATCGTTTCCGCGCCCAGCGCGTCCCCTTCCTGCGCCGGTTCCTCTCCGCTTTCATTCGCTCGGCGTCCGGATCGGCGGCCCACTCCGTGTCGAGCCCGACGACGTCGGCGGCGAGCAACGCGTCGCACGCCGCGCGCAGACCGTCCTCGTCGTCCACCCACACCACCCCGCCGTTCTCCGCCATACCCTCCGGCAGCTGAACGTGCGCGTCGCGCCTCGCCGCCTGCGCCGCGGCGAGCTCCGTCTCCGTCCCGAGCAAATCGCCGACGTCGAAATCTTCCCCGGGGCTTAAATCCGAACCCAACCTCGCGACGTACTCCGCCGCCGTCGAAGCGTCCCCCGACGCCACCAGCGACGCGATCACGCACCTGATCAGGTCTTTATCGTCCCCGGCGTGGCGCAGCGCAGCCTCGGCCTGACCCTTGGCCACCATCCGTTTGATCGTGCTCTCGAAGTACCGCCTCTTCACCGTCGGAAAAACCGTCCCGAGTTGGAACCGTTCCGCCGCCGCGTGCGCCGCTCTCAGCCCCGCGTGGTCGCCCGAATCCCCCAATTCCAAGCACGCCTCCACGCACCGCCGCTTCAGCTCGGACCCGGCGACGCACGCGGCGACGTCCGACGCGAGCCCGAACGCCCCACACCTCGTCAGTTCGTCCACCGTCTCGACGCTCGCGAAGGCGTCGAGCGAGAACCACAGCGCGAGATTCACACCCGGCGCGTGTTTACCCTCGCGATACATCAACGAACGCGCGTACGCCTCCAGCGACGTCCGCGCGTCGCCGCCGCCGGCGTCGATGAGGTCCTCGAGGCTCACGCCGTACGTCTCCGCGACGCGAAGCAGCGTCCGGGGGTCCAACCGCGTCGTACCCGTCACCCGCCGATGGATCGATCCACCCGCCGATTCGGCTGATTCGTCGTCGACGGCGGCGGCGGCGGCGAGCGCGTCGAGGATGAGGCGTACGCCCGGCGATCGATCCTTCGCATCCGCGAACCGCTCGCGAACGCTCACGTCGTCCATCATGGGAAAGTCGTGTCGCTCTCGGATGTGCGCGGTGACGCGCGGGACGCACTCCATGATGAGGTGCGCGATTGGATCCACGGCGGCTGTTTTGCGACCAGGGTGGTTCGCGAGGATGGCGATGGCATCGGCGGCGAAGGATGGGACGTGCACGTCCGGCGCGGCGAGGATGTCGCGGCATCGTTCGCGCATCTGGTGGAACTTCAGGCCCTCGCGTTCGAGCGCCAGGAGTCGCTCCACCGCGAGCGCCGGCGTGCCGCTCGTCGCGTCGACTTCGTCGTCGTGCGTCATCGCGGCGGTGCCGCCCGCTGGCGTCGCGGCGTCCGAGGTGGCGCCGGGGGCCGGGGCGCGCGCGTTCGGGCCGCGCGGTCGCCTCGGATCGGATTCATCGATGCCCGCGAGTCCGCCCGCGCGCGCCCCCTCGCCCCGTCCCGCGGGCGCGCCCATCTCGCGCCCGGACGCGGCGACGGTGAATGCTCGACGATGGGGCACCCTAGGAGCGGGAGCGGGAGGGGCCCGGGGGGATGGGACGGAGGACGAGGAGGGCGCGACGCGGCGCGCGGGCGAGGCGTCGTTCCGCGGCGATCCGAGCGTTCCGCGGAGGAAGAGCGTCGCCGCGCCGACCCGCTGGATCGAGCGCATCAAACCCCGCGCTACGCGGCGCCCGGGCGAAGTGCCTTCGTTCGAACCAGCACAGCTGTGCAAGTCGCGGGAAACAGAGGAGGGGCTAGCAGAAGCAGCGGCTGGCTGTTGGTCTGCCACCGCGTGCCGATCCGCGTGATTGCCGTGACGAGTGTCCCGGAACAGCACCGACTGATGAGGTGACCTCGAGATCTCCGTCGCTCGCGTCGCGCCGGCACAACCGAGCGCACGTCTTTCCACGGACCATCGCACCAGTCTTCCAGGACGCACCGACACGCCGCAGTGAAAGCCCGCTTTCGCCGCTCGCCGACCAAACGCTTCTGGGTAGCGACGAACCCACCGCCCGATAACAGATCTCCGACCACTTTTTCACGAAGATGACCACCACCGAGAACGACGCCCCCGTCAACATGGACCCCGTCCCCGCCGATCCCGAGGCTAAGCCCGACACGGTGAAGGACGCTCCGGTCGCCGACGCCGTCACCGACGACGCCACGGAGACCAAGCCCGCCAAGGAGATCCCCAAGCCGGAGAACCCGCGCCTCCCCAAGCCCGACCGCTCCGCCATGGATCGGAAGATTCAGGACCTGCAGGAGGCCGCGGACGTCAAGCAGGCGCGCATCGAGGAGCTCAAGAAGCTGATCGGGAACCGCCGCGACGCGCAGAAGAACATCATGTCCGGATCCTCGGGTACCAGGACGAGGATCGGCGAGCTCAACGCCGCGTTCCAGTCCCTCATGGTGCGTCACCGCGCGCGATCCCTCGGCCCGCGGCCTCGCCGATCTTTTCTTCCCCCGCGCCGGCACCTTTTGTTCTTTTTTTTCTCCCGCGGCCCCGATCTTCGGAACTTTCCCCGCCTCCACCCCAGCCCCGACGACGATCCGCCCCGACATGTACGCGGCACTGACGACGACTCGCACGATCCGACGCGATCGACAGGACGAGCGCAACGCGATCCGCAAGGAGCTCCAGGCGTTCGACGCCGCGCGCGAGCGCATGCGCGAGCAGGTTGTGAGCATGAAGTCCAAGCTCAGGTTCACCACCGTGGAAGCCGTGGACCGTGAGATTGCGCGGCTCGAGGAGACCCACGCGCACACAACCATGTCCCTCAACGACGAGAAGAAGCTCATCGCGCAGATCAAGGACCTCAACAAGAGCCGAGACACCGTCCGGGATTACGCCGAGGCGCAGGGCAAGGTATCCGGCGAGGATGGCGTCCGCAAGTCCATCATCGAGCGGCTCAGGGCTAAAGACGAAGCCATCACCGCGGTCAAGACGGAACAGAACGGTTTCCGCGAGACCCTCAACGCCGCCAAGGAGAAGGGAGATAAAATGTTCTCCGACGTACCCAAGCTCCAGGAGGAGCGCAACGCGTGCTACGAGGTCATCAAGGCTAAGCGCGAGGAGATTCGAACGCTTCGCGCCGAGTTTAAGCAATCGGAGGATGCGTACTGGACCCGAGAGCGCGAGTGGCGCGGGTACCTCAAGCAGGAGAAGCAGAAGCAGTGGGAGGCGTCTCAAGAGGAGCGTAAGGCTCGGGAGGAGGCGCGGAAGCAGTGGGAGCGCGAGAACGCGCCCGAGCCCTTCGAGGCGGAGGTGACCGCCGCCGACCAGCTCATCGCGTACCTGGCCAAGTGGGATCCGCTCTCCGCAAAGGCGGCGGATGAGAAGGCGGCGGCGGACGCCAAGGAGGCTGAGGAGAAGAAGAACGCCGCGTTCGCGGGGCTCCAGATGATGAACAAGAAGATGAAGGACGAGGACGAAGACGACCTGTTCTCGCTCTCCGGCACCAGCAAGGGGAAGAAGGCGAAGAAGAAGGGGAAGAGCGAAGCCGCGGGACCCGCCGGACCGAACCCCAACGAGAGGCTCAACATCTCGTTCGACGCGTACCAGCACTTCGCCAAGCTCTCGCTCGCGGCGCCGGGCACCGTGGGCGAGGTGCCCGCCATGCTCACCTCGCTCAAGGAGAAGAAGGATCTGTTCCTGGAGAAGAGGAAGATCAAGAAGGAGCGCATCGCTGCGGGTCTCGACGACGAGGACGAAAAGAAGGAGGCCAAGGAGAAGAAGGACGCCGGCAAGGGCGGCAAGGGCGGTAAGGGCGGCAAGGGCAAGGGCAAGAGCTCCAAGAAGGGGCCGTGCTCCGTCAAGCTCGAGGTTGACGGCGACGCGGTCGTCGTGGTCATCGAGGTTGCCGACGAGTAATCGGACGGCGCGGGTTCATCGCTCTGAGTTTTTACTTCAACAATGTCATCAATCATTCCGCCGAGAACCTCTTCGCGTGCTCGCACTCGTCAAGACACCCTCACCGCTCGCCGCCACGCGCCGCCGCCGCTCGCCGCTCGTTCCCACGCGCGGCCAACAGGTAATACGACGGATCCTCCCGCCGCACCAAGTCCTCCGCGTACCCCGCCCAAGCCCGCGCCACCCGCAGCCTCACGTTGAAAGCGTTGGCGACTCCTCGCAACAGCACGCTCACCCTCGCGATCATCACCATCTCCAGCGGCGCCACCCGGACCGGATCCCTCGCCTCCATCTCGTCGATGAACTCCTGCAGGTTCAGACCCCCGGTGACGTCCGGGGTGTCCCTGTCGTTCCAAAAGACGCACAGCCTGTACGCCACGTCGACGTCGTTGTCTCGGCTCTCGCCTCCGAACCCCTCGGGCGGTTTAGACCTCAGCAACCTCGCCACCTCGGCCTTGTCCTCGGCTAATATCGCCAGCGTGAGCTTGGCGTACGCCACCCTCGCCCCCTTGTTCACGCGCTTCACCTGACCGTAGTCAATCAGCCCCAGTCGACCGTCGGGCATCAGGAGTATGTTGCCCGGGTGCGGATCCCCGTTGAAGACGCCGTGGTTGAAAATCTCGTCGGCGTGGACGTCGAGCATCGTCTGGAGCACCTCGCCGACGTTCACCAAGCACGGGCTCGGTGTGTACGGCGCGCCGATCAGGAACGCGCGAGGTCGCCGCCACAGCCAATCGCCCAGGCGGAGCGCGAGGTTGGCGCGCCTCGTCGCCGCCGCCTCGGCCCGCGCCGACCGGGCCGGGCGCAACTCACCTCCGGCGATTTTCTCCTTTTGAACCCTCTCGAGCTCCTCAGGGTCCACGCCGCGCGACGCCGCGAGCTCCCTGAACCGCGCGCGTATGCCGTCCACGAGCTTGACGCCCGGTATCGCGTCCATGACGAGCACCTCGCGCGTGCACAGCTGGCGCACGGGCGCGGGGATCTCCACTTTTTTACTCCACCTGGGCATGACGTTGCGTCGCACCTCCTCGAGGTTCTTCGCCTCCTCGCGGTAGTCGAACTCCGTCAGGAACTGCCTCTCGATCTCCTCAAGGGGCGGGACGTGCTGGGGCATCGCGAGCCTGCAGAAGTCGATGCACGTGCGTATGTCGCTTCGAAACTTTCGCTCGATGCCCGGCGCCTGCACCTTGACCACGACGTCCTTGCCCCCGTATCGACGCGCGAGCCTCGCGCGGTGCACCTGGCCGATGGACGCGACGCCGCAGGGCTCTTCCTCCCACCACTCGAACGCGTCCGGGTGGCCGGCCTCGGCGAGCTTGGCGCGCGCGATCGCCTCGGCCTGACCCGGCGCCATCTCGGTCGGCGCCTGGTCCTGCGTGAGCTTGCACCACTCCAGGTACTGACGCGGCACGAAGTCGTCCCTGGTGCTCAGCAGCTGCGCGTTCTTGAAGTAGAACCCGCGCATGTCAAACACCAGGTCGCGAACCTTGAGCGCGTGCCGCTCGTGCAGCCGCTCGTACGCCGCGTCCGCGTCCGCGTCCCCGAGCGTCAGGCCCGTCCAGCTCGGGACCCCGATCTTCGCCAAGTCGCGGTTGCGCCACTGCACCGCGCGGTACTGCGCCCATACGGGAAAGGCGTGGTACCAGAACGTCACGGATCGCGCGGTGCCCTCGTCGTATCGGGCGTAGGCTCCGACGCCGACGGCGCTCGCGGCGGCGCCCGCGGCGGCGAGCCTCAACGCCATGGCGCTGCTGATGACTGGACTTCAACACGTCGTGGTCCACGTTCGTCGTTCTGTTGCACGGGATTTGGCGGAGGTCACCAGCAGCGCCACGAGCGCGGCCGCCGTGACGTCCACGAAGAGGCAAGCGCGACGCGACGGATCGCGCTGACGTACTTGGCGCGTGTTCGTAACTAATGCAGACTAATCTCAGCTATGGGGCCTCGTCCTCCTCCAGGCGGAGCACGTGCTCCCACTCGGCTCGAGTCACCGGCTGCACCGAGAGCCTCGCGCGGTGTAAGAGCGTCATGGACGCGAGGGCCTTCGCGCCGTCCGCGCCCGTGACTCCGTCTCCCGCCGCCTCCCGCCGCAGCTCACTCAGCGTCACCTCCCTGCGCATCGCCCGGATGAACTTGACGTCCACGCAGAGCCATTTCGGGTTCGTCGGGTCCGACTTTGGGTCAAAGCCCGGCGCCTTTGGATCCAGCGCGGTGGGGTCGGGGTACGCAGTTTTCACGACCTCGCAAACGCCCACGACGGCTGGGACCTTGCACGATGAGTGGTAAAAAAAGGCGCGGTCGCCGACGCGCATGGTCTTCATGAGGTTTCTCGCCTGCGCGTTGCGCACGCCGTCCCACTGCGCGACGCCTCCGGGGGAAGCGCGGAGGTCGTCGAGGGAAAATTCGTCAGGCTCGGTCTTCACCAGCCAGAGCCCGGTCGCGTCGCCGTCGTCGCCCGCCTTGGGCTTCTTGGTGGACGTCGAGGCGGACGCGACGGCCCGGGCTCTCTTGGGCGCCATCGAACGACGAACGAGCGCGGCCCCGAGGTGCGCGAGGGGGGCGCCGACCGGGCGCATGCCCCGCCGCGGGGCGTTGTGAGATTCTGGTTTTTGGCAGTTGGCACCCCGGTGGTTTCGCTCGACAACATTATTGCCACCACGCGTCCCGGCCTGTCACTGGACACCGCGATAGTCGCGGACACGATGTCGGGCTCCACGCTGCGTCTGTACCGCCACATCCTCAAGGCGGCGAAGACGTTCCCGAGCAAGAACCGCGCGGGTCTCATCGAGGAGATCAAGACGGAGTTCAGGGAGAACGCGGGAGCGACGGACGCTGGTGACGTGCAGAAGAAACTCGCGCTCGCGAGGGACGGACTGGATCGCATGCGCGCGTTCACCGGTTTGGATCAGGGCGCGAGCAAGTGGGACGTATCGCTGAAGGGACCATACGACGGGACGTGAGAACGAGCGACGCGGGTGAACGTGTCGCGGGTCGCTCACGGCGCGGCGTCGGGCGGGGGGGGGAGCGCCTGCTCAGGCGCGAATTAGGTATTTTAGTGCTAGCTAGCTTCGGGATCGATGAGATAACAACCCGGGACGCGACGTCTTCCGTCACGCACGGCACGAAGCCCCGACGACTCGTCACCCGCTCTCCGCGCGTCACCGTCGTCCCTTACCCGCCGCCTTGGCCATCTCTTTCGCCTGTCCCCACCGAAAGTACACCTTCCGCCGCAAATCCGCAAACGCGTCCGTCTCGATGGAATCCAGCCGGCTCGCCGCTTCGCAATCGTCGCAAGCGCCGCCGGCGTCTCCGGCGTTGATGCGGCACTGCGCGCGGTTGGACAACGCCACGACGTACAGCCTGTGCACGCCAACCTCCGCGCACAGTCGCCCGTTCTTGGCCATGCCGGGCGAGAGCTCGTCCGCGACCTCGCCGTACTTGGCCGCGGCACCCGCGAAATCGCCGCGCGCGAAGAGATCGTTGCCCTCGCCCTTGAGCGCCTCCAGCGCCGCGAGCGTCTCCTTCGACACCACGAACATCTCCTCCTTACCCTCTTCCTGCTCGAATCGGTCGAAGTTTTGGCCGGGAAACACCTGCATCCGCGTCCACGCGGGATCCGCGTCGGGCGTGGACGAGAAGGCTATCCAAAAGTCGTTGCGCTCGGGTCGGCACATCTTGCGCATCGTCTCGATGCCGCCGGGGATCTCCGCCTTCTTCGCCAACGCGTCCTCGTCCTGGTTCTCGATCTTGCACGGTAACCACTGGCCGTTGACCGTGTGCAGGTTCGTGGGGAACTCCACGACGATGACCGTCGTCTCCCCCTCGACCGCGCTCGCGCGCTTCTCCGTCGCCTTCTTGTAGATCGAGAACCACTGCTCTTTAGCCTCCATCTTCTCGAGCCAGGCCTGAACCTCGACCTCGCCGGGTCGGGTCAACTTCTGCGGCGCCCGATTGGCGCCGTCGCCCGTGTTCGGCGGATCCATCGCGCCAAGACCCGGGTCAGCCGCACGGAGCCCGCGGAACCGCCCCGACGATAATTTGTGTTGAACACCCCGGGGCTCTTCGTTTCTCGCTGCAAGTTCGAGCGCTGTCGCGCGCTGCGCGCTGTGACGAAGCGGATTTTACTCGCAGTCCTTTTCGGGCGAGCACTAGTGCTACGTCGCTCGCCTATTCTTCCCCGTCCACCGCGTGTGACCGCGTCCGCACGAAACGCAGCGTCACCTCCACGCACATCTCCCCGCGGAGCAGCGACGGCGGCCACGACTTCGCCCTGAACCCGTCCCCGCCCCCGCCCCCGCCGGGAATCGATCCCCCGACCTCGAGTACGCCGTCTCCTCCCGAAACCCCTCCGAGTCCAGCGGGCACCACCAGCGGAAGCGCCCGCGCGACCTGCGCGTCGACGCCCCTCAGCGGCGGAATCCGAGCCTTCGTGTCCACGTAGTACGCACCGGGTGCCGCGTGGGATTCGGTCAGGGGTAGCAGGTAGGTGATCTCGTTGCGGAGGATCGCCCAGACGTCGAGAGGCGCCGCGGACTCCAAAGCCGCAACGCCTTCGATCGAGTTCGGGACCACCCGCGCCGTGATCGTCCACGGACCGACCCGCGTGGGCTCCGCCGCGTCTAGCCCTACGGTCGTTCCCACGGGCTCGGACCACACGCTCTTCTCGGTCCAAGGGTAGTGCGGGAAGAACTCGCTCGAGAACATCCCGAGCGTCTTCCCCGTCACAAACGTCTTGTTCAGCTTCTTCAGCGTGATCCAACCGTCCTTCGCACACCGTCGCTTGGAGAGGGTGAACCGGTCGATGAGCTCGCGCACGGACCGCTCCTTCATCATGCCCGATCCCAGCCCGTGGCACATCCGCTTCAGGGCCTCTTTCCAGAAGAGCATCGGCTTGTCCTCGTCGCCGGAAAAATCCGCGTACGCCCCCGAGTCGGACAATCGCATCCGTTTCGAAAACGGGCCCAAGACGGAATCCTCCACCATCCTCCCGAGCTGCGCGCTGTCCTCGCCGAGCAGCGACAGGTTACGCAGGAAACCGTCGCCGAACATGTCCGCGAGCAGCGGGAGGAGCTGGTTTCGGAGCTTACCCCTGGTGCTCCACGTCGGAGTGGTGTCCAGAAAGTACGGCACTCCAAACGTGTGCGCGAAGTCGAGCACCGGATCCTTCGAGTGCGGCAGCATCGGCCGCCATATCCGAACGCCCTCGACGACGCCTTCCTCGTTCATGCCGTTCATGCCCAGCACGTTGGCGCCGCGGAAGATGTTCGCGATGATGTTCTCCTGCACGTCCCCTTCGTGGTGACCGACGAAAACCGCCGGGAACCCGTGCGTCTTCGCGCACTCCTTGTACAAACCGTACCGAATGGCCCGCGACTCAGCCTCGTACTGCTCCCTCGGCGTCACGCCCCTCTTGACCTCGGCGATCCTGCGCACGACGCAGACGATGCCCTTGCGCTCGCACCACCCCCTGACGAAATCCGCCTCCTTTCCCGACTCCGGCCTGTTGGCGTAGTCGATGTGCATGGCGACCACGTCGAAATCGCCAAACGACGGCGCCGCGGCTTTCAGTATCGTCGCGAGGACCATCGAGTCGACGCCGCCGGAGAGCGATATCGCGACGGATCTGGGCCTTTCTTCGGCACCGCGTTCCGTGTGTACGTCGTGCTCGATAAGTTTGCGGCGGAGAAAGGACTCCACCGTCCGGTACACCGGGTGGGACGGCATGGACCGCAGGACTTCGGGTTGGGGCTCGAACTCGTGAAACTCTAAGATGTCGTCTCCGTCGACGTGCTGCTTGCCCTCGAGGTCCTGCAGGCACCGCAGCGTGGTGCGGCGAAACTTGGCGAGTAAATCCGCGCACTGCGCTTCGGTCTCCCGCCTGGCGTCCAGCCTTCCCAACGCCAGCCTGAGGCGCGGCAGGTCCTTCTGCGTGTGGCGAAAGGGCATGAGCAGGAACACCTGCTGCGGCGTGGGCACCCTTGCGTCCCAGCCCCTCTCCACGCACGTCTGCACCACGCCCACGCACTTGGCGTCGCACTTCGCCACGCGCGCGTCCCTATCCGGCGCGTGGCGGTACACGTGCCGGGAGAACTGGTCGAGGGTCACGACCAAAGCGACCGCGTGGGAAGGGGACGCGTCCGCCCAGGCGTCGAGGTCGCCTCGCTCCGCCGCGGCCAGGGTGGCGCCGAAGCGATGCGAGATGGCGTCGTCGACCCTCTTCTGCATCTCGCCGGTCCTGTCTCCGGCTGGGAACCACTTGCGCTTGTAGTTTTCCTGCGATGCGTGGTCGGGTGTGGGGCGCGGACACGTGAGATGCGCGCGTGGGGACGGACGGACCGATGGACGGAACGTCTGGGGCGAATCAGGCGGCGGTGGTTTTTCACTCGTCGGCGGTGCGGGTCCGGGGCACTGTCTTGCACTCACATCGACGTCTCCGTCGAACCAGAATTCGAGCACATCCTCGTGGGACGCCACCGACGTTACGGGTGCGTCGTCATCGGCGGTCGCCATGACGCCGACGACCGGAGGCGACTCTGCGGAGGCCGAGGCGTCTGCGTTGGATTTTTATTGTTGCATCCGGTAGACCGCGGCGCGCGGCGCGCTTCAGATTGAGGCTCGAATCGAATCGGAAGCACCGGATTCGTCAACCGGGAGTTATTTGCCGACGATAAAATATCTGGCGGACCGTTATGACGCCAACGTTCACTTCGCTGGCGGCAGGGAACGCGAAGGGCGTCGGGAAGGATGCGGCGGAAGGAGGACCCGCTGGATAACATCTTCGCCGTCATACAGGGCCACACGGGACCGCCCCTGGCGCTCCTGGTGGTCACCGCGGCGACTGTGGGCAGCGCCCTCACGACGCTCGCGCTGCGCCGATGGGGACCGGAGGCTTCACCGTCATCATCGTCGCCTCGCGACGAGGACGACGAGCTCGAAGACCTGGACGCGACATCGGTAGACTCCGCGCCCGGACGCGCGATGACGTCGACGATGAAGAGGGCGGAGGTCGAGGAGTGGGACAGGTACTTCGCGATGGACGCCGCGACTCCCTCGGACCGGGAGGACCGGGGCCGGCCGCACCATGATGATTCGGACCTGTTTGATTCGGACATCGACGAGGAGACGCTGTGGCGGGGCGCGTCCGAGGCCATGAAGACCCTCTCCGGGGACCTGGGAACCTCCGGATTCAGCAACGACCGGTCGTCGTACGACTCCCCGCCCGTCAGCGAGGGCGCCAGACGGCGGATGGACGGCAGGCGGAGACGAAGCGAGGACGGCATCGGCCAGGCTTCGGCGTCGCCGAGGGTGGAGACCATCGAGGAGGATGAGCGCGAGGGCGGCGCGTCGTGGCCGACGAAGGAACCGACGGTCACGCAGAAACGCCTCGACGTCGTCTTCGCGGCGCAGCGGGAGGAATCCCCGAGGACGGTGCTCGGGGACGTCACCAACGCGCGACGTCGATGACCGTCTCGCTCTCGTTCCGTCGCTCGTCGACGGCGTGTTGTTTCGTATTTGTATTGTGTTGTATTCCGTCGAGAAGACGTCGAGACCGTCTTACCACCCCCGCGTCGTCGCTCACCTCTTCCCCGTCTCGGACGCCCTCCTCGACGCGCGCGCGGACGCCGCGCGCAGCCCGTGCGCCCGCAAACCCGCCGCCCGCTTCGCCTCCCACGCCTCGGCCCTCGCCGCCGCCGCCGCCGCCCTCTCCTCGTCGTGCCGGTCCATCTCCGCCGCCGTCGCGCCATCCGCGTGCGCCACGCTCCGCCGCGCGTCCGCCAATAACGCCGTCACCCTCTCGTCCGTCGGCACTCGCGCGTGCGACGCCTCGAGGTCCGCGAGCGCGCCGCGAAGGTCGCCCGCCGCGGTCCTCGCGTCCGCGCGCCTCTTAAGCGCTTCGATCCTATCCGGGTCAATCGCGAGCGCGGCTGTCGCGTCCGCCTCGGCGGCGGCGACGTTCCCGCGCCTGAGGTGCGCGGCGGACCTGTTGGTGAGCGTCGTCGCGTCGTCCGGCGACGCCTCGAGCGCGCGGGTGTACGCGTCGATGGCGGCGGCGTAGTCGCCACGGCGAAAACTCGCAGCGGCCTCCGACCGAGCCGACTCGGCGGCGGCTTCGAGCGACGCCCGGTCCGCCTCCCTTCCCGCCTCCCTTTCCGCCTCCGTCTCCAGGTCCTCTCGCGTGGAACCGGCTCCACCGCATCCACGTCCCGGTCCGAACCCCCGTCCCGCACCCGCCGCCGCCGCTTCCCCGTCTGACGAAAAGTCGGGCCCTCGGGGAGGGGTTGACGAATCGAAGACTCGCCGCGACTCCCTCGCGTCCGCCTGCGCGTTGGCCCTCGTCGCCGCAGCCTTCGCGGATGCCGCCGCTGACATGGCCGCGGTGGCGGCTTCGTCCGCGGCGACGGCGCCGGGCGACGCCGGCGTGACGGTCGGCGTGACGGTCGTCCTCCGCCGCGAAGCCGGGGCCGATTCCGGCCTCGCGCGGGTTTGGCGGAACCGACGCCATTCCTCCATCTCCTCGTCCACCCCGCCGTCCGTCTCGTCGTCCGCCGGGTCCGCGGTGCCCCGCGCGTCGATTCGAATCGCCGCCGCGGGGTCGATTCGCGTTCCCCGCGGGACGAAGCCGTTCGGCGTCGACGCCAGGCCGGACGGTGATTCGCCGTCGTCGTCGTTTGCCCCGGCTCGAGGACCCGGGCCGCCGAGCGACGTCACCGGAGCCGGCGCGTTGGACCGCCTGGCGCTGCGAAGCCTCGTGTTACCACGGCCGTACGGGTCCGTCGCGGGCGTCCGTTCCCTGGGAGCGCCCGCGCCGCCGACGCTCGGGCGGGTGACCCGCGCCGACGAGGGAGCGACGACGAACGCCGACCGCGGCCTCGACCCCCGACCTCGGCCCCGGGCGTGCTCCCTCGCCCACCCCTCGTCGGACTCGTACCGCCCCGCGCCTCCTCCCCACCCTCCTCCCCGTCCGCCCACGAGCGACGACGACGCGGTCGAGTGCGACGTCGCCGTCGTTCGCGCAGACGACGAAGCCGCCTCCGCCCTCGCCGCCGCCGTCGCCGCCGCAGGTACCAACCCCGGAACCGCCTCGTCGTCGTCGACCAGGCCGAACGCCACGTCGTCGGCGCGCACCGCGTCCCCGTCCCCGTCCCCGGGTGCCGACTTTTCGTCCCCGTCCCCGCGCGCGCGTCCCAACTCCAGCTCCGCCAGCCCCTCCGGCGTCGCGAGCCTCGCGAGTAACGCGTCGAGATCCACTGAGCCGAGGGACCCGTCCAGGTTCAAGCGCACCGATGGCCGCGGCATGCCGGCGCGAACGGCGCCGGGCAGGTTGCCGTCCGCGTCGAGCGTGGCGCGCGACGCGAACTCGCGCTCCACGCGGACGGTATCGAACGACGACGACGACGACGACGACGGGTCACCCGCGGCTGTATCGAATCGCCCCTCCGTCGTCGATCGAACGCCGCTCGCCAGTCGACCCGCCGCGCCGGAGAGCCACCCGTCGAAGAGGGAGCTCATGGCGTCCGCGACGTTCGTCGGGGGCGGCGGCGGCGGGGCGCGGCGCGCGGTCGCGGGGCGCGGGGCGCGGCGCGGTCTCGCTCGGACGGAGCCGCGAGCCGCGTCCGAGTCCGAGTCTGAGTCTGAGTCGTCGAACGGGTCGTCGTCGTCGTCGGGTCGGTGGTGTTCGTCCGGCGCCAAGTGCGCGGCGACGATGCGCGCGGATCGTTCCTCCTCGCGGCGCAGCGCCTCCGACGCCGCGCGCTCGAACGCCGCGAGCTCGTCGCTCTCGTCGCGATGGACGGGAGCGGCGCGCGCGGTGTGCGTCGCGCCGGAGGAGGTCGAGTCGGCGCCATGGCGAGCGGAGGAGGACGACGGGGCCCCGGGCTCGGTCGAGGTGAAGAAGATGGGCAGCTCGCCGTCGCTCGAGTCGTCGTCGTCGCTGTCCGCCTCTATACTCGGTATGAACTGCGGCGTGGGGATTCGTGGGGCGCGGGGACGGAGGGTAAGTCGAGAGCCGCGCGCGTCTCGGGCGTTCGGGTTGACCGATCTCTGGGGAATATCTGAAGACGGAGAAACGAAGGGGCGCGGGTCGAGAGGGAGCGCGCACGCACCCGACGCGTGCCCTCGAAGAGCGCCTCGCGGTCCCGTCGGATGCTGTCGTGGACGATGGAGAACTCGCTCGGGCTGTGGCCCGAGGCCTCGCCCACGTCCGCTCCCATCGCGCTGCCTTCCTTGCTCCTTGCGTTGTGGTGGGCACCTGATGGAAAAGCAAACGATCCAAAAAAGAAGTCCGACCGGGTTACGACCGACCTTACGAGCGCCTCGACCAATCAGCGACGAGCACGTCGTACGAGATAGTTGACTCAAGAATAGACCGTCGAACTCGAAAAAATCTCTGAGATCTGCGCCTGTGAGCCACAGCCACAGAGAACCTAGCGGAAAAGGGTTAACGACTGTCGCCGGATTGACGCGGCAGGCTCCCCGCTCCCCGCACTCACGTCCGCGCGCGCGACGAGAGCAAACGCACACGCACACGCACCGGCGTTCGTTCGACCCAACCGTCGACCAACACCGAAGGCGTTCCACCGCGAAGGAACGAGGACGACCGCACGCACAGGCGCGAGGTCTCGGAGCTAAAAAGCGACGAGGATAGAATCCACCAGAGGGACGACTACGAGCGCGTGCACGTGAACCCCTCGAGCTCGCGAGAATGAGCGCTCACGCGTCCATGTTCGCGGTCACCGCGGCGCGGGTTAAGCCCGGAGACGCGTCGCTCGGCGCGCGCCGCTCCGGCGCGCTCGCGCCCGGCGCTCGCGCCCTTCGCGGCGCGGTCGAACTGGCCGGCCGCCGAACAACCCGACGCGACGATTCCCTCGTCGTCACGCGCGCCATGGCGGAGACGCAGCGCAAGAGCCGATTCGTCCGCGACGAGAACGGCAAGCTCGTCCGCACCGACGCGCCCGCCGAGGACGACGAGCGCCGCCGGGGCCCCGGCGGCGGTCGCGGCGGCGGTCGCGGCGGCGGCAGGGGATTCGACGGCGGTCGCGGAGGCGGCAGGGGGATGGGTCGAGGGGGCGGACGCGGCGGCTTCGGCGGTCGCGGTCGCGGCGACGGGCCCTCCGCGTTCCGCGGCGGCCGTGGCGGCCGCGGCGGCTTCGGCGGCGACCGCTCCTTCGGCAACGACGGCGGCGGCGGCCGCGGCGGAGCGGACTCGAGGGCCAAGAACTTTGGCGCAAACGCGCCCAAGGGGGGCCGAGGCGCCGCCGCTTGGAGGAACAAGCGAGGCGGCGGCGGCAGGCCCAGGCCGTCTTTCTCCGACGCCTCCGGATCCGATCAGATGGCGCGCAGGCGCAGCGGCAAGGCGGCGCGCGCCGCGAAGCGCCGCGAGACCGCCGAGGCTAACAAGGCCGTCGCCGTCGAGATCCTCGAGATCCCCCCCGCCGGGATGGACATGGATCAGCTGTGCGAGGACCTGGCGACGACGCAGGCGGAGGTGATCAAGGTGCTCTTCATGAAGGGCATCGCCGTGCAGATGGGCCAGGTGCTGGACAAGGAGACGGTCATCGCCGTCGCCGAGGCGCAGGGCGTCGAGTGGATCGACGAGCAGGAGCGGGGCGTCGCGGACGCGGCTCGCAAAATAACGTCCTTCTACGAGGACGAGGACGACGACGACCTCGAGGACAGGCCGCCGGTGGTCACCATCATGGGCCACGTCGACCACGGCAAGACGTCGCTTCTCGACTACATCCGCAAGTCCAAGGTGGCCGCGGGCGAGGCTGGCGGGATCACGCAGGCCATCGGCGCGTACCAGGTGAGCACCTACGTCAACGACGAGGAGCGCAACATCACCTTTCTGGACACCCCGGGGCACGAGGCGTTCTCCGCGATGCGCGCCCGAGGCGCCCGCGTCACCGACATCGCCATCGTCGTCGTCGCCGCGGACGACGGCGTCAGGCCGCAGACCAAGGAGGCCGTCTCGCACGCGCGCGCGGCGGGTGTGCCGCTCATCATCGCCGTCAACAAGATGGACAAGGAGGCGGCGAATCCCGACAGGGTTCGAGACGAACTCGCCGCGCTCGAGGTCGTGTGCGAGGAATGGGGCGGCGACGTTCCTTTCATCCCGGTGTCCGCCAAGACGGGCATGGGCATCGAGTCCCTCCTCGAGACCGTCGCGCTGACCGCGGAGGTGGAGGAGCTCGTCGCGAACCCGGCGTCCAACGCCAGGGGCACCGTGGTGGAGGCGTACCTGGACAAGCAGAGGGGCGCCATGGCCACGCTGCTGGTCCAGAACGGTACCCTGCGCATGGGCGACGCGGTGCTCGTGGGCTCCAACTGGGGCAAGGTTCGCGCCATCCAGGACGCCTACGGGAACAAGCTGGAGGAGGCTGGGCCGTCCACGCCCGTGCAGATCATGGGCCTCGGCGGCGTGCCGATGGCGGGTGAGGAGTTTGACGTCATGGACAGCGAAACCGAGGCGAAGGACATCGCCGCCGAGCGAGCGTCCAAGGAACGCATCAACACCATCGAGGGCAACACCGTCTCGCTGTCGAACCTCGCCGCCGCTAAGGACGACGAAGACGGCGTGCAGACCATCAACCTCATCGTCAAGACGGACGTCTCCGGCTCGGTGGAGGCGGTCAAAGCGGCGCTCGGAGCGCTCCCGCAGGACAGGGTGCTCCTCCGATTTTTGCACACCGCCGCGGGGGAGGTGACGGAGAGCGACATCGATCTCGCCGCCGCGTCCGAGGGCATCATCCTCGCGTTCAACACCACCGTCAGCGAGAAGGTGAACGACCGCGCCAAGGGCGCGCGGGTCGAGGTGCGATCCTACGACGTCATCTACGGCCTCGTGGACGAGGTCAGGGCCGCGATGGAGGGCAAGCTCTCCGGCGTTAAGGACGAGGTGTTTGTCGGCAAGGCTGAGTGCAAGGCGGTCTTCGGCGGCGGCAACGCCAAGGTGGCGGGCTCGCTCGTGCTCGAGGGACAGCTCACGATGGGCGCGAACCTCCGCGTGACGCGCAAGAACAAGGAGATGTACCTCGGCAAGGTTGGCTCGCTTCGCAGGATCAAGGACAAGGTGAAGAAGGTGGAAGCCGGGCTGGAGTGCGGAGTCGGCGCCGAACCCGAGTGGGGCGACTGGAAACCCGGCGACATCATCGAGTGCTTCGACCTCGTCGACAGGGTCCAGACGCTCGAGAGCGCATCCGACGATCTCTCGAAGAAGGTTGACGAGATCAAGGCGGCGGAGGAGAAGGCCAAGGCTGCCGCCGCCGCCGCCACCGCCGCCGCGGCCAAGGACAAGGTTGAAGACGAGGAGGACGGGGACTCCAGCCTCGGCGGCCAAGGCGGCGGCAGCAGAAGCAAGGGGAAGAGTAGGAGCAGGCAGAAGGCCGGCACTCGTCGCTAAGGCGACACGGGGGGGAATCGATCCTCGCCCTCGAGAAACCCTCGGGGCGAAGGTGTCTTCAGTTGCATTTTACATTCAAACAAACCGAAGTGTTTCACTCACGCCACTATCACACAGCTGTGCGCGCCCCAAGCAAGACGTCGATGCCCCGTCCCAAGTTGCGCTACCTCGCGGTGCCGGACTTCCGCGCGAAGGGCGTCGCCGACGCGCGCGTCGCGCCCATGAGCATCGCGGTGCTGCGACCCGAGAGCGACGAGAAGCTGGTCCACGCGCCGACGCTCCTGCTCGACACCCGCGGGAAGGAGTTCCCCTCCGCTCGCGTCTCGGTCGAGGAGGCTCTGCGGACGTGCGTCCCACCCGCCGCGCACCCGGATCCGCGCGCCGTGGCGGCGGCCGTGAGCTTCATGATGGAGGAGGAGCTCGAGGATCTCGCGACCGCGTACGACGGCGCCGTGGTGGACGCCGACCTCGCGCTCCTGCCCGTCCCGCCCGCCCCCCGTCCGAGCCACGACGACTGGAAGAACTTCCTCCTCGGCGCGCTCGAGCGCGAAGACGCGCGTCGGGAGCATCGCTCCACGCGCGTGGATCTGGAGCCGGTCGAGACGCCCATCGCGCCGCGCCGGAACGTCCTCGACGACGCGTCGCGCGTCGCCGCGCCGACGGGCGCGCAGCTCGCGACGGCGCTGGAAAAATTCTTCTCCCGCTCCTCGCGCGGCTCCTCCCCGTCTCCCTCTCGCTCGGACATGTTCGCGCCGTTCACATCCAGGGACAGGCACGAGGCCGCGCGGGCATCCGCGGAGCGCGAGACGCGCGCGCCGTTCGAGAAACGCGCGCGTCGAGCGCTCGCGGCCGTCCACGCCGCCGACTTCACCGCCCCCGCCCGTCGAGGTCGCGACGAAGGCGGCGACGAAGGGCACCCCGTCGTCTTCGAGCTCCCCGTCGTTCCCGTCGTCTTCGACGCCCTCCACGACGACGTCAGACGCGCGGACCGCACGGAACCCGTCGCGCTCGCCGCGCGCATGGGGTTCGCGCCGGTGACCGTCCCGAGCGTGAGCGTCGAGTGGCCGAGGGATATCCTCGCGAGTGTCGAAGCCGCGGTGCAAGGCGACACCCCCGAGCCGATCCAGTTCCCGACCGACGACGACGACGACGACGAGACGGAAACAGGATACGACCTGCGCGACCTCGTGCGGGGGATGGGGGCGGACGATGTCCACGTCGGACCCCCGCGTCACGCCGGGTCCGTCGTCGCCGCGCTCGACGAGATGGCGGCGCGAGAGCTTCGAGCCGCCGCCGTCGCCGTCGAGATCAAAACGACGGAGGAGGCGGTGCAAAGGGACGAGAGCTTCCAGCGGGCGGAGCTCGAGCGGCGGGAGCACGCGCGAGCCGTTCTCATGGGAAGCGGGGGAGGAGATGAAGGCGGTGGATGGGGTGGATTGGGTGGATTGGGTGGAGGCGGAGACGGCGGTATGGGGCGAGGGCGGGGAGAGGCGCACGACGCGATGGACGTCGCGTTTTTCGTCCGGCCCGGGGGCTTACACCCGCGCACTCGCGCCGACGACGGAGCCGGGACCGCGCCGCCGCCCATGACGTCGCCCACCGCTCGAGAGGCGAACCGGCTCGTCGCCCTCGTCGAGGCCCGGCCCACGCCGCCGTCCGCGCGCGATCGCGGCGCGGGTGTGATCGACCTGGCGACGACTCCGCCGGCTCGCGGCGGGGGAAACGAGCGGAGGGAGCCCCGACCGGCGCCGCCGACGGGTCTCGATTTCGAACCGGCGATTTCGCGTCGCGTCGCGAGGGAAATCTCCGTCGAGGTCATCGACGACGACGACGCGGAGATTTTCGACGCGGCGGACCGGGCGGCGACGGAGAGGATGGCGGCACAGCTGGCGGCGGCGGCGGCGGCGGCGGCGAAGGATTCCGACATGGATTTCATCGACGACATCGCGTACCCGCAGCCTTCGCCGCCGCCGCCGCCGCGCGCCGCGCCGGTTCGCGAGGTTCGTGGCGGCGGATGGGATCACGGGGCGGGGTTCCGTCCCCGGAGCCGGCCCTCGAGGAACCCATCGCCCCCGCCGCCGCATCATCAAAATCCTCATCCTCATCCTCATCATCATCAGCGCGATTCGCGCGAGGACGACTTCGGCCGGCGCGGGTGGGAAGATGACTCGCGCCGAGTCCGCGCTGTCGACCGGGACCGAGACCGCGCGGACGAGTTTCCCCGCGTCCTCCCGCCCTCCCCGGACCTTTCGCTCTCCCTCCGGGACCTTCACCCGGACGAGCCGGACGTGCCGGACGTGCCGATGACGGAGGTGCGACGCGTCGTATCCGACTGGCGCGCGACCGGCTGGCGGCGGCGCGTGTCGCCCCCGCCCCACGCGCGTCATCGAAGGGAACCCCGTCGATCCCCCCGGCGACGCGCGAGCCGCCGATCGACCTCGTTCGACCTCGACGACCTCGACATCCTCGACGATTCCGACGGCGGCGGTTTCTTCGCGAGCCGTCTTCGCCCCGCCCCGCGTCTCCGAGCCCGCCGGGTGACCCGCTCGGTCTCGCCGCCGGGACGAAGCCGCGACGGCAACGACGACCGTCCGCCGCGGCGGTACCTTCAAGGATCGACGACGACGGCGGCGACGGCGACGATGCCGGGCGCGGCGTATCCCCGATCGACCGTGACGCCCGGTCGCTCGGCTCGCCGCGACGGGACGTTTCTCGACTCGGCTACCGGTTTCGACGAGGGTCGGCGCGGCGGCGCGTTCCTCGCGCCCCACCGCGCCTCCGCCGTCGGTTGGGGTACCCCGGAGAAGCTCCGCGGGATGTCGAGGACGACGAGGGAACACGAACCGGCGCGCGGGTTGGATATGGACCGACGGGCGGCGTCGGCGCGGCGAGGGTTGGACGACCTCGGGTTTGGGGTGGCGTCGCGCGGGCTCGTCGGGGGCCGGCGCGAGCGCGAGAGGGACGCGGGTCTGGACGAGTTCATGAGGATGACGGCGGGGTACCGTTACGGGACGTGAGGGACGCGCGAAAGGGACGCGCGACGAGGCGTAGCACGACGACGACGTCGACGATTTCATCATCAACGGAGCTGCATCGCACGACGCAAACGAACTCGTCTGCCCGTCGCGACGGAGATGCGATTGAAAGTATTTACACTTCACCGCCACCAGCGAGCTACTAGCTAGCTAGCTAGAACAAGAGAAGGGTCACGCACGCGAGTAGGAGTGCGCCGAGGACATCACGCGGCGCGTGTGCCGCGTCGTCGTCGTCGGTGACGAGCTTTGGAGGAGGCGGAGGCGGTGGCGAAGGCGGAGGCAGCGGAGGCGGTGACGGAGACGGGACCGAA
This sequence comes from Micromonas commoda, assembly GCF_000090985.2. Lineage (NCBI taxonomy): Eukaryota > Viridiplantae > Chlorophyta > Mamiellophyceae > Mamiellales > Mamiellaceae > Micromonas > Micromonas commoda. Next base: position 427,460 of record NC_013041.1, read on the forward strand.
GATGCGGAGAAGTTCGCCGGTGAGGAAGAGTTTGCCGGTGAGGAAGACGGTGGTGGCGATGGTGAAGGCGGTGGAGGACTTGGATATGTGTTGCACACCGCGGTGTCCGTGAGCGTGCCGGCGCTGCAAGACCTGGTGCCGGACAGGACGTAGCCGGAGTCGCAGCTGGGGGTGCACGACGAGCCACTCGCCAGAGAGCCGGTGCAGGTACCGACGGCACCGTTTACCGGCGGCGACGATGCATCGCACGGGTTTGGGGAGCACGTTGCGCTCGTCAGCACCCGATTCAAACACGACGACGTCCCCGAGACTGTGTACCCCGTGTCACACGTGGGCTGACACGACGACCCGCTCGCAAGGGTGTCTGAGCAGGTACCCGCGGCGCCGTTGGCAGGAGGCACGGCGGCGTCGCACGCGTTGTCTTTGCGAACCCACGCGGCGGGTGGACCCCGGTCCGGGGCGTCGGAGCTCGTGTACGACGTGAACTCGCCGCAGGCGGAGTGGGAGCTGGAGTAGCCGCAGTTCGTGTACCTCTCTTGCCAGGCGGCGGCTTGATAGAACATGTTCCCCATGCTCGTGACCTTGGAGGTATCCCACGAGCCGATGGCTTGATTGAACGCGGCGGCGCCACTGAACATGTAATCCATCCTCGTGACCTGCGAGGTATCCCACGAGCCGATAGGTTGATTGAACGCGGCGGCGCCATAGAACATGGACCCCATACCCACGACCTTGGAGGTATCCCACGAGCCGATGGGTTGATTGAACGCGGCCCCCCCACTGAACATGCCACCCATGCTCGTGACCTTGGAGGTATCCCACGAGCCGATGGCTTGATTGAACGCGGCGGCGCCACTGAACATGGAACTCATTTCCGTGACTTTGGAGGTATTCCATGAGCCGATGGGTTGATTGAACGCGGCGGTGTCAACGAACATGGACTGCATGTTCGTGACCTTGGAGGTATCCCACGAGCCGATGTTTTCGTTGAATGAGCTCGAGTCAAAGACGAAGCCCCCGCACCACGGTTGGCCACCATCGCAATCCCTGAACAACAAGGACATGTCCGTCACGAGGCTCGTGTCCCAGCTGGGCATGTCGTCGCAACCCGCGGCGCCGCATCGCGCCGAGCTCGGGTTCCCGCAGTTCGGGTCCGTCGAGCAGCAGTTGGCCCCCGATGTTACGTTCGCCAAACAATTTCTCACCGCCGTCTTGAGCGCGTCCTTGTCCGCGAACGGCGCGGCGACACACACCGGGATGCTCGCGCAACACACGACGCATAACGCGACAAACGCGCGCGACCGTGAGATCCGCATCCCCCCGGGCTCGATCGTCGTCCGCGTGGCGCTCGCGGCGGTGCGTTCCAACGTCGACGCGGGTTCTTCTGGACCAGCCCTCATAAAATTGCGCGAATCCGCCCACTGCCGCGAGCCGCGCAGCCGCGGACGTCGCAGGTAGGGCAGGAAATGAACCGCGCGAATGACGAATCAGCCGTTGCGTCCGGCGGGCGCTGGCACTGTCGGGGGACCGGGAGGTGGTGACCATGGCGCCGGTCGCCGGGAACAGCGGCGCCCCGCCGCTCGGCGAGCTGCAGGTGAGCGCGATACCCGAAGCCTCGCGCGCGCGAGCGAGAAGACTCCCGACGCGCGTCTCCCGGTCCGCGACCCCGCGCGCTCCCATCCGACGCGGGATCTGACTCACGCGCGTGCCGTCTTTCCCTTACCCCCCCGTCCCGCCTTCTCCATCGACGCAGTTCTCCGCCGACTTCGAGGGAGGCAACCTCGGGGACGTGCGACGGGTCGCGGACAACGAATACGAGCTCACCGTGCGGCACGACACGAACAACCCGCGGCACAGGCTCTGGTTCTACTTCAAGGTGACGAACGCGCGCGCCGGGCAGAGGGTGCTGATCCACATGGTGAACTTCTCCAAGACGAAGTCGCTGTACCGGGACGGGATGAGCCCGCTCGTGAGGTCGTCCTCGAGCGCGACGTGGGAGCGGATACACCCCAAGAGCGTCTTCTACTACAAACAGAAGGACCGCCCGACGAAGAAGAGGGACGACGCCGCCGTGGAAGACGACGGGCGGGACAGCCCCGAGGATGGAGGAGAGGGCGGTAAAAAGACGCCGTGCGTCCTGTCCATCGTTTACACGTTCGACACCAAAGAAGCGCACTGGTTCTCGTACAGCTACCCGTTCGGATACACCATGCAGCAGCACCTTCTCGACGCGCTGGAACGGCGCAGGCTGCCGTACGTCAAACGCGAGCTGCTGTGCCGAACGCTGCAGAACAGGCGATGCGACGTTCTCACAATCGGCGACGACGCGAGCGCCGCCGCCGCCGGGGCCGCGACTGACGCCGCGACCGACGCCGGCGCGGCGCCGTGTCCTCCCGCGGCATCCGCCACCCGCGACGGCCGTCGCCGACCCGTCGTGATGATCACGTGCAGGGTTCACCCGGGGGAGACGCCGTGCTCGCACACCCTCCGCGGGTTCATCGATTTCGTAACCGGCGATTCTCCCGCCGCGGTTAAGCTCCGCGAGCGGGTCACGTTCGTCGTCGTGCCGATGCTGAACCCGGACGGGTGCGCGCTGGGGAACTACAGGACGGACTCCATGGGCGTGGACCTCAACCGCGCGTGGCGAAGCGCGGACGTTCGCAAGGGCGAGTGGGTCGGGACGGGGACGTTCGCGGAGCACAAGGCGGCGGAGAAAAAAACGGAGCAGTTTCCCACGCTGCGACACGCGATGGCGCTCGCGAGAAAATACGCAAACAGCGACACGCACGCGCTGGAGTTTTACATCGACATCCACGCGCACAGCACCAGCAAGAGCTCCTTCTTCTTCGTGAACAACCCGCACGACGAGGACGACGTCGAACGGTGGGAGAGAATCGCCGCGCTGCCGAAGCTGATGGATCATAACTGCGCGGCGCTCGAAGCGCCGGGGTTCTCGCTGAGCTCGTGTCGGTTCTGTTCCAACCCGGACAAGGCCGGCGCGGGTCGTCGCGCGATCGGGGACATGTCGCGCGCGGCGCACGTCAAGCGACACGGCGCCGCGACGCGGGCGAACCGCGGCGAGGAAGACAAATCCTCCGAAGACAAATCCGAAGAAGACAAATCATCGCCGGCGATGTGCTACACCCTGGAGATGAGCTTCTACAACGCGCCCTCTCGTTCCAGGCAGTGGTCGACGTCGACGAGCAACGAGGAAGCGTACGAGCGGCACGGCGTCGGCCTGGCGCACGCGTTCGTCGACTACTACCGCCTGAGACCGCCGACGGAGCAGCGGGTGGAGGGTATCCTCCGTCGGGTGGACGCGTCGGCCAAGGTGACGCGGGGTTCCGACCAGGCGGCGGCTTGGACCAAGGGCGACCTCATGTTCGGGTTCGGGACGCAGATATTCGCCGACGGGGGCGGCGCGCAGAAACCCTGGCACAAGAACGGCGCGAAGGAGGCGAGGGCGGCGCTGAACGCGAGGGAACCGTCGTTTCTGCGATGGATCGCTCAACGTGTGACGCCGAAAAACGTCACCTCGCCGTCGCCGCCGCCGTCGGCGCCGCCGAACGCGTCGAAAACTCCGGGCGCCAAATCCCCGGACAAGACGCCCTCCTCGGGGAAGAAGGCGACGTCCTCCGTGGGTAAGCACAGACGGAACGGCTCACCCGCGGGGACGGGGGCGAAGAAAGGGTCTTCGCCCTCCTCGGGGACTGGGGCGGGTAAGGGTAAAGAAGGCGGCGGCGGCAAGTCGCCCGGCATCGAGCCCACGGCGTTTGAGTTTGTCGCCATACCGACCGCGCCGGCGCCCACGCGCGACGCGAACCTCGCGGGGAAGAGAGGCGTCGGGCGTGCGAAGCTTCGCGCGAGGAGGAACGCGCCGACGCCGTCGCCGGAGCCCGCGGCGGACGACGACGACGGCGGCGACGGTCCCCCGACTGAGACGGAGCACTCCGCCGCGCGAGATCGAGATCGAGCCCTTCGGATACCCTCGACGATTTCGCCGTTCCAAACGCCCGGGGACGTCGACGCCGTCGCCGATGAATCGTACGGCCTCGCAGCCGACCTGGCCCGCGCGCGCGTCGACGTCGTCGGGACGTTCGTTCCGCGTTTGGACGGGACAGGCGTCGAGTCGCCGGGACCGCTCGTCGGCTCGTCGGCGATTGCCGCGTCGGTCGGGGTCGCCATCGGGGTGGCGGGGGGATCGGCGGAGCCCTCGCGGCGCGCGCGGCCGGCGCCGAGGCCGCCGCCGCCGCCGATGTATCCCTGGGAGGAGGACGTGGATCGCTTCGGCGGGGTGTCCGCGGACGTCAGGCGGCTCCGCAGCGCGTGACTTTCACGCGGCGACGGCGAAGTAAAAAAAGTTAACAACGAGGAAAACGTTATCGGCGGTAATACATGCGATGATACGCGCTAAGACTCAGCTGGCGTTCGCCTCGCCTCGCTCGCCCGTTCGCTCACGGAGGGACGTAGAAGGATTCGACGATGTTCCGCAGGTTAGCCTCCCCCGCGGCCCACTGCCTTTCGTTGGCGGCGGACGCGTTGATGACGTAGAGTTGGCCGTCCGTGACCGCGGCGCTGATCAGGTTATGGGGCTTATCCAGCTCGTACTGGTAGTACACCACGCCGTCCTTGGCGACCGTCTTGGTGGATTTCACCACCCCAGCGTTGCCGCCCGGGACCCCGAACCCGTTTTCATCCCAGAAGGCACCGATGAGCTCGACGAACCTATCCAGCGCCACCGCCGGGGACCCGACGTCTTTGAGCGAGTCCTTGTCCACGAACGGCAGCACGTGCGTGCACAGCTTGCCCTCGGACGGGGAGGAGAACCGAAGGTCGACTCCGTACAGCTTGCCGTCGTTGAGGGACACGATGTCGGGCTTCCATGAGTCCTTCGGGTACTTGAAGCTGTAGTCGTGCGTGCCGGACGATATCGACGTCTCGAACCGCTCCCTGAAGCTTCGCTTGTACAGGGATAGCTCGGTGGCCGCGACGGAGGGGCCGACGTCGACGTCGCCGAGGGTCGCGCCGCCGTACGCGGCACGTGCCGATTGGGGGTTCGCGATCGACGCCGCGGCGAGCGCCGCGAGCCCGATGCCCTCGCGGCGGCCGATCGTTCCGTCGTCGTCGGGTCGGCCCGACGCTTTCGCCGAGGATGCCGCTTCCGGGGCGGACGGGCGCCGCGCGGCGCGACGACCCTCGGTCGCGCCGCGGCGGGGTGTCAGCGCGCGACGCGTCGACGCGAGCGTGACCGGTGTTCCCACGAGCGCGTGCATCGTGATCGTCGTCGTCTTCGTCGCACGCCCGCGCCGGTTGGAGTGGGGCCGGGCGTGACTCATCTGGCTGGGGTTCGTCCTCGTCATCGTGCGAGCGGATAAATGCCTGCGCAACCTCGACGGTTGGCGCACTTCGGACCGGACCGCGCCATGGCGACGATGCGAGCCCACGCGACGTTCCGCCCCGCTTCCGCGCGCCATCGAGCCCCCGCGAGCGGATCTAAACCCCGGGCGGCGTCGACGGCGTCGTCGAGAACATCCCGCGCGAACGCCCCGCGTCGCGCCCGCCGCCTCCTTTTCGGCGCTCTCGCGCCCGACGCCGAGGCTGTCGCGGGGGACGGGCGCGAGGAGGAACGCGACGATGCGACGCCCCTCGACAACGTGTGCTTCGTCCTCTGCCGTCCACAGGGACCCCAGAACATCGGCGGCATCGCGCGCGTCATGCAGAACTTCGGCGTCACCGACCTCCGCATCGTCGCCCCGGAGCCCGGCGCGCTCGCCCCGCCGTTCGACGCCGCCGACGAGTACGACCGAGCCATCCATCCCCCGGAAGTGCGCGCGCGCGCGCCGCTCAGCGACGAGGCGCACAAGTTCGCGGTCCACGCGGACTGGCTCCTACGCGACGCGAGGCGATGCGCCACCGCGGACGAGGCCCTCGCCGACGTAGCCTTCGTCGCGGCGACGACGGCGCGACCCAGAGAGAATCTGTCAATCGCGGACGTCCGAGCCGCGTCCGAGGTTCTGCGACGTCACGCGGCGAACGGAACCAAGGTGGCGGTCGTGTTCGGCAACGAGGCGACGGGGTTGACGAACGACGAGCTGGCGCGCGCGAACCTGGGCGTCATGATCGCCACGTCAGCCGCCACGTCATCCCCCGCATCGTCGCGTAAGAGATACACGGGCGCCAAGGGCGCGACCAGCCTCAACCTGTCCATGGCCGTCGGCGTCGTGGCGTACGAGCTGTTCCAGGCGATGGGCGAGGGCGAGGTGTCGGGGTTCGGATCGAGGCTCATGACCGTGGACGAGCGCGCGAGGCTCGCGGATGAACTCGCGGGGGCCAGACGAAGCCTCGACGTGTTGCGACGACGACACGGGTCAGCCACGGCTTCGGCTTCGGCTTCGGCTTCGCCTGATAGTAGTGCCACGGGGGATTCGATCGGGGACGGGGTCGGGGTCGACGAAGACACGACGACGAGCGAGGAGGACAGGCTGCTCGACGAGAAGGAGGCGAGGGCCATCGCGAGGGTGCTCAACGCGGGCCCCATCGCGACAAAAGACGCGGCTGTGCTGTTCCAGCTGGCGAGGCGAACGAGGAGCGTCGAGCCGTACAGCGGCGTGGACGAGGCCGTCGTGGACGCGGCGACGGATCTGTTCGCGCGCGCCGCGGCGGCTGGGAAGCCCCGGCCGGGGAACAAGACGGTGCTGAACCACGTGCGCGAGACGCTGGGGTTGAGTCTGACGACGAGGGAGCTGGAGCGGGTAGTGACGGCGGCGGGTGCCGTGGACCAGGCGGAGGAGCGCCTCAACAGACGCAGCGAGGGAGAGTTTCTGTGAGTCGTTGACTCGTACTAAAAGTTATAGTAGTTTACGCCTTACTGCTGGTAACGCTCAGCCGGTTACCGTGTACGGGAGGTTCCTTCGAAGGTTACGCTTTACCGCGGTCGGATGTATCCGTCACCGCCGCTTCGATCCGACGTAATCGACGCTCCTGCGCCTGCAGCGCCGCCTCGACCCTGTCCATGCGCATCTCCACGCTCCTGCCCAGCGCGTTCAGCCCCGTCATCAGCGCGGCGAGCGATGCGCTCACGCCGTCCTTTCCCGGGTCGACCAGCGCCGACCTCGCCGCGGCGACGGATTTTATAGCGTCGGCCCGCGTGACCACTCGATCCCCTTCCCGTTCCGAAGCGTCGCCTCGCGCCTTTTCCGGCTCGAACGCGGGGTACGGCCGAGGCGGCGCGCGCGCGGGGGACTCCCCGGACGACGCCGACGCCGGGGTCGGCGTCCCCCGACTCTCGCCTCGTCGACTTTGCTCGTCAATCTTCACACCTCGACTTTGCTCTACGTCAATCTTCACATCTTCGAACCGCGAAGAGAGAGATTCGAGAAGGTCCACCCCCGGCGTCGCCTGGACGTCGTCGGTCGCCTCTCGCGACGGTCGCCGCGGGTTGGACGTCGTCGTCTCGACGCGAAACACCGACACGGCGGCGTCCGCGTCCGCGGCGTCGACGGAACCAAAGAAAAACGAACCGAAAGAACGCCCCGCCGCCGCCGTCGTCGTCAGCGCCAGCCCGCCTTCCCACCCCGCGCCCCGCCACGCGCGACACGCCCCGCGAAGCCTCACCCCCGGGTCGATCCCCCGGACCGATCCCCCGGACGGACCCTTCCCGTTCCCGCCGCCCAGTCCGGAGTCGGAGTCGTCGACGATGAGGTCGACGTTTGTAGACTCGTCGAAAGAGGAGGCGTCGATGGCGACCAATCGCGGCGCGCCGACGGTACTCCCGACGAGCACCTCACGCCGCCCGGGGACGAGCACGTCGGGGCGACCTAGGCCGCGGGGAAGGTCGACGACGCGGACGACGAAACCGTTTTTCGAAACGTCCCCGCGTCGCCCGGGGTTGAACTCGACGGCGAACGCGGCGGCGGCGGCGGGTGGCCGGGACGAGCTCGACGACGACGAAGGAAACGGGGGCATCTCAAGCCCGGACCCGTACCGGTGCAGCTGCGGAAACACGAGCGATTTCGGGAACGCGCCGGGAAGGCCGGAGGCGTCGTCGTCGTCGTTCGGGTTGGAAGCGACGGGCGCGCGTATGTGCGGCATCTCGCCGTCCTCATCCCCGCGGGCTCGATCGTCGCCGGATGCGCTCACGGATATATCCGCCGGGCCGAAGGACGTCCGCGCGGATTCGGCAAAGGCGGCGTTGACGACGGACGACGCGCCGCCGAGCGTCGGCATCGTCGTCCTCGCGTCCGTCGTGAAGTACAACACGTCGTCGCCGCTCGACGCCATCGCCCTCAGCTCGCCGCGAGACCCGAGCGGCACCGCGATTCGTTTATGCGCGTCGAGGAACCGAGGTCCCGTCTCCGGTCCCGTCGTCTTGCGCACGGTCTCCTCGTGCCACGCGTACACGTCCACGCGGAGGACGTCCCCGTCCCCGTCCCCGTCCCCGTCGCGACGTGAACCGTCACGGTCGCGACGCGAACCGCCGCCACCGACGACGGACGCGGACGCCACTGCGTACATCGGGCCGACGTACTCGTCCGACGAAGGGCGCATCGTGAGCCACGCGAGCTCCCGGCGTCGGCCGCCGCCGGCTGCGCCGCCTTCAACCGCGCCGTCGTCGCCGCGCTCGTGACGCACCGTGGCGAAAGGCTCGCGTCGCATCGCGTCGTCGCCCCTCCTTCGGAGTCGCAGGTCGAGGACCTCGACGGAGTCGCGGGTGGACACGGCGAGCAGAGGGTACGCGGCGGGGCACACGGCGAGCGAGGCGTGGGGCATCTCGAGACGGGTCAGCCCCGCGATGGCGATGGAGCCGTCGTCCAGGGCGATGATGTCGACGACGTGTATGTTGCCCGCGGCGCACGTCGCGACAAGAACGGCGACGTCGCGCTCGTCGATGCCGTGCGCGCACCAGCAGACGTGCGCTCCCGAGAAATCGGGAGCGCCGTCGTCGTCGTCGTCGTCGAAGGCGCTGGATAGCCTGAGTCTCGTCGGATCGGACGGGACGCCGTCGGCGGGACGGATGCGGGTCACCTCGACGTCGCCGCCGACGACGTACGCCGCGAGCGCAACGCCGTTGGAGGTTGTCGCGACGGCGATCCCTCGCGACGGGGTTCGCGCCGAGGAGGCGGGCGCGTTCCCGTTCGATGCCCGGACGCGCTCGGAGCGGGCCACGACGCGCGCGTCGCTGAACGTCACCGAGTACGACGCGACGCCCGGGGCTTGCGCGCCGTCCCGCGCCATCGCCCTCGTCTGCACGCCCGCGCGCTTCGCCCTATTCGCGCCCTCGCGCTGCGGGGGCGACGCTTCGTTGTTTGTTGTTTCCTCTCGACACTTCGGTGCCTGCGTGTGATGGCTGCGCGCGTGACGACCCATAATTCACTAAATTTTCGTGAGGTCCGGTGGGCATATAGGCGGGTCCTCGGCGGGCTGGACGCTTCAGAGTTGATTCTTTAACATTTTTCTTGCGCTGGTGAAAGACCCAGCATTCCACCTGATTGCCATTAACCTTAACCAAGCCACACGCCGACAATAAAAAAACGATGCAGGTCACGTCAAAATATCTCGGCAGAAGCGTCCCGAAAACGCCCGAAACACGTGGGCACCCACCGGTGATGAATTGTGAGACAGATCTCACGCACCACGCGCTGCAGCATCCCTACATCCCACCATCATGCCCAAGAAGATTGGAATCATCTGCACCTCCGCCTGCACCATGGGGGACCACGAGACCGGCGCCTGGTTCGAGGAGATCGCCACCCCTTACTACGCCCTGAAAGAGGCGGGGATGGAGATCGTCCTCGTGTCGCCGAAGGGTGGCGAGATCCCGCTCGACAAGGGAAGCATGCAGGGCGACTTCTTCACCGCGGATTGCAAGAAGTTCAGCGATGACGCCGAGGCCATGGCCGCCCTCAAGTCCAGCGTCAAGCTCGAGGAATCCCACGCCGATTCCCTCGACGGCATCTACCTCGCCGGCGGCCACGGCACCATGGACGACTTCTACTCCAACGCGCTCCTCCACGCGGTTGTGGAGAAGATGTACGCGGCGAACAAGCCCATCGCCGCGGATTGCCACGGACCCGCCGCGCTCGTCAAGTGCAAGAAACCCGACGGCACTCCGCTCATGGCCGGTAAGAAGATGACGTGCTTCGCCGACACCGAGGAGACCGCGGTCGGTCTGCACGAGAAGGTCCCGGAGATGATCGAGGCTGCGTTCAGGGCGCAGGGCGCGGAGTTTTCTAAAGCCGACGATTGGCACCCGTACGCAGTCACCGACGGTAACCTCGTCACCGGACAGAACCCCGCCTCGTCCAAGCCCTGCGTCGAGCAGTTCATCGCCATCTGCGCCTAACTAACGAGCGAGTCTACATCTGTTAGGAGAACGTGAGATTTTAAGATTTTTGAGACGACCAACGCGCCAGCTCGTCCGCGTGCCCGTCGCCATCGATCCAGCGGCACGTCACGGTCGATCTCCACGTCGAGACGAGGGCGCGACGGATCGTCCGTCGTCGTCGTTTTACCAAGGCGAGGGTGCTCTAAGACCCGCGCGCGTGCGTTCGCCTCACGCCACTAAAAACGTGAGCTGCAAGTCGTTCACGAGACCCGCCCCCAACCCCGCGTTGAGGTGCCGGAGATCCTCCGGCGTCTTCACCCCCGGCACGAACGTGCTCTCCACGACGTCAACCTTGACCTTGTACCCCGCGAACACCACCCGGTTCTGTTCCGGCTCGTCCGGCGGTTCATACGGAGGAATCGCGCATGAATCGCCGTTCTTCGTCGTTCGCCGCGGCGACGTGTTCTCCTTGTCCGCGACGCGACTTTGTTCGATACTTCCTTCGCCGCCGCACCCCGGAAGCGACGCGTACTTTTCCAAAAAGTCCGTCCCGCACGCCTGTATCCCCACCCGCACCTTGTACGCCACGCCCGGATCGTACGCGGATCGCACGACGCCGCCGCCGCCCGCGGACGACCCCCTTCTCGGGACGGGTTCTCGCGAGAAGAGCAGCGCGTAGTCGCGGTCATCCGTCACAACCTTCACCGTGTCCGCGCTCGCCACGTCCTCTTCGTTGAGCCCACGTCGCACCAGCGTCCCCACGACGGCGTCCGAGTTGATGACCAGGTCCGCCACGGTCTCTATGTGGTGCGGCTGGACGAAAGGCTCGTCGGCGTCGATGCAGACGACCACGTCGAACTCGCCAGACGCCGCGGTCCACGTCGTCCCTTTTTTCCCGTCGGCGCGCCTTCGCCGCAGCTTCCTGACAACCTCGAGGCAGCGCTCCAGGGCGGTCTCGCACGCGGCGTCGGTCATGATGACCTCGCCGCCGTTGTCCCTGACCGCCTTCGCGATGCGATCGTCGTCCGTCGCCACCACGCAGGCGTCAAGGCACTTGGCCTTGCACGCGTTGCGGTACACGTGCATCACCAGCGGCTTGCCGCCGAGCAGGGCGAGGGGCTTGCCCGCGAATCTTCGGCTGTTGTAACGCGCGGGGATCACGCCGAGGACGCGCGGCTGCGTTCGAGAGCGACGGGAATCGAACGTCAGCGGTCGGGATCGACGAAGAGAGGATGTCGCGTGCCGCTCGGAACCGCGTTCGACGACGACGCGATACGCGCGTTCGGGGCGAGGCGGCGCGAGGCGGGCGGCGCGGAAAGGAACAAGCAGACGCGTTGGCGAAAAAGCGCGGCGGTGACGTGACGGGTGCCGAGCGACGCCCGTCGGGAGGCGGCGACGCGACGCGTACCTTCGGCCGCGCGAGCATCGTGCGGCTGTCCGCGCCGAAATCATCGGCGCTCCGCTCGCTCGAGAGGACGCACCCCATCCCGCGGTGAACCGCGTTGTGCGCGACGACGCACCGCCGACGCCGAAAAGCGATGGCAACAACACGGTGCGGATCGATCGCCAGCTCCGATGAGCGACTTCGGCACGCTTCGATTTCGCCCGCGCCCGTTGGTCGAGTCGGCGCGGGGAGCGCGGCAGATATCGTCGCGTCGCGCGTTCGAGTCCCGCGCGCGCCGAACGCGGCTCGTTCGGAGGTCTCGCGCGGCCGCGATACGCGCCCGGCGCCGACAGCGGCGACGCCCGTCCCGTGGCGCGTCCCGACGCGCCGTCGCAGCCGAGCCGACCCGCGCGCCGAGCGCGGCGTTGTAGCCGCTGGAGGAGTGGACATCAAGCTCCCCGGGCGGAGATATTTTGCACGCGCTGAACCATGCCTCTCGCGGCGCACGCGGGTATCAGCGTGACGCGCGCGCCGCTCCGCGCGCGCCTCTCCTCGCGCGAGTGCACTCGCACCGTCGCGCGCGCGTTCACCTCGCGACCGAACCGGCTCCGGCGTCGGTCGCCCCTCTCGCTCCGCGCCGGTGCGGCGAGCGATGAACCGGCGGAGGAGTGGACCAACTCGAACGACGGCTTCGACGAGGGGGAAGCCATGCGCGGCGCGCTGGACAACCCGCTGTTCAACGACAACTTCAAGAAGGCCTTCCTCGAGGCGCAGGAGCGTCTGGCGGAGGAGCAGGCGCCGATGAAGGCTCAGATCAAGGCGGAGGTTGACGAGATCATGAAGCAAGTCGAGGCCGAGAGAAAAGTCGAGGAGCTGGAGAGCGCGCTCCCTCTGGAGGAGGAGGAGGAGGTGGCGCAGGAGGTGGCGCAGGAGGTGGCGCAGGTGGAGGCTGAAAAAGCTCGCGAGGAGATCGCCACCACCTACGCGGACGCCCTGGACAACCCGCTGTTCAACGATGACTTCAAGAAGGCGTTCATCGAGGCGCAGGCGCGGTTGGAGGAGGAGCAGGCGCCGATGCGAGCCAAGATCAACGCCGAGGTGGAGGAGATCATGCGGCAGGTGAACGCGGAGCGGGAAGCCGAGGCGCGCGGGGAAACATACACGCCGAGCGCGGACGACCCGCTCAGGGCGCTGGACGCGTTCGCGGGTGCGATGAGCGGCGCGGGCGGCGGCGGCGGCGGCGGCGGCGGCGCGGCGAGAAAACCGCAACCGCCGCCGTCCACGCCCCCGCCCCCGTCGCGAGACGAGATGGCCGCCGCGGCCGCCGCGGGTCTCGCGGGCGGGGAAGCGCCCGTGGACGTGAGCATCCTGAACGAGATGCTCAGCGCGAGCGACGGCCAGCTCGCGTCGCTGCGGACAGCGCTCGCCGGCGTGGAGAAGGCTCTGCGCGCGGAGGCGATTCAGAACCAACGCATTCGGCTCGCGATTGACAAGGCCAAGAAGATGGCCAGGTACGCGGAGGCTGACCGCATCGCCGCGGAGAGACGCGCGGAACAGGAGCGCCTCGAGCGCGAGGGCGAAGGCGGGTGAAGCGCCCGACGCGAAAGACGCGCCGGAGATGAGTATACTATAGTTGCCTGTATTGCTGTAAGGGAAAGTGACAAGGAGTAACGAGATCTTCATCGACGACGCGGTCGTCGAATCGATCCCGTCAGATGACGTCGTCGGCGTCCCAAGCGGGCGGCGGCCCCGTCCCGCGCCCGCCCATCCCGCGCCCGCGCCCCCCGCGCCCGCCCATCCCGCCCATCCCGCCCATCCCACGCCCGAAACCCCGTCCGCCGCCCGGGACCCCCGGCGGACCGCCCGTCGGCCAACCCCCCATCGGCGTCGGCGCGGCGTAACCCCCCAACGGCCCGCCGAACCCCCCGGCGTACCCCCCAGGGAACCCCGGCATGCCCACGCCCCCGGCCGGGTACAGGTCGTAGTCACCGCCCGTGATCCCGGGCACGTACCCGGGCGGCGGCGATGCGAAAAAACCGCCGCCGCCCGCGGGATGGGGAACGTAGGGACCGGGCCCCGCCCTCGCGGCGCGTTCCCGCGCTCGCATCATCTCCGCGACGCGCCGTTCGCGCTCGCGCTCGCGCCGCGCGCGCTCCGCGTGCTTCTCCGCGTACCGTCGCCTGTACGCGCCGGGCCCCGCCGCCGGCCACAGCTGTGTACGATTTACAGCTGTGTCGTTTAAAGTCTCGGCGCCAAACTCGGCGTCGTGCAGCGGCTTCCACAGATCGTCCGACGACGCGAGCGCCGCGAGCTCCCTGCACGTGGCGCCCACCGCGCAGACGTCGCGCGCCTCCGCGAGGTGTGCGAGGGTGGCGAGTTTGAGCTCGTCCGGGAGCGCAAGAAAGGGCGGGGGAGACGGGAGACCCGCCGCGGATCTCGCGCGAATGGACGCGGGGAGCGCGAGCGAGTCCTTGGCGTCGCGCCACAGCAAAGGCAACGCGACGTACTCGTATCCGTGGGCACCCCCGTGGGCACCCCCGTGGGCACCCACCGCGACGACGTGCGCGGACGCGGCGCATCGAAACACGAACGGTTCGCCGTCGTTCACCGCCGCGGCGAACACGACGTGGTCGCCGCCGACGTCCTGCGCCTTGACGACGACGCTCACCGGCGGCGGCACAGCTGTCGACGCACCCGCGCCCGCGCCGTTCTCCCATCGGGGGCGAAACGAGGCGCGCTTGATGTTGCACGGGGTGACGTCCACGATGTCCATGCCGGCGTCCACCAGCGACGCGTGCACGGCGCACGCGACCAAGCCGACGGGGGTGGCGGGCTCGCGAAGCTCGAGCAAGGATCTGAGCGCCGGCGGCATGGGCGTCGGCCGGCGCGTCGCGACGACGGACGCGCCGCGGCCGGGTCGGCCGGCGGCGTCCGCGGGCGAGGTCGGGGTATCGCGCGATGCGGTGTTGACGGCGGCCGCGACGTCGCCGCGCTGCTCCGCCGCGTGTAGGCATCTTCGCCTGCGCTCTTCTTCGTCGGTTTGCGCAGGGGCGCTCGTCGACGCGACGGGCGCGTCGGCCGGCGCGTTCGTCGTCGTCGCCGCCGCCGACGGCCCGTCTCTGACGAAGACGTGCACCAGGTCTCCGCGAGCGATGCCGCACGCCCTGAGCGTCGAGCCCTCTCCCGCGCCCTGCGTCGACACGTCGTCGGTCCTGTTGAGCGTCACCGCGACGTTCTCGGGGGCCACCGCCCCGTCCAAGCACTTGGTCGCCACCGCGGCTCTGAGCTGCGAGAGGGTGCACACCTCGGGGACCTCGACGCGCATCGTGTCGCCGGATCCGGCGATACGCACGCGAAGCTTGATGCCCATCTCGCGCGTCGCTCTCGACTGCGCTTCCGAGGCGACGACGACGCATTAGCACTACAACGACGTCCTCGGAAGAGGCTTTTTCGGTGTCGATTTCGCGCGGAAAACGGTGAATGGTAAATATGGTAAACGATTCGTATGCCTTAACAGTTAGGGAATGAACAATCGACCGATTCAAAGCACGCACATTCAGTGAGAAGCATCGCATCGTTTCGAGAGCTGACCCGACGAAATCGGATCGTTCCTCGCCCCGCCGGACCCGCAGTCTGTTTGTGCGCAGCCGCGGGATCGATGGCCGGACCTCGCATCCCCACGGACGTGAAGCCCAACAAGTTCGTCGAGGCGAACGGGTACGCGCGCGAGGTGGTGGAGAATACCTTCCGGTTCTCCCTCAAGAACCTGGGCAAGTTCGCCATCTTCGGCATAGCGGTGCCGGTGCTCATCTACAAGGGCTGCGTCCAGGAGTTCGTGAGTGCCCCGCCCCCCATCCAGATATCGCGACCCGCGCGGCCGATCGAAGGCGGCGTCTGGCGCTCGGAACCTTCGGCGGCGACCCACGCGTCGTCGACGCTCGTTTGCTCGCGTTCGCTCGACGACCGGTCGCCTTCGCCGGCGACGGCGCGCCCCTCTCGCCCCGGCGAGGAGGGAACCCTAGCGAACATTTTCCCCCTTTCAAGGCTCCTTTCGGGCCCGAAACCGTCCACCGACAGACTCTGATAAATCTGACCTCCGCCCGCTCCTTCTCTCCGTTCCAACAGCACGTCGCGGACTCCAAGTACGGCAGGCCCGCCAAGAAGTTCGCCATGGACGGCAACTGAGACGGCACGTCTTAGCGTAAGTTGTATCAATTAAAAGCCTAGTAGATAGCGCATCGACGACGAGCGGATCCGACGGACGCATCGTTCGCCGCGACAGAGAACAAATGACGATTAGAATGAATGAGAGCGGTGCGCGCGCGCCGCCGCTGGCGCGTCAGAGGTCGATCACCGCGTTGATCTGCGCGACGTGCATCCCCAGCCCGCCCTCGCCGACCGTCAGCCTGCCCCCGCCGCCCGTGCGCGCGTGAAACTCCGCGCGCGGCAGCGGCAGCGTCAGGTGCCCGCACACCTCCGCCGACACCAGCTGCGACACGGGCACCTCGGTGACGATGTCGTAGCCGCTGCCTCGCGTGTTGCTCACGCGCGTGTTCGCCCCGAGGGGCCCGTGCGTTCGCTTCGGCTCGATCGTGAACCCGAGCGACGCGTCCCACCCCCTGTCCGCGCGTCGCCCGGGGGAACCCAGGTTGCTGAGGTCGCACCTCGCGCGAACGCCGATGGACGACACCTCGCCGAGGTCGAAGCGTTTGGTGTACTCGACGTTGCTGTGCAGGATGTCGAAGGAGAGCTCGCCGCCCAGGAGGCTGTCGTGGCAGTCCGCGTGGCCTTGGAACTTCTTGGCGACCAGGTCGTACTCGGCGCCGAGCTTGACCTTCAGGGGCCACGCCTGGATCTCCTTGCGGGCCTTCACCTTGTGCGGCAGCTGCGTCGAGACGGGTCGGGGAGAGAACGCGTTGTGAGTTGTTGGTTGTTCGATGACGGAGGAGGATCTCGGCGCTGTCGTCGTGGGCCGCGGTCCGGCGCGGAGGCGAGGGTGGGTTCGGGCATAGCGCGCGCACCGCGTCGAGCGCCCATGAGAGCGAGAGGAGCCCGTCGAGTCCCACCAGACGACCCGCGGAGAAGGCCGCCATGGGCGCGTCACCCGACGCAGCAGCAGACGTCGACGCGCCCGCACCCCCTGGCCGGCCCGAACGAGCGGCGTCATCGCGCCGAGCGTCCGCGGGAGCGGGCGGGTCCGGCGCGCGAGCGACCAGCGCGCGGTCGCCGCGGTCGCTCCGACGTCGAGGCGCGCCGAGCTCGCGCGACATGACGCGCGCGGTTCGGCGTCGAGCGCGGCGCGGTGTGCCGCGCCGGGCGGCATGTTGACGCGCCCGAGAAGGAAAAAATCCCGCATGAACGGGCGGCTGTCCACTGTCCGCATCGCGGCGTCACGAGGTTCTACTCGTAGCTAGAGCTCTAGTTATCCGGCTACCAGTACGGCCGGTACGCGTGGTACCACACCGTCGCGTGCCTCTTCCTCGGGTCCACCACGACGTAGCAGAAGTTCTGCACGCTCCGCCCGGGGAAGAGCGAGTCGCCGCCAGCTGTGTCGTCGTCCTCGCGCCCCGCCGCGATGAATCCGTCTACCCGGTACACGTCTGAAGCCACCGCCACGCCGTCCTCCCCCGATGCCCTGTCGCGCCTCGCAACCACCAGCGACTTGTACGCCCTCTTCGCCGCCTCCGTGTACGCGTCCATGCGCTCCTCGTACTGGCACATGGACCCCCCGAGCGCCAGGTGGGCGAACACCCTGAACAGGAACTCGTCCCTCTGCTCCGTCGTCATGAGCTCGCCGTAGTTTGACTCGCCCGATCTGTCGTCGTCGTCGTCGTCGATGGCGTACGGGTCGTAGTCCTCACCGTCGCCGTTCGCGGTGAGGATGAACTCGCGAAGCCTGTCCGTGACGGTGAACCCGTCCATCACCTCGTCGACCCTCTTCATCAGGAGCTGCGTGCCCTCGCGGACGATGGGCGGCCTCGCCGCTTCGTACAGGCGATCGAAGTGGGTCATGGACGTCGCCGCGCACGGGACGATGCGGTGCCTCACCTCCTCGCATTTACCCTCGGGCAGGATGGCCACCCACTCGCCCTCGGCGTTCACGCGCCTCAGGTGCGCACGCCCGGCGTCGGAGTCGAACAGGTCGCGGAGGAACGCGCCGGGGCTTCGCCGATGGAACGGCCTCGTGTACCGAAAGCGGCACATCCGCGAGTTGCGAGCCAGGTCCCACTTCTGAAGCTGCGCGCGAAACCCCGGGTCGGCGAACGCGCCGGCGCTCGGGTCCGGGAGCTTGACGAAGGAGTTGGGCTCCTCGCGGCCGTCATCGTCCGCCATGTCCGACCTCTGCCGCGGGTACCCGAGGCGCGCGCGGCGGAGAAGTGCCAGATCGCGGACGGCCACTTCGAGAAAAAGTCACCGCAGCTGGCCGCGGCTGCCGCGCAGTGGGCGGATTGTTGTGTGGGTAACATCGGCAGTGGGCGGATAGTCGCGTGGGTAGTGTTGGGTAGTATAAGACACAAAAAAACGCACGCGTTCACCGCGCGTCCGGCGCCCCGCAGTACTTCGCGGCGCCTCGTCACCCCAGTTCCGCTTGTTACTCGCGCGTCAGCGGCTACGTGAGCGCGCATCTTGCTCTTGTAAAAAACCGCTCCTGGCAGCGCGTGGCACGCGTCAGGATCTATACGGGGAAATTAACTCGAGGATGACCATTCCTGCCCCGGTGCCAGCACACGTTTATTTTACAGTCATAGATGGCTCACAGGGGAGGCAGATTTCCTCCGAAGTCATCCTTCCTGCGCTGGCCGTTCTCTTGCTTTCCCGACTTCTGCGGAGTTTCATAAATCTGCATCGGCCCCCTTACGGATACGTTCTCAAGATATTCAGGGACGCGGTCGACAGCAAGACCGGACCTGTATGACGGAGATCCAAAAGGACCTCCTCCGCCACCTGGGCCGCTCAAATATTTGGTCAACCTCCGTTTACCGACGTCCTTGCCGTGTCTGTAGACGTAAACGATTATCGCGGCGCTGAGCGCGGCTCCGAAGAACGTTCCGAGCACCGCCCCTGCGATTGCACCAGCGGGAGCCTCGCATTCTTCGCTGATGCAAGTGCAGACGCACCTTCCATCTGCGTCGCATGCCCCGTTGGTCGTGTTTGTCATCGCTTCACCTGCGGGCGTCGCAGCGGAGTTGGCAGGAGGCGTGGACCCGGCAGGAGGCGTGGACCCGGCAGGAGGCGTGGACCCGGCAGGAGGCGTGGACCCGGCAGGAGGCGTGGACCCGGCAGGAGGCGTGGACCCGGCAGGAGGCGTGGACCCGGCAGGAGGCGTGGACCCGGCAGGAGGTGTCGGCTCCGTGGGTGGACCAGGGTCGCTCGTCGGCGGCGTCGGCTCTGGCGCCGGTCCCGCCGGTGGAGCGGGATCACTCGGCGGTGCCGCCACCTCGGCGCCGGTCTTGATCACCAGCCTCGGGGGGAACGCGTTGCCTTCCCTGTTGCTGTGGCACTCCATCACTTCGTTGGCCTGGTCATTGCCCTTGAGCAATAGCGAAATCCTGGCGAGATCCGAGCCTGCGTCGACGCGCGTCTTGAAGTACTCGGTGAGGTCGAAGGCGAAGTACTGATCGGTGCCGTCGATCAGCTTCGACGTGATCATCTGGTCTTCTCTGGGTCCATTATTCCACGTCACCGTGCTCTCCTCCCAGTCGTCGGCGCCTTGTGTGCTCCACACCGAGAACGTCGCTCCCCCTGAGGGCGAGAGCAGGTTCACGTACAGCTGCAGCTTGACCTCCTGTACCGTCTTGCCGCTCAGACTCGTGACGTCAAATTTGAACACTCCAACGATCGCGAGGTTCGGCTGCTTGGCGTACGCCTCCACGTTACCCCAGTTTCCGGTGAGGTCGGGTTTGGCCTGCTGCAGCGATGCGTCGTGCAATGCACCGAAAGCCGTCGTGGCGGACGCAGCCGGATCACTCAGCGCAGGTTCCGGCGCGGGCTCGCTAGGTGGGGTGGGCGTCGCCGGCGTGGACGTGGGCGCTGACACCGGGCACGCCAAAGGTGGCGCGGCCGCGGGCTCTGACGGAACCGCGACAGTCGAGTACTGCACGACGAACTGCGGCTTTCTGGATGCGTCGCTTATGGAGTAAAACTGCAGCCTCTCGTAGTTTGAGTCGTCGCCCTGTAACCAGAACGTGACTGCGCCGAGCGAGTCGCCGTCCTGAAGTCGCGTGTTGAGGTACTCGGTGACGTCGAACTCGTTCCAACCGGTGCTCGAGATGGAGATGACGGCGAGCTTGTCCTTGCGAGCGGGTGCGTTGTTCCAATTCGTGGAACTCTCGTCCCAGCTCTCCGATCCTATCGTGCTCCACACCGCGAAGTTCCACGGCCCACCCGATTTGAGCTCGTAGAGGTTGATCCTGAGCACGGCGCTCCGGATGTCTCCCGCCGACTCAAGCGAGGACGCGTCTACCTTGACGATGCTGGTTATCCATACGTCCTCGGGTTTGGTGTAAATCTCGTTCTTACCCCAATTGGTCTTCGTGCTCCGCTGTCCACTGAGCAGCGTGGTGTCATCGGTGGGGGTGAGCGTAGTGGTCAGAGAAGACCCACCGACTGCGATGCGAACGCGGTCGGACTCGCCACTCTTGGAGTTTCCATCAGTGGCGACAGCGTAGATGGTGTAGCCGTAATTACCACCCGGCGTCCACTGGATGGAGTAGGTCGATCCGGAGGTCGCGGAGCTTGTCGAGCCGATGACCATCGCCTGATTGTTGCCGTTCTGGATCGCGTGAAACTCCACGTCGGTGATGGCGGCGTCGCCCGGGGTCACTGTCGCCGAGACGGTCACCGCGCCGCTCGATACGTCGTCGCCGTTGGAGTGGGAGCTGATGGCGGCGGTTGGTGGCGTCGGGCCACTCCGCACGGTGACGCTCCCGGAGGTGGCGGTGTTACCGTCACGGTCGGTGACGCGCGCGTGGAACTCGTACAAGCCATCGCTCGGCGGGTTGAACGTCACGGAGTAAGGGTACGCGGCGTCCGCGGAGACCAGGCAGTCTCCGCGCACGAAAAATTCAACCTTTGCCACCGAACCGGCGCCGCCTATGCCGTCGGGATCGTTCGCGTCGGCGCTGAGCGTGATCCCGACCCCGGTCCCCATCTGGGAGCCGTCACTCGGGCCGCTCATCGCCACCGTGGGTTTGTCCCGGTGCTCTGCCACCCAAGCCTCCTCGCTCGCGAAACCGAGCGCGGAAAGATCGGTCGTCATCCCCACCGCGTCGACGTAGAGCACGCGGTAGTCACGCACCTCGGTGTACATTCCAAACTTTACGTACCCGCCGCTGGATCTCGTCCCCGACAACGTCTTGCCGGAATAATCGAAAACCTTCTCCCCGTTGAGGTATATGCGCGCGAGCCCGCTGGAGCCGGTCGACTTGCGGTTGTAGATTTTGACGTCGTTCCACGCGTTAGGCTTGACCTGACCGAGGTAATAGCCGTCGCCCGCGCTGCCGCTGGTCTGCGGCCAGTCACCGATACCCTCGTAGTAAAGTTTGTAGTCGCCGTAGTTGCTGATTCGGAGGGCACCGTGCGGATTGCTGGTCATCTTCCACTGCGTGATGATCGTGGAGTACTTGGAGACCTGGTTCCACGAATCCGATGGGAAGTAGAACGACGCAGTGTAATAGACGTCGTCGCCCTCGAAGTACATGTATCCAATGGAGCCGATCTCGGCTCTGTTAGAGGCGTACTGTCCGCTTGGGACGTAGTCGTTCAGACCGCGGGCGCTGCCGTCGGCCCAGTACTTGAGCACGCCCTGGCCCCTTCGCGCCCAGTCGAGGCCGGTGAGCACCTCGTGGCCGTGAAGGGAGGAGATGCCCCAGTACCTGTCGCAATTCCGCGGGGAGTACCCGTCGACGCCGCACTTGCACTCGGTGATCTCGTTCCCGCCACTTTCGCTGCAACGTTCGACGGTGGACTGCATGTTCATGCTGAAGCTCGGCTCGAGGGCGGGACTCAACCCGGGGCTCCCGTCGGGGAAGCCGTCCTCCCAGTCCAAGAAGAATTCAGCCCCCACGCACCCGCTCGGGCCGAAAATCATCGCCACGACGAGGACCCACGGTAAGAGATGAAGGAGGGCAGCATCTTTGACTCGGTAGCGCGAACCGAGGACCATGACGTCGAAGCGCCGGGCGATTGCGAAACCCTTCACGAAACTCTCACCAGCGCAGGCGCGTTTGTTACGAGCCTGCGGAAGCGTAGCCGGAATAGCAATTTCCAGTAAGTGTTAGTCATCTAACGCTCGAACTCGAACGTCCACGTTTTTCCCCACGTTTTTCCATTGAACTTTCGTTGTAATTCCATCTGAACTTTCGGTGATTTTTGTTTTTGTCGTCTACAAGTATGGAAAAACGTGGGGAAAAACGTGGACGTTCGAGTTCGAGCGTTAGATGACTACTGTGTCTCGCTAAGTGTTATACGGTATGCAGTCTGCTTTTTTTGCTTAGCCGGATCCCGGCTTAGCCGGAATAGCAATTTCCCGTTTCAGTTCGATCCGTCGCACCGCTTCCGCAGGCTCGTAACAAACGCGCCTGCGCTGGTGAGAGTTTCGTGAAGGGTTTCGCAATCGCCCGGCGCTTCGACGTCATGGTCCTCGGTTCGCGCTACCGAGTCAAAGATGCTGCCCTCCTTCATCTCTTACCGTGGGTCCTCGTCGTGGCGATGATTTTCGGCCCGAGCGGGTGCGTGGGGGCTGAATTCTTCTTGGACTGAACCCAACTTTGCCACTTTCGCGGGCGCGCGAGGAGTGAGTCTCGTCGCGCGAGATGTTCACCTTCGCTACGAATCGTGCGCACTTTTCGCCAGGACCACATCAGTTTACTCTGAACAGCCTCGTACGCCTCTTTTCGTTACTCTGCACCTTCGGTTTCATCCCGGCCTTTGCGTCGTCGGGATACGCTGACGACATCCTGGGCCACTATTTTGACGTGGCACCTGGCTCAGACCCGGGGACTTGGGTCCATGGAATGCTCAACCCAAGGCGCAACCGCGCATTCCGCTCAGACCCGCCGATAGATTTCAAATTCACACTCGACGATGACGGCGCAGGGGTCTTTGAGTTGATCAATCACAGAGATGGCGAGGGGAGGCTGTTTGGTGCGATTCGGACCAAAGCTCCTGTCGGCGCTGCGGGCACGTCGTACAGTTTGCGGACATCCCTGAGCCGGATTTCCACAGGCGCCACAGTCAGTTCCCTCGACTTCATCGTTGAGGTCAAAGACACACCCATGATCGAGGTGATCAGGACTCGAGCGCTCGAGTGGGCGTTCACGGAGGATAAACTGTGGGGACGAAACGAGCCCTCCGAGTCTGCTTTGGAAACGCAGGTGAGCTATGTAGAAAACAACGGCGGCGAACTGAGAAATAATGACCTATACGCCTGGTCCAAGTATCAGAAGAGAACAAAGAGTACCCTGGCCGACAAATGGATACAAGCGGTGGAGGATTTGGGGGCGCTCGGATGGGCGTATCTGGATCGACCGAAAGCCTGGAAGTGGGAGCAGAGCGCCGAAGTGGGACAGAATGCAATGAACCCACTGGACTCGCAGTTGAAGACAAGGGTTGGTGCAGCGATCAAAACGGCGATCGTCGCTCTCGCGGAGGCGATCCCCGTCGATGCCACGGACGTCTTCGACTCAGGCGACCTATCGTCGCTGTCGCATAACGGAAAGGACTATCATGGCGAGGGATTCGCTGGTAGGCCAACCATGAACACCTTGTCATACAATCAGGTGACACATCAGTGGGAGTTTACTGATGCGGTAGGGCTAGCCGTTATGGCGGTTGGACAGGACCTTCACGCTGCCGCACTGAACGGGAACGCCAACGCTGTGGCTGCCATGGATGCAATTGTCCGCCTCGGTACGCCGAACTTTGCTCTCACCGAGAACCGCCGATGGATCGACAATCCGAAGACGCCGGGGCGGGCAAGGTGGGGCGACCTGCTGAGCAATCATGCGCAAGGTGTGTGGATGGATGCAAATTTGGCGCATAGGCTCAGGGCTTGGATCGCCTTTGCGATTGCGGCAAACGACTACAACCGTCCGGCAACATACGTGGATTATTGGCACGACGACTTCGACTTCAGCGCGATTCGATACGAAGGATCGGATGCATCCTCGCCGCCGACCTCGATTCCCGATGGATTTAGGCTTATACCAGGATTTAAAAACGAAGGGGTGTTCGGCGACGTCACCGCCCTTCTTGGAGGCGGATATGTGCGCCCTCGCCGGAGAGGTCTGAGTGGTTATTTGCCTGATGGCATCATCTCGCATCACACCGATTACTGCCAAGACGCCGCTATGTTTGCATACGGTTTCGAGTGGCTTCTGGAACCACTTAAGGTGGCCCGGATTTTCAAGGGCACACCGTTCGCGCTGGCCTCTGCGGCGCTCGCCGTTCCCGCTCGGTGGCTGGTGTACTCGTACTCAAGGATCGTCTTCAAGGGCGGGATTGACATCGCGCTGATTGGTCGCGAGTATCATGCCGAGACGTGCTGGACATTCTGGAACAAGCGAGCCATTCCAGCGGCAAAATACCTCGTTCAGGACCATGCCTCTGCTCTTGACAGCGACGTTCTGACCACGCTTCAGACGTGGATCAGCGGCGATACCATCAACGGACCTCCGCAGGAAACGAGCCTCGGGAACACGGCGTTTTTCAACTCTGACGTTATGGTGCACAGAGCATCAGATGCAGGCACCGGCGACGAATGGTACATCTCGGTCCGATTCAAGACGTCGAGGACGCAAGGTAACGAAGATTTCGAAAGCACGGGAAAGTCGTGGCACATGGGCAGTGGCATGTTGCAGGTCAAGGTGTTCGGAGATGAGTACGATCTTGTCAGGGCTCGAATGGATTGGCATGTGATGCCCGGGGTCACGGAGGAGTGGAGGACAGACAGTATATCCAAGTCATCCGAGGGTCGATGCGGCGGGTCAACTTATGGCGGGTCCGTGTCAGACGGTGAAGTCGGTGCTGCTGCCATGCATTACACTCCTCACGCCGCCGACGACGACGATTACTCGGTTACATCTGCTGATAAGGCTTGGTTTTTTGGATCTTTTGGTGCAGTGGCTCTTGGTCGCGGCATCAACCGTGCCAAAACGGGACAAGGCAACGAGATTGTAACGACCCTCGAGCAAGCGAGATGGCGCGGTCCGGTGACCATCCAGGTAGGCTCCTCAGGGTCAAGCTTAACCCTGCCACACGATCTAAACAGTGGGTGCTCGGAGGATCGAACAATTCCTGCAGGTGAGACGGCATTTTTGCATCAAGGCGGCGTGGGGTACGTGATTGTTGCTCCTGCTTCATCGAGTGTCACGCTCTCAATCCGATGTGGCAACAATGTCATCGCAACAGATTCGTCCATGGCAGGAAAGTCCAGCTGGGGCGATCGCACTGACCCAGAGAATAGAGATAGGTGGGACCCTGATGCGGGTGATTGGTACAAGAGTGACAGACCGTTCTTGGCGGTGTTGAAACACGGCACGGCTCCTGCAGACGCAGCTTATCAATATGCCGTGTTGCCCGCGATGAAGATTCTCGATGCCGCAGCGAAGGCTCGCGCCTTCGCATTCTTTGGCTCTGAAGTACAAGTGATACAGAACGACGCAAGCGCTCAAGCTGTAGTTTTCCCGCCCACGGGAGACTTCAGGACGTTCCAGTGCGCGTTCCTCAGCGCAAATGAGGATGTTGTCGCGCCGCTGTCGTCATCCTTGACCTTTACTGTGAGCGTCGATCGTCCTGCGATCGTTCAGGTGAGAACATTATCCGATGGGAGATTCGGCCTTGCCGTAGTAGACGGTATCGCGGATAAGACGGCTCGAGTGTTAAAAGTTCACCTCGGACAGGGCGAACTTTTGGAACCAGGATCCTACCCTTACGCGCTGCCGGGTGTTGAACCAAAAACTGCAGTGGACGCCGTGGACGTCTCTCAATCGGGAGGCCGCACCCTAATATCCTTCGGTCTTCCGGATGCCACAGATGACGCGGTGTATGGATATCAGGGTGAACTTTACGTCGGAGCGCCTGTGTCTGTCAAGGTACCAAAACTTGGAGGACCATGCGACGCGTCTGCATCCCCCACAAACGGAGGTGTGGGCGACTGCACTAACTCCTTGGCGAGCGGCTCGACGTGCCAGCCGACGTGCAACTCGGGGTACACCGTATCAGGGACATCATCGTGCAGTGCTGGGACCCTGACCGCCGCGACGTGCTCCGCAAACTCGTGCACTGCCTCTTCTGTCTTGAGCAAGGACGGGTCTGACGGAGTGTTTTACTGCATCAATGGCGGCACTGTTGGCGGAACCACAGGGTCATGCACCTGCACTTCATGTAATGAAGGATACGGAGGTGCGAGCTGCGAGACTGCCGGCGCTTGCTCTACCTCTACGGACCCAAGCAAAGATGGAGCCGATGGAAGCTTCTATTGCATCAACGGCGGCACCGTGGGCGGAACTGCTGGATCTGGATCGTGCACGTGCACGTCATGCAACTTGGGATACGAAGGCTCGAGCTGCCAGACCGCCAGTGCGTGCGCAGCCTCTGCAGTCTCGACGAAGGACGGGAGCGACGGCACCTTCTACTGCATCAACGGCGGGACTATCGGCGGCACCACCGGGGCGTGCACTTGCACAGGATGCGACGCAGGATACGGCGGCGCGAGCTGCCAAACCATTGGAGCATGCACGGCCTCAACAGTAGCAAGCAAGGATGGGTCCGACGGAGAGTTCTACTGCATCAACGGCGGAACCGTCGGCGGCACCACCGGGGCGTGCACGTGCACAGGGTGCGATACGGGATACAGCGGAACGAGCTGTGAGACTGAAGCTGCTGCTGCGGCGGCCGAGGCGATCGCAACACCGCCGCCTGCTCCCGGGTCCACGCCTCCTGCCGGGTCCACGCCTCCTGCCAACTCCGCTGCGACGCCCGCAGGTGAAGCGATGACAAACACGACCAACGGGGCATGCGGCGCAGATGGAAGGTGCGTCTGCACTTGCATCCGCAAAAAATGCGAGGCTCCCGCTGGTGCAATCTCAGGGGCGGTGCTCGGAACGTTCTTCGGAGCCGCGCTCAGCGCCGCGATACTCGTTTACGTCTACAGACACGGCAAGGACGTCGGTAAACGGAGGTTGACCAAATATTTGAGCGGCCCAGGTGGCGGAGGAGGTCCTTTTGGATCTCCGTCATACAGGTCCGGTCTTGCTCCCGACCGCGTCCCTGAATATCTTGAGAACGTATCCGTAAGGGGGCCGATGCAGATTTATGAGGTTGAAACTCCGCAGAAGTCGGGAAAGCAAGAGAACGGCCAGCGCAGGAAGGATGACTTCGGAGGAAATCTGCCTCCCCTGTGAGCCATCTATGACTTTCTCATGATGCCCCCCTCGCCGCCTCCACCCCCCGTCTCTTCGCCGCCACTGTCGCCTCCGCCGCCAAACCTCATCAAAGACGACGACGACCACGCATCCACACACCAAGGCTTCTTCCTCCTCCTTACCATAACCGCCCTAAACTTTATCTTGTAATATGAACGGTAAATGTCTTCGCAAATGTCTTCGCTAAAATCTAACAACGCCGCTGATCGAGCGCATACGGATCATCGCCCCCGTCCTCCTCCGCACGCGTTCACCGCGCGTCCGGCGCCCTGCAGTACTTCGCGGCGCGTCGTCACCCCAGGTCCGCCTCGACCAACCACCTCGTTGCGAAGTCCGCCACCGCCCCACCCGTCGCCACCGCCGCCGCGCCGCCGAGCGACGCAAACAGAAACGCCCAGTCGTCATCCTCCCGTTCACCCTTGACGCGCCCGGGACGCCACCACCCCATCAGCCCCACCACCTTCGCGAACGCGCGCCACGCGATCATCACCCCGAGGACGGTGCCGAGCGTCACGCCCGCGGGAAACGACGAGCGGAGACCGGTGGCGCGCTCGAACCATCGCAGACCGAGAAGCGCGACGGGCGCCCACGCGATCCACGCGAGCGCCGCGCCCTTGACCGCCTCCCGCATCTCGCCCTCCTCCCTTCCGAGCACTCCGTCGTCGAGCTCGTACCCGCCGATCGCCGCGCTGACGACGATCCACGTCGTCGCGAGCCAGGTGCTCTCGCCGAGGAACCCCGCGAGCGATTCCGGATCGACGGCGACGGGCGCGAGCCAGCCGGGAAACGACGGCGACAGCGCGACGGAGGCGGTCTTCTGCGTCAGCGCGAAGAGCCAGACGACGGCGACGTCGCCGGCGAGGAGGTCGCTGTCCTCAACGCGGGGCGGCATCGCGCGGCATCGGGTCGACGGCGAACTCGCGCGCGTTCGCGTCCGGGATCCCCGCGCGGTAAACGTCGCGGTCGATCCGGCGCCCCGGCAGCGGCCCGCAGCCGCGCGCGGCGGGCCTCGCGCCGCGCGGGTCGGCGCCGGGTTCCTCCGCGGACGCGGCGCGGTCGTGCGCCCGCGGCACCCTCGCGCGATCGCCCGCGCCGAACCAGCCTCCATCGATCGCGCCGGGGACCGCCGTTCTGGCGTCGTTGTTGACATCAGATTGTCCTCCTCCTCCTCGGACCGCGGGCCCTGACGAAGGGGCACACGCCACGCGTGTCACACATCGGACGGGCGACCGGCCGCGGACCTCGGCGCCCCCGGTTCAGCCGCGGGATTCGGGCGGGTTCGTTGTCGTTGGGCACCCCACCACCACCCCGTTGCTGGTGGTTCGTGGTTTGTGGGACACTCATGCGGCACCCGAGAAATGGTTGTTTGTCCTTCCGGGCGCTACGAACCGAGCGATGTCCGCGCTTTCCGGCGGTTTTTGCGTGAATGACGCCGCGTGCGGCAAGTGCGAGACGTATCCAACCGTATCGCGCTTGGCGCGTGCGTGTTCAGCGCGTACCCGCGCGGCGGTGGGTTAACCGCAAATAGCGACGAGACAGTTCTTCGGTACCAGCATATACCGGTCTCTCATTGGTTCTTATTTTGCTTCTATACCACGTGACCAATCACAGAACGAATAACATCACGGAGGGGGTCTATGAGAATTTGTCGATTTACGTGATTGGTCGGATTTCATATGGGCTTTTCGAATATGCCTCCGAATTTGTGCAACTTTCGCATTTCGCTATTTATCGTGCGTGATGTGAGTGATTGACGATGCATTGGTGGTTTTTGAATTGTCCAAAAAGTAGACTGCGTACATACGTTTTATTTTCGCTGAAAAAGTTGTTGAATTCTCGAAAACCATGTACGTTCCGGTAAAAGAAATTCTCAGCCTTTACACTTCCCAAATAACGTTATTATATCGCCCACATCGCGTAGAACGCACCGCCGCGAGCGCCCCGGGGACGACGATCGAGCCCGGGGGGATGCGGATCTCACGGTCCCGCGCGCTTATCGCGTTATGCGTCGTGTGTTGCACGCGCATGCCCGGGGCGGTCGCCGCGCCGTTCGCGGACAAGGACGCGCTCAAGACGGCGGTCAGAAATTGTTTGGGGAACGTCACATCGGGGGCCAACTGCTGCTCGACGGACCCGAACTGTGCGAACCCGAGCTCGGCGCGATGCGGCGCCGCGGGGTGCGACGACATGCCCAAATGGGACACGAGCCTCGTGACGGACATGACGTCCTTGTTCTCCACGTGCAGTGGCCATTGGTCGTGCGGGGGCGTCGTCTTGGACACGAGCTCATTCAACGAAAACATCACCGGGTGGGATACCTCCAAGGTCACGCACATGAATACCACGTTCTGGGACGCTGCCGCGTTTAATCAAGCCATCGGCTCGTGGGATACCTCGCAGGTCACGGACATGAGGATGATGTTCCGTGGCGCCGCCGCGTTCGATCAAGCCATCGGCTCCTGGATTACCTCCAAGGTCACTGACATGGGGCAAATGTTCTTCGGCGCCGCCGCGTTCAATCAAGCCATCGGCTCGTGGGATACCTCCAAGGTCACGAACATGGCGGCAATGTTTTATAACGCCGCCGCGTTCAACCAACCCATCGGCGACTGGAACACCTCGCAGGTCCCGGACATGTGGTACATGTTCTATGGCGCCGCCGCGTTCAATCAACCCATCTTCTCGTGGGATACCTCCAAGGTCACGGGCATGCGGTACATGTTCCAAAATGCCGCCGCGTTCAACCAGCCGATCGACTCGTGGGATACCTCGCAGGTCACGGACATGGGGTCCATGTTCGATGGCGCCGCCGCGTTCAATCAAGCCATCGGCTCGTGGGATACCTCCAAGGTCACGTACATGGACTCCATGTTCACTGGCGCCACCGCCTGGCAAACGAGGTACGCGAACTGCGGCTACTCCTACTCCCACTCCGCCTGCGGCGAGTTCATGTCGTACTCGAGCTCGGCAGACTCAACTTCTGGTCCACCCCGCGCGTGGGTTCGCAAAGACAACGCGTGCGACGCCGCCGTGCCTCCTGCCAACGGCGCCGCGGGCACCTGCTCAGACACCCTTGCGAGCGGGTCGTCGTGTCAGCCCGCGTGTGACACGGGATATACATTCTCGGGGACGTCGTCGTCGTGTTTCAATCGGGTGCTGACGTCTAATGCTACGTGCTCCCCAAACCCGTGCGATGCATCTTCGCCGCCGGCAAACGGCGCCGTCGGCGACTGCACCAGCTCTTTGGCGAGCGGCTCGTCGTGCACCCTCAACTGCGACTCCGGCTACGCCCTGTCCGGCACCAGGTCTTGCAGCGCCGGCACACTTACCGACACAGCAGCTTGCACTGCGAACCCGTGCGATGCATCTTCGCCGCCGGCAAACGGCGCCGTCGGCGACTGCACCGGCTCTTTGGCGAGTGGCTCGTCGTGCACCCCCAACTGCGATTCCGGCTACGCCCTGTCCGGCACCAGGTCTTGCAGCGCCGGCACGCTCACCGACACAGCAGCTTGCACTGCGAACCCTTCCTCACCGGCGAACCCTTCCTCACCGGCAAACTCTTCCTCACCGGCGAACTCCTCCGCATCTTCGGTCCCGTCTCCTT
This sequence comes from Micromonas commoda, assembly GCF_000090985.2. Lineage (NCBI taxonomy): Eukaryota > Viridiplantae > Chlorophyta > Mamiellophyceae > Mamiellales > Mamiellaceae > Micromonas > Micromonas commoda. Next base: position 458,197 of record NC_013041.1, read on the forward strand.
CACCGCCTCCGCTGCCACCGCCTCCGCCACCGCCTCCTCCAAACCTCGTCCTCGACGCCGTCGACGCGGCACACACGCCGCGTGATATCCTCGGCGCACTACTACTCGCGTGCGTGGCCCTTCTTGTGCAATAAAATCTAACAACGCCGCTAATCGAGCGCGTACGGATCATCGCCCCCGTCCTCCTCCTCCTCCTCCTCCCTCCTCCTCCTCCTCCTCCTCCTCTATGGGTTCCGTCAAAAGCGTGAAGGCTCGAGACGGAAGTTTTGACAGCCACGTTTGTCGACAAAGCCGTCGCCGACGGAAGGTTCACGCGCACGTCAACGCACGTCAACACACTATAAGACGCACTATAAGACGCACCGAGATGCACGCGTTCACCGCGCGTCCGGCGCCCCGCACGAGCGCCGCGTCGTCACCCAATGTCCCCCTCGACCAACCACCTCGTCGCGAAGTCCGCCACCGCCCCACCCGTCGCCACCGCCGCCGCGCCGCCGAGCGACGCAAACAGAAACGCCCAGTCGTCATCCTCCCGTTCACCCTTGACGCGCCCGGGACGCCACCACCCCATCAGCCCCACCACTTTCGCGAACGCGCGCCACGCGATCATCACCCCGAGGACGGTGCCGAGCGTCACGCCCGCGGGAAACGACGAGCGGAGACCGGTGGCGCGCTCGAACCAACGCAGACCGAAAAGCGCGAAGGGCGCCCACGCGATCCACGCGAGCGCCGCGCCCTTGACCGCCTCCCGCATCTCGCCCTCCTCCCTTCCGAGCACTCCGTCGTCGAGCTCGTACCCGCCGATCGCCGCGCTGACGACGATCCACGTCGTCGCGAGCCAGGTGCTCTCGCCGAGGAACCCCGCGAGCGACTCCGGATCGACGGCGACGGGCGCGAGCCAGCCGGGAAACGACGGCGACAGCGCGACGGAGGCGGTCTTCTGCGTCAGCGCGAAGAGCCAGACGACGGCGACGTCGCCGGCGAGGAGGTCGCTGTCCTCAACGCGGGGCGGCATCGCGCGGCATCGGGTCGACGGCGGCATCGCGCGCGTTCGCGTCCCGGATCCTCGCGCGTTAAACGTCGCGGTCGATCCGACGCCCCCGCAGCAGCCCGCAGCCGCGCGCGGCGGGCCTCGCGCCGCGCGGGTCGGCGCCGGGTTCCTCCGCGGACGCGGCGCGGTCGCGCGCCCGCGGCACCCTCGCGCGATCGCCCGCGCCGAACCAGCCTCCATCGATCGCGCCGGGGACCGCCGTTCTGGCGTCGTTGTTGACATCAGTTTGTCCTCCTCCTCGGACCGCGGCAGGGACGAAGGGGCACACGCCACGCGTGTCACACATCGGACGGGCGACCGGCCGCGGACCTCGGCGCCCCCAGGGTTCGCCGCGGGCTCCGGACATGACGTCCTGGGTCCGCGACCGGCTCAACCGCGCGTTCAGCCCGCGGTCGGGCGGCGACGGCGACGGCGGCGACTCCCCCGGCGGCGGCTCCGACGGCGAGGGAAGCCCGACGGGGGAGCCCGGGCACTCGCACGGGGCGTTCTCGGAGCTCTCCAATGGACCACCGGCGGACGCGTCGCCCGTGCCCCAGGGTCACCCGGTCTACCCTCCCCCGGGCACCGTCGTCCCGGTCGCGCACCAACCCCCGCCGACGCATCAGCGCAGGTCGTCGCTCGGCTCCCTCGGCGATATGCTGCTGCCCGCCATGAGGTCCATCGGGGTCGCCGCGGGCCAGACGAACTTTTCGACACCCCCCGCGACGGGCCCCCCGGTCGGCGGGCCCACCTACCGGTTCGACGACGAGCAGCGGCAGTACGAGGCGGACATGGCGGCCGCCATGCGCGCGTCCATGGAGGAACCCGGCGTCGCGCACGCGAGCGGCGCCGGCGGCGTGTCCCCCTACCTCGGACGCGGCGGATCCCAGCCCATCCCCCGCGGGATCACCGCCGACGAACGAGAACGAGACGGCTTCGACCGGGCGCTTCGACGGGACGCGACCGGCGACACGCGCTCCGGCGCTCCTCCTCCCACCCCGACATCCCCCGCGTCGTCGTCGCCGTACGGCAACGTGTCCCAGGGCTACGACGCCGCGCTGGCCAGGGCGAGAAGCGCGAGCGCCGAGGATGCCGCCGCTGAAGCGGCGTCGTTTAGGTTCCAATCGTCGTGCTCGCTCAACTTTACCGAACGCGTCCCGGATGGATTTTACGTCCCGCACGGGTCGTACCCGGAGGCGGAACTCAGCGGGGAGTTTCGGATACCCCCCCTGGCGCTGCTCGAGAGCATAGAGCCGGACGCGAGCGACGACAGGGACGTCGTCGTCGTGGACGCGCGGGGCGACGAAGACCTGCGAAGGTTCGCCGACGCGGCGCGCGAGACGATAGGGGCGTTAGAGGATAAGACGGAGCGCGCCGCAGCGCTGGCGAGAGCTGTGGCGGAGAGGCTCGGCGGGCCCGCGCCCAACGACGGCGCGCTGGCGGGTCGGTGGGCTGAGGTTGCGTACGACTTGAGGGTGGAGCTCGGTCGGCTGACTTTTCCAATCGGGCAGCTTCGATGCGGTCTTCGCCGACACCGCGCGTTGCTTTTCAAGGCGGTCGCGGATCGCCTCGGGGTGCCCTCAAGGCTCGTCAGGGGCAGGTACTACTGCGGCAGCGAGGACGCCGCGGCGAACGTGGTGGTGGTTGGCGGGAGCGAGTTGTTTGTGGACGTGATGCGGGAGCCGGGGGCGATTTACTCGCCGGATAACCCGGCGTACGCGGAGTTGCACGCGCCGTACGTGCCAAAGGAACTGACGCGCGCGATGGAACAAGGACTGGCGGGGTTCTCGCCGTCGCCCGTGCGCGTCGCGTCGCCCGGTGAGTCACCGACCGGGGAGACGTCGACGATGAGGGCCGACAAGGTCGGGTCGACAAAGGCGGCGTTTGAACACCGGGGAGCCGTCGGTGACGCGGGGGAGACGCCGCGGCTGGTTCGCACCGCGTCGTGCCCCGATCTCACGCCGTCGTCGTCCACGGAGAAGGGTTTGGACGAGCCGCGCTTCGGGCGAGGAGCCGCGCGATTCGGCCGGACCGCGTCGCCCGTCGAGGATCGCGAAGATGATGGAGGCGGCGACGATGGGCCTCGGATGACTGCGCGGGAGGTGCTCGCGGCGAAGAAGAAGGGGAGGCACAGGCGACAGCGGAGCATGTTCGAGGAGTCCTCCGCGGAGAGGCAGGTGACGCGGGATAAGATGGAGGACGTCATGTCGGAACTGCTCGCCGCGTACGCCGGCGGCGACGAGGGGACGGGGTCGCCCGAGGGTGGCGGCGGCGAGGCGGCGGCGTCCGCTGGTACGAACGCGCGAGGCGGCGGCTCGAGGCTGGTGCACACCCGCTTCATGGACACCGGCGGCGCGACGGACAAGGGCGACGAACGTGAAGGTAAAGGAGGTAAAGAGTCGGACGAATGGAGGTACTACGGCAGGGGGGAGGACATGGGCGCGTCGTTTGGCGTGCTGCCGGGGCACGAGGCTAAGGTTGACGGCGGCGGCTTTTCGCAGATGCCGGCGCCGCCGGGGGAGTCGCCGCCCAGGGCTTCGCCGGCGGGGACGATCGCCGGACGGACGTCCCCGGCCGAGCGGCAGGACTCGACGGAATCGCCCGAGCCCTCGTCGTCGTCGTCCCCCGCGTCGCTGCTGTCCATCGCCGTGGACCTGAGCATCCCGGCGGAGGAGATCCAGCTCGGCGAGCGGATCGGCATCGGGAGCTACGGCGAGGTTCACCGCGGTTTGTGGCGCGGGACGGAGGTTGCCGTGAAGCGGTTCCTGGACCAGGACCTCTCGCAGCACCTGATGCGCGAGTTCGAGACGGAGGTTGACCTGATGCGCAGGCTTCGTCACCCCAACGTGATTTTGCTCATGGGCGCGGTGACCAAGACTCCGAACCTGTCCATCGTCACGGAGTTTCTGCACCGGGGCTCGCTCTACAAGCTGCTGCACAGGCCGCAGCCGCCCCAGGTCACCGCCGCGCTGAGCGAGGCGCGGCGCATGCGCATGGCGCTGGACGTGGCGAAAGGGATGCATTACCTGCACTCGTGCGATCCGATCATCGTTCACAGGGATCTCAAGTCGCCCAACCTGCTGGTGGACAAGCACTGGATGGTGAAGGTTTGCGACTTTGGGCTCTCGCGGATGAAGAATCACACGTTCCTCAGCTCCAAGTCGAACGCGGGAACGCCGGAGTGGATGGCGCCCGAAGTTCTGCGAAACGAACCGAGCGACGAGAAGAGCGACATATGGAGCTACGGCGTCATATTTTGGGAGCTCTTGACGCTCAAGGAGCCGTGGAACGGTTTGAACCCGATGCAGGTTGTCGGCGCCGTCGGATTTTCCGGCAACTCGCTAGCGATTCCCGAGGATGCGCGGCCGGAGGCCAAGTCGCTGTGCGAGGACTGCTTCAGGGGGAACGCGAAGGACAGGCCGAGCTTCCTCGAGATTCAGAAACGGCTGAGACCGATGCAGGCGATGATCACCAGGCCGGGTAGCGGCAACGGCGGCGCGGCGTTGGGGGGCTCTCCGGCTCAGTTCTCGGACTCAAAGCCGCCCGCGTCGCCGAGCGAACCGGAGAAGCCTCCGCGCGCTCCGCCGCCGAAGGACGAGTACCCCATCCTCCCATAGTTAGACGAGCGACGGGGTTTAGGGTTTAGGGGCGAGGGGGGGTCTCGACTGAGCTCGCGGATAAGGGCAAACCAGGTTTTTAACGTTACAGACAACTTTGACAAAAATCAACACTCACTCGGCGCAGGTGGTGGTGTCCCCTCCGTGTTCCGGCTCCTTCAGCCGTTCGATGCGCACTTGCGCCCCGATTCTCACGCTCTCCTGCGCCTTGTATCCGGCGTTGTAAGACCCGGAGGCGTACCCCGCGCCGTACCGTTGAGTGGTGGGGAAGTGGTACTGCTCCAGGCGAAAGACGGGAAGATCCTCGGAGGCCCCGGCGCCCGCCGACGTCGCCTTCACCGTGATGTGAACGGGTCCGATGAACATGAGCTCGTTTCGCTCGCCTCCATTAACACCAGTGGCGTAAGTCTCGTCCTTGGTCGAGGTCGACATCGCGACTGTGAACTTCGAGCCGGTCGAGTTGACCGCGACGAGCCGCGCCGCCCCGTAGGACATGGCGTATCCCATGGACACGGCCTCCAGGAGATAGTTACCCGCCGCGAGCTGGAACGACGTGCCGTCTGCGTCCACCGTCGAACTCATCAGGCCGCAGTTCACGGTGGCGTTGGAGTGCGGGGACGAGACATGATCGTTGAGTAGCCTGCCGTTGTTCCACGTATACGCGATGATGCCGTCCTGGCCCGTCGCCGAGTTGACCATGAATCTGTCGGGTTGAGCGGTGGTGGCGTCGATGGTCTCACGGAAAAGGCACGACCGCCCGATTCGATCCCGTGAAAGTCTCTCGACCGTCAGCTGCGCGCCAATCACCGGGATGACGTTGTTGGCGCCATATGATGACAGGTCGCCGTCGCAATCGTTGAAATGGCCGGCGTTTATGAAGTACCCTGGGGCTCGGCCTTTACTATCGCCGCTCGTGGCTGAGGCATCGACGTACTGCTCGAGCCTGAACCTCGTGGGCTCCGTCACCGTCACCTCGGTGCCGAGGATCACGCTCAGGGCGTTCGTCTCCGGGTGTCCGTCGGTGACTCTCTCGAACCCGTGCGAGCCCAACGCGACAGTCTCCACGTACGCCCCGTTCGAATCGTACTTTGCGAGGCGGACGACGAAGATCAACGACCGGATGCCCGGGCTGACGGCGGAGACCAGGTACGTGCCGGGCTGCACGACGATCCCGCGTCCGTCATCCGCCACGCTCGCGCCGCACTTCGCGGCGTCTCCGGACGTTTCCGGGTCGTACAAGAGTCGCTCGTTCCAGGCGTCCGCGGTGCTCGTCCCGAATCCGTTCCCGTCGCATATCGCGGCCGCCTCGCGGAACGTGCACGTCCGGGTCGCCTCGACGTCGTCATCCGGGTCCGGGTCGGACGACGCGCACCCGCCCTCGCCCCCGACCCTTCGCACCGAGAGGGACGCGTGCACCGTTCGCGGCTCGTCGAAACCGGTGGAAGGCAGCGGGCCCCAGTCCCCCGTGGCTTTGACGTGCTTCCAGTGCTGCAGGAGAATCTTCGTCTCCTGACACGCGAGGTACTCCACGGGAGCCACGACCGAGTTGGCGAACGCCTTCGCGCCGTCTACTTCGGCGGCGTACTGCGCCGTTCCCAGCGCGATTGTCTCCGCTTCGTTCGTCTCGGCGTCGAGACGGGCGATGCGGGCGGCCATGAAGTTGGACGTCGAACCCAGGGCGCTCCCCTGGAGGATGTACCTTCCGGGCCGCAGCGTGACCGCCCCGGTCCACGGGTCGAAGGGCAGGGACGCCCCGCAACCCTCGGAGGCTCCGACGGCTCGATTCAGGCCACGCGTTTGCCACTGCATGGCGTAGGTCGCGCCACGGCCCTCGTCGGGGGGAGAGGTTTCCTCGAACGTGCACGCGGTGGAACAAACCGGCGGGATGGGGTACGCGTCGTAACTCATCCCCTGGCTCTTGAAAAAAGCGTTGCAGTTGTCCGTCGGGTCGGGGCCGTCGGTTGGAATATCACCTGGTACGCATTCGCCCACACGGACCTGGGGCGCATCGTCGTCGACGGGAACCGAGCCCGGTACGTAGAGTTCTCCGAGCGCGAGGCACACGAGCGCCGATAGCACAGCTGCGCGAAGCCGCATCCGCTCGACCGCTCCCATTCCGGTCGGTTCAGGGACGGGCGGGGTCGAGGCGGAGTGCAACACCACGGGGCGCACGTGATCAGAGGTATAGCCAGCTCATAAGATTTTCTGGAAATAACTTAAAGTCGCAAACTCGGATCGGAAACCCCACGTTTTCCGGGCGCTCAGTTTTCACATTTTCCCGCCGAGCGCTTTTTCACGTGGATCGAGTCACGACTGGTCCTTTTCGATCCCTTTTTTTTCACGAGATCTTTTCCCCAGCTTTTCGCGGCGCCGATCCTGCGGGTCTCGCCAGTCTCTGACACACCGCGGACCTCCCGCGCACCCACCACGAACAGAACACCATGTCTGCCGCCACCACCGCCATCACCGTGCGCCCCGTCCTCGCGGGCAAGCGCGTGTGCGAGGACTGCTTCAGGGGGAACGCGAAGGACAGGCCGAGCTTCCTCGAGATTTAGAAACGGCTGAGACCGATGCAGGCGATGATCACCAGGCCGGGTAGCGGCAACGGCGGCGCGGCGTTGGGGGGCTCTCCGGCTCAGTTCTCGGACTCAAAGCCGCCCGCGTCGCCGAGCGAACCGGAGAAGCCTCCGCGCGCTCCGCCGCCGAAGGACGAGTACCCCATCCTCCCGTAGTTAGACGAGCGACGCGTTTTATCTATTCCAACCGATGGCGTCGTGAACTCAACGAAACAATTAACACCCCCCGCCTCCCCTCCTCACAACTTTTGGAGCTCCGGGTTGAACAGCGGCGAGATGTTCGGCTCCAGCAGCCACTTGAACAGACCCACCACCGGCTTCAGCGACAACACGATGGTGAACGTGTACGCCATGAGCAGCGTCCAAACCGCCTTGACGGACACCGAGGCGTCCTTACCGTCCGTCGTCCACGTTATGTCGTACCACCGAGTGTACCTCGCCACGAGGAGCAACACCGCGATGTGCATCACGAAAGGGTACAGCGTCCTCGCGCCCCACTTGGCGCATCGCAGGTACACCTTCGCCGCCATCGTCGCCTGATCGCGCTCCTTGCCGTACTTTCCCGCTCGGGCGTTAGCCTTGGGCGCGGACGGCGTCTTGGTCTGCCCCTCCACGTCCGCGCCCTTCAGCGGCAGCGTCTCCTCCCCGGCGTACACGACTCCGACAGCCTCGGGTTCCGGGATGAGCGCAAACACCGTCATCATGGTGAAGAACGTCCACGCGTAGAGGCACAGCTGGTACAGCGCGCCGTACGCCCACCTGGTGCCGTACACCTCGTCGTGCGGGTCGCTCTGGAACCAAACCTCCACCCTCATGCCGTACGTGAAGGACGCCATGAGAGCGCATCCGACGTTGAAGACGAGAGCGGCGACGGCCATAGCCTTGGCGAGCGGCGTCTTGGCGCTGGGGAAGAAGCACGCGTGTTTGCGCATGAGGAACCCGCACAAAAAGTAGGGCATGTGCACGGTGGACCGGTGGATGGAGAGGAACCGACCGATCGTGGTGTAGCCGACGAGGACGCCGAGGACGACGTGGAAGAGGAGGGTCCATCGCATCTCGAGCGCGAAGGGCCTCCACAGGCGCTTGGTGAACAGCGACACGAGGTACCACAGCTGCGCGAAGGGGTACGCGAAGGTCCACTTGTCCCATCCGTCCCACTGCCCCACCACCGGGTCCATCAGCGCCCACTTGTTGACGAACTCGCACTCCGGGTGCCCGCGCTCGTCCGTCCACTCGCCCTCGCAAAAGGCGCGGGTGTAGAAGAGCGAGAAGAGGATGTGCATGATGACGTACGGCGCTAGCGTTCCCGCGATCAGGGCTCGCCTGCGCTTGGGGTTGAGGTCGCCGGAAACGTAGCCGGAGATGAGAACGAACGCAGGGACGTGGAAGCCGTAGATGGCGTGCATGTAAGCGCCGACGCCCCGGTTACCGATCTTGTAGAAGGGCTCGAGGAAGTGGCCGCTGCTGACGAGCATGATGAACACGAACTTGGCGACGTCGAGGCGCTCGGAGGACGTGGTTCCCGCGCCGGTGTACTCCCGCAGGGTCGTCACCCACTTTGGATCCACGGGCTTGCCGTTATCATCGCCCTTGGGCGCGGGCGCGGAGCCGTACCCGCTCATGTCGGCTGTGCCGCGGGGCTCCACGCGATCGGCTCACGAGAACGTCGCGGGACGCGGCCCCGTTCGACTCGGACGAAGCGTCGGGCCGGACCTCTCGAGGGTTCGATGCGACGCGTGGAACTCGCCGCGCGGACGAGACGAGACCGGCGCGGGGCGTGACTCGCGCTGCGGAGCGGAGGTTGCGAGTCGCGCGCGGCGTTGTGCGCGGCGTGGCCGGTGCCGCGGATTGGAGGGAAAACGGCCCTGGCTGGGGTGTTGCAGTTACAGGTTGGTGTCCGACCAAACCGTGTCTTTCGACGGTTCAACAAACCTTAAAACCTTCGATTGATGTTTACAACCGACCAAAATTAGGGAAGCTGGAAAGGGAGACGCCGACCATCTCCCGGCAACTGAAAACCGTTTCGCAGGCGCCGCCCCTCACGCGTCATCATGGCGGCCGCGCTCCTCAGCGTCGTCGCACCCAACCGCGGGCGCCCAGCCGCGCGACTCCAACGCCGCGCCGCCTCCGCGTCCAACGCCGGAAGCGGCGTCCCGTCATCATCCTTCGAAGTCACCCCAGCGCACATCGCGAAGGGGGAGGTCGCGAGGGAATGGATCGCTGACGTGTTCGAGAACGTGGACTACGAGCTCGCCCTGTCGTCGTCCGACGCGATCGAGGCGAGCGGCGAGTACGTCAGGCGGGAGGACGAGGACGAGGAGCTGAGGTACGGCGAGTTCGACATGGGATTCTTCGTCGCCGTCGTCGAGGCGTGCGAACCGATGCTGGCCGAGATGGAGGGGAGGATGCACCCGAGCGGCGCGCCGGGCGCCTTCGTGGACGTGGGAAGCGGACGCGGTCAGATCCCCGTGCTGGCGGCCGCGCTCAGGCCGTGGTCGCGGTGCGCGGGACTGGAGTACGTGCCCGTGCTGCACGCCATCGCCGAGCAGGCGCCGACTTGTCTCGAGAACTTAGCCGCGTCGGAAGCGGCTTTATTTGACGAGTCTCGAGCCGCGGAGCGTTTGAACGCGATGCCGTCGTTCGATTCGCCCGCTCCGCTCTCGTTCACGCGCGGGGACATGTACGACGCCGGTGCCTTGACCGACGCGACGCGGGGCGCGAGCATGGTGTTCATGTTCAGCACCAAGTTTGCGGTGGACGGCGACGGTCGCCTTGCGGTGTCACCAAACCTCAGACCCGCGCTAGCCTCTGGCGCGGTGGTTGTCACGGTGAACAACGAGCTCGCGACGGCGGACGGGTTCGAGCTCGTGGCGCGGATGGACGGTCCGGACGGCGAGCGCTCTGGGGGGTCCACGGCGTACGTGTGGCGCGCCGTGTGATTCGTTTGTAAAAATAGGACGCCTCGTAATAATTCGTAAAACTCGTACCAGTACACGGTGAACGTTTCAGTAACCGCGACACCCGTCGACTGCGCAATCACTCCGCCCCAATCTCGTTGCGGTGAACCTTCTGCATGTGCGCCTCCATCGCCTCCCTGCTGTTGAACCGCTTGTTGCACTGCACGTTCCAGCAGAAGTAGTACCTCTCGTCCGTGTGCTCGCCCATGTGCGACGCGCGCTCCGCCGCCGTGCCAAACGCCTGGCCGCACTTTTGGTACGGGCACATCTGTCGCAGGTGGCCCACCCCCGGGTGCGTGAGCCAGTGCCGCTTCAGCTTGGACGAGTCCAGAAAGCCCATGGCACACCCCTCGAACGCGCACGTGTACGGCCGGTCCGTATCGTGCGTCTTGGCGTGCTTCAACAGAAAGCGCTTCTCCGCGAAAGTCTTGCCGCACGTCTCGCACGTGAGCCAACCGACGGATGACGTCGTCGGAGGACATATCAGCGACGAAGGTGCCGCCTCGTCCCTCGGGCGCTTGTGTCCGCCCCCCGCCCCCCCGACGTTATTCCCCGGTCGGTCGCGTCGTCTCGCCGCGTCGTTCGCGGGCTCCAAAGTCGGTTCGCCGTAGACGTCGCACCGCCGTTCCTTCGCGCCCGCTCGGCCGCCCCTGGCGCACCCGGCGCAAACACCGCACTTGAGCGTCGAGTACCTCGGCCTCGCCCCTCCCGCCGAGCGCGCGTCGTTCGCGTCGTTCGCGTCGTCGTCGACGTCGACGAACGAGGCGATCGTCGGCGGGGGCCTGCCCTCCGCCGCCGCCATCACCGCTCGAGCGAGGCGGAGCAAGTCGGCGCCGCCGACGGCGCCGCCGAGCGGGCGAAGGTCCGGCGCGGGCGCGACGACCGCGACGCCCCTGCCGTCCGCGGCGGCGAGCTCCTCGACCATGTCCGGATCGCCGCCCGTGCCCTGCGCCGCCTGCTTGCTGCTGCCGTAGGTGCGAACCACGGGCTCGTCGGGTCGCGCGGTCGGCATCTTGGATCTGGAATTTCTGGCGTTGGTCACCCTGCGCCACGCGAACTTGGCCTTGGCCGGGTCCGCGTTCTCGTCCTCCTCGAAGAGGGTTCGGCGCTGCCACGTCGCGAAAGCCCTGTGCGGGTTGTCGGCATCGCCGTCCGCGTCGGCGTTGGCGTCGTCGTCGCCGTGGGGCTTGGGCGGGTGGCGCCTGTGCCTCGACGGGGCGCCCGTCGCGTGGCGGGGCGGTTCGAGCAGATCGCACCGGCGCTTCAGCGAGCGGTTCGAGCAGCTCTTGCATCGCCCGCACCGCAGCGCGCCGCGCGAGGTCCTGAAGAACCCGCGCCCCGCCTTGGCTTCCTCCTCGGTCACGATCTCCGTGATGTCCTCCTCCCTGACCCGCGGGCCAGTCACCGCGGGGCTCGACGCCAGCGATCTTTCCGCCTCGGCTCCTTCCGCCTCGGCCCCCACGGTGTCGTCGTCCGCGTGAGACCCGACCACGGGCGTCGCCACCTCGGCCATCGCGGATGCCGCGGCGGCGACGACGGCGAAGGTGCGAGGCGTGTGCGAGCCGACGTTCGACGACCTCGCCGCGCTCTCGACTGGGAGGAGCGCTGCGAGTTTGACCGCTCGCCAGCGCTACAGGCACTCCGCGGCACGGGCGTCGGAGCAGCCGAGCTGAGAGTGTCGTAACGTATTTTGTCGTCTATTTTGTCTGATAATAAAGGAACTCGTCGACTCACCGCCGCAAAGAGGGCTCTCAGGGCTGATGGCGGCCGAGGAGGAGAAGATGCCGCGACTGACGACTCAGCTGTCCGATGTATCCCTCCAGGAGAGCGTCGATAGCCCCCCCGTGGGATCGCGCAGATCGATGTGGGGCGGATTTAGTCGGGGAGGCAAGAAGGTTCGATCGCCTCCGGCTTACTCGTCTTACTCGGCTTACTCTTTCGCCAAGGGAGACCACCACGGCGAGGTCGACCACGACAAGATGCGAAAACACTCGGTCGCTCTCGCGCATCGAATCTCCGTCCACACCTCGAGGCTAGCCACCGAGCGCGAGCTCGCGAAGGCGGGGGTGCGCCCGGTGTTCACCACGCACGACCCGCTCTGGAACCGACGTTGGGCGGTGTTTAACCCTCGACACCGATACGTCCAGTACTGGGACTTGAACACGCTCGTGCTCCTGGTGATCACGTGCCTCGTCACGCCGTACGAGATCGCGTTCATGGACGGCCAGCGAGGGACGAACGTCGAGATACTCTTCTGGGTCAATCAGTATATCAATCTTTCATTTGTCTTCGATATGCTCATGATATGTCTTCTCCCATTCGAGGGCGAGGACGGACAGTGGGTGGTTGACAAAAAGGTGATCTTTTGGCGCTACCTGCGGAGCATGTTCTTCATCGACCTCATGTCCATCGCGCCCTTCGACATCATAGAGCGCGTGCACACAGCCAACACCGGCCCAGAGGACGGTGACATCGCGAACCTCAAGGCTTTTCGCATCCTCAAGCTCTTTAGGCTGCTCAAGGTGCTCAGGATATTCCGCGGCTTGCGCATAGTCCGCGAACGCGAGTGCGAGTACGCGATCGACTATCAAGCGCTGAACATATCGATGCTGCTCGTGGTTCTTTTAGTCACCGCGCACTGGATCGCGTGTCTCGTGGCGATCATATGCAGGTATGACCCGGCCTCGCCGGATATCGAGGATTTCTTCCCGGACCTGGTGACCGAGGCGGAGAGCCCGACAAAATTGAAGCACTACCTGTACGCCTTCACGTGGGGGGTTCAGTGGATCGCCACCGGCGGGGGTTCCGGACACGACGAGTCTTTGGTGAGCAGCGGTATGCGGTCCTTCTTCATATTCCTCTTGATCATCGGAGCCATCGCCAACGCGGCGATCATCGGCGGCGTGATGACAATCATCGACGAGATGAACCTGCAGCAGAGGGAGTTTTACTCCAACCTGAACGCCTTGAACCAGTACATCAAAGCGGAGGACGTCACGAACAGGGAGATGAGCTGGCGCGGCCAGGTGATGCCCGGACGGGAGTTCTGCCGCCGGCTGCGCAAGTTTTACATCTTCAAGTTCCACAGCGCGCAGCAGTTCCACAACCTCCGAAGCGTCTTGCAGAACGTCAGCCCGGATATGCGAAGGGTCGTCGCGGATGCCATGTACGGCGACGTTATTCGAGGGTGCGAAGTCTTCCGCAACGCGTCCGATGACCTGGTTACCGCGATCGCCGTCGGCATGGACGTCCAGGTGTTCGCCAGGGGCGACAGAGTGTACGACGTGGGCCAGCCCGCGGATACTCTGTACTGGACCATCAAGGGAACCGTGATGATGCCGGCGAAGGAGGGCGGGCACGGGCTGGATCTGTATCGAATGGGTGGGGAGCCGTTCGGCCAGGAGGTCATCTACAGGCTCGGCGCCCCGCGGACTAGGACCGCAGTGTGCATGTCCGAGGTCGTGCTCCTGGCGGTGAGCGGGGAGACCGTGCACTCCGCCATCGACGACTTCGCGGAGAGGGGCATCCGCTGGCGCGTGATGATGACACGCAACATCCTGCGGCTGTCGGCCACGATGCTCCAGGCCAAGCAGGAGGCGCTGCACGGCCACTATTACTCGGGCTTCTGCGACGCGGACGCGGGGGTGCGCTATCTGGACGGCAGGCTGGGAAAAGGCGTGCTCTTCATGCAGGATCCGGCGAAGAACAAGGTCAACAACCTCCTGTTCCATCTCAAGCGTTTGGTCACCGAGGAGCTCGAGAAGGGCGGCCTCGCCGGCGCGGACTTGGAGGAGAAGCTCAAGTCGTTCGAGCCGCACGAGGCGCAGTGGCACATCTCCATGCGAAAGATGATCGAGTTTAACGACAAGGTTCAGGACCTGAGGGCGCTCCTGGAGAGCACCGTGGACGAGGAGAACCGCAATATGAGCTGCTGGTTCGACACCTTGGTCGCGGAGCGCGTGGAGACCATCGATCAAGTGGCGGAGATGAGTCACACGGATTTCAAGCTGATAGGGATCCCGCTGGGCGACGCGTTCACGATCGGCGCGGCGGTGGCTAAGGCGAACAAGCTCATGCGGGACAAAGGGGTCGAGTTCCTGAGCGAGTTGGGAGGGACCGGCGGCGAGGCGAGCGGCGAGGGGGAGGTTTCCCATCGGGGAAAATGATTCGTCCCTGGACGACAAGTCGGACTACAAGTCGGGTATTTATTCATTCATCTGAGAGATTCTCGTCTTCTGACTGAAAACGATGGCGCAACTCATCATTATTTAGCTTTACGAGATCGACTCTAACTGTTTGCCTGTGTACAATCTCTGCAAAAAAATCTTGTCATGAATGCGTGATGACGAGCCTCGCTGTCAGCAGCATGTTCTCAGAAGGTGCGACGCACGCAAGAGAGCGGACAGACCCACGAGTCGCACTCGAACGCGCCTCGGCAGGTCGCGAGCTTTTCCGCGCTCGGGGGGAGAGAGCGGGTTGGCGTCGGTCCGTGCATGTCCTGTTGCACGGCGGCCACCAGGACAGCCTTCGGGCTCCTGCGGAGAGGAAGCAAGCTCAGCTTATCGCATACGGGCTCGTCCGGGTCTTCGAGGCTCCCGGCGGTCGCGCGTCGCGGGCGCACCTCGAGGGTTCCGGCGGCGTTCAGGAACGCCCCGGCGTTTACATCGCGCGGAGGGCTCGTCTCGCTCCACAGGAGACACGCGGGTGAGTGCCCAGCGCGTCAATTCGCCCCGTGTGTCACGGCCCCCATTATTTCCCTTCCGGAAACCCCCGCCGAGTTCGGCCCCCCGGAATTTGCCCCAAACCCGCCCGCGTCGACTCCGACTCACCGCGCCGATTCCGCGCGTTTCCCGTCCCATCCACAGAGGTCCTCGCGCGCTCCAGCCGAAACAACCCGGTCTCGCGCGCCGTCTCGTCCGTCGCCTCCCCGCCGTCGCAGGACGCGTCGGTCAGCGACGCCGAGGCCAAGGCGTCCGGGGCTGAGATCTCGCGCGGCGGCGACGGACCGGTGAGGCCCGAGTTTTGCGACATTAGCGAGGAGGAGGACGTGCAGAAGCGGAGGATCGTCGTCATGGAACCCGGCGCCACCGTCGTGTGCACCGCGGAGGAGGAGAAGATCTTCGGAACCCTGTTGGACGTCGTCAAGAGGTACGAGCTGCCGGTGACGCTCAGGGTTGCCGGCGGATGGGTGCGAGATAAGCTCCTGGGTAAGCACTCGTCGGACATCGACATCGCGTTGGACACCATGATGGGCGAGGAGTTCGCCGCCAAGGTGAACGAGTACCTTCAGGAGAAGGGCGAGGAGACGCACGGCGTCGGGGTGATCCAGAGCAACCCGGACCAGTCGAAGCACCTGGAGACGGCGACGATGCGCGTCCACGGGCAGTGGCTGGACCTCGTCAACCTGCGAAGCGAGGAGTACACGGAGGCGTCCAGGATCCCGGAGATGAAGTTCGGAAGCGCCACGGACGACGCGTACAGGCGCGATCTCACCATAAACTCGCTCTTCTACAACATCAACCTCCGGTGCGTCGAGGACTTCACCGGGATGGGACTGAAAGATTTACAGGATGGCGTGGTGCGAACGCCGCTGCCGCCGCGGACGACGTTCCTGGACGACCCGCTGCGCATCCTGCGCAGCGTGCGATTCGCCAGCAGATTCGGATTTTCCCTCGACGACGCCATCGTGCACGCGGCGACGGACGCGGAGGTTCAGGAGAAGCTCCTCTCCAAGGTTTCCAGGGAGAGGGTCGGGAAGGAGGTGCAGGGGATGCTCCGCGGGCCCTCGCCGGGCGACGCGCTCTCGCTGCTGTGCAGGTTTAACCTCTTCGACACGGTGTTCGCCACGTCGTTCCCCGAGACGCTCACGAGCAGGCTGCCCCCCACGGTGGCGTGGGGGTGCCTCCACAGCATGCGATGCCTCGACGCCGTGTTGTCCTCCCTGGCCAACTCGAGGGGCGACGCCAGCTTCTTCACCAAGGAGCTCACGTGCGAGGAGCGCGAGTGGCTGGTGCTCGCCGCGTTCCTCGCGCCGCTCGAGGGCGGGGAGTTTCAGGCCCTCGGGCACCCCGCGGGCAAGAAGACAAAGTTCATCCCCGTGGTTCACACCGTCGTGAAGGAGGCTCTGAAGTGGCGGGTCAAAGACGCGGAGGCTGTCTCGCTCGTGCTGGAGCTCGCCGCGGACATGCGGTGGTCGCTCATAGGCAGGGACGGCGCCGAGCTCCCCAAGTTCACCAGGCTCCGCGCCGGTAAGCTGCTGAGGCGCGGTAAGGAGTACTGGCGCCTCGCGCTCATCATGGGCGCCGTCCTCGAGATGCCCGGCGTCGTCATGCTCGGCGAGGGCGACGAGCTCGAGCCGTGGGCGGTGGAGCTGGCGAAGGGTCCCCCGTCCGCGGAGCCCCTCGCGGAGAGCAAAGGGTCCCCGCTGCACGCGTTCAGCGCGACGTCCCTGGGCGAGGGCGAGAGGACCAAGGATGGCGTCCTCAGCGACGAGGCTGACGCGGCGAAGGTGCGAGTCTCGGCTAAAAAACTCTCCGCTCGGGTCCGAGACGTCGAGGACGCCGTCGCGGCGATGAACCTCGACGGGGTTTGGAACATGCGACCCATCCTCGACGGGGGTAAGGTGATGAAGCTGACGGGGGCGAAGGGCCCGGTGATGAAGGTGCTCACCGAGCGGCTCATCGACTGGCAGCTCGAGAACCCGGAGGGGGGCGAGGCGGAGGCGACTGCGTTTCTCGCGAGCGTCTCTGAAAAGATCGTCGGCGAGTACGTGCAGCCGCCCCGAGGCACGTGAGGGTCGGGCTCCCGCGCGTCCGTACGCATCCGTACCGCCGGCCGATCGGCGGTTTGTAATCGACACGAAGGTTGTTTTCCGCGTCACGTCACTCCTTTTTAACGACAAAGTCGCGCCGAGGATTTAGAAAAGTTACAAGGAGATAAAAATACAACGAGTAACGCGTCACCACCACGCCGAGTCGACGCCGTCCGGAGCCGCCTCGAGCGCCGGCGTGAGCTCCGCCGGGACGAAAGCATCCGGACCGTCGCCGTCCCCGCCGTCCCCGCCGTCCCCGCCGCGCGCCGCCGCCGCGAGAAACACGAGCGCCCTCCTTCCCCCACGTTTTTGTTCATTTTTTCGCGAAACCGTCGCGGGCGAGTACGCGCGCGAGCAAACGGTCCGGAGCGCGGCGACGTTCACGAGCGCGGACGCCACGCCGACGGACGCGCCGGGGGGCGACGCGGACGTGACGACGCCGATCGGCGTCCCGACCTCGGCGAGCCCGTTGCCGACGTGGCGCCGGTTCCGGCCGACTCCCGAACGCCACGCGGATTCCCGATCCCGCGCCGGGTCCAGCACCGCGTCCCCGACGCGAGCGCGCCCGCCCCACGGACACCGCACCACGCATCGCACGAACGACGACGACGACGACGACGACGACGACGACGACGACGAAAGAGGGGCGCCGTCGCGGACGGGTCGCCACCCGGACTTTCCCCGCTTTTGCCTCGTCCCCGACCCTTCGGAACCTTTCGCCGGAAACTTTCCCGGAGAGGTCCGGCGCACGGCGAGGTTCGCGCCGACGACGACGGTTCGCTCCGGCGTCCGCTTCCCTCTCGGCACGACGTCCGCGCGCGCCGCGTTTCGGTCCTCCACGACAGCGAACCAGCGCTTACCCGCGTCCGTGTCTGGAAAATCCTCGGGGAACCGGGACGTTCCCGCCTGCGTGGCGAGCCAGCCCCACTCGACTCGCCCCGCGGCTCTCGCGCCGAGGTGCGCGAGCGCCAGCAGCAGCGGCTGCGCCCAGCCGCGCGGGGCGATGATCGTGAACCCCGGGTGGGACGTCGCGAGCGGCCCGCGCGCGCGACGGACGACGACGACGGGACACCCGGGGAGGGAATCGGAATCGTCCGGTGCTTCTTTTTCGTGTAATCCGGAGCTTCTTTTTCGAGCCTCGCGGCGGCGAGCGCCGAGCTCTTGCGCGGTGGCTGGGCGAACGGCGTATTTCATCGGCGTCCGACCGACCGATCCGTCGTCTCGCGATTGGAAGACACTCGGAGACGACGACGCGCCGCCTTTCTTGGCGAGCCACGCCGCTTCCCGCGGGTCACCGCGCGTCTCGCATCGAAGCACTCGCCAAGAGGCGTCGTCCCACGGCTGGCCGACGTCGCAAATCGCGGAGAGCGACGAGCGAGCCGTTTCGCCGGTGAGCTCCAGCCTGCAGAGACTGCGCACCCGCGTCACGCTCGCGCCGGCGTTCGATAACGATGCCTCGCAGTCGTCGACGGCGTCGGGGTGCACCCAAATGAGGACCGCGTCGCTTCCTTCGGCGTCCCCTTCGACGACGCCCGGAAGGGACACGATCTGCGCGGGCGCGATGACCTCGCCGGTGGTCCGCACCAAGATGAAATCTCTCGCGTCCGCCTTCCGAGGGTCCACATCCACCACACCGCCCTCCACGCACCGCGACAGGCACGCGCGTACATCTCCCGCCTCGACGCGAACGCACGCGTTGTACGAACCGTCGTGCACGGCGCACGCGTCACGGATCCACCTCGACGTGGACCGATACCCGCGGCGGCGACCTGGTCTCGACTCGGGCAGCGAAAACCCCCACCGCGATCGCATCTCGAACCGCTTGGCGTGCCACACGTGCGTCTCCAACCTGCGAAGACGACGAGCTGACGCGGCGGCGGCGGCGTCGGGACCGGTGCGCGCGCTCGGGTCGTCGGCGCACACGTCCTCCACGCGGGCCAGCATCGCGTCGAGGAGTTCATCGTCGTCATCGTCAGTTCCAGTTTCTTCGGCGTCGCGACTCGCCTCCTTCTCCGTACCACCCGCGTCGTCCACGTGTTTGGCGTGAAGCCGCGCGGGCCTACGTCTCGCCCGCCTGCACCAGTGCACGGTCACGCCCGGGTTGGTTCCGACTCTCACGCCGGCGCCGGTCGCGTGACCGACTCGCGACGCGACGTCGGCGGGCGCGAGCCCCGTTGCGTCGACGGCTCTTCTTCGCTTGGCGTTTGGCCTGTGCTTGGTGGATCCTCGGTACGGGTTGTGGCTGGTGGCGCGTCTGCGAAGGTGGCGCGGAAGGGACGCCGCGCCGAGGTCGCCGCCGGTGCGCGCGTGCAGCGCGTCGGTGAGCACCGCGATCTGCGAACGGTGAAGGCGGTGCGCGTCAGGGAAGAGTCGGGTCGGGCGGGATTCTAGGTTTTCTTTCGGGGCCGTGCGTGTCCTCTCTCCTCGAGTCCCATGCCTCAGGCCTTAGGCGTGTGGGTGTCACCCCACGGTTACGCTTGTCGCCATCGTGTTAAGCCTCGGTTTGGCTGGGTGCGTTGTTAAGTCCTCATCGACAGGAACCCGAAGGAGCGAGAGGAACACGCGGAAGGTGATGGGGGCGGCCGGAAAAAAGGCACGACGGGATTTGACATCCGGGCGGCGGCGCACCTCGGCCGCGCGCGCTGCTGCGAAATCGATCGCTCGCACGTGGCGCGGGAGCTGCGTCTTATCGCGTCCCATATTCTACGAGACCATTCGCCGTCCCATTTCGCGCCCGGTCCCACCCCTCGCGCCTCGAGCTGTGCGTCTCACCCCGGCCGCCGAAATCGAGCAACCGGCCCATCGTCAACAGGAGCGCCGGGGCGTTCACGAAGAAAAACTTGTGGCACTCGCCATATCCTCACGCGCGCAGAGATGGCGTCAACGGGCGATGCGTCGACCGAAGCTTCCACGAGCGATAGGGAGTACGTCTCTCCCGGCGTCATTGGCGCGTGCCTCACCATCATCCCGAACGCGCTGATGTGGTACGGCGCCATCAAAGGTAAAGGGAAGCTCGAGGCATTCGTGAAGGCTGTCGTCAAGAGCCCCGTCGGCCCTGTCGGTTTGCTCGCTGTTCCGTTCTGCGGGATGGCCATGGAGAAGTGCTTCTACGACACGTTGGTGTCGCTGCAGGGCGTGAACCCGAACATTCAGCCCGATACGCGGAAGATGGAGACCTGGCCCGCCGGCGGACACGCGCTGCCGTCCTTCTCCGTCGTGCCCGTGAAGCACATCCGGGAGTACTTCTAGCTAGCTAGCTCGGAAACGGGTGGCCGAGAACGAATAGCGTAGGCGCGGCAGAATTCATAGCTTAGACTCGACATTAACATCGCGTTCTCACTGCGGCGAGCCCCTGCCGATGGGAGTGAACGGCCCGGGACCCCCCGGAGCCATCGCAGCGGGTCCGCCACCCCCTCCGCCAGCACCCCCGTCCCGATCTCTCGGCATGGACTGAAACGACGAGATGACGCCGAGCAAACGCGTCGCCGGGACCGACTGCCCGCAGGCGAAGGCGTCCGACAGCATGTCCACGATCTGCACCACCTGGTTCCGCCGCATCGCGGGCATCCCCACCAACCGCTCGGAGATGTACTGAGCGTACTCGGACGTCTCGGTGAAGCTGCGGGGCGTGCGCTGGCCGGGCACCCTCGGCGCGACGATCCCGTTGGCGCCGACGATGCCGCCGCGATGCGAGATGGCTCCGCTCGCCTCCAGCGTTGACGTCGGCGACGTGTCCTTGGACTGCGACTTGGATCCTTCGATGCCTCCCCCCGGGGGGGCGTGGGACGGCGGGCGGAGCACCGGGGGGAGCGAGGTCGACCCGAGCGAGCTCGGAGCCGGAGCGGGAGCCCGGCCGCCGACGCCGCCGCGGGGGGAGGGCAACCGGCCGCCCCCGCGCGTCACCGCCCCGCCGCTCGCTACGTCCCCGCCGGCCCTTCCCCCTCCGTCGCGCGGGGTTGGCGGCTCGGGGGTGTCGCGCGCGTTCAGGCCCTTCAGGTTCACGGCGCTGCCCGTCTTCGACATGCCCCGCATGAGGTCGGCGACGTCCTGGATCTTGGCGTTGTTGACCCAGGCGAGAATCTTGGCGCACGCCCGCTCTCTGTCCGCGGGAGCGAGCTTGCACAGCTTCACCTCGGCCATGGACACGAGGTTACGGATGATCCTCCGCTCCGCGGCGTCCAGCCTGACCTTATTGACGGAGGCGGCCTTCGCGTCCTGAGCCCTGAGCTCCCTCATCAGCTCGGTGAACTCCTCAAAGTCCAGGGCACCGGAGTGGTCGGCGTCGAAGCGGGTGAACTTCGCGCGCACGTCATCCTCGCTGACCTCGGTCAGGGGTAACAGTTCGAAGGCCGCGATGATCTCGTCGAGGTCGAGCTCCCCGCTGTTATCGTCGTCGAACTTTTTGAACGAATCCTGCAGGAGCTTCTCAAACTCTTCTTCGCCGACTTCCATCAGACGGCTCATCGTCTTCTCAGCCCTCAGCTGCTTCATCAGCTCCATGAACTCCTCCGCGTCGAGCGCGCCGCTGTCATCCGCGTCGAACTTTTTGAACTTCGCCACCACCACGTCTTCGGTGGCGTGACTCAGCGCCGGGAGCGACTTGAACGCCTCCAGAATCTCCGGAAGTTCGAGCGAGCCGCTGCCGTCGTCGTCGTAACGTTTGAATGCGTCCATGCAGAGCACCTCGAACTCGTCGTCGTCGACGTCGAGAACGGAGGAGAGACCGAGACCCATCTTCTTCGCGAACGAGGTATCCATGTACTTGGACCTCTGCGACATCAGCGCCTCCACCGCGGGTCCACCGGTGAGCACCGCGCACACGTACCCGTCCCACGCGATCGGTTTCTTCTTCTCCTTGGAGTTGATCTCTGGAGCCTTGAAGCCCGTGCTCTCCGACTCGTCGGGCTCGAGGTATCCAAGGAGGGTCTCGCCGAATTCCTGGCACCTGCACGCCATCTGGAAGAACGAGAGCTCCTCGTCATCCAGCGCGTACCGCGATGCCGGGATGCACGCGACGGTCGCGCCCCGCGGCGCGAGCATCTGGTCCAAGATGGTCTTCACGCTCCGGTCCTCACAAACCATCGCGAGGATCTTTGAAACCATGTCGTTGGACTGGAGAAAGTCAGACACAGCTCGCATCTCGGGGTTCTCCTTGATTGTCTGCTGCGTGCGCGGGTCGAGAATCTCGGTGACGATGGGAATGGTATCGTCCTCGCGCGTGCCGCCGATCGCCGCGCGCTTCACCGTGGACTTGGCCATGAACCCCTGCTCCCTCAGCTTCTTGTGCTTGTTCTGTATGTCGCGAATGAGGAGAAGTGTCGCGAGGCACTTGGAGTCGCTCTGCATGATGTCGCCCTCCTCCTCCTCGTCCGCGAAGATGATGCAGCTGGTAAACTTCTCGATGCCCATGTACTCTAGGTGACGGCGCATGGCGGTGTTACCCACGTGGTGGATGAGCGAGATGTTGCGAAGAGAATCAACCTCGAGGCCGCCCTCGGACAACAACGCGTCGCGATCGGAGAGGGGAACGCTGGCCATGATGTGAATCTCCGAGCCCGGGGCGCACATCGCGTCCAGAAGCAGCAAAATATCGCGCAGGTCGCGGCGCCAGCCCGCGAACAGGATGTACTCCTTTTCGTCATCCTCGTTCTCCAGAATCGGCACGACGCCCGGGTCACACCTGTGCCTCTGCTTGGGCGCGTAGGTGTCATTGTCCTCGGCGATGACCACCAGCTCGCACCGCTCGGTCATCACGTGGTCGTGGCTCGGGTTCAGCGTGATCTCGCCGTTCTTCGAGTTGCGAATGCCGATCGGGACCGCCTCGGGCAGCATGAGCTGCACGTCCTTCCACTTGGTACCCACCAGCTGCGGCCAGTGCTCGGTGTAAAATTCGTCACCCTCAAAGCCGAGGATGGACCCGTACACCTCCGCCAGGCCGGGCTGCCTGACAGCCATGAGCATCAGACGCCCGATGATATCGTGCGACACGACGGTCTCGACGTTGCCGCGTCCGATGAGGTGGATCAACGCCTCGTTGTCCTTGTCCCTCACCTCCGCCACGACGTGTCCGGAGAGCGACATGTTGTTCAGGTTGAGGATCACCTGGAGGATCTCCGCGTCAGCCTGGTCCGGGACCATCGTCGTGTCCGAGAAGACCACGACGGACCTCGCGGTGGAGACGGACACCTTATCCAAATCTCCGATCATCAGACGCGAGCCCTGCCTGAACACGACGGAGGTCCCCTTCAGGTCAGCCTTCTTGATGAACAGGTTCAGCTCCTTCTCCATCTGCTCCTTGCCATCCTTGCACAGCACCACGATGACGCCGCCGCCCTCGGACTCGTTCGCGTTGATGATCTCCTTCACGAACAGCAGCGACTTCTCGGTCCATCCCAACATGACGGTGTGACCGCGCTCCACCACCACGGACTTGCCCTCGCGCAGAGCCTGCATCTTGGCCTGCACCGCCTCGACCACGAGACCGAGCATCGTGGAGAAGTAGAGGATGCCCATGACGACCAGCGTGTTGGCGACGACCCGCGGCACGATCTCGATCGGCGCGGTGGTACCGGACGACAGCACGCCGGCGCACAGCCTGCGACGGAGACGGGGGTTAGAGGGGACGGTCAGTCGGCGATGGGGACGGAGCGGAGAGACCAAATTGAACAAAGGATGACGACGTCGACGCACCAGGTGAAGACTGCGTACATCCCATCCTCCAGCGTGACGCCCTCCTCCGAGAAGGAGTACCCCACGCCTCCGCCGACGGTGATGACCACGGCGAGGAACATCAGCGCGTATGTCTGGTACTTCGCCTGCGACAGGTAGCTGTCGGAGATGTACATGAACCTGCGGTAGACGTAGCTGCCGTTGGCTGCCGATACGTGCGCGCCGCGGTGGGGCTTCCGCGAGGCCTCGTCGTTGTCCGAGTCCGAGTCGGATTCCTCGACCCAGGCGCGCGCCTTGGCCTTCCAGCCGATCTCCTCGTCGGCCATGCTGAGCGCGCGGTGCGCGCCCCGGCGAGACGGGTGATCCTGGACCACCCCCGCGACGACCATCGCGCCCTCGCCTCCAACCGCGTTTGTCGTGGAATCCAAAGAATTATTCCCCGGGCGACGCCGATTATCACCGCTTCGAGAGGAACCGGCCCTCCCGGGGGCGCGTCCGCCCTGAGACGCCGCTCTTTGGCTCGGGGCACCGAGCGCGTCCAGTCCTAGAGCCCCTCGCGGCTTCGACGTCGATCACCCGCGCGCCGTGTCCCTGTGCGCGCCCAAACCGCGTCCGGCGACCCTTCGTGAATCGAGATTCGGCCCAAACGCAGCCGGTCGATGGGTCCAGCTGGAAAATCAGATCCTCGTCCAAGGTTTCGCTCCACCAGCCAGCGTGGCGCTTGACCAGCAGCCAAGACTCACTCGTTGTTTCGCGACGGGCGGGGGCGGAAGCAAGCGCGCGCGCGCGGGTCCCGACCTCGCCCCGGCGCCCGCCGCGTTCGAGTCGCGGTATCCGTCATGGGCGCGGGTCTCGCCCTGCCGCGGCGCGAACCCGACGCGCCCTCCCCGAGCGGCGGAGGTGTCACCGGTCCGCCCGATCTTCGCCCGATCGGTGCCCACTCGTCCGCGTGCACATTGGGCGACGAGTACCGCGACGTCAACTCCTTCACTCTCCTCGACGTCCTCGGCTTCGGCGCTATGGGCAAGGTGCGGCTCGTGCGTCACAAGAGGACCGGCCTGCACTTCGCGCTCAAGGCGGTGGCGAAGGATACGGTGACGCACCGCGGGACTCGCGCGGCGAGGCTCGTCATCGCCGAGAGGGACGCCCTCTCAGCGCTCGAGCGGTCGCCCCACGATCGCGTCGCCAGGATGTTCGCCCACTTTCAGGACGCGACGTCGCTGTACATCCTCCTCGAGTACGTCCCGGGCGGCGAGCTTCGATCGAAGATGCGCCGTCACGGACGTTTCAGCGAACAAGTCACCAGGTTCTTCGTCGCAGCCATCGCGACGGCCATCGATCACCTCCACGCCGTCGTCGGCGTCGCGCACAGGGATCTCAAACCGGAGAACGTGCTGCTGGACAACAGGGGGTACCCCAAGCTATGCGACCTCGGCTCGTGCGCGCGTCTGTCTGTCGTGCGCGGTTCGAAAGACGACTTTGGGTCGAACCCGCGAATGAGGGGTGGGCGATCGTACTCGGCGGTGGGCACCCCCGAGTACCTCGCGCCCGAGGTGATCGACCCGGCGGCGGGGAGGCTCGATCTCTCCCCAACCTCGCGTACCTCGGGGTACGACGCGCGCGCGGTGGACTGGTGGGCGCTCGGGGTGTTGGCGTTCGAGATGACGCACGGTAGGCCGCCGTTTCGGGCGAGAAACGTCCACGCGCTATACCGCGCCATCGCGGCTGGCGACGTGAAGTATTCGAAAAGATGTACCGCCGACTTCATCGACGTCGTCGGCCGACGCGGGTTCATGGCGCGGGATCCGTCGAAAAGGTTGGGGGTTCGGGGGTTGCGCGGGCCAACGCGGTTCCTACGTACGCTCGGGGCTGGGCCGGGGTTGGTGTTTGGGCTCATCGTCGGCGGCGGCGGGACTCGCGCGGTTCCATCGACGTTGCCGGCGATTAAGCGCGAGGCGTGGTTCTCGGGTTTCGACTGGGGCGGGTTGGAGAAGGGAAGGATTCGCGCTCCCGTCCCGGTGCGCCTTCCGGACGGCGACGGCGACGCGAGTAACTACCGGGAGGTGCACGAGCGGCGGGACGGCGTCGGGTGCGACGTGTGTGCGGCGCCAGCGCCTCCTTCGTCGCCGTCGTTCGGGTCCGTCGACCTGGTGGCGGACTATTCGTTCGACGACTGGTGACTCACCGGAGAGAGTTCCCGGTGGAGCGGTGTGCGCGGTTTTAGCCGATGCGACGCCTACTAGCTAGCTAACGCGTGCTGACACTTACGAGTGGTGATTTAGTCTACGGCGGGTGGGACCTCTCGGCTCCGCTGTCCCTCATGCGCTCGTTGAGGTAGTCGTGTTCGGCGCGAAGCTCGTCGAGCCTCCGCGACAGCCGAAGGGCCAGCGCCCGCTCCAGCAAATCATCCGCCTCCACGTTGTCATCGTCGGCCCTCCCCCCTACCTCATCCGCCCCGCGCGCCTCCTCGCGCTTCTCGCTGACGGGGAAGTGCCGCAGGTTCGCCGCGAGCACCTCGAACGGCAGGGCGAGCAGGTTCTCCTCGGCTCTCTGCAGCAACGCCACGCCCACCTGAAATATCACCTTGACCCCCTCGAGCATGAACACGTCCCAGACGCGTTCCACCACCCCGAGCGGGAGGGAATACGCGAACAGCGTCACGAACCACTGCGTCGCGAACATGCTGGCGTGCACGCACTCCCGTTGGAAGTGCGCCGCGAGCCGCGGGAGGTGCTCCCCGAGCAGGCCCTCGAGCTGGTGGAGGCATCGTCGCACGAGGGGCATGCCGGGCGAGTACAGCCCCTCGAGGGGTTCGTGCACTGCGCCGCGGAAGAGCGCAACCATGACCCAGAACGCGTCCTCCTCGGACATGTGCAACAGCAGAAGGCCCGCGACGAAGCCCATGCCCTGCACGTACCCAACCTCACGGTCGTAGACGCTGTACGCCCTCAGGACGTTGTACAGCGACCTCTGCCCGGCGCCATCGGGCTTGGCGAAGAAGACGTGCGAAGGGAAGGTTCGCGATATGTCCTTCGCAATGTCGTCGTCTCTTTCGTCCAGGGTGCTCAGGACGAGCTCATCGTACACCCCGTGATGGCACGCGCGCAGCTCGCGGCCGCCGCTCATCACCTGCCACGCGTAACCCCGCAGGGGCGCGGGCACGCCCTTCCGAGTCCTGCGCTGCACAACCTGTGGCTTGGCGCGGACGTACGCCTTCCAGTCGTCGACGGTGACGCCGAGCATGCGACGCCACTTCCGCAGCCGCTTCTCCGCCGCGCTCAAGAGCACCGGCGGGTCGACAGCGGCGGGTCCGCCGTACGAAGGACCGGGCTCGTCATCCGAGCTCGCCATGGACACTGCGACGAAATGGACAGCGAGCCACGTTTTTGTACGAGAAATTTTGTACGAGAGTTCGCCGTCTTGTGTCTTCGTATTAACAATGTCGCTAAGCTCTTATATGAGCTTCTTGAAGTCCTCCATCGCCGCCGCGGTGGACGCCACCTCCGCCCCGAGCTTTGACAGCTTCTCCGCGTTGTCCGCGCGGACGTTCTCCGGCACCTTCTCCTCGTACCCCGGCATCTCCATCTGCTTCTGAAGAGCCGCGATGGACTTCATCGTCTGCGAGCTCTTCTTCTCGAGCTTGGCAATCTCCGCCGCGGGATCCACGACGCCCTTGAGCATCAGGTACACGCTGACGGACTCGTTGATGACCGTCACGCCGCATCCCGGCGGAACCTCGTCGTCGGGACCGATGACGTCGACCCTCGCGCATCCCGCCAGCGTGGCGATGCCCTCGGCGAATTGTTTCGCCGCGACGGTGGCGACGTCGCCGCGGGTCACGACGAAGAGCTCAGCCTTGGCCTTTGGCTGGAGGTTATACGCGGCTCGGAGGGACCTGGTGGCCTTGACGATCTCCTGCGCGACGGCCATGGACTCCTCCACGGCGGCGTCGACGCGGGCGTCAGTGAAGGCGGGGTAATCAGCCACCATGATGGACGGCGCCGTCTCAGCAGCCCTGCGGGGCAGGCGCTGCCAGAGCTCCTCGGTGACGAAGGGCATGAACGGGTGGAGGAGCCTGAGGCCGCCGTCGAGGCAGGTCCAGAGCGTGTCACGCGTCGCCTTCTTCGCGGCCTCGTCCGCGCCGTTCATCACCGGCTTCATGAGCTCGATGAACACGTCGCAAACGTCGTACTGCCAAAACGCGTAGACGCCGGTGGTGGCGTTGCTAAAGTCGTAGACTTCCATGGCGTCGACGGTGGTCTTGACCGCGGAGTTGAGCCTGTGAAGCGCCCACTTGGACGCGGGGGGCAGGCCGGGGGTGTTGACGGTGAGGGGTTCCTCGGGAGGCTTGTAATCGTCGCCGAGGTTCATGATGGCGAATCGAATAGCGTTCCAGAGCTTGTTGCACCAGTGGCGGTAGCCCACGACTCGGAGCACGTCGAGGTTGATGTCGCGGCCCTGCGCGGTGTACGCGACGAGGGCGAAGCGCATGGCGTCGGTACCGCACTCGGGAATGCCCTCGGGATAATCCTGCGCCTGGCCCTGCTGCGCTTTTTTGACCTCCTTCTCGTCGAGGTTGCCGCCGGTGAGGGTCTCGTTGAGATCCTTCAGCGAGATGCCCTCGATGACGTGAAGAGGGTCGATGACGTTGCCGAGGGATTTGGACATCTTCCTGCCGTGCGCGTCGCGGACCATGGCGTGAAGGTACACCTGCTTGAAGGGAACCTTGCCGGTGAGTTTCATGCCCATCATGACCATACGCGCGACCCAGAAGAACAGGATGTCGTGGCCGGTTTCCAGCAGCGCGGTTGGGTAAAACTCCGCGAGATCCGGGGTCTCGTCCGGCCAGCCAAACACGGAGAAGGGGAAAAGGCCAGAGGAGAACCAGGTGTCGAGCACGTCCTCGTCCTGCTCGAGCGTGAAGGCCTTCCCCGGGAACTTCTTCTCGGCCTCGGCGCGAGCCTCGTCCTCCTCGCGGCCGATGACCCACCTGTCGAGCTTCTCCGAGGAACCGCCCGGCATGCCGCACTCCTCCTCAGCCTCGCCTTCGAACTTGACGTAGTACGCGGGGATTCGGTGCCCCCACCACAGCTGTCGCGAGATGCACCAGTCGCGGATGTTCTCGAGCCACCTGAACCAGGTGGGCTCCATGAAGTTGGGAAGGATCTCGAGCTCCTTGGATCGCGCGGCGTCGCAAGCCTCCGCGGCCATCTTATCGCACGCGACCCACCACTGCGGCTTAAGCATCGGCTCGATGACGTCCTTGGAGCGGGAGCACAGGCCGAGGCGCATGGGGTTATCCGCCTTACCGCGGTAGAGGCCGAGCTCGTCGAGGGCGGCGATGACCGCTGGGCGCGCGGTAAACCGCTTCATGCCCTTAAACCTGTCGCCGCCCTCGTCGTTGATCATGCCCTCCTCCGTGAGCATGTTGATAAACTCGAGGTTGTGCCTCTTGCCCGTCTGAAAATCGTTGGGATCGTGCGCGGGGGTGATCTTCACCGCTCCGGTACCGAACGACATGTCCACGAGCTCGGCGTCGCAGATGATGGGAATCTTACGGCCGTTGAACGGGTGGATGACGTGCTTGCCCTGGACGTCCTTGTAGCGGGCGTCGTCGGGATGCACGGCGACGGCGGTGTCTCCGAGCATCGTCTCGGGGCGGGTGGTGGCCACGACAATCTCCCCGCCGCCCTCGATGGGGTAGGCGAAGGACCAGATGGAGCCGAACTCGACCTTGCCGTCCTGGCCGGGAACGGACATCTCCTTGCTGCCATCGAGGTCGACGTAATCGACCTCGATGTCGGAGATGGCCGTCTTGAGTCGGCAGCACCAGTTCACGAGGCGGTTATCGCGGTACACGAGTCCGTCGGCGTGCATGCGGACAAACGCTTCCTTGACAGCCTTGGAGAGCATCTCGTCCATGGTGAAGCGCTCCCGGGACCAGTCCAGGGACGAACCGAGTCGCTTGAGCTGGTTGAAGATCTTGCCGCCGTATTGCTCCTGGTGGACCGGACGAGAGAGAGGCGGGAGGGGCGAGGGTCAGTCGACGAAGACCCGACGGCTCAACCGTCTCGGGCAAACCGCAACCGCTAAACCACCGGCGGCGTCGTGCGAAAGTCGGGCGGTTCAGCCTCAGGGGTTTGAGTGCGTAGTGTTAGTAATCACGGTGAAAGGGTGACTAAACCCCTCAGTGATAGCTGGAACTATTTCTGTCGTCACCGGCCGTGAACCGCGTTTAAAGCTTTCGGGCGCTCGGGTTGTGCCTGGGCGGGAAAAGCGAGTCGCGGGTCTACGGGGGTGACGGGACTCACCTTCCACTCGAACACTCGCTCGAGGAATTTCTCGCGGCCGAGGTCGTGCCTCGTGATCCCCTCCTCGCGCTGGAGCTTCTTCTCCACCACGGTCTGCGTGGCGATGCCCGCGTGGTCGGTGCCGGGCACCCAGAGGGCCTCGTAGCCGCTCATCCTTCGCCACCGCACGATGGTGTCCTGGATGGAGTTGGTCAGGGCGTGGCCGATGTGCAGCGCGCCGGTGACGTTGGGGGGAGGGATGACGATGACGAACTTGGGCTTGGAGGTGCCCATCGTGGGCTTGAAGTACCCCTCCTTCTCCCACCAGTCGTACCACGCGGCCTCGACATTCTTCGGATCGTACGCCTTGGCCATCGGGACCACCGCGGGATCCTTGTACTCGCCCTTTGGCACGGCCTGCGCCGCCTTGAGCGCGGCGAGGTCCTCCTCGTCGACGCCGCCTTTCTTCTCCTTCTTCTTCTTGCCGCCGTCGCCGCCGCCTGCGGCTTCCTTGGCCTTCTTAGCGGCCTCCATCTCCGCGAGCTTGGCCTTCTTCGCCTCGAGCTTGGCCTTCTTGGCGGCCGCCTCGGCAGCCTTGGCGGCCTTCTTGGCGGCCTTCTTGGCGGCCGCCTCGGGGTCCTCTTCGGCCACCTTCATGTTGGCCATCTCGGCGGTCGCCTGGTCGGCCATGGCGTCCGGCGTGTCACTGAGTCTTGGCACAGCTAGCGCGACGCGTGTGCGCCCTGGATGGGTGTGGCGGCGATGGCGACAGCGATCGGACCTAACCCTGAGGATCAAGTTCTTCGATACCAGTCTCCCAGCAACCAACCCTACGAGGGTTTGGTCTCCTCCACGCGCCACTGCGACGTGCACGACGGGCGCGTCCTCGCCGGCCCGATCGATCGAGCATCGACCATGTCGCACGTCTCATCTACGGCGGGGCGGTGGAGCGTCGCTCGCGCTCGCGCGGCGTCCGACTCGGCCGCCAAGGCGCGGAGCGTTCGCGGCAATCGCCCCCGACGAATCCTCCACGACGGCGAGCATCGTCGCGTCGGCGCCCGCGTCGCTCCGCGCGCGATCAAGAAGAGGAAGGAGGAGGAGAACCCGGAGTGGGCAAAGCACTGGATCGACGGCGAGATGCCCGACGGCGTCGACCGCGAGCTCGAGGCCGCGCTCCTCGAGATGCTCGACAGACGCAGGGACGAGCTCTTCGGCGAGCCCCCTCCGGGCCCATCCATCGAGGAGCGCATGAAGGCGGCGCTCGCGGAGGACACGCCGTTGCCGAAGAACCCCAACCCGTTGGAGCTGCCCCCGCTGCCGGACCTTCGAGAGCTCGCGGAGATGTCCAACCTCTCCCTCACCGATGAGGAGATCGAGGACTTCACCCCGAAAGTGCACGGCATCCTGAACTGGTTCGGGAAGCTCAACGAGGTGGATCTGGACGCGATGAACAAGGACGTCGAGCTGTACAGGGACAAGTGGGTCACCCCGCTCAGGCCCGACGAGCCCGAGGATTTCGTCAACATGGAAGGCATCTACGAGAACGCGGGCGAGCGGTGGCAGGCGCCCTACATCAAGGTTCCCTCAGTCGACAAGAAGGAGAAGGCGGCGGCGGCGATGGAAGGGGCGGCGGCGCCGGAAGAAGGGGCGCCCGAAGAGGCGTCGGCTGCGGCCGGCGGCGGTGCCGCGGAGCTGACCCCGGAGGTGCTCGGCATGGAGCTCCTCGTGGGTAAGGTGATCAAGTGCGAGAAGCACCCGGACGCCGATAAGCTCTACGTCGAGACGGTCGACTGCGGCGAACCGGGGGGGCCCCGGACCATCTGCAGCGGCCTCGTCCCGTACATGTCCGCCGCCGACATCGACGGCAAGAACGTCGTCGTCGTCGCCAACCTCAAGCCGCGCAACATGGCGGGGCTCACGTCCGCGGGCATGCTGCTGTGCGCCAACAACGGCGGGGACGGGGACGCGAGGAGGGTGGAGCTGCTGTTGGCGCCGGATGAAGCCGTCGTTGGGGAGAGGCTCACGTGGGGCGACGCCGCCAACGAACCGCCGCACGGGGGTAACAAGATCGCGAAGAAACGGATCTGGGAGGCGGTGCAGCCGGACCTCGGGGTGAACGGCGCGTGCGAGGCGGGGTGGCGGGGCGTCGTGCTGACCTCGTCGGCGGGGGCCGTGAAGTGCGCGAGCATCAAGGACGGCGGCGTGTCTTGAGCCGGCGTTCGTTTTTTAAGTGTCGGCGGGTCTCCCCGCTTGTTATAAAAAGTTTTAAAAAGCGACCCCGACATCCGTCCGTCCCTCGAAGGCGTCGTCGTTCGCGTCGTCGTTCACGCCGGCGGTGGCGGGGGCTGGGGCTTGCCGCGTCCCGCGCCCGGCCTGAATCCCCTCGTGCCGTCCGGCATCGTCGGCTGTCTCGGCGCCGCGGGGTCGGCGGCGGCTTGCGAGCGGGACGTCGTCCGCCTCTCCTCGCCGTCCCCGCCCTCGCCGTCGCCCCCGCCGTCGTCAGTCTCGAGGAACGCCTTGTTCTCCTGAAACGCCGCCGCGGACGCCCACTGCGAGTAGTCCTTCTTCCCCTGCCGTCCCCACTTTCCCTTCTTTTTGTTCTTTTTCGAAGCCGCGCCGTCGCCGTCGACGCCTTCTCCCTCGCCGCCGCCCTCCCCCCCGCCGCCGCCGCCGCCGTTCGCGTCATCCTCCTCCGCGTGTTCGTCCTCGAGTCTCTGCTGCTGCTGCTTCTGCTGCTTCTTCTTCTTGTGAACGTTCCTCACCAGCAGCCTGACCCGCAGGCCGTTTCGCCAGTCCTTGTCGTCGTTCAGCGTCTCCGCAGCGCGAGCCGCGTCGTCCCTCGTGTTGAACTCGATCAGCGCGTGCACCGCGTTGCTCGGAGTGGCGATCAGGTCCAGTCCCGAGGGCTTCGTCGCCCCCGCGGGGGTCTGCATCCCCGGGTGCCTGACTCGAACCATGGCGACGTCGCCGGCGGCGGAGAAGAGATCGCGAACAGACTCGATGGTGGGCTGCGTCTTGAAGTTCTCGGCGACGACGGTGCGCGCCTGGACGTCCTCCAGGTCGATGTCCGGGAGGGGTGTCGCGCGTCGTACCCTGATCCCGTCCTCGGAAACCACCAGCGCCTCGCTGTGCTGCCTCAAGATCGCCGCGACGGTCTCGATGGGCGGATGCTTCTTGAGCAGCGTCTTCATCCTGTTGAATCCGCAAACGACGCCGATGGGGACGAAACCGTTGGGATCCGCCCGCACCTTCTTCATCAGGAAGGCATCCGTCGGCAGGTTCGCGTCGGAGAAGTAGAACTCAACCTGCTTCACGATCTTGTCGACCTGCTCGTCGGTGAGCGGCTTCGGGGCCTTTTCTTGGTGCTGGGCGGCGGTGGCGCCGGCACCCTCCTGAGATCCGGCCCCACCCGCGTCGCCTCCCGCGGCGGCATCTCCCAGCGAGAGATCCTTCAGCAGCGCATCGGCCGCATCGCCGATCGCGTTCGCGCCTTCATGCTTCGTCTCGACGGACATGCCCCGCGTGTGCGCTCCACCTCTGGCGCGCGACGGTTGGGGTTGCTGGTCAATCAACCGGGCCGGACCTGATCTGGTATCGGCGCCGCTCTCAAAATCTCGCGATGGATAAAGCCCGGGAGGCGTGCCTTCCCCGCGCACATTGGTCGGCGGCGGCACACTTCGCCTCGACTCTCCGTCAGGACACCATGGCCGACGACAAGAAGGTGCGACTCGGTCTCGAACCCGCGCCGACCCCTCTCCCGACCCCCGATCGACCGCGACGAAACCTCCGCCACGAATCTTCGACGCGAACGCTGCCAGCTGGACCCGGTGGAGGCGCCCCGATCGCGCCCGCCGGTCCGTCATCGGACCCTCCCGCTGACCTCAACCCCCGCATCACCGCGACCTGCCCAACTCCGACAGAAGTTCCTCGAGGTCTTCCAGCAGCTCAAGGACGAGCTGGTGCAGGCGGAGAAGGACGACGCGCAGGTTGCGATCGCGGTTGACTGGATCGACAAGATGGTCGAGTACAACGTCCCCCACGGTAAGCTCAACCGCGGCCTCGCCGTGGTCGACGGCATGCGCGCGCTGAACCCCGCCGGCGTCAGCGACGACCAGATGCACAGGGCCATGGTGGTCGGCTGGTGCATCGAGTGGCTCCAGGCCGCCTTCCTCGTCTGGGACGACATCATGGACGAGAGCGTGACCCGCCGCGGCCAGCCGTGCTGGTTCAGGAACCCGAAGGTGGAGATGGTCGCCATCAACGACGGGCTGGTGCTGGAGTGCCAGATCTACAGCATGCTCAAGAAACACTGCAAGGCCCACGCCGGGTACGCGGAGCTCCTCGAGATGTTCCACGAGATCACCTACAAGACCGCCAGCGGCCAACTCCTCGATCTCATCACCGCGCCCATCGGCGAGGTGGACCTCTCCAAGTACACCGAGGAGGCGTACATGAGGATCGTGACGTACAAGACCGCGTACTACACCTTCTACCTGCCCGCCGCGGCCGCGATGCACCTGTCGGGCGTCACCGACCCGGCGGCGTTCGCCAAGGCTAACGAGATTTGCGAGAAGCTCGGGCAGTTTTTTCAGATCCAGGACGACTACCTGGACTGCTACGGCGACCCCGCGGTGATCGGCAAGATCGGCACCGACATCCAGGACAACAAGTGCGGGTGGCTCGTGGTGCAGGCGCTCAAGCGGTGCAGCGCGGAGCAGCGGAAGATCATCGAGGAGAACTACGGAAAGAAGGATGCCGAGTGCGAGAAGAAGATCAAGGAGCTCTACGTCGCGCTCGACATGGAGGCGGTTTACCTCAAGTACGAGGAGGAGAGCTACGCGGAACTCAAGGGCATCATGGAGTCCCAGACCGTGCTCCCGTCCGAGCTCTTCGGAGCCATGCTCGCCAAGATCTACAAGCGCCAGAAGTAATCGCTCCGAGGACAGCTGAGTCCGCGTGATTTTTATTCGAGGGTTATTTTTTTATCACATGCGTATCGCCATCGTAGCCGCGTCCCTTCCCCCGTTCACGACAGCGTAAACTCGGTGTCCTCCGCTCCCGCCGGGCGACCCACCGCCGCGAGCGACGGCTTCCCCTTCCCGATTCCCCCGAAGTTCTTGGTGATGTCGTAGTTGGTCCAGTTGATCGTGTTGGTAAAGTCCCCTACGCCGCGCCTGGCGTTTTCGGGCTCGACGCGTTGCAGGGGCACTCGCTCATTCTCCGCCACGCCCATCTCGTCCGCGAGCCGCGCGTGGTACTTCACCACCTGGTCGCGGAGGCTGGCGAAGTTCGTGACCAGCGCCTCGATCTCGCGCTCGTGCTCCTCGTCCTCCTGCTGCATCTTGAGCTCCAGCTGTTTCGCCTGGTTTTCCTCCTCAGCCTTCTTGGCGTCGTTTGCCGCGTTGCGAGCCTTGACCGCGGCGAGTTCCTCCTTCGCAGCCTTGAGCGAAGCCTCCGCAGCCTGACGCTTGAGCTCGCCCTGCTCCTTCTGGCGCGCGATCTTCTCTTTCCAGTTGGTCTCCTGGCGCGTGAGATCGTCGATCTTCTGGTCGAGTTGGAACAGCTCCTCCTCCGTCTTGTTCACCTCAGCCTCCAGCCCCTTCACCTTTGCCTCCGCTTCGTTAGCCTTACGGATGTCAGTCTCAACCTCCTTCACGTACTCGATGAGCTTCTTGAGCTCCGCCAGGGCCTCCTTACCCTTGCGTTCCTTCTCCTGCAGCGCCTTGAGCTTGGCCTCGGCCTCGTCGACGAGCCTCTGCTCCTCGGCAAGCTCCGCGGCGGCGGCGCGGTCGGCGTCGGTTCCCTTGGCCTTCTCCTCCGCCTCGGCGACTTGCCGCTCGAGCTCAGCCTTCTTAGCCTCGGCCTCGATGACCGCCGCCTTGGTCTCGTCCTCTTCCTTTTTCGCCGCCTCCAGCTTGGCGTCCGCCTCCTCCTTCTTCTTGACCCACATCTCGTAATTAGCCTTGGCCTCGTCGTGCACGCGCTTCGCCTCGGCGAGTTCCTCGGGTGTGGACTCGCGCGCGGGCGCTTCCTTCTCGGCGTTGTTCTCCTTGTCCTCGTCCGCCGCCGCCTTGGCCTCGCGTTCAGCCGTGAGCTTAGCGATCTTTTCCTTGAGCTCCTTGTTGCGCGCGAGCGCGGCTTCGTACGCGGCCTCCTGCTCCGCCGCCTTCTCGAGCATCTCCTCGTGTTTCTCGAGCATCGACTCGCGGAATTTGGCAAAGTTGATGATGGCGCTGATGTTGCGCCTGGTGCGCGCGTACTCCGGCTTGATCATGTCGCGCATGGAGAAGTCGTTGACGCCAACGTTCTTCATGAGCTTGAAAAGGTGGCGGTGGAACTTGAGCGCGCCGATGGCCTCCTCGTAGAGCTCGGGAAACTCCAAGCAGTTGGCCGCAGCTTCGAGATTCGGCGTGTACATCTCCTCGCGCGTTTCGCCGCACAGGAGGACGACCAGGTCCTCGTAAACCTTGAAGAGGGTGTCGGGGTGCGGTCGGAGGAGCTCCTTCTCCGTGATGGTGATGTCCATCTCGGCGAGGCACGCGATGATGTCGTTGTTGCCCAGGATGGGGAACGAGTACGTCGGCGCCATGGTGCGCGTCTGTCGTCGCTCGCGGGCGCCTTCAGTCAAATTTTGAATCTGAGGTTCCTTCCCTCGGCGTGAAAGGGTGTATCGGCGTCGGACCTCCGGCGTTCCGCGTGGGGTGACGTGCGGGGGTTCGACGGCGGTTCTGGCGCGCGCGTTCGGCGTCGCCTCTTTCCACGGAAGATGCGGCGCTGGCGTGGGTGTGGATGTGGACGCCTCCGTCGGGGGCTGGTATTTCTCACTCGCAAACGGTCACCCGCGGTCGGCTGATTTCCGGGAAAAGCCGACCTGCGCCGCGAGCGCCAACGAGGAGACTCGAACGACGAACCTCGGCGACGCGTCAGCCAGTGTCGCTCGCGCCATGGCGGGCGTCACGTACTTTGAGCGCGATTTCGACTTTGAATCACACGCGAGGGAGGTCGAGGCGACGTGGGATCCCGCCGTGGGCGGCGGACCCGCGCCGAGTCCGTCGGTGACCGCCCTCGACGGAGCCGCGACGGTAGGGCAAGTGGGCACCAATCGTCGCGGTCCGCCCGGCGATGAGGACGGCGCGACCCCCACCACGTCCGAGGCGCAGGCGCGCGCGTGGGACGACTTCCACGGCACGCACGACTCCGGGGTGTTCTTCAAGGAGCGACGGTACCTCCTCGCCGAGTTTCCCGCGCTCCTGGACGTGGGTTGTGTCCTGGAGGTGGGATGCGGCAGCGGATCTTCCGCGCTGCCGGTGCTCGCCGCCAACCCGAGCGCGACGGTGCTGGCGTGCGACTGGAGCGCCAACGCGGTGCGATGCGCGGAGAGGGCGGTGGCGTCCAGGGCCCGGGACGACGCGGACCGATTCGAGGCGTTCGTGTGCGACCCGTCCACGAGCGCCCGAGGTGCCCTCGCGGCGGAGGTTCATCGACGGCTCGAGCGTCGCGGAGTCCACCGCGGAGGCGTCGACGCGGCGCTCCTCGTCTTCGTCCTGTCCGCCGTGCCGCCCGGGACGCCAACCGTCGCTTTCCTGCGTCGTTGCGTCGAGGCTGTGAGACCCGGCGGGTTGGTGTGCTTCCGCGACTACGGCGCGTACGATCTTCCGATGCTCCGGTTCCCGCCGTCGCGGCGATTGGCGGATCGAACGTACGCTCGAATGGACGGAACGCTGGCGCGATTCTTCACCGTGGACGAGGTGCGGACGATGTTTCGCGAGGCGGGGTTGGTGGAGGAGGGCGCGGGGGGCGACGGGGAGGCGACGCCGGTGCGATACTGCTGCGTTCACAACGAGAACAAGAGGAAGGGGATCCTGATGAAACGGGTCTTCGTGCACGGCGCGTGGAGGAAACCCGCGTGAGTGTTAGATTAGTTTTAGTTCGATGGAGCGAATGAATGAGGCTCAGTAGTACTCGTTCTCGCGGCGGTACCCGCCGTATCCCACGCCGTTCGGGTGCACCTCCTCCTCCTCCTCGCCGTAGTACTCCTGCGGGTTATCCAGGACGGTGCCGGGCGAATACATGCCCATATCCGCCGGGCTCTCGCGGTACTCGTCGGGGTAGTCGCCGTATTCGTCGTCGCGATATCCGCCGCCGCCGGGTCCCTCGTGGTACGGATCGTATCGATACCCGTCGGGTCCGTCGACGTCGCCGTCGCCGGGTCCGTCCCTCGTCGCATCGAGCCACTCCCTGTTGTGACTCTCGAACTTTAACCTGCGAATCTTAACCGCCCAATCTTCCTCGTAGTCCATCACCGCATCCAGCGCCGAGTCCGCGCACTTCCGCACCTCGACGTTGGTGTCCTGGAGTAGGTCCACGAGGTAATGGACAACCTGAGTGCCGCGCAGCAGCCGCTCACGCGTGGCTTCGCACCGCAGCATCGCACCGAACGCGTGCGCGATTTGAAGAACGAATTCGTCGTCCTCTTTTTTATCGGACATGAGCGTGTACATTCGCTCCACCAGGCCGCAGTCCACGACGTGCTGCGCGTTGAACTCGCACACGATGGAACCGACGAACATGACCGCCTCCAGCGCGACGTCATCGTCCACCTCGCCGGGCGAGAGCAGGATGGCGGCGTATTCCAGCAAGCCGTGTTCCTGGCACGTCTCCGTTATGTCCAGCGCGTCGCAGTTCAAGTTGGCCAAAGTGCCCAAAACCTCCACCATGAGATCGCTGCCCGGTTCCTCCTCCTTCATCAGCCGTATGAGGTCCACGACGTACGGGGTGAAGTTGCGTCGGGCGTCGTCGCTCGCGCGCGCGACGTTTCGTATCACCTTAAACGCGAGCGGATCCCGCAACCGAATCCCTCGGCGCACCAACGCGTCAAAGCCCCTCTCCCGCTTGGGACCCTGGACGACGTGCTCGCACATAATCTCGGCGCACTTCGCGTTCGACGTGACGTTCACCGCGAGCGCGATGAGCTCCGGGGCGTCGTGCAGGTCCTCCACCTGCAGGATGAAGTCCATGAGGATCTTCGGCGCGGGCGTGTACGCGAACATGCCGCGGGTTCCGGGATCCACCGAGACGTGGTACAGGAGCGCCATGGACACGTGCTGAAAGTGCGGGTTTTTCATCAGGTCAACGACGCGCGGGATCAGCGCCCTCTCCACCATGGATTTTCGCATGTCCTCGTCGAAGGAGAGGTTCAGCAGCAGCCGCAGCGTGGCGAGGAGCAGGACGTCCTGGCCAGGGACGAACCTCGCCAGTTTATCCACGACGGCGCACTGTTTCATGGCGTCTTTGTTCTCCCGGTACACGCTGAGCTTCTTCAGGAACGTCACGCACAGCACGAGCAGGTCCACGCTTCTGCGCTCGAGCGCCTTGCACAGGTACACCGATATGTTCCGCTTCTTCATCTTCCTCTCGACGCTCGGGTCCTCCGACAGGTTGAGGAGCATGTAGAAGCACACGTACAGCAGCCTGTCCTGTTTCCGCTCCGCGAGCGCCAGACGCCTCTCGGTGAACTCGTCCAGCTCGCCCTGCTCCTTGATCGTCTCGAGCCTGTCGTCGTGTCGCTTCGTCTCGAGGTCGACGATTCGCATCGTCGCGTCCCCCATCTGGTTCTCCAGGATCGCCGGGTGGAACTGGCTGTAGTTTGAAAACGCGAAAAACACCGACACGACGTTGGTCGCCAGGTCCACGCTCTTGCGCCCCTCCTCTCGCAACACCCTCGCGAGCGTCTGCACCAGCGTGTCGTGCCCGAGCAGCATCGGCAAATTCTCCACGCGTCGCGCCAGCGCGGCTATGCGCGCGGTGGCGTCTACCCTGGCGTTCATGTCGTCGTCGTACAGCCTCTCCAGGTAGTCGTCCAGATCCTCCGCGTGCGACTTGACGTTCGCCAGCGACGGTACCCTGGCGTTGGCGTACGCGAGGTCCATGCTCGCGCCACCCGCGGTGGTTTCCCTCAGCACCCTCTCGTCCTCGGCGATGGCGAGACGTTCCATCTGTCGCAGCGTGGGGCTCGTCGGGTCTTCGTCGCGTGGTTGGGGACGAGCCGCGGCGGCGGGCGCGGCGCCGACGCCGGCTCGTTTGGAACCGATGGACGACGACGACGACGGCGACGACATCGACGACATCGACGAGGGCTTCGGGGCGGTACCTCGGCGGGCGTTCGCGGGTGCCTCCGCGGTGGGCGCGCCCCGGACGACGGCGACGGGTTGGTGCTCGTCGTAGAAGCTCTTGCGGCCGCGGACGGCTCGAACGACGCCCTTGGTGACCACCGGCGCGGGGTGCGCGGGGGCGGAGGAGGAGGGGGGCGCGTCGGCGGTTGTCGTCCCCGCGCCTCCGTCTCGCCGCGGCGTCTGGTCGGGTGCTCGGACCCCCCCGCCCGCCTCCCTATCGCGCAGGTCGCGCAGAAGACCTTCCACCTTGGGTATCTTGGAGTGGTGGATGAGTTTGCACTTGTCGACGATCTCCGCCGCGAGTCCCTCGATGTCGGTGGTGGCGCCGATGGTTTTCACCTTGATTCGCTTCGTGGCGTTGCTCCGCTCGGTGACGACCGTGACCCCATCCGCGGCGTACATCTGGCCCTCCAGCTCGTAGTGCACCAGAATCGCGGTGTCATCGTCCGCCAGCACGATGGCGCCCGGTCGAATCTGTCGATACGCGGATGGGGACGACACGGGGACGGGGTAAGGTCAGGGGGCGGTGGACCAAGGGCGGTCAGCGCTCTCGCATCTTTTTCAGGATGCGAGTTGGCTGGGAAAGGCGCGACGCGAGAGGGGCGGGGCTGGGGGGCGCACCTTCTTCTTGATGTATTTCTTCTCCTCGGCCATCGTGCCGTTCTCGACCCGCCCGGTCGCGGCAGCCTCCTCCTCCAGGCGAGCCGAGCAACTGTTCAGGGGATCTGAACGGTGCCTACTCTTGCGGTTTCCGGCCTCCCGTCATCGAAGCAACGATGCTGTGAGCAACGGACGGAATCGGAAGCTTCGTGCCAAAAAAGGGGGACGAAGCCAGACCAGCGCGCGCGCACCTCTCTCGCGCCAGTCCGCCATGAACTACTTCACCAGGCAGGAGATGGAGGGATCGGTGCGGTACTCGGGGAAGTGCCGCATCGGAAACTGGAACGAGAACGACATCCTCGACGAGGTGCGCGCCCCATCTCGTCGCGTCGCGAAGAATCAAATTCGTCGGCCTTCCAACGCGTGCGGGGCCCCCGTGGACCCTCTTCGCTCCTCGCCCGCCCTCGCTGACCCATCCCCGCGCGCACCCAATCGCCGCAGGTTCGCCTCAAGGATTACATAGCCAAGAAGGAGGCCGGGACGCTCAGGATGGACAAGTTCAACAAGCGCATGGCGACGGCGCTCCAGCCGGTACGCGCGCGTTCTCGCGCCCCGCGAACGACATTTTTTTCCATTTGCGGCACAGCCCGCGACCCGACCTCCCCTTCCCTCGACCCTGACCAAACACCCCCCCCCTCCTCCCATCCGCGACAGGTCGAGCTCACCAAGGACGCGAGCGACGAGTACGTCCACTTCGGCGACGTCGTGCAGCTCGAGAACGTCACGTCCGGCGCGGTCGTCGCCGTCGACGTCGAGTCGCGCGATCCCAGACCCGCGGAGAATGCGTGCGCGGTGTCGGCGTCGTTCCACGTGGACGCCTGCGCGAGGAACACGTTCACGTTCGAGCCGTACGTTCCCCGCACCGCCAAGGCTGCGGCGATGCTCCCGACGTACGACGACGACGTCCTGCACTACGGCCAGAAGGTCAAGCTCGCGGTTAACCCCGCGGCGATCGAGGGATCCGGCTGGGAC
Source organism: Micromonas commoda (assembly GCF_000090985.2). Lineage (NCBI taxonomy): Eukaryota > Viridiplantae > Chlorophyta > Mamiellophyceae > Mamiellales > Mamiellaceae > Micromonas > Micromonas commoda. Next base: position 499,951 of record NC_013041.1, read on the forward strand.
GTCGCGACGTGTCGCCTCAAGTCCTTCACCGTGTCGCAGACGCACTTCGCCAAGTTTTCGAGGCGGTGCGAGGTGGTGGCGAGCGGCAACGACTCGTACGAGTGCGTGTTCGAGGTGCTGACGCCGGACCCGGCGAAGAGGCTCGTGAGCGAGGGCGTTCCGGTGATGGCGGGCGCGCCAATCGTGCTGCTGCACTGCCAGACGAACCAGTGCCTCTGCGTCGGAACGCACGGGTTCGCCAACGACTTTGGCAAGGAGCTCGAGGTTTGCGGGCACACCGAGACGAGCGTGGGCAACTCGTACAAGATGGAGGGGCTCGCGACGGGCGTGCCGAAGAGCCTGAAGGAGCGGGCGCCCCAGGACTGCAACGTGTTCGCCATCGTCGGGAAACCCACCGTCGTGGCTTGATGATCGGACAACCGATTTCGTGATGTGTATATATTTAAAGAGTATTGCTAACTCTGACGACGCGAGCCCGTGAACGCGTGTGCGAAGTGCCTCATCTCAGCTCACGCTCGCACCGCATCCGCCGCAGAACTTGTTTCCCGCTTTTTGAGCATGGCCGCACTTGCCACAGAACTTCTTGTTCTGTCCCTGCTTCGGCGGGGACATCACGTTAGCAGCGGGAGCGGTCGCCATCGTCGTCGGTGCCGGTGAAGGCGGCGCTGGGACCTGAGCTGGAACTGCGCCGGGTGCCGCGGGATACATCGTTTGCTGCACGGTTTGCTGAAGAACTTGATGCTGTTGAGCCATGGCAGCCACAGGTGAAGTCCCCATCGTCCCCCTATCACCGCGCATGAGGCGGCTTTTGAGCTCCCTGTACTCCTGCGCTAATGAGCAGGGCGTGCAGCAATAATGGCACAAGAAGTCTTGGCACTGGTTGCCTTCGATTCCGTAGGTTTCGCGAATTTGTAATCGCTTCATGTGGGAGTGGAAAGGTGCGCAGTTGATAGTGAACGGGTTGGCCGCGGGGCAACAAACAAACAACCAAACCCAGCCAAGTACGAAGTTCCCGACGTTAAGCACAGCGGAAATCATACATTCCGAGTTGTTGTCGTCCGGCCGCGAGCCATTTGACAGCAACCAGCCCGCGGGCACGCCCGTCTGCAGCATGCTCTCGTTGGCCCCGAGGATGAGACAAGGGCAGAAGACTGCCTTGCAGCACAAATCATTAGTGCAGTCGTTGTTGCAATCGCACGTGTCCACCTGCCACTGGCTTTGCACGCCGGGTTGCAGGACCACGGTGTGCGGGAGCGGTGCAGCCATCGTGCACGTCGGCGAGAATCCTCAGGCGTCGTGGAGGTCTGGATCCTTCATTTCTCGCCGACTCACTTCTTGCTCGCATTCCGTTCTCCACTTCTTCCAATCACAGAGCAGGAATTTCGATCTGGAGATTGCTAGATGTGACTTCGTCACTGGCGTTCCTCGTCCCAAATAACGGAGCCGCGGGAGCACATCGTAGCACGGCCGGCGACGAGACCGACGGTCTCGCAGACGGCTGTCAAACGCGCTCGGATACCATAAGGGCACGTATTCGTGCCACGTGTGTCGTGAACCCTTGGCGACGACGACCGCCCGCCTCAACTCCGGGGCACGCAGGGGAATTGATTCACCTGGGCGGGGCGGGATCGGCACAGCTCGACCGTCCTACTCCCCAACCCTCCTCCCATAGGCTGATCGCGCCATCATGATCGTCCACGCCGTCATCGCGCTCATCGGCTCTGCCCTTCAGGCCGGAGCTAACGTCGTGCAGAATAAACGAAAGTCCAAGCGCCTGAGGGACTGCCTCGAGGCCATCGTGCCCCCCCTGCAGACGATCGAGGCCTCCGAGTCCAAGATTCCCGTCGCGCACAAAGCGACGCTCGAGAAACTCAAGGATATCGTCAACGATGCGAAGGCGCTGCTGGAGAAGCAGTGCAAAAAGAAGTACGTCTCGCAGTATCTGACCAGCTCGAGCGTCAAGCAGCAGTTCGCCGACATCATAGAGGGGATCCAGACACACATGCAGGCGTTGAATCTCTCAGTGGCAACCCTCCACCGCGTGGACTCCAACGCCAGGGACGCGGACGACGCCGCAGATGTTGAAGAGATGCAAGCAGAAATTCGTAAAATGATGCAGGGCAACCAGGACGAGCTACGATCGCAGCTCGCCGAACTCGACGCCGGGCAGCAGGGCAGAGCGCAAGAGATGCTTGAGAAGCTCACCGAGGGACAGCAGCAGCTCCGCCGGGAGATCTCCGATGACCTGAAGAGGATCATCTCGGACATTGCTCCGGCACGACATGCTGATTCCGGCGCGCTACCCAAAGTAGACATGGCACTCGACCTGAAATCCGCAGGGGGCGGCGAGGACGACGTGCTCGGCGCGGGAGGTTTCGGCGAGGTTACGAAAATGCGATGGGTTCCCGGCGGCTCCATAGACGTGGCAGTCAAGAGGATTCTGCAGCGCAAGCCGAGCCGCAAGGCGCTCGAGGAGCTTCGGAGAGAGGCCGAGGCTATGCACGCGATGCGTCACCCGAACGTCATCCAGCTCTACGGGGCGTCTCTCACGCCGCCTCACGTATGCCTCGTGCTCGAGTTTGCGCCTCACGGCAGCTTAATGGATTTGCTCGAGCAGGAGGGCGCGCCGAGTGGCAGGACAAAGTGGAGAGAGCGCCTCATCCTCGCATCCGATATCGTGAAAGGCTTGACTTACCTACACTACCGCGGGATGCTCCACCTGGACATCAAATCGGGTAACGTGTTGCTCTTCGACGGTAAATCGCGTCACGTCGCCAAGCTCTCAGATTTTGGCCTCGCATACATCAAGAACGAAACGAGCGCAGGAAGCACAGTTGCGACCCGAACGGGCGCGGGAACGATCAACTGGAAGGCACCTGAGCTGTTCCGCAAGACGGGAAAGGCGACGAAGCGGAGCGACATCTACTCATGCTCCTGCGTGATGTTTGAACTCGCGAGTGGAACTATTCCATGGGACGGTGAGGGTCCCGGAGAGATTGCAGGGATGGTGTCCGTGGGCGAACGCCCGGACAAGCCCGAAGGATGCATCGATGCCTTCTGGGATTTAATCGAGGCTGGGTGGCGAGCAACGCCCGAAGATCGAATCTCTCTCGCGGACTCGCTCGAGCAGCTCGAAGCCCTCATCAAAGAACACGGCGGAACCGATGCCGAGCTCACGTCACCTCCGGCGCCAAAGAAGGATCCCGAGCCAGAACCGGAACCGAATCCGGATACCGAACCAGAGCCCGAGGAGGAGCTCGATCCGATCTCGGAAATCGAACCTAGCTTCTGTACAGAATGCGGCGCGGAACTTGAGGATGGGGACGATTTCTGCGGCAACTGTGGAACCAAGAAAGGCGGCCCCGTCGCGCCGGGGGAAATCGTCGTCGAGGTACCCCAGGTCGTTGCTCCGATCGTAACTCCGCCTGTACCCCAAACGTACACCCCTTACTCAAACACCGGAGCTTACTCAAACCCCTTGAAGGCCGAGCCGATATATTCGGATGATCACAAAGCGGGCAACATCTTTCGAATTTTTGCCGTCTTGCACGTCATATTTGAGTTCGTCAACCTCATCATAGCCTGCACTTTCGCGTCTGATGAGGGTTTAGAGTCATCAGAGTACGGCTATGAACACTATAATTTTCTCATAATTTGGGCTGGATTGGCTGCGGCCTTTGCTGCTTTGATGATGATCACGAGCGTTATCATCGCGGCTCGCCCAGAGGTCTTCTACCCAGACAACCGTAAACACATGATCATTCAAGGAGCTGTGCTTAATGCCGTATCGACCTTATTCGCATCCGTCTTCAGCCTTGGCTTCTGGGTTTTAGTCCTTGGTTGGAAAGGAAGAGACTTTTGTGAAGATTTGGAGAATGTGCGAAACATTTACGCTCGTCAAAGGTATGCGGGAATGGAAGAGCGCTGCGATGCTGCACAATTGGATGCCGCCCTTGGTATCACTTTCTTCTGTTTAGTCTTGAGAATTCTCATCACGGGCACCGTGGTGCGATGCAGTTTATGTCTACCTGTGAGTTACTACAAGCCACGCGATGGAGATTGCATAGGTAGCAGCGTCGTAGCATCGTAGCATCGACAGAGAAAGAGAAAACATAGGTTTAAGTGGTCAAATAAGTAGCAGTTGCGAGGGCTCGTGTTTGTAAATATTGAAATTCTGCCGTGACTACGCCGTGAGGAACACCGGCACTTGCTTCTCCCCCTCGGGCGCCACCAGCGACCACAGCTCTTTGAACTTCTCGCTCCTCGCCGGGTCCGTCCCGAGCTTCGTCAGCTGCGTCCCAAACTCCACCACGTCCAGCAGCAGCTGCTTGCAAATCTTATCGGTGTCGCTCGGGCCCTTCTCGCCGTCGTCGCCGCCGCCCGCCGCGGATCCCCCATCCTTCGCCGCGCGCCTGTCCTTCAGCCTGTTCAGACTCGCCTCGGTCTTCTTGACCCCGGCCACCAGCTCGGACGCCATCTCGGCGTACTTACCCGCCACGTATTCGCCCACCGCCATCGCAACCTGCGTCGCGGACTCCGCCGACAATATTTTCTTCCTCGCCGTCTGCTCCACGAACAGCTTCAGCGGCGCCACCGCGCCCGGCACGAAGTGGCTGTGCCGCGTGGGCAGAGGCTTGTTCGTCATCCTGAACGTCGCGGTGATACCCTTCATCTGCTTCAGGGTCTCCACGCACCGGTCGCCGATGATTCGCATCAGCGCGCCGTTGATATCCGCGGCGGGACCCCGCGCGAGTTCCTTGACGCCCTCCTCCATGCACTCCCTCGCCGCATCCGCCGCCGGCTCGCCGAACGCGGTCCGCAACGTATCCGACATCCCTGGAACGAACGAGTCCAACACCTTCGCCGAGAGCGCCTCGCAGTCCCCGCGGATCGCCGCGAGGTCCTCCGCGGTGGCGGCGCATCCCCAGCTGTGCTCCGGGACGACCCGCCTCGGCTGCCCGTCTGGGTCGTTTGGCGCGGCGGGCTGCTCGACGGGCGCGGGTGGCTCGGTGCCAACCGCGTCGGCGCCCATCTTGACCCACGACCCGTACCGCGCGACGATCTGCGCGGCGAAGCGAAGAAATTTATCCGCCGCGTGGACGCACACGACGTCGTCGCTCCACGAGCGCTCGAGCGCCTTCCATGTCGCCGCCGTCGCCGCCAACGCGAACCCGCCGGTTTGGCCCTCAACCGCTCGCACCAGCGAAAAGTCGTCCAGGAACGACGTCATCTCGCCCGCGATCTCGCCCATCCGCACGTTGAAGTACGCCGCGAGGTTCCAACGCTTGTGGTACGCCGCGAACGCCTCGCTCTCCCTGAACGCCGTCACGTTCGCCACGGACGACGTTCGCTCCTCCAACCCACGAATCGCCGCCATCGCGGCTTTTTGGTTTCGGATGAACCGGTCGGGCTCGCCTGGTCCGTACTCGCCCGGCCGAGCCGCGTGCACCGCCTCGTCCACCTTCGCCAGCACCGAGTTGGCGAGGATGCACATCTTCGCGTCCATCCCGAACTCTTTGTCCCCGCTCGCCTCCACCTCGACCTCGCACGAGGCAATCGCCGCGGCGACGCACGCGTGAAGCAGCTCGGGAAAACTCGTCGCCGCCGTCGCCGCGTCCACAACTCTTCTCACCGCGGGTTCCACAAGGACGCGCCCAATCGCCTCCTCGGCGTCCCTGGCGCGGTCCATGGCGACGTGCGCGCGGAGGCAGTGCTCTATCCGGCTCCTGTCCCTCGGCGCCGGCGCGCTCAGTGCCTCCTCCAGCGTCTTCGCGGCGGCGGCGCCGAGCGAAGCCTCGCACGCGTCGATCCTTGCCGCGAGGGACTGCACGAACGGAAGCTTCTTCCCCTTGTTTTGCAGGAACCGGAGTCGGCCCATCTCCGACGCCACGCGCTCCAGCACCTGCGCGCGGTCGTCGACGACGTGGGCAGACGACGCCTGGTCGGTCGCGAAGACGGGTTTGAGAGCGTCCAAGCCGTCCTCGTCTTCCTCGGCGACGTATCCCTCCGGGACGTCGCCGTCTGAGTCGTCGTCGTCGTCGTCCAGGACGTCCGCGACGCCGAGGGAGTCGTCGACGGCCGTTTCCAGGTCGGTCGCGGACTCCTTGCCCGCGGGTCCGGCGCCCACCTCGTGCAGGAGCCTCTCCACCTTGGCGACGACGTTGTGGGTCTCGAGCATCAGCTCGAGCGTCTCGCGCTCATCCGCGAGGCGCTTCTTCTCCTTGAGCGCGCCCTCCATCTCGTCCAGTTCCTTCTGCATGGCGTCGCGCTGCGCGGTGATCTGCGCGATGAGCTTATCGAGCGGCGCGTCCCAATCCTTCATGGCGCCCTCGATGTCGGGCAGTTCGTCGGAGAGCGCGAGGAACTTGTCGAAATCTCTGGCGGTGATCTCCACGAGCTTGCCCTCGACGACCTTGCCGTATGCGTCCAGCTGAACTTGCAGCTCCTCCATGGTGTGGCCCCGCGAGTGCATGGTCTCCACCCACTCGTCGACGTTGAAGTCCTTGGACTTGAACGGCGTCTGATCGAACCAGTCGGGAAACACGTGCGCCTCCTGGTCGTAATCCGGGACCGAGGTGTCGATCTGGAGGTGCTCGATGAGCTCCTCGATTGTCGGGTTCTCCGAGAGGCCCTCCATGACGTCGATGCCGTCGGGATCCTCCTCATCCTCGCCGGGAGGGGAGTAGGCCGCCTCCGGATCACGATCGACGGTCACCATGCGCCTGGGCGCGCTCCGCGAACTGGTGATCTTAGGGTTGCCGAGAAGTTCCTGAAAGGACCACGCATGACTGCATGAAATTTCTGTTCTGCTGTTCCGTTCGCTTTGTTCCGTTCGTCAAAAAAGTTGGCACCCCTCCCCGGCACAACACCCCGCGCAACGAGTGGGAGAATGGCGAACCACCACGAACCACCACGACACGTGTCGGAGTACACGGAGTACACAAAACGCAAACGCGCATGGATTAGACGTTTAGCACGGTTCAGACGCGAACCGGGTACAACACAGTATCTGCCGACTAGCGCCGCCTCGGCGGGCTTCACAACGCGAGCAGCGACGACTCCCTCGTCATCGACCCCCGCGCGCCGTCCCAACCCGCGGGAACGCCCCGCGCCGTCCCAACCCGCGCCCCCAACCCCAACGCGTGCGCCCCCGACATCTCCACAGGCATGCGCCACTCCACCTTCTTCTCCACTCTCCGACCGCCGCCGCCGAGCTCCGCCGACGCCGTAAACTCGAACCTCGCGATCCACCGCAGCTGCGCCCTGGACGTCCGAAAGCTCGCGGGGGCGTCCGTCGGGGACGCCAGGCAGAAGTGCGTCTCCCGCGTATCCGACGTCCACTCCGAGCGCTCGCACCACACCTTGCGGGTCACGACGCACTCGCCGTCGCGTTCGCGATCCTCCAGACTCTTAACCGGGGGCGAACCGGGTCTTAAGTCGTCGACGGCGGAATGAACGACAACCTCCTCCGTCTCCAGCGACACGGACACGCGCTCGCACCTGAACCTACCATCGCCTCCACCGCCGCCACCGCCGCCACCGTATCCACCGCCACTGTCTCCACCGCCACTGTCTCCACCGCCTCCTCCTCCTCTGCCCGCCGCCCCCGCCGAAGGCTCATCCTCGGTACCAAAATCCAACGCGACTTCGAACGCGCCCCCCGCCACGCATCGCGGCGTCGGCGCTCGCGGGATCACCCTCAGCAGCCGCGACCCGTCGTCGAGCGCGATCGCGTACGCCGCTGCGGGCGCCGTCGCCGGAGCCGCGCGGCCGAACGGCGACGAGCCACAGCTGGCGGGCGAATCGACTCCGCCCCCCGCGAAGCCGAGGCTGAGGGCGGCGAGCGGGCTGCCCGGCGACTCCGGCGGCGGGAGCGAGTCGGACCTCGCGAGGCGGTGCGTCGGGGAGGAGGGCACGTCGGCGCCGACGGCCGGCCGGCCCGTGGGCGAGCCCGCGTCGGGGCTGTTGCGCAGGACGTGTCGCGACGACGACGGGGACAGCGCGGCGCCCAGGAAGCCCCCGGAGGCCTGCGGGATCCCTCCTCCCGCGAGTCCCCATCCTCTTCCTCCTCCTGCTGCTCCTCCGTCGGCGACGCCCGATACCGTCTCCACGGGCAGCGACATCCTGTGCACGACGCGGTCGCCCCCCGTCGTCGCCACGAACGTCACCGCGTACGCGTACCGCGCCACCGCGCCTCTGAACGATGGCGGCATCCCCGGCGGGAGGCACAGGCCGACGCGGAAGGCGAGCGTCTCGCCCGCGCGCGCGACGACGTCGGCGGCCACCTTCGCGGCGGGCGACCTCGCGAAGAACCGCTCTCCCGGCGCCAATCCCCCGCCTCCGGAGGACGCGGGGGCGGACGACGCCCCCCGCGCGGGTCGAACCCACGCGGGATCCAGGCGCTCGGTGCCGTGCCACTCGCACGTGATGGCGCTGACGCTGACGGACTCGGCTTCGTCGTCGCCGCCGTCGCCGCCCACCGCGTCGACCGCGAGACGGACGTAAAAGTCGATCCCGGGCACGACGACGCGATCGAGGAGTTCGGCCTGGAGCCGCAGCTCGCGCCTCGCCATCGCGCCAGGTCGCACCGACCGCGCGCCTCGTGTTTGGGGCGGTGTCATTTTTCGCGGACCCTCCCGGGAAGCTTCGTTACTTTTCCTTCTGCGGGCAAACGGAGAGTCGTCAGAAGGAGGGCGCACCGAGGTCGGTGGGAGATGGGCGACGACGACGGCGGCGGCGCGGATACGCCCGAGGCGGCGCCGGAGCGCGCATCGGCCGCGTCCCCCGGCAACGATACCCCGTCCCCCGCGCCCAAGCTCAACCTCGCCATGAGCCACTTCGAAGTCATCCAGGAGCTCGGCGACGGCTCGTTCAGCGAGGTGCTCCTGTGCCGTCGTAAATCCGACCAATCGGTGTGCGCGCTCAAGGTCATGGTCAAGCACCACATCCTGAAGGAGAAGAAGGCCGAGTTCGTCAAGAACGAGCGCGTGGCGATGGACAGGTGCGCGGACGTGCCCGGGGTGGTCCGGCTCAGATTCACGTTCCAGGACTGCAACTCGCTCTACATGGGCATGGACTACTGCCCGGGAGGCGAGTTGTTCGACCAGATCCGCCGCCGTAAGCCGCGAGGGCTGCCCTTAAGGCACGTGCGAGCGTACGCGGCCGAGCTTCTGGACACCTTGGACGCCGTGCACACGCGGGGGATCGTCCACAGGGACGTCAAGCCCGAGAACGTCCTACTCGACGAACGTGGGCACACGCTCCTCACGGACTTTGGCAGCTGCCTCGACCTCCGCGAGGACGGCGACGGTACACCGTCGGCGGGGACGGTCGGCGGGGACGGGTCGGCACCCTCGACGTCCCCGGGGACGGCCGCCGGGGGGGACGGGGACGGGGACGGGGACGACGCGTCGGAGCTCAGGAGACGTCGAAGGCGGCTCGCGTTTGTCGGCACGTGCGACTACGTGCCGCCGGAGATACTCGGCGAGCCGGGGGGCGACGAGGTGGGCTGGGCCGAGGACCTTAGTAGACCGATGCCCCCGCCGGCAAGCATGGACTGGTGGTCGTTCGGGTGCGTGGTGTACCAGATGCTGACGGGGACGTGCCCTTTTCGAGGAGCGAACGAGTTCCTGACGTACAACAACATAGTCGCCAGGAACGTCGCGCCGTGGCCCGACTGGCTGGCGGACGAAACGTCGGACGCGGACGCGACCGACGCGGCGAAGGACCTGGTAGAGCAGCTCCTGAACCCGGACCCGTTCGAGAGGCTCGGGTCGGGGCCGAGGGGCGCGGACGACATCAGGGCGCACCCATTTTTCGAGTCTGTTTGCGAGTGGGGCGCGCCGCTTCGGTCGAGGTCGGCGCCGACGCCGATGTCGAGGTCGCGGAGGAACTCGTCATCGTCGGACAGCTCGGAGTACGATTGCGCGACGTGAGAGGACGGCTGCGAGACGAGCGAGGGAGATGACGAGGGAGATGGAGAGGGAGAGGGAGGCGCGTTTGTCGTCGTCGAGACGCGGTTCGGCGCAGCGCCGGGAGAAGGACAGACGCTGTTCGATTGATTATATTTACGAATTTGCAGCGCCGTACGTCTGGAAGAGGTACGCGACGATCTCTTCGCTCTCCCCCACGCCCCGCCCCGTGTTCGGGTCCACCAGGTACGGCACGCTCGCGCCCTGTCCCGCCACCTCCGTCAGCGTCGCCCGCCGCGGCGACCCTTTCCCGCAGTTGAATAGAACGTACGGCAGCTCCAGCTCGCACAGCGCCTCCCGGACAAGCCGGGCAAACTGATTCCCCTCGTAGTTGTAGAGGGTCAGCGGCTCGATCGGTTCGTCCCTCTCCCGGTGCGTCGTGGCGTTGGCGTACCGGGTCATGCCGCGCCCCGCGCGCAGCAGCGTGGGCATCCACCCGGTGAGCACCGTGGTGCTCACGATCCCCTCGGGAAACTCCGCGCCGTTGCCGTACTCATCGTAGAGGTACCTGCAGATGTCCTCGGACTCGTACATGCCGCCCTTGCCCGCGTCGGTGTTTGGGTCGACGAGGAAAGGGAACGTGAGCTTGCCTCCCATGGCCTCCACCTCGGCTCTGTGCTTCACCGCGTCTTTGGGGCACGGCCGGACCTCGACGGTGAGGTCCAGCTGCGACAGCGCCTCCCTGACGCGCCTGCAAAAGGGGCACGCCTCAAACTCGTAGAGGACGATCCGCTCCTTCGGCGCGGCGCTCGCGGGTCTCGCGATGCACGCCTCGTCAACCTTGGACCCGAAGGGCAGGCGCGCGATTGACGCGAAACCGCTGGTCGCCACCTCGAGCGTGCGATTGCGCGGCGCCGCGGCGTCGCCGCCCCCGAACGCCTTGAGGAGCGGGCAGAGAAAGCTGAGAACCGACTGCGCGGTGGGCTTGTCTTCGTTGGAACCCGCCGCGCGCGCGGTGAGGAGGCGACGGCGGGAGGCGGGTCGCTTCGCCTTCCGCGATGGGCGGACGGCGGCGATGCCGTTGGGGTTGAGCGCCACGGCAGCCATGTTCCGCGTCTCGAGGAGTGGCAAGAGGCGGAGGACGACGGTTCGATCGTGATAGATCGGTGCTGCAAAACTCAGTTATCGTCAAAGGTGGCGCACGCAGGAGGAGCGGGAAACACTCGCGCGATGACGTCGTTCGAGATTGGCCGCGACCCCGCGGAGGACGCGAGGATCCGTGCGAGCGCCGCGTTCCACCTCGCCTTCCCGGTGCGCTCCATCCAGGAAGCCAAGACCTTCTACGGACCCGACGGGGTCCTCGGCTGCATCGAGGGCCGAAGCACGGACCGATGGGTCGACTACAACTTCTGGGGCGCTCAGCTGGTGTGTCACCTCGTGGAGGGATACGACGCGGCGGCGAATCACAACAACGTGGACGGGGATCCCGTCCCCGTGCCGCACTTCGGCCTGGCCATGACGCTCGAGGCGTTCGAAGCGCTGGCGAGGAGGGTGGAGGAGAAGAATTGGCCGTTCCAGATTGCTCCGCACCTCAGGTTTGAGGGCAAACCGGGGGAGCAGAGGGTGTTCTTCATAAAGGATCCGAGCGGTAACGCGCTGGAGTTCAAGGCGATGACGACGCCGGAGAACTTGTTCGCGAGGTATCGCGCGTAGACGTAGCATCATTAGTTAGAGTGCATAAGTGTGTTCAATCGCCGTCGCTATATTCTACTCGCTACTATAGTACCTGAGCTGATGATGTAGGTCCAATACCAAGCAACAATGGGTGAGGCAAAGTAAAAAGTGATCGACAACCAAGGCAACCATGCAAGCAGATGTGAGAAACAAGTTCGAAGGGGTCTCAAGACAGTGAAGGCAATCAAGCGTCAAGCGGCCCACCTAAAGATGACTAAGACAGTGCGCGCGTCCAGCCAGAACCATCCAACAAGACGGACAAGAAAGTCCAAGAGAAAGAAACGCAAGGAAGAGAGAAAAGAGCAAAGCAGGCAACCAAAAGTCAGAAGCCAAACCCCGTCGAGTATCCCGCGTGAAGCATCACAAGCCCGGCGGTTTCTCCCACTGACTGACCCCAGTTTTGCCGTTGTAGTAGTACGTCTTACCGTTTCCGTCGTCAACCGCCCGCCAATCCCCAGCCGTCGCGTCAGCCTGCTGCGTCCCCGCCTGCTGCGCGGCTGACGCGGCGGTCTGTTGCGCCGCCGCGGTCGCCGCCGCGGGATCGTAACCCCCCATCACGCCGTAGGGATACGCCCCGTACCCCGGGTAATATCCCGCGTACGCAGCCGCCGCCGCTTGAGGGTAACCCCCGTACCCTCCGTACCCTCCGATAGCTCCGTATCCCCCGTACCCTCCGCCGTACCCAGCGCCAGCCTGAGGCACCGCGTACTGCGCCGTGGGCCCGCCCGCGATGATCGCCGCGACCGCCTCCGCGGCGTACGCCACGGACGCGGGCGCTCCGGCTATGACGACGTGGCACGGGTCGCCAACAGTTTGATCCACCTGCACCCTCGCCCCGCTGTGCGCTTGCAGCCCCTTGATCGTCTCCCCGCCCTTGCCGATGACGCGGCCGACCATGTTCTTCGGGCACTCCACGATGCGGGACTCCTGGCCCGGGCCCAAGATGGCCGGGTCGATCACGGCGAGGCCCGGCGGGTGCGACAGCAGGCGGGTGACGAGAGCCTCGGCGACGGCGACGCACGGAGCCGCGCCGGTGATGACAACCTTCTTGACGTCGCCCTCGAGCGACTGGTTCATGGCGATGTGCGCGCCGGACTGCGCCATCATCCCCTTGATCGTCTCGCCGCCCTTGCCGATGACCCGGCCCACCATGGTCGCCGGGCAGTCGATCTCCTTGACGACGGGCTCGACGGGCGCGGGCGCCGCGTGGACGACGGGGGCGGGCGGGGCCATCGCGGCGGCGTGCGCGGCGGCGGCGGCGGCAGCCGCGGCGACCGCATCCGCGGGGTCCGCGCCGATCTCCGCGGTGGGCTCGTGCTCGTTCGCGGGAGCCGGCGCGGGTGCGTCCGCGGCGGCTTCTTCGGGGGCGTGGGCATCCGTGCCGCCGGGCGGGGTTTCGTCGTCGTCCTTCTTCTCGGCGGCGTCGGCGGCCGCCTCGGGCTCGGCCTCGGTCGCCTCGCCCTCGTGCACATCGCCGCCGCGCGGGGTTTTATCGTCGTCGTCGGAGTCGTCCGCCACCTTCGATCGTTTCGCGCTGTCCGGCGTGGGACCTTCGGCGTCCTCCGCGGTCCTCTTGGCGCCCACTGTCGGCGAGGGACGGGAGAAAAGATCGGTAAGCGGATTGTCGATTGGCGAATCGTCGCGAGGGGGGGCTGGGTCGGCTGTCGCACCTTCGACGGGAGCGGGCGTGTCCTCGTTCGCGGCCGGCGCGGGAGCCTCCTCCGCGTCCGCCTTCGTCGCGTCCTCCTTCTCGGCAGCCATCGCGCCGGATCTAGTGCGGATCTGGAGAGGCTGGGCGATTCTCGTCAAAAAAGCGCGCTCGAGCCAAAACCTGGGCGAAAGCCGGAGCGCGCCGCGCGCTGATCAGAGAGAGGGTTTCTCGACCCAACGGCCAGTTGCCAGTGGGAGGTTCAGTACCTGTCCAGAGTTATGACAGACTACCGTCGACGAAGGTATTGCACAGAAGCTCAGCACCTGAGATGTCGTGAGCATCACTCGTCTACTCGCACCGTCGCGGCGCTCGTCGCCGTGCGTGCCCCGTCTCGACGTCTACGCCGCGCTCGTCTTCCTCCGCTTGGCCGCTTCGCCGGCTCCGTCCCCCTCTGCTATCCTTCGAGCGCATCCCGGCTCGGCCAGCGCGGTGCCGCAGAGCCTCGGCGTGATCCCCGCGGCTCTGCACGCGTCGCACCGCCGCCGCGCCTTTTCGTTCGGCCCCGGCGGCGGCATCGAGAGCACGGTCACGTCGAGCGAGCGAATGCAGCACGCCCTGGCGAACCTCGTGCCGCACGTCGCCGCCGAGCCCTGGCCGTCCCTGCACCCGGCGCACCGAACACCCCTCGCGACGCGACCGTCGATCTCGACCCCGCCCCCGTCGCCCCCGCCGCCGTCGACCGCCTTCCCTTTGATCCGGCGCCGCGAATGCATCCACGACGGCTCCCAGTCGAGAATCAGGTGCGTTGATATCGAGCCGTACCGGTGCGGCAGAAACGTGCTCGACGCCGGGGCGTTTTCGCACCCGTGCGCGGCGCAGTCGGAGCCGCAGTACTTGGCGCGCTTGCCCGGCTGCGATTGGCATCGTCGGCACGTCTCGCCGACGCGAGGCCGGTTCGGGTTCGTCGCGTGGTGACGCACCGCGTGCGCCATCCCCGCCGCGACCTCGCGCCTGCGCCGCGTGACCACCGCCCTGTTGCGAGCAATCGTGAGGTTGCTTCGCCAACGATCGAGCCGGAGGAGCGTGCGCTCGTCGTGGCCGTTCAGGTCGCCCCCGCGCCGTTTCCAATCCTTCAGCGCCGCCAGCTGCGCCTCGAGCAAGGCGTTTCGACGCGCGAGGAGCTTCACGGCTTTGGTGAACGCCCGCCCGCCCGAAGCCTCCGCCTGAACCGCGGCCTCCACCTCCCGTTTGGACACCGGCTTCTCGTCGAGGCACTCGGGCCGGGGACCCGCCTTCGCGACGCGTCTCTCCTCCCTCGCGCGTTCCTCCGCGTCGACCGCTTCCTGCAGCCGCGCAATCTCGGCGCGTTCCCCCTCCGTCAGGACGCGCACGGCGTTGGGGTCACCCTTCCTCTTCTTCATCCCCCGCCGCAGCACGACCCCGTCCCGGATGTCCACGAGCTCCTGCAAACGCACCCTCTTGGACTTGTACCCGCCGGTTCGCACCCTGGAGGACTTTTCCGGCTCCTTGTTCCTCGCCGCCGGGTGCATCGCGAGTCCCCGGTCGTGCACCCAGCCAGAGACGGCCCGGAACTCCTCCGACGACGGCGCCGCCTCGAGACGCTCCGCGAGGACGACGTCTCCGCCGTCGCCGTCCCCCGTCTCCTCGTGTCTCCTCGCCGCCGCCGCCACCGCGTCCCTCTTCGCCGCGAGCAGCGCCTCCTCGACGACGGCCCTCGACCCGACGTCCCTGGCCCGAAACGCGCACACCCCGCGGGCCCTCTCGGGATGCCGCCTCGCGCGCTTGCTCCCGTGCGCGCGCGCCAACGCCTTGTTCACCGCCGACTCGGCTTCGTTGACGAACGCGTCGACGGCGTCGTCGCCGCGGAACAGCGCCGCGAACGCCGCTGCACGCGACGCGAGCGCGGCGATCCCCTCGGGTGTCGTGTCCGGCGGCGCTTTGAGCGCTTCGACGTTTGTTGGAATAAATGAGCGCCGCCACGTCGCGAGTCTCCCCGCGTCCCGCGATCCGTCGCCGCCGCCCCTGAACACGTGCACGATATCCTCCGCGCCGCCGACCACCTCCCCGCACTGCGTTCGAAGCCGAAGCTCCGTCGTGACCGGGTCCGCGACGCTCCCGCCGCCGTACTTGAGGTGCGCGTCGAGGGACGGCCAGCGAAGGCCGGTGATCGCGACGGTCAACGCGCGCCACGGCGCCGCTTCGGCGGGCGCCGCCTCCGCCCACCGGCACAGCGCCTCCAGCACCGCGCGCGACGTGGCGCGCTTCGTCCGCGAAACCTCCCGCCACGCGTCCTGCGATGCGACGTGGTCCGGGTGCAGGAGCGCGCGCGCCTCGTCCGCCTGGGCCTCGAAGAAGGCGCGGGTGAGGCCGAGGATGGAGGCGACGCGTTTGGGGTCAATCGCGAGAACCGCCAGGTGGCGCTCAGCCATCGCGTGCGCGTCCGGAACGTCGCCGAGGCGCTGGAGGAGCGCGTCGCGCGCGTCGTCGCTCTCCTCGCTGCTGCTCGAATCCGAATCGCTGCTCGAATCCGAGTCCGAGTCGCCGCTCGAATCGGAGTCGCCGCTCTCGCTCCCCGGGTTCTCCGCGATCGATCGCTCCGGCGGGTTTGCCGCCGCCTTGATCTCATCCAGCAGGTCCGCCAGCATCGTCTGCGCCGCTAGGCACCCGCGCATGTCCTCCCTCGCCGCGAGGTCCTCCAACACCTCCCTCGCGCCGACCACGTCCCCCGCCGCCATGCGAATCTGAGCGCGAGCCGAAGCCAGCCGCGGGTCTCCCCGCTCGCCGGTTTCGTCAGCCTTTTCCTCGGCTCTGCCTATGGCGTCCTCGGCGTCCTTCGCGAGCGACTCTATACGCACGCGCTCGAAGTGGCTCCACGTCCTTCCCCCGGGTGGACCTTTGGGCGCCGTCGAGCCGGTGGCGTTGAGCGGGACGCGTAAGTTTTCGCCCTCGTCGGCGTCACCGGCGGACGCGTTCACGAACCGGGATTGCCTGAGCCACGCGCGGTGTCGTATCAGGGCGACGCACCGCAGGCGCTTGTACGAGTGCGGCACGCGCCTGGCGCCCCCCTTGGATCCCTTCGGGGGTACCGTCGCGCGTTCATCGCGCGAGAGTTCCGCGACGGCTCTGTCCGGATCGTTTAATTTTTCGTCGTACACCGTCGCGATACTTACGAGGTCCTCCTCGTTGGCGTCCGTCCCGCGCTTCGTGCACCGCCTGGCGAGCTCCAGCAGCCGGATCTCCTCCTCCGGGGTGAGCCTCGTGAGCGGCGCCGGTTGGGTGATTTTGTTGTTGGCCGTGTTGGGCGGCGGCGGCGGCTGAAGAAGCCGCCGCCGATGCGTTTGTCCCGAGGCGCTCGTCGCCCCCAGTCGCGACGCGCCGCCGCCGTCGTCGGGCGCGGGCGCCTCGGGCGGCGGCGCGCCGCCCGTCTCCCGCAGGATTTCGATCGCGGCGTGTATCGCCGCGTGCTCGGCTTCGCCGTACTCCGCGCGCTCGCGGCTGCCCCTGGTCCAGTGGCCGACGGTGACGGATCTGGCGTTCGGGTCATCGTCTCGCGGCTCGCCGTCGCGCCCGCGCGTCGCGGTCAGCACGAGCGCCGCGGCCGCCGCGGCGCGAGGGTGGTCGCGGCGCGCGAGCGCGGCGCGCATGATCTTCAGCAGCGGGGCGAGCACGAAGCGGTCGACCCTGGGCGCCGAGCGGTCGCCCCCCACCTTCGGCGTCCTCGCCGAAGGCCACCGCTCGACTCCGGAGGGTGCCGCGCCGCGAGGAGACCGCGGCGGCGAGGCTCCGGGGCGGACGAGCGCGGGTCCATCATCGTCGCCGCCGGAGTCGGCCTCGGCTCTGAGCAACGACTCCGGGGGATAGCACCACCCCGTCTTACGGAACCGGCCGCGGCCCTTGGCCGGCGCACCGTCACCCCCCATGCGCGCCCCCCGGTCTGAACCGAAACTCGACCCCGCCAGCGGCAGCAACGAACGACTGAACGAGGCCGTTGGAAAGTTCCGAAAGCGAACAGAACCGCCCGCGGGGCGCTTCGAAAGCCACATTGCGTCGTCAGCACGTCCCCGACTGACGCGATGCCCTGCTCGAAAGATTCTCTTCAACGCTGCTGGGAGGAATGCGAATGCGAGTGCTACGACGACGACGGCGAACCCTTGGAGACGTGCGAGTGCGGACACCTCGCGCACCAAACCGTCGAGAACGGCTGCCCCCCCGATGGTTCCGGCATGGCTTATTGCCCCGACTCGTGGTGTGGCAACCCTGACTGCAAGCTCACCCCGTGCATGATGTGTGGTACGGGGGGGTTGTCGTCGGTCATGAACTGTCACAGTGGCTTGTGCTCTGCGGTCTGCGCGATGACGATGAACTTAGGAGGCCCGGTGAGCAGGGCCGGCACGGGCGATTGCCCCATCTGCCTGGAGGACCCGATTCGGCTCGTCAAGTTGAATAAGTGCGGACACACGATGTGCTACGCGTGCCGAGCCAAAAACATCCAGGCTCAGCGCGACATTGCCACGGGTGATGGTGAAGAATTTTTGAACTTTCTCTCGATGTGCCCAATGTGCAGGGCGCCTAACGCCCAAGCCCTCGACCGCGAAAATCCCTACGCGAACTTCAGGGAGGCGGCCTTTGCTCAGTACGAGCTGCGAGAAAACCGTGACTACGTCCCTCCCTCGGCTGAGTGAGAGGAGGAGGAGAAGAAGGAGGCGGATGCAAAAAAAGCGGAGAACGATGCAGACGCCGGGACTGGCGGCGGCGAAGAGAACGCCGCCGACGAGTCGCCCGTGAAGGAGAAGAGGAAGCGGGACAAGGAGGACAAGAGCGCGAAGAAAAAGAAGAAGTAATCTTCTCGCTGAGTGATGAACGAGCCCCGTGTTGTAGTGCTATGTATAAGAGAGCCCCGAGACAACCGCCTCCGCCACATAACGCACGCACGCTGTTCCAATGGCGTCCGCGGCGATGTCATCCGCGTCCGCCTTCATCGCGGCTCGACCCACCCGGGCGCATCAGCTCCGTCGAGATGTGCTGCCCATCTCGACCCGACCGGCTTCCGTCAGGAACCACGTCAGCCTCACCACCCGGGCGTTGGGCCGTAAGACGAACGACCAGATATCCTGACGCGTAAAGTCTCCCATAGCCGCCAAGGTGGATATGGAAGGTGCGCTCGCCGTTCAGCTCGCCCGCGCGATTCCGCGCGGGAACCCGCCCCGTCACCGTCGTCGAAGCTCGCGCGGCGAACGAACGAAATCTAGCTCGTGTTATCCACGAGATCCCGGGAAAGTCCATTCGCCAACCAACCCTTTCCGACTCGACACGCGCAGAGTTCAAGGCTGGTAAGCTGAGCAAGGTGACGTTCAAGTACGGGTTCCCCCAGTACGCCAAGCCCGCGGCGGCGGCGTCCAAGCAGCTCGGCTTCAAGGTTGGCAAGGAGCACGAGACCGTGGTCCTCACCCGCGGCAAAGACGGCAAAGACGAGTACAAGGCGCGTTTACGTTTGAGCACCACGCACGAACCATAACTCACGACCGTTCAAACCACCGCGCGCAGGTCATCGTCAACACGGCGTACCTCAAGCAGGCTGCGCAGAACGCGATGAAGTACGGGTGGGCCAAGGAGAAGCAGTCCCCGGGGGTGCAAAAGTTTATGAGGTGACGAGACGACACAGCTGGCGGCGGCGGGCGCCCGAGCGGCGCGTGTGAAGGGACGGACGCGTGAAGCGCGGAGACGCGCGGCGCCGTCCCCGATGTCGACCCCGCTCGGGATTCGCGTCGCCCGTCCGCTGACCAATCGACGAGTAGGTACGTAGAGTAAGTCTTGACGCTTAGTCGGTCGCGAGGTTGACGACCCCACTGGCGTTTGTTGCCTGACAGTTTCGTGCGTTCGAACACTATCTTTTGGCGCGGAAACGCCGCGGGGTGGGATGCTGCGCGCGGCGGCGCGGCGCGCTCTCCCCGCCGCGCTGGCGCGCGGTGCCAGGCGCTACACCGGCCACGCGCCGTCGTCCACCCTCGCGCTCGTGTACGACAACCACGGCCACCCGTCCAAGGCGCTCCGGCTCCGGGAGGTGCCCGTCCCGCCCCTCGGACCCGACGACGTCCTCGTCGAGATGATCGCCTCGCCGGTGAACCCCGCGGACCTCAACGTCGTCGAGGGCACGTACCCCATCCGCCCCGGAACGTTCCCGGCGATCGGCGGGAACGAGGGCCTCGGGCGCGTGATGCGCGTCGGCGAGCGCGTGCGGGCGGCGCTCGCGACGCGGTACCCGACGGAATCTAACAACGGCGACGCGTTCTCGCCCGAGTCGCTGGCGCGAGGGGCGCCGTTACACGTGGTCACGGCGGAGCCGGGATGCGGCACGTGGCGCGCGCACGCGGTGATTCCGGCGCGAAAGCTTCGAACGCTCCAGCGCGGGACCGAGCCCGCCAGCGTCCTGCCGGGCGCGAGCGCGCACGAACCCTACCTCGAGGAGCTCGCGCAGATGTCGGTGAATGTGCAAACCGCGTGGCGAATGCTCGAAGATTTCGTCAGACTCGACTACGAACAAGCCACGGTGGTGCTCAACGCGCCGATGTCCGCGGTGGGACGCGCCGCGATACAGCTGTGCAAGCACCGCGGCGTCGACGTCGTCGCGCTCTTACGTCCCAGGCCGTCCCACGAGGCGTTCGCCGCGGATGCCAACCGACTCGTCGAGCTCGGCGCTTCGCTTGTCTTCGACGACGACGGCGCCGCGCATCGAACCACGGACGCTCGGTCACGGTTGGCCAACCTACCGCCCATCAAACTCGCCCTCAACGGCGTCGGCGGCGCGTCGTGCGTCAACGCGGCGTCGATGCTGGCGAGGGACGGGGTGGTCGTGACGTACGGCGGCATGTCCAAGCAACCGGCGGGGATCCCGACGGGCGCGGCGATATTCAAAAACGTCGCCGCCAGGGGGTTCTGGCTGACGCGCTGGCTCGAGGATCGGAGGATGGAGGAGGAGGCGTCGGTGCACACGGACCCGAGCGTGGTGCCGTGGGCGCACGGGTCGTTCATGCCTCCGTCGGACAGCGCCTACGCAAAGGGGAAGAGGCACGCCATGGCGACGGAGTGCGAGCGGCTCATTCGCGCGGGTACGCTGAACCTACCCACGCGGCGCGTGGGTCTGGAGGAGGCGGTCGACGTCATCGGGGAGGGCGCGTCGGTGGGGGCGGGGAAGACGATGATCTGGATGAGGGAGTAGCGACTTCCGACAGCGTCCGGCGGGCTCTCTAAAATTTTTAACGCTGGGCCACGCGACATTCCCCGCGAAACGACTTTTGCTTTTTCCTCTCCCGCGCGCGCGGCGGCGGTGCCACTCCAGAAGCGCCCACGACGCATCCGACGCGAGATGTCGAGCGACGGCGGCGAGCTGTGCTCCGCGCGTTGCGCCGAGCAGCCCTTCGATGTCGCGTTCCACCCCGGCAACAACGGCATCTTCGTCTCGGGCCTCATCACCGGCGCGGTGAGCACCCGCCGCCGCCGATTGCGCCCGATATTCCGCGACGTCGCCGCCGTCTGCCTCGTGAACCCCCACTGACGCCCGTTCCCGCCCCTCCATCAACGCAGGTCGAGGTATGGGAGAATAAAGGGGAGCGAGTGCGAAAGCTGAAGACCATCGACGCGCACACCGAGTCCGTCCGCACCCTCGGCTTCGTCAACGACGGCGCGCTCCTGCTCACGGGATCGTCCGATCGGTCCATCCTCGCCTTGGACACAGCCACCGGTAAGCCCCTCGCCAAGCTGGAGCACGCGCACAAGTCCGCGGTGAACAGGCTCAAGGTTCTCGACCAAAATCTCGTGGCGACGGGGGACGACGACGGCGTGGTGAAGGTCTGGGACACGCGCCAGCAGACGGCGTGCGGGTCGTTTGTGCCATTCGTCGATTTCGTCTCTGACATTGCACACGTTCCGCCGGACGACGCCGTCGCCGCGGGTGCCAACGGACCGTCGGGGAGCCTCGTGGTGACCAGCGGCGACGGCACGATCGCGCACCTCAACATGGCCAACTGGAAGGAGCTCGGGCAGAGCGATAACCAGGAGGATGAGCTGTTATCGTGCGTCGTGATGAAAAACGGTAGGAAAGCCGTCGCCGGCTCTCAGACGGGGATACTCAACATATTCAACTACGGGCAGTGGGAGGACATCAGCGACAGGTTCCCCGGTCATCCGTCGTCCATCGACGCCATGGTCAAGGTGGACGAGGAGACGTTGCTGACGGGCAGCAGCGACGGGATCGTCCGCATCATCGGCATCCTGCCGAACAAGATGCTGGGCCTGGTTGGCGAACACGGGGAGATGCCCATCGAGCGCATGGCGCTATCGGGGGATAACCAGTTCCTCGCCACCGCGAGTCACGACAGGACGATCAAGCTATGGGACGTCGGGTACCTGTGGGAGCGGGATCTGCGCGCGGAGGCTGCCAACTTTGACGGAGTCGGCGGCGAGCTCGACGAAGACTCCGACTCTGATTCCGACTCGGAGGAGGGCGGCGGCGGCAAGCGGAAGAGGAAGCAGAAGCAGAAGCGAAAGAAGGGCGGGAAGATCCAGGACTCGAACGCGGCGAGGGAGGCGGTGAAGAAGGCGGCTGCGAAGAAGTTCTTCGACGGGCTCTAGACGATTCGAGTAGCCGGCTTTTCAATAAATGTCGCCGTCGCCGTCGTCATCCGACGCGACTGCGGTTTTTTTGCCAAAAAACACTCGGAGGTGTCCCCTCGACTCCCTCGAGCTCCGTGGGAGGACACTCGTTTGAAAAATATCGCGCGAGCGTTGCTGAGCTGGCTGCAAATATCTCCGATTTCACCACGCCTCGCCTTCCACGTCACCCGGGAAACGCCCGGCCGATACGCCCGGAGCGCAACGGCCGGCGCCTCATAACCGCACGTCACGTCGTCCCCGTATCTCCCGCGCGCGCCAAGGCGCGTCGCATGCGACCCGAGGACGTCTCGCGATGGACACGACGCCGCCCGACGGCGGCCAGGCCGCGGATAGCTTAGACCCGTTCGGATGGATGGACTGGCTCCTCGACGGGCCCTTCAAGGGCGGGTCCGACCAGCTGAACCTGACCGGGAGCCCCGCGGGCGACGACGGGGACGACTTCGCGCTGCCCGAGCGCTTCGAGGACGCGGAGCTGTCCATCATCGCCCGTTCGCTCCTCTTGGACGACGCCCCCGCGCCGCAGCAGTCCGTTCCGAGTCGCGGGACGGCCGCGACGGCGACGGGGCCGCGCGCGGGCGCGCGTAACGCCCACCACCCGTACCCAAGCTTGGACTTTCGCGCCACCCCCGCGCAGCGCTCGGCGTCTCGCGCGCTCGAGGTGTTCAAGACCGACTCCATCCTCGCGTCCATGGGCGCCGCGAAGGAGCGCAACCTCAAGCGCAAGACCGCCGCGGCGCATCCGCCGATCGGGTCCCTCGCGGATTCCGTCCCCGGCCGAGGGCGCCCGCGACCCTCCCCTGCCAAACCCGCGCCACTGTCCAACAAACCCCCGGGGTCGGTGCCCCCAGGCCGGTCGTCCAAGTTCCGCGGCGTCACCAAACACCGGTGGACGGGCCGGTTCGAGGCGCACCTCTGGGACAGCGCCTCCGCCCGGACCAACCCGCAGCCCGGCGGGAGGCAAAAGGGGAAGCAAATCTACCTCGGCGGCTACTCAACCGAGTCGGAAGCTGCGCGGGCATACGACAAGGCGGCGATCAAGTACTGGGGCCAACACGCGCACCTAAACTTCCCCTGGGCCACGTACGAGGGCGAGATGGACGAGATCGAGTCCATGTCCGCGTCCGCGCTCGTGGCGCAGCTGCGGCGGTCCAGCTCCGGGTTCGCGCGCGGCGCGAGTCGGTTCCGCGGTGTCACCCGGCACCACCAGCACGGCCGGTGGGAGGCTCGAATCGGCCGGGTTCTCGGTAACCGATACCTCTACCTGGGCACGTTCGCGACGGAGGAACTCGCGGCCCGCGCGTACGACGCCGCGGCGTTGAAGTATCGCGGCCCGAGGGCGGTGACGAACTTCGAGCGCCCCAGCGGCGGCGACGGGGTCGGGGAAAAGGACGCTTCGACCCCACCGTCGACGGAGCCGACCGAACCTCCTCCCGCTCCCCCCGCGCGCGCCGAGTCGGGCATCGTCGTGTTGCAATCGGTCGCCGTCGTCGGTCTGGTCGACGACGGTGAGGGGAACCGGCCGACTCTGCAGGGGACGGCGGTGGTCGCCGCCGCCGCCGCCGTGGAGGCCGCGAGCCCGAGTGACAGTCGCGACAGCAGCCTCGGGAGGTGCTGGGTGGAGGCGAAATGAACTTGTACATGGGACGGTTAGGCGGGGGGAAATACCACCCAGTCGCCGAGAGCGGCCAGCAGTACTAACCACAGGGAGGCGGAAACGTGCTCGTGAGAAAATTTGCTTAGTATTGGTCGTGTTGAATTGACGAACTTTCTACACATCAACCGCCTCAGCTCGTCCGCATGCTATGTCTCTGAACCTCCGCAGCTTTGCCACCGCTCGACGCCGTAATATGTTTGCGCTGAAGACTCCCCCTCCGTTTTCTCACTTCCTGCTGCCCTTGCGCTTGCGGGAACCCTTGCTGCCCTTCCTGGATCCCCCCTTCTTCCCACCAGCCTCGCCCGCCGCCGCCGCCGCCGCCGCCCCGGTGGTATCGGCCACGACCTTCGCCTCCACAACCACGGGCTCCACGATTTTCGCGGGTCCGTCGTCGAAGTCTCCAAACTCCGCCGCCAAGGACTCGGGCATGGGCTCAACCTTGGGCGGCGCCGGCTTGGGCGCCGGCACAGAACCCTGGGCCTTCCTCTGGGACTTGGGCACGTACTCCACGCGCACGGGCTGCGCGGACGCGGGGGTACCCGGCATGGGCATGCCCCCCGCGACGGCGGCTGGCATCTCCGGCGCCTTGGTCGTCTTCCTCAGGTACACCGTCTGCGCGGTGCTGAAGATGTTGTTGGCGAACCAGTAGAGCGTGAGACCGGCGGGGACGTTGAGGGAGAAGAATCCGATCATGAACGGGAGGAACTTGAGGATCGCCTGCGACTGCTGCTGCGCGGGATCGTCGCTCTTGGGCTGGTCCGGGGTCATCACCTTTTGCGAGATGAGCTGCGAGGCGACGAGGAGCACGGGCAGCACCAGGTACGCGATGGTATCGTGCCAGCCGAGCGGCGGGGCGCCGTCGACGAAGGGGAAGAGCCACGCGAATCCGTTGCCGTCGTTCCTGGCCTCGATTGACGTGGGACCGCCGAGGGACGGGATCCAGTAGAAGCCGTCGGTGAGCTCGCCCTCCACCGCGGCGTTGGACAGGGCGCGGTAGAGGCCGATGAAGACGGGGAGGGTGGCGAAGGTGGGGAGGCATCCCGCGAGCGGGTTGAAGTTCGCCTCCTTGTACAGCCTCGCGGTCTCCATCTGCAGGCGCTCGGGGTCGTTGGCGTACATCGCCTGGAGTTCCTTGACGCGGGGCTGGATGGCCTGCATCTGGAGGCTGCCCTCAACCTGCTTCTTGGTGAGGGGGAAGGTGACCACCTTGACGAGGACGGTGAGCGCGAGGATGGCGTAGCCGTAGGAGTAAGGAACGCCGAGGCCCACAAAACCGCTGTCGATCCCCTGGATGCGTGAAAAGGGGAGGGGGACCGGAGGTCAGCGAGTGTCGCGAGGGAAGCAGACGGAAGGATTTATCCGAACGCAGCAGGGGGTTTAGGGTTCGGGCACCGAGGAAAATGAAAACGGTGGATCAGCGAGGCGTCGTCTTGCGACTCGGCGACGAGATCGGGGGTTTACGCGGAGTCCTGACGCACCTTGAGGATGCTCTCGAGGAGATCGGTGATGGGTCCGAGCCAGCCGCCCTTCTGCAGGCCCTTGAGCTCCTCGGGCGCGGCGGCGTCGGCCGCGTCGGCCACCTGGAAGAGGCTGGCGACGGCGTCGTTGCCGATGAACGACGCGTGGACGTTGGCGACGGCGCCCTGGACCTGGTCGAAGGAGGGGAACTCGGCGCCGGCCATGGACGCCCTGACGGCGACGGAGGACCTGACGCGGCGCACGGCGCGGCCGGAGGAGCCCGCGCGGCGGAGCGGAAGCAGACCGCCGGCGGTGCGCGAGGAGGATGCGCCTCGCGCGCCGACGGGGGTCAGCGCATTGGAGCGGGCGATGCCGCCGAGGTTGGCGACGCAGGCCGCCATTATTCGCGTGACGCTGGGTCTCTTTACGAGCGGGACCCGACGGATGGGCGATGCGTTCGGAGCGCGGCGCCGAACGGAGAGTGTATCGGGGCGCTCGAAGCGACGGTGCTTTGGATAAACTCGGGTGGATACGTCACCCAAAAAGAGGCCCATATCCTGTAATCAAATTGCCTCGCTCTGTCACAATCAATACACTTTTGCAGTCTCAAATCGACCCTCACACCCGTCGTCGCCTGGCTAGCTCTCTAGCTAGCTAGTCCATCAAAGCCTCCTTCACCAGGCCAACCTGCTCCTCCGCGTGCACCGCCCCGTACCCCGTCGCGGTTGACGCCGACGGCGCCCGCCCCGCGTATCTCAACGCGTCAAGCCGCCTGTTGATGTGAGGCTCCTTGAACAGCGTCTGGAACCTCGGCGAGACGTGCGACCACGCGCCCATGTTCATGGGCTCCTCCTGGCACCACACAACCTCCGCGTTGGGGTACCGCCGCAGCTCCCGGTCCACGAGATCCCACGGGAACGGCGAGAGCTGCTCGATGCGAACGATCTTGACGTCTGCCTCGGCGCCCATCGCCTCGCGCTCGGCGTCCAGCTCGTAGTACACCTTGCCGGTGCAGAAAACCACGCGCTTGGCGTCGGGTTCGACGCCCGGGTCAACCTTGTTCCTGGACTTGGCGGACTTGTCCATGATCAGGCGCTTGAACCGGATGCCCTGCTCCGTCTGCGACGCCTCCTCGTCGTCGAAGTCCGACAGCGGGGAGACGCACTTGGGGTGCCTCAGGAGGTTCTTCGGGGAGATGACGATGAGGGGCTTGCGGAACTCGCGGTGCACCTGCCTGCGGAGCAGGTGGAAGTAGTTCGCCGGGGTGGTGACGTTGCAAATCTGCCAGTTGGCCTCCTGGATCTGGGTCCTGGTGTCCAGCGTCATGTCCGCCGGGATCTTGTCCGGGGGCTCGTCCGACATCTGGAGGTATCGCTCCATGCGGCAGCTCGAGTGCTCCGGTCCTTGGCCGTCGTAGCCGTGCGGAAGTAAGAGCGTGACGCCCGTTTGCCTCAGCCACTTGGCCTCGCCGCTGCTGATGAACTGATCGATGATGATCTGCGCGCTGTTGGCGAAATCGCCGAACTGCGCCTCCCACATGACCAGCGAGTTGGGGTTCTCCAGCGAGTACCCCAGCTCAAACCCGAGGACTCCAAACTCGCTGAGCGACGAGTTGGAGACGGTGAAGAACTCGTTGGGCCTGCTGTCGCCGTACACGTTGCGCAGGGGCACGAACCGCTCGCCGGTGTTCTGATCGTGGATCAGCGCGTGGCGGTGCGAGAACGTGCCTCGCTCCACGTCCTGCCCGGAGAGGCGCACGTGGTTACCCTCGTTGAGCAGGGTGCCGAAAGCGAGCGCCTCGGCCATCGCCCAATCCAAACCCTCGCCCGTCTCAATCATCTTTCGCCTGGCGTCGTAAACGCGCTTGACGACCCTGTGCGGGGTGAACGACTCCGGGATCGCCGTGGCCGCCATGCCCACCTGCTTGAGGATGTCCATCTTCACGCCCGTCTCCCGGATGCGCGAGAGCTGGTCGGGGCCCTTGAAACCCTTCCAGTGCGCGGCGAGCCAGTCCCGGGGCTTGGGCCTGTAATCCTTCGAGTCCTCAAAGTCCTGATCGAGTTTCCGGAGGATCTCCTCGTGCATCTGCGCGATCTCCTCGCGGGTCAGCGTGCCCTCGGCGACGAGCTTATCGCAGTACTGCTCGTGAGCCGATCG
This sequence comes from Micromonas commoda, assembly GCF_000090985.2. NCBI lineage: Eukaryota > Viridiplantae > Chlorophyta > Mamiellophyceae > Mamiellales > Mamiellaceae > Micromonas > Micromonas commoda. The sequence goes on from NC_013041.1 coordinate 527,207, forward strand.
GTGCGTCTTGATCTTCTTGTACATCAGCGGCTGCGTGAACATCGGCTCGTCGATTTCGTTGTGCCCGTACTTGCGGTAGCAGACGATGTCCACGACGACGTCGCGCCCGAACTCTTGCCTCCACTCGGTGGCGAGCTCCATCACGCGAGCGACGGCCTCGACGTCGTCGCCGTTGACGTGGAACACCGGCGCGTCGACGCACTTGGCCACGTCTGTGCAGTAGGGGCTCGATCGAGAGTACTTCGGGTCGGTGGTGAACGCCACCTGGTTGTTCACCACGATGTGAATGGTACCGCCGATGGTGTACTCGGGCAGCTGGGACATGTCCAGGGTCTCGTACACGATCCCCTGGCCGCTGAAGGCGCCGTCGCCGTGGAGCAACACGGCCATGTGTTTCTTTCGGTTGCCGTCGTTTTCGTAAAACTGCTTGGCGCGCGTTTTGCCGACGACGACGGTGTTCACCGCCTCGAGGTGGCTCGGGTTGGCGACCAATGAGAGGTGGATGCGACCGCCGCGGAGCGTGGGTCGGTCGTAGCTGGTACCCAGGTGGTACTTGACGTCGCCTGAGCCGGTGTAGGTGGAGCCTCCTTTCGCCGCGTCGCTCGCGGGTTTGGGACCCGCCTTGAACTCGTTGAAGATGGATTGCATGGGTTTGCGGACAACGTTCGCGAGGACGTTGAGGCGGCCGCGGTGGGGCATGCCGATCGTGATGGACTCCACGCCGAGCTCGGCAGCCTTGTCGATGGACTCCTTGAACCCCGGGATCATGGTCTCGCATCCCTCGAGGCCGAACCTCTTGGCGGCGGTGTACTTGTTCGAGAGGAAATTCTCAAACATGTCAGCCCACGCGAGTCGGTCCAAGAGCACCTTCTTGCGGGATTTGCTGTACTGCGCGCGCTCCTGCTGCTCGATCTTCTCTCGGAGCCAGTTGCACTGGTCCCTGTCCGAGATGTGCATGTACTCGTAGCCGATGTTCCCGCAGTACGCGTCGCGGAGGCGATTCAAGATCTGCCGAAGCGTCTGCACCGGGTTGTCTTCGCTGAGGAAACCCTTCATCTGCCACGTGCCGAGGAAGAACTGGCGATCGAGGTCCGCCTCCGAGAAGCCGTACAGCGCCGGGTCCAGCTCGATGGGAACTTTTCTCACCTCGAGGCCGAGCGGGTCGAGGCTAGCCATGAAGTGCCCGTTTACCTGGTACGCCCTGACGAGGAGCAGGAGCCGCATGGACTCCTGGATGCTCTGGCTGGAAGGCGCGTTGGAGGCGGAGAGGGCCACGGGCGCCGCGCCGGTCTTCGCGGCGACGTACATCTCGCTCAGTTCCGAGCCGGTCACGCCGGAATCTGTCGTCGGGGAGGGGAAACGGGGACGCGTCGGTGAGCCGGGGTGTCGGGCAAAATATCATCCGCGGCGAAGCGTCGGGCGCCGTTGTTAGGGAAAATATCTGCGGGGGCCGTCGCGCGCGGTCGCGGCCGCTCGCGGCGAGCGCGCGGATCCGCGAGCGCGGGTTCGACGACGCGGATCGGGCATCGATCGCCGTGTGAAGCGCGGGTCACGCACCCATCTGCCTAAGGAGGCTGGCCCAGGACGCCGGGACCGAGCCCGGATCCTCGCGCCACTGGTCCTCGAGGGACTCGAGGTACGCGGCGCTCGTGCCGCTGATGAACTCGTCCTGCATCTTGCTGTTTGGGGTTGGCGCCGGATGCGCGGGCGGGACCGCGGAGAATGCCCTCGCGGGAAACGTGCGGATCGCCGCCGTGGAGCCCGGGGTCCACTGGCTCGGCGCGCCCGACCGATACATCGCGGACGCGCCCCTCCATCCGCCGGTGGAGGCTGTGGAAAAGTTGACGACGCCGGATGAGTATCTCGGCGCGAACGCGCTCATCGCGCGCCCGGCGAGGCCGGCGGCTTGCCTCCGCATCGTGGCGAGCTCTTAACGAGTCGATGCGGCTCACGCGTGCGACGGATGCCGGGGCACGCGCGCGTTGAGGGGTGCGAATGCGAAGCGCGGAACCCTGCTTTTTGAAAACGTGCTGAAGCGCTTTTGGGATCCGACGGAAGATCGAGCTTGGAAGATCGTCGCATGACGCATCACGCGCAGCCGGGTCTGGTTCGTCGGTTATCACGAACTGACGAAAGAGGACCGGAAGACTCGTGCGTGTTCTCGTCTCGCTTCATGTACAAAAGTATCCCCCAAGTCACGTGCGCGCGTGGAATCGGTTCGCCTCGAGGGCTGGCCCGCGGCGATCGAACACGACGAAGGCTAACACCGCGCGTCCTCGTCCCGAGCCTGGCCGACGTCGTCGCCGCAGCCGCCGAAAAAGCCAAACACCGAGCCGCCGTGAACCTTGTGCCTGCCCACCGAGTTGCGCCTGCGGTGGGTGTAGTTCCGCTCGATGCTGCTGGACCTCGACGAGTCCGACAGCTCGTAGTCGATCTCCGCGATGTCGTGCCGGCGGTTCCCCGACGATTCCGCCAGTGCGTCGCCGCCGTCGACGCTTCGGAGAGCCTCTCGATACCTCGCAACCTTCTCCTCCAGCGACGTCATCCGCGAGTCGCTGCGCTGCTCGTGCGTCGCCTGCTGCTCCGCGAGGTCCTGTATCGCGTCGAGCAGCGCCCTCGTCCGCGATAATTTCTGCGTCAGCGCGCGCACGCTGAGGTCCTTCGCGGCGCTCTCGGCGGCGAGTTCGGCGCACCGTGGGCAGTTCCGCTCAGGGGAGCGGGAGGGCGAGGCGCGGGGTGCCGCCGCCAAGGGCGGGCGCCCGCACCCGCGGGTCGACTCGGGCGCGTTCGTCGTCATCTCGGAGTGCACGTGCAGCTCGAAGGCGAAGCCCTGGCTGAGACGCGCGAACCGCGGCGGGTCGGGAGGGGACGTCTGCGCGCCGCTCGAAGCCCCCGACGTCGGCGAGGAGGCGGCGTGCAACTTTAAAGGTTTTAGCGGCGGGGGGCTCCTGGGTTCCAAGAAGGGCGAAAAGGCGACGGCGGACTCGGGCTGCGTCGCGGGGCGATCGTCGCCGGGGGCGTCGCGCGCGTGCTCGTCGCGCGCGCGGGTCGACATCGCGCGCGATGCGGGCGGAACGGAGTATCGGCGCGCGCGTTACGTCGCGTCGTCTTTGACGACTGAAGAACGACAGTCGTGGCTCTGCTGGCTGTGTCATCTCTACATTCGTCTATTCCGAGGAAACCGCGCTCCTTGACCTTCACGACGAGTCGCTCGAGTCGCCGCTGTCGCTGTCCGACGACGACCTCTTCCGTTTTCTCGACTTGCGCGTCTCCTTTTTGCTTTTTTTCTTCTTCTCCTTCTTGCTCTTGCTCTTCTTCGACTTCTTGGCGATCGCCCTAGCCTCGTCCCGCTTCTCCGCGCGCATCCGGCGTATCGCCTCCTTCTCGGACAGCGCCGCCGTCTTCGCCATCGCGCTCTCGTCGCTCCACGGGCCGAAAATCTCCGGAACCAGCCGCGACGCCTCGCCCCGCCACTCCTCTCCCAAATCCTCCGTCCTCACCCCGGCTCTCGTTCGAAACGTGTAGCAAGTGGACGGCTCGAGGCCCTTGGCGACGCACAGCCTCGAAATCTCCGTCTCCTTGAGCGTCATCCTCAGCACCCGGCGCCAGTCCCCGTCGGGTATCGTGATCGACCCAGCCTTGGCCGCGGTTTTCCTCGGCCGAGCCTCCACCTCGACCAGCCTGCTCACCCCCGCGCAGCCAAACACCTCCAGCACGATCTCCTCGGGCAAACAGCCCAGCGGCCTGGGCGCCGCCGGGAACGGGAGCTTGGCCCCGACCTCCGCGGCGTCGGGTGCGCCGGATGACGACGCCTTCTTGCCGCGTTCCTTGTCCGCCGTCTTGTTTCGTTTGGCTCTCTGCGCGTTCAGTTTGGCGATTACGTCGTTCCACGAGTCTCTGTCGTGAACGCCGCCGCCCGCGGGTGCCGTGGCCTCCGCGGCGAATATCTCCGACGCGTGCGACTCGTCGTACTCGCGGCGGCCGGTCTCGTCACCCACGACCTGGTGCATCGGGTGGGGGAATGGGTCGGCGTCGGTGGTTGTTCAGGGTTGATTGGAGATTCGTGAATGGGTGCCGTCTGGCGGGGCGGGACGCCGGGGGCGGGGCTCGTCGTCTCACTGGACAGACTCGGCGCGTGCGAGCGGGCGCTCACCTTAAACGCCTCAACGAGTCTCTGGAACCTTTCCTTGGCCTCATCCTCGCTCACACCCACGGCTCGCTTGTCCGGATGGAGCACGAGCGCCAGCCTTCGGTACGCCCTTCTGACCTCGTCCGAGGGTGCATCAGGGGAGACGCCGAGAACCTCGTAGTGCGACCTCGCGCGAGGCATCCCCGCCTGCCCGATGCCGACCGACGATGAGCGGAACCGATGCGAGACGGCGCGCCTCGAAAGTTTCCGTCCAACCCCAGGCGGCGCCGCGCCGTGGTTGTGCCCGTTGCGAATTTGACGGTAAATCAGTTTGCTCGGTCCAACTTTTCGGGACGGAGAAATAACAGCAGGACGGGTCTTGTTTACACGACTAACACGATCGCCAGCATCGCGGCGACGCAGGCGACGAGCCTTCCTCCCTGTCCCACCGCCGCGTCGTCGTCGTCCTCCACCAAGTTCGGCGGCGGCGGGCTCGGCGGCGGCGGGGGCGGGGGAGGCTGCTCGCTCGAGGGCGACGGGGCCGCCGCCGCCGCCGCCTTGGCCTCGCGGTCAAACGTTTGAAGCTTGTTGGTGTCGATGCCGGGGATGACCTTGAGCTCCTGCATCGGATCCACGGACGTCTGGGACGTCACGCCCTCCACGCCGTTCGCCTTGAGCTCGTTCGCAGCCGCCGCGAGCGCGTCGTCGCTCACCTCGGATGATTTGAACATGAGCTCGACGTTGTACGTCGTCGCGGAGAGGCGGCGTCTCCCGGCGGCTGCTGAGGTATCCGGCTTGGCGACGCACGCGCCCTTGCCCGAGCTCACCGCCGCCTTGGAGTACGCGGAGGCGCACGCGGCGTCCGCATCCGCGGCCGAGAGCTTGGCGGACAGTCTCTGAACCGTTTCGCCGGCAATCGCCGCGTCGGCGAGGAGCTTGGCCTTTTTCTTCACCGCAGGGTCCGCGATGTCGGCGAGGATCGAGTCGCGAGTCTTCTCCGCCGTCTCCTTCTTTTCCTGCGCAGGCGATGGGGATGGACTCGATGGCCCCGGCGACGATGTAGGTGGCCCTGGGGATGATCCTGACGACGACGCGGTGCACTCTGTCGCGTTACCGCCCGCGCTGGTCGTCCCCGTCGCACACGCCACGCACGCTCCATCCTTCAGGTACTGACTCGTCGTGCACGACGGCGTGCCGGTGGCTTTCTTCTTGTAGCGGACGATGACGATGCCGGAGCCGCCTGTCCCTCCAGGATACGGACCTCCGGCGCCACCACCTCCTCCCCCTGTGAAGGCTGAACCCGAATAAGCTTTTCCGTACCTACCTTGCCCACCGCCACCCAACCCTCCATTGCCAGGGGTGGCGCTGGGGCCGCCGCCGCCGCCACCGCCACCGCCATAATAATTGGAGGCACCATGTATGGCGGATTCGACGCCCGGACCGCCATCACCAGCATCTGAACCAATTGGTGCCTCCCCTGGTCCTCCAGCGCCACCGCCACCGCCACCCATAGTACCCAATGCTCCAGATGCTCCAGATCCACCTGCATTTCCGGAGCCGCTTGCCCCGCCAATACCACCATTGGGTTTACCAGCCTTCCCACCATTCGCCTCCATGCCATCAAAGACGCTGGCGCCACCTTCGCCAGGGCTCCAGTCGCCAGTGCCGCCGGTACCGACAGTGACAGGTATTGAACTCGACGACAGCGTTTTGCTCGCAGAGTACAGAACAGCCCCACCTCCACCGCCGCCGCCACTCGCGTCGCCTCCGCCTCCTCCGCCTCCAACGACCAGCACCTCCACTTCGGTCAGAGAGTTGTCCGTGACGGCGAGCGTGCCGTTGGATGTGAAATTGTGGATGACGTAGTCGCCGACGGTGGTGATCTTGCCGCCGGTGGCGCGTGTGTCGCTGGATCCTACCGACGGCGTGCTGGCGGCTTTCTTCTTGTAGCGGACGATGACGACACCGGAGCCGCCTGAACCCCCGATAGCCATGTATCCACCGCCACCACCTCCGCCCCCTGTGAAGGCTGAACCCTGAGAAGCCAGAGAAGCGGAACCCTGCGCTCCTGGAGCACCTCCGCCCAATCCTCCATTGCCAGGGTCGGTATAGTAATAATTGCTGCCGCCGCCGCCGCCGCCGCCGCCGTAAGAATTTGAGGAGCCGGATATGTCTGATTGAACGCCCGGGCCGCCGTCACCACCTTTTTCATTGGTTCCTGCCTCCCCTTGTCCTCCAGCGCCACCACCGCCTCCACCCGTGCGAAATCCGATTCCAGATGCACCTGCTTTCCCAGAGCCGCTTGCCCCGCCATTACCACCATTGGCTGCCCCGATACCAGCCTTTCCGCCATTTGCCACCATGCCATCAAAGACGCTGGCGCCACCTTCGCCAGGGCTCCAGCCGCCAGTGCCGCCGTTACCGACAGTGACGGTGATTAAACTCGACGACAGCGTTTTGCTCGCAGAGTACAGAACAGCCCCACCTCCACCGCCGCCGCCAGTATCATCGCCTCCCCCGCCTCCGCCTCCCACGACCAGCACCTCCACTTCGGTCAGAGAGGGATCCGTGACGGTGAACGTGCCGTTGGAGGTGAAATTATGGATGACGTAATCGCCGACGGTGATGATCGTGGTGCCGCCGGTGGCGCGCGCGTCGCTGTTCGGGATAGCCGAGCACTCTGTTACACGGCCTCCGGCACTTGTCGTTCCGGGGGCACACACGTGGCAGTTGAGCCCGGTGTTGTCGAGGTAGTAGCCAGCCTTGCAGTCGCACGTGTCGCTCGCACCGTTCGCGGTCGGTATCGCGGATCCGTTCTTTATGAAAGAAGAACCCACCGGACACTCTTGGCAAGCCCAGTCATACATAGATGGGGCGTTCATGCCGGCGTATGCGTAGTAGTTCTCCGGGCACGTGCAAAACGTCGCGGACCCTCCAGTGCTGGTCGCCGACGGATGACTCGGAGTTGCTCCTTTCGATGGCGGGCACGCCACGCACGACCCGTCCTTCAGGTACTGACTCGTCGTGCACGACGGCGTGCCTGTGGATTTCTTCTTGTAGCGGACGACGACGACGCCGGAGCCGCCTGACCCTCCAACATACGGACCTCCACGACCTCCACCGCCACCTCCTCCGCCGCCTGAGAAGGCTAAACCCGAATGACCATTCTCACCATATCCGCCTGACCCACCGCCACCCAAACCTCCGTTGCCAGGGGTGCCGCCGTAGGCGCCGCCGCCGCCGCCACCGCCGCCATAATGATTGGAGGTACCAGATATGGCCGATTGAACGCCCGGACCGCCATCACCAGCATCTGTACCGATTCCTACCTCCCCTGGTCCTCCAGCGCCACCGCCACCGCCACCCGCACTGTCTCCAAGTCCACCTGCATTTTCGGAGCCGCTTGCCCCGCCATGCCCACCTTCTTCAGTACCGACCTTCCCGCCGTTTGCCACCATGCCGTCGAAGGCGCTGGCGCCACCTTCGCTAGGGCTCCAGCCGCCAGTCCCGCCGCCACCGACAGTGACAGTGATGGAACTCGACGACAGCGTTTTGCTCGCAGAGTACAGAACAGCCCCACCTCCACCGCCACCGCCATCAATTGAGCTTCCTCCTCCTCCGCCTCCCACGACCAGCACCTCCACTTCGGTCAAAGAGGGGTCCGTGACCTGGAAAATGCCGCTGGAGGTGAAATTGTGGATGACGTAGTCGCCGAAGGTGGTGATCGTGCCGCCGGTGGCGCGCGCGTCGCTGGACCCTAAGCCCCCTTGTACGGAAAAGGCGAGAAACACGAAGATCTTCGCAAAGAAGGATTTTCCAGAGCGGACGAACGTGGGTGACGCTCGCCACGCAGTATCAGACGCGCGGGGGCGTCCGGACGGCATCGTTCAGTGACCTGAGCGGGTATCACCAGAGAATTCGCGATGTTATGGGCGGAGGAGGACTCGACCAGGACGCGACCGACGCGGAGGCGGGGGTTTTCCCGTGTTGATCACCCAAATATTCGAACCTCGCACTGGAGGTCCGCGGCGGAGACTTTCCGGCGCTCCACCGCACTCGCGCGTGCGTCGGAGGATGCTTCGAACGTGAGCCAGACGCGCGGACGGACGTGGGACGGGTCAAAAGTTCCTCCGACCCGGCCGAGGCGCGCAGCACGGCTTTGTGATGGCGGGACCAAGAAAAAAGCTGATGACCTGGATGGCCTGTGGCGTGTCAGCCTCGCAGTCTGCCAGATAAAAGTGCCAACACGACAAGTCTTCGCGGCCTGCTGCTGGAACATGCGACTCACATCCTGGATCTATCGGTGATTCGAGCCGTCGTCGCCACCCACGCGTCCACCCCTCCGGCGACCCACGATCCCCCGCCGCGCCCGTCCCCCGCGTCGCCCTCCTCGAAGCCCGCGGCTCGCCTCCTCGCCGACTTGCCCGCCGCCGCAGCCGCCGCCACCCTTCGCCTCTCCGCCCTGTCCGCCGCGTTCGAGGGCGCGCCCGTCGACTTCGCGGGCCTCTTCTCGCCGACGGACGACCCGTACGCGCCGCGCCGCGCGGAGGACGCGACGTTGACCTTCTCGCCGAGGGGTGCTCGGCCTCGTCGAATGTGCTTGGAGATGAGGCCCTGGTGGATGTCCATGTACGCTCGCACCGCGTCGACCTCGCGGCGAGCCCTCTCCTCCTTGGCGTGATCCATCCACGCGTAAAACGTCCGACCGACCGAGTTGTTCTTGAACAGCGACAACGCCCGTCCCGCCTTGGCCCGCAACGGCTTGAGCCACTCGGAGTACTCCGCCCAGGCTCTGAAAACCTTACGGAGGAGAATGCGGTTGCAATACGCCTTCGCCGCGGCTTTAAACTCCGAAGCCGCGTTGGCCGCAGCCGCAGCCGCAGCCGCTCGAGCCGACGCGCCGTGCACGGCGCCGTACGCGGCCCACGCGCGTTTGCCGTCCGCCCCGAGGCTCGGCCCCGCGCGCCTGGCCTGCTCCGCGGCTTCGCGCTCCGCCGCCTCCGACTCGACGGCTAACGCTTTCGCCGCCGCCGCAAGTTCCCGAGCCTCTTTGAACCGGCCGCAAGACGCCTTCAACGACGACTCCTTCGCAGCTTCCCAAGCCTCCGTCGCCTTGCGCTCCGCGAGTTCGACCGCGGCGGCGGCGGCCCTGGACGCCACGGCGTGCGCGCGGGTGTCCAGAACCCTCGCGCGAGCGCATCCCGCCGCGTTGTGACTCCAAGTACGAAACGCCCACGCCACGCGCCGACGCTCGACGCTGAGCAGCAGTCGAACCGCGGTGACGCGCTGGCGGACCGCTCGCCTCGCCGCGCCGCGCCACTCTCGGAACGCGGGCGCCACTCGGCGGTACGCCATCGCGCGGCCCAGTTCCTCGCACTGGAGACGAAACGCCTTGTCCTTCCTCGCCGCGTCGCGCCAGCCCAGGAACACCTTGTGCCGCCGGGCAAACACCCGGCGCTTATCCGCAGCCTCCAGCATCAGCCTGCTTCGACGCATCGCCGCCGCGTTGTGCCTCCAGAACCCGAACCTAACGTACAGCGCCGTGTTTCGGAGGTACGCCAACCCCGCGGCGAGCCCTTTGCGCCGGATCTTCGCCAGCCGTCTCGCCTTCCATCCCCGGAAGCACGACTGGATTTTCAGCGCCGCGCTGCGAATATCCCGGCCAAAGCGCCACCGCAGCTCCTCCATCATGTCGTCCATCACAGCCTCGCACGCGTCCCTCACGGCCCCGTCGAACTCTGCCCGTAGATCCGCGTCCCACGATATCACCACCTGCTCGTGCCAGCTACCGATAGCCTCCTTCGCCTCCGCGTGCCTTCGTCGGAACGCGGCTTCCTCTTTGGATATTTCGCGATGCGCGTTGGCCTCGCGACGCCTCAAGTTTTCGAGCAAATCGTCCATCTCCGACGTGAGCACCTTGGCCACCGTGCCGAGGTAGTTGACCTTGGCTCGCCTCTCGCCGTTTCGGCGCCGTTCCGCGGCGTCCGCCCTGGCGACGTCGCCGAACCTATCGCCGACGACGTCGAACCTCAGCGGATCATCAGGTTCCGTCTCCCGCGGCGCCACGTTGATCACGTTCGTGATTCCGTCCATCCCGTGGACCCCCCTCACGTCGAGGGCGCCGGCGATCACCGCCGAAGGCCTCGGCGGCGGCGGCGCGAGGGGCTTGAAGTCCCACGCCTCGTACAGCGGACGTCCCTTCGATGCGAAGTGCAGCGGGAGCGATTCGAACGGTTCGAGCGGTTCAATCTCGGAGGAGTCGCGGAGGAGCCGTTCCAGGTTACCCGCGATGGCGTCCATCGCGCGCGACCCGACGACCGCCTTGGACGCCGCGTCGGTGATGCCGACGCGCGCGGCGGGCTCGACCATGGGCGCGCCCCATCTATCCGCGGGCGCTACGGGCGCTGCGGGCGCGTCGTCGTCGTCTTCGTCCGCGACGGGGATCTTGGTCGCGCCGCGAGCGTCGCGCCGCTCGGGTATCATCGACCTTCGCTCCCACACCGCGTCGACGAGGGCGAGGTCCGCGAGCATGCTCCCCGGGTCGCGCGGCTCGGGCTCGTCGGGGCTCGACGGCGACGCGGGCTCCGGGGACGAGTCCGACTCGGCCATCGCCCGCGCGAAAATCGACGTGAACTCGTCCATGTCCGTGGTGCCCACCGCCTTTGGCTTCCCGTACGGTCCAGCGACGTCGTCCCCGTCGTCGTGTGCGCCCTCCTGCTCTATCCGATGAAGTCGACCCATCAGGTGTTGCTTCTCCAGCGCCTCCCGCGGGTTTCTGATCCGAACAGGCGTGCGGACCGGCACCTGCTGCTCCGCCCACCGAGCCTCCCATTCCGCCATGGTCAAAGGGCGAGTGGGGGGAGGCGCGCTCGCGTCATCGGCCACTGACGCGGTCGCCCTCGCCTGCCATCGTTGCTGCGCCGACGGGTCGGGTGTCCACGACATCCAAACCCCCGATACCCCCGTGACGCGATGAGGGGCCGGAGCCCGACTCCTTGTGGAGTCCCGGAGATTCGCTCTCGGCAGTTTTGGTTGTTCCCCCGAAACTCGAACGAGACGGGATGCCGAGTCAGAGATAAGGCGCGGCACACCAGCTGGCTCCGGGATCGATGTCGACCGGCGTCGCCGCCGCGCCGTCGATCCGCGGCGGGATCGCCGCGACTCACCGCAAACCCGGACGGCGCGCCCGCGGCCGTCCCGTCCGCGCCACCGCCCGCGGCGGCGACGACGACGAAGGGGCGGTCCGCGTGAAGGTGTGGGAGGGCGGGGGCGACGGGCTCGTCAGGCCCGCGGACGCCGCCGTCATCGCGGACATACGCGCGCGGTGGGACGCCAGCGGGTGGGACCTCCAAAAGCGGTGGGAGCTCTCCAAGGAGCTGTGGGCGCACGAGCGATCGCGATCGGGCCTCACCGACGACTGGAAGTTCGGTTGGCACGCGGCCAAATCCTACGTCGGGATCACGTACATGTGGGGCGACCCGGGCGCGGAGCGCGGCGAGGTGTTCCTCTCCAAGTACGTCATGCTGGACCCGCGGTTCGACAACGTCCTCGGGTGCTTGAGGCACGAGCTGGCTCACGCGCTCGTCGGGCCGGACGAGGACCACGGGCCCGCGTGGGTTCGCGCGGCGACGGCGCTGCGAACGCCGAAGGATTGGGCCACGGACACGACGGGGAGCTTTTACAACAGGCCGATGGTGGTGGCGGGGTGGAGCGCGCACGACGTGGCGAACGCGGCGGGACGGGCGTTCAGGCTTCCGCCGGAGCTGTTCGAGAAGAACGTGTGGGCCGGGGACGGGACGAGGACGGTGTTCACGGATCAAGACGGTAACGTCGTCATGTGAGACCGCCGTGTAAGAAAAAAAATCTAATGGCAAACTCGTCACCGAAATTTGTATGGGCATTTCATCATGGAACGTCGAGTAGGACACGTGGCGGAGCTTCGTTCGACGTAGCACGCCATTCCCGAGACGCGCGAAGACCGAACGCATCGAACCGGTTATCATGCAGGCCCTCACTCAGTGTGCCCCGGCATCCATGCCGAGCGTGCGCGTCCGCGTGAACGCGCGCGGACCGGCGAGATCCGCCGCGCGAGCGATGGTGATTCGCGCCCGAGCGATATCCACCTCAGGAGGCGGAAGTCCCGTCGACGCGGCTTGGCGTGGCAACACCCCGAAGCAGAGCACGCTTCCGGTCAACCCCGACGGATCCGTCGACTACGCGCGCATCGACGCGAGTCCGATATCCAAGGTGCTCACCGCGACGATCCGCAAGCTGCTCGTCGAGGAGGTTGGCGGCGTGGATAAGGATCCGAGGCCGTGGACGGAGTTTGGCGGCATCATGAACGCCGTGCGGGAGGTGAACGACATGGACGGGACCGCGCGGGACGTCCAGATCCGCGCGAAACGGGTCTTCGCGGGCATCCTCCCGGCGCTCGGGATCGGCTGGGTGCCGCCGATATGGAAGAAGTTCATCCACCCCAACGCCCCCGACTGGTTCTCCAACTGGGCATTCGTGCTCGTGTTCACCAACCTCTTCCCGTGGCTCATGGGACCCATGGAGGGCGTGGATCACGTGGACGTGCCCACCCCCGCGTGGATCAGGAAGACGTTCGCCAACTTCCCCAAGACCTTCCGCGTTCCCCAGGCGGTCAAGGCTGAGCGGTGCAGGTTCCTCGAGATGAGCCAATGCGCGAGCGTCTGCGTCAACACGTGCAAGGCGCCGTCGCAGGAGTGGCTCAGCGAGGACTTCGGGATGGACCTCCACATCCAGCCCAACTACGACGACTTCAGCTGCCAGTGGAAGTTCAGCGTGAAGCCTCCGCCGCTGTACGAGGACGCGGCGGTGATGGTCCCGTGCTTCTCGAAGTGCGACAGCGAGCACAAAGGGGAGAAGGATGCGTTTCGTCAGCAGGTTCGAGTCGCGAGCGGCGTGGGCGTCGTGGACGGCGTCGACACGTACACCGGGGAGACTTTGGAGCAGATCGCGAAGCGCGCGAGCGAGGCGGCGGTGCGCGACGCGCGGGCGGCGTACGCGGACGGCACGGCGGCGGATGCGGAGTCGTTCGGGGCGAGAGCCGGGGAGGTGAAGAAGGGGGGGAAATGCTGGTCGGTGGATGAGAACAGGCAGGTGATGGGCGGCCTGTGAGTCCACCGGCAGCACGCGGGTGCCGAGAGGAGCTCGGGTATCTCTAAAAAGTACAAAAGCAGCTAGCTAGCTAAAAATGACGCCGCGGATGTATTCCTTCTCTAAGCGACGCTCGCCGCCCGACGCGCGGGCCGGCGAACCCTCGGTCCGTCTCCCCGATCCCGCCGTCTCACCGTCCCGCCTGAACCCTAAAGTCGAGCAGCTGCACCGACCCGGTCTTGCTCCCGACGGCGAGCAAATCGTCGCACGCCCCCGCGCACGAGGAGAACCCATCCGCGCCTGCACCGTCCAACACCGTGACCGCTGCGGCGATCGGGCAGCCGCGGGTCCGCCGCGCGGTCCCGTCGCGTGCGTCGCCGCGGCCGTCGTCGTCGACCCCGGCGTACACGACCACCCCGTCGCCCGGCGCGACGGCGACGAGCGCGTGCGCGGTGGCGATGACGTCCGATACCGGACGGCTCTGGTCCGACAGGACAGCCGCGACGCCGCCCCCGAGCGGGTCCCACAGGCGAAGCTCGCCGCCGTCGTTCGCGGTCCGGTACCCCGTCGCCAGCCACGTGTGCGTCCTCGCGCCGTCTCGCGCGTCGCCACGGACGCCGGAGACGCGGGGGACGGACGATATCGGTGAGTCGTCGACGAAATCAGCCGGGTCCTCGGGCCGCTCAAAGAACGTCGCGCACATAGGCGCGGAGTCGGGTCGATCGACCGTCAGTCTCGAGAGCACCTCGCCGTTCGACACGTCGCGCACGACGACGACGCCGTCGGCGCCGCACGTGGCGCACAGCTGTTTGTCGCACACGCGCGAACGCGACGGGGGTGCCGAGACGGCCAACGAGAGAATCGCGTCGTCGTGGTCCCGCCACGTCGACGCTGGCGATATCAACCGCTCGCCGCCCTCGCCGCGGGGCACGTCGAGCGGGCCGTCTCGGTCCACCTCGTCGAAGCGCCACATCCGGAGGGTGGAGTCCCTCGAAGACGTGAGCACGGTGAGGATCCCGTCGGGGTTGGGGGCGAGGGGGTGCACGTGCCACGCCGCCTCCGCGTGGCCCCGCAACGTGGCGAGCCTCGTTCCCGCCGCGAGGTCCCAGATCGCCACGTCCCCGAGGGTCGACGCGGACGCCACGAGCACGTCGTTCTCGCCGCCGGAGTTTGGAACGAATCGCACCTTCGTCACCGACCCGTCCTGCCGCAGCGTCCTCGCCGGTGTGGACGACCCGAACGTCCACGCGCATATCCTCCCGTCGGTATCGCCGGCGACGACGGCCCGCGGGGACGTCGCCAGCGACACCACCCACGCGCCCTCGCAACCCTTGAACCTCCTCGCCAGCCTCCACCCGGTTCCGCGCACGGCGTTTTCGTCGCAGAGGTATAAAAACACGAACCCGTCCCATCCCGCGGTCACCGCCGCTCGGCCGAAACCGACGGCGTCCGCGAACTCGACGCGCTCCACCGGGCGAGAGTGATCCCTGTTACGAAGGTAGAAAATAAACACGTCAGTCCGCTTGCCCATACGAAGATTAAAATAAACTCACCTCAGGTCGCACCGCGCGTACTTGCCGTCGCGCCACCTGCGGCCGAGCTCGCGAGCCGCGGCGTACGTTCGCATCAGCTCCCGCCGTCCGCGCCGGGAGGAGTGTCGCGCCGACGTCGAAGGGAACGGGACGGGTTTCTCGTTTTTGGAAAATCTCGGCGCTCGCGCGAGGTGCGCCGCCCATAGCTCGTCGTCGCCCGCCGCGTCGCGCCACGCGCGGCTCACCCCGGTCGCAGCCGCGAGCGATCGAGGGGAGAGCTCGCGCAGGATGAGCTCGTTCACCTCCGTCGGGAGGGAGTCGAACAAATCGAACGACGACGCGGACGGAGGGTCCTCCTCCTCCTCCTCCCGCTCCTCTGTGATTTCGATCCTCGGCCTCTTCCCGACGGTGCCGTAAAGAGCCTCCAGATCCTCGCGTTCCACGCAATGACTCGCGTCCAGCCCCGCCGCCGCCAGCGCGGCTTTCATCTCCCGTATCGGCACCTTCCTCCTCGCCGGCGGCGACTTGGGCGCCGCGGGCTCGGGCGCGGCCGGCGGCGCCTCCTCTTCCTCTACCTCCTCCTCTTCCACCTCCTCTTTCGGCGGGGGCGGGGGGCGCGTCTCGACGGATTCGCGCGGAGGCGTTCCGACGCGGACGTGAATCCTCCTTCTTGGCGGCGGCGGCGCGGGCGTCCGCAGCGGCGACGCGGGCGGCCTCGGCGTCGTCGGCGGCGTCGGCCTCGCCGGCGGCGTGGGCGCGGGCGTGATGGCCGCTGCCGCCGCCACGGGCGACGATGATGGCGGCGCCGAGGCCGCCGCCGTCGATGGGGTGGAGTGGTTCGGCTCGAACGACAGGGGAGGCCGCGGCGGAGTCGGTCGAGGGGATCGCGGATCCCTCCGCCGGCTCGGCGTTCGCTTCGGCGACGGCAGCGTCGTGACCACCGCCGGACGAGGCGCGGGCATCGGCGATACCTTGTTCGTCGTTCGGGGTCCCGCGAACCGATCTCGGAGCGACCTCAGCGACGCGGCAATCCTGGAAGCCGCGGACGATCTCGACCGGATCTTCTCCAGCGCATCCATCCGGTGCTCGCGCTCTACGTCCGGCGCCGGGCGATCGGGAGGCGACGGATGTACCGGCTGGTGCTTCCTCGAGCCAGCGAAGAAGCTCCACGTCCTAAAGTAGGAATAGGACGCTCGTGGCTTGCGAGGTGGGGTCGGCGTCGGCGCCGGCCTCGCCGCCTCGGGCGGCGAGGCGTGCGAGCGACCCCCCGCGGGTCGCGTCGGCGTCCTCCTCTCGAGCGCGCGTATCATCTTCTCATCTGTCCATCGTGTCGCGCGTCGACCTCGCCCTCCCGAGTGTCGGCCGGCTCCTCCGAGAATGTTTCTTGCTCCGACGTTCCGGGACAAAACATCATGTCCGGTTGTGGCTTTCGTTCCGGGTCCGCGTCGCTCCACACGCGCTCGCGCCCCGCGCGCGCGCGCGGCGTCGCGGGGATCCGGCGATGATGAACGCGCGGGATCAGCCGCCGCTCGGAGGCTGGGACTTCGACTTCGTGGCGCGAAACGCGCGCGACGCACCGAAGGGACCCGCGGTTTGCGAAGTGTGCGACGACTCAGCAGTGGGCACCCGCACCCTCTCGTGGCTCGAGCTGGACGCCGCGGTGGAGGCTTGCGCGAAGGCGATTCGCGCGCGCACGCCGCCCGGCACGCGCGTGGCGTGCATCGCCAGAGATGGCGTCGCGCCGCTCGTCGCGCTGCACGCGTGTTACCGCGCGCGTCGCGCGTTCGTGGCGATGGACCACGCGTCGTGGCCCGAGGGGCGGCTGAGAGCCATCGCGGTCGACGCCCGATGCGCGTCGGTCGTGTGCGCCGACGACGACGAGGCGAGACGCGCGCGAGGGTGGTTCGGCGACGCGATCGACGCGTACCTATCACTGGAGTCGCTGAACGCGCGGCGCGACGACCACGATGACGACGACGGCGACGGCGACGGCGACGAGCGGCGCTCCCCCGACGACCGGAACCCACGCGTCCGATCCCTCGCCGCCGACGACCCCGCGTCGTCGTCGTCGTCGCGCGAGCTCTACGTCGCGTACACCAGCGGAAGCTCCGGGTTCGGCGCCAAGGGAACCGTCGCCCTCCACGACGCGGTGATGTCCTACTGCGCCGCCAAGATCGCGGTGGAGCGCGTGCGGCGGAGCTCGAGGGTGTGCCTGGCGTCGAACACCACGTTTGACATTTACCCGAGCGACGCGTACGTGGCGGCCGTACGAGGCGCGTGCGCCGTGGTGGCGAGTCGGACCCTCTTCCAGGCGGACTTCGCGGCGGTGCTGCGCCAAGGGGCGGTGACGCACGTGTGCTGCACGCCGACGCTGTTTGCGCTGGCGAGGTTACCGCGCGGGTGGGAGGACGCGCCTTGTTTGCGGCGGGTGTCGCTGGCGGGGGAGAGGATGTCGGCGGAGACGCTCGAGCGATGGGGCGGGGACCCGCTCGGGGACGGGGACGAACACGGGGACGAACACGGGGACGAAGAGGACGAAGAGGACGAAGAGGACGGGGACGGGGACGGGCATGAGGACGAGAATGAAGAGGACTCTTCTGGTATTCGGGATTTTTCCCCTCGCGGGCGCCGCGTGCTGTTCAACGTGTACGGCGCGACGGAGGCGACGGTGCTGCAGACGTACGCCCGCATGCGCCGCGGGGACGATCCGGGGCGGGTCGGCCGAGCGTACCGCCGCGGGGGTTTCGCGGCGGTTCACGTCGTCGAGCGAACCGGCGAGGGTCGGTTGGTCTTCCTCGAGCCCGGCGCGACGGGCGAGGTGGCCGTGTCCGGTCGGTGCGTGTGTCGCGGCGGGTACCTGAACGATCCGGAGAGGACCGCGCGCGCGTTCATCGACGTCGGCGGCGACGTCGGCGTCGTGTACGCCACCGGGGACGTCGGCCGCGTCGACGCGAACGGACACCTGATACTCTCGGGAAGGGCGGACAGGCAGGTGAAGATCCGTGGCGTGAGGACGGAGCTCGACGAGATCGAGTCGCACGTCCGGTCGTGCGTCGACCTCGTCGAGAACGCCGCCGTCGACTTCGACCCGACGACGCAAACGGTCACCGCGCACGTGCAGGTGAGGCCGGAGGGGTACGACCCGGCGACGCAGGAGTGGATGGTGGCGAGAGCCGTGGAACTCCACGCGCGCCGACTCGCGCCGGCGCACGCGGTGCCGACTCGTTACGCGCTGTACGCGCGCCACAGCTGGCCGCTCACGTCCAGCGGGAAGACGGACCGGTGTGCGCTGACGGCGGGGCTGCGTTCAGGCACGAAGGCGGCGTTCAGGCCGCAGCGGGTGGCGCCGAGGCCCGGTTTGGAGACGGCGCTGGCGGCGGCGTGGGCGGCGTCGCTCGGGCTGAGCTCCGAAGACGTGGGCGCGTCGGACGGGTTCGACGCGTTGGGGGGAAACTCTCTCAACGTTCTGGACGTTTCCAGGCGTCTCGCCGCCGACCCTCGAATATCGTACCCCCGCGGCTTAGGGTTTAGGACGGGCGACGACGTCGAACCGCCGGGGTTTGACGCGGAGATTATCGACGGCGAGGCGGCGGCGCTCCTTCGAAGAGGAGACGCCGACGAACCCGCCGCGTGCGCCGCCGGCGTCGTCCGCGGACCCTTCGCGCCGTGCGAGATACTCGCCCGCCCCGTGCTCAGAGACTACGCCGAGTACCTCCGCGCCGAGGGTGTCGCGTTCACCAATCTCGACGGAGACGGAGGAGCCGTCGACGATGCTTCGAACAGAGGAGAAGCCATCGAAGACGGTTCGAATGGCGGGGAAGACGGTGACGGATCGGGCGGTGGGCGACGCCTCGGGGCTGATCCCATCGACGTCGGCGACTCCCTCGAGCGTTGCGCCCTCGCCGCGTGCAGCCTCGGCGCCGCGTCCGTCGTCCGATCGCTCCTAAAGTCCGGCGTCAAGCCGCGCGGGTCGCACCTCCGCGCCGCCGCCGCCGCCGTATCACCCGCCGCCGCGCTCGAGACGGTCGCGGCGCTGCTCGCGGCGGGAGCGGACCCAAACGAGGCGTCGGCGAAGGGCACGCTCGCCACGCACGTCGCCGCCGCGAGGGGCAACAGCGCGGTCCTCGTCGCCCTCCTCGAAGCCGGCGCGAGCGCGGGGGCGAAGGACCGTGATAAACAAACAGCGCTACACCTCGCGGCGAGGAGCGGTGACGTGGAGACGGTCCGCGCCGCCGCGGGATTCGCCGCGCGGCTGCGGACCAGGGACGGGGGTTTGGAATCCTGGGACAGGTGGAAGCGAACCGCCGCGGCGTGGGCCCTTCGCGCCGGTGACGCGGAGTGTCTCGCCGCTCTCGCCGACGCGGGCGCTAAACTCACGGGCCTCGAGCGGGACGTCTCCGAGCGGTGGCGCCACGGGGAACTCAGCGAACGCAGCGCGACGCAGCTTCGGAGCAGACCGGAGCGGAAGCGGAGCGCGGCGGCGGAGGTGGTGCAGGCTCTCAGTGCGCGTTTGGCCGCCGACGCCGATGAGGCGGACGCGGCGGAGGCTGCTTCGGCGCTGCGGGAGCTGGTGTGCGCCGACGCCGGGAACAGGCGGGCGGCGGGTCGCGCCGGGGCCGTGCCCAGGCTGCTGGACCGAATCCGAAGGTTAACGTGCGTGGATTCCATCGGGGCGTTGAGGAACATCGCCAACGACGCGGCGGCGTCCAAAGAGGCTGGCGAGCTGGGAGCCGTGGACGTCCTCGCCGACGTGGTGCGAGCCGCGGCGGCTTCGGGGGATCGGGGCGGCGTCGACAGGCGGGTCGTGTTCGCCGCGGGAAGCGCGCTTCGGTCGCTGACGCTGAAAGACGCGGCGAACGCGGAGAGGGTGTCGCGACTGGCGAACGTGCTGGACCTCGTGAACGCCGCCGGGTCCGGGGACGCGCGGGACCCGGAGGATCCCGACTGAGCCCGGCGGGTCGTGCGAACATCTCGGTTTCAGTTAGTTGTCATCTCGGTGTATCATAGCTCCGACGCGCGCTTTCGGTGGTATTAAAACGAACAAACGAGTCTATTCGAACAAACGCGCGTCAATCCGCGGTCTCGATCGGGTGGGCGCGAGGTTCCCGTCGGCGGCGACGGGCGCCCCTCGCCTTCGTCTCCGACTCTCGGGCGCTTAGGCGTCGACGATGGTCACCTCAACCTCGACACCGGGCTCGATGGAGATGGAGGTGATCTGCTTGACGACGTCGGCGGGGGAGTGGAGGTCGATGAGGCGCTTGTGGATGCGCATCTGGAACCTGTCCCAGGTGTTGGTACCTTCACCGCAAGGCGACTTGCGGACGGTGAGCCTGAGAACCTTGGTGGGCATGCGCACGGGGCCCTTCACCTTGAGGCGCTTCTCCTTGGCGCCGCGGATGAGATCCGCGCACACCTTCTCGAGGTTAGCGACGTTCTTGGAGGTGAGGGTGATGCGGATGCGGTGAACGCGGGGAGCGTCACCCTCATCGCCCTTGGCACCAGGAGCCTTGTAAGGAGCAGACATCTGAGGGGTTTCGGGGAGGGATCGGGAGGGGCGAGGTCAGCGTGTCGCTCGTGGGAGGTGGATGAACTAACGTGATCCCAGGTCAACTCGCTCCGCTGCACGATTTCGGGGACGCGGAGTGCGATGCGAGGCCCAATCGAGGCCGAGATGTGCACTCCGAGCGCCCGATGTTCGCGAGGGAGGCTCCTCTACCCTTCGTTAGGGTTTTTACAGCCGATGCCGGAGAGTCGCCGTAAATCGCGCTCGACACAGTCGCGCGAGCCTGGGGACGCGCGCGCACGCACCTTAATAAGTTTGCTTAAGGAAGTGAATCCCGCGAGTCAGACGCCCACGTGGTAGGACCTGTCACTGACGGGTACAAAAGGGCCTCCTCGATGCGCGACGGCGGCTTTTATTCTTCAGGGCCGCTGGAGAGGCGAGGGAGGGAAAAAATCAATATTTTGTTAAAGCCATTTACGCTCCTGAAACAAGAGCGTACATTGTTATGGATAAACCCAATTCCCAGCAAATCCACGCAAATTGAACTGCCCCGCGGGTGCTATGCTGCGTGGGCCGTGCGCCGTGCCGCAGGAAACGCTGGTCAACCGTCTCGTTTGAAAAAAGCGACTGCGCCCGTGGCGAGCGGGCATAACCCGACGCGCTGGTCTAGGAGACGACGTGGCAAAGATGAGTCTCGCGTTCGATGAGTTCGGGCGTCCCTTCCTGATCATCAAGGTGCGTCCAGTCGCGAAGATCCCCGCGTCTCCCGCCACGATCTGGCGCTTTCGCCTTCCCGCGCACGGGGCAACAGAAGGCCGATCTGAAGTGTGCCCACCAAGCGACGGCGGATCAAGGCTCGATCGCTGACCCACGCCCGCTCTTTTTCTTCCCACAGGAGCAAGGCTCTAAGAGCCGGATCCGCGGTATTGATGCGCAGAAGGCCAACATCCAGGCGGCGAAGGCTGTGGCGCGCACGCTTCGCTCCTCCCTCGGCCCCAAGGTGCGCGCGACGACCAAAAAGAGCGAAACACAAAACCCCCCCGAACAACCTCCGTCGTTCGCCTGTCGCCCCGCGATCTCGCGCGCCGCTCACCTTCAAACCCCGACTCCCGCGCGAAACCAACGCAGGGTATGGACAAGATCCTCCAGAGCGGCGACGGCGACATCACCATCACCAACGACGGCGCCACCATCCTGCAGGAGATGGAGGTGGAGCACCAGATCGGCAAGCTGCTCGTGGAGCTCTCGCGATCGCAGGATTACGAGATCGGCGACGGGACCACCGGCGTGGTGGTGCTCGCGGGTTCCCTCCTTGAGCAGGCCGAGGTGCTCCTGGACCGCGGCATCCACCCGCTGCGAATCGCGGAGGGCTTCGAGATGGCGAGCAAGGTGGCCGTCGCCGAGCTCGAGCGCGTCTCGGAGACGTTTGAGTTTTCCGCAACCGACGCGGAGCCGCTCATCCGCACGTGCATGACCACGCTGTCGTCCAAGATTGTCAACCGATGCAAGCGCGAGATGGCGGAGATCTGCGTCAAGGCCGTGATGGCCGTGGCGGACTTCGAGCGACGGGACGTGAACCTCGACCTCATCAAGGTTGAGGGGAAGGTTGGCGGCAAGCTCGAAGACACCGTGCTGGTCAACGGCATCGTCCTCGACAAGGACATCTCGCACCCGCAGATGGCGAAGGTGATCAAGGATGCCAAGATCGCCATCCTCACCTGCCCGTTCGAGCCACCCAAGCCCAAGACGAAGCACAAGATCGACATCGACACCGCGGAGAAGTACGAGGAGCTCCGCCAGCAGGAGGAGAAGTACTTCAAGGATATGGTGCAGCAGTGCAAAGACAGCGGCGCCACGCTGATCATCTGCCAGTGGGGATTCGACGACGAGGCGAACCACCTGCTGATGCACGAGAAGCTCCCCGCCATTCGCTGGGTCGGCGGCGTGGAGCTCGAGCTCCTCGCCATCGCCACCGGCGGCCGCATCGTCCCCAGGTTCCAGGAGCTCACCCCCGAAAAGCTCGGCTCGGCGGGTTCCGTCAAGGAGGTTTCCTTCGGCACCACCAAGGACAGGATGGTCGTCATCGAGGACTGCGCCGCGTCCAAGGCCGTCACCGTCTTCGTCCGCGGAGGTAACAAGATGATGATCGAGGAGACCAAGCGCTCCCTCCACGACGCCATCTGCGTCGCGAGGAACCTCGTGCGATCCAACAAGATCGTCTACGGCGGCGGCTCCGCGGAGCTCGCGTGCGGCATCGCGGTTGAGGAGGCGGCGGACAAGATCCCCGGCGTGGAGCAGTACGCCATGCGCGCGTTCGCCGAGGCGCTCGACGCGGTCCCGACGGCGCTGGCGGAGAACAGCGGCCTGCCCCCCATCGAGACGGTGGCGATGGTCAAGTCGCAGCAGCTCAAGGAGAAGAACCCGTACCTCGGCGTGGACTGCAAGGAGACGGGAACCAACGACATGAAGGAGCAAGGCGTGTTCGAGACGCTCATCGGGAAGCAGCAGCAGATGCTGCTCGCCACGCAGGTGGTGAAACTCATCCTGAAGATCGACGACGTCATCACCTCGGGTAAGTACGATTAAGCACGTGCACGGCGCGGGGGATTGGGTGACGAGGGGCGTCGGGGCGCCGCAGCAAAATAGAATTCTTTGTCCGTTGAAAGGAACCTGGTTTCAAAATGCGTCTCGTTCAAAGCCGTTCATCGACGCTCTCTTTCAATTTTCATCGGTAAAATCCATTTCCGTTTTTGGGCCCGCTTTTTGATTGGAGAGAACAAAAAGAGCAACGGACGGCCCGAGACAATCGCGATAGCGCGGTTGAAGGGCGCGAGCGGCGGGGTGATCGATACGCCGACCGCCCGCGAGCCGAGGAGCGTAGAATAGGCAATAGTCATGGGGGACGAGCCGCCCCCAGCCGGGGATGCGGTACGCCACAGTCCCGCATTACGCCCTCAATCACTCGTGGAAATCCAACACTCGAAAGCCGTTTGTGGACCCCACCCGCTGACCCGTGCCCTTCCCTTCCCGTCCCCGCAGAACGATTACATCATGGAGCTGTACGGCGACGATGATCCCGGAGAGCCGGGGGAGGCGGAACCGGAGCCCGAGCCCGAGCCATCGCCGGAGCCCGAACCCGAACCTTCACCAGAGCCGGAGCCAGAGCCCGAGCCATCGCCCGAGCCATCGCCCGAGCCCGAGCCCGAGCCGGAGCCCGAGCCGGAGCCCGAGCCCGAGCCCGAGCCAGAGCCGGAGCCCGCTCCAGAGCCCGCCCCCGAGCCGGTGCCGGAGCCAGAGCCGGAGCCAGAGCCGGAGCCGGAGCCAGAGCCAGAGCCGTCACCATCCCCGGAGCCGGACCCGGAGCCTTCCCCGGAGCCCGAGCCTTCCCCGGAGCCGGAGCCGGACCCCGAGCCCGAGCCCGAGCCGTCACCAGAGCCCGAGCCCGAGCCTCCGACCCCGGACCCTCCCGAGGAGGACCCCGCCGAGGACATCGACGACTTACTCGACGACCTGGTCCTTCAGCTCGAGGTGGACGCCGCGCGGATGGACGCCGCGGTTAAGATCCAGGCGCTGACGCGAGGGCGCGCCACTCGACGCGAGATGCGCGAGCGGCGGCGGGCGGCGACGAGGATCCAGGCGGCGCAACGCGGCAGGGCGGCGAGGAAAGAGGTCGCCGCGAGGAGACGCGAGGAGACGGGGGACGGGACCGGCGGCGACGGCGGCGACGCGGCGGACGAGGACGAGGATGACGCCGCGGCGATGGACCGTTCGCGCGACGAGGACGACGTCGACGAGCTGGCGAGCGCGCTGGTGGACACCGCGGCGATGGACGCGGAGAGGCACGCCGCCGCGGTCAGGATACAGGCCGCGCGCAGGGGTGTCGTGGGGCGGAGGATAGCGGCGGGAGTCCGCGCGGCTGGCGCTGACGAGGAGGAAGAGGAGGAAGAGGAGGAGGAGGAGGAGGAGGAGGAGGAGGAGGAGGAGGACGCGGGAGAGGCGGCGGCGACGTCGGAACTCGATCCGGTGAGGCGCGCGGAGATGGAGCTGGAGCGGCTCATGTCCCCGGACCTCGAGCCCTTGCCCGAGCCCGGATCATCCGTCGACGAGCTCACCGGTGAACTCGACCAGACGTCCAGGTCCGCGATCGAGGAGGCCACGAGGTTCGCGGAGGACCTCGCGAAGGAAGCCGACGAAGACGCTTCAGCCGGCGAGGACGACCGGGAAGAGGAAGAGGAAGAGGACGAGGCGGGATCGGAGATTGAAGGCGTGATCGTTCAGCGGGAGTATCCACCGCCCGCGAGACCCGAGTTGGGCGAGGAGGAGAGCTTCGAGTACGCCGCCATGCGATACGACGGCGGCGAGGTTGCCGCGCCCGTGTCGGCGGTGTATTCCCCCAAGCGCCGCGAACCCAGGCGGATGTTCAAGCCCAAAAAATCGGCGGCGCAGCGCAGGTTGGAGCGACTGGGGATCAAGAAGCCGGAGGAGGATGACGAGAATGGGGCTGGTGCCGAGGTTGGGGTTTTGAGAGACGCGAATCGGGTGCTGGGCACCGCGGAGGAACTCGCCGAGCGCCGGCGTCTGATGGCGGAAAACTTTGAGCGGCTCATCAGCGGCCGGGACGCGTTCATCCTGGAGGACGAATTACTCGGCGGGGGCTCTCCCACGTTCCAGCCCACGCAGTACAGGCCGTCTCCCACGAAGCCGGCGCCCAGGAAGATCCCCGTGTATCAGGATCCCGAGCGCGACGCGGAGATTGCCGTGGAGCTCAGGGCTCGGGAACGCGAGCTGGCGTGGCGAAGGGAGAAGCGCGAGAGGGAGGAGAAGGCGCTTGAAGCCGAGCGGCGACGTTTCGAGGTTCTGAAGAGGGAGCTGGAGGAGATCGAGTCGCGGCGAAGGGAGCAGACGTACGAGAAGGAGCGGAGGAAAGAAGAGGAGATGGAGCTGCGGCGGATGCGCATGGAGAACAGGCGACTGGAGAGGCTGGTGGCCAACGACCGCGCGGAGCTCGACAACCGCCACGTCGCCGGCGATAATCGCAAGCCGGGGCACGGCAGACACGACCGCGTCAGGCACAAGAACGCTCCGCTGTTCAAGCGCATGGAGAAGGCGTACCACTTCAACGTGGAGATGGAGATTGAACGCGAACGAAAGGAGGTGCTGGAGAAGAGACGCGCGAAGATGTACGGAGCCAAGCCGGGTTTATCCTACGCGCAGCTGCAGTTTCACAGGGAACAGGAGGCGAAACAGCCCACCTGGCAGAAAAACAGATCCGGACTGGGTGTCCCGCCCGGGGGCTTGCCCGCGATCGGCGGCGCTCGCGCGTCGATCGAATCCCTCGACGGAGTCGGCCCGCGGATGAGCCGGTTCGAGCGCATGCGCCGGGAGGAGAAGGCCAGGGCTCGACGAGAGGAGATTGCCAAGTACGAACTCGCCGAGCGAAAGCGCCAGTACGGCGAGATGGTCAAGAAGCAGTACAAGCCGTCGGTGAGCGAAAAGGCCAGGAGCGATCTCTTGAAGCGTAAGGACGTCGCCAGGCCGGGGTTTGAGGACTACCACGCCGAGTCCCTCGACGCCCTCTCCCCGGGCGCTGACGACGTCGCGCCGCCGCCGCTGCCGCGGATCGTGCCCAACCGCGAGGTGGCTGCGGAGCGGGGCCAGGAGGTTTTCTTCGAGTACGACGTGCACGGTCGGAAGGTGCTGGTCGATCCGTACGAGGAGCACGACATGAACTCGCCGTTTCGGCCGCAGCGACCGGGCGCTAAGCTGGCGCCCAGCCCGCGTCGCAAAAAGCAAAAACCCAAGCGCGAGGAGGAGCCAATCGTCAAGAATCCGCGGAGGGAGGAGGAATCGCGAGCGCGCCAATCGCAGCAGGAGATGACCCCGGCCGAGCACCTGGCGCGGCTGTCCGAGGAGCGCCACCGGCTGGAGCGCGAGCTGCTCAGCGTGGAGTACACCTACCGGAACGGGAGGCTCATCGGCAGGCCCGTCGAGCGAAGATCCTTTGGCTCTCCCGTCGCGTCGGCGGACCCGCGCGTCCAACGTCAGGGCAGGGCGCCGGTACCGTCGCGCGGGCACCCGTCCTGGCCGGACTCCGCCGGTACCGACGGGTACGTCGGCGGCGGCGAGTTTATCCCCCGGGATTACGTCCCGCAGGCTGCGTACGACGAGATACCAGTCGGCGGGGGCGGGATGGTCGGCGGCGGCGGCGGCGTCTTGTCGGAAACGGCCGTGAACAGACACGCCGCGCGCGAGGACCAGGGCAGGCGAAAGGGGAAGGGGTTCAGGACCATGCTACGCGAACGGCAGATCGCGGCGGTGGAGGCGAGGATGTCGAAGGAGACGTCGGCGCCGACCGAGCCGGTTCAGTTCACGCCCACGCCGCCGCCGCCGCGAACCGAGCCGGTTCAGTTCACGCCCGCGCCGCGGCCCGCCCGGCCGCCCGTCGCCGCACACGACCCACCCGTGCCGCCGCTCGCCCCCGCGCTCACCCCCGAGGAGCTCGAGGAGATCATCGCCAACGCCGGCCCCGACGACGTGCCCCCGATGAACGTCCGAGTCGGTAGGTACTCGTTCGGAGCTGTGTACGACGAGTCCCCAGCGCCGAAACCGCGCCGAAGGGAGGCGCCGCCGCCGCCGCAGCTCTCGCCCACGCAGCTCGCGGAGATTGTGGAGAAGGCGGGTCCGGACGACGTGCCGCCGATCGTCGGGAGCGTTGGGGCGGGCCCCGCGGTGAGCTGGGAGGAGCGGCCGGCGATGTCCCGGGCGAACTTTGAGGCGACGAGGGCGCAGGCGGCGGAGGAGGAGGCTGCGAGGAGGAGAGCCGAGGAAGAGGGGGAGAGGGTCGCGAGGCTCAGCGGCGGCGACGACGACGACGACGACGACGGCATCGGCGCGGAGACGCTCGTGGCTGCGGATACGTTACCGCCGGGCGTGGGGATCGGAGGCGCGGAGACGGACGCGGAGGAGTCCGATGACGACGCCGGGGATGCCACCGGGGAGGATGGTGCCGATCCCGAGGGAGAAGCCGTCGCGGACGAGGACGAGGACGCCCCCGACGATGACGGGGACGTCGCAAACGAGGAAAGCGCGGCGGAAGAAGACGAGGTTGCGGAGGAGGATAGCCCCTCGCCCGAGGCTGATCCCCTCTCGCGGGCTGCCGATCAGGGTTCTGCCGAGGAGGAAGAGGAAGAGGACGAGGACGACGCAGGCGAAGACGACGAGGAGAAAAAGGACTGAGAGGTTTTCCTTGGACCAGGCGCTGTTCGCCTCGGAGACGGCGATTGGCGCGCCAAGACCGTTCCGAGATGGAGCCAGTAGAAACGTGCGAACACCGTGAAGCGTCGTGCGACGCCGGGAACTCGTCACACGCGCCCGCGCGACCCCTCTCACTCCCCGTCCACACCCGCTCGCCAACCATGATGTTCAGCTCCCGATACGGCTCCGCGCTGCTGCTCGCCCTCGGCATGCTCTCCGCGCACGTCGCCGACGCCTACTATTACGGAGGATACCGATACTACGGCGGCCCAGCGGTCGTCCGGCGCACGGTGGTGGTCCGAGGCCGCCGGGGCCGCTGGGGCCGCAGGCTCGCGCAGGTTGACGACGAGGACTTCGACGCGCTCGCGTTCCTCGCCGAGTCTCCCGCGACGTCGCCGTCGATGGCGCCGGCCGCCTCCGTCGCGGAGGAAGAGGACGACGCCACGGAGTGCGATACCATCCTGGATATCGTCGAGACGCGCCCGGAGTTCTCCTCCCTCGCCGCGGCGCTCGCCGACCTTCCCTTGCTCCGCGAGGCCATGGCGACGCCGAACCGCACCGACACGTTCTTCGCCCCGACGAACGACGCGATCGAGTCGCTCCTCGAGTGGGGCGGCTTCGTGGATCGCGCCGAGGTGCGTCCGCCGCGAACCGGCGTCCTGAAAACCCTACTCGACCTCGTCACCGTCGTCTCGTCCGACGGTTCTCGCGCGGTTTTCAACCTCTTCGCGGGAACCTCCGTCCCCATCGCGCTCGACTCGCTCACCTCACCGTCGTCCTCCCAACGCCGCCGAGACGCGCAGGGCATCCAGGAAATGCTCGGTAACGTCTCCCTCAAGGCCCTCATCATCGCCTACCACGCCGTGCCGGGCGCGGTTTACTCGGCGGAGGACCTCAAGACCATCGGCGCCGACGGCCCCCCCGAAAATTACCTCGACACCGCGCTCGCGAGGATCCTCGCGGCGGCCGCCGAGCTCGAGGATCCCGATGCGGCCGACTCCCTCGACCCGGTCGCCACGTCAGCCGCGTCGGAACCCCTGTACATCGACGAGTTCGGTGGCGACGTGTACGTCAAGGGCATCGGATCCGAGGCGAAGGTGGTCACCGCCGACATCGAAGCGTGCAACGGGGTTGTTCACGCGGTGAGCCACGTGCTGCTTCCGCTGGACGGCGACGGCGAGCTGTCCGAGGAACAGAAGGCGAGGATCGCGGAGATACGCGAGCGGTCCGATCGCCTCGTCGCCGAGAAGCTCGCCGACCTCGACGACGACGACGACGAGGACGAAGGCGCGGCACCCGAGGCGGCACCCAGCGATGACGACGACGAAGACGAAGCCGCAGACGACGATGAAGCCGACGACGATGACGACGACGACGACGGCGAGGATTAGAACGGCGATGCCGCTACGCGAGCGAATTGTCGAGCAGCGGTGTCGTTATCGTGCTTTCGGCTTCGATGATGTTGTTCTCTTCTTTCATCTTCCCGAACATCACATCACATCGGGATGTTGGAAACTCGAGATGTGATGTGATGGCAATGACTGGAAGTGAACATGAAAGAAGAGGACACGAGGTTGCACGATACCGACGCCGCTGCTGGCCCGTCCGCTTGAAATACGAAACAAAACGCTCGAACCCCACATCATCGCGCGCCTCGATGTCTCTTTCGTCATCCTCTAAGATCCTCTTTGAATCGCTACGTCTATCGATCACACCTGGGGCGGCGGCGGCGGCGGTGGCGGAACGCCCGAGACGGGCGGCGTTCCCGTCCGTCCCGGCGGCGGCGGCGGCGGCGGCTGACGTACCCCCATCGGCATCACGCCCCCCATCGGCATCATCGGAGGAGCTCCCATCCCGACGCCCATGTGCGGATGAGGAGGACCCGGCCGACCGACCGTCTGTCCCATCCCCATCATCCCGGTCCCCATCATCGGCGGCGGAGGGTACCCGCCTCCGGCCATCACGGGAGGCGGCGGCGGGATCCCCCTCGGCGGCGGCGGCGGCGCCACCCCCTCGCTCACCCCCGCGCTCCCCATCGTCCTCGGCGGCGGCGGCGGCGGCACGTCGCTCGCGCCCCACGCCGGGATCACCGCCTCGACGGCGTCGCCTTCGCCGACACCCGGCGGCAGCTCCACCTCCACGACGGGCCCGGCGCCGCCCGCGGGACCGGCGGGGACTTGCACGCGGACGTGCGTCGCGCCGTCCTCGCCGCCGCATCCGCTCGGAACCGTGAACCTGACGTACGTGTCGGTGCCGCCGTCTTCGTCGTCCTCCTCGGGTGGGTCCTCCTCGGGCGGCGGTGGGATGCCGGTGATCGTGGTGAGATCCCCGGCGACGGTCGCGCCCGTTCCCTTCTTCTCCACCGCCACCGGTGCGGCGACGCCCTTCATCGCTATGGTGGACGTCTTCTTCAGACCCACCGGGAACGCCATCTTGGTTCCCCCGAGCGGCTTGGCCGCGGGCTTGGCCGCCGGGTCCTTCGCCGCGCCCTTCTTCGATCTCTTCCCCTTGGCGGTGGACGACTCCTTCTCGAGCTCGGCGAAGTACGCGTCGCGCTTCTTCTCGGCGAGGCGTCGCGCCTCCTCCGCCTTGGCGTCATCCGCTGGCAGCATGGCGGCCGACGGATGGTCGTCGCCGGATACGCGCTCCCCCGAGTGAGCTGATGAGCTCGTGTGACTTTCTCGAGACTCAATCAAACGGCGCTCACGGAGCGAGTTCGCGTGGGTTCGGCAGACTGGCAGATCGCCAAACTGACCTCTTTCGAAATCGGACAGGCTGGATACGACCGTTGGCGATAAGTTCACAACACCGCTTCGGTCTCCGTCGCCACAACGCACCCGCGCTCATCATGACGCGTCGTGTGCACCGCACCATGCGCGTATCCGCGCTGTGCGTCGCGTTGCTCCTCGTCGTCTCCGGAGGCTTCGCATCCGCGGAGGAGGCCGCCGCGTGCTCCCCCTCGGGCGACGACCCATCGTGCGCGGCTCCCCGCCAAAACGTCGCACCCGACGCCGCGGCCGAGGCCGGCGCGACGCTCCTCGCGCGCGCCAACGAGGAAAACGATCGACTCAAGACGCGACTCGACGCCGCCCTGGAGGCGTCGAAGCAGTGGCAGACCAAGGCTGTCGAGGCGGAGGGCACCGTCGCGTCGCTCCGATCGCGCGCTGACGAGATCGAACAGGCGAGCTCCGGACTGTCCGCGGAGATTGCGCAGCTCAAGCCTCAGCTCGACGCCGCGCTCGAGACCGCCAAGCGGTGGGAGTCCAAGGCTGCGGAGGCTGAGGGCGTCGCGTCCGAGCTCAAGCCTCAGCTCGACGCCGCGCTCGAGACCGCCAAGCGGTGGGAGTCCAAGGCTACGGAGGCTGAGGGCGTCGCGTCCGAGCTTCGATCCAAGTTTGAAGCCACCGCGCAGGCCACCAGCAGCCTCCCCGCGAAGATCTCCGAGCTCGAGCTCAAACTCGCGGAGGCTCTGAGCGCCAAAGCCGCCGCCGAGGAGGCCCTCGAAGACTTCGACAGGGTCATCACCGACGCGTGGCTGCCCCACTGGCTCAACCGCGACATCGAGTACGTCCGCGGCGAGCTCCGACAGCTGTGGCGCGCGTTCGTGAAGGTTTCCCGAGACGCCATGGCTTCGTGGGGCGTGCTCGAGCGATTCGACGAGTTGTACGCGAAGCTCACCGCCGCCGCCGCGCCGCACGTCGCCCACGTCAAAGACATCCTCATCGCGTGCTACGGCAGGGTCGTCGAGCAGATCGACGAGCTCAACGCGAGGTGGTTCAAGGCGAGGGACAACGTCGTCAACCTGATCAAGAAATTCAAGGAAGCCGGGAAGCGCCGCCGCGAGCACGAGGCCAAGACCCGCGGCGTCAACCCCGACCGCGACAGGCGCGAGGACGAGAAGGCGGCGTACTCGCGGGAGTACTGGGACAGGCAGAGGCAGCGGCTCGGTCACCTCGGCGAGGACGCGTCCGCGGTTGCCAAGTACGCGCGCGCCAAGCTCGGGGGCTGGTACGGACAGGGTAGCGAGAAGGTGCGGGAGCGCGTCGCGCACGTGCGCACGTCGTACAAACACAGGATCATGCCCCGCGTGGCGCAGTGGAGGGTCGCGCTCGCCAAGAACTCCAGGCCCGTCGCCGAGCTTATCGTCGCCAAGTACCCCTCATTTCCCGCGTGGCTCAAGGAGGCGCTCGCGTCGGTTCGGTTTCCCCACGGCGACGTCGACGACGTCTCCATCGTCGTCGGCGACTTGTTAGGGTACGTCCTCGCCGCGATGGGCGTCTCGTCCTTCCTTTACTGGACCGTGCTCCGACGCACGTGGGTCGACGACCTCCCTGACGAGGCGGAGTTTTCGCTCAAGCACGTCCCGGCGAACGACGGCACCATCGTCGGTCGCGCCATCGGCGGCGGCGCGGACATCCGGATCGTCCTGCCCTCCGTAAAGTCGGCGGCGGAGTGCGACATCCTCGTCTCCGACGAGAAGGTGCTGGTGAACGCGTACAAGATGGAGGACGGGACCTGGTACCACGAGGTTAAGGTTCGGGTGCCGAAGGAGTGCAGGGGTTTCGGGTGGCAGGATGGCGTGGACAAGTGGGACATGTCCGCGCGTTTTGAACTCGTTGGCGAGGCGCTCACCGTGTCCCTTCGCACCCCCACCCGCGCACTCCGCGCCGCGGCGGCCAAGGCTAAGGGCGACGACCCCGAGGAAGGGGAGATCATCGCGTCCCCTCCTCCCGTTCTCGCGGCGAAGCCCGCCGGCGGGAAAAAGAAGAAGAAGAAGAGCGGAGGAGCCTCGTCGGAAATTCCCAAGCCCAGGCCCGCGGATAGCGGCGGCAGCGCCGTCACCGCGGCGCCGCCCACGCCGCCGGAGTCCCCGGAGGCGAGGTCGGTTCCGTTCTCGCCGGTCATCCCGACCGGGCGCACGCCGGTCGCCGCGAGGACCCGCGCGTCCACCTCCGCGTGAGCGAGCGACGGTTGGGGCGTACCGAACGCGCGAGCAGAGACGAAGAGTTCGAGTAGACTATGATATGATACTACGCCGTGTTTTTATGAGCATTCTAGTAGAGTTCCTAACATAAACACGTAATCGCCGTCACCAGACGTCGTCGTCCCATCTGAACCCACCTTGGCATCCCTTTGCCTCCCTCGCCGGCGGCTCGTTCCCACCGCGTCCGCCCTCCTTCTGCCCTCGCCGCACGTACGCCTTGACCAGTTTCTTGATCGCGTCCGATTCCCTCGCGAGTATCGGCGCGGCGTCCTTGGCTCGCTCGTGCTTCGCCATCACCTTGGCCGTCGCCTTTCTCGCAATCGTCCGAGCCGCGGGTGCTTTGACGGCGCCGACATCCACCAGGGGTTCCATGTACGCGTCGACGAACGCGCGCACCGCGGCGACCACGTGCGGCCGCCCGGGGATCGCCCCTTCGTCCACCGCGGCCTTCTCGCCCTCGGTCGTCTCCGTCAGCCTGGCCCTCTTGCCCTCGGTCGTCTCCGTCAGCCCGGCCCTCTTCCCCGCGCCGCCGCCGAGCGCCTCCTCCCCCGCGCCCCGCTTCGCCGCCGCCCGCCGCCGCTCCAGCATCCCCCTCGCACGATCGCAGAGCCGAAGCACCGGCCTCGCGAGCCTCGCCGCCACCGTGAAAAACGCCACCGCGGCGTCGCCCCGGACCACCCGCGCGTCCGCGAGACGAACGGCGTCCGCGGCGGGTCGCCTGTACCCCTGAAGAAGCGCGCCGGGCTTTGGACCCGCGAGGCCGACGGGCGTCAATTCAACGCCGATCCGCCTCGACCTCGCGGCGACGTCGTTCGCGAAAGCCACGGCGTCCCTGTCCGCGGGGTCGACGGCGTCGTTTCGGTCCCACTCGCCCGTGCCGTCCCCGTCCCCGTCCCCGCCGGGGTTCGAACCCGCGACCTCGCCGACGTCGACGACTCGAAGCGCCTGCGCCGATAGGTTCCGGTACGTAGCCTTACTCCCGGCCCTCGCGGCGACTCGCGACTCCGCGTCCACCGCGCGCGTCATCGCGCGTCGGACTGCCTTCGCGTGCGCCCTGATCCACGTCGCGTCCGGGTCCGCGCCGTCGAATCGCGTTCGAGCCTCGGCGCGGAGCGCGGCGGCGGCGAAACCGTCCAAGGTTTGCTGCCGCGTCGGCTTGGGGATCTTAGACGCCGCGGACGGAGCCGACAATAAGTTGGTGACGAGCGGGCGCTCGCCGGGTGGAAGGAGTCGGAGCAGCGCGTTGTCCGCCGCCGCGCGCTCAGCGCCGGTCAGCCTCCTCCTCGCCGGTTCGTTCGCCGACCCGGGGGTACCCGCGGCGCGCCTGTCCGCCCCCGCCGCCGCGCCCACACCCATCAACGACATCACCGCGCTCACGTTGGCTCCGACGGCGGACGTCGCGTCCACCGGTCTGCGCGCCCCGACGACGGAGGGTTCGTGTCTCCCCGCGGGTCCAGCCCCTGGCGCCCGGTCCGGTCTCTGCTCCCTCGAGACCAGCGCCTGCGCCACCGCCGCCCTCGCGACTGGGGTCATCGCGACGTTTTCTTTCTTCTGTTCCTCGGCGATGGCCCTCGCGCAGCCGGCCGCCACCTCCCTTCGCCTCGCCTCCGTCCGCTCGCGCGCGTCTTTCGCGTGTCTCAGCGCCTCGAAGTCCTCGGGGCGTTTCGTGGGCATCGCCGCGGGTTTAACCGCGACGATGCGCTCCTCGAGAGGGACGTACTTGGGGCGCCGGTTGCCGAGCGCGATGGTTCCGTCGGCGTCCGGGGTGGGCGCGCCGGTGGAGCGGTTCCTGGTGGCGACGTGGAACGCTCGGCGCACGTCGCCGCCCTTGTGCCTCGCGAGCCATCTCGCGAGGCGGAGGGGTATGCCGAGCGCCTCCGCTGTCCTCGCCTCGGACTCCGCCGAGGTTTCCCTCGCCGCGTGTTCCTCAGCCTCGTCGTCAACGTCGAGGTTCTTCCAGTCGATCCCGCCCCAGTTGGCCCAGTCCCCGTCGTCGGCGGTATCGTCGTCGTCCGAGTCGAGCTCGGCGATGCGACGCGCCGCGGCGAGGATCGCATCCTTCCCGCTCTGCGCCATGGGAACTCAACCCTAGCGCATGCGGCCCCTCCTTCCGCGCGCTCTACTCTGTGACCTAAATCCGCGAGGTGCCGAAATATCGAAATTTCGTCTTGTCCACTGGGAGATATTTCGGTCGCCCATATCCCGAAGCGCATCCGCAGAGCCATGGCTGCCGTAGCCGGCTTCACCGTGTCTGCCCGCGCGTGCGTCACCGCCGCGAGGCAGACTTCCATCGCGCGCAAATCCACCGTCGTCGTGGCCCCTCCCGCCCGTCGCGGCTCCTCGGTCGTGACCAACTTCAATCCCGCTGCGGGTGATTTCTCAGTCACGCTCTCTCAGGGGGTTGGCGCCGGGGTGGCCGTCGTCGCGGCGCGCGTGGTGCTCTTCTCGCTCGCGAAGGCTGGGATCGGGAAGAACGTGGAGAAATGGTCCGCCAAATGCGCCGAGTACGGCATCGATTGCTCCGACCTCTACCACACCGAGGACCAGGTGAGAGCCGGGCATCTTGTTAGTTTGTGCTATCCAAAAAAATCTCCCCTCCGATCCTCGCTCGTCCCTGACCGTCCCCGCCGTCCCCACCGTCCCCCGACCTTTGGACGCAGCCCGGCGACGCGTGGTACCTGATCGGCGACTGGAAGCCCGCCAAGGCCGGCGAGCCCAAGCACAGCGACACCACGCTCGTCGGCATCCTCACCACCCGCGCCAAGACGCACGAGTTGGTGAATGAGTGCGAGTCGAATGGGATTTCAACCTCCGACGTCGTCGCCGCCACGTACAGGCCAGATAACTTCATCTCCAACGAGAAGGCCCGGTTCAACGAACTCACCAAGAGGCTCAAGGAGGCTGGCCTGAGGTGACGATTCGGGACGGACAGCCGTAGCACACCTTCAG
Organism: Micromonas commoda; assembly: GCF_000090985.2. Lineage (NCBI taxonomy): Eukaryota > Viridiplantae > Chlorophyta > Mamiellophyceae > Mamiellales > Mamiellaceae > Micromonas > Micromonas commoda. Next base: position 562,681 of record NC_013041.1, read on the forward strand.
TTTAAACAAACCACTCGCACGCATCCAAACTTGCCAGGTGCTCCGACCGCACCGCTGCCACGTGTGTGGCTCTCATTTCCCGACGTTCCGTTTTTATCAGGGCGCGGTCCCTCGCCGGGCGCCAGCATGGGAGCGCGAGCGCGTCGGGCTCGCCTCTGACGAGACCCCGTCGCCATGCCTGATGATGCCGCCAAAACGAAGGCGCCGCGCGCGATGACCACCGCGGAGGTCATGCTCGCCGGCGGTGTCTCCGGGGTCGCGGCCAGGCTCCTGACTCATCCGATGGACACCGTCAAGACCCAGATGCAGGTGCAGGGCGCGGTGGCCGCGGCGGGTGGGAATCGCGCCCTTCACTACCGCGGCGTCGCGGATGCGGTCGCCAAGATCGTCGCCAACGAGGGCGTCCGAGGCTTCTACCGAGGGTTCGGAGCGGTCTTCACCGGGATCCCGTTCGCGAGCGGCGCCTATTTCGGCGGGTACGAGGGCGCCAAGATGCTCGTCCCCGCCGACGCCTTCGGACCCACCGCGACGTACATAGTCACCGGCATGCTCGCGCAGTCCCTCGCGGGCGTCGTCTACACCCCGCTCGACGTCGTCAAGGAGCGGCTGCAGGCGCAGCACGTGCTGGGAGCGGCGAGCGCCGGTAACTACAAGCACTTCGCAAACGCGTACGCGACGATTCTTCGCACCGAGGGCGTCGGCGGATTGTTCAGGGGGTACTGGGCCAGCAACTTCACCTGGTGGCCGTGGAACGTGGCGTACTTCGTCGCCTACGAGCACGGTCGCGATTTCGTCGCCCAACACGCGATGGGTCTGAGCACCAAGGATGAGCTTCCGCCGTGGGCGAGCAGCGGGTGCGCGGTAGCGGCGGCGGCGGCGGCCACCGTCGCGACGACGCCCATCGACCTGGCCAAGACGAGGCTTCAGACGATGCGTCGCGGCGTGTCCGGCGGGACTGTGGAGGGCGGGGTGTTTGGGATCATGAGGGACGTGGTGAGACGCGAGGGACTCGGGGCGTTATGGACCGGGGCGTCGGCCAGGGTGTTGGCCATAGCCCCCGGCAGCGCAATCAGCTTCTACGTGTACGAGACCATCAAGGACTGGTGCACCGGGGCTGGGTGAGTACGGGGTGGTTACGACGCCGTCCGTCCGATTATTTCGCCGCCCGAGCGGCGTGCATGTGTTGAGCCCCGTGTTGTACGTGTGATGATTGGGGCGCGATTTCTTCTCCCGCGCCGTGCGCGAGCCGGCGGCGAGGTGTAACTTTTAAAATCTCCTCACGACGCGAAACCCGCCGGCGACGGAACCGCGACCTATCCTTTACTCCGGCACGGCGCCGAGGTCGAACCCCTCGATCGCGTCCCACATCCCGAGCCCGCCCGCCATGTGTTTGATGTTGTCCGTGCCCCAGCCCCGCATCGCCAGCTCGTGCGCGGCGATGAGCGACGCGCTCTGTTGGCCGTCGGCGTAGTTGAGTTCGGGATCTCCGATGACGCCGCCGGTGGCGCAGTAGAGGATGACCTTCGCGCCCCACTCCAGCTCCTCCTGCATCTCGTCGAGGAAGTCCTCGTTGCACTCCACGTTGACGTACTTCTTGCCCAGGCGCTCGGGGAACAGGAGGACGGACGCCACGGCCTTGGCGCCCTTGGCGAGGGAATCCACCTCCATCGGCACGTACAGCTGCGCGCTCTTGGCTCCCCACGCGTGCGCCTCGCAGTAGTCCGGGTACGGCCGGACGTCGATGAGCGTCCAGCCGTCGTTCTCCGCCATCAGCTTGGCCTTCGCGGGCAGGATCTGCTCCACCTCGCCCGCGACGAGGTTTTCCTGCATGAGCTTCCACACGGTCGGGTCCGTGTACGAGGCGAAGAATGGCGATCCCTCCGGGCGAATGAACGGGCCCTCGTTGCCGTCCCAGTCGTCGCTGCCGAAGAACCCGGGCTCCTCGGGGTCGAGATCGGGTTCGTCGTTCTTAGAGGCGCGCGCGATCTGTGCGCGCACGCGCCTGGAGGAGATGGAGGCGCGGTGGCGCGAAGCACGGATCGCGGTGGGCCGCGCGAGACGCGCGGGCACCCAGGTCGTCCGCGTTGTTACGGCAGCAGCCATCTTGCTTGAGAAGAGATGAAATCTTTCGGGGATCGGTCGGACGGAGGGGAGCAACCTCGCGGTACGCGACGTCGAGAGGCTCGACGATGCGATCGGCTGGCTCGCGGCGAGGGCGAGTCGCCTTGGCGGTGCGCGAGTGCGACCGGCGGTGAGGTGTGCTGGCAGGGCGGCCTCACCACGAAGAGATATCTTCGGCATATCTTCGACAGTTGCTGGACAGATCTGCTCGCAGCTGATGATCCGAAATCGTCCTCGGACCTGGTGCCCTTCGAGCCTTCCACCGGCCCACTGTGGGGGGGCCTCGGCGGGTGCGCGGTCACTGGGAGGTGTTTCGACCGCCGGCGGGCGTCGACGAAGGGTGCGGAGATGCGTCGCCGCGCGTTGGACATCGCGGCGACGGCCCTGCGGCGCGGGCGCATCGCGGTCAGGGTGTCATCCACCGAGGCGGGAGGAGGGTTGGGGGATTCGCGCGGACGGAGCGGCGGTGCGCGAGCGGCAGGCGGGTCTCGGGGCGGCGGGTGGGGCGACGAGGAGCACACGGCGGCGATACGCGAGCGCATACGCGCGGTGCGAGCGTCCTACGCGGGCGACGACGGCCGCGCGCACTCATCGTCCGCCGCTTCCGCGTCGTCCTCGTCGCCGTCCACCTCTGGTCGCGGCGCGGTGCCGCCGTGGAGCCGACCCGATCGACACGCCGTCTACGACCCGGCCGCGTTCGACGAGTACTTCTCCCGCAGGCCGCTCAAGGTGATGTACCGGTTCCTCGAGGTGGTGACGCGGCTATCGGACGTGGGCGCGAGGGTGTACGTCAAGCGCGGCACGATCGAGGAGCGCGCGGCGAGGATGCGAAGGCACTTCACCGAGCTCGGACCCGCGTTTGTCAAGCTCGGGCAGGTGCTCTCCACGCGAGCCGACCTGCTCCCGGCGTCGTACTGCGAGCAGCTGGGTCAGCTGCAGGACAACCTACCCCCGGCGAGCAGGGAACACGCGCTCGCGCTGCTGAGACGCGAGCTCGACGCGCCCCCCGAGGCGTTCTTCGAGCGCATCCCCGAGACGCCCGTCGCGGCGGCTTCGTTGGCGCAGGTGTACAGGGCCCGCACCGTGGACGGGGGTCTGGACGTGGCCGTGAAGCTTCAGCGCCCGGGCCTCGCCGAGTCCGTCGCGCTGGACGCGACGATCTTGAGGCTGATCGCGAGGATCGTCCGGCGGTTCGTGCGTTTACGGAGCGACGTCGTGGGCATCGTCGACGAGCTCATCGGGCGAATCTTCGACGAGATGGACTACCGAAGAGAGGCGGATTCCATACGCAGGTTTCGCGACGTTTACCGCGTCGGCGGCGGCGCGGGTTCCGGTCTGGAGGGCTTAGTGCGGGCGCCGGCGGTGCTCGACGAGCTGAGCACGCGCGCCGTGCTCGTGATGGAGTGGATCGACGGCGCTAGGCTCACGGACGTCGACGCCGTCGCCGCGGCGGGTTTGACGCCGAGCGATTTGTTGGAACGCGGCGTGAGGTGCTCGTTGCACCAACTCCTCGAGACCGGCTTCATGCACAGCGACCCGCACCCGGGTAACCTGCTCGTGGCACCGGACGGCTCGCTCGTGTACCTGGACTTCGGCATGGTCGTGGAGGTTTCGCCGGGGACGAGGAGGGCGATGATACGCGGGTTGGTCGGCTTCGTCAACCGCGACGCGCAAAGCCTCGTCGGAGATTTACGAACGTTGGATTTCCTCCCGAGCGACGTTGACCACGCCGCCGCGGGCGCGGCGCTGCGTGGCGTCTTCGAGGCGTCGTCCGCGGGGAGGGCGGCGCGTGCCGGGGAGGACGCCGGCGGCGGAGGGGTGGTGACGCTGCCGAGCGGGAGCGCGGTTCGCGGCACGAACGATTTCCTCGGAGTCGTGTCGCAGCTCTCCGCGGCGCTTCTCGCGCACGACTTTCGACTTCCGCCCTATTTCGCGAGGATCCTGAGGGCGCTCGCGGCTCTGGAGGGCACCGCGACCGGGATCGACAGGGAGTTCAAGGTGATCGAGAGGGCGTACCCGTACGTGTTGGCGCAGTTACTCGCCGACAAGGACCCCGAGATGAGGGACATCCTGAGGCGGTTGGTGTTGGAGCCCTGCGGAACGAGCGTGCGGTGGTCGCGAGTGCGAAGGCTGCTCAACGCGTACGTGGAATCGGGCGGAGGCATCAGTGGGGGTAAGCGCAAGGCAAACGCGGCGGGGGGCGCCGCGAGGTCCGAGCCGTTCGGCGGGTGCAGGGCGGCGGAGACCGCCGCGGGGTTGGCCGCGGGCGCGAGAGCGTTGGCATCAGGTGCGGATTATTCGCGCCACGAGGACGACGACGCGGCGGCTGCGGCGGCGGCCGTGAGGGACGCGTTGGCGTACGTGATGTCCCCGTCCGGCGCACCGCTGCGAGTGACGCTGGTGAGGGACGTCTTGGACGCGCTGGATGCGTACCTGGAGGTTATGGAGGGTCCTTCAGAAGACCGCGGGTTTGGCGGCGGCGACGCTTTTTTTGGCGCCGAGGACCTCAAGAGACTGGCGGAAACTGGACGTGCCGTGTACCTCCGCGCGCCCACGGCTTGGGCGCCCGTCGTGGTGAACGCGGTGATGCGTGAAGAGGCGTGCGAGATGGCGGGACGCGTGGCGCAGGGAGTGAGCGAGCGCGTGACGAGGGACAACACGAGGAGGTTGGTGAAGCGAGTGGTTGAGCATTTTTTTGCCTCGAAGCCGTGAGAGACGGTGCGGGGTCCCACGCATGATTAGCGCGGTTACCAAATAGAAAACCTAGCAGCTAGCTACCAGCCTCGGTCTTCGCCCTTGGACCTCGTGGCTGGACCGAGCTTCATCGTTCCCGGGAGTTTGGCCGCCCCAGAACGCACGGCATGTCTCGCCAGCCCGACGTCTCCGTCGGTGGGCACAGCTTCAGGCTATTCTTACTGTTCCTCGCGGCGATGTGTGCGGTCACAGTCGCGTCAGGCGCTCGTCGTACTCCCACCGGCGTCGTCTTGCGCAAGCCGCTTCAGATACTAAAGGAGAGCAAGACTGACTTCGCGCCCGGCACGAGCGGTGGCGGCCCGACGTACTGGCTATACCGCGACTTCCATCGCGAGGTACCCGCGCAGGTGGAGGCCACGGGATGGATACTGGCTGGTAACATGGCCGACAGAGCGGAGCGCGTCGCCGCTCACCACGCGCTGTGGTCGGAGGCTGCTCCTGATGACGACGACGCGCCACCGGCGTTGCCCAACGTTGCGAGGGCCAGTCTCCTCGAAAATATCGCCAGGCTTTTGACCAGTGTTTCTGCGGTTCAGTACTGACGCGCGGGTGGATGGCGTGGTTTTGTGTAAAGGTATTTGATGATACTTTTATTACAACGTCCGGGCGGCGGGGTCTCCGGCGTCGGAGTTCTCGCCGCGTCGGCTCTGCTCACGGAGATACCCAATAGGAGGGCGACGACGGCGGGTCCGGACTCTTTGACAGTCACGCGGCCATGGCCTCCGGGTTGGCCGGCGCGGCCGCCATGTAGCTGTCCAGATCCTTATCGAGATCTTCCGGTTTGTATTCGGGCTTGGCGGGTTTAGTCTTCTTCTTCTTGGGGGCCTTCTTGGCCGGTGTGGCCTTCTTGGCCGGCGCGGCCGTTCCCTTGGCCTTTGCCTTGCGCGCATCCTTTTTCGCCGCGAGCTTGGCCTTCTTGGCCGCGACGGTCACCTTCTTCTTGCCGACGGCGACGCCCTTCTTGGCGACGACGATCTTTTTGCCCTTGCCCGCGACTGCGACGGGCGCCTGGGGGGGAAGAGGGGTCAGGGAGGGTGCGCGGGGTCAGCGTCGCTTCGACTGGAAGAATTCTGCGCGATCCGACGTGTAATTCAATTTTCAGATCCGTGCCGAGTTGCCCCGAGTCGACGCGTTCGAGTTGGGGCGCCTTGTGCGTGTACTCACCGCGAACTTCTTGGCGCTCTGTCCGGTACGTTTCGCCATGGTCGCGGCGTAGCGCGCGGTGGTGCCGCGCTGCACCTGCTCGGCCCTTCGCTTGTTCAGGGCGGTGAATCTGGCGTCGAGCGTCTTTGCGCCTCCCGTTTTGTTCTTGGCGCCGGGCTGGGGGGAGACCACCTGAACGACGCGACGGCCGTTGTTGCCGCCGCCGCCGCCCCTGCCGCCCCTGCCGTTACCGCGTCCTCCGCGTCCTCCTGCCATTGTGTGGATGTGTCTTGGGTTTTTGTGCGTGTTGCGTCGTTGCGAGTGGTCAACCGATCGTCAGAGATCGCCGCTGCTTGCTTGCGAAGAAGAGAGGCCGCGTTTCGCGCGGATTTTTTTTTTGGCGATCATCCCCTTTGGATATCCCTCGAAGATTTCGCACGAGATCTCACACGCGATCTAGTAGTTACGGTTGCCGAGGCTATTTACCGTTTCACATCTTACTGTTTGCCTGTGTCGGATTTCGGGCAAATCTGGGAGGGCCACGTCGATCTTCCCTCGTCGGTGCCCATCCAACCGGAAACGACACGGTCCCCGAGAGCGGGGTGCGGGAGATCGACGTGCGGAGCGGTCATTGGAAAGCGCGCCGAGGGTTAGAACCATGGCGACGCTCGGTGGGACCGCCGCGGCGACGGCGCTCGCGCCGCCGTCGTGCGGTGCGCGCTCGGGCGCGCGCTTCGCGGGCGTCGGCGGGCGGCGGATGGAGAGGCAGTTATCCGGCTCGGTCGCGGCGTCGTCGGGAAAGGGAATGGGAGTAGGGTGCTCGCCCCGCGCTGGATCGAGGCGATGCGCGCGCACGGTCCGGCGCGCGCGCCCGTGCGATCGCGACGTCAAGCTTCGCGCGGCGTCGGGCGACGGCGTGAGGGACGGCGACGCGGAGATGGACGGGGAAGCCCCCGAGCGCGAGGCGACCCAATCTGGCAGGGGTTCCCCGGGCGCCCGGGGAAGGAAGAACGGCGCGGGCGGGTCGTCGCCCTCATCCGCGCTCGTCGCGTCCAACTCGCTCGCCTCGAGCAGCCGCGTCGTCGAGTTCGTCGCCGCGTGGGACGCGCTCTCCCCTCGGCTCGCCGCCGCCGCCGCGTCGGGAACCTCGTTCAGCGCGCGAACCCCACTCGGCGAGACCGTCCCGGTGAGCGCCGCGGGAAACCGAGAGATGCTCCTGTCGGCGCTCAAACTCGCGATCCCGCGCCTGCAGATGATCCCGGACCAGCAGACGAATCCCGGCGAGCGCCCCGTGCACGAGAGGGCGGTGGAGGTGACCCTCGCGCTCGTGGACATCGGCATGGACGCCGAGTGCATGAGCGCGGGTCTGCTCAGGGAGGCGCTGGTGGCGGGCACCGTGTCCCTCGACGAGATCGAGTCGCACCTCGGCGCCGGCGTCATGCGACTCGCGCACGACTGCGCCAGGCTCCACGCGCTGCCGAGACGCGTGGGCTCGTACGACGACGGCGCCGCGGAGAAGCTCAGGACGTTCTGCCTCACCTTTCACGACGTGAGAGCAGTCGTGGTGGAGCTCGCGTACCGAGCGGATCAGCTCAGGCGAGCCGAGTCCCTACCGCCCGTGAGGCGCACCGCGCTCGCGCTCGAGACGATGCAACTGTACGCCCCGATGGCGCACGCCCTCGACGCCGGGCCCCTGTGCGCGGAGCTGGAGGACCTGTCGCTGCAGTGGCTGTTCCCGAGCTCGTACAAATCGCTGGAGCAGTGGCTGCGCGGGGAGGGCCCGGCTGATCGAAGCGCGCTGGATCGCGCCAGGGAGTGGCTCACCGAGGCGCTGTGCGCGGACCCGGGCCTCATGACCCTCGTGGGCGGACCCGCGGGCGTCGCCGTCAAGGCTCGAAGGAAGAGCCTGTTCAGCACCATGCGCAAGGTGCTGCGCGACGGTCGGGCGCGAGAGGACGTGCACGACCTGCTGGGCATGCGCGTGATCATCACGCCCCAGCCCGGCGCGCCGTCGCACTCTCGCGCGGGCGAGACCAACGAGGACGACGTGGCGGCGGCCGAACGCAGCGCGATGGCGGCGTGCTACCGCGCGCAGCAGATTGCGCACGGAGTCTTCGACGTCGTCGCGGGCCGAACGAAAGATTACCTCCAGCGGCCCAAGTCCAACGGATACAGGTCCCTGCACAGCACCCTGACCTTACCCGAAGACTGGACGAACGCCGACGGTACCGTCAACAACGCGGGGGGTGGATCGAAGGTGGAGGACGAGCCGGGGATGGACGCCAACGGTAAGATCAAGGAGAGATCCAAGGAGAAGTCTGGCAAGGAGGGCGGCAAGGAGGGACGGAGGGTCGAGCTTCAGGTTCGCACCGCCGCCATGCACGCCGCCGCCGAGATGGGATCCGCGGCGCACACCGCGTACAAAGGCGGTTTCAAGGAGGACCCGGGCGCGGCGGACGCGCTGGCGGAGCTGGTCAACGCGGCCAACGCCGCGGCGGAGGAGCGATTCGGGAGCTTCACCGAGGCTGGCCTCGCGGACGCCGCGGGCTCGGACGCCGACCGCATGTTCCAGATGTTCGATCTCAACGGCGACGGCGCGGTGACGCGCGAGGAGCTCAGGTCGGTCATCGGCGACTTGTGGCAGGGCACCGCCGGGGACGGGGAGGAGTCCGAGCTGAGGCACAGCGCGGATGAGCTCATCGAGCTCCTGGACGTGGACGAGGACGGGACGGTTTCGCGGGAGGAGTTTGCCAAATTTCGCACCTCCGTCGCGGTGCTGGGCTCGTTGCCAGACGCGGACGCGGCGACCGCGGCGGCGATCGAGTGCAAGTTCACGCCCCGCGTCGAGGCTGAGATACTCGAGGACGAAGACGACGTGAACGTGGACGAAGACGACGACGACATCTCCGCGGCGGACATCTCCAAGATCAACTTTGAGGACGATACCGTCGCGGGACAGGCGTCTTGGACCACCGCGTCCGGCGCCGACGCACCCGCCGTGGACGTCTCAATCGTTTCGATGGAGAAGGCGAGGTCGATGGCGGCTAAGATTGACGAAGAAGCCGACGAGGATAGCTCCTTCTCCGAGGATGAGGTCGAGGACGCCGTGGCGGCGTTTGCAGCCGCTCAGGCCATGTCGCCGCCGCCGTTACCCCCCGCGCCGCCCGCGGGCCGAATCCGTCCCGCGGACGAGACTTTGCGAGAGGCGTCCCGTCAGCTCAAGGACAAGCAGGGCGGCGATGTTCAGTGGCAGCTCGTGTGGGATCTGATGCGAGCGGGGCGACCGGAGACGGCTCGCGAGCTCTTCTACCAGCGAACCACCAAGAATCCATCGTCCACGACGCTGTGGGAGCAGTGGGCGCGGTTCGAGCTCCTGCAGGGCGACGCGGAGCGCGCGCGCGGCCTCTACCGCGCCGCGCTACTCCACGCGGAAGGCAGGCCGAGGGCCAGGGCTGAGAGCCTGAGGAAGTGGGGCGTGATGGAATTTGGGGCGGGCGAGCCCGCCAACGCCGTCGGCCTCTTCGAGCGAGCTCTGAACGTCCTTCAGGACGCCGAAGAAGCCGCCGCCGCGGCGGAGGAGGCCGAGACCGTCGAGCACCTCGGAACCGGCAGCGCCTCCTCAAGCACGGACGCCTCCTCCGACTGGAGCGACGGCATCGGTGAGACGGCCGTGGACGCGTGCTCCGACCTCGAGTGCGTCCCTCGGCTGGTAACCTCCGAGTCGTCTGCGTCGCTCCGCCGAGCGCAAACCGTCGTGCTGTGCGCGTGGGCGCAGGTGGCTTTAAGGTCCGGGGACGTCAGCGCCGCCCAGGCGCTCCTCGAGGACGCGCGCACCCGCGACGGGGACAACGTCAGGGTCCTGCACGCGTCGGCTCAGTTGGCGGAGGCTTCAGGCGACGTCGAGGGAGCGAGGAAGATCTTCGCCGCCGCGGCTGAGAGGGCCCCGCGAGATCCGCACGTGGCGCTGTCGCGCGCGAGGCTGCAGTGCTGGAAGCTGGACGATCCCGACGGCGCGCGCGAGATCTTCACCGCCGCCGCCGCCGCGAACCCCGAGAATTACCGCGTGCTTCAGGCGTGGGCGGTTATGGAATCGAGGCGCCCGCGCGGCGGCGGCGGCAAGGTGGCAGATTATGCGAAACTTACATTCGAAGATAAGGTGGCTGGCATGGCGGCGGCGCGACCGCTGTTCCAACGCGCCGCCGACGTCGCGCCGTGGGCCACCAAAGTATGGGCCGCGTGGGCTCAGGCCGAGTTCGACGCCACCGGCGACGTGGACCGGGCCAGGGAGCTCTACACCCGCGGTTTGGCCTCCGATCCCACCAGCGTGGTGTGCCTGCGCGGGCTCGGTCGGGTGGAGCGGACGGCGGAGCGGTTCTCGCAGGCGCGGGACTACCTCGAGCGCGCGTTGGACCTGGAACCCCGCAACCACATGTGCGTCCGCGAGCTCGCGATGATCGAAGAGAAGAGCGGAAACAAGGCGAGGGCGGCGAGGTACTTTAACGTGGCCAAGGCTTTGGTCAAGGAGGAGAAAGCCGCGAGGGACAAGAAGGGTGGACCGCCGCCGCCGAAATCCGGTAAGGGCACGTGGGCACCCGCCGAGGCTGCCGCGGCGGCGCGCGGGTACGCCGCGATGGTCAAGTCGCAGTCAGCGAGCTACACGGTGCGCTACCCCGGCGGTGGCGAGGCCGGGGGCGGTTCGCACAGCTTCAGGTCGGTGCTCGCCGCCGCGAGGGGCGAGGCGGCGGCGGCTCGGCGGGACAAGGGCCGCGCGGGGGGAGCGGCGGCGCGACGCGGCCGGGCCGCGTACGTTCGCTCGGAGAGGATTCGCGGTACCCGCGAGGCGGATGCGTCGACGGCGCCGGCGGACGGCGAGCGGGTGTGGAGCGGTCGGGTCGACGGCCGCGCGCCGCTTCGCGTCAGGTCCCGCGGCGGCGACGGGCCCAGTCCGGTAGGGAGCAGCCTGGACGGCCCGGGGTCGTCGCTCGATCCGCTGGGTTCGTCGCTGGACGCCAGCGGCAGCTTCGACATGGGCGAGAGTAGGGACGACGCGTACGCCGCGTACATGAGCGACGACGTCGAGGACAGCTTCGAGGATGACAGTTACGACGAGCAAGTAGCCAAGAGTATGCTGAGGGGATACGCGGATTAAGACGAGCAAGTTTGAGTCTTGATTGATAAGGGTTAATAAGAGTACAACATAATAGTGAGTATTAAGGGAGAATCGCCGGCGCCGCGTTCTCGTCCGTCTTTACGTCCTCCTTGAAAGACAAGTACTGCGAACCCACCGTCGCGATGACGATGAGACCCGCCCCCGCCCAACCGATTCCGCCCCACCGATCCCCCATGAAATGCCACGCAAACGCGGCGCCCCAGAGCGGCTCCGCCGTGTAGATGAGCGCGGCTAACGACGCGGGGATGCTCTGGAACGCGATGAACTCGATGAACAGCGTGAACGCGGTGGTCACGACGCCCATGTACACCAGCGGGGCCCAAGGCACGTCTCCAGTCGTGGCGGGCACGTTGGCAATTACGGTCATCAGGTCGGGTCCGCCGTTAGCCGCCTCAAAGACAATCTCGCCGAGCTTGAATATGCCCGCCTCGACTCCAACCACGGTGAGCTGCATGGCGACGAAGGGAAGCTCCTGGTCCTCGAACTTTGGCGCGACGTTCCCGCTGACGTGCATGTGGTAGCCAAAGACGGTGGCGGATAAGACGCAGAGCGCGTCGGCGTAGGTCGGGTCGCCGCCGCTGTTGGTCAGCAGCGCCACTCCGAAGACGCCCATGAGCGACGCCGGCCACGTGTACCACGGCACCCGCTGGCCGCTCAGGTTAGCAAACACCGGGACGGACAGCACCGTGAACGTGGAGGTGAGCGCGCCGCGCGCCGCCGTCGTGCCGTCTATGCCGATTATCTGCAGCAGGTACCCCACCGCCAACAGAGTTCCGAGCTGAAACGAAGCCGCCGCCATCTGCCCCCCTTGCGGCGACCTCGCACCCTTCCACACGAAAGGCAACAGCATGAACGACGCGATGCCGAAGCGCAGGAACATCTGCGTGAAGTCGTCCAAACCCGAGTCCGTCACTTGCTTGATCACCACCTGGTTGCTGCCGAACAGGAGCGCCGCCAGGTTCATGAAGACGACGCCCCTGACAAACGGCGTCACGCCAAACGGGTACGATCCGGCGACGTCCTCCTCCTTGGCCTGCATCGTCTCGAAGTCGATGCTGGCGTTCATGGTGGCCCAGTTGAGCCGCTTGGCCTCCGCCTTGGCGTCCGCCACCTCCCTCACCGCGTCGGTGAGCTCCGTGAACATGTCCTCGTACGTCGAATCGGAGTCGGAGAGGGCGTCGACGGCTAGGTTGACATCCGCCATCCTCGCGCTCACCGCTCGCATCCTAGCCTCCGCCGCCATCAACCGCTCCGTCTTCCCGATCTGACCAGGGCCGAACGGCGCCGGCTGCCGCCTGTTGCTGACGAACCGCCCGCCCGAGCGCGTCTTGAGCCAGTCGCGTTCCTCCGAGGTCCAGCACGCGGAGAGCACCTGCAGGGAAACCGGCCCAAACTCCTCCTCCTCCAGCCTGCCGCCGATGATGATGCCCGAGTTGCCGTCGTCCCTGTCCTGCCTGCGCACGAACAGCGTGTTGCGCACTATTCCGTCGTCGCCGGTGGATATGATCCCGCTGACGATGGATATCTCCATGCGCGCCAAGGAGGTGCAGAGCGATCCGAGCAGGTTGGCTCGATCGGTCCCCCGCACCTCGAGCTTGGTCATCCCAGCCGGCGCGTCCGAGTTGCTGAGGTAGACGTTGAACCTGTTGCCGTCCTGGTCGGAGTACTCGTTGAGCATCCCGGGGGGTTCGACCTGGTCGATACTGGACGTGGACTCCATGTCGAGCAAGGGCGAGGAGGGACCGACGGGCGCCTGTATCTTTCCCGCCAGCTCCTCGATCTGCGCCTGCGCGACATCCCCGTTCAGCGCCGCGTCGGCTAGGATGAGCCACCGCCCGTCGTCGCGCTTCGACCAACGCGCGGGTGCGCGGTGGATGATCGATCCGCGTCCTCGGTTGCTCCTCAGGGGACCCACCGCCTCGGCGACGCTCTCGCGGACAAAGGCGCCGAGGGGCTCGGGGACTCGATCGCGCCCGACTCTTTTCCCTCCGCCGAGCAGATTTTTACGCGGATTGTTACCCACCGCTTCGAAGTAGCCGGGTTCCTCGGCCAGCGCGTGGGTTTGACGCCGCCGCCTCGGCCCGGGGGGGCGTTGGCGGGCGACTGCCCATGCTCCAGCCGCAGCCTGCATGCTGGCGGCCCGCGCTGGGCTGTGATCGCCGCCAGTTCTTTCAACATCTTGTAAAGTCACGAAAAATGACAAAATATCCGGGAGGGCACCCGATTCTACCGATTTGACGGTCTATTTTTTATGGGATTTCTTGAGTCAAAGGCCGCCGCAGTCCAGTCACCACGCGCGCTGTTCGCGCCATCTCTGTCTGACTTCTTGAACCTCGGTTCCGAGATGCCGGCGTGAGTCACCAGGGACGGAGGGGCCAAAGTCACTGGCACCGGCGTGGTCGCGCGAGGAGGAAGGTTTCTCGGGGCGCGTAGGTGTCGAGCGGAAGTTTAGGAGGGGCACGCGCGGGTTCGGACGCGTCTGGTAGGGCGTGAGCGCGGGGAGCGCCCTCGCTCGGCGGTTGTTGAGGGGGTGCCTCGCTCAGTTCGAAGAAAAACAACCGGCGCGGCTGACGACCGCCATGGCGGCGGAGGAGGGAGATTGGGAGTGCCCGCTCTGGTGCGTGACCAGCTCCTCGCGAGGTTTTTCACCGTACGAATGCGGCTACTCGTCGCGCGATGCGGTCACACGCGTACGCAGACGCGACTCGGTCCACGCTATCCTCTCCGCTTTCTCGCCTTTCGCTTTTCTCCTCGGTCTCCTCGGCCAGGGTGACTGGCAGCCATGACCCGAGGACGACCGACGACCGGGTGCATCGCGACCCGACCCGACAGCGCCCTGACCGATACTTTCCCGACATCGTTTCCAACCCAACGCAGCACGCTCCTAAACTCGGCGGGCAGCAGCATATGCGAGGCGTGCACGAACCCGCGCGCTTCCGGCGGCGACGGAGCCGATGCGTCACCGCCGGAGGTTGCGGAGGAGGCGCCGCCCGAGAACATGTGGTGCTGCGCCGTGTGCACCTATCACAACGCCATGTTCTCGTCCCGCTGCGTCATATGCACACAGGTGAGTCAGTCTCTCGGACTCTGCGGCCAAACGCCGCGCTAAACCCGTCGCACCGCCGCCGACGCGCCGTCTCCCCGCGCGACGACACGCGAGCCGGAATCTCAAAAAGTTTGCACCCCTCCTGGACCACCCACAACCTGACCCTGTCTCCTGTTCCAACCCACCGCAGGGCACGCGACCGGAGCACCTGACCGGTGACGCGACGCAAGTGGACCCCGCCGCGGAGTTCACGCGCGTGTTCGGCGACGCCGACGCCTCCGACGCGGCGCTCGAGGCCAAACTCCAGGAGCTCTGCACGTACCTCCTCGCCTTTGAGGAACGCGGCGAGGTGTTCGGCAGAAGGAACGACAGGAGGATCATGGAGTGCCTCGCGAAGCTCCTCTCGGCGTACGTGGATCCGCCCGTGGAACCTACGAGGCCTGGCAAGGAGAAGAAAGGCGCGGCGACGGAGCCGGCTGCGGCGGTTGCCGCCCCCGCCGGCGCCGGTGGCGGAGCCGCCGGCGGGGCCGCGACGCCGCGGAGGGGCAGGAGCGCGAGGGGCGGGACCGCGGGAGCGTCCGCGTCCGCGTCTCCGACGGAGGGCGGCGCGACGCGTGAGGCTCATTCGCTTCCTCTTCGCGAGGCGGCCCCGACGCCGCCTCGAAAGCGCGGGGTGAACGTGATGGAGCTGGTGTGCAGGGCGCTGTGGACCTACGAGGAGGTGACGGAGCTGCACTCGGAAGAGGGGTACGGCCCGATGCTCGCCGAGGCTCCGATGCGCGCGCTCCTCTCGGTTCTCGAGCCGACGCCCGCGGCTCGGACCCTCGCGGCGGCGCGGTCCGAGGCACCCGCGACGGAGAAGCCCAAGGGGAAGGATAAGGGGAAAGGGAAGGCCAAGGCCAAGGAGCCCGAGGTGGAGGTCCCGTTTGTACTTCCGCCTCCTCAATCCCTGGATCCGGACAGAAGGCTCGCCGCCGAGGAGTCCGTGAAGCTCATCATGCTCCTCGGACAGGTGCGCAGGGGCGGCGCGACGGCGTCGAGGCGCGACATGCTGATTCGAAGGGTCTTCCCCGGAACGGGCGGCCTCGAGGCTCGCCGCATCGTCATCCGGCTGGGCGGGCTGGCCGTCCTGGGGGAGTACACGCGCGCGTGCTACAAGGACGGACGGACCGCCAACGCGCTCGACGCACTCACGCTGATGCAGGGTCTGTGCCAGGTGAGCAGAGAGCAACCCGGCGAGGCGTTGGCGCCCACGCTCGTGTCCCTGCTGCGGGACGACTCGGCTGCGGCGCTGCACCACGAGTGCCTCCGCTGCCTCGCGTCCGTGTACGCCGCGTGCGGCGAACGCGAGGGCGCCGTGCTCGCGCTCGTGGACCTATGCTTACCCGCGCTACTGGCGAAGACGCTCGGGAGGGGAGTCACGACGGAGGAGCCCGCGGGAGGGTCCGGGCGGGGGGACGAGTCTGGCGGCGACGCCTCGACGTCCGCGACGTCCGCGTCGACCCCCGTGATGGACACGGCGTCGCGGCTCGTGCTGTGGTTCTTCTCGCCCAACACCCCCCGCGTGGCGCATCTGTGCTTCAAGGAGGGCGTCCTGGACCTCTTGTCGGACGCGGAGGTTCTGACCAGAGCGTGCGCGATGGACGGCTCGGGCGCGACGACCTCCGCGGTGACGCTCCTGCTGCAGGCGACGGAGAAGGCGTTGGCGCACTTGTTCGCGCCGGACGTTTCGGCGGATGGCGCGAAGAAGAAGGCGGATGACGTCGCCAAGTCCGCCGCGGTGGCTGCGCTCGAGGCGTCGCACCACGGCTTGCAAATCGGCGACCGCGTGCGGGACATTCATCACGATACGATTGGCGAGATCATCTCGCTGATGTCTGGCGGGCGATGCCTCGTGGCCTGGGACGAGCGAACGGACGAGTCGGATGAGGACGACGAGGAGGAAGACGAGGACGACGATGAGGAAGACGACATGGACCACGATGGGGACGTCGACGAGCTCCCCGGACACGGCGACGTACCCTCTGCGTACCTCGAGCTCGTCGACGACGACGGGGAGCGGGGTCCCGTCGGCCACGCCGCCGCCCTCGCAGCCGGCGCACCGCCCGCGCCGCGCGCGCCGGGCGACCCCATCGGGTTCCGCGGCGGGCCCGAATCGGGCGGCGGGGCGTTCGCGGCGGCGCTGCCGGGCTCGCGAGAGTTTTGGATCGGCGCGGGGGTGTCGGCGAGCGCCGCGCCCTCGACGTCGGGCGACCCGGTTCGCGCCGCGAAGGAGGCGTCCGCGGTGGAATCCGCCGAGTTGGTTCCCCTCGCGCGACGCCTCGAGATGGCGCGCGTGTTCACCGCCAGGCTCCTGCCCGCGCTGCTCGCCGCGCAGCGGACGGCGGCGCACGAGCCCACCAAGCGCCTCATGTTGCGCCTGGTGCTGTCCTTGCTGAGCCACGTCGGCGATTCGAGGTTACCCGGGGACGATTTCGCCAGTTTGCTCTCCCTGCTGGGCACGACGTTGAGCGACGCTCAGTCGTCCGGTTTGCTGATACTGGCGCTCCAGGTGGTGGACTCGCTAATCAGGCTAGACGCGGGCAACGCGCGAGAGCTTCGTCGGCACGGTTTGCTGCGCAGGATCGAGCAGCTCGCATCTAAGGGTGCCGCGGATGGCGAAAAGGAGGGTCGGACGAGTCCGAGGCGGCGAACCCCGTCGTCGCTCGGCGCCGCGCTGCAGGCGGCGACGGGCGCGCCGCCGACCGGCGGTGGGATCACCGGCGCCGCGAGAGAGCAGGAGCAGGTGTACGCGATGGCCAGGCAGACCCTCGACAACGCGCGAGCGGCGTTCAAGACGCGGGACGGCGCGCCCGGGACGTCGGGCGTCTCCGCCGACCGGCTCGCGTTGACAGCCGCCGCCGTCGCGTCCGGCGACGCCTCCGCGGTGAGGCAGCTCGCGTCGATGCTGGTTAGCGCCGACGGCGTCACCGTGTACGAGATGGAGGAGGCACGGCTCGCCACGGCGCTGCTTCACTACCTCGTGGGCGACGGAGCCGCGACGACGGAGCCGTCGACGCTGGCGACGCGGCGAGACGCGTTTAGGATTGCGTTTTTGGAACCCGCCACGCCGCCGAGGACCGACGAGTCGCGACGAGGGGAACGGGAGGATAAGGCGAACGCCGCGATCGGCGGCAGTTCCGAACGCACCGCGTTCGCCGTGCTGCTCAGGCTCCTCCACTCCACCCTGGAACTCAACGAGCAACTGCCGGTGTTCCGCAACCTCGCGCTCGGGCACCGACCGCCGGCGGATGCGAACAGGCCCGGCGGTCCACTCGGGGCGGTCACGGGTGTCGACGCCTCTGCTAAGCTGGCGTCTGGCCTGAACATGCTCGCCGCGCCCCTTCGCTTGACTCTTCGGCGCTCGCCGCTCGCGACGCGCGGCGTGACCGACCTCGCGGGCGCGCCGCTTCACGCCGGGCCCCTAACGCCGTCCGCGGCTGTCGAGCACCACATCCTACGAAGGGTCGTCATCCTCGATCCGGGGTACCGGCGCTGGTGCGACGCGCTCGTCGGGGGTAGAATCTGGCTCTGGATACCCGGCACGGTGAACAGGGAGGACGTCGACGCGGTGGAAGACGGCGAGGAGCCCCTCGCTGTGACGAGCCCGCGGGGCCGCCGTCGCCGGGGCGGGGCCGCGGCGGCTTCACCCGCCGAGGCTGAAAAGGCTGGTCGATGGGCCGCCGCCGACGTCAAACGGTACAATCCGACGACGGGGAGGCACGCGCTCATCGTCGAGGGCGGCGCGGGTTTTAGGCTCGAGCCCGCCGCGCGCCCCGCGCTTCAGCACGTGGCGCTCGTCGAGCGTAAGTACCGCGTCATCCACCGCCCGGAGCCCACGCCGACGCCCGAACCAGAGAAACCCAGGCCCGGCAAGGACAAGAAGAAACGGTCAAAGCCCGACGCCAACGCGGACAAGGCGGATGAATCGTCCCGCAAGCGCAGGCGCAAGGCCAAGTCGCCCGTCAAGGCGATCAGGCCCGAAGATGCGTTCAAGGATACCTTCCGCGTCATCCTGCTCCAGCCCGAGGCGGACTGGGATGTCGACACGTTTGTCGAGAACCACCTCGATCAACTGTGGAACATCCTCGAGGAGGAGGCTTCGAAATTCGCCCCCGCCGCACCCTCTGGAGCCGCCGCGCCGCCCGCGGAGACGCCGGAGGACGCCGCCGCTCGCGAGATCACCGCCGCGGTCGCCTCACGGCTCGACCGAGCGCTCGGTCTGAGCCCGTCGCAGATTCGCTCTCGCCACCGGCGGGTCAACGCCGACGGCGACGTGGACGACGGGGAGGTGGAGACGGACGACGAGGGCATCGTGGAGCTTCACGAGGAGGACATCGGGTCGAGGGCCGCGCTCGGATGGGACTCTTTCGCGCACTTCGAGGAGGAGGTCATGGACGCGCTGGAGAAGGACATGGCGGTGCCCGTCGTGAAGAGAGCGAGCCGGGAGGTGTGCGACGCCATCGCCGCCGCCGTGACGGGGCACTCCGCCAGTCTCACGCCCGCGGTTCGTCTCAACCCGCGCGCCAATGCCCCTCCTCAGACGCACGCGTGTCGACCGCCGCTCGGGGCGCGCGTCGTCATCGAGCCCCGCGCGGCTGAGGAGGCGCGACAGAGGGCGCGAATCGCGATGCAGGGCCTCCCCGCGCCGCCGCCCCCCGTCCCTCGCGGCGGCGCGGGGGAATCGCGACCGGACCCCGACGACACTTGGCTCGCGGGAACCGTCGTGCGGCACCGCGCGGCGGACTCCATGGACGTGGAGCTGGACACCGACGGTGCGCTCGTGGAGAACGTGCGCCTCGAAAACCTGCGGATGGGCGACGAGGAGGAGGACCGGACGGCGGCGGCGCTCCTCCCCGTCGCAACCGCGGGAGCGTCGAGCGGCGGCGGCACAGCCGGTGGCACAGCCGGCGGCACAGCCGGCGGCACAGCTGGTGGATTCAGAGTCGGCGATAACGGCGAGATACAGCTCGACGTGCACCTGGGCTCGAGCAGGGAGCAGGTTCACTCGGCGGTCGGGGAGATGCTGCGGGGCGGCGTGAGCCGCGACGAGATCCTCGAGGCGCTTTTGCGAGCCAGCGGGGTCTCGTCAGGACCCGGCGGTTCCATCACCTTTCGTCGACTACCGGGCACCGACAACGACGTCGGCGTGTTCAGCGTCGTCTCTTCCCGATCACCGATCCCCCCGGGCGTCGGCGGCGGGCTCGCGAGGTCGTGGTCCGGGCTCGACATCTCCGAGGCTGGCCGCGACGGCACGCGAATCATGCGCAGCGACATCTCGCTCGACCAGCTTCGAAGGCGCGGCGACGAGGAGGCCATCGCGCGTGCGCCGTCGCAGCCTCCGTCACGCCCGGCGTCCCGGGGACCGCCGCGTGCGCCTTCCCGCCCGCCGTCGAGGCTGGGCGGGCCGTCGAGCCTCTCCCCGGAGAAGGCTTCCGTCCCGCCGCCGCCGCCGCCGCCGAGGAGGTGCGAGAAGCCCCCGGTTGTCCGCGTCAGGTTCGCGCTAGCTACGCCGGATGATTCGGGTGCCATGGCCGCCTCCCTCTTCGCGGCCAAGCCGCCCGGGGTCCCGAACGGCTCCGCGACGAGGGTCCCGACGCTGAGCGCCCCGCCGTTCCCGGGATCTACCGCGGGGATTTACGCCGCCCGCGCTCGAGCCGCGGCGGGGTCGCCGCCGACGACGCTCAGAGCCGCGCCGGGCAGCGCGACGCTCTTCCACACCCTCCGATCGCTCGCGGCTGCGGCTACGACCGCCGCGAGGAACGCGGGCGACGGGGAGGATAACACCGCGAACGTCGTCGTCGGCTCGATGGACCACGACAGGTGGTTCGCGCGTTCCGTGCTCCACTACGACGTCCGCGTTGAGGGCCTCCCCGCGGGGATGGCGTCGACGGCTGAGGAAATTTCCGCGGCGACGCCCGAACCGCCGCCGCCCCTTCCCGCGCCCCGACCGCCGCCGCCGCCGCGCGCCAAGTCCGAACCGGACCTGTGGGCCGTGAGTGACGTGCGCGAACGGCTCGTCGGCGGTCGGTCGCCGAAGCTGACGAAGACGACGGTGGTTGCGCGGCTCAGGGCTGTTTGCGGTTCCGACGTGTTGGCCAAAAGAGACTTGAGAGGTTCGAACAAAGCGGCGGCGAACCGCGTCTCGGCGAGTAAGCTGGCGGATATTTACGCGGAGCTCCACGATGAGCACGTTAAGGCGCTCGCGAGCCCGGTTCGGATGGACGACGGCGACGGGAACGGGGACGGGGACGGGGACGGGGAAGTCGAGATGCCGACAGTTCCCGATCCGTCGCCCCCGGTTGAGGGCGCGCGCGTCGAGGAGGATGCGTGGGCGCTCTACTGGGAGCTGCTTCGCGCGGGCGTAGGCGGCGAGGGGCGCGGTCCCCCGGAGCCCGCGCCCATCCGCGCGCTCGCTCCCAGCGCCGCGTCGGGCGATATCGACGAGCGTCCGACGCCCGGGTCGTCCATCGCGTCGTCTTGGATCGCGTGCGGGGGCGGCCGAGACCCGACGGCGGCGGCGGCGGCGGTGGCTTTGCTCGCCGCGCTGCATCGGCGGTTCGGCCCGGTGGGCGGGTCGACCGCCTGGGAGAACAGCCGCGTCGCGCAGAAGCTCCAGGCTCAGCTCGAGGACGCCGTCGCGGTCGCCTCTGGCGCGGTGCCGGCGTGGACGCACACCCTGCTCCGCGGAGCGTGGTTCTTGTTCCCGTTGGAAGCGAGGCTGCGACACTTCCATAGCACCGCTTTTGGTACCAGTCGATCGGTGACGTGGGTGCAGGAGCACGCGGGCGCCGGCGGCGGCGTCGGCGGCGGCGACGGCGACCCCGCGCGGCCCCGCGGTGGCGCCAGGCGCCTCGGTACGCTCAAGAGAGAGCGCGTGACGGTTCGTAGGGACCGCGTACTCGCCGACGCTGACGTGTTGATGCGCCACCACGCCAGACACAAGAGCGTCCTCGAGGTTCTCTTCACCGACGAGGAGGGCTTCGGAGGCGCGGTGACCAAGGAGTTCTACAACAAGGTGGCCGACGCGCTTCAGCTCAGGTCGGAGAACACCGCCACGATGATGTGGGTCCCCGACGAGGACGGCGACGATG
The DNA here is from genome assembly GCF_000090985.2 of Micromonas commoda. Taxonomy (NCBI): domain Eukaryota; kingdom Viridiplantae; phylum Chlorophyta; class Mamiellophyceae; order Mamiellales; family Mamiellaceae; genus Micromonas; species Micromonas commoda. The sequence goes on from NC_013041.1 coordinate 584,048, forward strand.
GACCGGAGCACCTGTGGCAAACGCGCGGGCTGTTTCCGCACCCCCTCCCGCCGAGGTCGCCCGAGTCTGAGCTGGCGCGGCGCAGGTTTCGGTTCATTGGGCGGCTGGTGGGCAAGGCTCTGCTGGACGGTCACATCCTCCCGCTGCCCCTCAACCCGGCGTTCGTCCGCGTCGCGATCCTGCGCGAGACGCTGACGGAGGAGGACCTGCCCGCCGTGTACGACGATAGGTGCGCGGGCGGCGCGGTGGCTCGATGGCTCTGCGGAGCGGTTCGAGACGTCAGGCGCCACCGCGAGTGCGAGCGGCGGGTGTTCAAGATTGGGTCATCGGGCGACTGCGCCGACGATACAGACGACGCGAGCGACGCCCATCTGAGGATGGGGTTGGGCGATGGCGACGAGGCTGTGGACGCCGCCGCCGTCGACACCCATCTCGAGCGGCTCTCCTACCTGTCGTACGCTTGCCCGGTGAGCCGGGTACCGCTCACCGCGGAGATCTTCGAATGCGGAGACGCGGATGACGAGAACGATTCACCCGCCACGCGCGCCGCGCGCCGCCTCGCGCGCCACGTGGACGCGGGCGAGCACGAGGTGCACGTCGGTAACGTGGAGCAGTACCTGGCGGACGTCGTGCGGTACTGGTTCGCCGACGGCGTCGCCGCGCAGGTTGAGGGCTTCCGCGAGGGTCTCTCGGAGATTTTCCCGGTGGATGCGCTGAAAGCGTTTAGCGCCGAGGAAATCACCGAGCTCGTGTGTGGCAAGGACGCGATCGAGTGGACCCGCGAGGAGCTCCGGCGATCCGTTCTGCCCGGGTTTCAGTACACCGCCGAGTCCCCGCCCTACCTGTGGCTGCTCGACGTGCTCGTGGACGCGCCGGATCACGAGCGCCGAGGGTTTTTGGAGTTTGTCGCCGTGTGCCCGAGGCTGCCGCCGGGTGGCCTCGCGGCGCTTCCCCGCGGGCCCATACGCGTCAACCGCATGGACCCGGTCGATAAGCTTCCGGAGGGGAGGACGTGCTCGCAGGAGCTTCGGCTGCCGGCGTACGGGAGTAAGGAGGAGCTGGCGCGGAAGCTGCGGCTGGCGCTGCAGTGGAGGAACCACCTCGGGATCCAGTAAGCGACGACGACGACGCGAGCGACGGGGACGCGGGGATTTTTGGGACTTTTCGGACGAGACGCGCGAGACGATTTCACGGCGCGCGTCGTGGGTCGTCGCGGCCGGGCGAAGGGCGCCCCGCCGCGGAAATGGGATACGATTCTTTCGGCTACGGTGGATAGCTTGTTAAAACACTTACGCACTTCGAACAGACTACCCGATTGATCGCCCCGGAGGCAGCGGCGGCTCCTCATCGTCCCCGCCCCCGGCCGCCTGATGCATCTGCATCCCCATCACCTCGTCTTCAGAGTATTGCTCCACTTTGTTCGGCGTCTGGTAGAGCTTTCGCGCCGGATCCGCGTACCCGAACGAGTAAGACGAGAAGTACACCACCAGCAGCAAGAACGCCCCGAAGATTCCCTGGACGAAACCCCACGCCCCCGTCGCCGCGCACGCGACGAGCGCAACGCAGAACGGCCCCCACGTCTTGACCGCCGCCCATGGGCTGACCCATCTCCCCTTGAGCAGGACGTTGGCCGCCACGTGCACCATGTTCCAGTCGCGCTTGCCCTGGTAACCCGCAAGGTTCATCGCGTGCGCCGCGTACTGGTGGCAGTTGTTACCGAAGAGGTTGTAGTATTCGCAGGTGTTGAAGAGGGATTCCGCCCTTCGCACGCTCGTGTCGAAGGTGTGTACGCCGCCCGCGCCGTCCGTCACCTTGGTCGGGTCCAGGCGCCAGTACCTCGCGACCGCGCCGAAGCCGAGCGAGCCGCGGTGGATGAAGCGAGAACCCAGAAAGTCAGTGATGAGGCCGTCGGAATAGCAGATTCCGACGTGGCCGATGGGCGGGAAGAGCCACGTGATCATGGGCAGCGGGCACCACACGACGCACATCGGGAAGCGATTCTTGCGAGACTCCACCGGGGGTAGGGATTTAGTCCCCGCGGATGACACATCCGCGCCCGTGTCGCGGAGCGTGTCGTCCATATTCGCGCGACGCGTTCTGGCTTTTGGTTTCGTCGCCTCGGGGAAATTTTTAGTGGTACACGTTGTGACATTAAAAACGAGAATGGGACACTGTCCCTTCTTTCCCCCACCCCCCACGGGCGACGCCTCCTCACTCGAACGCGTCCTCCTTCCGAAGCGATTGCGTCAGCACCGAGCTCCCCCGCGTTCCCCCGACCCCCCCGGACGGCCCGTCGCCCCGCCCCACCCTCTCCCTAGCCGCCTCGACGTCGCTCGCGCTCCCCCGCCTCAACTCTGCTTTTTCCCCGGCGACAAACGCCGAAGCTGGCGCCGGCGTGAACGACCCGACGACGCGGAACGCCCCGCGCCCCGTCTGCCCACCCAACCCCAACCCTAAACCCGTCTGCGATCCCACCCGCACCGGCGCGATCCCCCCACCCGCACCGCCGCCGCCCGCCTGAACGGTCGGACCCATCGCCCCACCGCTCCCGTCGGATGAAAATCCACTCTCCGGCGACGCGAGGGCGCTGTCGTCCTCGAGCACGCCCAGGTGCCTGGCGACGGCGGGGGCGTGCGAGAGCGGACGCGGGCGCGGCTTGGCGACGCCGGACACGCTGGATGTTTGCCCGGTCAGCCTAGGCGCGAGGGACGTACTGAAGTGTAGGGTCCGGTTCGCCGTCGGTGACGTCCCCAGCTTGGCGTCGCCTCGGTCGGCGCGAGACGATGCCGGCGTTTTCACCGGCGGCGACGGGGAGAACAGCGATGAAAGGTCAGGGTTTAGTCCATACCCCGAACCTACCAAACCCCCGGGCGGCTCGTTCTTCTCCGGGCTGACTTGCTTGGTGGACGACCGCGCGTGGTTCCCGGTTCGCATCTTACGCGGCGTGGGACCCCGCGGCCGCGCCACCGGCGATGGGTTACCCCCGCGTCTCTCCGGGTTTGGCATCGGCGACTCGAAAAACACCAGATCGCCGTCGCCGCCGAGCGAGTTGTTGCGCCTGGAGCGCGGTTGCGATCCCGGCGATCGTCGCCCGACCCGCGGCGAGGGCGGCTGGTGACCGTGTCCGTGACCTTGACCGTGACCTTGACCTTGACCTTGACCGTGACCTCCCCCGTGACCGGTTCTCCGGCCGCGGTCGTCGGAGATGAGCCCCTTGGACACGAGCTGTGCGCGCTGCGCCTCGATGAGCCTCTCCAGGTTTCGTAACGTCTCCGGGCTGGACCCGAATCCCGCCGCCTCGCCGGCCGGGGGACCACCTAAGGACGCACCCCCGCCCGACGAACCCAAACCCGACCCAAACCCGAGCTCCGCGAGCGACGGCAGCTGCGGGAGCGCGTCCGTCTGGGCCGTCGCGTCCACGCGGTGTGGGCCGCCCGGGTGTTGGTGGGGTTGATCCTCGATCGCGGCGGTCGCGGCGCCCCGGAACGGACGGGAATACTTGGCGGACGACGGCGACGGCAGTCGGTGCGGCGGGTCCCCCCTCGGGTCGTCTCGGTCGCCGTCGCCGTCGCGGGCACCGTGCGCGCGGCTCGCGACGTGGTGGGACGACCACCCCGTCGCGTGCACGGGCGTGGGTTGATACGTTTTGTTCGTGACGTGCTTCGGAGATTTTGGAGATCCGCCGCCGCCGTCGGGTCTGCAAAGGGAACGGGTCGGCCGGGTTTGGGCGAAACGTCAGTGAAACTTCACCCGCGGAAGATAGTCACGTGTCGGGGAAAAAAAGTTCGGCCCGGTAGATTCTGTTTGGCTCGTACGGGCATTTAGTATCAAAAAATGCACAAAAAAGAGTGGTTTTCGGTCGTGGAGACATGCAGCGCGTTCAGGTCGGGGTAGTACGCGGCGCGGAGTGAGGTCGCGCCCGGTTCGCTCACCTTGCGTGCCGAGATTCGTGATCTTTCGTGAGCACGACACCCTCGCGCGTCCTCGTCTTCACCCCGATCGGCGATTCGGCGCGGTGCGGCGCGCTCGTCTGCACCATCGGGACGTGGTGATGGCCCGAGCCCCTCGACGCATGAGCGTCTCCCTGGTGACGGGATCTGGAGGCGTCGGGGGGAGACCCGCGAGCCGACATCGTAGCCGCGCCCGCGAGGGGTCCTACGGATCCAGGTTCGACGCCAGAACCCTTCGAACCCGACTCGGCGCGACTCAAACCCCCTCGGCGCCCTGCGCAAGTGGTAGAACGAGTCTCTCGCTTTCGACGTCGTCTATGAGGTACTGATGTCTAGATCGATCGAATCGGCCTGCTGGCCCTGGCTGACTTTTTCTTGCCGGCCATCGGCGGTGCTACTCGCGCGCGTGGTCGAATGCCTCGAAATATCACAAATTAAAGATGAGCTAGGCGCCGTACCCGAACACCTGGCGAATGCGCTCGAAGATCTGCTGCTTCCACCCAACCTCCGTGGTGTCCATCACCGTCTCGTTATCAAACGCATCCGTCTCTGGCACGTTTGTTTGCACCAGGTCCACGAAGCAGTTCCCGGGCTCGGGCTCGCGGAAGGTGATGGTGACCTTGCTGAAGTGACCCTCCTTCCAGTTGCGAAACCTCCAGTTCTGCACGATCTTCTCGCCCGGGACGTACTCCAAGGTCTCGCCGTGGATGTTACCGTCGAACATCATGAAAGGTCCGGGTTCGGGGCGAACCTGCGCGGGGGACCGCGAGAAGTGCATGACTCGCTGTCCGTCCATGAGCGCGTCGCAGACATCCCGCGGCCTGCAGTAGAAGCGCTCGGTGATGCGGATGGTGTGCGACTTCTGCGAGAGCGGCGCGGTCTTGTCGGTCCTCGATTCCCTCTCCTTCTCGGCGTTGCTCTGGACGTCTCCGGGCTTCTTGTCCCTGAAATCCTCGCGGGCTGACGGCTTGGACCCCGATGCGTTTTTCGCCTCGTTGGGGTCCGCGCCCTCGCCGCCCGGCCCTCCTTTCGCGAGCTCCTTCTCGAACTTGGCGACGCCCTCCGCCATCTTGGGTAGGGCGACGAGCCTCATGATCTCCTTGACCTTCCTGTCGTCCGGTCCCTCCCCGGCGGCGAGCACCTTCGCCTCGTGCTCCTCCCCCGCGTTCTCGTCGGCGATGTAGGGGAAGTGCACGTTGCCCGTGACGGTCTTACCGCCGTCCAAGATGGTGCCCTCGTACCCGATCTTGAGGTCGAGCTCGTAGCCGCAGATGATCTTCCCCTTGCGCCTGTTGACGTAAGCCTCGCCCGTCAGCGCGGTGACGCCAGTGCACCTGCATCGGACGCCGCCGTCCTCGAACTCGATCGCGCCGATGAGATCTGCGAAGCGCTCTCTGGACCACTCGAAAGCGTCCTTCTCTTGCCAGTGCCAGCTGTTAACGTTGGTGCCGTCCTCGCGGTCGGCAACGATCCAACGTTCGTCGCCCTGGCCGATTTTTGCCATCTTCGGTGCTTGATGGGGGTGCGCGACGTGCGGAGTGTGCTGCGCCGATGGAAGATCGAAGAAAGTGCCTCCTCGCCTGTCTCGATCGCGAGCCGCACTCGACTCGAATCTCAACTCGCCCCGGCGCCTTTTGGACGAGAGTGCGATGATCTGTTCGCACTCTCGGGAAACTTCGCGAAAAGCGTCAAAAGGTACGAAGGCAACTGGTTCACGTGTGATTTCGGGGATATTTCTTCAATTAGCGGCGGGATTGGTAAAAGTAAACATGCATCCGGTTAGAGGTTGGGATGATATTTGGTTCGATTTCGACACAGGTCAACACCCTCACAAAACCTGAACCGTCAACGACCGCAGTCTCGGCAACTTATCCCACCGCGCATCACGGAGATCTCCTGGACCACCCGCCGCGTTCTCGGAAACCCACCTCGGAAAACCCTGAAGGACGGTTCACGCCCGGTACGGAGTCACTGCACGCCGGCGCAAGCCGACGGCCGATAGAGAAGAGTTAAATCTCACAGGTGAGTCGAGCTTCCGTTCTACCCGCGCGATCCTCGATCGAGCGCGCGTCCCGTCGCTCGAGCGATAGGGTGCCGCGCCCGATGAAATCGTCCCTTGGCCCAGCCGAGCGGCGCCCTTTACCTTTTTCATGCCGCGGGGAATTCCGTGCCGCCAATCGCGCAGTGCGACGCGCGTCTTTCCGCGTATCGCCGATACTGACCGCCGTTCCGCCTGTCACCCATCGTTTCCGTCGAAGCAGGCGCCTCGGTTCGCGTCTTTAGACACCTCAGGAGGGACACAGCCGCGCGAGCTAGCTGCGTGGATCGTGAGAAATGTGCGGCATCTTCGCCGTCATCGGCCTCACGGGCGACCCGCTGCACAACAGGAAGCGGGTGTACGGACTGTCCAAGCGCATTCGCCACCGCGGCCCGGACTCGTACAAGATGGACGTTTCCATCAAGGAGGACGGTAAGCAGACGTACATGGTCCACAAGCGCCTCTCCATCGTCGCGCCCGGCCCGTCGGGTGAGCAACCGCTCTACACCGACGCGTCGCACGACACCACCTTCATCGCCAACGGCGAGATCTACAACCACGGGCACCTCCGCGAGAAGTACAACATCGTGTCCGAGAACAAGAGCGACTGCCAGGTGATCGGTCACCTCTACGAGCAGAACGGACCCGAATTTATCCGCGAGCTCGACGGGATGTTCGCGTTTGTCATCGAGGATCGCAAGACGGGCACCATCATGGCGGGCCGCGACCACATGGGCAAGATTCCCTGCTACATCGCCTACGGCAAGGACGGCAGCGTGTGGTTCTCCAGCGAGATGAAGACCCTGGTCGACGACCCGGGAATCGCCAAGTACGAGATTTTCCCGCCGGGCCACTACTACATCCGCGAGAAGGGTGAGACCGAGGGCAAGATGGTCCGCTGGTACGACCCGAAGTGGGTCACCGACGTGGAGTACATCCCCGATCGCAAGGCGGACTACACCGAGCTCAGGGAGACCGTCGTCGACGCGGTGAAGAATCGCCTGATGGCGGACGTTCCTTACGCGGTGCTCCTCTCCGGCGGCCTCGACTCCTCCCTCATCACCTCCATCGCGGTGAGGCACAAGAAGGAGTCCAAGAACACCTTCGGCGCGGACGAGCCCGTGCATTCCTTCTCCATCGGCATCAAGGGCGCGCCCGATCTCATCGCCGCCAGGAAGGTGGCCGACGCCCTCGGCACCGTCCACCACGAGATCCACTTTACCCCCGAGGAGGCGCTCGACGCGCTCCCGGATATCGTCTGGCACCTCGAGACGTTCGAGCAGGTCCGCGCGTCCGTGCCGATGTACCTGCTGTCTCGCGCCATCAAGAGCTACGGCTTCAAGATGGTGCTCTCCGGCGAGGGCGCGGACGAGCTCTTCGGCGGCTACCTCTACTTCCACAAGGCTCCCTCCGCCGCGGAGTTCCACAAGGAGTGCGCCAGGAAGACCACCCGCCTGCACCAGTGGGACGTCCTTCGCGCGAACAAGTCCACCATGGCGTGGGGCATCGAGGTTCGCACCCCGCTTTTGTCCCAGCAGGTGTGCGACTACGCCATGAACACCGACCCGGAGCAGAAGATGATCCGCATGAACGAGACGGACGAGGACGGGCACCCGTTTCTCGAGAAGTACCTCCTCCGCAAGGCTTTCGACACCCCCGACCAGCCTTACCTCCCCGACGAGGTGCTCTGGCGCCAGAAGGAGCAGTTCTCCGACGGCGTCGGCTACGACTGGGTCGACGGCCTCCAGGACTACGCCAACAAGATGGTGAGCGACGAGCAATTCGCCAACCGCGAGCAGAGGTTCCCCCTCAACCCTCCCACCACCAAGGAGTACTACCTCCTTCGCGAGATCTTCGAGGAGCACTTCGTCACCGGAATGGAGAACGGCGACTGCGCGTACGCCACCTGCCCCTTCGGTAAGTCCATCGCGTGCTCCACCCCCGAGGCGGTCGCCTGGGACCCGGAGTGGGAGAAGAGCGTGGGCGACATCTCCGGCCGCGCGGTTAAGAACGTGCACGTGGCGGGTGACAAGTTTGACCTCAAAAAGGACGGGGCTGGCAAGGACACGAAGTCCTCGGCGAAGGAGAAGAAGCCGGCGGAGGCGGCGAGCGTGATGGCCATCATCGGCGGACACGCGGGCGTGAGGGGGAGCGTGGCGGTGAAGGCTGCCAAGGGCCCCGTGAAGAGCGGGGCGAGGGCGCTCGGCGGGCGAGGACGCGCGGCTGTCAAGTCGCGGTTTGTCGGCCTTCGCGCCGTCAGGGCGAGCGCGGTGGCGTTCGCGTGATGAAAAGGCCCGGGTAACTTGTGATATATGTCTAAAGTCTCAACTTTGTTACCGTGTCGCGCGCTAATCTCGCGTCTAAAGCACGAGCCTCGTCTCATCCGCCGTCGTCACACTCGCCGACTAGCTAAAAGTTAGTCTATTCAAACGTCCCGTGTTCCCCCCCCCGGAGGAGCGTTCGTTCGGGGTTCACCCCTCTTCATTCGATCGTGCGTCGACGCCGCTCGAAGATGCGTCGTTTTATCGTCTCCATCCCGACCCGCCCCGGCCCGCTTCGATGAAAGTTCGCACATCACCCCTGCTCCGCCGCTCAACCCTGCGATCGACATCAACCTGCCGAATTACTTCGAGCTTCCACTTGTCCACCATCGCGCCCGCCAGCTTCCTCACCTCCTCGTCCGGGTGCTTGCGCCTCAGCCGCGACACTACCTTCCCGATCATACTCGAGGTGAGCAGGTCGCGGGTCATGAGCATCGACGAAAGGTGCCGAAGCGCGGTCAAGAACTCCTCCTTCGTCGTGTCGGCATCCTCGAGTGTCGCCTTGTACCTGTCGACGTCCTCGGACGAGACGTTGTAGTAGGAGAAGGCGCGTGAGCTGACCACCTTGCCCATATCGTGCAAAGTAGCCTGCCGCTTGGGCGCGGGGGGCGCGCGCGGCATGACTGACACCTCCGACGGTTCGCAGCGCGCGGAGGTGTGACAGCGAGCGACGCGTGAAAATAAAGACGTGCTGGGGATGAGCACAGCTGGAAATTTTCATCAACTTTTAGCCTCGGTCACCGCGCCATCTCCCCGGCGGCTGGGACGTACCTGACCTCCCCGGGCCAACCCCACCCGCCCCTGCCTCCCTCTGCGATCACCCTCCCCTCCTCCGTCATCTTCGCCAGGTGCTGGCGCGTGATCCCCTCGCAAGCCGTGACCAGGACCAGATACGAAACCTGGTGAGCGTACACGGCTCGGCACAGCTCGGAGGCTGTCATCCCGCCGCGCTCCGGCCGCGTCGCCCAGTCCTCCTTCAGCGCCTCCATGAACATCTCCTCGCGCATCGACCTGTGACGCATGTACTCCTCCAATTTTTTGTGCCCGTCCTCGACCACGTCGCCGTGGCTCGGGTAAAGCGCGCCGCCCCGCGGCAGCGCCTCCGCCATCCGCCGAAGGCTCGCCGTGTACTCGCCGAGATTTTCAAAGGTGGTCGTGTTGCCGTTGAGCACGCAGTCGCCGGCGAACATGCACCCTTCCTCCTGCAGCGTGAACACGACGTGGTCGGGGGTGTGGCCCGGGGTGTGCAGGGCGCGGATAGTCGCGCCCTCGCATCGGAACAAATCGCCGTCTCGCACGTCGACGTAGCATCTGCTTCGCTCCGGGTCGTCCACGTCGCCGTGAGGGTTATCGTCGGTGCGAACGGCGCGCTCGCCGTTACCCGCGCGGATGCGCTTGTACGCGAGGACCGGTTCGTCGACGCCCAGGTCCTTCATCAACGCGCGGACGTCCCGGAGTCCGCCGATGTGATCCCCGTGATAGTGCGTGAGCAAGATCCCCTCGAGGCCGGTCACCCCTTCGTCCTCCATGGCCTTCCTGAGCAGCGGGATGTACTCGCGCCTGCCCTCGCCGGTGTCTATGAGCCACCTTGACGGACCGGTCCCTACCAAGTAGGTGTTGGTGCCCTGCAGAGTGAACTCGGAAGGGTTCATACCGAGGATCCGCACGACCCGGTCGCTGACGCGTTTGATGGGGGGCAGGTCGGGGAGGTGGCGAGGCTTTGGGCGCGCGAAGTTGGATGCGACGAACTGCGACATGGATTCGGTGATCGCGTCAAACATCACTCCACGCGCGTGCCGAGTGAGGCCGGGCGAGGCGCGGGGATGGATATTCGGGCGCCGGCCTCGTTTGTATCGACGCCCCGTCGCCTCCCTCCTCCAAGAGAAAATTTCACAATTGTTAGCGTCGCATCGCTGCTTCGCTCAGCAGCCGTTTTCGCGCCCGCCGCCCTCCCCACTGAAAGGGAGAGCCCTGCCCGGCATTGACCGCCGCCACACTCGGCCAGCGCACTCGTGCATCAAACAAGCAACCCACACCGGCCACGATGGCAGGACTGACGCTCGGCAAAGGCGCGTGGGACTGCGACAACAACGTCGAGATACCCCCTGACAAGGAGCAAATAGTCTTCGAGGAGGTCGCCACGAGAGAGTTCTTGGCTTTCGGGGTGCTCCCCACGGTCCCGCGACGTAAAGACAACGACCACCTCGCCTTCTTCTGCGACGGTTGTAGGTACAGAATCAAGGCCAGCGTGCACGACGACACCGTGCGGGACATCAGGCGGAGGCTCTGGGAGGGCGGACTCGGCCGAGGCGGTGCGATGCAGACTGGCAAGAGAGACATCATCGAGCGTTGGGAGGACGTCATGCTGAGCTACAAGTTCAAGATGATGGTGGACGATGACGCGAACCTCGCGGAGTACGGCGTGCCCCCTGGGTGCAAGTGTCTCATCGCTGTCGATAAGAACAAGCTCGGAAAGCCACCGCCGTTCAAGAGCGATTATTGGGCGTGAATAGCGCGTGGCGCGACGTGACTTGTTGTTTCACGTTATATTCCTCCTCACCTCTCTCACCCCCACGACTGCTTCTCCGCTCTGCCCCACTTGGTGAAGACCCCAACGCCTGTGACGTAAAAGAACACCGCAGGCACGAACATGGAGAGCTCCCAGTTATCCGTCATCTCCAGCAGGTATCCCGTCAGCGGAACCCCAATCACCCCGGGAAGCGCGCCAACCGTGTTGGTTATACCCAGCAGGATGGACGAATACCTCGGCGACATGTCCTGGTGGTTGCAGTACAGGCCCGCGTATGAGAACGACGCCAATGAGAGACCAACCGTGAGTAAACCCACGGTCAGGGTGGGGTCGTCAATAGCAGCCGCCGCCGTCATTGCTGAAGCCGGCCCCAAAAACGCTATGGCCTGCGCCGTTTTCCGAACCCTGGACACCTCCCAGCCCCGCTCCAGCAGATTGTCCGCGAGCGGCCCCACCGCGGACGCCACCAGACCGGATCCGAGCGGCGGGAGCAGCGTGAACAGCGACGCGTTCGTGAGGTTCACGCCCAGTTCTTGCGTGAAGTAGCTGGGCAGCCACGCGAGCAGCACGTAAAAGCCCCAATTGTTGCAGAAGTGCACGTACGCCAGCGCCCTCAGCGGCGTCGCACCGAAGATCTGACCCCACGGCACCCCGTCCCGTTCCTCCGCGCCGGGTTCCAACTTTCTCTGGCCCGTGAGACCCTCCACGGGGGCTAAGTCTCCCGAAGCCCCCGCCGGCGTCCCGGGAGTCGCGCCTCCCCTCGCGTAGATGCCGAAACCCACCGACATCACCCAAAGCACGCCGAGCGCGCCGAACACCTCGAACACCGTGCGCCACCCGAACGCCTCGATGATGAGCGGCGCCGCGGACAGACCCAAGACGCTGCCGATGTTGAATCCGTTAAACACAAACGCCACCGCTCGCGAACGTTCTCTCAGCGGCACGGACCTGGCGATCACGTCCGTCGCCGCGGCTGGCGATATCCCCTCGCCCAGACCCACGAGAACCCGCGAGATGAACAGCGCCGTGGTATCCCCCGCGACGAAGGGCACCGCCATCGTCGCGGCGGACCAGATGAAGACGCCGATGGGTAACATCCTCGCCCCGCCGAATTTGGTGGCCAGGTATCCGCCCGGCAGCTGCGAGAGCGCGAACCCGTAGAAGAACGCGCTCTGCAGGAGCCCCGCGGTGCCCACGGACCACCCCATGTCCTTCGCCATGGGAATGATGGCGACGGATATGTTCACCTTGTCCATGTTGCACAGGACGAACGCGCAGCACGTGCCGAGTAGGATGCGGTACCGCGACGGCATGGAGCGCCAACGCTCGCCGAGGTCGTCCAGCGAGCTCGGGAACTTGGGCTCCCACGCGGGGAACTCCCCGTCCGCCCCGTTCGCGGCGGCGGCCGCGTCGGGTTTAACGCGAGGCCGCCGGGCGATCGGGGCGTCCGATTCGTCGTCGTCGTCGTCGCCGTCGAATCCACCCAAGGGACGAGCGCGCCTCCCCGCGTCGAAGCCTTTTTGAACGAAACGCGATTCCGACGACGACGCGGCAGACCCGGAGGTGAAGGCGTCGGGTACGCCCCTGGCCTCGAGCCGATCGTCGTCGACGTCGAGATCCCCGCCCGAGTCCGATGCCCGCGTCGCGACCGAACCCGGTCCCCGTCGTGGATTCCTCTCCGCGCGGCGTCGCCCGGCGAGCCCCGGCAGTCGGCCCGAATCTGGCCGAGCGAGGCGCGTTCGACGGGACACGGTCCTCACGGCGACGGGACGCGCGCGAACCGGTCTCGAGGTGGGTCGGCAACCGCTCGTCGTCGCCGGTCCACCCCTCGCGACGGTCATTGATGTCATCCCGCTCCGTCGCCGACCCTTCCGCGGCCCGCGACCCTGCTGCGTGTGTCTTCTGGCGCGAGTCATCAACAAAAATATCCAAAGTCCTCGCAGTTCGAAGGGTCGACCATTTTTCCCTGACACGCGGTGTGGCATCGCAGCAGCGGCGGTTCACCATGTCGGTCAACGTCGGAAAGCTCAGCGCCGAGGAGAAGGAGAAGATGTACTCCGCGGCCACCACGGAGATGGAGTACCGCGTCGAGCTCTTCAACAAGTCAGTACCGTGCGATCGCCCCACAGCTGCCGGGCAACCGGAAACCTAAACCTATGCTGCCCGAACCCTCCCCGTCGGCCGTCCCCTGACCGTTCCATGCCCTTTCTTCTCCGCGCAGGATGGTGGGTTCGTGCTACGAGAAGTGCATCGACAAGAAGTTCAAGGACGGGGACCTTAACGTGGGGGAGAACAGCTGCGTGGACAGGTGCACCAGCAAGTACTGGCAGACCGTGGGTATCGTGGGCCAGATGCTGGGAGCGGCTGATCAGGCGGCGATGCAGCAGGGGAGATAGGAGAAACACACGGTAGAGAGAGTCGTAAGGTTTAGGCGCTTAGAGGACGTTTGAAACGCAAATCGAATCCTGAGCGAGCATCGCAGACACCGAGGAGCGACCCACGTGCCGGACACCGCCGGTACCTCGCCCTTCCTTCTTCTCGGGAGAAAAGTTAGTTGGAACTCTGGAGCCACTCTGCACCGCGCTTTCGTCATGCTCGCTCGAGGCGTGTCGCTCGCGTCCCGGCGCGTTCTACGCATCGCCGGCGAGGAGGCCATTCCCTTCCTCCAGCGCATCCTCACCAACGACGTGCGCTCCCTCGCCGACGCGGGCGCCGCACCCGTCTACGCGGCGCTCCAAAACGCGCAGGGCAGGGTGCGCCACGACCTCTTCCTCCACCGGGAGTTCGGGGGCGCGCTGCTCGCGGACCTGCCCGCGGACGGTTTTAAAGACGCGCTGGACGCCCTCGTCAAGCTCAAGCTCCGCTCGCCGGTGACCCTGGACGACGCGGGCGAGGAACTCAGGGTGGTGGTCGCCGGGGGCGAACGGAGCGACCGGCGCGATCCCACCGCCGACGGTTCCGCCGAGTGGGTCCCTCCAGTCGACGCGGAGTCCGCGGACGACGACATCCTCTCCTTCCTCCAACCCGACCCGCGGTGGCACGGCCTCGGACTCCGCGGCGTCATCCCGGCGGCGGCCGCGGCGGAGCTCCTTCCCGCCGGCGCGGACCCCGAAGAAGCCGAGGCTGCGTACGCCCAGTGGAGGTACACACTCGGCGTCGCCGAGGGATCCGAAGAGCTCGGCGGCTTGCTCCCGCTCGAGTGCAACCTCGCGGGACTCAACGCGATATCGTTCGATAAGGGATGCTACATCGGACAGGAGCTCACCGCGCGGACGCACCACACCGGGGTGGTTCGCAAGCGCATCGTCCCGGCGCTCTTCGCCAGGCGGAGCCAGTGGATCGCGAAGGACTCCGCGGGCGTCGGCGGCCGAGCGTCCACGCCGCAGGAGAAGTGGTCCGGGCACGAGGTTCCGACCCGGAACGGCGACGCGAACACCAACGAACAACAAAAGCCGAGGGCGCGCCCCGGCATGGACGTGTTCCTGGACGGCGCACCCACGACGGGGAAGCCGGTGGGTAAGGTCATCGCCGCGAGGGGCGACGTCGGGCTGATTTTGCTGAGGATCGAGCACCTGGCCAAGGCGGATTCGGCGGAGGACCTCGCGCTGGTGGCGCACGGGAACGACGAACGGTGTCACGTCGACGCGAGGGTGAATATACCGGACTGGTGGGACGACACGTGGCTCCAGTCCTCCCTGCGGTGAGTGTGCCTTCTGTTGTACCTTTGTATCTTCGCATCATTTTTCAAGCCGGTTAAAAACGAACGCCCTACACCGCCGCCGCGCCCGCGTCGGATGTCATGGACGCCTCGACCCGTGCCTCGAGGTACCCGCGCGCCTCCGTTTCGCCGAGCCCGCACTGAACCAAACCCGCCGCGATGACGTCCACGTACGCCTCGCACGGGGGGTTCGTGGGAATATCCCCCGAGCGGAACCCGCTCAGCTCGTCGGCGTCGCACGTGAACGTCAACACCGGCTCATTCGCCTTCACCCCGACGCACTTGACGTAGCCGTACCACAGCTCACTCGGCGCCCTGCTCTCCGCCGGTGGGCCCGTCGTGCCCGTGGTCCCCGCGTGCATCACCTCGTCGGGTCCCGTCGCCGCGAGCGAAGAAGCCTCTGTCCGCCAATGGCGCACCAGCCGAGCCGCGTCGTCCCCAGTCAGCTCGCGACACCCCGCCGCGCCCGGTTCCATCCCGTTCTCCTGCGCCAGCACGTCGTTGAACTGCTCCAGGGTGATTCGGTACAGCCTGAACGCGGTGGGGAGCGTCGGTGAGAGGCTCGTGACGTCGACGAACGCGACGCCTCCGCCGGCCCACGTGGGCGAGCTGTGCGCGAAGAACAGCCTGTACGGAACGTCCATCCACAGCGAGGACGCGACCGGTGGGGTTGGATCCCTCGACCCCGGCATGTCGCGCACCATGCCGCCGATCCTTCCGCCGCGCAGGTAGCACTCGAACCTCTCGAGGAGGATGTTCGAGCCGAAGCTCGCGTACCACACGTAGGTCGAGGGTGGTGAGTCACGGCCCGATGATGCGGCTCGCGACATCCTTTTCGGTGGAGCAGTGACGCCGCTCCGGAGAGGCGTCGGTGACGGGTTCGTGGCGGGCCGTTCGATCCGTCCCGCACGTCGCTGCTCCACACGAGCCCGGGGCACGCACGGTACCCGAGCCGCGAGCATATGCGGTGGCGTGTCGTCCGGGTGTCCCCCTCCCCGCTTTTCCCCCGTCAGGTGTGCCCAGCTGACTGGACGACCTCGTCTACGTTCCGCCCGTCGAAGCGCTCGCGCCCGCAAATTTTGAACCCAACCCTGGTTGTGGGGCGCTCCAGTGTGCGGCGGGCGTGCTCGCTCACCGTCGGCACCGGGCCGTCAGGCTTTCGCGTGAGGACAAAGGTGCCAAATGGCCGAGGCCGTCATGAGACGGAGGCGGGTGAGTCCCGCATTCCCCACCCGTAGCGTGCGGTTTTCCCCACTCTCAGATTTAACGCATTTCGTCGCTGCAGCTTTTTGGGGGCTTGGCACTCGAGCTACGAACCGCATCTGACGACCCTATCCCGCCCCCCTTTTTGCGTACCGACAACAGCGAGGCGAGGAGAATGGGTACATGTCGCCCACCTCGGACGGCGAGGACAGCCCACGGGAGTGGCGGCGACGCAATCCGCTCGCCCCCTTCTTCAAACGCCCCAGGCGCCCATCCCTCCCCGAAGGGGCTCGCGCCATACCCGAGGGCGCGCGCAACTTCGTCCGCGCCAAGCTCACCGGCGACCCGCGGGTTCGCGTGCGGGACTACGTCAAGATGCCCAGAACGATCCAGACCATAGATAAGGTGTCCTTCACGCTCGGCGTCGTCGGCCTCATGCTCACCCAGTTTGTCGCGACGGAGCACCCGGAGTACTTCTGGTTCTATTACCTCTGCAGCGCGCCGTTGGTGTTCATATACCGCATCATCATGTACAGGATGATCAAGTACCACTATTTCCTCATAGACTTTTGCTACTACGCCAACCTCGCGTGCTTCGTTCACATACTGGGCGCGCCGACGAGTGGACGACTGTTCCGGTCCGTGTTTGCGTACAGCAACGGCCCGATACTCTGGGCCATACCCCTGTGGCGCAACTCGCTAGTGTTTCACTCGCACGACAAGGTGCAGAGCGTGTTCATCCACACCGCGCCCGCGATATTGACGTGGTGCACCAGGTGGTACGGACAGGGCGACCTGACCTGGTCGTGGTGGGGGCTCGGCGACGCCACCGGCTGGCTGTTCGCCGCGAGGGAGGGGGACCACGGGCAGGCGGTGGCGCCGGGTTTGATGTACGCGGACGTCGCCGCGGTGCACAGGGCGCCGAACCGTCTGACCGTGGAGCAGCTCACGATGTCGTACGACGTCGTGGACGTCGTTCGGGAGTTTTACGTGTACCCAGTGGTCGGCTACCTGATCTGGCAAGTGATCTACCTGGTCATCACCGAACTGTTCTACGTGAAGCGCCTGGACAACGACCCCGAGCTGGTGACCTCCCTGCGGTGGCTCGCGAACGACTACAAGGCACCTGTGACGCGGTGGGCGCTGCGCACGTCCAGACGCGTGGGTCTCTTCGCGCAAGACGAGCTCTTCGATCACAACTCGCTCAAGACGAAGTTTGTCTTTGTCAGCCTCCAGCTCGTCTACACCATGGTGACCTTCCTCCCGATACCCATGTGCTACGCATCCAAGGCTGTGCACACGACGGTGATGCTTCTGGTGTTCCTATCCTGCATTTGGAACGGGGCCGAGTATTACATCGATATTTTCAGCCGGAGATACGCCAAGAAGTTCGACGACGGTACCTTCATGGGCTCCGTTCGCGACGACGACAACGCCGACGCGGCCGTCGCGGAGGCTGTGCTGGCGGCGGGCTCCGGGGACCTCGCGAGACGGTCGGGGGGCGGGGACCTCGCCAGACGGTCGGGGGGCGGGGACCTCGCCAGACGGTCGGGCGGGCCGCAGAAATCGCTGCGTTGACGAGACGACAAAGGAACCTTACGGAAATATTTTT
This sequence comes from Micromonas commoda, assembly GCF_000090985.2. Taxonomy (NCBI): domain Eukaryota; kingdom Viridiplantae; phylum Chlorophyta; class Mamiellophyceae; order Mamiellales; family Mamiellaceae; genus Micromonas; species Micromonas commoda. The sequence goes on from NC_013041.1 coordinate 601,420, forward strand.
TGTAAAACTGTACGAGTACGACGACGACGTCGAGGATTTGTCCTTGCCTTGATCTGAGTTGAGTTGAAAATGTAAACTAAAGCATGAGCCGAAACGTGTACGTTCGTTCGCTTGTTCGATCGTGGGGCGTCCCAGCTGGACGCCGGATGCGTCATCATCAGTCACCGCGAGCGATGCTTTCGCCTAGTTGGCCGAGAAAATGGATGTGAGCAGGCTACCCTGGTTGAGCAGGTTCTCCAGCGCGGCGGCGCCCCCCCGCTCGGCCGCGTCGAAAGCCTTGGCGCACTCCGCCTCGTTGGGCGCGCCCCTGCACGCCTGTTCTAGCGCCCTGAACCCCGCCTGCGCGCCGGGGAGCCTGAACCCGAGGCCCATGACGTCATCCGCCGGGAGAAGGTTCAGACCGTTGACGAGCTCCTGGCCGACCATGCCGGATATCGCGATCATGGCGAGGCGGCCGTTGTTCAGCTCCCCCATCTTGTGCCTGGCGAGCTCCTCGTCGGATATGCCGTCGCCGAGGCTGAGCGGGTCGAAGCCGTAGTCGCCCGGCACGTGGTCGGACTTCAGCAGGAACAGGCGGTCCGCGACGAAGGGATCTTGCCACGCCTGCTGGACGCGAGAGGCCTCGACCACGAAGATGAAGGCGCCGAGGAGGCCCCAGAATAGGCCGGGGACCTGCTGGAAGTGGTTGATGGCGGGGCCGGTGACCTGGGAGTCGAAGAGGAAAGAGGAGCCCTCGACCTGCTCGCCGACGAGCACGCCGATCGCGGCGAGCATCGCGACGCGGCCGTGGGTGATCTCCACGTCGGCGTAGCGCTGCGCCTCGGCCTGGTCGATGTTGTTGAAGAATCCGAAGGCGTCGAGTCCATCCTCAAAGGGAGCGCACCCTTTCACGAGGCCAGCGTCCACCGCGGCTGATATATCGGAGAACGTCTTGCCGGCGGTCACCACAGCCTTCTTCTTATCCGTAGTAGCGGTGGACTTGGCGGTAGGGCGGGTCGAACTGGCGCAGACGCGGAGAGTGCGGATCGCGAGAGTCATTTGGTTGAGGTGTGGAAGGGAAGGAGGAGGAAGGGGGGGGAGGGTAATGGAAGGTCCTCCCGATACGAGCCGTCTTCGTCCAGTTGTCACGGCACCGAATCTCGGCGACGAGGGCACCCCGTTCACGCCCTCCGAGAATCGAGGCTGCGAAGCGTTTTTCGCCCTGCCTCGTTCTCTCTACAACATTCTGCTCGCGTTTGTTGAGGCCTTCGTCGCCAGAAAAACGAGGTGACCTGGCCATGACCATCGGCACACTGCCCCGTATGTCGCCGTACATGGCGTACTGGGTCAGCGACGAGGACCACGACGAGGACGAGGAGCACGATGACGACGTCCAGTCCGTCCCCGCACCAGAGCGCGAGGCTGCCGCGTACACCTCTCGTCGCCCGAGTTTGTCGCACGCCCACGGGCACAGACGGCCCCTCATGTTCGCGTTGCTTTGGACGCTGCTGCGACGCGCCGCAGGGGAGCTAGGCACCTCCGGCCACGATCTGAGCAACTTCCAGGGTAAGCACGCGTGCGACGCGAGGGTGCGCATGGCGGCGCCGCGGACCGCGCTTGAAGTCTCGGAGGTCGTGACCCGGTTTCCCCGGGTCAGGGCGAACGGCGTGGGACACAGCTGGCACCGCGGCCTCTTCTGCTCGGGCGAGGACGAAGACAGCGTCAACGTCCTGACCCATCGCCTGCGCAGCGTGGGCGTGGGCGCGTCGCCGAGCGATCGCGGACGCCGACTGGCCGGGAGCGGCGGTGCCGCGGGACGGAGCCCGGTCGCGGACCGAGTCGCGGTGGACACAGAGTCCATGACGGTCAAAGCGGACGCGGGAGTAACGCTGAGGGAACTCCTGGACCACCTCGCCAACCACGACGACCTCACTCGCGAAGACGGCCCACCAGGAGCGCCCACGATGCTGTCGTTTGGCGACGCGCTGTTTCGGGGCACGCAGCGCGGGTACACCCTCCCCGCGTTCCCCTGGTTCATAGACCAGACGGTCGCCGGCGCCGTCACAACCGCCACGCACGGGTCGAGCCTTCGTCACGGGTCCCTCTCGTCGCAGACGACCGCGGTGACCGTCGTGCTGGCCAACGGCACCGTCGCGTCGTACCACGAGGGCAACCCCGCGTTCGACGCGGTGCGAGCGAGCGTGGGCAGGCTCGGGGTGGTCGTGGACGTGACGCTTCGTATCGTGAGCAACCTCGCGGTGCGCAAGTCGTCGGCGACGCTGACGCCAGACGAGCTCGTTCGCGACGTCCAACTCGCGTCGGATGCGGCGGCGAGGTGCCACGAGAGGTTCCCTACGCCCGGATACGTGCGTGCGTGGGAGTGTACTCGCGCGGCGCCGGACGTGCGAAGGCTCGACGAGACGCAGGTGTTCTGGCACTTCCCCCTCGGTAAGGCGGTTCGGACGGATTTCACCCGGCTGGACTCCATCCCGGGGTTCCCGACGCCCGCGAACCCGACCCGTCGTCGGACGCGCCGGAACTCGAACAGCCTCAGGTCGGCGTGGATGTCAACCGACACGAGCCGCGACCGTGACGCCTCGGTCGTTCGCGCCCAGCCCCCCGACGCCCCGCGCGACATCACCGACGGCGACTTCCCTCTCATGGCCAACGACACCTTCTCGCGGTTCTGGTCCCGCCAGTGGGACGTTTCCACCGCTTTAAACACGATGTCCGGGGTGGACGACGCGAGGGACTCGTACCTCACGATGACCGAGGAGCAATACGACGCGCACGATAACTACGGGTACGACCAGTACGAGGTGTGCGTCCCGCTGAGGCTGGCGGGCGCGTGCCTAAGGAAAATCGCGGACGACATGGTGGAGACCAACCCTGCGTGGGACCCGGTCGGTATTTTAACGCCGCAGCCGGGGGGTCTGGCGCACGGGTTTAGGAGCCCCGCACTCATACGATTCACGAGCCCGGACACCGCGCTCCTGTCGCCGTCCAACCTCCACGCCGCGGGCGCTTGCATGTACGTCAACGTGGAGGATTACGTTCGGCACGCCACGACGCCGGCGGGTCGTAACGCCAAGTTTCAGAAAGTCTTCGAGCACCTGAGGGGACCAAAGTGCGACGGCAGGTTACACTGGGGGAAGGCGGGATGGCCCACCGAGGTGACGGGCGGTGCGTTCGACGGCGCGAGGGAGTACGGCTCGTCGTGGTGCTCGTTCGGTTGCGCGGCGGCGGCGTTGGATCCGACGGGAAAGTTCGCGGGGACGTCCGGCGCGATGACGTGGCCGTCTCTGGACGTCGAACGGTGCTGCGGCGGTGACGGGGGGGTGCAGTACCTCGCGGGTGATGACGGTTGCGAGTGCGCGCGGACGGGATGAGTGAGTATTCAGCGACGAAAGTTCGTAAGGGCCGTCACCGCCGCCGCCACCAACCCTTCTTCGCCTCCGCCTCCAACTCCGCCTTCGCCTCTCGCCGACCGCCCTCCACCGATCTGCGTATGGTTTCGATCTGCGCGCGCCTCTCCTCGGCGGTCTGCCCGATCCGCCCGCCGCCCGCCTCCACCGACGTCGCCCGCCCCACGGACGCCTTCGCGATCCTCTCGCGCTGCGTCGCCTCATCCGGCGTGACGTACATCAGAGTCGCGGGTCCGAGGGTGAGCCACGTGGAGGCGTAGGACGCCTTGAAGACGTTGGTCCACTTGGTCCTGTACGCCCCATAGGTGGACATCGCCGCGACGCAACCGGCACCCGCCAATATCATCTTGTAGTCGTAGTCAGGGGACGGGGACGAGGTGGCTGCCTCGGCATCGACGGACATTTGTTTCTTCGCTCACCCGCCCGACGATCACCCCCGCACCCGATGCTCGGTTCCCACCTGAAACGCCGCGAGGTAGACGACGTAGAACACGGCGGATATTATCACCGAAGCCAGGATGTATTGCTGCGGTTGGGGGTCAGTGCGGATGACGTCAGTCACTGACGGAGAGAGAAGGCACCCTGACGAGGAGGTGTTACCTTCCCGCCGGGCGCGGTTGGGGGGGCTTCACCTGGATTTGACAAATGCGTCGCGCGCGTCGGCGTCTCTCCTGGAGCGGATCGAGGTAGTCGTCGATGGGTACGGGCACCGCCGTAGCCAAACCCTCTCCCCGGTGCATAGCCGAGACTGAGGACGGTCGGGGACGGCAGCCGGAGGAAACTCGAGGAGACGTGTACTCGCGGGGGCAGGTCCAACCGGCAAAATCCGCGATGCCACATCTCGCTCAACCTGATCTTGATCAGGGTAATTGCCCTGTGCCCACGTTGTATCGGACCCGGTGACCGTTTATTCTTGGTTTATTTCGACCGGATTGGCGCGGATAAGACGAGCTGACTGTGTCATGACCGAAGCCTGCAGAAAAGAGCCCTTCTCGCGTCGTCGGGCGCGCCCCGCGCCATTATCACCGCACGCAAACGCATACACACGCGTCAGCGCCGCATTTACGATGGCCACCATCGCTTCCGCGAACGTCGCGCCCCAGGTTAGTGCCCCCGCGTGCTCCCCCGGCCCCTTGCGGACGCCCCGGGATTTGGAACGTGACAACTGGAACCCGAGCCAAAGAAAGGCAGCATCGCGGAGATCCGCGCCCCGTCGGAACCCCCCTCTGACCTCATCCGTCCTCCCCCACGCACCGCAGCGCGCGGCCCTCCGTGCCACCAAGGCCATCGCGCCCTCCCGCGCGGCCTTCGTCGCTAAGCCCCAGGTGCGTCCCGGATCACGTGATCCAACAGAACCTAACCTAGAACCTGCATCCACCGGTTTTTGAACGGTCCCCCGACACTCGAACGCCCTCCGGTCGCGACGCTAACCCAGCGGCCCGATCGTTCAATCTACAGCGCGCCAAGCGCGGCATCAACGTCCAGGCTCGCGCCGCCCTCTACTTCGCGGACGACGTCGAGTACATCCAGCAGATCGGCGCCGAGTACCCCGACAAGGGCATCGCCAACTGGGAGGAGGCTCGCTGCCTCTTCTCCGACCACGGGTACCACGTGCTCGACATTCGCTGCGACGATGAGCTCGATGTGATTGGCAACTTCCCCCGAGACCAGTCTGCCGCCACCGAGCACCGCGGCACCAACTGGTTCCACCACATCCCCATCATCAACGCCCAGTACCGCTACGATTCCGAGGCTGGCAAGAAGCTGATGAAGAACCAGGAGCCCAACCGCGCGTTCCTCGATCAGGTGCAGTCGAAGTTCCCGGACAAGAACACGAGGATCATCATCTCCTGCTCCGACGGCCGCAACCGCGCCATCCAGGCTCTCGAGGCCCTCGACGAGGCTGGCTACGTCAACATCGTCGGCCTCCGCGGCGGTTACAACATGTGGAACCGCACCTGGGACGCGAAGCTCCGCCGCCGTAACCTCCCCGGCGGCTTTCAGGAGGAGTGGCAGCACGGCGCCGACGGCTGCGGCGTCCACGCCACCGGGGCCTCGTTCCAGAACCAGGATGCCTTCCAGTACGCGGACTGGAAAGACGAGACCGACTGGATCGACTGGAGGTAAACTCCACGTCAGTTGCTCGCATTTCATGACGCAAGCGCAAGAAGACCCGCGGACCGCGGCGGGTTGTGTGTGAATTCAAGAAGAGACGAAAATAAATCTCTTCGAATCGCACTGCGCGAGACCGGGGGGATCGGGGAAAGACAGAGACGGAGCCTTCGGAGTGCGCGGACGTTCGACAGTGCGTCGGCAGCTGCGCGCGGCGAATGCTTCGGCCCTAAAAGTTAATATTCATATCGACCTACGTAGCATCTCATACACGTAGCTCCGCTCGCCTGAAAAATGATGCACCGGACCGTTGAATCGCGCGAGGAAATGCCGAGGAAATGCGTTTTGCCCGGGCGCCCACAACAACGAGAGGGCCCGACGGGCGAAGTGGGCCATGCCGTCGTGTCGTTGAGCATCCTTAGATAGTCTAGACAGCAATGAGCGACGACGATAGCGACGGGGAGACCGAGGCGGCCCGGCGGCTCGCGTTGCCCCGCGAGCAGGCGCTCGAGTCGGCAGCGCACGAGTTCTTCTCCTCGTCGTTGCTCGCGCCCGGCCTGCCACGGCACGTCGACAGCCCCGGGGGTGTCCGCGCGGTGCTCAGATCCGAGCTCATGTCCACGCTGGACGAGCACGTTCGCTCGCTCGGCCCGCCGCACACGCTCGTGCTGACGGGCGTCGAGGGTTGCGGCAAGTCAACAGCGCTGGCGCAGCTCTGCGAGCGCGTGGAGACGATGGAGCGAAGGTGGGAGGAGCGGAGGCGCGGGGGCGCGCTCGACCCGAGCGAGGCTCCCCCGTTCATCCTGAAGCACTCCTTCGCGGACCCGAGCTTCCCGCGCGACGTCTCGCACTTCCTCGAGCGCGCGTGCCTCGCCCTCAGGCGACGCTTCAACATCCGCGAGCCCATCCCGGCGGACCCGGCGGACCTCCCCGAGGCGTTCGCCGCGTTCCTCGAGCACGCGGCGCTGTTCCGCCGCGTCCTCGTCATCGTCGACGCCGCGGAGAGTATCGCGGTGTCGCCCTACGCGTCCTTCCCCGCCGCCGCCATCGCGGGTTTGGACCCTCGCGACGGGCACGCCTTGCCCGAGCTTTTAACGCTGAGGGGCGACGGGCGCGACGCGACGGCCGACTCGGACGCTCCGCCGTTCGACGTCGCCGACTCGAGCGCGCACTTCGCGTGGATCCCGAACTCCCCGCCCCTCGCGGTCCGGTTCATCGTCTCCGGGCGGGACTCCCACGACTCTTTCGACTCCTTGAAGGGGGCGCCGGAGGTGGAGGGGGCGCCGGGAAAAGAGTGGGCGCCGGGGGGGGTCGTCCAGGGGGTGCTTCGAGCGGTTGGCGCCGCGTCGGCTCGAGTGTATCCGACGCCGCCGCTCACGACGGAGGAGACGGGCGCTATGCTCGCCATGTTTTCCCCGCGCCACCCCGGTTCGACGCCCCGGGACTCGCACCACAGGGGTAAGGAGATATCGGAGGTTGTGAACGCCGTTTGGCCCCACGGCGCGACGCCACTCTGGGTGAGAACCGCGGCTGGTCGGATATGCGCGACGGTGGAGGAGACAACGCACGGCGCGTGGGTATCGACCGGCGCCGGAGTGGGCCCGGTGGACGAGTGGGGGAACGCGGGCGAGAAGGACGAGTGGGGGAACCCCGTCGAGGCGCCCGTACGGAACGACCCGAACGACGCCGGGCACGACGAGGCGCTCGAGTGTCCGAGGACCGTCGCGAGTGCGGTTCACGACATGCCGGGTACCGCTCGGGGATTGTTTTGGGAGGCGTTGGACGCGATGGAGACGCGGCACGGCGAGCACGCCGTCGCCGCCACGTGCGTGGCGCTCTCTGTTGCCAGGTTCGGCGTCACCCGATATGAGTTGCGCGGCGCATTGCGGTGCAGGTTTGAACGCGAGCGGGTCCGCGTTCGTTTCGGCCCCGGCGGCGCGAAGGGCGCGAACGAGTCGCTTCGAAAGCTCGACGACGGGAGACTCGACGCGGTCGTGGACGACCTCGCGCCGTGGCTCGCGCCGTGGTGCGCGAAGGAGGCGTGGCACGCGGAGCTCGAGACGTTCGAGGGGGATCGGTTGGGGGCGTCGAGGGAGGAGTCGGAGGCTCGGGCGGCTCGACACGAGCGAGAGTCGCGGCGGCGGAGGACGCTGAGCGGACCGGGCGGACCGACGTATAAACCCGACGACTGGTACGCCGCCGAGCTACCGATGCGGTTCAGGGACGACGCGTACAGGGCGGCGGCGCTGGAGAGGTACGCCCCGCCGCGCTCGGCTTCCCTCAGGGAGGAGTTCCACGCCGACCTGGCGGCTTATTTTCTGGACGTCGCCGCCGGGTCGGGATCCAGGGCGCTTCGCGCCGACACGAGACGAGCGCTCCGAGCGGGTCTCTGGCACGCCGCCGCGGGTCGCGACGTGAATTCCGTGGCGGATGTGTTGGGGAGGCGGGGCGTGATGGCGTGCCTGTCGCGGCCCGGCGCGAGATCCGACGTGAGGGCCGTCTGCTGCGGCGAGGTGCCGCTCGAGCTGTGGGGGGCGTGGCGCGATCGAATGGCGACGTGGATGAGCGCCGACGACGACGACGCGCCCGGAGACGTCGCCGGCGCCGGGTTGACGATCGCCGGTTTGCTCCGATGGATCGGCGTCCCGACGCTCGCGGCGGAGATTATCGATCGCGTCCGGTCATCGTTCGGACCCCCGCGAGGTAGGTCGCCGCTCTCAATCGCCCTCGCGGTGGCGCACGCGCGTCTCACGCTGGTCGGCGCCGGTGACGTTCGATTCGCCGAGTCCGAAGCGGGCCGGGCGCGCGCCGCCGCCGACCTGAGCGTCGCGGCGAGGGACGCCGGAAGAGATCCCGGAAGAAATCCGGAAGAAATCCGGGTCGACGGGGACGGCGACGACGGAAGGGGGGACGAGTCCGACGCGGGTGCCCAAGGGACGATACCGCGCCCGTGGCTCGACGCGCTCGAACCGTGCGGCGGGTTCGCGGCGGCTATCGCGTTCCCCGACTCGCTCTACGCCGAGGCGGCGGCGGTCGTCGCCGAGATCGCGGTGGCGAGGGCGGACTCGATCGTCCAGGCGACGCGTGGCGACGCGGCGGCGAGGGCGGCGGATGACGCGCTCCGATGCGTCGGTTTGGAAACCGACGCGTGGCTCCGTGCGGCGAGAGAACGCGCCCCGCCCGCCGTCGTCGACGCCGTGTCCGACGCCTTGTCCGACGGCGGAAACGTCGACGACCTCGGCGTCGGCGCGAGGGAGGACCCGGGAGACGACGTCCTCGGCCTCGTTCGATCGTTGCGCCGTCAGCGGGGGGCGTGCGTTCGGTTCTCCCGCCACGTCGACGCGGGCGTCGTCGCGGGCCGGCTCATCTCCGTGCTCACCGCGGCGCTCGGCGCGAATCACCCGCAGTGCGGCGCCGCCAAGCTCGAGGCTGCGGAATCGGCCGCGGCGGCGGCGGAGTCCTCGGCGTCGGTGCCGGGATACGACGAGGCGTCCGCGTGGGCTCGACCCGCGTACGACTTCGCCGCCGCGTTCTACGGATCGCAGTCCTTACCCGCGGCTCGCGCCGCGTGGTGCGTCGCGGAGGCGCTTCGCCGAGCCGACGGCGCCGCCGCCGCGAGGCCAATGTACGCGCAGGCGCTGGGCGCCACCGCCAGCGTGCTGGGTAAAGCGCACAGGGGCGTCGGCGCCATGCTTTCGGAGACGGCCGAGCTATCGCGGCTCGAGCGGCGTCTGGAGGAGGCGGACGCTCTGGCGCGGGAGGGACTGGACATCGCGAGCGGCGAGCTTGCGGCGGCGAGGCGGGGTTTGGAGGAGGCGGACGCCGCGGCGGCGCGAGCGATGCAGCGCAGGGAGGTTACTATCGGGGAGCACGGGGTCGATTACCTCCCGAGCGAGTTGCTCGTCGCCATGGACCACGGGAGGGAACTGGCGAGGGCGCGCGCGGCGGACGCCGAGGCTGAGTACGCCGAGCGCGCCACACAGGTCGCCAGGGTGATTCACGCGATGGGACGCCTGCCCGACGCGGAATCTTTCCTGCGCCGGGCGCTCTTCGCGGGTGAAAAGGCGTTTGGGCCGGCGAACCCGTCGCTCGCCGCGACGCTCGCCGCGCTCGGACGGTGCGCGCTCGCGAGACGTCGACCGGAGGAGGCGGAGGCGTGCTTTCGTCACGCCCTCGGGGTGGACGAGCGAGCGGCGATGCTCACGGCGGCGACGGCGGCGGGTATAGCGGCGACGGGTATAGCGGCGGCGGGTATAGCTCCGGTTCGAGGGTTCCGACACCCGAGGTCGGCGGCTCACCTCGTCCACATCGCCGCGCAGCACCGTTCAGGCGGGAGGGCGTCGCGCGCGGAGGTGTACTTTCACGCCGCGCTGGAAGCGCTCGAAACGTGCGACGGCTCGCTGCCCTTACCCCTCGCGGATGGTTTCGAGGAGTCAGTCGCCGACGACCAGACGTTGGCGCCCGCGCCGGACCCCGGCTCCATTCTCAACGTCCTCGCCATGATGTACAAGGATCAGGGCAGGATGGCCGAAGCTGCCGTGCGTTACGAGCGGTCCATCGCCCTGGGCGCGGTGGCGATGCGCGCGGCTACCCGCGCGGGTGACAGGCGCGCGTGGCGAGTCGCCGCATCCGCGGTTTCGCTTCGGCTTTGCAACCTCGGCGCGCTTCGAGCGAGGCAGAACCGCTCGGGCGACGCCGCGGCGTGTTTCCACCGCGCCGCGACGTTCGCGAAGAATAACCTCGGCGATGCGCATCCGCAGACGGCGCTGTGCCGCGCGTGGCTTTCTTCTGTCGGCGGCGAGGATGCCGCGGACGCGGGGGTGGGTAAGGCGGCGGGCGTCATGCTCGACGCCGTAGTCGCGGGTGACTTTCCGCAGCTGGCGAGGCCCTTCGCCACGGCGTGGGGCGCGCTGGCGAGCGAGGAGACCGCGGTGAAGCGAGCCGCGGCAGATAAGATGGTCAAGGACATCGAGGCGTCCAAGCCGTTTCCGATGGAGACCTCGTCGGGTCCCGCCTCGAGGCCCGCGACGGCGCGAAGCCGCCCGGCGACGGCCTCAAAGCCGGCCGCCGCGCTCGCCCTCGAACCGATCGCATCGGCCGATCCCCCCCCGCCGCCCGAGGTTTACCGCGCTCTCGATAGGTACAGACAGGTCGATGAGGCCAAGCGCGCGTGGAGTGCGTGGGCGCACGACGTGGAACGCGCGGGCGGGGGCGATACCCTCGCGGACCTTTTCGATGGCTTGGAGGTTGACGATTGCCTCGCGTCCGTCGTTGACGATGTAGCCGCGATTGCCCGAACGTCACTCATCGAGCCCAGAAACATCGTGCCCACCAGCCACATGTTCGTGGACGGCGCGACGAAGGCGTTCAGGGCCGCCGCCGCGGCGAGGATAAAGGCTGGTCTCGCGGGCCGCGTCGGCGACGGCTGGGCCGCGCACGGGGACGGCGGCGACGGGCGGATTTTGTCTGACGTTCTCTCCGCCGCGTCGAGGGGCGAGCCCATCGCGTTGCCCCCGCCGCCCCCGGTCGAGCAGCCTCTGAGCGGCGATCGGGACGGCGCGAAGGAGGGCGCCGCGGAGCACGCGCGTCGCCTGGCTATCGAACGCGCCGAGCTCGACGCGGCCGCGTCCCTTCCCGGTTCCGTCCGGGCCAAGGCGGAGATTGAGGATTTCGAGATGGCGGAGGAGCGTCGACGAGCAAACGCGGAACCCCTCACGAACTACGCGCTCAGGGAGCTCGACAGGGACGACGACGACCACGTGTTCGAGGACTATTACCGCCAGAAGCTGGGCGTGCGTCTGATGGAGAGTGAGGAACGCGCGGCGTGGCAGAAGAAGGTTGACGAGATTGAGAGTCGACGCGCGATGGAGATTTTCGACGCGCAGACTGACCCAGCCAAACTCAAAAAGATTCTCGCGCGGGAACGCGACCCGCACCTCCCCGAGCTCATCGCCGATAAGATTCGCAATGGACTGGAGGATCCGGGCGGCCGCGGTCACGACTTTTGGGTCCCCGGCGAGTTTGAAAAAGCCGCGAGGGAGCAGGACGACATCCGCGCGATGATGAAGGCGGCGCGGGAGGAGCGCGACGCGATCAAGCGAGAGCTTCTCGAGCTCGAGGCTGAATCGCTCTCGCGGGCCGCGTCCAGGGCGCAGTCGCGGCACCAGTCGAGGCTCGCGACCCCCGCAAAGACGAAGCACGGCGACCGCCGCCGCGAGCATCGCGACCGAGACGAGTCCAGGGACAGACGCGACGAGAACGACGAGGAGCGAGAACGAAGAAGGCGGAGGAAAGAGGCAAAGCGAAGCAAGGCGAACTCCCGCGCGCACTCGCGGCGGGAATCCACCAGGACCACCCCGCACAAGCGCCCAACATCCGACCCGTACGCGTCCGACGACGGCGAGAGGCGCCATCGACGCTCGCACAGGTCCTCCAAGCACGTCACGCCGAAGAAGAAAACCGCCAGGGCTTCGCTCAAATTCGGCCAACGGTTCGAGGAGGAGGATCGACGAGCCGCCGCCGCGAAGGCTACCGCCGCCGCGAGGGACCTCGCCGCTCAGGCTGCCGAACGGTTCGATCGCGCGCACGCCGCGATGGTGGCCGCGTCGGACGCCGCGCTAGAGGCGAGGATACGCGCGGCCACCGCGTCACCGATGAAGCCGCAGCCAATATACGCGAGGCCGAGCTCCGCGTCGAGATCTGTCCGCGATAAACTGGCCGCGTTTCGCTCAAGAAGGCAAAACAGGCCCGCGTCCGCGTCCGCTAACCCCGTCGAGTCGCAGCGACGGGAGGACAGGCTGAGGCGCGTGAAGCTATACGGCGACGACGACAGCGTCGAGGTTGGATCGGCTTTCGGCGCGGATTACCAGGACATCGACGACGTGGCTTACGACGGGGAGAACCGGTTTCCTCTGAATTCCCGCGGCGGGTCGGTTCGCGCGTCGATGGAATCTCTCAAACCGGCGGGGATGACGAACATACCCGTCGCGGTACCGCTGTACCGAGGAGACAGTCGAGGCGGGTCCGTCCGCGCGTCGATGGAATCGCTTCCTCCGAGGCGGCCGAATGTCGAAAAAGATTTCGAATTTCCCCGGATGCTCGAGGAGGAGCGCGCGAGCGCCGGCGGCGGCAGGGCTCGACCGGCGTCAGCGCGGATCGCGCGAGGCATCGAAGACCTCGACGCATCCGCGGCGCTTCACGCGGACCTGAACAACGCGAGGCGGAGGAACGCTTACGCGGCGGGGGCGGGCGCCCCCTTGCTCGAGCGGCCGTTTGTATCCCGTTCGGTAAATGTCCCGCCGGCGTCTTTCTCGTCTTTCACGGCGACGGGACGACCGTCCACGTCGAATGTCCGCACGGGGGGACGCGGGGGGGAAAACATGGACGACGAGTGGTACTGGAAGATGAAGAAGCGCGTGGAACAGCGGCGCAAGGAACTGTTCTCCGCGCCGGCGCAAAAGTAGACTCTAGCTAGCTAGTACGATTGACAACAAATTGCCAAATTGCAAGTCTACGGCGTCGCCTGCAGCAGTTTGACGATGATGGCCTTCTTATCGTCATCGTCTTTCGCCCTCGCCCGCCACGACCGCGCCACCTCCCTGAGCTGCTCGTCCGTCAACACCTCGAGCTGACCCGTCAGCTGCTTCTTCTTGGCCAGGTAATCCTTCTGCCCGCGCCGCAGCTGCGAGGCACCGCCTGGTCCGCAAAGCTTCAAAATTTTCGTGAGCTCTTCGCAAAGCCTCCGCTGCGCGCAGTGTCCCGCCACCGTCGCGTTGCCCACGTCCCGCAGCGTCAGGTCCACCGCCGGGTGCTTGTCGATCAATGCGTTGAGCGCCGCTCTTCTCATACCGTACGCCGCCAGTATCACGGCCGTGGAGCCGTCTCTGTCATCCTTGATGTTCGGATCGCACCCTCCGTCGAGCAACGCTTCGATAGCGTTCACCGCGTTTTCGTACGCTGCGTGGTGCAAGGGCGCCGCGCCGTTGTCGTCCCTCGCGTCGAGGTCCGCGCCCAAGCTCGCGAGCAGCGCGATTGACTCCGCGTCGTTCCTCTGCGCGGCCAGCGTGACGGCCGTGTACCCCCCAGGCACCCACGCCTGCTTCGCGCGCGGATCGATCCTCGACGACGTCTTGGCGTCTATTTTGGCGTCGGGCATCTTCGCGAGGACGTCCAGCGCGCCGGCGTTCCTGGCCTCGAACCACCACGTCTTCCACAGCTCACGTTTCTGTTTGGTCGCATCGTCGTCCCCGGAGGCGGCCTCGGGCGGGGCGCGCATTGGAAGGTTGGAGGTGAACGGGATGTCGTCTTCGGAGTCGCCCGGGGCAGATCCGTAGCCTTGGTACGTCGAGAGTTGAACGCGGCGGGATGGACGCCGATGAGGACCTCCGACGGGACGACGCCATCTCAACGATACGTCACGGTGTACACCTCCTCGCCCCGAGGACCCGGCCGGGGTCGCGTTGGGTGCGACCGCCGCGCGCCACATGCAGTCTGCGAAACGACCGAATCAAGTTTCTATCAACAACGCGGAGCTGTCTCACTGTCCTATGAGCGAAGATGACGCATGGACCGACGACGGACGCGCCGGCGACCTGACGACGGACTCCGACTCCTACTTCGGTGGAGGCGACGGCGACCTCACCACCGACAGCGATGCGGACGACCTGTTCACGGAGTCTGACTCGGACGACGAGGGCGGCGGACGCTCGAAGAGGTGCGCGACTCTCGACACGTCGCGCTACCTCCTCGTGCGGAAAGTGGGCGTCGGCACGACCGCGACTGCTCTGCTGTGCCTCGACCTGGTCGAGGCCAACAGGCCGGTGATCTTGAAGAACACCCAGAAATCGCGGTTCCGCTCGCTGCCCAACCCTTCGTCGACCGAGCTATCGCGGCACCCCCTGGGTTACCTCGGGGAGATCGCCGTGCTCAAGAAGCTCGAATCCCCAAACATCATCCGTCTGTTCAACGTCGTGGATCACCCCGACGCGCCGACCGTGTCCCTGGTCCTGGAGTACGCCCCCGGCGGGGACTTGCGCACTTATATCGGCAGAGGCCACCTCGACACCGACGGTAAGCCGCGCCCGGGGATAGACCCCGAGCGCATGTGGTCGTGGAGTCGCGACGTCGTCAACGGGATGGCATACATGCATCGCGCGGGGGTCATCCACCGGGACATCAAGCCGGAGAACGTGCTGATCGGCGTGGACTCGAGCGCCAAGATCGGCGACTTCGGCAGCGCCGTCATCGTCGACCCGGGGAGGCACGGCAGCGACGTGATGACGGATCAGGTTGGATCGCCCGCGTACATGTCCCCGGAGTGCGCGGGTGGCGACCCGTATCACGGGTTCAGGTCGGATATATACTCGCTGGGCGCGACGCTGTACCACTGTTTGTTCGGCAGGGTACCCCACGAGGCGCCCAACGCGGCGATGCTGTTCGAGATGGTCGCGAGCGCTGGGGAGGTGGACCTGATGCCCCGGGGCAGGGCGCTGGATCCCGCGCTCACCTCGCTGCTGAGGAAGTGTCTGGCGCGAGACCCGCATCGAAGGGCCACGGCCAGGCAGCTGCTCGAGGACGAGTGGCTGACGGACGAGGGAAGGTCGACGATGACGGTGTGGCGCAAGCTGCCGTCGCTGGGCGCTAAGCTGTCCAGGCGTGACCTCGCCAACGCCGTCCAGCAGACGGACTCCGGGAAATTAACAAGGCGCGGGGGGGGCAACGCCGATGATTCCTCCGAGCCCGCCGACTCACTTCACGACATCGTGAGCTCCTCCGGGGAGGAACGCGAGACTCGAACGATCAAGCAGGGCGAGGTGCTCTTCATGCAGGGTGATGAGGCGACGGAGGCGTATTACATCCAGGAGGGAACTGCGGAGATATTCGTGGAGAGGTCGATAGACCTACCCGGGCCTTGCAAGGTGGCCGGGAAGAAGAAGACCAGGGATGTGGGTCCGGGTGACTTACTCGGCGAGGTTGACCTCTTCCTGGACGGTAACGTGAGGACCGCGTCGGTCGCCGCGTTGAGCGACATGAGGGTGATGGTCATCCAGCGCAGCGAGATATCCGATTGGTTCGCCAAGGAGCCGAAGGCGGCGACCGCAGCGAAGGAGAAGGCTAATGAATTCCGGCAGCTTCGCAAGCAGATGAGCGGCCAGCTCCGTACGGAGCTTCAGATTAAGCTCGGCATGGGCATCGACTCGTTCCCGTCCATTAACGAGGACCTCCCCGAACGTCGGTACCGCGCGGGCTCCATCATTTTCTCCGCGGGCGAGGACGCGGCCATGGTGTGGTGGGTGCGAAAAGGCGAGGTCAAAGAGCTCCACGTGGCAAAGGGTCAGACGCTCGACGACGCGATTGTGATAAATGAGTGGCGGCAGGGCGACTTCATCGGATACGCCACGTTCATGCTGGACAGGACCAAGCGGCTGGTCACCGCCGTGGCCAAGACCCAGGTGGAGCTTGTGGGCATCAGCAAATCCCTATTTTTGCAGCTGGTGTGCTCCAACCCAGAGTTGGAGGTTAAGCTCAGGGCTCACGCCAAGAAGATTGTGGAGGAGACGGAGTCGTTCATCGCAAAGCGGCTCAGGGAGGTTGCCCAGATGGTCATCGCCGCTCAACGAATGAGTAAGCTGGGTAAGAGCAGTAACCTGCGCCTGGATTACCGGGTGGTCGGGCTGGACCCGGCAACGGCGGAGCACGACAGCGGGAGGGCGCTTTCGGACTGGGCCTCCAGTTTAGGTCGGCTCAGCGAGAGGAACGAGGACGCGAGCCAGTCGGCTTCCTCCTCGGCGGGCACCGAAATTGGCACGGATGACGAATAGGTCAACTTAGCGTAGCGATCAAGTACGAGTAACACTTAATGTGCGGCTAAGCCTTGTTACAACTAATAATGACAATGAAACACTACGGGAGCTTCAGGAGCTCGTCCCGAAGCCTCGAGAAATCAACTGATCCCAGCCCTGTCAGCGGATCCCACCCTTTCCCGGTCCTGAACCCGTGCTTGCAGCAGCCAACCATCGCGCCGGTCATCGCAGGGTTTGGGCACTTGCTCGACCCTTCCTTCACGTCTCTGAACACGTCTGCGGCGGTCCTGTGCAGCCCGTACAGCACCGGGTTGATGAAACCGACTGTGCTCTTGTTCTGCGCCAGCCGCTGATCGTTGATCAGGGCAATCATACCCGCGAACAGCGGGGCGCTGTAGCTGGTGCCGGAAGACTCCGTGAGGTAGTGCCTGACCTGCGCCAGCTCACCGCCCAAGTCCACCCGTATCTTGCCTAGCTCCCCGCTCTCGCCCAGCTTAGCCGGCTGCGTGTTGAGCTGGGGCGTGGGCTTGGGTTCCTCGCCTATGGACGCGAATATGATCGCGATATCCTCCGCGGCGAGCGCCACGTCCGGGTACGCGCGATTAGACGCGTTGAAAAATGACTCGGGAGGGAGATCGTAGGCGTACTCCTCGAGGTACCGACCCACCGCGCCCTTCTGCCACTCGGGCTGGGGGAATATCGAGGAGAACCCGCCGCCCGAGGAGATCTTGCTGCCGAGCTCCACGGCGGCGGCTCTCTCCGGCTTGAACGGGTCCTTGCCGCCGGTGGTTCCCCCCACGGAGGTGACGTGGGGCATGGACGCGGGGAACGAGGGTCCAAACGCGCACGGCGAGTCGTGCATGGCCCAGGTCAGGTACGGGTTGGGAATGCCGTACGAGAACGGTCCGTTATCGCCGGACGCCGCGATGACGGTGACGCCCCTGAGGCCAAGCTTGGCAATCTCCGTGTCCATCCGCTCGTACGTGTCCCAGGAGTGACTCTCGCGGACGTAACTCGCCTCAGCCTCCCGCTGTTTCGACCCAAAAAGGTCAGTCATGACCGCGGAGGCGGAGGCGTTGCCGCCAGCCACGGGGTTGACCGTGGGCTGGGTGACCTTGCCGTCCTCGTCCAGCGTCCGGACCTTCTCCATGCCTCCGAAGGAGAGCGATAAAACCGACTGCGGCGATTCCGACGCCGCCACGTTCAACAAGACGTCGAGAGCCTCCCATCCGTAGTGCTGCTCGTGCGTGGTGAGTAAGATGTCCACGTCAGCACCCTGCGCGACGGATGTGGCGGCCTGGACGTCCAGGTTGGTCTCGATTCGCCTGGCGCCGGCGTCGTGCCAGCCGAGGTCAGCGACGCCGTTAGACTCCAGCCCGGCAATTTCACGGGCTGTGGCCAAGGACGCGGTCGCCTTGGTAGACGGGTCGAACGACGACCCCGCGCCGCTGAACGTGTCGACGACGAGGGACGGGTCCACCATCGACGCCGCGAGCTTCGCTTTCGACTCCTTGGGCAGTGCCGCGTCGGTGAGGATGCCCGCGGCGGCGGCGGCGCTGTCCAACGCCCCCACCGCCGCGTTCACTGTCCCGCTGACCATGTCCTTGACCTCATCCTTGACCTGTTTCTCGATGGAATCGGCAGACTTTCTGGAAGTTTTGGACGAAGGCCCCGCCCTGCGCCCGCCGCGGGTCTTGAACGAGGAATCCGTTTGGACCTTCTCCTCGGTCGCGTCCTCTTCTTCATCGTTGAAAGTCGTCGCAGAGAGGAAGGCGTCCACCCTGGGCGCGGCGTTAACCTCACCGAGCGACAGGTTAAAGTACTGCGAGTACTTCCACACCGTCGCGGACCATCGTCTGGTATCACCCGCGATCATCCCCACGCCAACGCTCGCCCGAGGGTCCGTCACCTTGCTCCCCCGGGGAACGTTGTAGTAACTGAGCACCTTGTCGGGGGTGACCAGCGACTTGAGCCTCTCCTCCAGCATGAGCTTGTGTCGGAGGGTGGCGTTGGCGCGGGACGCGCGGATTTCCTCGTCGTCGTCCAGGTGAAACCTCCACACGTCATCGTCGGAGCTGTCCTCGTCCTCGTACGGCGCGGAGTACTCGTAGTATCCAGCCTCGTAGTGTCCCGGCTCGGAGAGGAAATCCTGCACATCCACCTCAACCGCGGAGACGCCACCCGACGACTTACCCTCGGGTTTGATCCCGGGAAGGTCCTCGGTCAGAGAAGATGAATCGCCGCCGCCAGACAGGGTCCTGCTGACGTCGAGCGACGCAACCTTGGTGTCCAATTTGCCGTCGACGGGGCCCTTCTTAACAACGACGTTGATCTTTTTTACGTCGTCGTCACCGTAGTCGAGGCCAGATGGCACGCCCGACTCGGTCGTATCCGCATCAGAAGATGAATCGTCCCCGTCGTCCCTGTGCACGACTTCCGCCATGAACGTTTTCATCTCCTTGAACTCCGTCTCCATCTTCTCGAACATCAAATTGGCCTTGTCTTCCCACTTCTGTTTCTCTTCCGTCTTCAGCGCCTTCTCCCGAGCCGCCTTTTGAGCCTTGGCCTTCTCAGACGCCTCCCTCGCAGCTTGCTTAGCCTCAGCCGCGAGCCTGTCTTGCTCGGACTTCTCCGACGATTGATCCGATGTGCGCGCCGCGCCGGCGGACTCGGCCGCGCGCTGTTCGCGCTTGGACGCGGTGGGGGGCTCGGTGACTTGCCCCGCCGGCTTGGCCGTCACGACCACGCTGTTGGCCGCAGCCGCAGCCGGGGCTGTTTTGCCGTGCGCGTCGTCGGCGGCGGACTGAACCTCGTCGCCGGAGGTTTTGGCCGTCGCCGATCGCCTGTGCCCCGCGAGTCCCGTGACGCCGTAGGCGTCGGAGGGTGCCGCCTGAACGGCGACGAACTGACCCTCGTCGCGACCCAGCCGGTTCACCGCAGCCACAGACGCAAACTTCAAACCTCTCCGCGGCTGCCGCGCCGATCCGAGAGCGCTCGCGCTCAGTGCACCCTCCAACCGTCTCCCCGCGTCCTTCTCCGCCCACGAGGAGTCCACCGAGCGTTCGTCGGCGTACGCGGCGTACCTCGCGGCGCGCTCGATAAGAGAGTCGCGCTCGTCGGCGGCCATGTCACCGCGCAAACCGACGGCTGCGACGGGGTCAGCCGACGCCTTCTTTTGGCCCTTGCCCGAACCCCTGCCCCGCCGCTCCCCGGTCGCGACGTTGAAGGCCTCGACCGCGAACGGGTCGTTGCCGGCCTCGGCCGCGAGGTTCTCCGCTTCCTTGAGCAACCACTCCTTGGCGTCAATCTTCCTGCGCATGGGCGGCTTGCCTATTCGCAGCGGCGGCCGCTCGCTGTACATGCTTCCCGTGGGCCCGCTCCCGCCGCCGATGTCGTCGCCGTCCAACAACCCGCTCATCGCGACGTCGTTCAGGGCCTCGTCGGCATCCGCGGCGTCGTCCTTGTCGTCGCCGTCGATGCCGACGCCCCTGGAGTCGTGCCGCAGCTGCCCCGACGGCAGATGAAGCGCGCCCAGTATTCCGTCCAGGTGTCGCTCCAGATCCTTCGGCACCGCAATCTCCCGCGTGCGGAACGCCGCGTGCACCGTCCGCCCGTTCACCCTGCGATCCCACCGCCGAAAATCTGCGTTGAAGATGCGGTTGAGGTCGCCGAGGCTGCCCTCCACCCGGACGTAATCGTTCCCGGGGGACCACCGCGTCTGCACCGAGAGCGCGGACGTCACCTTCTTGAGGTACGCCCGGACGAAAGCGACCGCCTTCTGGTCCGCGGCCAGCTCCGCCACCTGCCGCCGCGTGAGGTGCTTGCCGTACGACGGCGAGTCCGGGTCGGAGACGCGCGCCAGCGCCTTCAAGATGGCGTCTCGATCCTGACGAACCGCCAGCGTCACCGCGTGCCTCGCGGTCTCCGGCGGATCGTCCGCGACCTCCCTCCACCCGGCGACGTCGCGGATCTTCACGTCCGCCTCGCTCACCCTCAGCACGGTGATCGTCCCGGGCGACTCGAACGACGGCAATGACACGCACGCCAGGCCGAAGAGGCAGAGGAGCAGCATCACGAAGCACCCCGCGCACGGGCGCTGATGCCACGGGCGCCGCAGCTTGATGGACGCGTGCTCGCTCGGGATGAGTAGGATTCGCTCATCGTCCGTCCCGTCCGTATCGGGCGCTCTGCCGAACCTCATCGTGGCGCGCACCTCCTCCGCGCCGCTTCCTGTGAGGCCGCGCATCTTGAGGCCGCGCATGTCGGTGCCGAGAAACAACCCGGAATTCCCCGTTGTATGAAATCGTTGCAGCCTAAACCTGGGGGTGTTGAATCGGGGCGTCCAACTGGAACGCAGTTAGTGTTTTTCCGTGTTTGCGAAGTTGGGCCGGAATTTTGGATGGAATTTTGACGGCAGGGCTCGACGGTTGAGAATCATCGCCGATCGCAGCGAGAGATGCTCTTGGCCGCCTGCCGTGAAAATCCTGGTGCCATCGGCGCGCTCGCCCTACTTGTTCCCGCGCGGAATCCACGTGCAAGGTTACGTATCAAGGCAAAGATGGTGCGTGTCCCCTATCCGTCACCTTGTGCACCCGCGAACGGAACCGAACCTCCCGTCGCGTCGCACGGCGTGGATCCGATCTGTGACGTCGCTCTGTCGGCCACTGTCGATCGGCCCGGAACCCACACGCAGCTCAACCCCGCTGACCGCGTCCCCTGACCCCCGCACGACAGGAATCCGTCTTCCCCGAGTCCCTCAAGGCCCTCAAGGATGCCGATCCCGAGATCTACGAGCTCGTCCAGAAGGAGAAGCTCCGTCAGATGTGAGCACACACGCCGCCCGGATTACCCCGCGCGCCGACACAACACGCGCCAATCGGCTTCCACCCTCGCCTCTTTTTCCCGCCCTCACCTTCCCGCCCCTCTCCCATCTCCCCGAACACAGCCGCGGCATCGAGCTCATCGCGTCCGAGAACTTCACCTCCGCGCCCGTGATGGAGGCTCTGGGCTCGTGCCTCACCAACAAGTACTCCGAGGGTCTCCCCGGCGCGCGCTACTACGGCGGCAACGAGAACATCGACAAGGTCGAGATCCTCTGCCAGGACCGCGCGCTCGCCGCTTACCGCCTCGACAAGTCCAAGTGGGGCGTCAACGTGCAACCTTACTCCGGTTCCCCCGCCAACATGGCCGTGTACACCGCGCTCCTCAACCCCCACGACAGGATCATGGGCCTCGACCTTCCCTCGGGCGGCCACCTCACCCACGGGTATTACACCGCGAATGGCAAGAAGATCTCCGCCACCTCCATCTTCTTTGAGTCCCTCCCCTACAAGCTCGACCCGGCCACCGGCTACATCGACTTCGCCAAGCTCGAGGAGAAGGCCATGGACTTCAGGCCCAAGATGATCATCTGCGGCGGCTCCGCGTACCCCCGCGACTGGGAGTACGCCAAGTTTCGCGAGATTGCGGACAAGTGCGGCGCCATGCTCATGATGGACATGGCCCACATCTCCGGCCTCGTCGCCGCCGAGGAGCAGGCGCAGCCCTTCGAGTACTGCGACATCGTCACCACCACCACGCACAAGTCCCTCCGCGGCCCGCGCGCGGGCATGATCTTCTTCCGCCGCGGTCCCAGGCCCTCCAAGAAGGGCGAACCCGAGGGCATGACGTACGACTACGAGTCCCGCATCAACATGGCTGTCTTCCCCGCGCTCCAGGGCGGGCCCCACAACCACCAGATCGGCGCGCTCGCGGTGGCGCTCAAGCACGCCTCGGGCCCCGAGTTCAAGAGGTACCAGCAGCAGGTGAAGGCGAACGCCCGTGCGCTCGCGTCGGCTCTCATGTCCAAGGGGTACAAGCTCGTGACGGATGGCACCGATAACCACCTCGTGCTCTGGGACCTTCGCCCCTGTGGCCTGACCGGATCCAAGATGGAGACCATCTGCGACATGCTCCACATCACCCTCAACAAGAACGCGGTGTTTGGTGACGCCTCGGCGCTCACCCCCGGCGGCTGCCGCATCGGCGCGCCGGCCATGACCTCCCGCGGCCTCAAGGAGAACGATTTCGAGAAGATTGCCGACTTTCTCCACAAGGCGGTTGAGCTCGCGCTGGAGGTGCAGGCGAGCCACGGCAAGATGCTCAAGGACTGGAAGCTGGGCCTCGAGGGCAACCCCGCGGTTGATACCCTCCGCGCGGAGGTGGAGGCGTTCGCCGAATCCTTCCCGATGCCGGGATTCACCCGCGAGTCCGTCGACATCTAAAGCGCCGGAACCGCGCTGAATTCTTTTCTACGAAGGTACTTTTATTACGCACTTAGCACAGTTGGGGGGCGCTCGCCCGGGCGCCCCCGAGGGTCACGCAGCGCTTGCATAAAAGAACTTGTAACACCAGAAGCTGGGACGTGACTCTAGCTTTTTAATCGATTTCTATGAACGCCATCATCTGGACGGAGACGGGCTCAACTCGTAAACCTCCCCCGGGGTTGCCGGCGCGGCATCCGCCGAGGAGGACATTCGCATCAGTCGCTCTATGTCCGCCAGCAGCGAGGTGTCGGACATCGACCCGGCCACGAGCGCATCGTGCATCCTGTCCGCCCCGGGAGACGCGATCGGCGTCCGCGGCTTCCGCCGGGTCCCGGCTCTCCGCGGGGTATGCGTCGACACCGCGCCCTCCGGCTCGGCGCGCTCGGAGTCTTTCGGCTCGGGTACCTCCCCGGGTTGCTCCCGCGCCGGCGTAGTCGGCGCCGCGTTGGACTCCGCGTTGGACTCGGCGGTGTCGCGACCCTCCATCCTTTTCACGAGCGCGAGCTGCGCCTCGAGCAGCGCCAACCTGCTTCGCCTCCTCGCCTTCAGCATCCGCTCCGTCTCCTCCGAGAACCCCTCCTCCTCCTCCGACGGTGGAGGGTCCGTCTCGGTCCTCGCCGACACACGCGCCGGACCTCTCGCCGACACACGCGGCGGAGCGAGCGCGGGAGCCCGCTCGGGGTCCACCAGCCCTTTCGCCACCAGTCTGTCCTCGCACTCGCCGCAGTACAACGTGGACGACGTCGCTCGCCTCTCGTGTCCCCTGTGCACCGCCCGCAGCAGCCTCGGCCGTCTGGATCGATTGCCGGTACCGTTCCTGGCGATGTGCGCGCACGTCGTCACGCTCTCGTCCCGGAGCGCCCTGGCGAGCGCGGCCGGATCCCTCGAAGCCTTATGAACGACCGCTTCGGGGTCCACGTTCTCCACATCCCGGCGGCTACGGAGGCCTAGCAGGTCGAGCAGCTCGTCCCCGCCGAGCCTCCTATTTGCCACGCCGATCTGCTCGCGCGGCGCGGCGGCGCGGCTGCGCGATGTCCCGCTCATGCCGGGTCGCGCGCTGCGGAATGCGACAGCTGGGTTTAAATCTTCCTGTTCTCACCACAGCACCCGGTCGAGCCGCGTTCAGTTTCATCGGAGGTGACCCACAGCCGACAGTGAACATGGCGCCGTTGGCGTACTCGGCCGCCGTGGAGCAGGCGGCCCGGGGCACTCCGGTGCCGGTGGAGGCGATGAGCAAGCCCGTGTGGCACGCGCACGTGGTTATGTCGCCCGAGCTGCGCGTGCAGATGAACAGGACTCAGCGCGCGGCGCAGGCGAGCGCGGAGCGCGCAGCCGCCGCTGCGGAGAAGGGCAGGGCGAGGAGCCGGTCGCTCATGATGAGCGGTCCGTCCACCTCCGCGGGCACGGGCGCGACGTTCAGCGTGAGCGAAGGCGACGCCATGGACACCTCGTCAGACGAGAGCTCGTCCTCGGACGATGAGCCCATCGCTCTCATCGCCGAGACGCTGAAGACGTCGGCGTCGCCTCGCGCGAAAAAGCCGAGGACGAATGATGACGATGGCCCCGCGACGTCGACCGCCCCCGAGCCGCGGGAGCGGTCCAAACTCGTGGAGCAATCCGACCGGGACGTCGTCGCCGCCTCCCTGCACAACCCGCTGGTCCTCACCTACGACCCGAACGCCGCCGCGAGGGACGCCGCGGCCAACCGCGCGCGCATCAAGGCGCTGCAGAGGAGGCTCAGGGAACTCGGCGCGTTCGACTCGCCGATGGCGCGATACGCGCCCGTGTTCCTCAACATGGTGTTCGATCCGGCGCAGCCAGCAATCGCGGACGAGTTCCTCTGGGACGTCCTGGGCGAGAGCGTCAAGTCGATCGGGCGGTTCGCGTGCGGGATCGTCGCCGACTTGAACGTGCCGGACTTTGCGGCGGGTCACGTCGAGGCGAAGATGCTCCGAGACGTGCGCCGGCACTGCGAGTCGTGGACGGCGGGTTTGGAGCGGATGTCGCGGGATTTGAATGGACGGTCGAAAGGAGGAGAGGGAGAGGGCTATATTGAAGGAAGAGAGGGCTCGGAAGGACGAGAGGGCTCGGAAGGACGAGAGGGCTCGGGAGGACGAGAGGGCTCGGGAGATGACGGCGGGGAGGGGACGGTGAGCCGCCTCGGGGAGGTTGGCGTGACGGTGAGGTTCAGGGCGGTTGTTCCCGCGCGGGGAACGGCGGGGGGCGCAGCCGTCGTCAGCGACGAGGTGACGATGGACGCGCTCTCGCCGCTCGCCGACCCGGAGGGGTATGCTCGCCGCCTGGTGAGCGACGAGGCCGCCGCGATATTCGGGAGTCCCGACGGTGAAGGGGAGGGACCGTCGGGTGACGACGAGGCGAAGGCGGCGGCGGCGATCGCGTTGGCGCTGAGAGTCGCTGTGGATGAACGCGTCAACGGAGCGCCCGAGCCCGAGCCGGATGCGAACCTCCCGGGGTTCAGCTCGGAGTCCATGCGCGCAGCCGCGGAACAGATAAGGGCTAAGATCATGGCGAAAGGGGATTGACGACCGATGCGCGCGTTCGTCGTCACGATAGCCACTCGAACGCTCGTTTAGATGTAGAATCATGATCACCGCGTGTCTAAGGGTTTCATATGTCGATATCCTCGTCGAGCTCCTCGTCGCTGTCGGGCGCCTCCCCGTCGTCGTCGGAGTCCCTCACGTACATGATGTGACCTCGGGCCTTGCCGGCGCCGCCCTCTTTGCGCGCTCCCCCCGCGTCCCTCGGGAGGTAGGCCAGGAAGTTACCCTCGTCGTAGTCCCTCCCCGCGCCCTGGTGCTCAAACGGCAGCACGACGCTAGCCTTCGCCGACGCCTCCTCCCTCGACGGGTTAACCCCGAGGTTGAACGGCACCGACGCCTGAAGCCTGCGAGCCGCCTCAGCCTCAGCCTCAGCCTCAGCCTCAGCCGCTAACACCGCTGAGGAGGAGCTCGCCGCGCCGATATCCCCGCCGCCGATACCTTCGCCCGTTTCAACGCCGATACCGTCAACCAATTTCGCGGTCGCCATCGCGTCCGTCAACGCGTCCATCACCGCGGCGGACGCGGGCACAAACGTCGGTCTAAACACCGAGTCACCGCCCGGCGCGATCGCCGTAAACACCGAATCCGTCTCCGAGCGCCCCCGGCCCGTCGGTCTATTATGCGTCGCCACGAGAACAGCGTCCGGCTGACCCGGCTGACCGCACTGACCGCCGCGGGTGTCGCCGCCTTCGCCGTCGCGGTCGGGCACCAGCGTGAGCGTCGGCGCGGCGGACACCACCGCGTACGCGGACGACGCCGTTCGCACCGCGAGCGAGGCGGCCGCGAGGGGTGAGTCGGTCCCGTGGTCGTGTCCGCCGAAGCCCGCACTCTTAAACCCCGCACTCCCGCCGCCCGCGAGGTACGCCGCGACGCACGCCACCCTCGGATCCGCGCGGATGGATCGCACCAGCTCCATCGTCTCGTCGACGCCGTTGTGGGCGACGAGCTCGGCGAGGCAGTCGACGGCGACGCACGTTCGCGCGGATGGGGCGGGTTGGCGACCGTGCAGGGCGGACCTCCGCCCCTTCGGCCTCGTCGCGCCGCTCGCGGACGCGACCCCGACGTCGACGTCGTTGTTGTCGGCGTTGGCGTCCTCGTCGCCCCCACCCTCGCCCCCACCCTCGCCGTTCCCATCGCCGTCGCCGTTCCCATCGCCGTCGCCGTTCCCATCGCCGTCGCCATCGTCCGTCCGCTTCTCGGGCATCGGTCCCAACGCGCGCGCCAGCGCGGCCGCCAGCGCGCCGACGTCCGCCAGGTCGTGGCTCGCGATCCTCCACGCCCCCTCGGCGCTCCCGTCGCCGCCGCCGCGCGCGACGCCGCTCTCCGCGCGCGCGTCCCTCACCCACCCGTGCGGGTCGGAGCGAAGGTCCACGACGACGACGTTCGGGCACTCCGCGCGGTACCTCGCGGGCTCGACGGCGCCCGCCAGGACGAGCGTGCGTCGCGCGTGCGCCCTGCCCGCCGACGCCGCCGCCCCGTGCGCGGCGACGAGCGAGACGAACGATTCGACGCCCTCGGGTCCGACGCGCGACGCCGGGCCGTCGAGCACCGCGACGAGCGCCGCGGACGTTTCATCCGGTCTAACCGACGCCCTCAGGCACCGAACGAGGCCCTCCATGCCGCCCGGGCCCTCGCGAGGAGTGGACCAACAGACGAACGACACGAGCGCGTCATCATCGTACGCTGCGAAAATTTCTTTGTGGGTTTATGGGTTTAGGGTAGGATTTCGGACGGTTTAGGGTTTCTGACTGGCCTGCTGTGCAACCCTAACCCGAAGCCCCTGACGGCACAGAGCGCGGTTTCGCTGGACACAGCTCTTCAAAGCGTCTGGTGGGTGTTTCGCCTCGCCGTCTCCGAGACGAATCTCCGATACCGGGCCACAGGCTGATGCCGCGCGGGCCCGACCCGTCCGTGGCCGAGATCACCCTGTCCGACGACTCGAGCCCGAAGAGCGCCCGCCCGCCGTCGCTCGTGGACTGGGTCCCGGACCCGTCCCCGTCCGGAGCTCCGCCGCCCCCGCGCGATCCCTCGGAGCAGCTCCGCGACGGGTCCTCCCCGAGATCGCGGCTCGGCTCCCCGCGCAGGTCCGTCACCAAGGCTGAGGCTGAGCGACGCGCCCGGGAGGAACGCGAGTACTGGGACGGGTGGTATCGCCTGCTCACCTGCGGGACCGCGCCGAACCCGCGCGACGCGGAGCGCGGGAGGGGCGCCGGCGCGGGCGTCGCGGGCTACGCCGACAGCGACGACGAGGAGGAGGAGGAGGAGGACGCGACCGGCCGACACACGGGCGGGAGGTGCAGGGTGCACGGCCTAGGGCTGGGGTGCGCGATATCGTGCTGCTGTCTGGAGCCGAATAGGCGGTCGAGGTCGTTCCAGGATCTGCGAGAGTCGGTGTCGCCCAGGACTTCGCCCAGGACGTCCCCGAGGCCATCGCCGTCGCGCCCGACCCGCCGCTGATCGTTTCGGGGGGTTAACCAAACAACGATGTCGTCGTCGTCGGCGGCGGTTGCGGCGGCGGCCAATGCGTTCGAGACCGCGGCGGACGCCGGCGACGCGATCGCCGCGGCCGACGCCCTGCGCGCCATCACGCAGGCCGCGCGGACACCCGGTGCGGCGCGCGACGCGGTCCCCGCTCTCGCCTCGCGACTCGCGAGAATCGCGGCGGAGGGTCCGGAGGGTTCAAATGAGGGTTCGGAGGGTTGGGACTCTCAGGGGTACCTCCCGGGGTACCTCCCCGACCTACTTCGCGCGCTGAGAAACGCGTGCGCGGGGGACCGGGACGCGACGGACGCGACGTGCCTCGGCGTCGCCCCGGTGCCCAACGCGCTTCGCCGACTCATCCCGGTACTCGCCGCCGAAGCCGAGCGCCAATCGACCGAGGCGGGACGCACGGGACCCGAGTGCGACGACGCGTCCAACGCGTCGAACGGGAGTGCGACAAACCCGAACCCGGCGGCGACGGCTCTCGTCGTCGCCACGCAGCTCGCGGCGAACGCGCACGCGGCGGGTTCGGACGCCGCCTCTTCCAGGCTGTGGTCCGAGCTGTGGCCTCGAGCCGCGAGCTACGTCGCGCAAAGTAGGCGCGGTTTCGTCGCAAACGGAGCGCACCCGCCGCTGTGCATGATGGCGCACGATAGGGTCCGACGGATCATCGGGTCCAACGGTGCAAAAGGATCGGACGCTTCAACATCGTGGGGAGGTTGGTCCGCGCCGGAGCCCCCCACGAACGTCGGTTCCGTGTGCGGGTTTGAGGCTGGGCGCACGGTTTGGATCCCGCTGCTGGAGGCGTCGTGCGACCCGGCGATGGCGCCGTGGCCGGGCGCGGGGGGCGGCGAGTGGCTCCACCGGTTCGTGGCGAGGGCGTGCGTGTTTTCGGGGGAGTTTGCGCCGCAGCTGTGCCGGTCGCTCGCGCCGCGCGCCGAGGAGACGGCTGCCAACCGCGATAACAGGCTCCGAGCCAAGATACTGACCGCGGGCGGACCGGACGGTTCGGACGAGGACGAGGACGACGCGCGGCGGCGGCGGCGCGCGGCGGCGTTTGGCGACGCCGCGCTCGGTGACGACGAGGACCACTCCGAGTCGTTTTCGTCGGCGCAGGCCACCTTACTGCACCTGATTCGCGAGGAGGTCTCCAGCGCACCGGCGATTGACCCCGACGCGAGCCCCGACGCCGGACACGAATCCCACCTCGTGCTCTGCGAGGGGACGCTCAGCTACCTGTTGGACGCCACGTCGAGGGCCGCGGGTGCCGTCGAAGCCGTCGCGTCGGCTAAACTCGTCGAGGAATCCGCCGAGGCGAACGCGACCGCCGCGCGGTGCGTGCTGGAGGAGTGCCTCGGGATATGGCGCGTCGTCACGGAGCGCGAGGTCAAGCCCCGGATCGTTCAGACCCCCGGCGACGTCGTGTCCGCCGCGTGCGCCATGGGCCTTCCCCGGCTTTTACTCGCCCTCGTCGCCGCCATGCCACCGCCGAGGGGCGCGGGTCAGACGTCCAAGGCGTCGGGGCCCGCGGCGGCGCCCCGGCTAAACCCCGAGCACGTCACCCCAGCCGCGCTGGCGGATGGCCACCCGCCGTTCCCTCGCGCGCGGCCGTGGCCGGGGTACCGCGTGGACTGCGTCGCGCCGCTCGCCAACGCCATGTTTGCGCGTCCGTTGGTGTGCAACCAGGTGGCGAAGCTCGGAGGCGTCGCGATTGTCCTCGCGGCGACTCGGGGCGAGGACGGCGACGATTACCTGAGGGAGTGGGCGCTGTGGGGGGTTCGCAACCTGTGCGCCGGGAGCGACGTCGCGAGGGGCGAGATCGAGCGGATGCAGCCGCAGGCGGCGGCGGACTCGCAGCAGCTCGCGGCGATGGGACTGAACGTGGAGGTTGACCCGGGCACCGGCAGGGTTCGCGTGGGAAGCGTGAGACGAGAAAAGGCGGCGGGTGGCGACGGCGGCGGCGACGGCGGCGGGCCCACCGCCGGCGCGGGCTCCGTCCCCGGTGGCTTGCTGCTGGGCCCCGAGGGCGCGAGGACCCCCGCGGGTAGGGCGGCGGTCGCGGCGCTCATGGCGGGACTCGACGTCAGTCGCGAGGCGGGCGACGGCGAAGACGACGACGACGCGTTTGAGGCGCCGCCCAACTGGAAAGTCGCGGACCTGAGTTAGCCCCGGCGTGACTTCGCTCGCCCTAAGATCATGAGCGTCGTGCGTGACTTACGCTTCGCTAAGAGTGCATCTACTTGCTAAGGCGCGCGGCGGCCATGGCGACGAGGAAGCCGACCGGCAACCACCCGAACCACGCGAACAACGCCTCGTTCCCGAACCCCCTCACCGGCTTTTGCTCTCGGATGCCTTCGCCGTAGAATCGCTTCCCGACCCGCCCTCGTCGCCCCCGGGAGGATTCGACCTCCCGCCGCGCGATCGTCTCGGTGAACGTCCGGGCTATGCGCACCACCGTGGGCGTCTGGGCGTCCGCGCTCCCGAACCCCGTGCGTTCGGTGTGAGCGCCGCACTCCTCGTAGTACCGCAGCAGCCTCGTCGCGGAGGCGTCCACGGTGGCTTGTATCTGGTCCTTTCCCTTGTCGACAATGGCCCACAGCTGCACCTCCCTCATGAGCCACTTGCCCAGCCCCCTGCCGCGATAGGACGGCACCACCGCGACGTGCATGCCGTACACGCTCGTCGCGTACACCACGGCCGCGGCAAACCCCACGACGTGTCGATCCTCCGGCGCGATCTGCTCCTCCTCCTCGTCCGATTCGTCGTCGTCCTCGTCGCAGAGCAGGAACCAGGTGACCGACGCTTCGTCGTGGGTGAAGGTGACGCGGTCGAAGAACTCGTCGTCGATCTCATCGTCGCCTTCCGGGCGTTCCTCCGGAAAGCACAGCGCGTGCGCGCGACGCACGCCCGCGGCGTACGCACGCACCCCCTCGTGGTCGCACCGACGGACGCGCATCGAATCGTGCTGCACTACGCGACTGGTTCTGCGACGAGATTCCGAGAAGGGTGCCATTTCGGGAAGCACCGAACGCGCGCTGGGCACCATGTCGCGCCTCGATGCATTCGTGCTGAGGCTTGCAGAAAAGAGAATGGCGATGGAGCGCGAGAAGCGATTGCTCCACGGCGATCCGGTAGACGACGAAACCCTGCCCCACACCTCCTCGCTCTACGGCAGTAAGGCGTACTGGGACGAGCGATTCGAGGAGGGCTGCACGGTGGGCGCCTCCTCGGAGAGGGGCGAGGTGAACAACGAGTGGTACGCGGGTTACGACGAGCTCGAGCCCATCATCGAGCGATTCACCCGACGGAACCACCGCGTGCTCATCCTCGGATGCGGCACGAGCACGCTGGGAGAGGAGCTCGCCGTGCGAGGCTTCAGCCGCGTAGAGGCTGTGGACTACAGCGAGAACGCCATCCTGCGCATGCGAGAGGTGCAGGAGCAGAGGCTGGTGAACTACGCGAGGAACCCGCCCGTCAGACCGCCGCCGCATCCTTTCAAGGTTGACTATCGGATCATGGACGTGACCAAGATGACCTACCCGGACAGGAGCGTGGATTGCGTCATCGACAAGGCGACGCTGGACACCATGAAGCAGCTCGACGACGACGACGACGACGACGACTTGGAGAACTTCGACCCGGGCGCGACGAAGAGGGCCCCCGCGCGCGACCCCGAATCGCACGCGGCGAGGATGCTCCGCGAAGCGTGTCGCGTCCTCAAACCCGGCGGGCACTACGTCTGCGTCACGTACGGCGAACCCGCGACGCGACTCTCGCTTTTCGATCCGACGTCAAACGACGGCTTGGGGGATTGGGAGAACGCGCTGGGCGGGGAGGACGGGGACGGCGAGCCGTGCCTGGAGCTCAAGAGAAACAGGGCGACGTACTACGTGTACGCGTTCAGGAAGAGGACGGGTGCGTCGCTCGTGGCGGAGCGGGTCGTGAACGAACTGGTGGAAGAGAGCGTCGCGAGCGGGCAACGGGTGTTTCCCTCGTGAGTGCCCAACTTTTTAATCTTGTCACATGTGAGCATAACGCGACACGGTCAGAAAAAAACCGCGAGTCGTCCGTCCCCACTGACGCGTGCGCATGTCCATAGCTCGGACGTGCCTCTCCCTCACTTCTCGTCATCTCACATCGCGGCGGGTAATCTCGCACGTCGACCGCGTCGTCGGATCGCACAAGCCGCCAGCAAGGGCCGCGAGTCCTACCCTTAGACGAACGGGGAAGAAGCTTCGGGAAGGACCCGCTGCTGCCACGATGCCAGGACACGATTGGGAGTCTATGTGGGCTGCCGGCCTCGAGCCAGGGCAGGCTTTCGATGCCAGCAGGGTCGAGCCCGCGTTCCTCGACCTCATAATGACAGGGACGCTACCTAAAGGAGACGCGCTGGTTCCTGGATGTGGCAGAGGGTACGCGGTGGCAGCTCTGGGGTCAGCCGAAAGGAAAGTCACGGGGTTGGAGATTTCGGCCACAGCGAAGGCCGCTGCGGACACGTACCTGTCCACGGCCAAAGCCGGCGACGGCAGCGCAGCCTCCGAGCACTGCACCGTTGTGGTGGACGACTTCTTCACCCATACGGGACGGTACGATCTGGTCTACGATTGCACCTTTCTCTGCGCCATTCCCCCTAGTCGTCGAGAGGAGTGGGCTGCGCAGATGTCCAAGCTCATAAAGCCCGGGGGTGAGATTGTGTCGCTGGTGTTCCCCTTGGGCGACTACGAGGGCGGACCGCCGTTCGCGCTGTCAACGACAATCGTCGAGGATTTACTCTTACCCGCGGGGTTCGAGCGTGTCAGCCTGACCAAGGTGCCCGAGGAGAAGCTTGCGCGAACCGCCCCGCGCGGCGAACGAGGAGAGTACCTCTACCGCTGGAAAAGGCTTTAAAGTTGAGCTGAGACGGACTTATTAGCTGCCATCTTAATACATTGGCGCCACGTTCGCGGTTGAACTACGCGCCGGACATGAGTTTGGCCCTCGTCTGCGACACGATCAGCTCGCGGAGCGCCTGCTTGCGCCTCACCAGCGTGTCCCTCCTCTCCTCCAGCTTGCCGATGTCCGCGCGGAGCGTCTGGAGCTGCCGGGACTCCGCCCTGGGCTTGGGCGCGCCGTCGGCGTCGCTCGAGCCCAGGGACACCGCCCTGACCAGCTCCCCGATGCCCGCGTCCAGGGGACTGACGAACCCGCCGGTCCCCTTCGGCTGCTGCGTCGGCTCCGGCGTCGCGGACCCGCCGGCGTCCTTGAGCTCCTCCCTCGACCCTCCTCCGGGCGCCCCGGCGGGGGTCGACGGGTCCTTCCCTCCGCCGCCGCCGCCCGCCTTGAACCTGCTGAACCCGAACCCGCCGGTCGCGCCCTGCAGCGTGTGGGTCAGGTTACCCCCCAAACTGTTCATCGTGTTCATGGCCTTCTTACTCTGCTCCCTCATGCGGTCGCGTAGGCTGCCGAGGCCCCCGGAACCGGAGCCGGGCGCGGCGGGCGAGGATACGCCGACGAGACCAGCCTCGGCGGCGACAAACTCCGCCGCGTCGCTGAGCATACCGCCGATGCCGTGGTTGTTGGCGTGCGCCGCGGCTTTAGTCGCGGCGAGCTTGTGGTTCTCTTCGATGAGGTCCTGCGCGCACTGCGTGGATGCGTCCACCACCGTGACGTATCCCATGGCAACCTCAGCCGTGGCTTTACGAACAAAATCGGCCCACCGGCTCATCTGATCCGACCACAGCCGCAGCGATTCGCGAGCGAGCGATTCGATGTCCTCGGCCAGCGCGTCGCACTCGTCGAGGTGGGACTGCGCGCAGCGTCCGTCGAGCGCGCGTCGCACGGCCTCGGCCACCTTTTCCATTCGAGCCTCGCGCGCATCCGCCGCAGCCTTCTTCGCCGCCGCGTGCTCCCGAACTTCCGCCGCCGCCTTCGAGTCCCGCTCCACCGCCGTCTTCCTGCGCGAGATTGATTTCGCGGCGGCCGCCACCGCAGCCTCGGCGGCGGTGAGGCGAGCCGCCTCGTCGTCATACGCAGCCTCTAGAGCCTCGGGGGTATCCTCGAAGGCTTCGAGCTCCTCGCCGTCCTCGTCCTCGTCGCCCGCCGCTTTAGCAAACGCCCCCGTCGCGTCTCTAGCCGCCGCGGTCACCGCCCTCAGGGTCGACGCCGTCTTGCGTCGTCGCCTGGACTCGGCCGCGGCGGCCCACTCGGATACGGCGGTGGCGAGAGCGTCGGACTGGCGCCGCAGACCCGCGCGGACGTCGGCGGTGTTCGACGCCAGAGACGGGAGATCGGCCCGGGCGAGCCCGGCAACCTTCGCCACCCCGGCGAGGAGCACCTTCAACTCCTTGGACACTCGCGTCGCGTGCGAGCCGCTCACCTCGGCGATCGCGGATGCGCTCGGGGGCGGTTCGGGCTCGCGCTTCCAGTTTGGCCGTCTGCCCCCCGCGGCTGTCGCCGGGGCCCCGGACGAAACCTCTTCCCATCCGTGCCGCGGCGGCGAACCCTCCGTCGAGAGCCCCGAGGAACCACCCTCCTTACCCTCCCCGCCTTTTCGCCCGTCGACCCTCTTGGCCGCCCCACCAACCTTTTCGTCCCCGCCGCCGCGCACCGCGTCGACGATCCAGCTCAGCTCCAGCGCTATCCTCTCCAGTATCTCCAGGAGCCCGTCCGCGCGCAGCACGACGTGTTCGAAGAGCGAATCGGCCCAAGACGACCACAGCCCGCCGCCCGGGTTGAACTCGCACAGTTTAACGCCCACGCCTGGCCTCCACGCCAGGCCCTCGGACCCCAGCGCGAGCGCTCGCTGCATCAGTAGCCTGAAGTCCGCCTCGCCGCGGACAAACTCGTCGCGCAGAGGGTCCAGCCTGCTGCTGTGCACGGTGCTCAGCGGCGCCAACGCGAGCGTCTTGACGCAGCGTCGGTACTCGAGCGAGTACACGGGGAGGGCGTCGATGCGCTCGTCCAGCGCGCACAGCCGCGACGCGAGGCTGTCCACCTCCGCGACGGATAGACGAAGACCCGACGCCATGGACTGGGACTCCTCGCGCCTCCTCGTCTCGTCGATCGACCTCCTGGGCGAATCGGAATCCGACTCGTCGCCGTACTCCTCGGGCGAAGCGGCTCTCGACGGCCCTTCTCCCATGTCCCGCAGCATCTCAATCTCACCGGCGAGGTCCCTGCCTTCGGACGCCCCGTCGTCCGCCGCGAGGTCCCCGGCCATCTCCCAATCATCGCACTCGAGATCCTCGGTAGGTAAGGCCTTACCGTCCTCGGCGTCCACGCGCCGTAGCGCCCTCCGCCCGACCACGTCCTCGAGGTCCGAACAAAGCCCCGCGGTGAGCTCGTCAATCTCCGTCACGGGGGCTATCGCGAGCACGCTGTCCGGCAGACCCGCGTCGGAGGGCCTTCTACACCTGCCGCGCTCCCGCGCCGTCTCGAGGAGCACCTTTGGCGGCGAGAGTTCGTTCGCGAGGTGCGCGTCGACGACGGCGAGGAACGCGTCGGCGTCGGCATCCCCGAGGTCGTCTCCCAAGCCCTGCAGCAGCTCGATGCACTCGCCCATCTCGTTGCATCCGAGGACGTCGTTGGACCGCGGTGTCAGCAGGGCGATGCACGCGGCGAAGAGGGGGGCGCGGCTGCCGGTCGCGAACACCCGGTCCCAGATGCGCATCGTGACATCCGTGGGGAGGACGTTGACGAAAAGCGTGAGGAGCCACTGCGATGAGATTATGCCGCAGACGATGTTATCCGGGGCGAGAGTCTCGAGATGGAGGCCGACCGCGGGGAGATGGATGTGCAGCAGCCTAGCGAACACCCTCTGGTCCAGCTTGGCGGCCGCCATGCCCTCGCTGAAGTAGCCCGGGACGACGCGATCGACCAGCGCGATGAGGCACCAGAACGCATCCTCCTCCTTCAGTCCCGCGAGCAGGAGGAACGCAGCGATGAAATTCATGGACTGGACGTACCCCATGACCGGGTCGTGCGCGGCGTACGCCGTGAGGACGTTACGAAGCGATTCCCACATGGGTAAGCCTGGGAACGGTGGGTGAGGGCGAAGCGGGTCAGCCGGAGTTGTTGCCTCTCCCGAATCTGGGAGGTTCGAATTTCGGGCGCGAGTGGCGGGACGGACGCACCTGGCTTGAGCAGGCCCTGCACTGCGAAGGTCGCACCGGTGCGCGGCAAGTCCTTCTCGATCTGCTGTGCCGTCTCTGGCGTCTCTCCCGCCAGCGCAAGGAGCGCAGCGTAGTGGTTCGGTATCCTCATGTCCGAGTCCACGATGCGTGGCCACACGTCGCGTCGGAGGGCACCGTCCGGGTTACGGTGGTGCCGCTCCGCAAGGCTCACCGGCGCCTCCGCATCGCCCCCCTCATCCTCCATGGCGACTGGACCGCGCCGATACGCGACGTCGCCACGAAACCCGAAGCGAGTCAGGGCGTGAGCAGAGTGACGCTACGCCCGGACTTGTAGTCCCTGAAACGCGAAGTTTTTAGTCGACGGACTGATCCTCCGGACAGCAATACGGACAGGAGAGCTTCACTGTGCACGCGCGCAGTCCGCCCGCAACCCCAAAATGCCTTCTCCGGAGCTCTCCTCCGGTCACTTCGCGCTCACGGGTATGGTATCGCGTCCTCCTCTCTGCGTCAACATCGTCCGGCTTAAGAATGCGCTAAGCGACGCCTCTGAGCTCAGCCGACGGGCGCTCAAGCTGGAGAGTGTCCTCCTAGGGGAACTACTCGCGGAAGAGTACCCCGAGGACGACGAAAAACCGCCGTCGAGCGCCATCACGGTGGTTCCGGTCGACTTCAGCACCCTCGCGGTGGTCTCTGACGAAGAGCACGAGTCCGCGGTGGGCCTCTACCTCGCCAGGATCGCCGCCTCGGGTCTCGCCGACTTCCTCGTGCACGCCGCGAGGAACGCCGACGATAACGAGCAGGCCATCCGCTCGCTGCTCCCGAACCTGCTCGAGCGAGCGCTCGAGTACCTCCCGAGCGAGAGATGGACCATCCTCGGACGCGCGCCGGACGGCCTCCGCCTGGTCAGACGCCGCGGCGACGCCGCTCTCACTTCGTCCCCCTTTCACCTCCTCGAGAACCCCACTCTCGACGTCCTCAACTTCACGGCCACACCCGCGCTAGACTGGGGAGGAGCCGCGAACGGGGGCGACAGGGTCGTCTTTCCCGCCATCAGGCCGGCCACGATCCGCATGCAGCCCCTCGGATCCATCGTCGCGATGCTACAGAACGCGCAGGTCTCCCAAACGGTCATTGACACCTTCCGAGCCGGGGGCGACGCACAGCTGTGCGAAAACGAGGACCTGGTCGCAGTCACAGCCGTTCCCCTGCTCCACAAGGAGGCCCGCATCCTGTCCTTACTGCGGCGTATTCCCGACGCCTATGGGTTCGAGTCGCTCGACGCCTATTACGCCGATTTCAGCGCCAGGTACGAGCTAGTCGACGGCGTCCCCGAGATGACTTGGCACGACGACGACAACGGCGGAGACCTCTTTGCCGAGCTGCGCTTTTGCGACGACGACGACGAACGCGTGCGTCGACTGTGGCCCGCGTCCTTGCTCCTCGGCCGCGCCGGCGCCACCGAGATCCCCGCTTCGATGAACGACGCCGAGGCGGCGGCTATGTTAACCGATCTGGCGGACGATCTGCGGGGCTGCCCCGACAGGCTCGGCATCGGCATGAACCTGGACGGACACGCCGCCGGGACCTCGGGCAAGGGTAGGTCGCGGGGAGGAGCCGTCGCCACCTACGAGGTGCCCACGACGACGCCGCACGACGCTACTTTTCGCCTCGCGTCGCAATCGAAGCCCCTCGCGCCCCTGAAGCCGCGCCTCGAGGTCATCGTCGAGGATGAATCTCCCTCGCCCCTCCCCGTGCTTGTGGAACCCATCCAGCCTGGAACCGCGCCTCGAGCGGTTAAGGTCGCCTCGTTCAAAACATCCGTCCCCACGCGCGCGCCGCTCCAGCCGGTGACCCCGACGGATGCTAACGCTCGCGACGACGACGGCGACCGGCTGCCGTCCGTCGATGCCGATCCCAAGGCGGTCTACCCCAAGCCAAAGGTGAGGAAGCTGGTGATGTCCAAGCACGCCAATTCCGCGCCTCAGACCCCAGCCAAGCCCATGGCCAAGCCCGCGGACGAGACCGCGGACGAGGCCGCGGACGACGTAATGATCGATGAGATGGCGGCTTACTTGACGGAGATGGACGCTGCTCAGCCGGAGATGGCCGGTGTGAAGAGGAAGGCTTACTCGGCGGCCATGCCTCCCGCCGCCACTAAGGCACCCAAAAAGCCCAACATTCCCAGGCCCGTGCCCGCCGTCCTCCCCACGAAACCCTCGCCGGAAGTCAAGGAGCCGGACAGGACCAAAGCGAAGAGAGCGCCTAGGAAGGTTGTCGATCCCGACGAGGCGGACGCGAAGATCCGGAAGGAGCACAGCGAGGGAGGCGACCTGAACAAAATCACAGGCGACGAATTCAAGGCTTTCCTGACAAAGGCTGGCGAGAAGCCCAAGGGCGGGCTGTCCAAGATGCCCAAGCCCAAGCTCAGGGAGCTCGTCGACGCGGTCCTAGCCAGGTCGCAGTGAGTGAAGAGTTTGTGACGGTACGTACGTGGAGAACGCGAGCGAGGCTCGGATAGACGTTTTACGCGCATGCATCAAAAAATTGTTTCATCAAGCAGCAAAGAGCGAGGCAAGCTTCTCCGAGTTTTCGGCGGAGAGTGCCTTGGACGGGTTAGTGTCCAGGGCGTCCATCACCTCCGGGATCGTATCCTTCGCCTTGGTCACCGCCTCGTTCACCCGCGCCGCGGCCTCGTCCGCATTCATATTCTTGAGGTAACCCTTCTGAAGCGCAAAGAGGCCCACCGTCTGCGCGCTGAGCGCCGCCGTCTCCCCAGGCCTCTGCCTCAGCACGCCCCTGATCGCCGATGACCTGTTCCTCATCTGCACCTTCTCGTCGCCGTTGTTCCCGAACGCCTGCATGTCGTCAGCCTGCATCACGTCCAGTCGCAGCTGCATCATGTCGAGGGACTTGAGCGGTCCCGCTGCTCCGGGGGTACCGATCCTGGAAACGCTGTCCTTAACGCTGATGCCCCAACCGTTTGACTCGCTGAAGTTCTCGACCATCACCTGACCGTCGGTGATGCTCATGAACTCCTCCACGAGCGAACGCGGCTGGGTGTAAGCGTCCTCCGGCCGCTTCGCTGCAGCCTCAGCCTCTCGCGCCTCGGCCGCTTTCACCGCCGCATCCCTCTTCTTCTCGAGCGCGGCGGTGATCTTTGCCTGCATCTCTGGTGCCATCTGGTCGAAGCCCGCGGGTAGCTGCAGGGTGCCGTCCGCACCCTCCGAGCTGCCCACCGCCCCGCTGTCCTTGTTGCTTCCCTTTCGTCCCCTGTACGCGCCCTTCTCGTGGTACATGATACCCAGCAAGGTGAGCGAACCGCCACCAAGCGAGTCTGACATCCTCGCCACCCGCTGCAGCGTCGTGCCCAGGAATCTTCGGCGCTCCGCGAGCAGCGCGTTGATGATCATGCCCTCGTACTCCACCATCTTCTCCTCGTCGATTATCCCCTCGGGATTATCGAGCTGCGGCGACAGCCTCGCCATGTCCTTGGTAAACTCGACGAGTCCCGTGAAGTCGTCAAGAACGAGGAGGACGTCCTCGCCCTTCGCCCTGGCCCCCTCCGCGACGGCAAACGCCGCGCAGGTCGCCGCATACCTCTCCGCGAGGGACGCGTCGCCGTCAACGGACACTACGGTGGTGTGACCCATGGCCCCCGCCGCCCTGAGCTCCTCCACCGCGCCCTTACCCCCGTCCTCGGCGGCGGCTCCGGTGGCGCCGTAGACGCATCGCACTCCGGATCCCGCCTGCGCGGCGACGGCGCTGACGCCCAGCCGCGTCAACCCGGTGCCGGGCTCGCCGGTGAGGAGCATGCACTGGCCCCGGCCGAGCGGCGTGAGCACGTCCAGCGCCTTGATCCCGGTGACGAGCGGGGTGGTTATCGGCTTGCGGTCCTCGACTCCGGGCGGGTCGCGGATGATGGCGCCGTCGAGGTCCTCTCCGCAGGCGAGGTCCCGGTCCCCGCCGCCGGGCGCGTCGCCGCCGTCCATGGGCTGGCCGAGCGCGCCGATCCACCGCCCGCGGAGGTCATCGTCCGAGGGCATGCGGAAGTGCCGCTTCCTGAGCACCTCGACCGCGTCGCCGGGGCTGACGGCGACGCCGGAGCCGGCTCCCACGGAGGGGGCACCCCCGGCGCCCTGACCGGCGGCGTACATGAGCGCGAACGTCTTGGGCTCTCGGTGGGAGAGGATGAACCCCTGGACGGCGTCGCCCATGCGGACGAGCGTGCCCGGGGGAACGTCCGCGCCGACGCCGCTGAGCACGGCGAGGGGGCCCTCGACCGCGTGCACGGACGCCGGGCCGCGTTGGAAGGCGACCTCCTCCTCCGGGGGCTCGATCTCGGCGGTCACGGTGGAGACCGCCCTGGGCGCGGCGAGGCGCCCGGCGAGCTGGGAGAGCCCGGGGCGGGCGGGCGGGTATCCCCGAGCGCGGGTGGTGAGCGACGCGACGGTCGATGACGCGTGACGGGTGGACCGTCTAGCGACGGTCGCGAAGAGCGACGCCGGGCTCATCAGGGAGACGCCGGCGGTGGGCATCCGAGAATTGGAGAAAGCTTCGGAAGGTGATCCTCTCCTAGCCTTTGGCGGCGAGGAGCGAGCGCGTGGGCTTAAACCGCCGGGCGAACACGCGCGACCGTGCACGGTCGAGAGAACCGAGCGGGTCTGGTGAGCGATACGTCCACCGGGAGCGGGCGTAGAGTGAGGAGGAGGTAGCCTTCGAAGATAAGTTTTGGGCGGCGGAAAAAAGCTACGACAGGACGACGTGGATCGACGGCCGAGACTCCAGAAACGTGGGCGCGATGGGGAAGAAGGAGTCGGGCGTCGCCTCCATCGTCGCCCTCGCTGCGAACGGCGAGGTCAAAAAGAAAAAGAAGAAAAAGAAGGTCAAGGACGCAGACAAGGCGGCGGCCGCGTCGGTGGCCAAGGTCGGCGGCTCCAACTGGGCAGCGCTCAGCACGGTGAGCACCCGGGAGGGAGCGATTACTTTTCCCGAATCCCCACCGCACCGCCGGGGGGCTCCCGAGGAGCGCCGAGGGGTCGACCTTGACGACGTTCACTCCACAATTTCTCTCTGACCTCAACATCGTCCCATCGTAAATCCGCAGAAAATCGGCGCGGGCAAGAACCCAAAGGCGAAGCGCAAGCGCGAGGAGCGCGAGGCGGCGGCGGCGGCGGGCGAGCGCACAGGCCTCCCTCGCTCCACCCATGCGGACCCGACAAAGCCGAAGAAGCCGATGCCCACGGGCAGGAACACGGCTCTGACGGACATCATCGCGATGGACTGTGAGATGGTAGGCGTGGGCGAGGACGGCAGGCGCAGCATCCTCGCGCGCGTCTCCGTCGTCAACGAGGATGGCAACGTCGTGCTGGACACGTTCGTCGCGCCAACCGAACCCGTCACCGACTACCGCACCAGGGTGTCCGGCGTGCGGCCCCAGGACCTGAGGGGGGCGCCGCCGTTCAAGGAGATCCAACGCAAGATGGCGGACATACTGAAAGGACGCACCCTCGTGGGACACGCGCTCAAGAACGACCTGAGGGTGTTGCTCCTCGACCACCCGAGGCGGCAGACTCGCGACACCGCGCTGTACCGACCGCTGACGCGTCCGCTGCGAGCCAACGAGCGCGCGCAGGACACCGGGATCGCGCGCGGTCGGGGGAGCAGGTCGCTGAAAGAGCTTTGCGCGCAGCACCTCGGGCTGGAGATCCAGGGCGGCGAGCACAGCTCCGTGGACGACGCGAGAGCGGCGCTGCTCCTCTACCAGAAGAACCAGCGGAACTGGGAGAGGGAGTTTGCGGCGGCGCAGCAGGTTGGCGGCAAGGGCGGCGCGGGTGGGAAAGGAAAGGGATCCGCCGGGGTTGGGTCCAAGGGTGCGTTAAAGAGCGACGATGACGGCGAGGAGCGACCGACGAAGCGCGGCAAGAAGGCCAAGAAGAAGGGCGGAGGCGACGAGGTGGGCTCGGCTGGGGGGTTGAAGCTGGGCAAGGTTGTGAATCTGTTCGCTCGATAACTTTTGTATGACTTTTTTGTTTGAACTTTCTTCGTCATTCCACATTAGATCCGTATGGTTATTTGACCACCCTAAACCCATCATAAGGCAAATAGGCTGAAGTTCAAATGCCGCTCTGCGAAGATCGTGGACGCTCGCGACTCTCGTGTTTCAGAGTCGAGGCGCTCCATGGGTGCCGCCGAGGTTTTGACGAACGCCGGGGGCGATGGCCTCCGGAGCTACTACAGGGCCAAGATTGAGGAGTATGAGGTGGCCGTCAGGGACAAGACGCAGAACCTGCGTCGTCTGGAGGCACAGCGCAACGAGCTGAACCACAAGGGTGCGTCCCACCCGCCTGCCCAGATCCGGTCAGATCCGGCCGATCGGAACGTGGCCGCGTCGCGCCCGTCCGCGGGTCCGGCGGGGCGATGCACGGTTGTCCAACGCGTCGGCGAATTCCACGCGGAGGATGGGCGCCTCGCCGACTGACCCGCGCCTCGATCCGCCGGCTCCGAGCCCCGCCTAGGGTTGGCCCGTTTCAACTTTTCCCCCACTTACACCCCCTCTTCTTTTGTTTTTCGCAGTGAGGATGCTGAGGGAGGAGATCCAGCTGCTGCAGGAGCCCGGATCCTACGTGGGTGAGGTGGTCAAGGTCATGGGGAAAACCAAGGTGCTCGTCAAGGTACGAAACGATCCCTCCGTCGGCCCCTTCCCGCGCGCGCGACCGCCCCCGCGACGCGTCGCGTCGCGGTTCTTTTTTCATCCCCCGGCCCAACGTTCGCACGGAGAGCCCACAGTTGGCTGACGATTTTTTTCCGCCCTGTTTTCCCCGCGCGACAGGTGCATCCCGAGGGCAAGTACGTCGTGGACGTGGCGAAGGACATCGAGATCGAGAAGCTCTCCACTGGGCAGCGCGTCGCGCTGAAGAACGACTCGTACACGCTCCACCTGGTGCTGCCCAGCCTGGTCGATCCGCTGGTGTCGCTCATGAAGGTTGAGAAGGTGCCAGACTCGACCTTCGATATGATCGGAG
Source organism: Micromonas commoda (assembly GCF_000090985.2). Classification (NCBI taxonomy): domain Eukaryota; kingdom Viridiplantae; phylum Chlorophyta; class Mamiellophyceae; order Mamiellales; family Mamiellaceae; genus Micromonas; species Micromonas commoda. The sequence continues at coordinate 644,218 of NC_013041.1, forward strand.
GCCTGGACCAGCAGGTCAAGGAGATCAAGGAGGTCGTAGAGCTGCCCATCAAGCACCCCGAGTTGTTCGAGTCCTTGGGCATCGCTCAGCCCAAGGGTGTGATCCTGTACGGTCCCCCGGGTACCGGAAAGACTCTCCTCGCGAGAGCCGTGGCGCACCACACCGACTGCTGCTTCATCCGCGTCTCGGGTTCCGAGCTCGTGCAGAAGTACATCGGCGAGGGCGCGAGGATGGTGCGCGAGCTGTTCGTCATGGCGAGGGAGAACGCGCCCGCTATTCTTTTCATGGACGAGGTTGACTCCATCGGCAGCGCGCGCGGCAGCGGTGGCGGGGACTCTGAGGTGCAGCGCACCATGCTCGAGCTGCTCAACCAGCTGGACGGCTTCGAGGCGAGCAACCAGATCAAGGTGATCATGGCGACAAATCGCCTGGACATTCTGGACAGCGCTTTGCTCCGCCCAGGGCGCATCGACCGCAAGATCGAGTTCCCCAACCCCACGGAGGATTCGCGCGTGGATATCCTCAAGATTCACTCGCGAAAGATGAACCTGGTGCGGGGCATCGACCTCAAGAAGATTGCGAGCAAGATGGGCGGCGCGTCGGGGGCGGAGAGCAAGGCGGTATGCACCGAGGCGGGCATGTTCGCGTTGCGCGAGAGGCGCGTCCACGTCACCCAGGAGGACTTCGAGATGGCGGTGTCAAAGGTGATGCAGAAGGACAGCGAGAAGAACATCTCCGTCGCCAAGCTCTTCACCTAGACCACGCGTTGGATATGTGTAATAAACTCAGAGATTCAAAACGAACATTTGCTAGTGAAACATTCACGCGAGGGCGGCTGTGTACGCGTCCCAGCCGGCCTTGCGGTACTCCGCTGCAGCTGCGGCAGGGTCAGCCGCCCTGTAGATACCGCGCCCAACGATGATGACGTCGGAGCCGCACTCGCCGATAACCCTCTCCGGGGTGTTGTACTGCTGACCCATGGCGTCTCCACCGCCGCCGAGCTGCACCCCCGGCGTCATCTGCACGAGCCCCTTGCTCCACTCTGCCTTCCAGGCGCTGGGCCTGGTGGAGATGAAGCCCATGACAAAGTCGGGGTGCTCCGCCGCCATCTTCACCGCCGCCTCGGTATACGCGCCGTTGGCCATCGTGCCCTTGCTGGACATCTCCGCTAGAAGCAGCAGGCCCCGGCCCTTCGCGAGGCCGACGGATTTGAGTCCGTCGATGATGCCACTGCCGGGGACGATGTGCGCGTTGGTGATGTGCGACCAGTCGGCAATCTTGTGCACGCCGCTGCCGTACTGGCCCACCACGGTGTTGCCGATGTCCGCGAACTTGCGATCCTCGAAGATCATGAACTTGTGCTTGGCGGCCAGCTCGAGGAGCTTCGAGCCGAAGGTGTCGTCGAAATCCGGGTACAGGTCGCAGTGCGTCTTGAGGATGCAGATCTCCGGTCCGAGCTTGTCTGCGAGCTCGATGAGCTCCGCGGCGGTATCCACGTCCGCGGCGACGCAGAGGTTCGTCTTCTTGGTCTCCATCAGGTTCCAGAGGTCTTTTGCGCACTGGTTGGCGGTGAGCTCGGCGCGGGCGGCGTAGGCAAGGCGCTTGGGGGTCTCCGCAGCGCCCATCTCGTTTCCACTCGCGTTGGGTCCGGTCTGGTTGGCGGCGATGAAAGCCTTGACGCTCTGGACCAGGTCCGCGGACATCTTACCCTCCTTCTCGAGGGTCTTGAGCACCCTGGAGAGGGGGAGGACGGCGTGGAGGCGGAGGTCGTTGCTCGCGAGCCTGGCCTCGCCGCCTTGCTCGCGGTCGATGAGGACCACGACGTCCTTAACCTTGAGTCCCACCTGGTTGAGGGGCTCAACGGTCTCCATGACGGACGCGCCGGAGGTTACGAGATCCTCGACGACGAGGCAGGTCTGACCCGCGGTGAAGGCGCCCTCGATGGCCTTCTTGGTGCCGTAGTCCTTCACCTCCTTGCGCCTCATGAGCATGGGGCAGTCGTTGTTCAGGCTCATGCACGTCGCGATGGGGAGGGCGGTGTAGGGCACGCCGCACATGTTGTCGAACTCCGCACCGTTCGCCTTGAGAACGTCCCACATGCATCCGGCGACAGAGGCGAGCACGTCGGGGTAGGACACGATCACCCGGAGGTCGATGTAGATGGGGCTCATGATGCCGGACTTGAGCTTGAACTCGCCGAACTTGACAGCCTCGATCTCGTGCAGGCGGAGGATGAGGGCGTCGATCTTCTCCTCGTTGACGGCCATGGCTCTCGGTCGGTTCAGTGAAGACGAGTGCGCGACGGTGCGTGTGCGACTGACGCGGGCTCGGGTTGAGCGAGCGGAGGTGGTGAACGAGGGGCTTGCGTGTGTGGCGCACCTCATACAGTGGGCGGCGGCGAATCGCTTTTCGTTTCAAAAAAGCGAGTTGGTTGGCGGCGGTGGGTTCCTATTTAATGTTAGCATAAACTAACTCTTATGCAATGAAATGTTGATGTTCTATGTCTTTTCCGTTTGATGATGAAACTGACCTGCTGTGGAAAAATGGACCTAATTTGGTAATTCGACCTCAAATGCACTTCTTTCGCTCTCGGGCGGACCGAAGGATAACAACGCACGGAGCGGGGCTGTCCGGGAGTGGTCGCCATGGCCACGCGCGAGGCTTCCCACGCCGGTTCGTGGTACTCCTCGGACCGCGCGCGTCTCTCCAAAGAGCTGGACGGCTTCCTGGACGCCGCGGGGTCGCACGGAAGCACACCCAGAGCGCTCATCGTACCGCACGCCGGGTACTCCTACTCCGGGCCCGCCGCGGCCTGGGGCTACAAGAACGTCGACGCTGGGGCCGGGGTCAGGCGCGTGTTCCTCCTCGGCCCGTCCCACCACGTGTTCCTCCGTCGATGCGCGCTGAGCAAGTGCGCCGCGTACGCCACCCCGCTCGGCGACCTCGCCGTGGACCGAGGCGTGTACGAGGAACTGCGCGCCACCGGACACTTCGTCGACATGGACGTGGACGTCGACGAGGCGGAGCACTCGCTCGAGCTCCACCTGCCGTACATCTTCAAGTGCTTCGAGGTGCTACCCGAGAGGGATCGACCCACGCTGGTGCCCATCATGGTCGGGGCGCTCAGCACCAACGCGGAGGCGACGTACGGCGAGATCCTCGCGCCGTACCTGGACGACGACGCCAACCTGTTCATCGTGTCCAGCGACTTCTGCCACTGGGGCAAGCGATTCGGGTACCAGCCGTGGGACGAGGGCAGGAAAGACGTCGGGTTGCACGAGCAGATCGAGGAGATGGACCGGCGCGGGATGGAGATCATAGAGAGCAAGGACGCGGACGCGTTCGCGGCGTACCTGAAAGAGACGGGAAACACCATATGCGGCCGGCACCCAATCGGCGTGCTGCTCCAGACGCTAAGAAGGAGCGGTGGGTTCGACAAGACGAGGGTAGAGTTCACCAGGTACGAGCAGAGCAGCGCGGCGACGGGTTGGAACGACAGCAGCGTGTCGTACGCGTCCGCGGTGGTGTTTCGAGACGCGTGAGTGTCGGCTGCGATTGGAAAAAACAATCCCGTCAAGTCTTCTTGAAGAAGCTGTGAAGCGACCTCTGCGCGCCGCCCCCTCCCGGGCTCGGTTTCGCGCGCTTGACCCCGCCGGACCCCGTCACCGCGGGTGGCGTCTCACCCGGCCGTTTCTTATCCCCCGGCGTTTTCTTCTCCCCCGCCGCCTCGTCCTTAACCCTCGCGGGTGAGTCGCGTTTGGCCGCCACCGAGAATAACTTTGCGACGCTTCCCGTGTCCTTCTCCGCCGCCCTCCTCGTCCGCTCGCAGCACGACGGATCCTCGAAGTCCCCTCTGTTTATCCTGGTCGTCACCGGGTACCACTTCATGTCCGCCTCGCCGTACGGCCTCAGGGCGCTCGACGGTCGGTCGTCGGATCCCTCGAGCCACACGGCGACATCCGCGTCGGTGCGAAGGACGGCGGGCATCCTGTCGTGCAGCCATCGCAGGGGCTCGGACGCCTCGACGGTGATTATGGTCACCGTGACGAGCTCCCCGCCGGCGGCGCCCTTCCATCGGTCGTAGAGCGCCGCGCAGCGCAGCACGTCGCCCTCGGACCCGCCTCCTTTCCCTTCCAGGTGTAGGTAGTACGGCTGCTTCACCTGCGATGACCCGGCCCGTTCCGCGGCCCACTCGTAGAACCCGTTGATCAGCACCACGCCCCGCCTTCGCTGGAGCAAGCGGCTGAACACGCCCTTCTCCGCGATCGTCTCGCTCCTCGCGTTGAACATCCTGTAGAAGTCCACCTTGGCCCCGGGGTCCGTGAACGACGGAACGAGGCCGAACCTCATCGTCTCCACGACCCGATCGCTGGTCGACTCCCCTGACTCGGCTCGTCGTATCACGGCGAGGGACGCACCGGGCGAGGCGTTGTATCGAGGCTCGTACTGGTCGGGGTTTTTCCACGCGGCGCCGCCGGACGCAGCCGCGACTTGGTCCGCTCCGAGCGTGGACCGCACTCGGCCGCACATGGCGAGCGGTGCGCGCCACGTAAGTGAGGAGGTGTCCGTCCCCGAATTTGTTTTTGTCGTGTGACAGGATGAAGAAACTGTCTCCTCCGCTATTGCCTAGTCCAGGGAAAGGACGGCGTCGCCCCACGCCAGTCCTCCATGTTCACCCGTAGCCTCTTTACGCACGGGCTCACGTCCACGTCGTCGCACCTCAGTCCGTCGAACTTCTCCGCGGTGCTGAGGCTCCACACCTCCTTCATCTGGTCGTAACACCGCGGCCACTTTGGCCGGTTGGGCCGCACCGCAAACGTGCTCACCTCCCCGACGTGCTCCATCAGGTTCCACTTGTACACCAGAACCTTCCGTCCGAGCGTGTGCGATCGCACATCCTCGCGCCTCCCCTCCACCCACTCGCGCCACAGTATATCCGGCGGTTGCCTCGACACGTGCGTCGCGAGGTACTCGGCAAAGGGAGGCAGATCCTTCCGCCGCATCACCACCCCGTTCATGCCGTAGCTGAACCTGACGCCCAGCCACTGCGGGTACACGGCGTCCGCCTTTTCCACCAAGTACGTCAGCGCCTTCATCGTACCCGCGCACGTCCTGAAGTCATCCTCCATGAACATGAAGTAGGGAGCGGATGCGCCCGGGCCGGACTCCGCCGCGGCTGCGTCGATGAGCGTGGCCAGATCCGCCGTCTGCTGACGCACCGCGTGCCCGGGGATGTTCCCCGGGTTGTCAAGGTCGTCGGGGTCCGGTTTATTCGGCGTCGGGTCCCCGTACGTCCCCGGGCTGTCCATGAAACGCACGTAGGTCTTCGCCTTGGCGGCGAACTCGTCGTCGGACGACCCGGATGACCCGGATGACCCGGATGACCCGAAACGAGCGCGGACCCGATCGAACACCTCGTGCCGCCCGGGCTTGGCGTTCATGACGACGACGAGGACCCTGCGGAACAGCGGGTGTCGCGCGTCGTCGGGGAGCTCGTCGAGGAGGGTCTCGAGGGTCTCCGTGAGGTAGTCGGCGTCACCCGCGCGAGGCGCGGTTGGGACGCCGACCACGAGCCAGGGTTCGGTCACCTCGCCGAGCGACGACGCGCCGGAGCCTTCTCGCCGCGCCCCGCGCTTCCCCGCGCGCGCGCCGCGGACTCGCGGGTTCCCCTGGGAGTCCCACGCGCCCTCGTCATCGTCATCGTCGCCGAGGTGGCGCGCCTTTCGCACCTGGTGCAGGTTCTGCCCGGCGTGTCTCAGAGACTCCCGCATGGCGCGGATGTCCTCCTGCGCGGTGTTCCACGCGCTCTCTGCCAGGTCCATCGCGCCCGGAGGTCGCTGCATGTCCAGCATCTCCTTTCGCGACATCCAACCGTTCGAGTACCGATGACGCGCGGGGGCCCTCGACGACGCGCTCGTCGATCCGCCCCGCGCGAAGAGCATCCAGTACAGGAGAGCCACCAGCGCGAGGTTGGCGAGCACCAGGCGCACGACGCGCCGGGTGTCCTTTCGCGACTGCCTGCCCGCACCTCCGCCCGCGCCACGCGTCGGCCGGCGGGAGCGCCCCTGCAGCTCGCTGGGCAACAGAGGCATCTAAGTCCGCCCCCTCCGTGCCGATCTGCCTAAAGTTGTGTGACACAAGGGGCGAGCGGCGCCAAAAACAGAAACTCAAATGGGCGAACTGAGAGGAGCAGTCAGAGACGTGTCTTTGTGTGAACTCTCGCATGGAGCCATTACATTTATGCTATGTACACACAACGCTGTGCTACTACCAGAGTGGGGATAGCCACCCCGCCCTCCGTGCCTTAATAACGCCAACCTCCGCCCGGCAGCGCGCCGCCCTCTTGCTGCCTGCACCTCAACCCCCAGGGCTAGAAAGAATCAAACAGAGCATATCGCGCTTAGAGCTTCACCTCGATCTCGACGCCGGCGGGGAGCTCGAGGCTCATGAGGGCGTCGATGGTCTGCGCGGTGGGCTGGTGCACGTCGATGAGCCTGTGGTGGGTGCGGGTCTCGAAGTGCTCGCGGGAGTCCTTGTTAACGTGAGGAGAGCGGAGGACGCAGTAGATGCGGCGCTTGGTGGGGAGGGGCACCGGGCCGGAGATGGAAGCCTCGGTCGAGGTGGCCGCCTCGATGATCTTGTCGCACGCAGCCTTCATGTGGTTAACCTCGAAGGACTTGAGCCTGATGCGGATCTTCGCCGCAGCCACGGAAGCCTGAAGAGAGGGAGTTGGAAAGAGGATGTGAGAAAATGCACCAGCAAACGCGCTTTTCAGAGAGGAGCACGAGATGCCGTCCCGACGCCGCCGGACGGACGCCGCGATGCCGCCGACACGACGCGCTCTCAGCGCATGCGACGGCAGTAACGTCTTTAAAAGGGTATTCCCGATCGATGCGTTCATTCATGGGGTTCGGGGACTCACCGCTTCCGCGCGGACCGCGAAGGCAGCGCGCACCGGCGCGCGAGCAGCCTGAGAGAGGAAGTGGATAAAGGATAAATCAGCGACTGCGCGACGGACGGAGGCGGAGGGATGCGACGCATGCGACCGACGCAGCTGGCGATGCGGAGCGGAAATCGAGGCTTCGCCATCGCCTGATATCGCTGCTGCGCTCGGAGACCGAATGGCGAGTCGCCCGCGGGGCCGAACGGCGCCTTCTGGAGGCCGGCGGTCCTCGCGAGTCTCTGCCACGTCGCCCATAGAAAAATAAAGCCGGGAGAGGCAATCCCGACGCTAATTCAGCCGCGCGGGGTACTTTGTGCGACACTCACCGCCTTGCGCGCGGCAACACCGTTACCCGCCACACCACGACGAGCCGAGAGGCTCGCCGCCGACACCATACCAGCGCAGGAAGACGCCATGTCGTGCTTGTTCGAGCGCGAAAAGTGAGCAAACCCTACACGAAAATAACCTGAAACCTCTTTTCGCGGACGATTTTTTGTTCCGAGCTCGAGCTATTTCGATGGGTCGGTCGCAGAACCTGACTATGGTGCCACTGGATGGTAAATTCAATTAATACATTCTAACGGTAAACTATATTCAAAAGGATGTGTGGAATACACTGATGTAAATTTCCGCTGCGAGTCTTCGTCCGGTAAAAAGAGGACAGGCGGCACCACTCCGGCGAAGCAACACCCACGGTCGTGTGATCGATTGGAAATAATGCTTACAAGAGTCGAGCCACGATGGCACGACGAACGCCCCCGCCCCAACAGGCGCCCGACGCCCCAACCACTGACGCCCGAGGAACCCCTCCGCGTCGTCAGTCGTACGCCCCGTAGTCCCCAGACAACCCGGCGCCCATGTCGTCGTCCATGTCCTCGTCGGGGTAATAGTCAGCGCTGCCCCCCATCATCCCACCCTGCGCCCCGTGCGCGCCATCCCCGGGCCTGTGCTTGGCCTCGTCCACGATGGACATGAGCTCGTCGAGGTTCTGCATCTGGTTCGGGTCCGGCCCGTCGTTGACCACCGCGTTCTGCAGCTCCGCCGGGAGGTTGCGCTGGAACCAGGGGTGCTGCTTGATGCCCGCGATGTTCAGCCTGTGAACCGGGTCCAGCACAAAGATGCGTTTGATCAGGTCCTTGCACTCCTCGCTCAGGGCGATGTGCGCCGGGAACGCGTAGTTGACGCCGCGGATCCGCATGATTGTCTTTCGAAAGTTCCTCGCATCCGCCGGGTCCTCGAACGGGTACGCGCCCACCACCATGACGTACAGTGTGACCCCGCACGACCACACGTCCGCGGCTTTGCCGTCGTACGCCTTACGAGACAGCACCTCGGGCGCGATGTACGCCGGGGTTCCCACCGTCGACTTGGGCTCCGAGTCGATGAGCGAGTGCTTCGAGTAGCCAAAATCACAAATCTTGAGCCTGGGGACCTCCCCACCGTCCAGGAGCGTGTTCTCGAGCTTCAGGTCGCGGTGAGCCACCCCGTGGCCGTGACAATACTCCAAGCCGCTGATGAGCTGCTGGAAGAAGAATCTGGCCTCGTCCTCGTGGAACCGTCCTTTCCCGCAGATGCGGTCGAACAGCTCGCCCCCAGCCGCGTACTCCATCACGATCGCGAGGTGCGTGGGCGTGAGCAGCACCTCGACGAAGCGGATGATGTTCGGGTGGTCCAGCAGGCGATGATTGACTAGCTCGCGCTTGACGTTCTCGTCGATCTTGTCTCCGCGCTCGATGTACTTGATGGCGAAGAGCTGCCCGCTCGCCCTGTGCCGCATCAGCTTGGCGGTGCCGAAGTTGCCCTGGCCCAGGGTCTTGACGTCCACCGGCTCGTACTTGGCATCGTGCGCGCCGGTGGAGATGGGCGGCGTGGGGGGCATCGTTGGGAAGCGTGCGGTCCGAGCCCCGACGCAAGCGCGAGCGCGCGATACGTACGTAAGCCTGGAGACGACCACCCCGGGAGTAAGAAAAGTCATCCCTCATACTTCCCCCCTGGTCGTGAAAAACGGGATTGGGTCCGATTGGGTGAAACTTGGCAGCCTGCTGGGTACTGCGAGTAGTCTATGGAGTGGCCCGTGAAGGAATCTCATAAAAACGTCGTATGGCTATCGTTCTCGATTTGCACAATGTATCTGAGTATTAGCCTGGTAATTGTCTATTTATGCAACTCTTCCTCCCTGTAAATCAGGCACAGTCATCACTTCCTGGAACCTCCAAGGTCACCGTCGTGGCCACAAGTTCGAGCACAGAGCAAGTACACAAGCAGAGCATGCATGCCTAGCAAGTACGTCAAGAAGAAGAAGGGACCGGGATGCCCATCGAAGGGACTCGCGAGAAAAGCCGAGTTGAAAAACAAGGCGTACTGGGCGGAGGTGAAGGCAAGAAGGCAGACCACCGCCACGAACCTCTCCGCCATCGTGAAGAAGGAAATCAAAGAAGAGTTTCCTAGTAGCATTCCAGCGCAAGACAGATCTGCCATGTCCGCCGGTCCGAGGATCACACTCCGCGGTCTGACCCGCGCGAGGTCCACCCTCTACGACTTCGTCTCCTCGTACTTCATGTTCCACGGCCTAGACCCGACGAAGACGGCGGACGTCTTCGCCCATCTCCCGGCGCTGACCTTCACCGAAGCGGTAATCTACGAGCTCGACGACGCCAACGAGTGCGCGGGGAGGATGGAAGGCGGGGAGACGCGCGGCGGGTCGGGGACGGCGCGAACGTTAGAGCAGCTCGTGTGCCGCCTCGAGGAACACTTCGGAGCGGAACACTTCCGTCGCGTCCGGTCACGCCTTCAGTGGGAGCTCTCGCGGGGATCCGCGTATTGGGAGACGGAGCGTCGCCTGTGTGGCAAGCTCGCCGCCGGGACGAAACTAACGGACGAGGACGCGAGGCACGCCCTGGACGCGCTCAAGAAGAAGAGCTTCGACTACAGGGTCCTGAACCTGGTGCTGCTGGCGTCGGTGCGCAAGCAGCGGAGGGAGGCGCGAGACGCCGAGAGAAGACGCCGGGGCACCGGCTGCGAGATAAAACGCGAAGAAGAAGAAGACGAAGAAGAAGAAGACAAACTCGGGGACGCCGAGGATGTTCCCTACGGGGACCTTCTCGCCGCGTCCGAGCTCCTCGTCGAGCTCTCCGATGACCTGTACGACTACGAGGAGGACGTCGCGTCCGGGGCGTTCAACTTCTATCGATGCCTCGTCAACCACCACGGGCCCGAACGCGCGCCCGAGGAGATGGCCGCGGTGATCCAATCCGCGGAGAGGGAGTACGCGAGGCTGGAGGAGCGGTTGAGCCGCGACGACCCGGAGTTGGCGCGACGGTACCGGGAGAGATGCGCGCAGGCCACGGAGGAGGGTTTACCCGGCCGGCAGGTGCGCTCAGATCCTTCGAGCCCCGCGGAGATGACCGTGGACTCGCGTGGAAAGTGGGAGGTGCCGCCGCCCATCGCGGATGAGCGCGCGTGGAGGGAACGGACGGACGACGTCGCACACCCGCGAGGCGATCGGGGTCCATAGTAGTAGATAATAGCCCGGTGTAACTCGCCTTCTAGTCAGCTTTATCGGCGTGCCCAGCGGCGGAACGGCGAGGCGACGGCGGAAACGTGCCAACTTCCACTTTATTGGGTTTGTGATGAAACATCGACTGCTCGACAGCTCGAAGAACGCATCCCACGCTGGGGAGACCAGGCTGCCCAGCCGCTGGGTGGCGACTTCACTTCTGACCTAAGAATTCTGCGCTCCTCTCATCACAACACTGCCGCCGAGGATCTGACACCTCGATCGAAAAGCGCAATCGTCACCATGGGAAAGTCACCCGCGGAGATGACCGTGGCGGCCCTCAAGAAGGAGCTCGAGGCCAGGGGCCTGGACACCAAGGGCCTCAAGGCCGTGCTCGTGGCCCGCCTGGAGGAGGCTATGGGCGGTGAAGCGACCGGCGACGAGGCCCCCGCCGCCGAGCCGGCCGCGGCCGAAGAGGAGCCCGCAGAGGAGCCCAAACCCGAGGTACGCATACGCCCGCCTCGATCGTTGTCACGCATCACCCAAAGAACCGCTCGATCGCCGCCCGCACCCTCGGATCCACGCGCAAAACCCACGATTCCCACCGCAAATGAGCCGACGATTAATCATCCCCCAATTCTTCGCCGCGATCTCAGGAACCCGAGCCCGAGGCTCCCCCTCAAGCCGAGCCCGAGCCCGAGCCCGAGGCCGCCGCCGAGCCCGAGCCCGAGCCCGAGGCCGCCGCGCCTCCCGCGGAGCCCGAACCCGCCGCGCCCGCCGCGATCGACTTTGAGGCGATGAAGGCCAAGGCGCAGGCCATCGCCGACAAAGCCGCGGCCATGTCCGGCGGCGACGACGACCGCGGCGTCAAGCGCGACCGCGAGGGCGATGACATGCTCCCCCCCGACGCATTCGAGAACCCCGCGCAGCGCCAGCGCACGTCCGGCTTCGACGCGCCCCCGGCCGAGGGCGCGGCGCCCGCCGCGCCCGTGGCGGATGCCCCCGGAGCAGTCGAGGGACCCGCCCCCATCACGCTCCAGACCGCGGGCCACGAGGGTCGCATCATCGGCCGCGGCGGGCAGAACATCATGAGGATGCAGGACCAGTACCAGGTGAGGATCCAGGTGAAAAAGGACCAGGGCATCACGGAGGTGTCCGGCGCGGGAGCAGAGCAGTGCGCCGCGGAGATTCGGTCCATCATGGACGCCGCCAACGCGGCGCTGGCGGCGGGAGGCAGCGGATACGTCGTCGGCGACGCTCCCGGTCAGGCCCCGGCCGGCGGCGGTGCCTCGAGGATCATCCCCTGCGCGGGCGTGGAGTCGCGCATCATCGGCAAAGGCGGGCAGAACATCCGCGCCCTTCGCGAGCGGACGGGCGCTCAGATCAAGGTGAGAAACGAGACGCGCGACGTCGAGATCACCGGCCACCCGCAGGCGGTGGAGGCGGCGGCGGCGGCCATCGAGGAGATCATCCACAACTTCAACACCACGGGCAGCGCCGGGCCGGGGCCGGGCGGCGGCGGCGGGCGGGGTGGAGGAGGAGGCGGCTACGGCGGCGGCTACGCCCAGCCGGGCGGCTACCAGCAGCAGGGCGGCTACGGCGGCGGCTACCAGCAGCAGGGCGGCTACGGCGGCGGCTACCAGCAGCAGGGCGGCTACGGCGGCGGCTACGGCCAGGGGTACGCCCAGGGCGGATACGACCAGGGTGCGCAGTACGGGGGCTATCAGCAGCAGCAGGGCGCGGCTTACGGCGGCGGCGGCGGCGGCGGGCCCGCCCCCACCGGCGCGACGGGCCTCCCCCCGGGCTGGCAGGAGCTGAGCGCGAACGGCCAGGTGTATTACTGGAACACCGAGACCAATGTGACCCAGTACGAGCGCCCGCAGTGAGAAACTGCGCGAGGGAGCTCCAAAATATTAACGCTGTACAGGCGCGGGGTCAGAACTTTGCGCGGTTTGATAATACTCTCCACACACATACATGAGCCTTCACCTCGCGCCCCCCCGTTAGTAGTACACTTCCTTGTTATCCTCCTCGACCCACTCATCCGGCATGGTCGTGCCCATGCGGTTGACAAACCCGCTCAGTGGGTTGAGGCTCAGACCCGCCGGCCTCTCCTTGAACGAGGCGCCTCCGTCGGTCTCGACCCAGTACGCCTTCGCGAGCATGTCCCCCGCGTCCCACTCGAACCCGAGCTCCTTGGATATCTCCCTGCCCGCGGTTTTGAGCTCCTTGCGGGTGAACCGCGGGTCCTCCTGATCGCCGAATCCGTCCGTCCGCTCCTTCCTCGCCGCGAGCACCACGTTGACCGGAAACTCAACCGGAAAGGTCGTCACCAACCCGACGGCTGCTTCGAGGTTCAGCGCGACGTCCTCGATCCGTGCGCGCTGCTTCGAACCCTCGGGACCGTTGAACAGATTGACGATCAAGCACCCGCCGGGCGCCAGGACCCGGTCGCACTTGGCGAGGAAGTCGCGCGAGGACAGGTGCGACGGGACCTCGCCGTCGCCGTCGAAGGCGTCGAGGAAGACGACCGACGCCGTGGGCGCGTCACCCCGCTCAACCGCCCGCGCCGCCCGTTCCATGAACTCACCCGCGTCACCCATGCACACCCCCACGCCGGGAGGGAGGTTCCCGGGCACCGGCTTATCGCCCCAAGGACCCGGAAGCTTGGGCAGCTTGGGCAGCCCGTGGAAATCGCGAACCGCCTCGACGACGACTGGGTCGATCTCGCACACCTCCGCGACGGCGGCGGGGAACTTGCGCGCGATGAACGCGGGTAACGCGCCGGTTCCCAGCCCGACGCACACCACCCGCCCGCCGCGCTGGGTGAGATCGAGGTTCCCGTCGAGCCTGCACATCGCCGCCGCCGCCGCCGCCATCGTCCGGAGGTAGAAGTAACCGAGCACCTCGGTGTCCGCCTCGCCGTCCCCCGCGGCTTGGGCGTCGCTCCAGTCCCCGCGGATGTACGTGAGACCCTGCTCGACGTCGTTGAAGCGGAGGGATCGCCACGGTCCGTGCGCGACGACACGAACCCGGCCGTTGAAGTTGCTCCGCTTGTCGAAGAGGACGACGGGGGTCGATTCGTGCTCGAGGTAGCCGTGCTCGGACCTCTGGTCGCGTTTCACGGCGTCGTTCAATCTCCCGCCGACGTCCCACCATTTGGGAATAGAACGCCCCTCGGAAGAACCCTCGGCGGTTCGATTCGAGCCGGCCACGAGCGCCCACCGGGAGCGCGCCCGGGGGACGGAGCATCGACGCGGGGCGACGTCGGATGAGACGCGGGGCATCGCGACGGTCCCTGCGAAGGCCGCGGAGCCGGCGGGGCGAACGAGGGTCGAACGATTCGCCCCCCGAGACGCAATTCGCGATTTGACATCGTCGAGGGTCGGATTCGTAGCGCGACTCAGGGTGGCGCAGGACATGGCGCCGGCGCTCGAGGACACCGGACTCGACGAGGACGAGGTCGGGGTCTGAGGCGACGTTCGAACCGGACGCTGCGCGAGCTCGTGTGGCGTTGGTGCCTTCGCTATAATATTACTCGTGCTATGATTTTTTAGCTGCTTTTTTCACAGGTTTTCACGTCGTCGTCGCCGCGCTCGTCGTGCCTTGGAGGGGGATCATCGCTACAGCGCGACGCGTCTCCCCTCGCCTCTCACCACACCCACTTGTTCACCCACCACACCCTCTGACTCTCTCTCTCTCACACACACACTTTCCCCACTCCGTATTACTTACAAACCTTTACACAGGTGCCAACTTCGGGTCCGATTTCTTCGCCGGTGCCCTCGCAGCCACGGCCCTTCACGCGCGCACGGCGTTCGGACGAAGGTTCTCGATGCCCGTGATCTCGGTCGGCGCGCACCGGTTCTTCTTCGCCGGGTTGAGCGAAGAGGTGGGAGATCCGGGGGGCGTCCTTTTCTTGGGCAGCGCAGCCTGCCCCACCCGCCCCATCGGGGTCGAGGGGCCGAGGTTGTTCGTCCTGCGGTAACGGGTCCCGCAGGCGTTGCACAGCATCGGCTTGGACGCGGGACCCCTCCTCCACTGGGGCGAGTCTGCGGATAGAGGTCACGGAGGACGGGAAGATGCTAGGTCAGCTTCCATTCATCAAAGAGGCGTGCGACTCGGGGTGAGCGCGCGATCTGGATATCCGTGATCGCATCGGGCGACAGCGTCGAGCGAACGGGGGGAACCCCGCGCGCCATCGGGGAAAAAAAGGTTCGGGAGCGCGCGGCAAAAAAGCGCGATGGAGGTTCGTGGCGGGGTACGTACCGACGGCTCCGCAGTGGTCGCAGGGACCGCCGGGCTTCTGGTGAACCGGCGGCATCGCCTTGTATACACGGTAATCATCGCGCGAGTCGTCCTCCGCATCGTCGCTGAGCGAGGAGTTCGCGTCCCCGTCGCTGCCGTGAAACCCGGTGAACGTCCCATCGTCGAGACCCCGCTGGTCGGGCTCGCTGAGGATGAGCTCCTCGAGCTCGGCGAGTTCGCCGTCGCAGGCGCCGTGACCCAGCCCGTAGGGGTCGAGCTTAACGAGCGAGTACCACTGCTTGTTGGTGGAGCCGTTGCTCTTGGCTCCCATCGACGTGGCGTGCAGTCCGGCGGTCACCATCTTGCGCTATTCTCCCCGCCTCTTCGCGAGCGCGAAAAAACAAAAAAACCGCGACCGGAGAACCGACAACGGCGTCGTCCGCGACCTCCGCGGCTGTGCTGGGCGTGCGAGACGAACGCGTTGGAGTGAACCTGACGGAACCTCACCGATCGAGCTCGACCTGCGGGCGTTGACACGCGCGGGTGCGGGTATGACCTTTCGGTGACCAGATGGTCTCGGGACGTGCGGGGACTGTCTTTTTCCACCACAAAAGCGAGGTTTATTTACCCCTCGGACTCGCCATTCCTCTCTGCACACCTGACTGCGAAGCCATACGACGACAGAGCGGATCTATGAGAAAATTTTCGACTGACACGCTGGCACTTGGCACGAAAATATCAACACTTTTTCGAAAACCTTTTTCATTGGATTGATGGGTCACAAACCCCCTTTTCTCCCCCCCTTTCCCTTCTTCCCTTCCACAGCCTTCGATTACGCCAGCGATGAAACTTCCCAATCGTCATCCCATCGGCCAGTTGTACAGGGGCAACCAACCGTCGTCCAATGATATTGGAACTCTTTGACCAAATCGCATCTTCCACGTCACTGGGGAATAGTTAGATTTGAATCTAATTCTGGTATCGAATACGATATTCGCATTTCGATACCACCTGACGAGCAGCCGCGGGCCTGGTTCTCCTCGCCGGGCTGGATTGCGCTTTTGTGCCTCGATTGAATTTGGAGGTGTGTCTCAAGCCCCCAACAAAACGAGGACGCGCGGAGGACGGGTGCGTCGGGATAGGCCCCGGTTCGGATCGGGGAGACGCTCGGGGAGATGGAGGGTGACGATGAGCCGCCGCCCTCGCCGCTGTTCGTAGAGGGAGGAGCGCCGGCGTTCACCTCGGAGCTGGTGCCGAGCGGGGTCGGGGTCGATGAGGGAGGAGCGCACGGGAGCCCGAACGCGCCCGCGTTCCTGCAGATGGGCGCGCCGCTGGGTGGCGCGGAGCCGACGCTGGTGCAGCCGACGCTGTTCTCGTACAACGCGAACGATCTGGTGTGGGCCAGGGCGGGCACCAAGGGCAACCAGCCCTTCTGGCCGGTGAGTGCGACTTCAAAAACGTTAACTGAATCCCCTAAAACCTGAGATTTCCAAACCGCCCCGCCGGACCCACGCCCGACCTCCGATGACCCGAACGCCCCCCGTTCGCATCGCAGGGACGCATGATCGACGTGATGGAGGCACCCGAGGGCGTCCGCAGGGAGGCGGTACCCAACAGCGTCTGCGTCCAGTTCTACGGCCCGTCAGCCTCCAAGGGCCGAGACAGGGATTACTGCTGGGCCACCGCCGAGCAGCTCGCGCCCTTTGGCGAGAACCTGGCGCTCCTCGAGCAGCAGAACATCCCCAAGCGCCTGAGGCCCACCGCGTACAGGGAGGCGCTCGTCGAGGCCAAGGAGCTTTACGCCGAGCTGGGGAACAACGTCAGCGCGGCGGTTGCGTTTGACCCGGAGGAGGCGGCGGCGGAGGCTGCCGGGGACGGGGACGACCTCGAGGACGCCGACGCGCCGCGGTGCTCGTCGTGCTCGATGGCGCTGGAAGCACCGGGCGGGCACAAGGACACCGGGCGGTGCAGGCTGTGCGCCAAGCTGCACCGCGAGGGGCAGTATTGTCCGGTGTGCGATAGGGTGTGGCAGTGGGCGAATTGCCCGGCGATGGTCGGGTGCGACTCGTGCGACTTTTGGGTGCACTGCGCGTGCGACGAGCCCGCGAGGACGGTGATGGAGGCGCAGGAAAGGGGCGACGAGGTGGACTACCACTGCCCGCGGTGCAGGGTCAAGGCTGACGAGGAAGAGGATAAACGGAGGGAGAAGGAGGTGAAGAGCGCGGAGAAAGCTGCGGTTAAGCGCGCCAAGCTCGAAGCCAAGCACGCCACAAAAAAGGCGGGCAAGGCTGAGGCCAAGGCGCTCGGCGTGAGCCCGAGTGGAAAGGTGAAGAAGAAGAAGAAGAAAAACAAGAAGTTGGGGCGGCCGCCAAAGGATGAGAATGTCCCGGCCCGGGGTCGACCTCTCGGGACCGGCAAATCAAAGGCTTCAATCGCGGCGCGGAAGATAAAGGAACAGATGGGTCACGTGAAGCCGCCGATGAGGCACCCCAAGGCCCCGGGCGGCATCCCGCGTCGTCCAAAGTCCGCTTGGCAGCTATTCGGGTCCGATTTCTTCAAGCGGTACAAAGAGGAGCACGAGGGCGAGGATATTGATTTCTCGAATGTGTACAAGCTGCAGGGTCAGGCTTGGAGGGATGTGTCCAAGGAGGAGCGCACGAGGTACGAGCAACTCGCCGCAAAGGAGACGGTCAAGTTCCGCAAGTACAAGCAGCAGCTGGAGCAGAGCGGCCTTGCCGTCGACGAAGTGCTTCCAACCAACCACAGGCCCAAGTCAAAGACTCCGGTCTCTTCTGCGGTGAAGCAGAAGGCTGTCAAGGCGGTCAAGGTGAGGCCGCAGGGAGCAGAGGCTGACAAGGACGAGTTGGATGAAAACGGCAGGATCGACATGGGCGGCGGCGTTACGAAGGACCCAAAGACCGGAAAACTATACAACTTTGAGGGGAAGCCGTTGGTGGGCAAGGAGGCCGAGGCTGCGGAGGCTGGCTGGCGGCCGAGGATGGATCGCCGCGCGTCGCACTGGAGCCAGCACTTCAAGGTTGACGACATCATGAGCCGACCCGAGCGGGTGGACGTGGTTTGCAACGGCGTCAGGGCCACTTTCTTGGTCAGAGAGTTCAAGATGCTGTGCCAATGCAGCCAGTGCAAGGGACAGGGTAAGCCGCTGTCAGCGACGGAGTGGGAGAAGCACGCCGGTATGGGACAGGCAAAGAAATGGAAGGCTTCAATCCGGATGGTGGACCCAGCGAGGATGCCGATCGGGCGCTGGCTCGACGGCGGCAAGCGCACAGGAAAGAGCGGGACGACGGACGACGCCGACGGTAAGGTCCGCAAAGGCAAGTCCGCGAAGAGCAAGTACCCGGCGCTTGGGGGCGCGAAGAAGAGGAGCTACCAGATGGTTCGCGTGCAGTGGTCCGTGGACAGGTGCGCGGTGTGCGACGACGACCGAGACTTTGACTTCGACCAGCTCGTCACCTGCGACGGCTGCGGCATCTCCGTCCACCAGAGCTGCTACGGCATTCCCGAGATCCCCGACGACGCCGTGGGGTTCCTCTGCAACGCGTGTGAGCACACCGGCGGCGACACTTCCGAGACTCCACTGTGCGTTTTGTGCCCCGTAGAGGGCGGAGCGCTGAAGCCAACCACGAAGCCCGGCGTGTGGTGTCACAGCGCGTGCTGCCAGTGGATCCCCGAGACCACGGTCGTTGACGTGGACCGCATGGAACCCATCGATCAGATCCACACGATCCAGCGCGAGCGGTGGGAGCTGCTGTGCACCGTGTGCAAGCAGCGCATGGGCGCTAAGATCCAGTGCGACCATCCGGGGTGCTACCTCTCCTATCACCCCCTGTGCGCGCGCGCGGCGGGTTTGTTCATGGAGGCAAACCTCGACGACGACGGCGACGAGGATTCCCCGCTGCAGATGGTGAGCTACTGTCACCGCCACTGCAGGGTGGACACCGAGAGGGCGGCACTGTACAGCGGCGGCGAGGGCAAATCCATCGGCCGCGACGGGAAGCTCGTGGAGGCCAGGGAGGACCACACGAAGAAGCTCACGAAGGGGGTCAAGAGACGGATAGAAGAGGAAAAGAGAAAGGCGGAGGAGGAGGAGGAGGAACGCAAGGCTCGCGAGGATGAGTCCCTGGATACCCCGGAGGATGACCGCGGCGCGGCCAGGTGCAGGGAGTACGCCCCCCAGGGGCATCCGAGGACCGAGGCTGGTGACGAGATTATCATGGCGCTGGACAGCGGGCCGAACATGCGCCGCGCCCTGCAGCACGGCCTCGGCCACGGCACGGGCAGGAAAAACAAAGGACCACGTCGCCGCGAGAGGGAGGCATGGGTACAGTGCGAGTCGTGCAACAAGTGGCGCCGGGTGCCGCAGTCGCAGGCTGAGGAGTTCTCGAGGGCGGATGCGGGCGAGTGGACCTGTTCCGTCAGCTCACACCCACGGATAAACAGCTGCGACGTCCCACAGGAGCTCGAGGACGACGACATCGACGCGAGGATCGCGATGGGCGACCAGTGCCCCTTCTACGACGACAATGATCTCAATCCACCCGAGATAATCGCGGAGGAGGAAGAGCCGGCAGCTGAGGATGATGAGGAGGAGGAAGAGGAGGAGGAGGGCAACGAAGAGTCCTCCTCCGAGGCTGACGACGACGACGAAGATGACGGCGTCAAGGAGCTGCAGGACGTGGAGAACGATGACTGGGACGCCGAAGACAACGGAAAGTCAGCGGATCCTGAGGAGCACCTCGCAATTGCGGCGGCGGGCGGCTACGGGGGCGCCGACTCGCCGCCGACGAAGCGCGTCCGATTCGAGGATGCGCTCGCCGCGGTGGAAGAGGACGACGGCGACCTGCCCTCCGCCGTCTTCTCGGATAATCCAATCGTGTCCGAGGTGAAGCTCGAGGCCGAGAGCCCGAGGTTCCCGGAGGCGATGATCGCCGCCGCGATGATGGTCCCGTCGCCCATCGAGGAGTCCCCAGGCGTCAAGCGGGAGGCGCCCGCGATGACGCCGGAACAGGCGCTGGCTGCAGCGATGGCCGCGAGCGACGGGGAGAACGACGAGGACGCGGCCGACGGGCAGGACGACGAGGACGAGGATGCGACCGACGCCATGGACGTGGATGAGAAGGATGAGAACACCGACACGGAGGTCAAGGCTGAGGGGACAGAAGACGGGGATGGATCCAAGGAGCCCCCGGATGAGCCCGCCCAGCCCCTCTCTGATCTCCCCGACGTGCCGGTCATCTGCAAGAGCTTCCGCGGCGTGTTTCGCCCGCGCGATAACCTCATCGAGTGCGAGTGCGGTCGATGCGTTCGCGAGCGTGAGGAGCCGAAGGGTAAGACCGGGGAAAGGCTGGGCATCTTCGAGCCGAATAGGTGGGAGATGCACGCGGGGATGGCACACGCCAAAAAATGGAAACAGTCCATCGTCGTCATCGACCCGAAGCTGCAGCCGGAGGCTGCGCCGGAGGGCGAGGCGGAACCCGATCGCATCGAGGTTCCCTTTGGTCAGTGGCTGGATGATAATGGCCTTCACGTCGAAGTTATTCAGAAGTCGCGGAAGCGCGGCCGCCCCAAGGATGACGGCAAGCCCAAGGCGCCACCCAAGCCGAGGGTCCCGCACCAGAAGGCAAACCGCGGCAAGTCCGCCCTCGCGGGTCTCACCATCGACCTGGACCTGGACCTGCAGAAGGCTTCCGACAACATCGAGGAGAAGGCCAGAGCGCTCGTCGGCCGTCGCATTCGCATCAACTGCAACGCCGGTCCCAAGGGTGCGCAGCTCATCCTCGGAGGCGCGCCGAACAAGCCCCCGGTGTGGATATCCGGCGTGGTTCAGGACATGAAGTCCTCACGCGGCGGATGCAGGCACCTCGTGCTCCACGACGACGGCACGCACGAGTGGTACGCGCTCAATCGCGTGCAGACGGAGTGGCCGGGAGGGGAGGAGGGCGACGACGACGAGCCGGACCTGACGTTCATGCCCGCGCCCGAGGTGCCGGCCAAGGCGAGCGTGCAGGGTTCCAGGCGCGGGCTCACCGGCCTGCAGTCCATGCTGGCGCTGTCCAAGGCGGCCCCCGCCAAGAAAGGCACTCACCAGGCGCCGGTAGTCAAGGAGGAAGACGGTGAGGCTCCCGAGGTTAAGCCCGAGGAAGCCCCCGAGACCCCCGGTCGCGTGAGGGAGAAGGAGGCGTGGCTTCGCTGCGGGAACGTCGAGTGCTGCAAGTGGCGTCGCGTCCCGGAGTCCGTCGTGGCCGAACTGGAGCGGGAGAAGGCGACCGCCGCCGCAGCCGCGTTGGAGGCTAAGCAGGCGGCGGACCGCGGAGACGCCGGCGCCGCCGCGCGAGCCGCCGCGCGAGCCGCCCCGCCGGCGCCGTGGACGTGCCGTCGCTCCGGCGACCCGACGAGGAACACGTGTGAAGCCGAGCCCGAGTTTGGCGAGGAGGAAGTTTCCGTTCGCATCGCCGCCGCCGAGCGCGGTGAGGCGCCCCTCAGCATGTACGCCGACGGCACCGTGTGCGGCGACGGCGAAGAGGAGGAGGAGAAACCCGTCATCGATAACGGCCTGGAGGGTGTCCTTCCTGACGACCTCCCCGACGTGGTCACCGTCATCTGCCGCCACAAGGTTGGCGACTATCACCCGCGGACCGGTATGATCAGGTGCCTGTGCCCGACCTGCGTGATCGCCACGGAGGAAGGGAGGCACGAAGAGTCCCTGCAGGAGCCCAACCGGTGGGAGATCCACTGCGACATGGGCCAGGCGAAGAAGTGGAAGGCGTCGGTGCGGGTGGTGCTTGAAGGGCACAAGACGATGCCCGTGGGACGGTGGTTAGAGGGCTTCGGCATCGCCGTCGCGGCCAGGCGCGCACCCAGGCAGGTTAGGCAGTTTGGCCCGAAGCGATCCAAGCTGAAACAGATGAAAGAGCGCGGGGAGCTCGAGGAGGAAGAGGAGACCTACCGTAGGCTGAAGCCGATGAAGGGATGGAAGAAGGGCGACGAGGTGCACCGGGGGCCGCCGCCCAGGAGCGGCAAGCGCGAATTCGTCGAGTTGATCCCCTACAAGGTCAACGGCGCCAAGCTCAGGAGCAAGGGAGGGAACAACTCGCACGGGTACGCCGCGCCGGGTGCGGGCGGCGTCGGTGGCGGCGTGAAGTCCGGCAAGGACCCGGCGAGGGCAGAAGGCGTGGGCCTCCCCGAGTCGACGGTGTTCACGCCGAGCGAGTGGGAGGCTGAGGTTGCGTCACGGCTGGCGGCTAAGACCACCGGCGCGGTCGCCGTCGCGGCCATGGCCGAGGCTGCCAAGATCGTGGACGAGGGCAAGGGCGTGCGCGAGCGCGTGGCCGAGTGCTTGCGCCTGCGACGCGAGCGCCTCACCTTCGGGAAGAGCAACATCCACGGCTGGGGCCTCATCGCGAAGCAGTTTTTGAAAGCCGGGTCCATGGTTGTCGAGTACGTGGGCGAGCGCCTGCGTCCCAGCGTGGCGGACCTGCGGGAGAAGGTGTACGAACGCACGGGCCATGACGTATACCTCCTCGCCGCGGACGATAAGACAGTCATTGACACCACCGTCAAGGGCTCCATCGCCAGGTTCACCAACCACAGCTGCACCCCGAACATGTACACAAAGCTGGTCGCCTTGGACGGTGACTCTCGGATATTCTTCTTCACCCGCATCGACGTGCACCCAGGGCAGGAGCTGACGTACAACTACAGATTCGATGCTGAGAGCGGCAAGGTGCCGTGCTACTGCGGGGCGAACAACTGCCGGGGATTCCTGTGCTGAGAATCCCCTCGAACATAGACACGAAAAAGATTTGAAAACAATCATCAATCTGTCAACAATGGCTCATGATCCTCTCTTCACCTCACCTCCTCCACTCCTCATCAGTGATTCATCCCGTCCTCTCCGAAGCCCGCGTCCGGCAGGTTCATGCTATCCTTCACGTAGTCCGCCATGAGCCTGTCGTTCTCCTTTGTCAGCTCCGCGACGGCCAGGTCGTGCATCCCCCCGAAGTCGAACTGCCCGCTCGCGTACGCCCTCCTCACCTCGAGCAGCCTGAGCGCGGTGAGCCGCATGTTGTTGTCGTCGTGATGCATGAGCTGCTCCAGCCACTTGTTGCCGTCGCGCAGAGGGTTCTCCGCGAGGAAGTCCTGCAGGCCCTTGTACGTCGGTGTCATCGCGCCTCCCTCGTTGTCGTAGCCCTGCTCCTGCGCCATCACCACGCGCACCGCCACCATCGTGAAGAGGTTCTTCAGCGCCGACGCCGCCTTGTACTCCGGGCTCATGCCCCCAAATGCATCCGTCGGGACGTGCATGCGACCGTTGTCCCCGCCTCCGCCCACGGGACGCTGGGACCCACCCTCCTGGGCGCGGGTCACGAGGCTGACCGATCGCCCGCGGGATGTTTGAAGGCGTGCGCCTCCGGAGCGGGCGCCGGAGGCCCTCGACCCGGTGACGAGCGAGCCGCCGAAAGTCATCGCGACGAGCATCGTGGTCGAATGGCTGTGGCGCGAGACGTGAGGACCTCGCGTGCCTGACCTGTGTCGGCCTAGAACGAGGCCTCTCCGACGAGAACGAACAGCGAGAAGGGAGCTGACTGGATCAGGTCGTGAATGTCGTAACTCGTGAATGCGTGAGTCATGGGAGTCGTTGATCCCCGATTGCCCGAGCCCACTGGTTCGCAGTCTCGCCGATATGCTCTATTTTGAAATAAGAGCCGAAATATCTCGCCTCCGTATGAACAACGTCCCTCTGGGAAACGAGAGAAGAGGGTACTGCCAGAAGTAGTGCTACGCGACATGAGGATTTTCTTGTCGGCGTCGAGGTCGGCGGCGGGAATCACTGGTCGGGACCCGGAGCGGCTCGCGCGGCATGTCGGTGTACGAGAAGACATTTACGCTCAAGGATGAGGACCACACGATGGGTAACGCCGTGCGGTACATGCTGAACAAGAACCCGCAGGTGTCGCTGGCGGGGTACAGCGTGCCGCACCCGATGGAGAAATCCGTGAATGTGCGCGTGCAGACAACGGGGGAGGTGACCGCGACCGCGGCGATGAGGGACGCGCTGCTGGATATCATCTCCGTGTGTGACCATGTACATGATACCTTCGACACGGCGGTGGCGGACTTCAAGGCGAAGCAACCGGCTCCCATGGACGCTGACTCGAAGTGAGCTGTAGCTTGGAAACCTTGAGTGCTAGGGCAGCGTGCTCGGCGATGCGGCTTGATAGTTGTCTTGTATTAAATTTTAGCGGTACAATCCCGCCGTGTTTCCCCGCCGCGTCCCTCCCTTGTCATCTCCAATAATAATTAACGCCCGCTTCTCAGATCTGGAACAGGATGAGGGACAGCGCCATGATTGCCATGCCCCCGAACATGCAGTTTGTGACGTAGTGGTCGTGCTGGTCATACTTGAGCGCCGTCGGCAGGAGCTCCTTCAGGGAGATGTAAACCATCATCCCCCCCACGCACGCGAACAATGCGCCGTACGCCCTATCGCTCATCCCGTTACCGTAGAGGATGAGGTACCCGACCAGCCCGCCGATGGGCTCGCTGATGCCCGAGACGAAGGACCACATGAAACCCTTAAACTTCGACCCCGTCGCGTAGTACACCGGCATGGCGACGCAGATACCCTCCGGAATGTTGTGCACGGCGATCGCAACCGCGAGTGCGACCCCGAGCTTGGCGTCCGCCAGGGCCGCGACGAAAGTGGCGAGACCTTCCGGGAAATTGTGGAGCGCGATGGCGCACGCAGTCAGGAAGCCCATCCGCTTCAGGTGCTTCTTCGACGGCGTGTCAATCGAGTCAATCACCGCGTTGGACAGCATGTTCTCAAAGTCGCTGTCGCTCCCCCTTTCTTTAGAGTGCCCGTTCATGCCTTCTTTAGAGTGCCCGTTCATGCCTTCGTGCATCGGCGCCTCCGATGCCCTGCCGAACGGATGGTTGGCGCCCGAGCCCCCCTTTGGCGTTGTCACCTTGATGCCATCCGCCTCCAGGATGACGTCGTGCGTCGCCGCCGCCGCGTCGGACCACATCGCGCGCTCGCCGGAGAGCATGTCGATGACGTCGTTCGGATCCGCGTGGCACACGCACACCTTGTCCGCCTCGTCGTCCGCACCCGTCCACTGTTGCTGCGTCTTGCCAATCTGATGCACCAGCGCGTCGAGGCCGAAGGTTGCCAGGATGCCGCAGAAGAAGCACAGCACCGCCAACTTGGAGCCGTGCTCCGGGTCGGCAGCCTCGAACCCCTCGATGGCCTTAATGGCGAAGATCTCGACGAAGGAGACGTAAAGCATCACCCCGGCGCTCGCCCCGAGCGCGGCGGCGAGAGCCTTGGTGTTGGCGTACGACGTGCAGTAGACGAAGGCGCTGCCAATCGTCGTGGTCAGGCCAGCGAAGATGACGAGCCCGAAGGCAAGGCCGACGTTGCCCTGGGCTACTCCCTGATGGATAAGACGAAAGGAATGAGGCGTCAGAAGATCGGGTCGGTTCGGGCTCCGGGCGACGGGCACACGCGTGTCGGCGCGGTGGTTTCCCGAGACAATCGGGTTTCGAGGGGGCGCGCATGCGCGGCGCGGAGAGGGGGGGGCAATCGCGCTCGCGCACCATGATATTCCCGGTTTAGCCGTACGACCCCCGCACGAAAGATGATTCCGCCCGTGCGCGATGGACGCGGTGCGACGTGTCGGCCGCGTCGAACGGGTGTTTGCGTCGCGCTCCTCCCCGGGCCGCTCTTTTTTCTTTCGTATGTCATGTTGACCAATCAGAAACCCGGAGGATCAGAACTTTTTGCTCCGTGGGGGGATATGGAGATCCACTCTAACTTTTCTTGCATTGTACGGTTCTGTATCCACCCGGCAAATAACCACAAAAAAATCACCTTGGACTTTGTTTGCAAACTAAAAAGACCCTTCTATCTATCGCTCCCGCTCGGTCCTCTTGCCCAGCAGCCTCTCCACCCCCTCGGGCCCCTCGCGCATGGCGTACCGCACCGCGCGACTCTCCCCGTTCACCCACGGGTTCGCGAGCAGCACGCTGTGCCACCCCTCCTGCAGCGAAGCGCCTATGGACGACATCCAGTAGCATCGGTGGGTCACCGGGTCGTGCCGCGGGCACCGTGCGACGTGGTCGTGATGTTCCTCCCCGGGCGCCCACGACACGAGCCTGGGTATGTCCGCGATCCCCTTCCTCGCGGCGACCGCCTCCAGCAGCAGCATGAACACGTTGCTGCTCGCGTCGCCCACCACGTAGTCGGAGAACTTCGCCGCCACCCACAGCTCCGCGGCAAACAGACGCTCGCGACGGACAGCCTCCACCGCGCTCTCGTTACCCCTGCGCCCCACGAGGCTGTCGACGAACACCGGTACGCTGTACTCCCTGTCCGCGGCGATCGCATCCGAGAAGACCAACGCGGGTTTCTCTCCGCACACCGTCAGGTTTCCGGCGGCGTGCATCCGCCGCAGCTCCAACACCGCGTGCTTGGCGTCGGTCATCAAGAAGACCGTCTTGAAGCACTTGCCCGTGGCCGTCGCCGCGTCGTCCAGGGCCCGGACGTACGTCGCCAGGTCCCTGTATCCCTCGTGGATGTTGTAGAAGGGATCCTCGCCCATCTTGTCGGAGCGGCGCACCTGGAGGGTGACAACCGGGTGAGCGATCCGGTCAAGGTTTCTGAACGTCGCCGGGGTTATGAACCCGGCGACGGCCGCGAGGGGGCGCGTGAGGATCCACGAGGTGAGCATGGCGTGCAGCGCGAAGTGCGGCTGGCACGCGGACGGCCAGTCGTTGCACCCGTCGGCAAATGAGCCGGGCGGGAAAACCGTTATCCGCGGGGGCAGCTCTGGGACGGACACCGCGCGAGGATAAGGGTACCCCGGCAGCGGTAGTAAACCCCGCCCGGGCTCTTCCTCGTCGTCGCCCCTCAGCATCGCCTGCACCTCGCCCGCGACGGAGGCCCTTTGGTCGTCGAAAGCCTCGATGATCCGCGCGGCATCCTCCGGCGTCGGGCTGTACTCAATCGGCGCGGGCTCCCCTTCCGGCTGGTTCGACAGCCAAAAACCGGGCGCGTCCCCGGCCGCGGGGTTCCGCATGATCCGCCAGAGAACGTCGGGGAACTGATCGTTGTTCAGTCCGATGCCGGGGCATCCCTCGGGTCTGACGCACGCGCCGCGCGCCGTCGCCGCGTTGTCGCACCGTCCGTTGCTGCACACGATGATGTCATTCGCCTCGGCGGCGTTCCCGTCGTCCTTCACCGACGCGCGTCCTACCGTGTACGGCGCGAGCGTCGCCGCCGCGCGCTTCCACCGCGGCGAGTTCTTGTTCCAGTGCTCGTCGCCCAGGAACTGCTCGCTGGCGTGCTGCTCCCGCATCAGCTCGCGAAGACCCGCGAGCCAACCGTCCACGGCGCGAGCCGGGTTTTTTTTATCCCCCCTGTAACTCGCTTCGAGCGGCTCGAGCTTCTCGTGCGGCGCCCCGGACAGGATGAACAGGTCCGTCAGCGCCTCCATCGCCTCCCCGAGCTCCCTGCGCGCCCCCTCCGTCGCCCCCTTTTGGCCCGGTCGAAGGCTGCAGTTGGTCACGGGTTGGAACAGGTGATCGAGCCCCGCGTCCCACGGCGGGAGCGGCACCAGCGTGCGACCCAGCGTCACCGAGGCGATCAGCGCGCGCTGCAGGAAGATGTGCACCCTGCAACCCAGCGGGCACATCTCCAGCGGGACCGCGAGCACGGCGGCGTCGTCGCACGAGGCGGGGAACTGCAGGCGCCGCAGCTCCGCCTCCAGCGCGGCCCTCGCCGAGGGATCCCACCCGAGCGTTCCCGAGGGCGGGTCGCTCAGTCCGCCCCGCCGGCGCACGGGCGTCGGGGGCACGCGCGGACGCCTGAACCACTCCTCCGTCGTGATGGGCGTGGAGACGTCGTCCACCCCGGGCGTGGGAGTCAGCGGGTAGACGGACCGGAAGCCGTCCCCGTCGCCGTCGGGGAATTCGGCGCGCCCCAGCTTCGACCTCGTCGCTTCCTCGTCCTCCCAGCGCACCTCGCGCACCTCGAGCTTCGCAGCTGGCTGGTCGAGGGCGTCGATGTCGTCCTCCACCGGGGATGGGTCGACGTCGGCGGCGATCTGCGCCGCGTTGGCCAGAGCCGCGCGCGGCCCGTCGTCCGCGTCGTACCCTTCGCCCCATCCCTCGAAGTACGACTCGTGCTCCCGCGCGGGTGGCGCGCCGGGCGACGAGACGGTGGACGAGCACGCGGGACAACGCGCGAGGAGGAGCGCCGCGAGGAGCGCCGCGACCGTCGCCGTCCGTCCGGACATCGCCGCCGCCCCGATTTCCCGTCCCTCGGCGCGCGCCGGCTGTCGTGCCTGTGTCTCGAGATCTTCACCCCCGGCGCACTTTAGCTCGCGCGATGGAGGAGTACGCGCGCCGATGCTCGGAGTTGATCCGGCCCTCCACGGGTCCGTACCTCGAGGTACCGCACATGGGTCCCGAGGACGCGCGGCGCGTGGTATCGCAGCTGCGCAGCGGCCTGAGCGGCCCCATCGCCGCGGCAATGAACGCCCTCACCGTGATCTCGGCGGACGCGACCGATCCGATGTCGACCCAGGACTGGCCGGGGCTCGCCGGGGCGCTCTGCGAGGTGGTGCGAGGCGGCCTGGAGTTCGACGCCGGGCGCGGTGGGACCCCGGGCTGGGCCGCGGCGGGCGCCGGGAGGACCGCGGCGGGCGCCGTGGAGGACCACGAGCTCTGGGCCGAGGTGGAGGCGCTCGCCGGCACGAACGAGCCCGAGCGCGCCTTGGCCGGGGAGCTCGCCGCGGCGGCGCTGAACGTCCTTCGGAACCTGTCGCTGACCCCGGGAAACCGTGCGGCCATGGCGATGGACGCGGACGGGGCCCTGGCGCCCCTCCTGGTCCGATACGTCGCCGCTTTCAACGCCGGGTCCGACGCGGAGACGGGCGGGACGATTCACGGCGGGGAACGACGCGCGGATCCCCGGGCGGCGGCTGACGCGGCGGACGTGCTCGTGAACCTGGCGTGGCTGGACGACGACGCGCCGTTGAACGCCCCGTGCCTGTTGCGTCCGACCCAACGCCTCGCGGACGCGGCGCTGGAGGCCCTGGAGGCCCCACCACCGTCCCTCTCGGTCGACGAAGCGCCCGGCGACGCCGCCGACGACCAGAGGGAAACCGCCGCCGCCGACGCGGACCTCAGGTGCGCGGCGGCGGGTCTCCTCGGTTTCGCCGCGACGGGCACGATCGAGGGATTTAGCGGGTGGAGGGACGATTCGTGGACGTCCCGCGCGGTGGGCGCCCTCGCGTCGAACGTGAACGCCGCGACGCGGATCGGCGGGTTTGGCGGTTTTGGCGGCGACCGGGGTGGGGAGGACGCCGTTAATAACGCGAGGATGTGCGCGGCGTGCGTTCGCGCACTGCACGCGATGGCGTCCAGCGGGGGCGATGGCGCTGGGGCGAGCGCGGCGGCGGTGGCGTCGCACCCGAGCGTGATTTCATCGCTGGTTGAGCTCGCGGCGAGGCGAGGCGGGGCGTGGAGGGAGTGTCGAGTCGCCGCGCTGGACGCCGTGGCCGCCGCGGCGCTCTCGGAGGGGGGCAGGCGGAGGCTATCGGCGCACGAGGAGGACCTGCTGCGCCTCGCCGTGGAGGATAGGGGAGTCGCGGAGGGACCCGTCATGCTCACCATGAGCCGCATCGCGGAGGGGAACAAGGGTCGATAGATGTTACGATTTCTCTACAAACGAGGAGAGGGCTCTGTTCCGGTTCGTCACGACACCGGCACATCCGCGAGGGGTACGTCCAGTTTCTCGCTCTGCAGGTGCAGCAACCGCGCCTCGATGGACGCCAGCAGCGGGTGGTACGCGCGCCCCAGGTCGCTTCCCTGCAAAATGTCCGCCGCGAGCTTCACTGACGCGGTGGATGCCCGGCCCGCGCCCTGGTGGCCCTGCGCGGGCGTAGCCGGAACGGTTCTCGCCGCCCCCGGCGTCGAGTCCTCGTCCCCGTCCTGGACCCCGGAATCCTTGGCGGGCGTGGCCGGAGCCGATGCGGACACTCCCGCGCCGTTCGCGGCCCCTTCCCGCGCCGCCGCCGCCGCTGCCTCGGCCGCCTCCCTCTCCCACTCCTCCTGCTCCGTCAGCATCTCCATGAGCCGATCCGTCTTCATCGCCGCCGCCGCGACGCCACCCAGCGCCTCCCTCTCCCTCTCCTCCGCGGCCCTCGCCCTCTCCTCCGTCGCGTCGAGCTCCGCGTCGAGCCGCTCCAGTTCACCCGTCGCGGCGTCGATCTCGGCCAGGAGCCTGTCCTGCGCCGCGTCCATGGTTCGAATCTTGGACCGAAGCGCCTCCTCGGCGCCCCCCCGCTCCAACCGCTCAGCCTTGAGCGCAGCCGCCGCCGTCGAGGCCACCTCCTCCGCGGCGGCGATCCTCGCGTCCGCATCGCGACGCACGGCGGCGACGGCCTCTTGGACGGTCGACGGACGACGGTCGACCCCCGCATCCCCCGCGTCCGACCGGTGTTGTCCGACCGGTGAAGCGGCGTCGGCGAGCGCGGCGAGCGCAGACGCGAGCTCACGCTCCGCCTCCGCCGCGCGGGTCTCCGCGGCGGCGAGCTTCTTTCGCTCACCGGCGAGTGCCTCGGCGACGTCACCGGCGTCCGCAGCCGCACGCCGCTGCGACTCCCGCGTCGCCTCGAGCTCGGACGCGAGCGACTCGATCTTCGCGACGGCGAGGTCCCTCTCCTGCTCGGCTTTGTTCGCCCTCGCGGCGGCGTCGTCCCCAACGCCGCGGAGCCTATCAGCCTCCGCCTTGGCCTCCTCGAGCTTCCGAGACTTGGCCTGCAGCTCGGCGACGAGCTGGTACCTCTCCACCTCCATCGCGGCGGCCTCGTCGGCGGAGATACCGCCCGATTGGGAGTATCCCGCGCCGTATCCGTCGCCAGCCGGAGATGACGCCGAGGAGACGCCGGGGTTACCCCGGGCGGCGGCGCGAACCTCGGCGAGCTCGGCGCGCGCGTTTTCCAGCTCAGCCCTGAGCTCGGCCGCCTCCTCCTCGGCCCTGATCTGCTCGTCCAGGGCGTCCTGCATCTTCCGCTCCGCCAGCCTCGCGCGCGCGACGGCGTCGTCCTTGGCCCTGACGGCCTCGTCGCGCTCGCCCCCGGCCCGCTCCGTGGACGCGGCGGCGCCGCCGACGAGCGCCTCGGCATCCTCCCTCGCGGAGCGTTCCCTCGCCGCGATCTCCTCCGCCCTCGCCCTCGCCGCGGCCTGTTCGCGCGCATCGGCCGCCGCCGCGTCCCGCTCCGCGCGCATCTCGGCCGCGCTCGCGCTCGCCTCCGCCGCGGCGGTCGCAGCCGCGTCCCGTTCGGCAACCGCCTCCGCCGCGATTGTCTCCGCCCGCGCCGTCCTCGACGCCCCCTCGTCTCGCTCCGCCTCCGCGCGTTCCCTCGCAGCCTTGGCCTCGGCGGCGATCCTCCTCGCGGCGTACAGCTCCGAACGCGCCGTGTCGACCTCCGTCCGGGTCTCCGCGAGGAGCTCCCGCAGCGCGGCGGCTTCGCGAACGTCGGGCGAATCGGATTCGGATTCCGGCGGTCCCGTCGCCGGCGGGGCGGCGGGGGGCGGCGGTCCCGTCGCCGGCGGTGGCGGCGGAATCGTCGAAGGGACGTGCACCGGCGATGGCTTGGGCGGCGGGGGCGGTCGGGTCGCCCGCGGCGGCGCGACGTCCGCCGTCGGCGACTCCGGCAACGGCTGGAACGCCATCTCCCGCGACGGCGACGCCGACTCCGCCGACTCCGCCGCGACGGGTGGAGCCGCGAACGTCACCGGCGGGGGCGGCGGGGGAGCCGGAGGCGGAGCGACCGGAGGCGGGGGTTTTGCGACCGGCGGAGGCACGGGTGGAGCCGCTCGGGGGATCGGGGGAGGCATCGGGGGAGGGGGCACGGGCGGAGGTATCGGGGGTGATTGGGCAGCCGCGGCCCCTCCGATCCCTCCGCTCGTCCTTGTCGTCCCCGTTGAAGCGGGCTCGGGACCGGGCTCCGGAAGAGATGGAACCAAGTTATGTGCATTCGGGGGACGCTTGGGCTCGGACTCAGCCTGACCTGCGGGCGTCGCCGTGGTCGCATCTCCCCCCGCGGACTCCCCGCCTTCGTTCTCCCCGCGCGATTTGCCAGATCTCGAGGCTGCCGCCGCTGCCTTCTTCTGCCTGAACGCCTCCAGCTTTTGCCGCCCGGCGGCCCGGAGGTCGTCCTTCTTCGGCGGCATGTCGACGGCCGGCGCCGGGCCTCTTCCCCAGCCCTGCCCTACAGAAGCCGCCTCGTTCTGGCGTTCGGCACCCTCGACGAATTCTTGAAGGAGCAGACAGGAAGGACCACAGTCAAGTCTAGATTTCTCAGACGGAGCGGCACCGGTGGTTCGAGCGCTGAAGTCGGTCGAGATGTCGGAGGTGATGATATCTCAGGTGAGATGCGATATCGTGAACGTACCGGGCGCGTCTGCATGAGTGTCGCCGGTTCCCTCAGCGCGCAACCCATCGCCCTCCGACGGACAGGCGTCCCCAACACCCCCCTCGAGCGATGCTGACGCACGACCCGCTCCGTTTCTCCGCAGGTGAGCGCCGGTACGGTGGTTCGAGGCACCGTCCTCGTCGCCTTCGTCACCCTGGCCACCACGTATACCATAGCCGTCCTCCACCGCGACGCGCCCCTGGTTCCCATGATCAGCGATACCTTCGTGTACGCCCCGGAGAGCTACGTCTCCAGGTTTGGCGTCGTGACCGCGTCCGCGATGCTGCAGCTGGTGGTGTGGCTGCTCCGCTCCTATCTTTGCGCGTTCGCGTCGGGTCACCGGGCGTGGAGGTGGTTCGCCACGGTCCACTCCTTATGCGGCGCGGTGGCGAGCGCGGCGATGGGCCTCGTGGGCGCCATCAACGACCAGGAGAACCTCAAGTACCACCTCTCCGCGGCGACGGTTTTCTTCTACTCGGTGATCCTGTGGCAGGTTGGGTACACCGCGCAGCTCGCGGCGCATCCCTCGGCGACGTCGTTCAGGTCCGTGGCGCTCAAGGCGGCGTGCGCGGTGAGCGCAGCGCTGGCGCTGACCGCGTTCTTCGCGTTCGCGGGGCTGGACCTGATGCGGTACTACACGCGGATCGCGGCTTGCGAGTGGGTGTTGGCAGCGGCGACGGGGTTGTCGGTGTACAGCCTCGGGTTTGAGCTTGAGGGAGGCGCGAGCGGACGGGAAGGTGGGATAGGCATGGAACTCGGTAGTCTGTGGCGGGGACCGGCGCCTGGAGACGATGAGGAGGACAAGGCCGACGAGGATTACCACCCCCTCTGATGCTCTTCACGACGAGCTAGCTAGCTATTTGTAGATTCGCGATTTAGCGCCTGGCGACAATGAGGAGGACAAGGCCGACGAGGATTACCACCCCCTCTGATGCTCTTCACGACGAGCTAGCTAGTTGTAGATTCGCGATTTATTTAAGGCAGGCGCCAGCCGTAGTTCTTCCCCGAGGCGTCCAGCGGCAGCCACTGCTTCTCCGGCGTCGGCGGTCTCGGCTCCGGGGCCTCCACCGGCCAGACGCGGTACTGGAACACGCACCTGTCCCGTCCCCCCGAGGAAATCACCCGCTCCCCGTCGGGCGAGAACCGCGCGCACGTCACGTGCGAAGAGTGGCCGCGGTACGTTCGGTGCGCGGCGTCCTCGACGACGGCGGGGTAGGCGAACAGCTTCACAGCGCCCCCGTCGTCAGCCGTGACCAAAAAGTCACCGTCCGGGGACCTGTCGCACGCGTTGACGTCCGTGCCGTCGCTGCCCGGGGGCCATATGCCCATGACGGGGAAGCCGAGGACCCGCGTCCACGTCGCCCACCCGGTGTCCATCTGGGAATCCAGGTTTTGTCGACCGGTCCGCGCGTCCCAGTACAGCAGCTCGTAGTCGGCGCCGTCGCTGGACAGCACGGACGAGTCTTCCGACCAGTCGAGGTGACGCACCGCCGCGCTGTGGCCCTCGCACTTGGACTGGAGGGCGTAACCCCTGCCCGCCCTGCCCCGCACCAGGAATATATCCAACGAGGAGTCCCTCGTGCTCACCGCCAGGCGCGTGTCATCTGGAGAGTACTTGACGTCCTCGACGGACGCACCCTTGGACACGACCGTGCTAAATATCGGGCGCAGCGTCTCTTCGTCAAACACGGCGAATTCCCCGTTCTTTCCCCCGACGGCGATGTGATGCGACCGCTCGTCGTCCCCGGCGGTCTTCGCCAGCGCCTTGTTGCTGCACGCCACCGCACTCGCCGGGAACCCGACGTCGGCGCATCTGAGCACCTTGGTCTCGGCCGCGCTCCACAGGTACAAGCTGCCGCTCTCCGACGCGCTGATGAACACGTCCGGCGCGGTCGGATGCCAGCAAACGGCGCGAAGGTCCGCCCGGTGGCCCTTCATCACCATCTTGGCCCTCTCGTCTTCCACGTTGCACTCCCACACGTCGCACTTGTCCGTGCCCGCGACGACGACGTCGGAGCCGGGATAGCAGTCGATGGAGCGTATGGCGACGGGAGGCAACGCCCTGGTCTTTTTCTCGCCTCCCTCGCCGTCGTTTACCTCGTCCTGTTCCTCGTCGTCGTCAGGGGTCTCCATCCTGGCCGAGTACTTGGCGAGCGAAACTGGGTCGGTGACCTGGTCGCCGACGGTGTTCTTCCGGGCGTCCCACTGTCGAATGCACCCGTCCGCGCCGCCCGTGAGCAGAGTGAGGCCATCGTCCCTGAGCCGCAGCGCCCTGACGCCGCCTCCCCACGCGACCGTCCCATCCGGCTGGATTGTCCTCTGCCCGCGACCGTGCGCCTCAACCCTCTTCACCGCCTTGCCGCCGCGCCACAGCAGCAGGGTCCCGTCGGGCATGCCCGTGACCACCGCGCCCTGCGTCACCGGCATATCCCACGCGGACGTTTTGCTCAGCTCGGGAGGTTTCAGGAACTCGCACGACAGCACGTTTCCGACGCCGAATTCCCCGAACGACATCGTGATTGCGGACCACCGCTTCGTCGCCGGGTTCATGGTCCACTGCTTCAGGTGCTTCTTGCCCCAGGTGCAGAATCGCTCCAGGCCGGGCTTCGCGAACGGGTCCCACTTGACGCCGAAAACCCCCACTGGTCGCTCCTTGAACCCCGGGCCCTCGCCGACCAGGCCGACGACCTTACCCCCCGGCCTGGCCTCGCCGATGCCCGGCTTGCGCCAGTTCCAAATCTGCACCGTGTGGTTATTATCGCACGCGACGGTCACCAGCTTGGAACCGTCCGGGCTGAAGCTCACCGCGGCGACCGACCTGAAGTTTGTCTCCAGGGGCACTCGTGCCACCTCTTCGCACGTCCGAACGTCCCAAATCGCGACGAACGGTCTCTCCTCGTCCTCCGTGTCCGGGTCCTCGACGGGCTTCTTCTGGCCCGTCGCCGCGAGGGTCAGCGGGGGATACGTCACGCCGCCAACCTCAACCTCGGCGGCGCACGTCGTCATGCACGTGATGTCCTTCGTGTGGCCGGTGAAGAACCTCTGGGTATCGCGCGCGCGGTCGTACACGATGCCCAGGGAGGCCGCGTGGTACGCGACGACGTCGCCGAGCTTCGGCTTGGACGAGGCAGCCTCGCGGCCGGCAGATGGCCGTCCCGCGCCGTTGACGAAGAAGAGGTTCTGCGCGTGGCTCGTCACCCCGTCGTAGCCGTACACAAACTCCAGCTCAAGCTTAGCCTCGGGAGGAAGCGTGGATCTGTCCGCGAGCGCGACGTCAAAGTCGCTCGGCGCGTTGACCCCCTTGCGACAGCGGGGGTATATGATCTTCCTCTTGAAATCGTCGTCAACCACCGGGTACCCCCTGCACACGGGTTTCTCCGCGCTTTGCCTCGCGGCGCCCCGCACCATCCGCTTGATGAAGTTCTCGTACGGCATCGCCTCGCCCTCGGCGCCGCCACCGTTGAACCTGCACATCGCCCTCGTCTCCTCTGCGGTTAGGTCCACGCCGAGGTAATCCCACACCCTCTGAAAGTCCTTGTGCGACACCATGCCGATGCCGAGCTCGTCCATCTCCTCGAACGCCTCGGTGAGGTGCACCTTCGACGACCTCGCCGCGGTGTGCACTCTGCGGAGCTCCTCCCGCATGGCCTGCTCGAGCTCGAGGATGCGGGACTTGGGCACGCCGAACGGCGGTGCGTTCCCGGCGGAGTCGTCCTTCCTCGGAGGGGGACGCGCGGGGGGCTTCCTCCTAGGCTTCCTCCTGGACGGATCGTCGTCATCGTCGTCGTCGCGGTCGTCGGAGATAATGCCGAGCTCGCGCTTTTCGGGAACCGAGAGGAGCCTCCCCATCGGCACCTTGCCCGCCGAGCGGCTCTTGGAGGAGGATCTCGACGCTCGGGACCCGGAAAGGGGCGCGATGTTCATCCTCGCAGTCGAGGTCAACGCGCTCCTCGAGGCCGAAGTGCCCACGCTACTCGTCGTCTTCGACCTCAGCTTCGTCTCTGACATGGTCCTACTCTTGTTTGACCCTTCCATGACGAATGGTGGGTGACGGTCAGCCAGGGCGCTACAGGACAGTGTCGACGCGCAGCCGCTGTGCAACAAACGCACAACAACAGTAGTACTAAACGGTCCTCCGGAAAAATTTGCGCGAGCGGTCGGTTTACCACTGGATCGGTCGGAAAAATCCCCAGGCGAGGACGGAAACAGGAAACGAAAACCGCGACTTGATGGAAGCAACCCTGCTCTTTTTCCCTCGTCAGCTCCAATTTCCTCGCTTCTGATTGGTCGAGGCGCTTTTGACGGCTCATCCAGTACCATTTGGGGCCCCTGTTTTCACCTGCTGCCCCTGTTTTATCCGATTGAACCGCCCTTCCACCTCCCGACGATCCCACGACTCGCGTGTCATTGTTCGTGACACGATCCTCGTGCGAACACTCTCCCTCACTCTCCCAGGCGTGCCCCCGATCCCCGGCGGCGTGACCTCTCGAGTACCCACAGGAAACCGCAGTTTAACGACGCGCCCCACGATGGCCACCATGACCAACGCCGCGGCTCCCGCCAAGGTTCTTTCGCAGCAGAAGTCCGCGTTCGCGGGCAACGGCCGCGCTCTCGCGCCCGCCCGCGTCGCTCGCGTCGCCGCGCGCAACGTCGCCGCCCGCGCCGAGGTTAAGGAGATCCACATGCCCGCGCTCTCCTCCACCATGACCGAGGGCAAGATCGTCTCCTGGCTCAAGGGCGAAGGCGAGCAGATCAGCAAGGGCGAGGCCGTCGTCGTCGTCGAGTCCGACAAGGCCGACATGGACGTCGAGACCTTCTATGACGGCTACCTCGCGTACATCGCCGTGCCCGATGGCGAGATGGCCACCGTCGGCGCGCCCATCGCCTTCGTCGCCGAGACCGAGGCCGAGATCGCCGAG
This sequence comes from Micromonas commoda, assembly GCF_000090985.2. Taxonomy (NCBI): domain Eukaryota; kingdom Viridiplantae; phylum Chlorophyta; class Mamiellophyceae; order Mamiellales; family Mamiellaceae; genus Micromonas; species Micromonas commoda. The sequence goes on from NC_013041.1 coordinate 681,331, forward strand.
GCCAAGGCCAAGGCTGCCGCCGCGGGTGGCGCCGCGCCCGCCCCCGCGCCCCCCGCGCCGGAGCCCGCCGCGGCTGCCCCTCCTCCCCCCGCTCCCGCGGCTGCGGCTCCTGCTCCTGCCCCCGCTCCCGCGGCGGCGGCTCCCGCTCCCGCTCCCGCGGCTCCCGCTCCCGTGCAGGGCCGCGCTGACGGTCGCATCATCGCCACCCCCTTCGCCAAGAAGATCGCCAAGAAGCTCAGGGTGGACCTCGCCACCGTGCAGGGCACCGGCATGAACGGCCGCATCACCGCGGGCGACGTCGAGAAGAAGGCGGGCGTGCCCTCCTCCGCCCCGGCCCCCGCGGCCGCCGCGGCTGCCCCCGCGGCTGCCGCCCCCGCGGCTCCCTCCCCCGCGGCTGCTGCCCCCGCGCCTCTCCCCGCCGCGGCTGGCACCGCTGTGCCCCTCTCCGGCATGCAGAAGGCCGTGGCCAAGAACATGATGCCCTCGCTTCAGGTTCCCGTCTCTCGCATTGCCATGCAGATGTGCACCGACGAGCTCGACGCTCTCTACAAGAAGGTCAAGCCGAAGGGCGTGACCATGACCGCACTCCTCGCGAAGGCTGTCGGCGTCGCCCTCGCGCAGCACCCCATCATGTTCGCCACCCTCTCCCCCGCGGGTGACGCCATCATCTACAACGAGAAGGTGAACATCGCCGTGGCCGTGGCGCTGGAGCAGGGCCTCATCACCCCCGTGCTCCAGGACACTGCTGGCACCGACGTGTACGAGATTGGTCGCAAGTGGAAGGACCTGGTGAAGAAGGCTCGCGGTGCGGGCCTCGGCCCCGCGGACTACGCCGGCGGTAACTTCACCATCTCCAACCTCGGTATGTTCGGTGTGGACTGCTTCGACGCGATCCTGCCCCCGGGCCAGGGTGCGATCCTCGCGGTGGGTGCCTCCAAGCCCACTGTTGTGCCCGTTAACGGCATGATTGGCGTCAAGACCCTCATGACCGTCAACCTCACCGCCGACCACCGCCACATCAACGGCGACGTGGCCGCCGAGTTCCTGAAGACCCTGAAGGCTGTCGTCGAGGACCCTAAGGACCTCGTCTTCTAAGCCGCTTCTAACAAGAGTTTTTGGTGTTGACGTCTACCGGCGGATTGGTTGTTGGATAAGGTAATTTTTTTTGTGGTTCGTGGATCGCAAATTGGGTGCGATGATGCGGAGGATTCATGCGTAGAGAGAGAGAAGGCGAGTGTGACGCACGTCAGGAGGACTGGGAGAGGCGTGCAAATTTTTGATTAGGTATCAGGGCGTGCTACTCGGAGCTGTCCAGCAGTTGGGAGCGTTTAAAAAAACTACAGCTGCTAAAATTACTCAACGTTTCCAGAGCACTTAATATTAGCTTCACATGAATTTATCCCAAGCTCTCAGCGGGCAACGGGCCCGCCTGCTGCGAGGGATCGTAAGTTTCGGTGGGGCCCCTTTGCGTCCCCGTTTCCCTACAGCTGCGACGACGACCACGACTTTGACACCGCGTCCATGAGTCTCTGATGTAGTGCTGTGGAAGTCGCGACGATTCCACGGTCGAGGGACTCGAGGTAGCGCCCACCAGCCCAGTCCAGCGGCGCGCCGCCCGCGTCGGTAACCTTGCCTCCCGCCTCCTCCACGATGATCACCCCTGCGGCATGATCCCAGATCTTCTCCTTATAGCCCGCCTTCGGAAATTTCATGAAGACGTCTGCGTCGGCCCTCGCTACGGATCCGTACTTGACCTGGGAGTACACCCTCAGGGGTTTGGACTCGATACCCAGGTTGTCCGCCACGCTCGCGGTGAAGCCCTGCGAGGAGTTGGCCTTCATCACGGGCTCGCAGAACTTCGCCGCCTGCGGGTCGAACTCCTTGCTCACCGCCACCGGCAGCGGGTCAGCCTTGATCGCCGGGTCGCAGGGGAGCATGTAGGCGCCCCCACCCTTGACCGCGGTGAATATGCATCCCTTGTACCATCCGAGGCTCTCACCCGCCAGCATCTTGCTCACGAGCCTCGGGGAGAAGCCGTAGGTGTAGGAGGAGTCGTACTCCAGAACCTCACCAATCTTTGGCATGTTGGGGCAACCCATGACGCCAACCTTGAGGTCCCCATCCTCCATCATCGCGAGCGCGATGGCGTACTGGTCGCCACGCACGAAACCCAGGGTGCCATCCACGGGATCGAGAACCCAGTGACGGCCCTTACCGCCGGCGCCGCCGCCCTTGTTGATCAGGTCCACCACCTCGGTCGATGTGAGCTCAGGCGCGTCCATACCCTTGTGCAGCTTCAGGGTTTTGTTGACGAGTTTGACGATCTTCGAGAGGGTCAGCGCGCCGCCCTCTCCCCCCTCGGTCAGCGCCTCGGCATCCTCCTCACCGACCATGGTGAAGTCCGACCACTCCTGCTGGATCCTCCAGCTAATGATCGCCTGCGCGGCGTAGTCCGCGAGAGTCACCAGAGACCTGTCGTCCTTCGTCTCCGCCTGCTCATCCTGCCTCATGAGCTGCGCCTGGACCTCCTGGCACAGCGTGGAAGCCATGCGGACGGCGTCCGTGGCCACCTCGAGCTCGCGGGCGTACTGGCCGCTCGCTGCAGCGGCATCAGACTTCTTCGCAGCGGCGGCCGCGCGAATAGGGGCGGCTGCGGTGGGGGAAAAGGGAGGGGTCAGCAAGGAACCAGGAATCGTTGGAATATTTCTTGATTGGCCGCCCGGGGGGGTGATCGAGGGTGCGCACCGTTACGGCTCTTCTGGGGAGCGCCACGTCGCGCGCCCACGATGGGCGCGACGTTAAGCCGAATGACGGACGCCATGGTCATGTTCGATGGGGTGCTGCACGTGGCGCAGCGACCAGGTGCAAGTGACCCGCCGCCGAAATCGAGGTTTACTTTTGAGAACCTCTTTTTTCCGAGATTGTTTCTTCCCTGACATCTAGTCACACATGTTATGGTGTGTAATATTAGTTTGGTGTTAAGATCGTATGCTTTTTGTTGCCGCAAGATAGCGAACAGAATGCTTTGCGAGAAAAACTGAACATGAGATGCCAATCCGGTCAGTCCCAAAGGCAGGTGCATATAGGCAGGGAGGAGAGGACAAATGGGCATGGGCGGAAGCGTGGACGACGTCTGGGAGAAACTGAAGGCATCGTCAGCACCCTCGCAGCACGCGCTGAAGGCCAAGCGGCTTCTGAGAGGGGCGCACGCGGGCGAGTCAACGTCGCGGCATGGGGCTCAATCCTCGCGATCGTCGAGCCAAGGGACGGGCAGAGGGCCCACTGCGGCGCACGGGGACGGCTCACTGGAGGCCTTCTCCGCGCCTTCCACCTCTGATTCAACCTCCGAGCCGACCCCCGACCCCGAGCTTGAGAGCCCGAGCCCGGCGAGCTATGCGGATCTGGAAGATCTCGCACGTGGACTGGCGCGCGATCTAAACTCGCTGGCCGACACGCAGGCGCCCGCGTCGACGCGCCTGAGGAGCCTGAGGGTGCTCCGAGGGGTCATCGACACCATCGACGCGAGTCTTCTGCGTGAGGCATCCCTCGATTCCTTCGCTAAGCCGCTCCTTCGTCGCTTCGAGGACGCGTCCGAGCAGTGCCGCGAGGAGGCTGCGGAGGCGTTTGCCGCGCTGACAAGACGGATGGAGTCCGCGATGGACTTGCTGCCGTACGCCATGGCGGTGCTGAGGGTACGCCTGGGTCCCGCGGTTCCTGACGGCAAGGATCCGAAGGAGCCCAGCGAGGAGGTACGGGCCAAGCTCCACGCCGTGCTGGTGAGCCTGTTGACCAAGGGGGAGGACGAGTGCGTGTCGTGCGCACCAGAGGCGGTGGACATCCTCGAGTTTGCGGTGGAGGACTCGCACGCTGATGTGGCGTTGCTGGCGTGCGAGTCCCTGGAGACTCTCGTGCACAACCTGGGCAGGAAGCTGGCGCCCGTGAGCAAGAATCTGGCGTGGATGTTCTTCCCGAACCTGACGCACAGGCGCGCGAAGGTGAGGGTCGCGACGCTTCGCGCCGTGAGGGGGTTGATGCACTGCGGAGCGCACGAGACCATCCTCGATCTGGTGGCGTTTCAGCACCCGAACCTGGTGCCCGTCAAGGCGTTCTACGGGGAAGATCAGAAGGTGAACTACTTCGGCAAGCTCGCGACGGACGGCAGCGTGCAGGTGCGGTGTGAGTTTGTGAGGGTGATTGGTGATTGGATGACCACGCTGATTGAGCGACTCGACCACGAATCGCGGCTGCTCCCTTACGTCATCTCCGCGCTCACGGACGAGGCTGAGTTGGTGCAGAAGGAGGCTATGGACCTGATGGACCGTCTCGGGATCCAATACGAGAAGGAGCACGAGAAGGATCTGAAGCAGACGATGTATTACATGCCCGAGGCGTTCGGCGAGGACATCTACGGCGTCGGTGAGGACGCGCTGACGCTGCCGCCGCCGTTCACCCGACGACCGCGGCTGGGATCCCGCATCCTGGTAAAAAACAACTTCACGTCCGTGGTCAACCCGGTGATCGGTGAGATGTCCAGCTGGCAGATCGAGTTGAGGGCCAAGGCGGCCGTGCTGCTTCGCACCATGCTGGTGTACCTCGAAGACAACGCGACGCAGCACGTGCACCACCTCTGCATGGCTTTCATCTCCGCGAGTAGGGACGACGCCGTGGGGCGTCAGGTCAGGGATTGCTGCAAGCTCATAGGAAGGTTCGTGCGGCCGGGTGACTGGATGGGTACGCTGCTCGAGAAGGTGCGGGGTTCGGGGTTTACCGACACCGCGTCCAGGGTCGGGGCGCTGGCGGTGCTCACCGGGTGCCTCTCGGGTGCGGCCAAAGAAGCGATGGAGGAGCTCGACGAGGAGGGGGGCGAACGTTCAAACTGCGACGACGTGCTGGAGGCACTCGAGGATCGATCCGTCTCGGGGTCCTCGGACACCAAACTTCGAATCCAGCTGTGCAAACTTGTCGCGGCGTGCGCAAGGGAGAAACCCGCCACGTGGCGATCCCGTGCGAGTCGACTGTGCGCCCTGGCGATTCGAGCGGGTGGCGGCGAGATCGGACGGCTCGACGGGTCGGCGGCGCACATGGAATCCGCCGTCGCGGAACTGGCCGCCGCGTGCGGACTCGCCTCGGGCGCGGACCTGATTGGGTCGATTCGCTCTGAGCTCGTCGCGCCCCTTCGATTGCTTCCGGCGAGGGGCTGGCGCGCCGCAGACGCCGCCGTGCTCGCGGCTGCGGCGGAGGCTCCGGGCACGTGCACACCCGCGGACGCCGCGGATCTCGTGCGATTATCCTCGCTGGTGGCTGAGGGTCCAGCCGCGAAGGGCGTGCGCTCGCGACTCCTCGCGTTTCCCTTTGTTTCCCGCGGGCGACTCTCCGCACCGCTCGAGGACGGGGACGTGCAGCTCCTGCTCGGCGCTGCGCTGCCCCCGGTGGCGGCCGACCCCGGCGGCTCGTTCACTGTCGCGGCGCTGGCCGCCGCGGCCGCGGTGCTCGAACCGGTCAACTCGAGCGACGCCGCCGCGCGAGAAGCCGCGTCCCTCGTCGCGTGTCACGTCGCTTCCATCCTCGGATCGGAGGCGGCGCCGGCAAACGTTCGAGCGGACGCGGCGCGTGTCTTGGAGATTCTCGCCGGGCGTCGGGGCGCGATGGAACCGCGCGATGTGGTGGCTTCCGCGTTACCCGAGCTTCGATCCCGGCTCGACGATCCGAACGCCGGCGTGAGGGCTTCCGCGTCACGCACGCTGGCGGCGGTTGCGGTGACGTCACCCTTCGCAGCTTACCACGCCGTCAGAGCCGCGCTTCAGCCGCACCTGGTCGATGCCGGCGACGCGGCGGCGCGAGATGTCACTCGGGCGGCGATCGTGTCGCATCCGGCCGCGAGCTTTGCTGCCGTGCACGCGAGCGAACTGTCATCAGAGGCTTTGAGGAAGCTCGGTGAATCGACCGGGGTGGAGCTGATGGGCGATTGGACCGAGGCGGATATCGAGGGGTTTGACGACGCGCTGAACGCGGAAGATTCTCACGCTGCGGCTCAGGCGATAGCACGACTGGCCGCAGTCGGGATAGATGCGAACGGCACTCCCGTGGCGAAGGGCGACGCGGTGGTCGAGGAGGAAGAGCTCTTCAACCTCGATTGAACTCTTCTCGTGGATTTCAAAACTGCAGCAAGAACAACACAATTATTCCAAACAACTCATTCGCTCGCTGAGCGCTTGCCGAGGTCTCCAGCGTTCATGATCTTGAAGCTGTATACGCTCGTGTCCAACTCGACCACCACCTTGTACTCCCTCTCCTCCACGGTCGTCAGTCCGGTGACCTCTCGCAGGTAACCCTCGGCTGTGTACGCCCGCTTGGGTCCGAGCACCGCGACGACGCCCCGCTCGAACCACCCGCCGAGACCCACCGCAGCCTTCGCCGCGTCCTCGTCTCCATCGTCGAACGAGGACGACGTCGCCGCGGTATCCGGGATGGCGTCGATATCCCGCGGCGGCCACTCGCAGCTGAGCGCGGGGTCACCCGAGTCCTGCGGCGGCCAGTCGCAGCTGAGGCCGGCGTCGTCATCGTCCGAGCTCTTCTCCACGCTGTAGTCGTCGTCGTTCAGCTCGATGACCCCCCAGGTGTACGTCTGGTCGTTCCTCGGGACGGCGCAGTATTCTCCCACACGGAAGCGGTTGGCGCGGTCGAACACGAAGTTGCAACCTTTCTTACCGCCGATCCACCGAGCGCCGACGCGTTCACCCTTGATGACGTCGCCGATCTCGACGCGGACGCCGCCGACCCACGCGCCCCCCTGCTGCTTGGGGTCCGCGGGATTCTCCGGGGAGGAGTACTGCCGCGTGATGGCCTCCATCAGCGTTCGACTCGCGGTGTTCGGGAGGTCGGAGAGCCGCCGTTGCAGGACGCCAATCTCCTTCGAAATGGACGCACCGCCGCTGCTGAGAACCTCGGCGTTGTAGAGCACAGAGTCCGCCTGGACGAGGGTCTCCCTGAGCGACAAGCACGCCTGGCTGACGCTCTCGCATGCGTTGGCGACGGACCTGCTCGCGATGGTGGCCTCGCGGCACGCGCGGACCATCTCGCGCACCGCGACGAGGAAGCCGGCGATGCACGCGGTGAAGACCGCGAGCAAGATGGTGGCGAGGCCGCCCAAGAGGACCTTCAACCCGAGTGTGATCTTGGCGGGTGCGGCAGGAGCCGGGGCGGCGACCGCGGCAGCGAGCTGGATGACGTGTGAAGGTACCGCCGGCGGCCGCAGAGGGGCGTCCGGAGCGGACACCGCGTTCGCGGACACGACGACGCGCGCTCGGCCATCTCGCGGGAAACGACTCCGCGAAAAAATCGAGTCAGCAGCGCTCCGGGACACGACGCTGGCAGCGGCGCTCGAGTGAGACGGCCGAGCCCGCGCCCGACGGGACGCGAGGGCTCGCGCGGGAACGAGCGCACGGGGCGTCAAGCTCGCCCTGAGCATCTTGCCCGAGCCCCCTCCGGCTTCTCTCTCTGTAAAAGTGTGTCACCGCGAACGACAAAAGACTCAAAAATAACGGAACCCTGCTGGTGGCGGGATTCCACACGTGACACGTGATTGGATCTCCGCATAGATTCGGGATTCCGTTTCACAAAATATCGGATCGACGCCATTGATTCTTACTGTTTGCATGTTCTTCCATCGTGATAGTTTACGCTTACTTGTAAGAAGTCGAAAGTTTCTGCCACTCGAGAACGGCGGTTTGTTTCCGCTCGCCTCATTGCGCGCGACGACGTGGCCAAGGCGGACGTGTGGCCACAGGCTGACGTTTCGTGGCTCAGAAATGGCAGCGCAGATGATGAGCCTCCTCCGAGTCGCGGGTCAGCCCGTCGCGGGGCGCAATCCCGTGTCGAGGCGTCCCTCTCGTCGTAAGCAAGTGCCCATCTGTTCCCGCGCTTCCGCAGCCTCCGCTGTCGCCTCCGCCGTCGCCTCCGATGAGCCCCTCGCGAAGCTGAAGGGCGTCGAGTTGAAGCGGGCCACCGACGGGCAAACCGTGGACGCCGCCTCTATCGTGCCCTCCTCGGGGCGCGTGGTGGTGCCGTTCCTCACGCAGTTCGCTGACTTTGACTCGTGGGAGCTCGCGCAGAAGCTCGTGGACGATATCCCCGAGCTGGACGCCAACGGGGTCACCCTCGTCGCGGTCGGGATCGGATCGGTGGAGGCTGCCAAGGAGTTCAGCCGGCGCACCAACTTCCCGCTCGACCGCCTCTATGCGGACGAGACCGCGGCCGCGTACCAAGCCCTCGACTTCGCCCCGGGCTTCGGTCGCGCGGGCGGTGAGCTCGGTTGGATCGGGGAGAAGCTCCCCTTCGTGAACGGCTACGCGAAACTCCTGGTCATGTGCGCCGGGATTGGCTCGCCCGGCACCTTGGGCGCGGTCTTCGGCGGCTACATCGGATCCAAATACAGGGACCCGATCTTCCGCGAGGGTTCGAACTACGATAACCCAACGATTCGTAAGCTGATGGACGCCACGCTGGGGGGCGGATACCAAAGGCCGTTCGAGCTCGCCACGCTGCGCCTGACGAACATGACTGAGATTCTGTCCAACTGGGAGGACCTCGCGCCCGTGGATGACAACCTGCTCGTGCAGCGCGGCGGGTCGCTGGTGTTCCAAGATGGCGCGTGCGTGTTCCGTCACAACGACGCCGGCATCCTCGGGTACTGCCCCGAGGAGAGGCTCGTCACCAAGGCGCTGAGCGACGACCCCGCGGCGCCCCCCGACGCAGTTGCTACGCTTCACGCCGCCGCCGCTGACCGCGGCGCCGATGTCGACGACCTCTACGCCTCCATCTCGGCGATGGAGAAGGCGAAGAAGGGCGATCGAAGGGTCAACGGCGAGGAGCTCAACGGTAAGTGGAGGCTGGTGTACACGTCCGGCACGAAGAAGGTCGCCGCGAACCTCAACCGAGCCGGGTTCGGCGGGAGTTACTTTCCTTTGCCCGCCGTTCAGTCCTTTGACGTCGCCGCGGGCCGGATCCGCAACGGCATCTACCTCGGCCCGGTCAAGTTCTTCTTCGACGGACCGTTCGTGTGGCGAGAGAAGCTGAGCATGCTGGAGTTCACGTTCACCAGGGTGAGCCTCGGGCTCGGTCCCCTCGGGCCCTGGTCGTTTGACATCGACGACGGCAAGTGGGACGCGGTCAAGGCGGCGGAGCAGTCGGCCAGCGAGGGCCAGGGCAAGGTGGAGAAGGGCAAGGCCAGCAAACCAGGAGCGAACCCTTTTTTCAAGTTCGTGTACACGGACGATAAATGCATCGCGGCCAGGGGGCGCGGCGGCGGGCTGGCGATGTGGGCGAGGGAGGGCGAACCCGAGACGGATGCAAACTAAGGTAGCCGATGCTGTAGCCGATGCACGTGGTAAAAATTCTCGGAACAGTGAATCGCCGGGAGTGTTAAAAGTGTTCGCGCTCGTTCGCCCGGCAGCGGCACTGCCGCGGGCGCGGAGGACAGGGGAGCTGTCCTTTCTCCGCTCTCGTCATGTTCTCAGGGACCGATGCCGTCCTGATTCCGCCCCGGGTGCGGGATGGCGAGCCCGACGTGGCGACGGTTGCGATCGGCGAGGGTGCGCCGGGAGAGCTGGTGGTGACTTGCAGGGTCTGTCAGCGCGCTCACGCCAAGTACACGTGCCCGCGGTGTTTCATGCGATACTGCGGGCTTCCCTGTTATAAGGCGCACGATGGACGCTGCGTGGAGTCCTTTCACGGCGAAAACTTCGGCGACGCCCTGAAAGGGACGCGAGCCGAAGACGAAGGGAAAAAGCGCATGACGGAGATACTCGCCAGGTTCGCCAAGATGGACGCGGGTGACGCGGGTTTTCAGGGCGACAAGGTGGATTCCGACGACGATGACGAGGAGGGGGACGAGGATGATGCCGGCGCGTCGGCGCCGTCTTCGTCGGGGGCGTGCATCCTGTCGGAGGCGAACCTCGAAAAGCTGGCCAGGGGTGAGGAGCTGTGCGCGGAGGACCTCTCCCCTGAGGAGCGCGCGGCGTTCGAACGCTCGGCGGCGACGGGCGAGCTGAGTCACATGGTCGAACCGTGGAAGGCGTGGTGGACGCTTCCCGAGGCGACCGACATCGTCCTGGCCAGCGACGGCGGCAGGCTCGTGCGAGAGGTCGGGTCCCGGGTTGGATCCGCGGTGAACGACGAGTCGCCGGCTGTCCCGCCTCCGCCGGACGAATCCCTCCCGCCCCTCTCGCGCCTCACGCCAGTGAAACCCTCCCTCAGCTTACGGTGGCACCTACTCGACGTGCTCGGCGCGTACACCCTGACGTTGAGAGCGCACGACGGTGACTGGAGCGCGGATCCCCTCGCCGCCGTCGCCGCCCTCCTCTCGCTCTCCGCGGTTCTCGCCGCCGGCGCGGCGCGACCGAGCCGGGGAACGGGCGGGGCGGGGGACGCGGCGTCGACGGACCTTCCGTGCACGGCCGCCGCCGCTCTGCACGGCGTCGGATCCAGGGCTGCATCGAGCGCGAGCGGCGTCATGGCGGCGGCCGCGGCTGCCGTTTCCGCGGGCGGCATGACGCGCGACATCCTCTCGTTGCTGCGCGGGGGTCGCGGCGCCGTCGTCGTCGCCCTCGCAGACACGCGGCGAATGGTCCTCGCGGCGGCGGCGGAACTGTCCGAGCGCGGCGCGGTAGATGACGTGAATGTCGTGAGGGGACGCGGAGGTCGACTCGTTCGCGGCGCGGGCGGGGGTAGGTCCAGGCTGTCTCGCGGCGCGCTGTCGCGGCTGGAGCGAAAGGTTTTCTTCCTGCTCTGCTGGGTCAACGGGCTGACAGACTCCGCGCGCGGCGGTGAGGACGACCGCGCGGACGAGGGGGTGTTCGAGATACTGCGGGGAAGACTGGAGCACGAGCTGAGGGCGAAAAAAGAGGCTGAGGAGGTCGCTGCGACGCGCGCCGCGGTGGTGCACACTTCGCAGAAGCTGGTGGCGGAAGTGGTCCAGCAGTAACTTTTTTGCCAGCGGCGACGAACACCGATGGCGATTTGTTGACCTTGCACTGTTGCTTGCAAGGATTTGAGATATTATCTCAAACCGCGAGAAGATCGCTTCCAATAATAGACTATTCAAGCAGAGTCATTAAGCATCCAGGCACATAAAACGTGCTAAAAAACGTGCTGTCAAATTTCGAAAGCGAGCTGACGATGGTCTCGGGACTCTCGGTCAGCGGTTCAACATCGAAAAACGTTGCTGGCGGCCAGCCTGGGATTTTTTTGGGGATTCGTCAGCACCGATCCTCTGGCTTCTTCTCTTCCCCTGCCCAATTTCTCACGCGCGCAAGCCATTCCGCGTCGCAGAGAAGCATTCGAAAGATGCGTGTTACTCGTGTCTTCCTCTTCATCGCCCTCGTGGCGGGCTTGATCCGCAGCGTTCACGGTGCGTGCGATCCCATCCCGTTGACTTCCCGTTGCACGTAATTTTCGCTCACGGGGCTCCTTTCTCCCCGGATCGTCGTGCCGCGCGCGCGCTCGGGACGTCCCGTCACGCGCTTGCACCCGCGCGCGACAGTTTTTCACGATCGTGATACTCCGCGATGTGGACGTCTCGGTCGAACCCTTTTTCCCGTTGTCCATCCCTCTCGCACCGTCCTCCGCCGCGCCCCCCAACGAACACGAAGCGAAATTCCCAACTGTATCTGACCGGAATTTTTCAATTCACCCTTTAGGCGTCGAGTGCAACATCGCGCGCGCGATCGAGCTGTTCCCGTGCCAGGCGGACGAAGGGAAGGAATTAACCGCGGCTCAGCAAAAAGAGTGCTGCAATGGCATTTACCAGACTAAAATTGAACTCCCCACTCCCGGCTCCAATCCGGTCACTTACACCCGAACGGAAACTGGTTCAACCGACCTTTGGGCTAACTCTGGCTGCTTCTGCGTCAAGGCAATCACCGACCAGGACACGACTTTCTTCAACACCGTGCTCAAGGAAGCGAAAAAATGCGCAACATCGTATGGAGCCAAATCCTTCGTCACGTGCACCAACGCCAACGGACTGACGGAATGCGATACCAGCGTGTTCAGTGCCTGCCCAGGTACTCTACCCACCAATGGCTTTGTCGGTAAAACTCAAGCCCAAATCAAGGCAGAGGTTGAAGCGCGTCCCGCCAAGAAGCCTCCTGCGCCTCCGCCTATTTCTATTCCCCCTACGGCCACGGCCAAGAAAGTTCAGCTCGATCTCAGGCTCAAGGATGCCACTGGATTCCTCGGCGACACTACGGCCGCAAAGAATAAAAGGAAGGAGCTCGAAGAGAACCTTGCCAAGGCTCTATGCAATTGCGCTTCCCCTACCTTCAAGGTGAAGATCGTTTCCGTCTCGAAGGGCTCCACCATCGTGAAGGCGGAGGTCGTGAAGGAGGGAGGCTCGCTCGATTCTCAAGAACTGACTAGCATCAACACCCAGACGAGCGCTGGGCTTGGGTCGAGTCCCTCGATGAGCAGTTACGGCAACATCTCGGCGACCGTTCCGGCACCCGCCCCGGCCGGCCAGGCGCCCGCACCCATCCGCGAAGCCAAGACGATCGATCTTCCCGGCAATCTCAACTCACCTCCCGCGAAGCTCCCAGGCGCCGTGACTGGCATCCCCCGCATTGGTCTCGACGGCTCTGAGTACGATGGAGGCTTCAATATCACCAACGACGACTACCGTGCGTCCATTGCTGGACAGATGCTTCCCGGCGTCGTCATGGCTGTTCTCCTCGTCGTCATCATGATTCTCATGCTCGTCGTGTACATCGTGGCCACCTTGTGCGGTCTTACCTTCTGCAAGTGCTGCAACGGCGCCTACAAGCCCCGCAGGTTCAGCAAGAAGGATCTTAAGATCAACAAGCTGGTATGCCTCGTTTTCTGTGCCGTCACTGCCGCTGGCGCCTTCACCGTCTTCGCGGAGACTCCTCCTCTCCTCGAAAACACCAAGGACCTCACTGGTGCCATGGCAGACACCATCTCGGAGCTTACGAAAAACGTCACGAAAATCGCGGATGCCATGGACGCTGCTGCCAGTGATCCACTCCTGAAGATCGGTGACGTCAGCAAAACAACTACTAGCATGAAGGATGCGATGAAATCTGTGGATAACACTGTGCAGAAAGCTCAGGATCAGATCGAGGAATACGTCGACATGTCCGGCTTGTATGTTACCATCGCGGCGGGTGTCATGTTTGGCATCACTTTCATCGTTTTCGCCCTCGGTTTCATCGGATTCTGGCGTCTCCTGATCTTCTTCACGATCATCCTGTCCATCATGATGGTCGTCGGCTGGATCGTCTGGGGCTTGCTGAGCCTGCTGACGGTCTTTGTCGATGACCTTTGCTGGGCCATGAACGACTACCTCAGGGACAGGTACAACTCTGACCTCAGCCAGCTCATCCCTTGTATGGATCCCAATGTTGCCGTGAAGACCATGAACGTCGCGAGGGAACAGGTCGCGACGGGTATCGCCGCCGTCAACGATCAGCTCGAAGAGTACGCTGGCTCAAACCCGTACCTGAAGTACCTGTGCTACAACTACGCGAAGATCCCCTTGAACGATCTCTGCAAAAACCCGACCATCTACCACGAACTGAGTTACTCAAGGTTCGTGTGCGAAGCTGAGAACAAGAAGAAACTCACGTCGAAGAATACTTGGGCTTCATGGGACGCCACTGTCAATGACTTGATCATGTTCCCGGATGCCTTCTGCCCGTACCCGACCAACTTTTACAGTGTCCCTCTTGGAAACTTCAGCACTGGTCTCAGGCCGCTCCGATGCCCCTTCAAAGGTTACAATGAACCCGCTATGACTACGGTGAATGAGTTCGCGATGGGACAGTGCTACACCATGAAGCAGCTTCCCTCCGATGTCTTCGACGCCAAGGCAAAGACCGCCAAGCTCGCGCAATACGTGCTCGATGTCGTCCCCATGATTGAGTCGCTTCTCCAGTGCGAGCTTGTCTCCACAGCCTTCTCCAGGATGGTTGGCCCTTGCGACGGCATGGCTACTGCTCTCACCAGCCTCTACGCTGGATTCCTCCTCGTCGCCATGGGCTACTTCCTCCTCTGGGCCTCCACGCTCGTCATCATCTCCCGCCTGCAGTACTACAGGTCGTACTGTGTCGACGCGGACAAGTACTAAAACCCCCTGGGACCTTTTCGCCACGCACGCCGTGCGTCCTCCGCGACGCCACGCCTGCGTTATCTTGCGTTATCATGATTGAATAATAAGTGTACACATGATCAATATCGAATGATGAACACATTTTCAAGATTGACTACTCTTCATACAGAAGGATATCGATTCGTCCGCGGCCACGGACACCTTTTCAACCCGCACGCGTTTGTGCTCCAAAACGCCAGCTGACTTGCACGATGACAATATCGAAGAACAACACAGAACCGCGCACAGAGGACCGCGCTAAGAGGATGGCCAGTCATTACATATTCAGTTTCTAATTGCGTGTCTCCCCTATGAGGACCCGTCGAGCACATCCCCCGCGCTTCCCTCCCTCGCGGCCCGCATCGCTTCGCTCCGCGCGCGCATCGCCTCCCTCGCCGCGTTGCTTTTGGTTGCGAGCGCCACGTCGCGTCGGTGTTGTTCGGGATTCATGGGCTGGTACCCATCCGGCACGTCCACGATCGGGGTTTTTTTCTTCCGTATGGCGCGTGGGGGCATCTCGAACGGGACGAGCTCGTGCTCCTCGAACGCGTGCCTCTCCCCGGGGAACACCCGAAGCTTTCGCATCATCTCCCTCCGCAGCTTGTTCTTTGGCAGCATCCGCTCCACAGCCTTGCGCAGCACGAACGTGGGTTCCTGGTTCATCATTTCCCTCGCCGTTCGCTCAACCAATCCACCCACGTAACCGGTGTGACGATAATACTTCTTCTGATCCATCTTTCGTCCCGTAAGCGTCACCTCCGCGGCGTTCACCACCACCACCACGTCCCCTTCGCTCTTGTGCGGCTGATACGTCGGCTTGTCCTTTCCCTGCAGCAGGATGGAGAGTCTGGACGCCAACCTCCCGACCACCTCGCCGCGTGCATCCACTAGACGGTACCTGAGACCCTCAGTTACCACGTTGCGAATGTGCGACATGCCTCCCGTGAACTTGTATGACATGGCGCCCGCAGCCGTTGGTCCTTGCACGAAGCAGTCAAATAAATGATCGCCCCTCCCGTGACTGAACTTGAGCTCAAGGATCCTCGTCTCCGCCAGGGTCTGCCCGCGCGATGGCTCGATCAATATTGGACAAGAACTCGAGTGCCTCTGTCTGGAGTCAGATCGCTCGGAACGGCTCTTGCTTCCGTTTGGCGCTGTCTGATCTGTTGAGAGGAAACCCTGCCCCAAATCGTTCAGCAGCACAGCAGTCTGGCCTGCTGGCACTCATCAGCTGCTCACGCAGGCCAGGCAGTCACAGGCAGTCAAGCGGAGCGGATATTTGTCGGCGCGGCTGTGCGATCGTCCTGGCAAACCCAGCTGCGGGCCAGCACTCGCCGATCCTCGGCAACCACGAAGCCAAATATGGCGATCGTGACATGCCGCGCTCCAACCCTAGCCCCGGTCTTGGCTCCAGGCGCTCGCCCGACGCGCCGCGCGTCCGTATCGGCTTCGTCCGCGTCGCGATCAACTGGCACCTCGCGAATCGTTTCGCGGGGTTCTCGCCTCCGCGCGGCGCACCTGGGTGGCGTCGGTGATGACGCAGACATGTACGACGAGGACGTGGACTACTCAGGGAACCTTTGCATGTTTCTGGACTCCGCCAGCGAGGAGGAGTGGGCAAAGTGGCTGCCCTCCGGCATCTTCGCGGGCGTCACCACCAACCCGATCATCCTCGAGAGGGACGGCAGGGAGTGTAACATCGCGGCGCTCACGGAGCTGGCGAAGGAGGCACTGGCGTACGACGCCGTGCAGGAGTTCCAGGTGCAGACCTGGGGCAAGACCAGCGACGAGATGTGGAAGAACGGCATCGCACTCGCGAAGTATGACCCAGATGTAATTGTGGTCAAGGTGCCCGGCACGTTTGAGGGCATCAAGGCGGCCAACGCGCTGGTGACGGACGGGATCAGGGTCACGATCACGGCTGCGTACGCCTCGCATCAGGCTGTGCTCGCGGCGGCGGTGGGTGCAAACTACGTGGCACCGTACCTCGGCAGGATGAACGACGCGGGGAGGGACGGATTCGGCACCATCGTCGAGATGCAGAAGACGGCAGACAAGCTGGACAGCGACATGAGGATCCTGGTGGCGAGCGTGAGGAACGTCGGGGACATCGCCAAGCTGGCGGCCGCGGGTTGCGATACGTTCACCATCAGCGCCAAGGTTGCGGAGGACATGTTCGGGGACCCGCTGACCAACCAGGCGACGCTCGACTTTGAGGAATCTGCCACGAGGATCGGCGCCTATCGCGAGGCGGAGGAGGCGCAGGAGCGAGCGAGGCTCGAGGCCAAGGCGGCGGAGGCGGCTGCTGCTGCGGCTGCTGCGGCGGAAGCGGCTGCTGCTGCGGCTGCAGAGCTGGAGGGCGGCAGCAAGCCGGATGAGGACGACGCGAGGGTGTAGACGAGGCGGTGCCTCAGCGACGGGATCTAAGTGTTACGAGGTAGTGCTACAATTCAGTTTCCACTTTGCAAAGTGCTGCGAAAATTCCTGCCGGACGTCACTCAAACAAATCTGAACATCCCCGCCGCCAGTTTGCGAAGCGGCGTTGTCAGGTTCGGCACCATCCCGGCTGACAATTCATCGCGAGTAGAGTAAGGGCTAGACATGACACAGAACGACGGCGGCGACATCGAGGCGCTCCTTCGAGAGTTCCCGTCCCTGGCGCGCCTCGAGGACGGCAGAGTCCGTTGCGCCCTGACGGGTCACGTGATGGCGCCCAGGGTCGAGGCGGTGCAGCCCTACGTCAGGGGCAAGAAGTACGCAGCCGCCCTTGCAAAGGATAAGCACATGGAGTCCCTGAAAGAGTTCGAGCCCCACATCGTGCGGTCCAAGTATCATCCCGACAAACTCTTCTGCCGCATCACGGGGAGGCTCGTGCAGGCGAAGGAGAGCGCTGTGGTGCAGCACAGCACGGGCAAGAGGTTCGAGCGAGGCATCGAGCTGCTGACCAGCGGCGAGGGAAAGCTGCTCGACGAGAGACCGCCGGAGGAACTACTCGCAGAGCGGGAGCGATCCGAAGAGGCTCGAAAGGTAGCGTCGGAGGCGAAGAGGCGAGCAGCCGCGGAGGCAGCCGCGGCGCGAAAGCGAGAGGCGAAGGTTCCTGACGAGGACGACGAGTCCGAGGAGAAGATCGATCCGAAGGTGGCCGCGGAGCGCGAGCGCATACGCATCAACGGGGGATTCTCGAAGGAGATGGGGTGCTGGGTACCCCCCGCGCACGTGCTCGAGTCCGAGTCCGAGTCCGACGAGAGTGAGTCCGAGAGCGGATCCGGGTCCGACGCCGAGTTTGACGAGTTCCCGGAGGGCTCCGACTCGGAGGACGACGTACTCAATCCGGAGGTGAGGATGCCAAACTTGGCCAAGATCATGAACCGCGTCAAGAACTCGGGAAAGAAGAGCCGCGACGCGCCGGTCGCGGTGGCTGAGGGAAAGCAGAGGGGAAAGGTCACCGCCGGTGGGGGCGACGCCTTCGACTGGACACAATCCTCCGGGGATGCGCGCGCTGGAGTGGGAGGGAAGAAGGTGACGCACAAGGCGGCGACTTCGGCGGGCGTCAAGAGGTCGGCGGAAGGGGGCGTTAAACGAGGGAAGAAGGCGAGCTCCAAGCCCGCCGTCCGCCGAAGAACCTAGAAGTCTTGCTCCGTCAGGTGCTTACGCGGGCTCAGTCAGGTGCCTTCTCGCAACGTTGACTTTCGCAAAATCACACCAATCGACCATCCTTTGATTAGAGATCGAGCATTTTTAAAAAGTTTTATAGACTACGAATATAATGCGAAGAAGCGACACGCCGCACCAGTCAGACTTTTGCCCATTTTCGGTTTTTTTCTAAAAACGAATATACTGCGAAGAAGCGACACGCCGCACCAGTCAGACTTTTGCCCATTTTCGGTTTTTTTTCACGCCTCGTGAACTTTCCAATTTTACGGACTTCGTCTTGCCCAACGCGCACGTTTTTCCGCGGCTCGAAGGGTCGTCTGAAAGTACCTTTGCTGGGTTTCGCCCCCGCACGCGCACTCGCACTCGCGAAGCGCACCCAGTTCGAAAGCCACCGATCGCGGTTCTGCATCCCCGGTGCTCCGAAATGGGTTCGAGTTCTCGCTTCAAGAAACGGAAAGCCCGAGACCATCCGGAGTCGGCGGCCGCGAGTGACGAAAAACCCGGGGCAGGGGTTGGTGGCCCCTGGAGCGTGTCGATTAACTTTGTTGCGGTGAGTGCCGCGGATCGGACCCGCCCGCTGCTCTTCGCGATACCGCTTGATGCGCGCGCGGCATCTCTCGCGAATTCGACCTTTGCTGTCTGTTCGTGATCTTTGATATTTGCACGCGCCCTTCTGCGCTCACGACACCGCCGACAGTAACACAACCTCCCGCCCCCCACTCCCCCGCCCGCTTACCCGCCCAAAAAGCCCTCACTGCGGAAAACATGGGTTCACCCCTGACGAGCCGATTCCTTTCTCCCTCCTCCGCAGGCATTGGCGCGCGAAGGACGCAGTCACTCAAAGAAATCTTCGCGTCGTGGGTCGACAACCAAGGATCAGACGCTCGCGGAGCCGCTCGTTTTAGAGGTGCGCGACAGAGCCCGTGCGGACGAAAACACACCCGCCCCGGCTAGGAATCCGTCGCCCAGATCCCCGCGTCCTCCGGTCTCCCCCGCGTCCTCCGGTCTCCTCCTCCTCCTCTCGCCGCCCGTTCTCGCATCCATTTGCGTCCTCAACGTGCCTCGACCCTTTTTAATCCCATATCGACCCATCGCTGACAGTACCCGCCCTCGACGCAGGTCTACCCCGGGGAGACGGCGAAAGAACTCTGCGAACGAGTGCTTGTAAGAGGTTTTGACTTTGGGCGCACGCCGGAGGTGACGTGGGGGGACGTCCGCGTTCCTCTGAAAGATCGCCTCGATCAGCTCTCAGGGGAAACGTCCGGACGCATCGAACTCGGCTCAGGCACCACCACGTTCACGGTGAAGATTCCGTCGGGCGCGAGGGCGGCGACGGCAGCGAAGCCCTCCTGGCGTGGTGAGGCTGGCGGCGGCGCCGGGGTTCAAGGCGAAGGGTGCCCCGATGTTATAGTTGACGCAGGCGCCGATGGAGTGCCTCAGGAAAAGACCGAAGTCATCTCCGGCCACGTCGGCGAGGGTTTCCCAGGGATTTCCCGGGACGCCCCCTCGCCCCCCTCAACCTCTGGACGTAACCAAGATTCGGACGATATGGGCGATGGCAGACCTTCTCGCCGCAGCGCACGAAGGCCCACGCGTGCGCCAGACAACAGTCAGGAACCTCAACAGCTGGAGAAGCAGCAGAAGCCGTCAATACAAGAACGCCCGACCGCAGCAAACGAAGATGGAGGACCGTTGAATAAATCTGCCGGAGAAGGTGCTGCTGCGGAAAAGACCTCGCTGCGGGTCCCTGGGCCAACGATTGACGGCACCAGTGAAAGGGCAAGACCGTTCCATAACTTGTCGAGCATCTACGCGCGTACAACTTCTATATCTTCCTTGCTCGTCGAAGCGCGTGTCCCGATGGACAATAAAATCGTGGCCAATCTCGCGCCCAGCGAGGCCGAGAATGTCGAGAATGCCGAGAATGCCGAGAATGCCGAGAATGTCGAGGAGGAGGGAGGTGATTTGGATGAGCTCGCTGCGGCAGGACTGCTTGCGGTGGCTGCGAGCAACATGGTTCCCACTCCTCGCAAGCGCAAAGCCATCGCGACGACACGCGTGACGAAGATTGAAGATACCAGTGGCGGCAGCGAGGAGGACAAAGCGGACGGCCAAAGGAAACCACTTGAATCGAACGCGTCGCCGGAGACCCAAAACAGGGGTAAAGGGTGGAAGCGCAGCTCCTCGTGGGATGCGCAGGGTGCCCGTCTTGGGGACGGTGCCATGGATTCCCAAATGACACCTCGCGAACAGGAAAACATCTACGCTTCTCGCCGGGTCGAAGGTTCAGATCCATCCTTACCTGGCGTCGACAGTCAAGGTCAGGAGAAGGCTATCAATCAAACATATGGGGAACGCAATCTCCTGAACTACCTTCCCTACCAGCAACCGTCGCCTCACCTCGCCTCGCTGTCAAAGGAGGCAGCGGCTGCGTCGCGTGCGGTTGTACAGGCATTTGCCATCTCAGCACAGCTCAGGCGCTCCACCGTGGGCGATATCGTATCCAGGTTCTACAATCATCAGCCTCCGTCAGTCCGCGCGGGTGAGGGTGAACGATCCTTCCACAATGATCCCACCTCGGCTTTCAAGAGGCCTTCGCGGGGTTGGTGCTCGGCAGTTTCCGTGCCCAAGGCTGCGGCTGCGGCTGTTCGCGCAGGGTACTCGGGAGACACTCCAAGTGGAACCGTCGGCGATGAAGCGATGAATCCGATGATGCAGAGAGCGTCAGTAAACCCTGGTAGCCGGGCGAACAGTCAGGCGCTGTGGCAGTGGCAGAATGAGCAGGCAAGTCTGGCACTATCCAACCAGCACCACCACTCTTGGGGTGGGTTTGTCGGTGCGTCAAAGGATGAGCGTTTCAATCTCCCCGTATCGCGTGAAGCCTTCAAAAAGGCACGCAGGAAGAACTCGATAGAAATCTCCAAGCTTAGCAGCGTGATGGAGCAGCTGCGCCGCGTGGTGTCCTCCATCAAGGAACCACTCCCTGCAAAGACACGCGCGATAGTTATCTCCCGCGCACAGAGAATACTGGAGGGCATATGCAAGAAGGCAGAGTGCATCCCAATCAGCGAGCGCGCGCCACTCTCTGCTGCGGTTGCAGAGGTTCAAACATGGGTGCATCAACAGCTGGACCAGCGTTTCGATCTGAGGATAGATCATGACGATGAGGCTGTCATGGAAGGGTTGGCAAGCCTTGTTGCAGCTGCGGACCTCGCTCGATGACAGCTATAAGTGTTAGCCTTGGCGTTATTTAAATTCACTCTGTTTTTGCCTGTGGTTCGTCTGCACGTAATAAAGTTTTTTTTTTTGAGCTGTTTGTGACTGGTTGTGCAGTTGAGGGGAACGACGTTATTTCGCCGCACGTGCGTTTCTTTTGCGCGGTGGGTCTTTGCTCGCCGAAGCGGCGAAACGATCAAGCTACTAAATAGCTACACGACGGCCATCTGGGAACGCGAGACTTCCGTACTTTCGAACTTCCTCGCTCTATTCAGGTTTGACTCCGACGCGCACGCTCAGTGATGCTCGAAGGATTCGACAGAAGATGGAGTGAGAACTGGAAGGAGAGGGCAGTGGTCTTGGCCCTCTCGTCACGGTTTCCTACAAGCGCTGGCGAGCAGTGTCAGAAAATGCGACTTGATGAACTCAGACGCATCTCTCAGCGCATTCAACTGAAATCTCCGCCGTCGGCGCCTTGGCAAAAGGTGTCATCAGGCATTGACGCCGAAGTAGAGAAGCAAAATTTGGCTGTCGAGGAGGGCACAGCGGAAAGACTGCAGGAGCTCGCCAGAGAGCGAGCCGAGGCTGAAAGGATGCACGAGGAGTGGATGCAAGAGTCACGAGCAAGGATAGAACGAATGAAGGCCGAGACCGAGGCTGAGGTGCATCGGGTGGAGTCAGCAAGGCAGACCCTGCGTGGAACGCACACTGCAAAATGCGACTCTGCTTTCCACTCAGAGGTGAGCTCAAACGCAGAATCCACGAAGCAACACCGCGAGGAGGAAGGGGAGAACAACTTAACACCGTGTGACGACAGCGTTGACGCGAAGGGAGAAGCGAGCTGGATCGATTCGCTGGTGGTGCCCTCACTGAGTGCAGTGCGAAAGCACTCGTTCCAGAGAAGCTCGCGTCCCTTGCAGCCAGAGAAGCATCAGAAGCTTCCTGCGAGACTGAGGCGAGCGTTCGGATTCATCCTCAGAGATCGAATATTGCTCCACATTCTCGCAGTCGTTGTGATGACCAAGGCAGGAAGGAAGAACGGAAGGATATCCAAGCGCAGTGCTGAGTCACCAACAGAAAGCCCCTGCGCCAAGCCAGTCCATCTAGTGTCTCATCTGCGCGACGTGTTCGCCGCTTGAGGGCGCCCTTAACATCCTGATAATACAAACTCTAGATATGACGGAATTCCATCGTCCCATATAATCAGAGGTCTTCCCAGAAACGCGAGGGCGCTTCCGTTTGCCAGACTACCTCATCACTTGATCTTCGTCGTCGGACTCACTCCGACGTCAGAAGGTTTCCCGTTCTCTTCCGCGCGCGCTCTGTGCCTCCAGCCAAACATGTAATACACAAGCTGAGACGCAGTGTGTTTCATTCAGTTTCGGTGCTCCTGGTAAGACAAATGGGCGTTGTGCTTTCATGTCAGCGAAGCTTTGAATGGACGAACTTCACAATTTCCCCCACCTCGAACGACGCGCGTGAGAACTTGTTTATATGGCAGCTGATGGAGGAAAGGAAGTCCGGGCTCCGGTTGCAATCGTCTTCTAATGCGCGATTTCCATCGCCGGCTTCCTGACTAGAACAAGTAGATTCGTTCTCTCCTGCCTTCTCCTCCATGGTCGGTGTCGCCTGTTGCTCTGGGCGATCTGGAAAACTGGGACCGGCGATTCAGAAAGTCTCGTCGCTCGTTTCGCGCCAAAACCAACGTTTGGACACTATCTATAACGCGGCTGCCTGCACACCGTCATGGCCGATGCATCCACGCACGAACTCGTCGGTTGCGAGGTCACCCTCAAGGGCCTCAACGCCAAGCCCGAGCTGAACGGCCGCCTCGGGAAGGTCAAGGCGTGGCTCCCGGATCGCGGGAGGCTCCAGGTGAAATTGCTCGACGACGACGGCGTCGAGGATCGACGAGAGGCTCCGCTCGCGGTCAAGCCCGACAACGTCGAGAAGGTGGACATCGCCGACAAGTTCCGCAACATGAAGGTCAACAATGGTCGCACGGGAATCAGCGCCAGCGCCGCCGCCGATCTGCTCTACACCGGCGGTTCCATCAAGCCGCCCGCCGACTGGGACGGCAAGGGGGTCACGGACTTTGAAAAACGCAGGCCCCTCTACGACGAGCTGGTGCTGTCCTTCACGCTGAGAGTCGATGACGAGTACAAGTTCGCCGGCGAGATGTGCGGACTTTTCAACTACATGGCGGATGGCCACTCGCGAGCGCCGGAGAAGGGCAGCCGCGGCAACTCGGTGTTTCGAGAGTTCATGAGATACGTACGAAGAGCGCGAAAGGTCGGCCTCCTCGGGTCGTCTTGGTTCACCGACGAGAACATGGAGGAGCTGGCGACGTACGCCGCGGACAGCGGATACCTGTACCAAGCGTGGGAGAAGAGCGACGTCACGGCACATCTCGGCGGAGGTGGGTTCACATCGATGAGGCTGCGGGGTTACGCCGAGAGCGTGTGCAAACACGGGTTCGGCAATGAGTGGTTCTCCGACGACGACTACTCTGACGGATACTACGATTCAGAAGATGACGACGGCGAGTACGATTCAGAGGATGACGACGGCGAGTACGATTCAGAGGATGACGACGGCGAGTACGACGACGAGTACGATTCAGAGGAGCGTTGAGCCGCGCGCGTGAAGCTCAAAAACCCCGTTTGATGTACGATTTACCCGTAGACTATGTATTCCGATTCGCCGAAGCGCCGGAGCGAGAAAACAAGCTAGCTAGACTAACGCTCAGTCGACGCCAGGATCCTCCGCCGGTGATGCGCGTACACGAGTGGAAAAGCAACACAAGGTGTGATGAAAACTCTATCTCAGGCTCTCCTCGATTTCCTCCAGCGTCTTCCCCTTCGTCTCTGGGACAGTCAGGTAGATGGAAGACAGTGCAACAACTGACATGACGGAGAACAGATAGTAAGTTCCTGCGGTACCCAAGTTCTCGTTAAGGGTGGGCAGGTACAGCGAGACGAGAAAATTGGAGAAGAAATTGGTAAGTGTCGCAGTGCCAACAGCTGCGCTGCGGACCCGTTGAGGGAATATCTCGCCGACGAGCAGCCATGCAATCGGACCAAACGACACCTGGTAGGCTCCAACGTACGCAAAGATGGCAGCAACTGAAGCGCGCGCAGTGAAGGATGTGCCCGCTACGTCTCCGCTGGCCATTGTTTCACTGCAAACCGCAAGCGTCAACACGGAAAGTGTCATAATGCCGACGCCGCCGAGTAGCAACGGCCGTCGCCCTGCAGAGTCCACAAACGCCACCGCGACACCAGTCATCAGGAGCTTGAAGAAACCAAGGATGACAGCGACGCCCGCACCATCCGCTGGGTCGTATCCGGCGTTGATGAATACCTGCTCGGCATAGTACAACACGCTGGGTTGACCGGTTATCTGCTGGAAGAGCACGACGGAGATGCCGATGTACAGGGGCCGCAGGTTCTCGCGCCTGAACAGCTCGTTGATGCCGCCGACATGGTGGTCGGAGGATACCATCCGTGCCATCTCCGCATCCACGATGTCTCTGTTGGCCTTCTTGCCTCGTACCTGCTCGAGTGCTTCCCTCGCCTCTGAGGCGGGGCGACCGCGCTGCAGAAGCCAGCGCGGAGAGTCTGGCAGGCGAGACATGCCCAACATCAGCACTGCTGCCGGCACAGCCGGGGTTGACAGCAAGCTCCTCCACCCTTCGTCCTGGCCGAAGATGACATACGAGCCCAGGTATCCGAGCATGATGCCTCCGACGATGAAGCCCTCTTTGAGGGATATAAGCAATCCCCGGACAGACGGCGGCGCGGTCTCCGCGATGTACATCGGTGCGGCGTGCATGGCGAAACCGATTCCTAAACCGTATGTGAATCTTCCCATAATGAGCACACCGAGCGACGGCGCGAGGCCCTGGACAATCGCACCAGCACCATAGAAAAGTGCGGCGAGCTGCAGCTCTGTTTTACTCCCGAACTCGTCGCCCACCTTCACCGCCGCCGCCGCGGATGCGAGTAGCGCACCCGCGAGCGAGGTGCTCACGACCATCCCCTGCTGGAACGAGTCGAGCGCATACCAGTCCACGCCTGACGTGTTTGGGTCCATTATGGAGGTGAGCGCGCCGGATGTGGTGCCAATGTCCCACCCAAAGAGCAATCCGCCGATGGCGGGGAAAAGGAACGCGAGGCCAGTCGCCCTCCAGTCCACCTGGTCCGGCCGGCCTCCCCCACCCCCGGGCCTCGGCTGCAACAGTCCCACGCGGTCTCCTGAATCGGATTCGTCCAGCTCAGAATCGTTTGGCTCCATGCTTGAGCGAGGTTGGTAACCGTAACGGTGACCGTGTCGTAGCATGATCCCGAGGTCCTCGCGATTCTTGGAACGGGACACGCCGCTCAGGGGCGCGCGCACACCCTCGGCTCGGGCAAACACAAAATTCTTCACGCGGCTGCGATTTTTAGCTGCTTCCGGTGAAGCCGAAACGCTGGCGAAGCTCGTCGAGCGGTGGTTCCGGGCACACAGAGATATGAACGCGCTACCTGATGAGCCAGAGACGCTGGCGGTAGCGGCGCTCATGCGTTTGGTCGCGTCCCTTCTCTTCCCAGTGTGGCCCTTCGCTGGGAGGGAAGGATATAATAGTCTTATCATAGTTGACGTGGCCCAAAACTGCAGCTGGCCAGTCTGCCAGTGATGCCAGACTGCCACAGCAAGAGATCAAGAATATCCGAGACTCGCTGTGACGGGATGCGTCGCTGTTTCGGTCGCGCTCTGTGCGCAAGGCGCACCTGGCGCTTGCGCCGCACTTCGAACGAACGAGATTCGGCGCGCTGTCAACTAGCTGGAAGCTGGACTGGCTCTGGCTGCGCCGGCGCCCGCTTTCCGCGCGCGACCTGTTCTCCGCTTCCGAGAAGAACGACCTTCGACAGATCTGAACCGAGAGAGGAGGCACTCCCGCTACGACGCTATGCCTTCCGCCCTCACAATCGTGGAGTTTGAGGGAAAGTTCGAGTGGAAGCTCGCTGAGTACGAAAATGAGCAGACTTTCAGCCACGTGGTGGAGATTGCAAAGTCGGGACGGGCCAGATGTCGCAAGTGCGCGCCAGATCCACCCCAGCGCCCACCCTCCTTCAAAGTCTCGAAATCTCGACGTGCCTTACCGTGCCCGCCCTTTCCCCTTCCCTTCGAACCTCGCAGGTGCAGCGAGTTGATCGCCAAGGATAGCGTGCGTATCGGTGTTCCAATAAAGTGGCGCGGGGGTTTGTTTGGCTGGATATCCAGCTGGCAGCATCCCGCCTGCCTGCGCGTGCCAGGCGTCACCAGGGACGAGCTCCGCTGCGAACTGCACGGCGTTGACGCTCTCACGGACGAGCAGGCGGATGAAGTCCTCGACCAGCTCACCAGCGACAAAGGAGTCGAACTGGAAGAGGTGGACCCGAACGACCCGGCTTTCACCAAGCGCGAAGACCCCGTTCCAGAACTTCCTGCCCCCGCCGCGCTAACGAGACCGCTTCTGCAGTTTCAGAAGGAGGGTCTTGGCTGGATGGTTGCGAACGAGGCTGGAGCAGTGCGCGGTGGAATCCTCGCGGACGAGATGGGCATGGGCAAAACGATTCAGACGATCTCGCTTCTGCTACACGCTAAGGCAGAGCGCGCCAAAGCTGCGGTGGAGGCGGCAAAGGAGGGAAAGGCGCTCACCGCCGCAGAGAGACCAGGCCCGACCCTCATCGTGGTGCCGACGTCGGCGCTTGTGCAGTGGGAGGATGAAATCCGGAACTGTACCCAGCCCGGCTCGCTGAGCGTGCTCGTCTACTACAGTGACCGAAAGACAATGTCGAAGGAGACGCTGGAGGGCGTTGACGTGGTCCTGACAACGTACCCGGTGGTGGAGGGCGAGTGGCGCAAGGTGATCAATCGTGCAATGGTGGAGTGCGAGTACTGTGGCAAGAAGCTTCTACCGAGGTCCCTGGTGGTGCACCAGAAATATTTCTGCGGGCCCGACGCGGTGCGAACGGCGAAGCTGGCAATGCGGGAGAAGAAACAGAACGTCGCAAACGAGAAAGCCATGCGGACACTGAAGATTAAGCAAGGAAAAGCGAGTGATGTGGTTGAGGCTGCACTGCCAACACCTGGTAATCTCTACCGTGAGCTGATGTCAAAGGCTGGGCGACCGGCGATGTCCATGTACGACAGTGCCATCAAGGCGCGTCAGAATCCCAAAGACCCGACTGCCGTCGAAAGTGTAGATGACGCGTCTGACTCTGATGTTGTCATCGTGGGCGAGACCCCGGCAAAGGTAGAGGAGGAAGATGCGGTGCTAATGGCCGTGCTCGAGATATCAAGGCTAGAGGAAGAAGAAAGAAGGATTGCAGCAGCCAAGGTAGACGCAAACGCCCTGGCAAAGACTTCACGATCCCGAAAGCGCGCGGTCAAGGCGGTAACAGAGAATTCGGATGTGATTGGCTCGCATGCTCTCGTGCAGGCAGCATCATCTGGGGTCGAGTCAACGGTCAAGCGAGCCCACAGCAAGGCCACACAAATGAAGAAAGAAGAGCAGGATGATCCCATTGTCACCATTGGACAGCACACGAATGATGTGAAAGGCAAAGATACGCGTCAGGGTGTCAAGCCGAGAAATGTGAATGAGAATATCAACAAGGCTCCCGTCACCAGCAGAGGTCGTGCAAAGGGCAGAAATACCAAGGGCAAGGCTGTTGGCAAGCGCAAATCTCGCACAGGCGATGACAGCGACGACGACAAAAACTGGACCCCTGGTGTGGCAGAAAGTGCTCAAGAGGAGCATGATGCGCAGATAGCTCGCGCTGTTGCATCGGGCCATGAATTCGACGACGTCATCGTGTGTGGGGCCGTGGACGCTGGGAATCGCCGCTCCTCCACCGCCTCGGCATCTTCTGAAGGTGCTGAACCTGGAGATGATGACGTTGACCTCTCTGACTCTCTGCTTCACACTGTTGATTGGAACAGAATCGTCCTCGACGAGGCTCACAAAATAAAGGCTCGCACGACCAACACCGCAAAGTGCATCTATGCGCTGAAGTCCACAACAAAGTGGTGTCTGACCGGCACTCCTCTGCAGAACCGTGTTGGAGAGCTGTACTCACTTGTCAGGTTTCTACGCATGGACCCGCACGCATATTATTTCTGCAAGGTGAAAGGTTGTGAGTGCAAGAGCCTGTGCTGGAACTTTGGACCGAACCAAAAAGCGTGTACGCAGTGTGGACACCCGTCACCACGTCATTTCAGTCACTTCAATCAGCACGTCATCAATCCAATCAATCGCTATGGTTATGTGGGCGATGGTCGCAAGGGATTCCTGACCCTTCGGAAGGACATCCTCTTGCCTGCGCAGCTTCGACGCACAAAGGCTGAACGCGCGGAGGACGTTAAGCTGCCCTCGCTCACCATCAAAGTACATGTCTGCCAGATGGACGAGGTTGAAAGGGATTTCTATGAGTCTCTCTACATGCTCACTCGTGCTAAGTTTGACGGGTATGTGAAGAAGGGATCTGTGCTTCACAACTATGCCCACATTTTCGAACTACTCTCCAGACTCCGGCAGGCGTGTGATCACCCTTACCTCGTAGTACACTCCAAAAATAACGCCACAAAGACTCTTCCAGACATAAATAAACGCGCCAAAGTAAGTGGTGATGCAAAGGCTTCGGATAATGATGAGGCCATAATGGTGGCAGCTGTGAATGAACCCAAATATTGGTGCGGCATGTGCCAGGAGGAGGTTGACGCAGAAGATGCTGCACTCTCCGGATGCAAACACGTGTTTCACCGCGAGTGCATCATGCAGTACGCAAGCTGTGCCCCCGAGAAGGGTAAAAAGGTGACATGTCCTGTGTGCCGCGTGGCGCTCACCATTGACTTGCAGCCAAGTGATTTGTCCGGCGCGAATAAGCCCCCACGCAACGCAGCAGCACAGCACAAGAAGGACGAGCTGCCCTCCAAATCCATCCTGTCACGTATCGATCTATCCCAGTACACCAGCAGCGTCAAGGTCGACGCCTTGTTGAAAGGCCTTAACGATATGCGTTCCGGGAAAAATGGCCATCTGAATAAGGCAATCGTGTTCAGTCAATACACGTCCATGATTGAGATCGTTGACTGGCGGCTGAAGAAGGATCGCTTCACCGTAGCCAAGCTGCTCGGCAGCATGCCAATCACCCAGCGCGCGGCGAACCTAAAGGCATTCAGGGAGGATCCCAACGTCTCGGTGATTCTCATGTCACTCAAGTCCGGAGGTGAAGGTCTCAACTTGCAGGCGGCAAACTACGTGTTTGTGCTAGAGCCGTGGTGGAACCCCGCTGTGGAGATGCAAGCCATCATGCGCGCACACCGCATTGGGCAGACGAGGGGGGTCACAGCAGTTCGCTTCTCCACCAAAGACACCATAGAGGAGCGCATGATGCAGTTGCAGGAGAAGAAGAAGCTGGTATTCGAGGGATGCATGGATGGAAACCAGGAGGCGCTGGCGCAGCTCACAGAGGAGGACCTTCAGTTCCTATTCAAGCGATGAATAGTCTATCAAACCCCCCTAAGCAACCCGATTCGAACATTAATGAATAATACGAAGGTAGAGTGTGGAGCTTTTTAGACAGACAGTTCGATTTCTAAACCCTGATCTAACCTGCTTTTGATGGTACCAAACTCCATTCGCATCGAATTCGAAAAATAAAATACCTTCGTACCTTCGTATCATCGAGTAACACCCGTCAAAAAGTATACTACTTTTCTGCCAGTCTATAGACGGTCGAAAACTCATCGCCCGTGAAACGTTGATTAGCAATCTGAGAGGTCACGATGTGAGCATGACACTCTCAGGTCTGAAAGTTATTACGTCACGGTCCCTGGGTCTGAAAACCAGAAGAACTGGTTTGATAATTCTCGAGTCGTCAAGGGTCCACCAAGCCTCCTTCGCAAACAGCGCCGCAGCGGCCGTGAGGATCGAACGACAGGCGGGGCGTAGGCGTCTTCCCGCGTGCGTCGTGAGTTTCCTCGCTAACTCTTCCAGGCCAGCAGCGCATCGCGTCGAGTCCCGTGGAGAAGGGTCTTGGAAGGAGTTTCCAACTGGACCAGGTCAGGGACCACGCGTGGGGGCGAGCAGGTGTACACCGTTCGCCCTTGAGCGAAGTCATCGACGGGGGTTCGGAAACCTCGCCTTTCAACTCGGATTGAAGAGTGCGCAACGATGTCCACGTGAGTGCACCTCGGCATCGGTCACCCCGCGCCCACAGTGCTTGCCAAGCGCGAGGGCCCCACGGCGAGCAGGCATTTCAAGCTTGACCGACAGAGGGGCTGCTCGTGTCGAATCTCCCTCTTCCTTGGACATCTGGCTTCTGTCTCGCACCCGGTTTTGGCGATGGATTGCCGGTTTCCGTCGAAAGCGTCAGTCTCATTGATTTCACCCTCCTCGGAACCCGCGCGCGTGTGCTCGGGGATCTACCCTGCTCCCCGTCGCCCCTCGCTTTCCGACGGCCAGACCCCCTTAGGCGCATCTTGCAAAACGTGGCGATCAACACCTGACCCGTCCCGCTTCCTCTGCCTTTCTCACCCATACAGGTTCTCTGGATCGGGCCGAGCGCGCAGTGATCGCGATGCTGGTGGTCTCGCACGTGTACCAGTCGATTTCGGCGACCTGAGCAGCGAAGATGACGATGTCGGCCCCGGCAGCTCCAGGGTGAAGGTCGGGGCGCCCCCGGGAAAGAGTTTGGACAAAATTCAGCCCAGCCACGGGTGGGATGTGGACGGCGGTGCTTCGGACTCGGACTCGGACTTGGACCGGGAAGCTAAGACCAAGATCGATGGCGATGTCAGTGTCATCGCAGCCGAGCTGCGGGCAAGTCTGAGGGAGAAGCGCAAGCGTAATATTGGCTACATGAACCTCTGCCAGTACCTATTCTTCTGCCTGTTCTACATGTTGGTCGTTTACATCCAGTCAGACGCACTCAACGCATTCAATGTGCTGTCTTCGGTTCGAGACGCGGTAGTGCCAATGGACACTGACGGACGACCGCTTACTAAGATGGGCTCGCCGGTGGACATCTTGAACTGGCTCGTGGGCACTGCGTACCCGGTCTGGATCGATGAGGTCTGTGGTGACGGGGTCTGCAACGAGCCTTTCGAGTTCCCAGCGTATGGGAGGTTTGGATGCCGATCAGACTGCGGCCCGAACACTAACCTGACCACAGTGCTGATACAGGTCAGAGCGGACTTTAGGGACGATCTGTACTCCCCTCGGGCGCTTATGTCGGCGGTGACGTGGAACCTTTGTCGGCGCGACGAGGAGGCAAAGAAGGCGGGTTTCCCAGACATTTGCTGGTGGGAGGAGGACCGGAAGTTTACCAAGATCAAGGAAAACCACCTCGAGACCGTGAACGTCCCCCCAGACACGCTTTGGTTCATCGCCATTAAGGGTGACTACATGGGTCGCGTTGTGGGGAACATTTTTCTCACCGAAAGGGACGATCTACCTTGGGTAGGGACTATGCCCGAGTGGAAGGCGTGCAAGCGTAATGTGATTGGCTCACGTCGCAACATCGAGAGCAGACGCAGGCTTCTTGCCGTCGATGGGACGGAATCAGAGACATTCGACATGAATGCGGAAAGTCTGAAGACGCAGATGTCTACGCACAAGCGCATTGCCGAGCCAGGAGAGGGGCAGCGCCTGTTGGAGGAGGCCATGAAACATGCGCGCACGCCACAACCGCGAGGATCGCGAGGATTTGAGAAGTCAGACATTGCAAATGACCGAGTCGCTGTTGCTTCGGACGTCGAAGAGACGGTCGATGAAGTGTTCGACACAATGAAGCAAGTAGATGCGCGCGATCGACAACGCCGTGGGCTGCTGGGGATGAATGCTGTCCGCTTTGACGGCGTCAACGCCGGAGTAATTTCCCAAGGTGAGCTCAACTGGGCCATATCCGAGGAGCTCACATTCGAGGCTTGGGTCCGACCTG
Organism: Micromonas commoda; assembly: GCF_000090985.2. NCBI lineage: Eukaryota > Viridiplantae > Chlorophyta > Mamiellophyceae > Mamiellales > Mamiellaceae > Micromonas > Micromonas commoda. The sequence goes on from NC_013041.1 coordinate 713,332, forward strand.
AGACTTCCGGGCGCATGCAAACTCTTGCGTTCGTGGGAACTGGCGACAGCCCAAGTTGGGGCATCATGCTGATGTGTCCTGCTGGGGATGGAATCGGTTGTTGTGGTTCGCACAAGTTGAACTCAGTGGCATTTTTCGTTCCCGGAACTTCATCAAACGAAGCGTGTGAGAGGATGCCCTCTTCCGACAAGGGCCTGGAGCTGGATGTATGGAGCCACATTGCGGTGATTGTGTCGGAGACCAACATGAACGTCACGTTCGTGATCAATGGTGTATACGCAGGTCACAATGACACCAACGTTATCATTCCAGACAATAGCAATGGACCATTTACTCTTGGTTGCATGAAGCTGGAATCGAATTGCCCATCACAGGGCTGCGGATGTTTCGTGGGTATGATCGATGACGTAAGGGTGTGGAACAAGGCGGTCAATGTGCCCTACATCCAGCGCTGGATGATGAGAATGGACAATACACATCCCGACTACAGCAATTTACAAGCACATTATGATTTCAACACGCACCTTGTAAACGAGGAGGGTCACACTGAGGTTGCTGGCGAACTCGTGTTCACCAGCTGGTCCGCACTTATGCATTCTAAGGATAGACATGGCTGGTCCCTCAAATTTGACCGCAACGAGCATTCTATCGCGACGACATCAGGCGATGGTATTCAGCCGGTGATCTTGGCTGGAAAACTTACTTTCGAGGCTTGGATCAAGCCAACAAGTATTGATGTGTCACAGGCTATTGCTGCCCTCGGAACAGATGGCTGGCAAGTGCTCCTGATGTGTGGCGGTCCCGGGTTGGGATGCTGTGGAGACCACGTCAATGGTTCGATTGGCTTCTGGATGGATAGTGAATGCAAATCAACACCCTCCTCGAAGGTTGGTGTTCAGGAAAATGAGTGGTCGCATATTGCTGTCGTGGTTGACGTGCACCAAAGACAAGTGTCCTTCTATGTAAACGGCGAAGATGCCGGTAGCACGCCGCACGCATCCAAAATTATCATTAAGGATGACACATCGAATGGTAGCTTTAGTCTCGGTGGCATCGCATCGTGTGGAGGGACCTCTGGCTCTCAATGCCTGGGCTACTCTGGTCTGATGGATGGTGTGCGACTTTGGAACACAACGAGATCGATTGTTGATATTCGCGAGGATAGATTCTTCGTGGCAAGCTATCATATGAGCGACTACGCGGAGGCCTCTTTGATTCTCGCATACGACGCCACGAATGCTACAGTTGAGGCCTTGCAGGATGGGTCGGCGACTGGTGCAGATGCAAATTTGGTGAACGTGAAATTTGCTTTCGACTCACCTAGGAGTGGGTTGCTCACAAACTTTTACTCTCAGCGCGATGAAAGCAACGCGAGCATATCGTTCGATGGCCTGACTGCGTACGGGCATGTGCCTTACACCAGCGACCTGGAATTCGATGACGAGCTCACATTTGAGGCTTGGATCAAGGCGAATGATCATAAACCGGGCACAATTGCTGCCATGGATGAAAACGGTTGGGGAGTTTTCAAGTTGTGCTCTCAGGGTTCTCACGGAATCGAGTCTGGATGCTGTCAAGAAAGAACACACAATAGCATTGCCTTCTTTCCAGGCCAGTCGACCTCAACTGATGGGATTTGCAGCAGTGCTTTTTCTACGGAGGATCCGATTCTCATTGGTCAATGGACGCACATCCTGGTGACAGTTAAAAGTGGTTCTTACGTTCACATGTACATCGACAATAAACTTCAACAACTATCAGATGCGACAGGTTCCATTACAGACCCAGCTTACTCTCGGCCTATCTTCAGGACTCGTGGTGAGAATGCAACAACAGGGAATGGACTCTTCATCGGTGCGCTGCCAAGCTGTGGGAGCACATGCATGATGTTGAATGCGACCCTGGATAAGATCCGCATTTGGAACGCCGCCGTGGATAAGGACACAATTGCAAATAATTATGCTTACCTTCCTGCTTCGGTGAATCCCAACTACGAGCATATCGTCGCCGACTTTGAGGTGAAGGGTAAACATGATGGTATCGTGGAAAATCTCGCAGGCATGGCGCAAGATATGCATTTGCTCGGAGCTGCATCCCTCGATTACGAAAATTTTGCGATGGTGGATCACCCTGTGCATGGCAGCGCACTGTACTTTGACGGTCACCGCATGTTCATGGAGGTGCGCGATCGCGAACCTGGATGGTTCAACTCAGATAACATGACCTTTGAAGCTTGGATTAAACCTAACGACATCAGCAGGGGTGAAATTCTGGCGATGAAGGACCTGTGGGGCTGGAGCGTTATGCTGATGTGCAGCGGCACAGAAGGAGAAAATTGCTGTGTTGATGGCGATCACCTGCAAGATTCAATAGCTTTCCATCCCTTTGATGGCCAAGGCCCATGCAGCGAATATCCATCGTCAACTTTACCGGTGCAACGTGGAGTCTGGAACCACGTTGCTGTGACGACGGAGAAGCTGAGTGGTGGTGGCCTGACAGTGAAATTTTTCGTGGACGGCATGGCTGCAGGGAAGTTCTCCAGTTTCGATTACACAGTGAGCGGCACCGGATCACATAATGGTACTATCACTTTTGGAAGGATTCCTGACAAGAGCTCTGCTTGCGAGGGAGGGTCATGTATGCAGTATATTGGCCACATGGACAACGTGCGCTTGTGGTCCATGACACTCGGAGGTGACACTCTGGCTCATTACAAGGACGTGCGCCTTGGACAGTTGCATCCTTATTGGCTAGCTCTTGTCTTTGGTTACGATTTCGATATTGGCGCCGCTGGTAACGGGATTGCTGTCGACATTTCGCAGAAATTCAATGCCAAAATCGAGTTTACAGGCGAGGAACAAGATTTAATTCAAGGACAGACGACTCATTGGCACGCAGATGAGCTGAATGTGGGCGAGGATTTCTTCCCTTCTCTCCCAAGGTCAATGTATTTTGATGGAAAGTCTGTTTATGGCGTGGACTTCCACCCAGAGCTTGCCCCTCCTGAGTCCATGACTTGGGAAGCCTGGATCCAACCAGATAAGATCGGTATTGATGAGCACAGGGCAGAAGTACTCACTAGTCTTGGAGATCCGCACATGGGATGGGGGGTTATGCTCATGTGTGGGAAAGGCGCTACTTCCCCTGGATGCTGTGAAAATGGAGATCACATCAAGGATTCGGTTGCCTTCTTTGCTGGGGAAAATGACGGGGATTGCAAAGATTATCCCTCATCCACTGGTCATGTGAATCGCGGTGATTGGAATCACGTTGCCATCACCGTCTCGCACATCGGAAATGGGAAACAAATCACCTTCTACATCAACGGAACAAAATCTGGTTCTTATTTTAGTGATGCTTATCGCATCGGCGATGGCGGAGGCGAGAATACCGATGAAGATGTGATGCTTGGATTCGGCGGCTTCTCATCATGCGAAATGATTGAATCAGAGGAGGAATCATGTGCCAGTTACCGCGGTTACATGGACAACCTCCGGCTCTGGAATGCTTCATTGGGGCAGGTTGCCATCATGACCAACATGTTTGACTACATCCATGAAGACAACATCTACTTGCCGTACCTCATTGCTGAGTACCTTTTTGACGGTGGCAGCAGTAATTCTGTTGGCGACAAGCACGACTTGAACGTGCCTTTGTTTGAGTGGCACACAGCACTCTCCACGAGCGAGACGCGTGAACTCAAAACTGGCATACCTGCAGAGTCTGCTGATGCGGCTGCACTGTTCTCTGGATCAATCATGTATACTGGACCATACACTGATGCTCTTTCGCAGCTAAAGACAAGCGACTTCACACTCGAAGCGTGGATACGGCCAGATGCTGGAATCGAGGGCCAGATGATTGCCATGCTTGGTGACTTTGGTTGGGGAGTGATGCTCACGTGCAACGGAACTGGAAACGGATGCTGCAGCGGGTCTGCGCACATGGACAATACCATCGCGCTCGTCACCGACGCTTCGTGCATGGATTTCCCTACCTCAGATGCAGCTGTGAGGCGGAACGAGTGGAATCATATTGCGATCGTCGTCACTCCCAGTTCTAAGCATGTTGATTTCTTCATCAACGGGACCGCAGCCGGCTCGCACACGGGTGATTTCACAATAGAAGATGGGAATCAGACGGGGATCTTCATTGGTGGAACTCCGGAATGTCAGCTTACCTCTCACACCTGCATGATGTACAGCGGCTTGATGGATAACGTTCATATTTGGAGCACGGCCTTGACACCCAAAGCCATCAGAGTTGTGATGAATCATGAAATACCCGAGGATGATAACATTATTAGCAGCTTGATCGCCAGCTATGCTTTTGACGGCCATTCTGAAGACACTGCGGGCGAGCATCATCTCAATCGTACGGGTATTAATATTCAACACCTCTGGCCCTTCTCCATCGATGAAAACAGAGAACTGGGTCCCAAAAAGACGACAAATCCGACATCTGACGCTCTTTACTTTGATGGCGTGGAAACCCTGGTCTCAGTTCCTTTCAGCGAAAACCTTGTTCAATCTTCCATGACATTTGAGGTTTGGATAAAACCAGATGAAAAAGCCAGGGGTGGTTTGATCGCATCTATGGGTATCGGTGGCTGGGGCGTCATGTTGATGTGTAATTATGATGCATCATACGCTGACAACGCTGGTTGTTGTGAAGGAGGGAACCACATAGAGAATTCTATTGGTTTTTTTGCTTATGGCAACAGCGATACTGATTGCGTTAGTGTGCCATCTTCTTCTCTGGCTGTCGAGCCCGGGGAGTGGAATCACGTTGCCATCACCTTCGCAGCGCCTTTCAGCAGGTCAAACCCCCGCAAAACTGACCCAGAGCTTTGTTTCTATGTCAACGGCGAACAGGCAGGGTGCTCCTCAGATCCGGGTTACATCGTCAGTAAGGGTGCCGAGTCAAGCGATTTTACTATTGGCGGTTATGACGACTCAAGCTGTGGTTCTGGCAGCTGCGCCGGCCCTGGTTCACGCTATAAGGGGTACATGGATAATCTTCGAATTTGGAAGGCTCCGATCGATGCCAAGTCTATTGCCCTTTACATGCAACGTGACGCCGAGTCTAAACACCCATACTTTGATGTGTTGGTGGCTGACTTTAACTTTTGGCCGGACGCTTCTGACCATACAAAGTTGGACGACAAGACTGGTCAGTTCCATGCAACAGTAACGGCGGGCGCCTTTTTCGACCCTGAGGAGGACCAGTACTTATGGAATCCTCGCTATACTGATTTGGTTGGCCTTCCCAAGCAAGGACCAAGCGCGATGTACTTCAACGGAGTTGATCAGTATGTCAAGGTTCCCAACAGCGCCAAGTTGGCCTTTGACGATTTCCTCACGTTTGAGGCGTGGATCAAACCTATGAGCCCCACGCCATACTCCGAGCCCATCGTGACTTTCGGCGACCTTTGTTGGTCGGTGTATCTTCTCTGTGGAGGTGAGGGTCACATGTGCTGCGGAAATCATACTGACGGGTCAATTGGAGTACTTTCGCATAATGGAGATGATGCCAATACTTGTGCAAACGCTCCATCCTCTACGCAAGCCGTGAAGTACCAGGAGTGGAATCACATCGCAGTGACCCTGGACAACGAATTCAAGAACATCACCTTCTACGTCAACGGGGAATTTGCCGGGAACCAAGTCTCGTGGGATGCGTCCATTTGCAGTCTCACCAGCACCAGCCGCGGAGACCTTGTCCTTGGCAACTTTGAGGCATGTCCCGACTGCTCTCCGTTCCTGGGCTACATGGATGAGATTCGCATTTACAAAACGATTGTTAACGTTGATGCACTTGATCTCTTCAGGACCATACCTGTTTCTGCAGCACACCCAAACTGGAACGAACTCGTCGCGTATTACCGATTCAGCCATGGGAATTCATCAACTGTGTATGATTCCAGCCCTGCGGGTGGTCTCGATGGAGCAATTCATTCGGGTGTGCCGGTTGAGTACCTTGTGTGGAGGTCGGATCACGACCAGGTGTCCGCACCAGGCCTACCGGCTCCCCCACCTTCTCCGCCGTTCCCTCCGCCTCAACAAGGTCCGAGCTCCCTCTATTTCAACGGCCGTGATACGTACATCAAAGTCGATCGCAGTGACTACGGCGATAGTTTGACTCCACACGGCGCAATCACGTTCGAGGCCTGGATCCGACCAGACATGGAGGTGCGCGCACAGACAATCGCAATGCTCGGAGACCTTGGTTGGGGCGTGATGTTGATGTGTGGCAAAGGACAAGGCGTTGGCTGCTGTGGCAATCATTTGGAAAGTTCGCTTGGCTTCTGGACTGCTAACATCTTCCCGAACGCTGGAGCATGCGCTTCAATTCCTTCATCCAACAAAACGGTAACTCGAGGAGCCTGGAGTCATATCGCAGTTGTCGCAGAGACCAAACCTTTCAACGAAAACTCAGTCACGTTCTACATCAATGGCATTGTTGCTGGACGCACAATCGGCTCATCCGTCTCTGTGAATGATGGCATCGGCGACTTCTACATTGGAGGCTTGGGCGAGCGCTGTCCTTTGTGCGTCATGTACAAGGGTCACATCGACGAGGTGAAATATTATACCGCTGCACTTACAGCAGAAGAGATTGTTTTCCTCAAGGACTTTGCTGCGGCTGATTGGCATCCAGAGATTGCAAATCTAGCGCTCTACTACAAGTTTGACTCTGCGAGTGGCGATGCGGTCATTGAAAGAAGAAATCCATCTGCTCCTCCCTTATCTGGTGAAATCGTTTCATCTGACGCTGATCACGTCATATGGGACACCGAGCTGCTGAAGGACGCTTTGGACGCCCCCGCGCCACCGCCTATGCCACCGCCACCTGTATCACCACCACCAGGACAGACTGTCGATGCTTCTTTATACTTTAATGGCCATGACACAAGGGTCATGATACCTTTCCATGCGGAGCTAGTGCCACAAGATTTCTTAACTTTTGATGCATGGATCAAACCCGACATGGATGTCAAGGGTGAGGTTATTGCCATGATGGGGACTTGGGGTTGGGGCATCATGCTCATGTGCCCTGGCGGCACTGGGAAGGGCTGCTGCGGCACTCACGTGACCAATTCAATTGGCTTTTGGAGCGAGAACGTGACTTCTCCTCGTGCCTGTGAGAGACAGCCCTCATCAACACGAGGCGTCACCCGCGGGACATGGAATCATATCACGGTCGCAGTCAATAACTCCAATGAGGTGCACTTCTACATCGATGGGACTCACGCAGGCTCCCAAACGCAAAATGACCTCACAAAAATTGCAATCAATATGGGCAGCCTCAGGCGCGACCTGAAGATTGGTGGAGGCCCCTGCCCTGATGGATGCCTTAACTACAAGGGCTACATCGACGAGGTTAGCATCTTCAACGACTTATGGTCTAAGGAATACATATGGGATAGGAGAGGCATGCGACTGGACCCTTCCCTGCCAAATGCCATCGCCGCTTACACCTTCACGCGCACTGAGTACAAAGCGAACGGAACAAATATTCAGGAATTATACGGTCGCCAGGGATTTGACGGCGTCCTTCTTTCCAGTGACCTTCCTCAGTTTGTGTGGAGCAATGATGATTATGTTTCATTAACGCAAATCCCACCGCCGCCGCCCTCGCCTCCACCATTCTACGATGAGAGGTACCGAGGTCCGAGCTCACTTTACTTTGATGGAGTGGATGTCTCAGCTCTCATCCGCGAACAGCAGAACGACCCGCTAGAATTCAATTTCTCAGGCGGGGACACTTTCTTTGCCGATGAACCTTCGGGTTACATGACCTTTGAGGCTTGGATTATGCCAGAACGTGTAGATAAGTATCAGTTCATCGCATCAGTCGGTGTCTCAGGGAGTGACGACGTCTCCAACTGGGGTATCGCGATTATGTGTGGAAGAGGTCGAGGGCCAGGTTGCTGTGGAGATCCAAAATACACGGATGGTTCCATTGGATTTGTCGCAACCAAAAGTTCTACGGAGCTTCTGGCTTGTTCTCTGGCTTATTCGTCGAATTCGTCTTTCCCGGATTCTGACAAGCTTCAAAGCAACACGTGGCAACACATAGTGAGTACCTCCCCCCCCGCCCCTTCTGGCCGTTTACTTCGTAACCCAGCCCGCATTTTTCTCTGGAGGCATTTCTACAGCCCCGGTGTGGTCGATAGATATCTTTGAACTAGCTAACATACATCTCATATTGAACTAGCTAACGTGAACTCTCACCTTTCTTCTGCAGGCCGTCGTGGTGGATGCACATGCTACTCCAGAGAACACTCGGCCAGAGTTTCTAGTGAGATCCGTTCATTTTTACATCGGGGGCAAACCAGCCGGGAGTTATACGACGGAGAAGTACGAGAGAATTCACTTCCCCATGTCCAAAGATTACAACAAAGTCGGATACAATGACAAAAGTGGCTTACATCTCGGGCACGGCTTCTGCGGGAGGTATTTTTCTAGTGCCTTTACTGGCAAAACAGAAAAGAATCACTGTTGGCATTTCAAGGGTCACATTGACGAGCTCAAGTTGTGGAAAACGGCGATGTCGACAACCAATGTGGAGACTCACCACCTGAATCCAGTCCTCTCGTGGCACCCAGATCTTTCGCACCTCATGTATTACTTCAGATTCGACCATGGTAGTGGCGTCAACATTGTCCCAAAGAATTACACAGTCGGCCAGCACGTTCAATCACGGGGTACAAACATGATACTATATCCTGAAAAGAAGTTGGAATTAATTTGGGACAATAAAACTCACCATCCCGCGTTACCTGAGGGCAGTATCCATGCGCCGCCGCCGCCTCCCCCGTCTCCGCCTCCGCCGCCGCCGCAGGAAGGCAAAGCTGTGATGTCCTTCAATGGATACGACACGTTGCTTGCGACGCCGTTCGATTCCGCGCTTGCTCCGTCTGACTACATCACATTTCAGGCCTGGATATATCCCAAGGAGATCAACAGAGCGCAAGTGATTGCTATGATGGGCATCGACGGATGGGCCGTGATGCTGACATGCCCTGAAGGTAGCGGAGCTGGTTGCTGTGGCACCGAGGATACGCATGCATCCGGGTCGCTGATGTTCTGGACTTCACCCTTCCCAGGTGAGGACAACTGCGAGGTTGCGCCGACTTCGACAAAACAAGTTAAGCTACGTCAATGGCAGCATGTGGTGAGTAAAGTGTCACGTTTTTCTGCGTCAACTGTTTTTCCTCTCTCCAGCACCTGAATCAATCGTGAAAATTTCCATCTTCTCGACTAACTCTAAGCTCCTTGCACCTCTGCTGTAGGCTGTGGTGGCTGATGTTTACGGCGGCACGGTGAGCTTCTATATCGACGGTGAATCTGCAGGAATGTCATACGTGCACATAAACAAAGAGGCCTGGGAGTTCACAACGGAAGAAAGCAAGCGGAAACAAAGAGGCCTGCACATCGGACAGAGTGGCAGATGCAAGTGCTTGCAATACAAAGGTTTTATCGATGAAATCAGCGTTTGGAATGCCGCGATTTCTCCGGCAGATATCAGATTGCACTGGAAAACCGAGCCTGTCGAATGGCACACTAATTTCGACGACATCATCGCGTACTGGAAGTTCAATACGGCACACAGGTTGCCAAGTGGCAACATCACTTCAGAGTACGCAGTAGAAGGATCTGGCGACAAAAAGATAAACATCACAATCGTCGAATCGTCAGATCAAGACCAAACGCTATTCTTCAACAAGACACAGATGATGGGCATTCCGATTCCCACATACTTCCCGCCTTCAGCTCTTGCGCCTTCACCACCACCGCTGCCACCGCCGAGTCCCCCGCCGCAGCTTGGTCCAAGTGCCATCTACTTCAATGGCAAGGACACCCAAGTCAAGTTCAATTTCTCGAGCAACACAGATGAAATGATAAACCATTTTGCGCCCCAAGATGCTTTCACCTTTGAGGCTTGGGTCAAACCATCCACTATTGATAAGCTCCAGTTCATCGCTGCTATTGACAATTACGGCTGGGGGATATCGTTGATGTGCAACCACGGCGTTGGATGCTGCGACAAACATCAACCCGGTGCGTTGTCCTTTTGGACACACGAAGGTCCTGACCCGTCAAATTGTGAGAATTCAATTTCTTCCAATCGAGGCTTAACGGTGAATAAATGGCAACACATCGCTGTTGTCGTGTCAATTAGACCAACTGAGACGGATGATGCAGGCTGGACCCATAAGCTGCCGTCAAGTGTGAAGTTCTACATTGACGGTGAGCCCGCTGGGTGGAAGGAGACACTCCCTGCCCAACCACAGAAAGATCAGATTCGCATCTTGAATGGTACGGACTACAAGCTTAGTAAACCGAGCGCGATGTATTTCGGTAGATTCGGCACGTGCCAATGCATGATGTACAAGGGTTTCCTCGACGAAGTCCGCATGTGGCACGCTTCATTGGCTGGTGAAACAATCAAATCATTCAAGGATCTTGGCCTTGTTAACTGGCACCCCAACTTTGAGGATGTCCTTGCCTACTATAAATTTGACAGGTCCTACGGCTCGGTGGTCTACGACAGGAGCGCTCTCAGAAATGACCCATACAACGTCACAGAAGATGCAGGTTATCAAGGCGTCATCACCTCAACTGACGCGGAGTATTCGATGTGGAATAACTCAACCAACGTGAATGTCCCCGATTCCGCCCCAAGTCCTCCTTCTCCGCCTCCTCCGGGTATGACTGCATCTGATGGCGCCTCTTTGTACTTTAACGGTGAAGATTCTATGGGTGTCGTCGAGTATCATCCGGCCATGACGCCAGAAGAGGTGTTCACATTTGAGGCCTGGATCCGCCCTGAGAATCTTGACAGATATCAGCAAATTGTTGGCATCTCGAACGATGGTTGGGCAATTGATTTGACCTGCAATTTGCCGAGCAATAACGCCACGGATTACCAAAACACGATGTGTACCAATCACTCGGATGGCACGATTATATTCTATCAAGGTCGCGAGTCTGTGGGTTGTGATGCTGTCTTGGCGTCAAACTTCACGGTGATGAAAAATGCCTGGAACCACATCGCGGTAACAATAGTCCGCGGAGAAAGTGTCAAGTTCTACATCAATGGGACATCCGCAGGGACCTACACCACCTCCCCAGGCGCGGAGGGCACACGGGTTGTCACGAATGACTGCCTGGCGATGTCCAATGGCACCAAATACATTGATCCACGCGTCGGAGAGCTTCATTCCTACCTCACTTTTGGTGGTTACCATGGGAAGTGTGCAGATGATAAGATTCGCTGCCTGTTCTTCACTGGTCACATCGATGAGGTAAGGTTTTGGGAAGCCGAGCTTGCTCGAAAGGATATCAAGTTTTTCATGAATTACGGCGTCGTCTCTTGGCACCCAAATGCTGGTCACATCATCGCCTACTACAAATTCGACAGAGGTTACGAGATCGTCGCGCACGAGTACTTCCACACCAGAGGTTTCGACGTGGAGCTCAGGACAAACAGGACGGATCAGATATGGGACACCAACACATCTGTTGCTGCTCCTGCGATCGATTCACCCGCCTCTCCTCCTCCACCACCGATGCCGTCACCGCCGCCGCCAGAGCCCTCTTTGCCTCCCGCACCCCCTCCAAAACCACGAGGAATGTACGAGCCTCGCGAAAACGAGGGAAACACAGCAATCTACTTTGACGGCTCTGCATCATACGGCGAGATTCACTCGACACCGCGCCTCACTTCTTTCGCAAGCACGCAAGCACTTACAGTTGAGGCATGGATCAAGCCTGACACCAGCGGTGATGAGTTTGCACGACTGCAAACAATTGCCATGCTTGGTAATCTCGGCTGGGGCGTTCAGCTCATGTGCCCGCATGGCTCAGGATTTGGATGCTGCGGCGATCACAAGATGCGAGCGGTGGGCTTCTTCATGGACAGCAAACCGAACGAGCTCACTTGCAAGGACACCATGAGCTCCGACGTTGGCGTTGATCTCAATCGCTGGACCCACATTGCGGTTGTGGTGAATCCAAGAGGCTGGGTCGAAAAGTTCTATTACGATGTGGAAGCCATCGCCCCATCGCCTCCCCCGCCGTCGCCCCCCCCGCCGCCGCCATCTCCTCCGCCTCCCCCGCCGTCGCCGCCCCCATCTCCTCCGCCGCCGTCGCCGCCCCCATCTCCTCCGCCCCCATCTCCGCTTGCGCCAGGGGAAGGATTCGGCGGTTGCGAGTGCACGTGCGAAGGGAAGATAGTTGCGGATATTAACGTCACAGATGATCAAGGCGGCCAGGGTGTCTCGGAAAGCTTTTGCACGGCATCATGGGGGCCAGAACAATGTGAATTCATGGCGAACCAAACTATGATCTCGACCTGCACCTCGAACTTCACTGTCAATTGGGTGTACAATTCTTCATATACTGGGGCCAACTTCGACGGTTCAGGCCAGACAAACGGGAGGCGCCTGCTGACGGCGGCTCGGTCCGCGTATCAGGCCGCGTCCCAAGGCAGGAGGCGCATGCTGAGTTACGAATCGAGTGCATCCTGGTCTTCCCGCGAGACGTTCATCGGGGAAGACATTGGAACTGTCCCGGACCCGACCAGAGTTGACCAGACGTACACGGAACTCGTCGGGATCTACGCGGTTTGCGACTATCCTGATGTGCGCGTGGATCCCGACCTGAACACGGCGAGGACGAGGATGTGGATGATCGAGGTTGAAGTCACTATGGCTAATTTCACACGACGCTCAGTTGTGAGACCTCTCGCCGCAGGCTACAAAGATGACGTGGTGGACTGCATGTACGCGAGCCCGAGCGAAATTGAGGCGGCGTGGAATTCAAAATCGGATGTCTCCTTGGCGCCGAAAGCCAGCGAACCACCGGGCATAGGGATCCGGGAAATGTTCCTGATGCCGTACAGCGATGACTTCCCCTACGCCTATCCTGACGCTCATGAGACGACCCACAATTTCACTTGCAACGATTGTTTCCCTCGCGCTGAATCCGGTGAGTGGGACGGGATCGCTTTTGCCGTGCACTCGACTGCTGCTGCTGACGCAATGGTGGGTGAATCATTCAAGCTCACACATGTCTCTTTTGGAGGCGACGAGATGGGTGGCGTGGAAAAGGAAGCTGACTTTGTGAAACTTCCTGAGTATCACAACACCACCTCAGCGAAATACATTGCGTATCGCTGTGAACCAGGCGCGACTGCCGTGGACGATATGCTCTACATGGTCGGCTTCAAGTTTACTGTGGAGTCGGCGGTTGTCAGAGTGTCCTCCGCTGACTTGACAGGGAATGCATTATCTCCTGCGAGAGTTCAGAACCAAACTTGTTCTGAATTGACTACAGGTAACATCAATGATTACGTCAACATCGATACATACCGCGCGGCAAACGAGACTGACCTTGCTTTGGGCGTTAAACAGCCTGGTGTGGGTGTCAGTGACGTTCGCATCTCAACGCGTATGGACGTTCGAGCGCTCCGGATTAATCCTCACCCATGGGATGACGTTGGGAGTGCCGTTCCGACGCATGGATATCAAATTGCTGCGAACGACCAGATGGTTCCGTACTTTGTCGAGATTGTCGGCAGTAACCTTACCAAGAGTCCTCACAAGAACCTCGCGAAGTTCCATCAGATTGGGACCCGGCGTAAGCAGAGGCTTGAATACCACACGACAGTCAGCTTTTATGTTGACGGGTCAAAGGCGGGTGCCTTCTTGAACCATTCAATGACTGATGACACGGGAGTACCCAGTGAGTTCAAGCTGAGGATGATGCAACCACTGACGATCGGCCGAGAGAAGGATCCATCACTTTGGATCGGCAGATTGGGATCAGCTTGTGATGATCCCGGCTGCATCCATTACAAAGGGTCTATCGATGAGTTGAGAATTTGGGAAGATGCCGTCACCCAATCTAATCTAAACTTCTGGGCAGATTACAAGATAAAATCGTGGCACAACAATTTCCAAGATTTGGTTGCATATTATGACTTCACATACAATCCGGCCTCGCCAATGTCTGTGCGCGCACGAAGCGCCAACATGACCGTGCTTCACGATGCATGGCACGACAACACTACTGGAATAATTGACGCGACCGTGGATGAGGATATGACGTTGCGCCTGATTGACACTAAGTGGCTCTACAACGGCTTTGCGAAAGATGTGAGTGTGGATGTCTCTTCAGACGCCGGCAGCATGGCGCCGCCGAGTCCGCCTGCACCTCAACCAAGTCCACCACCGAGCCCGCCACCTCCCACTAACTTCGCAGCAGGATACGTCTGCCCGTTCAAGTGCTCTGACCGGGTGGATTACGAATGCCCCTGTTATTCTCAGGCTTGTCAGATGCAAATACTTGAGTTTGGAAAGGCGGATGTTGCATGCCTTCAGATAATCACAGGTTACTGCTTGGCTGGCGGTCAGGTTGAGGAAAAGGAACCCTGTGCGAAATTTGTCGAACGCCCGGTTACGATTCGAAAAGCGTCTCCTCTTGCGCCTTTGACGTTGTCCCCCGACACCGCGCCTGGTGGTATCAGTATGGACTTCCCCGCGGGTGCGTTTACATCTGAAGTAGATGTTGCGATCAGTGCGTTCTCAGACTTCAGCGAAATTAAAGCTGGCACTGGGCCTTTCCCTGATAAGCCTTCGTCTGACATGATCGTCTTGCAGCCGCACGGCACACAGCTCGCAGAGCCCGTCCGGATGTCGATTCCTTTCGAGATGGGGTCAGGTGGCAACTTTTCAATGGGCAAGACTGCATCTCCAGACTCGACCATCTGGAACGTGCTGGAAGTCAACGTCACTAACGCCTGTGATGTCCCGGGACAGACAAAGTGCGATGTGGCCACCGAGTGCGGAACTCCCAGACAATGCAAGTGGGGCTTCGCTGCAGGGTTCATAAGCTCTTTCTCAGTCGTCGCGGTATTCCCAGCACCGCAGCCACTCCCTGAATTGGGTGACATAACATTGCCCGATGGGTACACATGCCCCTTTACCTGCACTGGCACAAAAGAGTTTGATTACGTCAATAAAAGGGACAACATCTGCCCTTGCAAATTGTCTAAGTGCGCTGACAACCGCCTGGATATTATCAGCGCTGATTTCCCATGCGTGCAGGGCATGATTGATTATTGCGCTGTTGCCCCTGGATGGTTCTATGAGCCAGCAAATTGCTGGCCATACCACGCCAGAAATATTAGTATCGACGTTGTCAGCGGCATCCATCACACGTACAAAAATACTCCAGTACTGGGTGATCGTCACGTGGCAATCAGTTGGCCCGATGTACCGAGCCCACTGGAGATATTGGTGACCGAAGTTGCTCGAGAAGATCTTGAGAACTTCAAGGATAAACTTCCTGATGATTACGCAGAGGCCAAATCAGATTATATCTTCATCAGACACAATGGAACATCACAAGACGACGTTAAGTTCACCCTGCGCATACCGTTCGACTCGAGACTCATTGTGAACACCGATTACAAGGAGGCATTCAAGCTCGCATATCTGGGGAGCACGACCGCTTCGAAGTGGGAAGAGGTTGCCGAGACGGATGTCAAATTCTACCAACGCGGCGAAGAGCCGAAGCACTGGTCCTTGAGCGGGCAAGATTGGTATAATCAAAATACGTGGACGAATTGGTACGATCAAAGCACGTGGACGGAAGAAGAGGTGAAGGCATCATACAAGGGCAGGTACGAAGAAGAAGGCAGTTTCAACACGGCTTACAGTGAAAGCTGGACGTCCTGGTTTGACGAAATGTACGACAAGGACCCGCCCAAACACTTTGACAACACTTCCGTCATTTGGTACATGGAGGCGAACGTCACGAAGTTTGGTGTGTACTGCGTCATGGAACTGGGTTACAACAAGCCTCCCCCTCCCCCACCGCCACCTCAGATTCCACCTCCACCGAGCCCACCGCCCCCGTCTCCTCCACCATGGCCAGACGTAGAGCAGGGTTCCACTGAGCTGATTTTCAATCTGAAATTCCCTGGAATCTCAAGGAACAGAATCTACGAGGAGAAAGCTGCAGGTAAAAGTCTATCTGGTCGGCGGCGGCAACTCCTCGCTCCTTCGTTTGGAAATCACGATATGGTTCTCAATGCTCTCCAGCAGCATTTTGGGAATCTGATTTCCGATGAGGTTCGCACTGGCAGGCGTTTACTCAACGACCAAAATCAGGCTTTCATATTTCTGCAAGCGTTGAAGGATGCCATGATGGATCGATCTGGACTTACTTCGGATTACGTCCGTAACGGCGCCGTCAGCCCCGCTGATGACGATACATCAATCACGGTGGAGTTTTCATTGGTGTTCAAGGAAATACGCGCTGGCCAGCCGGGACGAATCACCCCCGGAATGGTGGATGAATTGACCAGTGGCTCCACGATGGAAAATTCTGTTTTGAAGTCATCTATCGCAAACAAATTGTCGGAATATGGCTTCAGCTCGGATTTCAGATTGGCTGCTGCGACTTGGGGTCTCGACGGTTCGCCAAAGGAAGTGGTCGTTGTCCCGCCTCCTCCACCGCCGCCGAATCCACCGCCGCCTCTCATCAAGAGGGTTGTCGCACCTCCGCCGCCGTTTCCTCCGCCGCTGCCAGTCTACAAGCTTCCAGATTTTCCATCGCCACCTCCAGCTCCACCGCCCTTCCCACCGCCGTTTCCTCCACCATTTGAATTGTTTGCTCCAAAGCCGCCGCCACCGCTTCCGCCGCCACCGCCTGAGTTGACTCCTCCAGTGATCACACTCAAGCTTGGCGATTCTTGCGTGCCGGACGACAAAGAGCTGTACACGGTGGTTTGCACGCTGACCCAGACGGTCATCTCAAACATTTGGTCGGACCCAGGCTTCACTGCGATCGATAACGTGGAGGGCGCATATCCTATCGAAAGGGTCACTGTTCAAGGTTGGCCTGCTTTGGGTGAATCCAAGCTTGGGCAAATCGACTTGTCCCTAGAGAAGATTGACACACCTTACACAATTACGTACGACGTAGCAGATGGGTCTGTAAACAAGAACCAAGCGATCCAGATGACTCGCAAGGTTTACGTGCTGCCCCCCTGTGAGGTCACAGAGAAGTGCAAGCCCAAGTTGTGCAAGGCTCTATCGACAGCGACAGAAATCGTCTGCGAGACCTGTGACGCCAGCGGAAACACTTTTTGCCTTGTGGAGCAAGAAGTCCGAGAGGTTGCTGACCTTCGGCCCCCGATCATCACGACCGAAAGGCAGCTCAAAGTAAACGACGGTCCGGACAAGCGATACAGCTTCCGTTCCACAGATGAGAGTGGGAAAGAGATGGTCGTGAATTACGTTGAGCAAGGGCAAACTTTTATTGATCCTGGTGCCTCTGCGGTCGAGATCGTCACCAGCACTGATCAAAAGACTCAGGTCGCGACAGTCACCACGTCTGATATCTCCGGTGACATCACAACAAAGATAATCGGGAACAAGGATACGGAGTTACTGCAGCCTGGTGTATTCTTTCGGTACAAATACGAAATCACACAAACTGATGGAACGATTCTCAGTGCAATCCGACCCGTGATCATCCTCAACCCTTGCGTCACAACAAAGACGGGCTCGTTCGGTGACATTATTGGATCAAAAGCAGTGCCGATGTATAAAGGCCCAGACGGAAAGGATAAAGAAGAGCGCCTATGCGAAGATGCGGAGCTCGAACTGAAGACTGGCGTGAAAAGGTATAAATCCACTGCGGCATGTTCTATCAATGGCTTGTGTATCGGTCTTGAGGAGACACAGGTCGATGAGGTTGAGGAGAAGCCAAACGAACCGCCCGTGGTGAAACTCTATGGTGCGAACGTCGTTGAAATACTTGCAGGCCAAGCGTGGCAGATATGTCTCCCTGGGTCCTCCGCCGACGCCCTATGCGACAGGGGTATCGATGAAGCGCTCTCATTTGACCCTGAGCAGGGGAAAATCACAAACAAGCTGATCAAGGTCTGCGCCGGTGAGGATGGAAAGGGGGGTGCCATCTTCGCAGACTCGCATGAGTCGATTAAAGGAGGACAATCTCTCAGCAGAGTATGCGGCTTCAACACCTTCAATCCCGGAACCTTCACTGTCGACTACTCTTTCTTCGACAACGAGGGGCTTTCCTCGAGAGTCTTCCGGCAGGTGATTGTCAAACCCGACTGCACAAAGCTCAGAGCGGGTAATGGCGAGCCAGAGTTTCTGTGTGAAAACAAGGTGCTGGATGAAAATGGCTTGGAGGCCTACGTCTGCTCCGTGAACAATTATTGCGTTGGCGATCTCGTGGAGACAGTCGTCGAGTTGGTTGAGAGTCCTCCTGTGATTGAGCTGAATGTTGTTCCAGGCGTTGTCGACAAGACTGTGAACGTCAGGAAATATCAGCCGTACAAGCCGTGCGAGGTGAACCCTGCCACTGGTGAAATGATATTGCCGGAAAACACGTTCTTTGGCGATGGGCTCTGCGACCCGGGCGTCACCGCTTATGATATTAAACAGGAACGTGGCCAAGGAGGTGAGATTTTAGAGGTGAGGAAAAATCTGACCACCGAGGTCCTTTCCTGTCCTCCAATTGAGTGCCAGTCGCTTGAAAAATGCGACGATCACCTTTACACCAACAAGGGCTTGGATGGCTGCATTGACACAAATGTGGAAGGAGAAGTCCAGATTGAATTCACCATCCGTGACGATGCATCGCAGATTTCGAAGGTGTACCGCACAATCAATGTCATAGGACCCTGCCCCATTGGGTATGAATACTGCCCAGGTGTACAGGAAGATCAAGCTTGCCAACTGGAGGAGGTATGTCAAAATGCCGCCGCACTCGCTGCCGCCGCCGCCGCCACTGAAGAAGTCGCTGATACGGAAGCTCCAAAGTTTACTCGGTTTGTACCGAAATCCGCAATAATGCTCGAATATGGAATCGATTATGTGGGCACGAGAACGCCTTTCAAGCCCTGTTATGATGCTGACGATCGTTTGACCGCTAACGATATGTTGGCACGTGGCACTGCGAACGCCACAGAGTATCCGTGTGCAATGCGGGCTACTGACAACCAAGAGGGCGAGGTCTCACAATACATCCAGGTCACACAAGTGATCACAGGGTCCGAGAGCTTCTTTGCAATTGATCAACACGGCACGGGAGTGATCCCTCCGGGTCAGTACACGTACCAGTACACAGTCTCAGATCTTGCTGGAAATGATGCCACTGAGACGTTGATTATCAACGTGGTGCTTCGCAAGTTTGTGCTCCTTCCAGATATTGCGATAAACAGGACACTGTTTGAAGAAAACAACTTCCAGAAGAATTTCAAGGAGTCATTCGCTAAGGATCTCATTGACTACGGCCTTCCTGAGAATGTCATCTTCAATGGATATGAGGACCTTGAGCTGCTCAACATCACTGATTCTGGAACCGACAAGAAGTTTACAGTTAAGGTGACGTACTTCGAGCTCCCGGCTGGTGTGAATGCCAACGGAACTCCGTCCAGCAGCAGTCGCCGACGCCGTCTACTCGCCAACACGATTGCCGGTGGTGCAACTTCTGGCGTGAGCAGCTCTTTGTCTAGTGCCGCAACTGCCTCATCGGGCACAAACCAGACAATTAACGTTACCGCAAGTGCAACAGAGGGATCTGATTCACCAACTGTTGACATGGACGCAGCTGTGCTCGCGTCTATCGCCGGCGAAATTTCTGTGATCAGCAATCAAATTTCTGCTTCCATGGCAGGTCTTGACGACATGATCACTGCAGTTGCTGCCTCAGGTGGTAACCCTTCAGCTTATAAGCAGCGCATAGCAGATTATTGGAAGAGTCTGCTCGTCGCCGCTGATGAGACCACGAAAGGACTGCAGTCGCAGGCGGAGGAAACATTACGTGTACTCGATGCCACTATCAGCGTGCAGCAGGAAGCGCTCAACTCAGTCTTGGAGCTCGAAGTTCTTCTTAAGAAACAGGCTGACGAGCTCAAGGCCGCTCTGGATGCACTTGGCGAGGACACGAACAATGAGCTTGGCAAAGCATGCCAATTTCGCTCTAATATTGGTGGTGCTGAAATTTTCTTCAACGTCACGAAATATTCTCCTTTGGGAATGCCGCCGCCTGCCCCAGCCCCCCCGCCTTCTCCGCCTATGCCGCCTCCACCTCCACCATCTCCGCCTGCACCATCACCACCCCCATCTTCTGGTCGTCGCCTTCTGGAGGTGACTGAGGATGAGGAGAGGCTGCATCACCTTGTCGCTGGACTCCTCGAAGTATCCGATGACATGGAAATCGATCAATTTGGAGACCAACACCATGAGAGTGGCAGAAGACATCTGTTGGCCACGCCGTCGTCTGGTTCCTCTCCCTCAGCTGGCTGGACTGCGGCAAAATCTTCGGTAACTGACTGGAAAGGGTATGACGTTCTGCAGGGCGGTCCAAGTGAACAGTACAAGGCTCCCAAATCCTACATCGGTCGCCGATTTGTGAGCAACACAAACCGCATGGTGGGTGGTCTGCTGATTCATCAGGTGCGAAGCGAATTCAGCGAGTGTGAAGGGACCAAATTCAAGCACATTGCCTCATCGTGCCGATCCGATGAGCCCTCTGTCAAACCTTTTGGCGTCGATCCCGTTTTCCGACGCCCTGAGGCCGGCCAGGGAACCTTGGAATCACTGTATAATGTGAAGCTTGAAGATTTTGTAGGCGATTACTACAACACTTCTCAAGCATCAGGTTCACTTCGCGCAAGCACATCGGAAAAAGGGGGTGTGCCTTACGGCTTCATCCACAGAGAAGTACCGGGATACCAACCTGGGTTCCCTGTGTACATCGACATAGCCGCCACTCGCGGGCACGTTGCCAACCTTATTCAGTACCTCAAGGAAGGTCTATTCTTTGACGCATCGACACGATCTGTCACCGCACAGGCTGTCACGTACAACCCAAATCTAAGGCAGCTTGCAAACGTTATGGTGATCTTCAATTTCACAGAGGCAGGAGACCTCTCTGTGTCACACAAGATAACCAACATGAACGTGAAGTGGTACACAGAATGGAATGACCAAAACAACGATGGCCTGAACGATGGATTGGTGCAGCTAACGCTTGAGATCATACTCGTTGGGATGATCACTTACGCTGCTTCACTCGAGCTGAGAGAATTTGTGAGCGTCTGTATGGATGAGCGCTCAGTTTTAGCAGGTATGCAGGTGCACTTTGCTAATTTCTGGAACTTCTTAGATGCAGTGAACATCACTCTACAAGTAATCTCCATCATCGTATGGATCAACTACCAGTTTCAGCGGAGACAAAATCTGGAACCGTTGCTACGCTACAACGTTTACGACAATCCAGCTCAACCAATGGCAAATTATTTCATGCCACAAAAATCAGGAGACCTCACAGCGACAGCTGCTGATGAAAATCTAAACAGGACAGGTATCAGTGACGCCGCGGACACCACCGGTGGTTTCAGGTGGCAGCTTCCCAACGATGATGCTGGCATCAAGTTACTCGGTGAAAGTATGTCAACAGTTCAGGAGCTCTCTAGCCTGCTGACGTTTTATTTCTGCGTCACTGGCATGTCACTCCTCGTGATGATTGCGCGCTCACTGAAGTTGGTTGACTTCCAAAGGCACCTCGACTTGACCGTGCGCACGTTGTCGCGTTCTAGTCTCGATCTCCTGCACTTCATCATCATATTCTTCATCACGTTGTTACTTTCAATGATGATGGGGCACCTGATGGTGGGCCCAACGGAAGAATCTCTGTCCAGATTGGACCTTGCATTTAACCTCCACTTTGAGTTCATCCTCGGCTCATCTCTTGACATCCTCGCCAAGCTCTTCACCGACAGGAGCATCGTGCGCTCGGAAGCTGAATATGCTGCCCTGGTGATTTACTCTTTTGGCGTGCCCATCTTCCTGCTTTTCATCCTGGTAAACTTAATCCTCGGCATCGTTGGTGATTCCTTCGGTGAGGAGAAGGAGAATCTTGGGGAGCTCAATGAACCAACATTGCTTGACGATTTCATCAGCACGGTAGCATACAGGTATGGTCGGTTCCGGGGTAAGTACCCCAGCTATACCGAACTCGTGAGATTGCTTAAATCTGTTCGTAGTTCAAAGATGAGCAAGGCCCAGGAGGTGCTCGCGAAGGGTCTCGGAACTGTCGACTCGCTTGCGCCAACTGGAGATGGCAAAAAAATTGGGGCAGGTGCTGCAAAGAAGAAATTTACGGGACCTGTAACAGAACAGAAGATTCCCGGAAATGCTGTCACATCTGGCAGCGGACATGGAAAGAAAATTAACCCGAAGGCTGACAAAGATCAAGACTTTGACGAGATGGCACACATCGAGCGTGTCATCAATGGCGTAAACACGCCTGAGCAATCAGCTCGAGCAAGGAGCCGTTGGGCTCTCTTCAAGGCAAAGGGACTGCGTGCTAACATACTTCTTCGCGCTCTCGGCGTTGATTTGAATGATTTGCGCCGGAAAGATCCCATGGAGCAGCTCGCTCTTGCTGAAAAACAAGGAATCGGACTGCTTGTTGATGTCATGTCCAAAACCGAGGATGTAGACTCTGATTCTGACTCATCTGTTGACGAAGATACAAAGGCTCGGCGGCATCATCAAAGGGCAGTTCGCGGCGAAGCGAGGGCCACCGCTTGGGACGCCGTGAAGGCATATTCGAACCCTCCGCAGGTGAACCCTAACGATAACGACTGGCAATCGCTCATGGACGACTCCTGGAACGAGTTCATGAGCAATGTCAAGGATAAACAAGCTAGGAAAACTTCCGCGCGCATGTTCCGTCTCAGGGGCTTGGGATTATTCACAGAAGCTGAGGTGACCCAATGGCTGCTCGACGCAGACGACAGCGCGCAGAAAAACGGGTGAGTTGCGAGTAGCGATCACCTCTTCCCCTTTTCCAATTCCCTCTCGCCTCCCCCCATTTCCCCCCCAACCCCGGACTTGGACAGCCGCAAGCTGCCTGGGTGTTTTTTTTCCCGCTTTCTTTCTCGAACACCAAACTCACATTTTTCGACCACTTCTTGTCCAAAGGTACTTTGGTTACCAGCCTCCGTCACGGAAAACGGTCAAATCCATTATTCGCTCGATTGCTGACAACAAGGTGCAGCAGTTTGGCGCCGCTGACAGCGATGAAGAGGAGGAAGAGGCTGAGCTGAACCAGCTCATCGAGATGACTCGGGACATCAAAGATAATGCTATTGGAAAGATGCAAAGGTACATACAACGCGAAATCACCTGGCAACAACAGACGCTTGCCTGGCAGCAACGCGTCACCGCTGCAACAGAGAAGATGGAAGAGGAACTGATGATGACGCACCAGACCATGAGTGACCTCAGGAAAAAGTCAACCGCTTACGGCGTTGGCGAGCTCGCCGGAGAGGAGCCCGTCGATCATGCTGTTGTGCGTGAGCGCATGTGGGCGACCTTGCAAGCCAAGCGCGCTCTACGGGAAGCCCTGCTTCACGCACCAGGCGGTGGTCTCGGAAGTGCTGCGCTGGAGATCCTCGTTGGCAAGGATAACACTCCAATGGGTCGCAGCACGGAGGAGCCTGAGAGTGTTGAAGAGTCACTCGCTTCTGAAAGGGAATCGGATCCTGAATCTGAAACTGAACAAAGCATCGCACCCAGCACCGCCAGTGGGCGTGGTGCGGGTGGCAAAAAGAATAAAGGTAAAGCCGCAAGTGAGGGTGAACGCACGACAACCACCTCATCTATGCGGCGCCACCGCGTGGCCAAAAAGGAGAAGGCTGCAAAAAAGTCGAAATACGATTTCGATTGACATCCCGAACCTTGGCCAGCGGCTCCCTCAATGCGCCCTGCAAGGAACCCAAAAATCCGCAGAGGAAATGCTTGATATAGGGCATATGGTCTACAAGTATTCGCACGGTTCATTGGAAACATTTGTAATAAAAAGTTAGTCTGTTTTTCACACGTTTCGTAATAAGCTCGAAACTTAGCTCTCCACATCACCCGACGCCTTCGCGTGCTTCGACGGTCGTCGTCAGGGCTCTTACCCAGCGCCGGCGAAGATGTTTAAGATGATAAAAGACATGTTCGCTACGTTTCGCAGGCAAAAGCAGGTGTGTGTGCCCTCTCACTCGTGCGCGGTGTCCGAACTGCGTGCGTCTGCATTTTTCTACTGCTGGACGACCCGCTCGTGGCTCAAACGCCTGGAAACCCCTGATGTTCGCGTGCAGGAGCTTGACGTTATCAGAGCTCAGCGACTTAAGCTACAGAGCCAGATGGAGACTTTCAAGGCTGATAGTGCGGAACAACTAAGGCAGCAAGAGGAGCAAACCTTAGCGATGCTGGAGAAGGTGGTGGAGAGGATGCAAACAGAAAGGGGGCGACTTTTGACGGACCAGAGGTTGATGCAGGTAAGGTCGACTTCCTAAACATCTTCTCTCGTCCAGCCCGCACCCCTCATCCGAACATGAAAAAATGTGAGTTTTCCCTACGCACAGGAGCAAATTGCGGCCATAGAGGAGTCGCTCACGGGGCAGCTCAACCAAAAGTTGAGGGACAAATTAGAAGAGGTGCTCAGCTTGCAAGGGCAGCTGTTCGACGTTCAGAAACTGAGGAAACCACGAGACACTGACGAGTAGCACTCTATAGCTTGTTTACTAACCCTTACGTCAGCTTGCTCGCATTGTTGTCTTGGGTGTGCCTCTTGCACGCTTTGTTGGTACCAACTCGTCAGACGCGTTGTCCTCACCCACATCAACATTAGCGGAAACTGAACTGAGGGGCTTCCGACTCTTGGATACACTCCTTGTGACTGATTTCTCATACTTCACATCGTTGGGTTCAGGCTCAGGAGTCGCGGCGCGCTTGCTTCGTCCACGTTTTGATGCTGTTTTTGGTGGCTCTGCAACATCGGCAGAGTTCTTTGCCGCAGCAAGTTCACCTGACAGGCGAGCGATGATGGACTGAAGCTCCAGCACCTTGCCATCCGAACTTGCGGCGGAGCGATGTCCCAGTTTTGCCTCCTCCTCGAGAGAAGCGCGCAGCGCGTCAAGCTCCGCAGCGTGAGCTTTGGAGCTCTCTTCACGCAATAAATCTAATTCTGCTTTAGCGGCAATCACTGCTGCTTTTGCTGCAGCCTCACATTTAGCTGCACGTGCCTCGGCATCATTTCCAGCTTCTTTAGCAGCAGTCAGTTCTGCTTTCAGGCAGGTGAGCTTTTCCTCTGCAGAGGCTAGCATTTTCTCCTGTGCTCTCATACCAGCCTTTGCTGCAGATTCAAGTGTCTCTCTCTGCTTCGTAAGTATAGTATTAGCACGCAACTCAGCCTCTGTGATAGCCTCTTTCAGTCTGATGCTGGCAGCCCTTGTTTGCTCCTCTGCTGCCTTTGCCAACACTTCGGCGTGCGTCATCTCCAACTCTCGAATTTCTTCAGCATGCGCTTCCTTGAGCTTCAACACAGCGTCTCTTGTGTTAGATTCCGAGGCTGCGGCAACAGCAGCGATCTTTTCATTCTCAGCATTGGCTAGTGCAATGGCTTTTTCTTTGTGAAGGCGATCAACCAGGTCCGCCTGAAGCGCACGCATAGCCTTCTCATGAGAAATCTCCAAAGCCTGGAGAGCAGCCACCTTGTCCATCTCGGCAGCTTCTGATGCAGCGACCAATTTTAAATCAGCACTTTTCGCCGCCATCCTTGTGACTCTTTCTTCAACCTCAACTAGAGCAGCAGCATGTTTTTGATGAATATCCTCAGCAATCCTTGACGCACTATCCGTTGCTGCTTTCACAGCTGATATCTTCTCGGCCTCTGCAGCCTGAATTGCAGATGCATAAGATTGCTTTGCAGCCTCAAGTGCAGCTGCATGCGTAACCTTCAGCTCCTCCATCGCAGTCATCTTAGCAGTTTCCATTGCAGCGATAGTCTCTGCCGCTTCCTGATATGCCCTTTCAGCAGTGGCAACCTGTTTGGCGAGCTTGGCTTCGCGTGCAGCAGCAGTTTCTGTTGCAGCAGACTGAACCTTGACAATTTCTCCTTTGTATCTTTCTTCCAGTTTCTTCAATTCCTCCTTGTGATTGTTCTCAAGCTCAGCAACTTTTACCTCGTGTGCCGCCTTGACATTCACAAGTTCTGCTTCGAGAGTTTCAACAGTCTTTCGCACGGACTCATATTTCTCAGTTTCTTCAGCACTTTTGGCTGCTGCTGCTTCCATTTTCATTCTCTGATTGGCCAGCTGTTGTGTATGCTTTGATTCTATCTCCTCCAGTTGTTCTTTATGAGCTTTTGTGAGATTATCAATTGAGTCATTATGCGCTCCTTTCAGCTCATTCAGCTCTGTGCGATGCGCAATTGCTGCCTCCACGATCGCAGCCTTGTGAGCGGACTCCATAGCCTCCAACTCTGCAGTAGCATCTGATGCTTTTGCATCTGCGCTCGCCACCACATCTTCGATTGCTGCTTTATATTCCTCTTCTTTTGACACGAGGGCAGCCTCATGGATGGCGCTCAGCCTGGCGATAAAGTCATTGTGATCTTTGATTTTCACCTGAACATTCTGTGCATGTGCAGCTTCCAGTTTGGCCACAATTTCGTCATGACTGTGTTTCTCCTTCAGCAAAGCCTCGTGCGCCGATTTTTCAAGCCCTCTTCTTTGCTTAGCGATATCAATAGCATGAGCTTCAGCTGAAGCGGCAAGCTCTTTCGTGTAAGCATCTTTCATTTCAGTGATTGCTTTGTCGTGAGAAGCGACCAAATTCTCCATTTCACGCTTGTGAGTTTCGGTTGTGGCAACAAACATTGCAGCATGAGATTTCTGGATCTCGGAAATTTCATGGTTGTGCCTCTGTGCAGCAGCAGCAGCTTCAGCCTCAATATCGTTTTTTGCTCCGGTCATTACAGCCAGAGCCGCCTTTGCTTCCTCAACTTCTGTTCGCACAGCTTTGCCGGCAAGATTGGCTTCTGCGAGCTGCTGCTCTAACTCAGTGCGCAGCGCGTCAAGCTTCTCAATTTGAACAAACATCTCCTCCATCACGTTTTTCTGTTCGTCAAACGTAGCCTGCACGCGAAGCATGTTCGCCTCAGCGTCTTTTTGCTTCGCCTCAGCAGTGACTTGAGCGATGACTGCTTCTGCGCGCGCGGCCTCAGCGTTGGCGGCGGCGTCTTCAGATAGAGCGGCTGCACGCTCTGAAGCATCGCGCTGTGCCTCCAGCATTTTGTTCACACGCTCAGTTTCTTCACGCACAGCGTCGGCAGCTGCACGATCTTCGATGTTCTGTGCAACAAGCTCACACTCCTCCGTGCGCAGTGCACGGAGTTCTTTAATATCCCTCTCGAGTTGGCTCATTTTCCCTTTCGCAGGGTGAATCCCATTTTCTGCTTCTAGCTGCTCTATTTGGTCACGAAGCTGTTGCATCTCAATTCGCATCCTGATAACCTCTGGTGGACACTCAGCCATCTTGCGAAGTGATTCCATCTCCTCTGAATCAATGTTCTCCGATGATTTAACACCCTTGGATAATCTGGCTTCTTTGAGGCGAAGAACCATTTTGGTTGATTGAAGGTTTTTTTCAAGCCTGCTTGCCAGTTCTTCAACTTCTGCGAGTTTTCCCGTAAGTTTTTCTGTCTCCAGCACAGCAGCCTTTGCCGTGGCTGCGGCCACACGGTTTGCGCGGGCTATGTGAAGCTCAAGATCATTGGCACGCAAACGAGCGTGATTTCCTCCCTCAGCTGTTCCTTCAGATAAGATATTTCTGAGTCTCGTAACCTCTGCAGCAAGTTCGGCAACGGACCCAACTGCCTCCTCGTTCTTACACGCTGTTACCTTCACCAGCTTTGCTCTCTGCGCAAACTTCAGAGTGGAGAGCGTCTCTTCAATCTGACCAGCCGCCGGACTGACACATGCAAGTAATGTGCAACGTGCCTTTCCTCCAAGGGCCTCCTTCAGAAGGAAAGTGAGCTTGGAGTCGCGATAAGGAACATGCCGGTCCTTCCCGTCTGAAACGTCCACAAGAGCCTTGATCACATTACCCAGCGCCGATAGTGACTTGTTGATGGCGGACGCTTCTTTCAATCGAACCCCTGCGGATTCGGTTGACTTTTGACGTTCCGAACCAGCGAGGTCTACGAGATGAAGAAGTGCAGATCGCTTCTGCAGTGCAGCTCCAGCAAAAGCACGACGGCGAGACTCAAGGTTCACAGTGAAAACTGCATGTGATCGAGATGATTCTCTGTTCATCTCCGTTATACCCACCCGACGATTGTGGGACCCACGCTGGAATAAATCGTAGGTCTCTTCTGCGGATTGAACAGACGCCTCTGTCAGGCCCTCAACAAAGACACCCTTCTTGTCATGCTCGCGAATGTTTGGTTGCACAGCCGAACCCGGGTCACTGAGCAGGTCTGCCATCGTCTCATTGTATATTTCAAGATACGAGCACTTCACTGTGAACTCCAATTCCGGCTTTTCGATGTTGACGTCTCTGGCATTCTCCTTGTTCTCTGCCGCAGCTAACTCGCTCTCGATATGTGCAAAGATGCGCTTGAGGACGCGGGGGATGAGACCAAGTTGTTCGGGATCCTCGGCAGCGTTCATAACGCCCGTGTCGCCAGAGATATTATCAGTCTCAGTGTGCTCGTCTGGTCCCTGCATGGTGAAAGTCTTACCCGCTCCGGTCTGCCCGTATGCTATCAGGCAGCCATGGTAGCCCTCCAGGAACGCGTCCGTGACGGGAACGCCAACACTCTCGAAGATGTCCGCTTGGCTGGCGTCATGGTCATACACGTGATCGTAACTGTAGGTGGCGTTGCTCTTGGACGCAATCTCAATGGACTGTCCGCTTGTGTGAACGCCCTTGACATATCCCTGCGCCGTTCAGAACGGGTTGCACAGGGTGAGCACATGGAAAGGTTCGGCACTTTTTTGTTCTATCTCGGAGGACGGCACTCACCTGGTCTAGCTCTCGCGAGTTCGGAGGCCGAACGCGCACGAGAACTTGAATATTATGATTTGCGCCACCCCGGACAGTGTGCTCGACGGGCCCGATATCCATATCGTCGGCCATGTGTTCTGCCCAACTTCAGATGCGTCCCAGCGAAGACGTTACGGGATATGAGATTTGGGTCGTTCCCCCGTCTTTGCCCAACAGTTGAAACCGCATAACACTTACTCTTACATTTTTTTGGCATTTGAGCCAAAATTCTTTCCCCCTGTGAGTATTTACAGTCCATCATCTACGGAAAGCTAAAACTTTTCGTCTCTGACTGTTTGCCACATCCCCTGGCTACAATGTAGCCCGGCTACAATCGAAATGCCCCTCCTCGCCACCTTCGTACGATTTCGTAACTTTTAGCGCCGCCGCCGCCCCGCCGACAACACAACGTCTGGAGAGATGGCCAAGAAATCCCGCACATCCACGGCGGGCAAGTCCCCTGGGGGTGCCTCGGGCGGGGCAAAGAAGCCCACCCACTCGATGAGCCAGGAAGGTCGCGGCAAAGGTTCGCAGAGCATGCGCTCGGCGGCCACGGTGCGCCGCCTGCTAATGTACAAGCAGAAGCCCGTCCGCGACAAGAAAGGGAAGCTCATCAAGCAAGACCTGCAAAGTAAGGAGTTGCCAAGCACGCGCATTGTTCCCGACCGCCGCTGGTTCGGAAACACTCGCGTCATCGGGCAAAAGCAGCTCGAGGAGTTCCGTGAGGACATGGCGCAAAAGTCGAAGGATGGGTACACGGTGCTCATCAAGCAAAAGAAGCTGCCGCTGTCTCTGCTGGCGGACCCGGAGAAAGGCCGCACGAGGCGTGTCAACCTCCTGGGCACGTCCCCGTTTTCAGAGACGTTCAGCGCGGGACGTCGGCAGAAGAAACCGAAACTCGCTACTGACGATCTGGCCACAATGGCAGCACGCGCCGCCGCGCACAACGAGGCATACGCTGAAGGTGTGGAAGCTGGGGCAATCACGGATCGCGATTTGGTAAGACAGAACGATGGCGTTGTGGATGCCGCAAAGGGATCTCTATTTGAGAAAGGGCAGTCAAAACGCATCTGGGGAGAGCTTTACAAGGTGGTAGACTCCTCCGACGTTATTATTCAGGTGCTTGACGCGCGAGATCCGATGGGCACGAGATGCCACCACCTTGAGTACCACTTGAAGAAGGATGCGATGAAGCGGCATAAGCACGTCATACTCCTTCTTAATAAGGTGGATCTTGTTCCCGCTTGGGTAACGAAGAGATGGCTTCACGTACTGTCCAGAGAGTATCCAACACTAGCGTTCCACGCCTCAGTGACCAACCCTTTTGGTAAGGGCGCAGTTTTGTCGTTGCTCCGCCAGTTCTCCCGCTTGCGCATGGACAAGCAGAACATTTCTGTCGGATTTGTTGGATATCCCAACGTTGGGAAATCTTCCGTGATCAACGCACTGAGAACTAAGAAGGTGTGCGTAACGGCTCCTATCCCCGGCGAGACGAAGGTTTGGCAGTACGTGAATCTCACCAAGCGTATCTTCCTCATAGACTGTCCAGGTGTCGTATACCATGACACCGAGGACAGTGACACGGACGCTGTGCTCAAGGGAGTGGTGCGCATCAGCGCGCTCGAGGATGCATGGGAGCACATACCTGATGTCGTAGCGAGAGTTAAGCCGGACTATTTACGCCGTGCGTATAAGGTGCAATCATGGGAGTCTCCAGAAGACTTCCTTCAACAAGTGGCAAGGCTTACTGGTCGACTTCTGAAGGGGGGTGAACCTGATCTCAATACTGCGGCAAAGATGGTATTACATGACTGGCAGCGCGGTCGCATTCCTTATTTCGCTCCACCCCCGCAGCTTCCGGAACACATGCGTCGGGGAATACAAGCCAAAAATAAACTTCCTGAGGATGCAGCGGATGCTGAGTTGGATGCTGCGGAAGCTATGTCGCAGAAGGCAAAGGAAGCAACCATGAGACAGGTGGGTCGACGAATGCCCGCGGCGCATGGCTTGTTCGACGAAGAAGACATGCGCGGCGATGACGACGAAGCCCATATAGTCGAAGAAGGCGACGCTTCAGGCAGTGATGGAGAGCATGATGATGAGGAGGCGGCTGATGATGATGAAGGCGCGGATGCTTCAGATGATGAACAATCTGGTGAAGAGGTCTCCGATGAGGAAGGTGATGATGGAGACGACGACAATCATGGCGACGAGTCAGGATCTGAGGAGGTACCGTTATCTGACGACGAAAACGGTGGTTTGGACGAGGCTGCGCTCGCAAAATTTGCGAGCGATGACGAGGATGAAGAGGAACCTGAAGAGGAGGATTCTGGGGATGAATCCGACGGATATGGCGAGGAAGGTTTATCCTGGGATGCCGTCCTTGCTGACGTCCGAGGAGAGAAGAGCGCCAAGGATGCCCAGCTTAACGTGCCCGCGGGTGGATCTAAGGTACGCGTGCGTAAGGGCGGTGGAGGGGGTGTGTTCCATCGCGACGCCATGAAAGCAAAGAACAAGAACAAGGTGCCACGCGGTACAGTTTCATTCATGAAGGAGGAGGGTAAGACTGGTCGCGATAGAAGCAAGGGCGCTGCCCGAACGCGGATCGCCGAGCGGAAGGCGAAACGACGAGTCGAAGTTTAGTTGTTACTGTATCACAGGTTGATTAATCTCACAAATGCCGATGCGGCGCAAAGCTCTCGCGTGTTGAGACCAGCGGTCAGTCCCGTCACCGCATTGTCTGCTGCTCCGACGCGTCGCCCACAATCGGGAGCTTGACAGTCTTCCCCAGGGTGCTCGCTCCCGCACCAACCACGGACGTAAGATACACATAGAGGAAGACGGTGTTGTATAGCAGCACCTGCGCCTCGAGGCCCGGGCCTCCGGTGAGCAGTGCGTCATCACCGCCAAGGCCTGAGATAAGCCTGATGAGCACGTCCGGGACGATCAGGAGAATGTCAAGCAGGATGGCTTGCTGGGCGTTGAAGCGAGTGAAGTAGCGGAACTCCTGGTTGTTGACGACTCCGAGATACATTCCGAAGAAGACAAATATCTGAAGGAACCCGAGCGAATACCAGAGGTCAATGGCCGGCTTGATGGGGAGAAGAAGAAGCCCAAAGAGGGGGAACTGAAGGAGCAGGAACTTGCTGTACTTTAGCCCGTCGAGGAGGGGCAAAAGATAGCAGATGGCGGCGATCGCCCTTTCAGATCCCCTGATATCATCATCTTCAGAAGCGGACGGCGTGACAGCACGCTTGAACACATCCTTCGCCCCGCTGGCTTTCTCTCGCTCTTCTCGGGCGGCAGCCTGCTCTTTCTTCGCAGCCATCACCTCCCTCTCGATCCTCTCTTCTTCCTCTCTCTGCTTCGCTGCATCCGCCTCGAGATCCTCACCCAGGATGGAACTGAGACTCGAAAGAGTATCCTTCTTATCCGTGCCATCCTCTTCCCCCACGGCGTGCAACGGCATGTTGACCGCCCGGCCGCGGAACCCGCGCCTGCGGTTGACGTGAAGTGATTCAGCCTTCACGCCCGCCGCGGTCCTGACAAGGGCGCAGGCCGAGGTCCTGGTCGCTTTCGCCAAACCTGCGCGCCTCACGGCGCGTGAAAGTTCCGCGTTGTGCCGCAACGAAGGCACGCTGATGACGTTCATTTTTCCGTGTGGCTTCCTGGTGGCAGCGCGTGTGGGGACAAGCTGGCAAATGAGGACCAGAAAAGGAGTTGACGTGGCGAGTCGCGAGGAGCCGTTCCATCGCGGGTGTCCTTAAGATTAACCAAGATTAACCATAAATTTCCATGGATAAGATATGTGCTTGCAGGTAGTCTATATGGAATACAGACTTATTAAATTCATGTTAGTTTCCTTTCGAACCTTGCATAAGTCCCAGACTCGCCAAGGGCAACCACTCTCCTCCTGCTCTCGAATCTCGCCCGCGGATCGCCCGATGCCGTCGGTTGTCGAGACGGGATCGAATCGAAATTCACGTGATCGCCGCTGGCTTCAAGATCCTCGTGGTCACTTTGGGAGGTGCAAATTCAGAGCCCGGCTTTTCTCTCGCTGCCCGCACACAGCGCCGGAAAAGGAGCGGGCGTTCCGCTGGTGCGCGCCAACACGAATGGCAACAAGGGAGAGACAATAACTTAGAAGAAGATAACATTTCATGCATCGTTGTCTCAACTATCGACCATAATTGTCCAAGAAGGAGCCTCGGCGGGCGCCACTTTCCCTCTGCCATGGAAGCCCACCGCCACCACCAGCTGGAGGGGTCGGAGGAGGGGGTCCACCCGAGTCCCCTCCTTTTCCCGAATTAATGCTGCTCGGTGTTGCGAATCCCGTGGCGATGACCGTGACCTGGAGCTCGCCCTTGTACTGGTCGTCAACGACGGCGCCAAAAATGATGTTTGCAGCCGGATCTGCGAGGCTGGTGATCACCTCGGACACTGTGTTGATCTCCTGGAGGGTGAGATCAGAGCCTCCGGTGATGTTGTACACGATTCCGGTGGCGCGATCGATGGAGTGCTCGATGAGAGGTGCTGAAATGGCCGCCGTGGCAGCCTCTTCAGCGCGATTCTTGCCCTGCGCGACTCCAACCCCGAGCATGGCGGTGCCCGAGCCCTTCATCACCGCCTTCACATCCGCGAAGTCGACGTTGACAAGGCCGGAGATCGTGATGATATCAGAAATACCCTGCACACCCTGGCGCAGCACGTCGTCCGCAAGAAGGAACGCTTCTTGCAGGGGCGCATCATCCATCACCACGTCCAACAGTCTGTCGTTGGGGATGACAATCAGGGTGTCCACGTTTGCCCTTAGCTGCTCGATAGACTCCTGAGCCTGGATGAAGCGACGACGACCCTCAAATGTGAAGGGTTGAGTCACCACTCCCACGGTCAGATTTCCGGCCTCACGTGATAGGCGCGCCACCACGGGCGCCGATCCGCTGCCGGTACCACCACCCATCCCGGCTGTGACGAAAACGAGATCTGCGCCCCGAACAGCTTGCTGGATCTCAGTGGCAGATTCCTCAGCTGCCTTCTTGCCCAGCTCCGGGTTGCCACCAGTGCCGAGGCCACGAGTCACCTGCTTGCCGATCTGTATCCTGTTATCTGCCTGGCTCTGAACAAGTGCCTGAGCGTCAGTGTTCAAGCTCCAGAATTCAACGCCTTGCAACCCGCTGTTGATCATCCGGTTAACCGCGTTCCCTCCGCCCCCGCCGCAGCCGATCACCTTGATGCGCGCCTCCGAGACGCCGCTCATGTCTGCGCGAACAACTGGCATGACAGCTGCGCGACGAGATGATATGACGCGAGCCTTAGACACGACAGACTCGGTCACGTGACGCCTTGAGCTAAGCCGGACGCCGGCCGGGACCAGACTCGTCGACGTCATCGGGAATTTAGTTAGCAATAACTTGATTCTAATTCAGGCTCCTCCAAAATTCCAATAGCGGAGGTGTGCGAGCTGTGTCCTCTGTAAGTTTCGACAACCTACCGCGTGCGCACGAATTGCGACTTGCTCAACGACACGTGAGAGGTGTTGTCTGTGTCTGTGTCTGTGGCCCGTGCTCAGCAAGAATGAACAGTGCCCTCCCCGATCTTTGGGTTATCGCAAACGTCGAGACTCGGAAAACAATAATTTCGTCGAGCACGAAATCTACTCTGCTACTGGCCAGCTGGCAGACTGGCCGGTATAAAAACGGACCAGAGATTTTGCGAAGTTGATGACTTTTACAACAGCTCCAAGCTTTGTCAGACTAGACTACGTTGGACCACGGGCATATTTCGCGCCTACCGTGCTAGGGAAACCTCCGACCCCAACTCGGGGCAGAGAGGCCCAAAAGGTCCGCTCGTAGGTAACTGAGCCCATCTCAACAAGTCTGGACGCACACCTTCTCGATGCTCGAAAAGTAAAGTTTTTGGATTGCAGTTGCGCGAGTGAAGCACCAGCACGCCCCGTTGCCGACCATTCCATGGATCCCACCGTGGTGGTTGATCGACCAGAGCTACCACCCTCGTCTCTGACATTTATCTGATGCCCAGCTCTTTGACCTTCGCGCTTTACCCGATTCCTGACTGTATCCTCGGCCCCGACGGACTCGGCTTCTCCGTGAAAGATATCCTCAGGCCTTGCAGCAAAAGATGCAACCAGGAGCGCACGACGCTCGTACAGAATATCCACCAAATTGATGAACCGCCTAGCCTCGTTTTCGTTCTGCTCGGAAAATATTGGGATGCGATCGATTGTAAAGATGTTTATGTGATGTGCGAGCGCGTTGTAATCGGATGCCGCCAACGGCAAGCCGCAGATTTCGTCAAAACTGAATCTTGCGCATCGACCAGACAGTTTTGGCACCGTCACCCATCGTCCGGACGCCACAGGGATGCGAGCACTGCTGGTCACCTTCTCTTCTGAATTTACACCGCGTAGTGACCGGTCCACGGCTACGACCTCATGCCACAATCGATCCAACTCGGCTGTTCCATCACCACTGGATATGAGAGTCGATGTGACGCCTGCCGTCGCAGAAGGCAGAATCTCGGTCGCAGATCTCTTCGTTGAAACAGAGTGAGATCCTCTTAGCACAACATCCGAGCGGCGGTAGTCGACATCGTTTGACTCCCCGTCAGAGGCGTTTAAACTGATAACTTCACACTGATTGCGCAGGGTGTTGATGAAAGGGAGGAACGCTGACCTGTTTAAGCCACCCAGATACAGCTCCTCTGGTGATGAGTTAGAGGTCGCGACGAGTACGCCCCCGAAATCGAAAACTCTTTCGAACACTCTCTTGAACACCAGGGCATCCGCCACGTCAGCAAGCTCGACTTCATCGAAGCACAGCACAGGATGCACAGAGCACATGTCTCGAGCAACCGCAGACAGTGGATCCTCTCTACCTCTCTTCGCGTGTAAGCGATGGTGCATTTCGGCCATGAAATCGTGAAAGTGGACCCGACGCGCAAGTCGCGCGACGTTAGGAGGTAGAGTTGTGTAAAACATGTCCATTAGCATGGTCTTGCCTCGCCCAACGCCGCCGTGTAAGTACACGCCGCGTCTGTGCCGATGCTGTTCAGCCTCACTCACGGACTCCGCGGTTAACCCTGATGGATTCTCTCCGAGGAGGCGATCACGCAACCTTTGCAACGCTGACAGTGCACTTGCCTGCTGGCAATCACCGCCGACGATTTGCCCTGCCTGCACACGGCGTTCGAACTCTCCCTGTGGACCCAAGGCCCAACCGACAGCAACCGATCTGCCTCTCGTGTCCTCCGAAGAACTCGGAGACGTGAGCGCGTGCGCGAGTCGACATGAAGACGCAATCGATGCCGAAACCGCAGCACCGCGACCGAATGATGATGCGCGCACGAGACTGCAGATCATGGACGAGCCCCTCACCACCGCCCCTCTGCTCGGCAGCCCCTCTGTTCCGCCCGACCACGTCACCGAAACTTCTCGTCTGCCCGTCTTTTTCCGAGACGGCGCTATGACACGAAGGTAATTAACCCTTATAACTACAACATCATATGGAATTTAACACTAATTAGATAGGATGACGGGAGTGAAATACGCATGTGCGTGCGGAATGAAATCAAATTACAAATACATTTTGCTACTCTCAGCTCCTCCTCCTCCATCACTTGGTCCAAAGTCTCTTGGCGGTCTTCGTCACACCCTCGCCCTGCACGTTCAACTTCAACAGTCCGGCAAGCGTCAAGCACGTGACTCCGAGCAAACCAGCCCGCGTCGCGGGTGCCACAGCTTTGGGAACGTAGTCGGAGATCACCTTCAAAGGTTAGGGAAAACACCGTCAGCAACGGACAGACAACGGAAGGCTGCACATTGTATACTCACGAAGTTGAGACCGATGTGGGAGTGTACTGGGAGCGCAACGCCTAGCGCCAAGTCGATGGGCAGAACCCCGCCGGGAATGACCATTGCTGCTGGCACCAAACCTGCGGGAATGAGCTGTGTTGTTCAGCACTGAGACTTGCCAAAAATGTTGACGGATCCCTAAATCGAATCTCGCGAACAGTTGCACTCACCCGCGAGAGCGAAGCCCGACGCGTGATATATTTTCATCATAAGCGCGCCACGGTCAGCTGCGAGAGCGGAGTTAGGACGGGAGTTAGGACGCAGTGCCGTGCTCGTGGGCAAAGCGAAGCTACTGGGATTATACTACTCGACGCTCCTCGCTGGTCGCCTCTCAACGTCGTCCAGGTTGACGGCTGCGGAGGCGAAATGGTTTGCACGCACCAGCTAAGATACCCGCCATCTCGAGTCGCAAGATTCAGAAGAACACCACTTGCTATCACGCGGGAAACGAACGATATGGCGCCCAGGAGGGTTGGCTCTGCGAGGAGTTGTGGGTGCCAAACTTTTCAGTCAGCTGTCAGCTGGCAGGCTGGTCATTCTCGGTGTGCGAAAAGTAATAAATAAACGGCGGGAAAGTGGACCAAAAGCGCGTGCATCCAAAGAGCGTAGCCATTATACCAATATAGACAATCTAGAAGCGAGCCCCCGGATATATGCGTTCTCTGAGGGCGGAAGTCTCGTAGCTCTCGCAGTCCCTCTCCAATTGGCTTCGGCGGTTCGACTTCAGCAAGCCTTCCCCAGGGCCAAAAATGAACGACCTTAAAGTTAGTCGCACGGTGATCCCACCCACGAGCTTTAGTCGCTTCCCTGCGTCTTTTCTCTTCTTTTCAATGACACATCTGAACGTTAGCTGCGGCTTTCGTTTTTCCAACGATGATGATCCATCATTAACTTTGGCCGCGCAGGCTTGGTTGCGCTCGAATGGATTCTGGTGGAACGAGGACGCCATCGAGCTCGGTTGTGTTGTCGGTGATTCGGAGAGAAATAAAACGTCTCGAGTTGGCGTCCTCGCTCGTCGCAACATCGACGTCGGTAAGTTGTTCGACACGGTCGTTCCCACATCATCTTCTTTGAGCCTTAATGACTCGTTTTTCGTCCCTCTTCCCTATACGCAGGCGAAATTGTGGCACGGATTCCAACGTCACAGTGTCTCACTTGTGGAGGCTGCGCTCACCAAAAGTTAGTTGGCGACTTGGAAATATCTCTTGGGAAAGGAGAATGGCTCGCCTTGCTCGGTTTCGCTTTGCTTCTGGAACGTGGGATCGACGCAGGAAAATCTTCAAGTTGGAACGCCTATCTTAGGTACTTGCCAGCGGCCGAGCAAGGAGTGACGGCGTTGTGGCCAGAAAACAGGAAAAGATATCTCGCGGGGACAGACGTTGATCTCGCCCTCCGAGATGAGAGGGCACAAGCAAAAACAGAGTGGGAAACACACATAGAGCCAATTTTATCGAGGTCAGAATATGCGGAATCAGGATTTACATTCGAAGATTATTTGTCTGCTCGGTCTGTGGTTTCTTCAAGGGCATTCACCATCTGTCCCAAAGTCGGTGTTGGACTGGTGCCACTCGCTGATTTGTTCAATCATCGCACAGGCGGCCATCACGTGCTACTGACGGATATAGAAGACGAAAGTATATTGCCAGAAAGTGCACGACCCCAACAATCAACGAAAGAAGGGGCGAGCTATATGTATGTCAGGTTGGTGAGGAGCGCCAGGAAGGATGAGGAGCTGTTTAACTCCTATGGAGAGCTAGGAAACGCAGCACTCCTCTCATCTTACGGGTTCTGTCAGCGGGACAACCCAGGTGACCAGGTGACATTTGGAGTACCAGCCTTACGCGCGGCTGCGGGTCTTTGTGGTGTCGATGGATTACAAATTGCATCTCGTCTACGATGGTGTGAGGCTAATGGACTGTGTGAGGAAGATTCAACGTTTCATCTGAAAGCTCAGTCGCCACCATCAAATACCTTGCTGTTAGTTCTCTGGATTCTCGCGGCTTCACCGGATGAATTCGGCGAATTCTCTGATTCGTTGAAGGGGAAACGGATGTTTGGCACGGATAAAGTCGCACAATACATTTCTGAGGTACAACACTGTGGTGGGTTCGAAAACGTAAAAACTCTTCAGGTGTTGATGAAGATGCTTGAAAGACGCAGGGCGCTTTATGCAAGCACTCCCAGCGATGATTCCGAGTGGGCATCATATTGTCTAATTCTCGTGGACTCTGAGCTTGGGATTATATTAGACTGCGAGAAATATCTAGAAGAGAAGCTCAACGGTAGGTTTGAAGCTGGAAATGCCAGTAAGAAACGAAAGGTTATCAGCACGGGAAATATCGTGTGCACCACCACCACATCGGACGCCGCGTTCTCCCTGTTTGATTAAGAACTTTAACGAAGGTTAATAACATTCATTGCGGTTAATATCATTATTCATTATTATCCTCGGAAGGTAAGTCTTAGTCAAAATACAGCTCACGCTAGTCCAGTCAGCGTCGTCATCACTATCCACAGTCGGGCTCCCAAAAGGTTATTCGATAACCTTGTTCCAACACTTGCAAGCCGCGCTGCATTTTGTGGCAACAGGCTATACAAGACGCGCTCGATCCCGTTGACGATCTGATACCGCGTGTTGGCACTGATACCCATATGGAGAGCACCCGTCATGAGGGCCCGGAATAGGTACACGGGCGTGAAGAGCTCCATCTGGCCACTGAGTAGCAGCGCAAGTGCCATCGAGAAAGTACAGCTCAACGCTCCCACAAGCGCGTAGAACCTGCCCTTGGCAAGGTAGCACCCGATCCTCTGCGCAAAAGTGAAATCACCTTCCTGAAAGATGTGCGCGATTTCCGGCTCTTTCGGCTTCTCTTTGGCTTCAAGACCGTCCTGCTTCACGGGGGCAAGACAGTAAACGAGAATGATATCGTTCACCGCAGCAGTAAGCATCTGGCACAGAACTTGAAGCTGCGCCCCCAGTGCCCACTGCAGGGGGTTCCCTCGCACGCCGATATTGACCAGCAACGTCATCACCTCGTCCAAACACACTTCAGCCCCGAGCTTGAAAGGGAAGTTGGGATCCGCGGCCATCCTCATCCGCAAGCCTCTCACGAAGTTCGCGACGAAGCCAGCGGGTGCACCGCTCGAAGGCGACGGTAATTCGGGTTCGGCGCCCTGTGAGACGCTTGCAGCGGCATCCCCCGTGGACCTGGGCACGACATGATCACGCACATGCCTGAAAGAATTACGCCTGCGCGGGGTCCCCGCGCCATGTCCTAATATGGCCTGAGAGTCACGGCTGATGGCAGAAGATGAGGAGTTCGCCGCGAGGGAAAGAGGAATTACTCCAACGCGGTTTCTTTCACGGCCCCCTGCCTGCCCACTGACGTCGTATCGATCCGCACGAGCGCCTCGGCGCACCGCCGAATAGCTGACCTGATGGGTAACCGACTGGAACAGTGTGCCAGTCGTCATCTTTCAAGTCCCGAGGGCGACAGTGGGTGGGTGGAGTCGGGAGACTGAGACGATCCTCCTGCAGCTCTTTTTAGTCTATCTATCCGCGTTTGTTCCCAAGCTGTTTGCTCCACCAAAATTTCGCATGAGCAGGGCTCTCATCCGCTAAAACTGTCCATCGATCATGCTCATCCTGCGAAATTACATACGCATGAAATTCTAAATTTTTACCTTCGAAGGTAAGAGTACCTCTTAACCTTCGTCGAACTTACTTTCCGAAACTTTCTATCCATTCGCCCGTAAAAGCACCAGCGAGTCACAGGCGCGACGCGTCTCTTGAAGCCGAAAGAGCTCACTCGGATTCTTAGCCATACTTT
This sequence comes from Micromonas commoda, assembly GCF_000090985.2. NCBI lineage: Eukaryota > Viridiplantae > Chlorophyta > Mamiellophyceae > Mamiellales > Mamiellaceae > Micromonas > Micromonas commoda. Next base: position 753,974 of record NC_013041.1, read on the forward strand.
CAAGCCGCAAGCACCATGGCCTTCTCCGCATTCGCACCAAGCGTATCGTCCGCGGCAACGACCGCTTCCGTTAGCCAAACCACGAAACCGATCCGCCGCCCGTCCGCGGTCGTCGGTTGCAAGACGACTATCGCGCGGGCTCGCCGTAGCGACACCGGCTTCGTCAAGTTTGGGTGCCCTCGTCGTTCTTCTATGAACGTCCTTGTTTACGCTGCCGGGGGTGAGGTGAGTTTCGGGCGCGCCGAAGCCAGTGAGACCCCGTCCATCTGCAGCACTTCTTCGCAAACACAGGGTTTAGGTCACCTCAGCGGATAGCTCTCGAAGCCCAAGCTCGACCACGATGGATTGACGACTTCTTACCCAACTTTTCGACCGTTTTTCATTAGGGTGATGATTTGGATGATGAAGAAAACGCCAGGCGTGCCGCGGAGCCCGAGGTTGAGGTTATTGAGGGGGACGAGGAGGTGGAGGAGCCCGCAGCGGTTGAGGCCAGCAAGTGCAACGAGCTGCTTGGCAAGCTTCGAGAGGCAGTGGAAGCCGGAAACGCGGCGGACGTCTTGGCAGATGTTCTACCCGAGCTCACATCTGAAGTGTCCGGCATCGAGTCTGCTTTTGGCGACATCCAGGCTGCAAATGTCGGCCTCAAGGACCAGGCCGACACTCTCAAGGACCAATATTTGCGTCTAAATGCGGATTTTGACAACTTCAAGAAGCGAACGCTCAAGGAAAAGGAGCAGCTCTCACAGACCGCAAAGAGCAAGTTCTTCGAGGCTTTGCTGCCTGCGCTCGATAACTTTGATCTCGCACAGGCCAATCTGAAGCCTGAAAACGAAGAGGCGCAAAAGATTGTTTCGCAGTATCAGGGCCTTGTCGACGGACTGATGACTATCCTTACAAACCAGGGACTGTCCACCGTTGCTGGTGTGGGGGCGCCATTCGACCCCAATTTCCACGAGGCGATCATGCGCGAAGAGAGCGCAGACGCACCGGAGGATACGATTCTAGAGGAGTTTAGAAAGGGCTACAAGATGGGTGAGAACACTCTCATTAGGCCTGCGATGGTGAAGGTCGCAGCAGCCCCAAGTGAATAAATTTGCAACTAAGGCCTACTGATTCTTCTCCGAGACGAGCTTCGCGGCGCTCATCCCGGCCAACCTACCACTGGTCCATGCCCATAGAAAATTGAACCCCCCAATTCTGCCGAACACATCGCAAACTTCGCCACAGAAATAAACCCCAGGAGACTTTAAACTCTCCATCGTCTGGAAATTTATTTCGTCCAATGGAACTCCCCCACCAGTAACTTCAGCTTTTCGATAGCCCTGGTGCCCGTCAACGGGTATGCGATATTTTGTCAGCACATCAAGTAATTTGAGCCTGTCGACCCTCCGTAAGTCCGCCACTTTGCAATCGTTGTCGACACCTGCCTCAGCTAAAAGAGCATCTGCTAACCTCTGCGGGAGTCCTTCTCGAAGGCGGGTGGCCACCAGTGCTTTTCCAGGAGGTGCGGCGAGACGCTCTTGCCATTCATCCCTGGACTCTCCCGACCAGCTCACAACGAGTGAAGGCACGACTACTTCCATCATATCTGCATCGCTCTGCTCAACATCTTCTCCCTTGTTGCACCCTTTCGTTCTCACCAGAGAACGCACAACGTTGTGTGACAAGTCGAGGACGGCAGGTCCTGAAAATCCACGATGAGTGAACAAAAATCCCTCACGATTGGCTTTCGCTTTCTTCTTTTTCCCCGCCTTAATTCCTCCTTGGATTGGCTCGCATTCTAGGGAAACGTTCACGCTAACCCCAGGAAGCTGCTCGCCTCCGGGATGTTTCCCCGTGAGTGGCACAAGCGCTGGGTAGGGCTCGGCCAGGTTGTGCTCCAAGTCGCGGCGTGCAATCACGTAACCTGTTCCGTCCGTGCCCACTGCGGGAAAACTCATCCCTCCCATGGCAAGGATCACGACTGAGACTCGTTCATCTGGACAATCTCTCATGAGAAGCGACCATGCTTCGCCGTCTGCCCCATCATCGCTCACGCGGCGAAGACCCTCCACAGAGGCACCGTATCTTATGTCAACCCCCTCCCGCAGGCAAGCCTCGAGAAGCTTGTCGCGCACCTCTCGAGAACTGTTACTCAGGGGGAAATATTTATTAGTGACGTGTTCGATGCCCAGCTCTAATCCGATGTCATTTTCGAGCCACTCCCTGCATCTCTCAACATTCCAGCTTGCCATGATGTTTTTCAGCTTTCGAGGTGTCGACTCCGTGACGAAATCCTCGACTCTCGCGGAGACAGGGAGGACGTTGCAGCGCGCTCCACCACTCATAAGAATCTTCTTTCCAGCCTCGCTCGTCCGTTCGTATACGATTACCCGTTTAGCTCCGGACACGGCTGCAAAGTAAGCAGCCGTCAGTCCCGCAGCTCCACCGCCGAGCACGGCTACTGAGGCGTCCGAAGTACCTTGTGCACGAACGGAGACCTTGGGTTTGCGGGATGCCGTTGACACTTTCCTATCGACCCCAAAGGTCCGCCGTACCTGGGATGGTATGCGCATTCGAGCGCCGAAGAAAAACATGGTCGCCGCTCTTTCAGCCACCATGCTGCTCCTTCCATTTGTGACAAGGTGGAAATAATTTGGTTTCCAAGGAGTTTGTTTTCCCAACGAACTGCCGGAGGCGGTGCAGGAGCTGAGGAAGGCACAGCTTCTGTGCGCAGCAATTTCGTTGATAATAACAGTAAAAAGGGCAATACAAACGAGTGCGACGATCAAAACCGTAGAAGTAGCCGTCTGAACGCCACATGGGAGGCATTGCCGGGAAGGGCAAGGGAGCGCGCCGCCGCCAGAAACTACAAGAAAATGCCAAGGCGTTCGACAAGAAGACCGGGACGTTCAGGTGAGTCGGAAATCTACTTCATCCGGCGCATGTGCATTACTCACGTTAAACACTAAGCAAACTCCTCGCTGGATCGATTGTCAGGGAGCCAAAGATAAAACTAGTGGAGGGCCAGGTTTCAAACGTGGACATGCTCAAGGCCCCGTCGTCTTTCAGAAGATTCATGGAGGCGACCAACCGCACAAAGAAGCAGCAAGCTAAGCGCGAAAGGCAGCGGCTCATTTCACAAGGACTCGAAGTTTCTGATGACGAGCAAGATCTGGTTTTTTCAGGTTTAGAAAGTTTGAAGACAGACATTGAATCTGAGAAAGCCAGGGTCGAGGCTGGCGTCACTGCTCTGTCCAGTGACGACGACGAAGATGAGGACTTGAACAATGGCCCGGACAGAGGCGACGGAGAGATTCGCGATGACGATGACGAGCTCGACAGCGGAAAGAAACACAAGCGAAAAGGCAACCCGGTGGTTGAAGGGGATGACGATGAGGAAGGGAAAAAAGCGAAGCGGAAATACATGTCTTTGAGGGAGCGCAAACGCGAAGCAAGGAAGGCAGCCAAGTTGGCTAAACAAGAGGACGAGGCTTTCATGCAGGGAGGCACAGCTGGAAAAGCGGAGGGCTCCCGAGGTGGCGAACCGGGTTTCGGTGAAATCGCCGACGCGCCTCCGACGATAACGCTGAAGCGAAAGGGCGGTGGCAAGGGTTCGTCCTCTGTGCCGGTGGCAGAGTCTGGCCATAAAATAGCAGGTGGGAAGGGTGGGAATCGGCAAGCACAAATATTCCAGGACCTCATGAGAACTGCGCAGGGCAAAAATCCAGGAAAGAGAGCGAAAAACGGATCCACACCCGGTGTTGGACTGCGCCGGGTTGCAGAAATGCAAGCGCTAAGAGAGCAGGTGATAGCTGACTACAGGCAAATGCGTGGAAAACCTCAGAACAACGGAAGGTCAGCCACCCTGGCCAGCAATCCGAGCAAACTCTTCTCTTCGATGTCCTCAGTAGGAGGGGCCACCATTCGCCGGGACGCTGGTAGATTGTAAATAAAAGTTCATTTCATAATACCTGAATTATCAGGGATGTCCTCGAGAGGCGACATCAGGCGGTGGGCTTCCGCATCACGATGAGATACATAGGGCTGAAAATACCGAGATCTCCGCCCTTCTCCAGGTTGACGGCAGCCTTGAGAAGCATGGTGTGAACCGCCTGAGTACCCTTGGGTGCAAAGCGAATGAACTCAAGCACACCAGTCAGGATGTGAGTGAGGTAAGCAGCCCTACGAGCGGACTTCATGGCAGCCTGCCAAGGTACACCACCAGTGGTGGCGCGATCGAAGGTGTACTGAACCTCGAAGCCAGCCTCCTTAGCGGCAGCGATGCACTCTTCAATGGTGCGAACCTCAGGGAGTGCATTTCCCTCGGCGATACCATCTACAACATCCACATGAATTTTGTTGTTCTTGTCGTACTTCGAAGTGCGCAGCCATTCGTACGACGAGAAGAGAGCGCCAGGTTTGAGAACCTGGAAAACCTCCTTGTACAGAGCAGCAGTGTTGGATGCGTGGCAGGCTGCCTCGATGGCGTACGCGCCGTCGAAGGTGTTCGCCTTGAAAACCTTGCTGAGGTCCATGAAGTTACCCTGCACAATCTCCGTAAGATCCGCCAGTCCAGCCTCCTTGTTGAGTTTCTTGCATCGTCCGACCTGGTACTCGTTGATGGTGATCCCGGTAACGTGCCCACCAGTGGCCTTGACGATGTTGCGCATGGGACCTCCAACGCCGCAGCCGATGTCAAGCGCCTTCATGCCGGGTTTCAAGCCGATCGTCTCCGCGATGGCTGGAATAGGTCAAACAAAGAAGAGATGAAAACGGAGTCGTTAGTGCGACAGAATCTTCACGGGCGAAAGGCTGTGTGCTTGACTGGGCAGGGGACAAGGTGTGGGAAAACCAAGCTGCGTCTCACCGGTCTCCTGGCGGATGATGCTAGCCTCGAAGCTCTCGCCGACTTCACGAGCCGCGAAGTGAAAGCTCTCTCCCCATCCGTACTCATAAAAGTCGGTGATCAGAGAGTAAAACTTGTTGACGAACTCTGGGGTGCTGAGGATCCTATCGCCGACACCCTTGCCGTCCTCCTGATCGAAGAACTTATTGTAGGAGTTTATGCCGGAGTCGACGAGGTCCTTAGCCATCGCGCCGGTCTTCCCGGAGAAAACATAGAAAGGGTTCTTACGGAACCAAGAGTATTTCACGGCGAGATACAGACCGCCGGTCGCGGCGGCGCCCGCCGCCACCCACTTCACGGTCGGGTTTTCCAGGCGGACTGATAAGTCGCCCAACACCGCGGTCATCGCGAACCGGCAGAAAAGATCGGTCCGAGGGGATAGACGCGCGTTTAGTGGAACGGTGCTCGAGCGTTCGGACGCACGAAGCAAATCAGTGAGCTAGTCCCCTTCACGAGCTTGCTCGATTCGAGGAACTTAACAATGCCAGTCGGCAAAGGACACGGGGTCCTTAAGCGAACAACGGATCGTGGATCTTGAAAAAAAACCCGCCTCTTCGCGCGAGGCTCGGGCCGCTGTGGTCCTCTCATTTTTCCCTGACCCTTAGCCGTACGAATATAAACGACCAGCAAGGGAAAACAGATTCTCCACACGACTTTGACAGCCACAGGCAACCAGTCTTGAAAAAATATAAAAAAACATTCCCTTACCTTCGTAGGAACGGTCCAGGAACTGACTGACAGCACTGGCAGGCGTGAACGGAGACGATAAAAATATTGTGAGCAGGGCGTGATTCCTTGGCCACACTGACACAATTGAGTCGCCGGTCGCCCATCCAAGCATGGACTCCCTCTCCGTTCGACCGACATTCGGCTCATGCGCGCGAATATCTCTCAATACCTCGATGGGAAGGATGCTTCGGAGGGCTGGGCGCTGCGTCGCGCACTGCACTGACGGAGGCCGTTGGTCGACAGTCCGTCGAGGAGAGAGGAAGGCGTCGCGCATCGCGCGCGGGGCAATCGGGGATCTCACGGAAGCGGTGAAGAGCGCAGGGATCGATGATCAGGCGGAGGTGCTGATAGAGCTGAAGAATGTGAAGAAAAGCTTCGGGAAGAAGGTTGTGTTGGACGGGGCAAGCTTCAAGATCAGGAGAGGGGAGGCTGTGGGCATAATCGGTTCCTCTGGCACTGGGAAGAGCACAGTCCTCAGGATAATGGCCGGCTTGCTTCAGCCGGACGAGGGCGAAGTCATCATTCGTGGCAGACCGCGTGTAGGGCTTCTGAGTGACGAGAAGGACCCTAACTTAAAGGTTGGAATGGTGTTTCAGAGCGCGGCACTGTTTGACTCCTTGACGGTGGGCGAGAACGTTGGATTCAAGCTATATGAGCACAGCGATCTGCCGGAAGATGTCATCAAAGGTCTTATAAAGGAGTCTCTCGCTCAAGTCGGGCTGAGTGGCGTAGAGGATAGATATCCGGCTCAGTTGAGTGGTGGCATGAAGAAGCGTGCCGCTCTCGCGCGGGCCATCATCAAGGAGGACATCTCTGACAACGATGATGCCCTCGAGGAGGTCGTGATGTATGATGAACCCACGGCCGGTTTGGATCCGGTGGCATCGACCGTGGTGGAAGATCTCATGCGTAATCTTCACACGGGAAACAAGACCGCAGCCAGCTACGAGGAGAAAAAAGGAGGCGTTGCGAGCTATATTGTTGTCACGCATCAGCACAGCACAATCAGACGCGCTGTGGACAGGCTCATCTTCTTGCACGCCGGCAAAGTAGTTTGGGAGGGCACATCAGAAGAGTTCGACACCTGCGAGGAACCGATTGTGCGTCAATTTGCCACGGGGAGTCTGCAAGGACCGATAGTCTATTGAGTAACGTACGTCTATTCATTCAAAACGCTTCTTTCCCGTATTTCATGTGCCTGTCCACGTTCAAAATTTTCTCTTCGTAACCCCCTTGCTTTTCTTTCCGCCAGCTGCCCCAAATTTGCCTTTGCCTTTTTCCGGTTCCTTTCGCTTGCCAACCGTAGACGACTTCACGGTAGCGGCGCCGAAAAACGTCTCCAAACGGTTCTGGCCGCCCTGGCTTCTTGCCTTCTTGAGATCTGCAAGCTGCTTTCTGATCCTGTCCTCGTTAAAGGACTTTTCACCACACAGGAATGCTACAACAGCCTCCTCGTCTGGCGCAGTCCATTTCAAGGTCAGTCCATCAGTTTGCACGACTTCAGGGTTTTTGAATAGAACTCGAGCTTCCTTGTAAGGCCAGTCATCAGGGACCGGATATTTCTCCTTGTCGAGGTGCTCGAGCAGACCCTCGATGTTGCCGTACTGTTTGATGTACTTCAGCGCATTGACGGGCCCGATACCCTTGATGCTATCGCAATAGTCGCATCCGCAGAGAATGCAAACGTCGATAAACTGGTCCCAAGTTAGTTCCAGGCCGGCCAGCAATTTATCAAAGTCGAATTCGAGGATCGGCTTCTCCTGAGAGGAAGGCGCCATCAGGTTGCGAGCCAGCTTTGGCGTCGAAAAGCACAGAGTATCCATATCTTCAGACGCAGCCGCGTAGACCAAACCAGCTTTGCATAGTGCAGCGCAAGTCGCCTCAGCCTCGCACGGCGCCTCGAAAACAGGCAGACCTAAAAACCGTGCCAGCTTCATAACCTCCTCGGAGTGCACTTTGGATACGCGAACGGTTCGTTTGCTCAACTTCTCGATCTCCTCCTGGTCACCGGCTTCCTTTGCTTTTTCGAGTGCCGACTCGGCCGCCTCTCGCTTATCTTTTCGTTTGGCAAGTTCGCCACCTTTCATGGTCGGAGGCTTTCCATCGAACACATACACGGGCTTGATTCCAGCCTTCAACATGCGGAGGGTTCGCGTGAACATGCCCTGCAGATGACTCGTCACTTCACCAGCTTCATTCGTCAACTGTTGCTCACCGCTTCGTCCGACGACCATCATGAACTGGTAGATGTGCATCGAAGCGTCGATAGCAACCTTGCGGTCCAAATAGCCCTCGAACTTTTGCTCGCGCATGCAGCCGGGGGCGTAGTCAGATAGGAGCTTCGTCAGGCCTTTGATGCCCATCGCTATGTTTTCAGGAGTCGCTGGTGTGTGCTTGGATGGGACAAAGATCTTGCCCGTTCGTCGTTGTCACTTGTGGACTGAATGGATGGATGACGCGAATCAATATATTGGAGCGTATTCTCCCTCCTCCGGCGATGAAACCGATAGATACAGATACGGCGTCCACGCGTGACGGCGGGTAGTCAAAGTGACGTGGTGGATGGAGCTCTCGATTTTCAAAAATATAAGACGAGACGAGAGGACCACAGAATGATGACTGGATCGCTGTGGTGCCGACGGAGAGATATGAGTCGGGAAGGCGCCGCCTCAAAAATCCGAGCGCACTTCGCGGGTTTTCTGGGCAACGAGTGATTCACCGTCATCTTGTCATTATGGACGACGCGGAAGAACTCATCGGGGGCTACGATCCTCTCGTGGAGGAGTTCGAGAGGTGAGGGCAACACGCAAAGCCTTTTTTGGCATCTAGCTGCTAACACTTAAGAGCTAGAGAAGACCCGATTTTCCACCACGACCGGGCTTCCTTTCCGAGCTGGGCCTCTGCTGACGGTTTCGCTCCCAATCACTCATCGCAGTTACGAGGATTATTTAGACAGCCAGATCAGCGAGGTGGACTTGTACTACCTGGACGATGTTGAGCTTGCCCGGCAACTTGTCGAGCTCGGGCATCGTGGGAACGGCGAAATCGTGAAACGCGCGGAGTTCATCGCGCGGAAGGAGGCAAGCGAGATAGCGAAGCAACAGAGGGCCAACAAAAAGCCGAAAAAATTGGCATCTGCGGGGAAAGACTTGGAGACATTTCCTCTCTTGAAGGTGAGGCGTCGCACATTGACTTGTTTGACAGACTTGTTCCTCACGCCTTCCTCCGTCACGCAACTGCACTAGCTACTAGAGTCGTCAGTTTCGTGCACCTTTCCGCTTGTGACTCACATCTGCTCATCAATTCGCAGGCTCTGGCTCAGCGCGAGGAAGCAGTGAGAAATGGCAAGTTGACGACGATCATATTCATCAGAGATTTGAATGCGAAGAAGCAAGAGGTATCCGGTTATATCGACTATGCGCACAGGCTCAAGACAGAGAATTGGGAACCCGTTTTTGACCGAACACAGCGTCTGTTACCAAAGGCGACGGATCTCTCTTTTTTCAACTGGGAGACGCAGAAAGCAACGTGCAATGCAACGCCGAATTTTCAGGTTATCGGTGATAACGAGGCTGGCTTGATGTTCAAAAACAAACGTGACCGAAAGGTGATTGACGTTGACCCGCACAAGCGTCCAGGTGACAACACAACTCGAACCGACATCACGACTGACGAGTACCTGCAAGTATGCATCTGGGATCACGTGAGTCGTAGAAGGACATGATGAGAATGATGAACTCCTTTAGAATTCACTAGTAGCATAGCAAACATTCTTCTTAGCTGAGTTAGGATGAGAATGATGAACTCCTTTAGAATTCACTAGTAGCATAGCAAACATTCTTCTTAGCTGAGTTAGGAATCCTTGAAAGAAGCTGGACGAACTCTACTTGCACTGTCCGAGCCGCCTCATTCGGCGGGACCCGTGAGCCTCGCACCCTACATGGTCGACTTCATGCAACGCAAGGGTCCCCAAATCAGCAGCGTCGATCGACCTTTGCCCAAGGTGCGATGACACAGCGCCTCTCACTTTTCGATGACTCAGCGCCCTCCTCATGTTACCCAAACCAGGGGAAAAGCGAAGTGAGCCTCAGCGCGTTCGCGTTCTTGTTTTCGGAGATTGTACAGTATCACAGGACACGCGCTAGTAGCATCGCCGAACTTGAACGGAGGTACGCCCACCGTGAGACTGGAACGCGAATAACACTCGCTTTTGTCTCGCCAAGCTTTCGGCCATGAGTTCACCTCATTTCATCCCTCCACGTGACTAAATCAGGCTCGAAGATGCTGGAACAGGAGTGGGGGTGAGGATGTTGGAGATTTTATCATACAGGGAGAAAGGCAACCGACGAGAAATCAGATTACAAGGTATTCTGCAGTTCATCAACACGAACATTTGGAGGTGTTTGTTTGGGAAGGTTGCAGACTCCCTTGAGGTGTACAACGATGACGAGTACGTCATCAGCGATCGAAGTCCGCTGGTGAACAGATTCATCAGTGTGCCAAAAGACCTGGGCGACTTGAACTGCGCGGCTTTTGTGGCTGGCATTATTAAAGGAGTGCTTGATATAGCTGGTTTTCCCGCTGAGGTCAGCGCATACTATGCGCCTGTTGAGGGACAGATTCATCCAAGGACAAACTTCTTCATGAAGTTTTCTCCTGAGGTTCTTGATAGAGAGGCTCGGCTCGGGACTTGAGTGAACAGCAAGAAGTTGTACGAAGCTTAAACGCGCTGGTTCGGTTGCATATTGAATCAAGCCTAAATAGAGCGTCACTGCTTTTGGCCGCACGAACATGACCTAAATCGCGTCAATAACATAGTTCAGGTGGGCGCGCAGTGTCATGGCTGCAGGATAAGACATGTCACGTGGGACGCCGATACGGTCGCGAAGGTAGGCGAGACATGACGCCACATCCTTCCCTTCCTCGCTTGTCTCACCCGTGGAGACACCGGCAGATCCATCGAGCAACAAAAGAACGGTGGTACGCAGCAACTTGTCCACCTTTTCCTTATAGTTCAGGTTTGGCACCGCAGTAGGGTCTGCCAGGGGAGCTCCAAACTGCTTAGCTCCTCGCTCACCCATGCCTCGGCAGCAAAACTTGACGACTGCATCGTAGTTTGAAATGAGTTTGTAAGCCGCCTCATGGCGAGCAGCCTCATCCCCGGGGTTCATTGAATCGGGTAGAGGTTCCGCATCACTGGAGGACAGACTCAGAGGAAGTCTCCAGGTAGCATGCCCATCAATCTTCAACTGTGCTTCCTTGACCTCATCACTAGAGTCTGAATATCCCGGCCCGTACTGGGGAGGTATGTCCATCACGTGAGTGTAGTAATCTGATTTTGTAGCCACGTAAGAAGGCCTCTCTTCGAAAGCTGCAAACCATCTTTCTATGTTTGCCCAACGTTCGGTGGAACGGAGTTGGAGTCCTTTCCAGTACAGGCAAGATGCATTCATCCGTTCAACGTGTGATACGTACTGCAAATCAACAATAGATGGAGTGTCACCGCCCAGGAACCAGGGTCCCGGTAATTCTCCCAACGCTGCATTTACCTTGTCAAACGTTTCCTCGAATTGCTTCCTAGCTCCACCGCCAAACGGTCCCGGTCCTGAAGGGCGAAACACGAGTCCACACCAATCAGAGAACAGCTGCCTCTCCAGACGAAGCAGTGTGTTGGCACGGTCAAAGTGTTCCTCCGGAATCATCGGAATGTCAGGAAACGTCTGTTCAATAATCTGCATTATGACAAGAGACTCTGTGATGATCTTTCCGTCCAGCTCTAGGACAGGAAGCAACCCGGAAGGCACCTTCTTGAGGAACCAAGCAGGCTTCTCACCATAAGACCTCATGTTGATCCGCTCTATTCGATACGGAACCTTCTTCTCCTCGAGCATCATCCATACTTTCTGACAATAAGGACACCAACCTGCGTGGTCTCTGTATAACGTAACCCTAACATCATCTTCAGACGCACCAAAAAGTCGCAGCTTGGCTGTCACGTGTGGAGAACCTTCACCTTGAGAACGCAGTTTCTCCTCTTCGGCAATCTTCTTTCCCGTCTCCGTGCTCGCGGCGATCCCTTTGAGCTCGTCCCTGGGATAAGTGCAGCGAGCTTAGCGCGGATACATGCAGCTATATTTGCGGTGATGAATATTGCAACATGAATTACCAGCTGAGAACCGTCTCCGGGAGGTTGACCGTCGAAGCGGTCGCTCCCAAGGGAAAATCCATCTTGCGAGTTGGCCGGCAGCTCTTCGTCACTCTTAGTGTGCTGTTCCCAGTGTGACCCTTTGTCCAGGTCAAGGGCTGTACGCACGGGATGGTCGACATGCAACGCATGGACGGTCACGCTCGCCTCGGTGTCAAGCGGTCTGCAGGTGCGTGAAGTAACGCGAGCAGATAACGTTAAGTCTTGTAGAAAGGTCTATCTACTACCTTCGTACGAAGGTCTTAGCTTGTCTGCTTGTTTGGCTCTGATAGGATCTGAGTCTTCTCTGTCAACTTCCCTCAACGCAGGTCAAACTTCGCTATGAGCGTCGCCAAGATCCTCGCTGCATCTTTCATATCATTCAACGAGCAGTACTCATTGTCTGCGTGGTAGGTGGACATGAGTCCGAAACCGATGAGTTGAATATCGAAACCCTCAGACTGCATATCATGCACCAGGGGAAGTGAGCCGGTAAGAGAGTACGGCTCAGCCATCCCCTTCACGTCTTTTATCGAGTCACACATCAACTTGAAAGCGGGAGACGTGAGATCGCATGCGATCCCAGTCAATAAATGATCACCCCATTCTAATTTTAGATGCCCCACGATGGGCTCACCGTCCTCAGGCCTGATGACGTACTTGGAGCACGGTCCACGTACGGGAAGAGATTCGATATCAGCGTTGATGGCTGCAACCTCCGCCTCGATGCACGCCTTTAGTGCTGCGACGTCATAGAAGGGAGTTAAGCGTATGTCTCCGCTAATCGTCGCCTCAGGAGGAATCTGATTTAATCCTCCAGGGGCGCACTTTACTTGAGTCGGCTTCATAGTTGAGGGCGTAATGAACTTGTATTCCCGCTCCTTCTCGCAAGCTGGGAAGGATTCGTAGAATTTTTGCTGGATGCGGCTTACCGCCTCCATGCCCATCTCTATGGCATTTATGCCTTTGTGCGGTAAACCGGAATGAAAGCGATGCCCATTTGCCGTGAGATGCCACGTAATCGCACCTGCGGTGCCGATACAAGGCTGGCTATCTGCGCAATCAACCCAGATGACTGGACCTGGCTTGCAGTGGTCCAACCTCCCCTCAGCCACCAAACCATCTACGCCGATACCGGGTCCAGAAGCTTCTTCACTTGCAATGAAAACGCAGGTCAAGGTAGTCTTTAGTTCTGGCTTCAGCTCAGCCAGCTGCGAGAATAACGTCGTCATCAACGCGACGTGGCCGAGACAGTCTGTTGTACCTCGGCCATACAGCTTGTCTCCATCAACTGTCAAACTGAAAGGATCGACCTTCCATGCATCCGGGTTTGCTGGCACAACATCGAGGTGAGAGCCCACGAAGCTCAGTACATCCTCAGATGAACCAGTTCCGGGATACTTAATTATCAAGTTGCCACGTCCCTCCGCATACGTGACGTGATCGATTTCCAGGGGCCCGCCATTTTCCTTTCGGTGAGGCGCCAGTACCTCAAGCACGTGCTTGATGGCGCGGTCCTCCTGTGGCACGTAGGCGGTTCCCACCCCCGTGTTCTGTAGGTACTCAGCCTCCCCAATGAGATTACGAAGAAGGCTTACGAAACGATCCTCATTGAGTTCCAGAGATTGCAGAAATGAAGCGTCGGTCATTGGCTGCGGGCGGATCGAGGGGTGTCAGCTGCCGGGCGGGCAAAATTTTAACTCCGGCAAAAGTTAGCGAGTGCGCACCGAAGTCGACGCGTTCACGCCAGATCGCTTGATTACACTGCGAGTGTTCACGGGACGTTGATGTCTGACACTAGTTGAGCTGGTATACCTCAGAATAGTGTTGATGTTCACGCAAGGTTGGCTGCGAAGCATCGCTGATTGTGTGAGCGGGGCGAACGTGGTCGCGTTCACAAAGGTTTTGTAGGATAGTTACCATAAAAAGTCGAGGAGTGTTTTGCGGTCGCGGTGTCCTTTCAGGGCGGGCGGGCTACTGGACAATGCCGAGCAAACCAAGTTGAACAAGACGTTTTAGTTGAGCAGGACATCGAATATTACAACAGATAATGTCGCCATGCTTCCTCGAAACTCCCAAGTCGAGGCGCGACTGCACAGAGAGGCAGCAAAAGAGCAGCCCAGGTGTTGTCATCGCTACGTCTTCTGTCGCTTGTTCTTTTTACCCTTGAGAAACGCATCCACATTATCTTCCTCCACATCGCTATTGTCTGCGAAGGCGTCGTCGTTCACCTCGCCTGTTCCATCTTTGTTCTGTGCACTGATGTATGATGTTAGGTGCTCCATGCAAGCAGCCCTGAAGTCTAGGAGTGCGTCTGAGAGCTTGCCTTTGACTTCCGTCGACACCTGGACACAGTTGAGGAAAGAAACGATGAACGATTCAGAAACGTGTGGAACTCGAGATTGACAGATGCGTATCGTTAGTGGGATCGACGCGCATCATGCCCTCGTTCTTACCGTCTTGGGTTCCTCGCCCTCGAACGTGAAGGTGGCGACAAGGCTTTTCGCCATGCCGCTGACTTCCCCTCGATGTGCGCGTTTTTCACGAGAAGCTCGCGCCGTCAAGCCCTTCCGTGACACCCGTACGGTAGTATTCGACTGAGTTGGTACTCGCTGCTAGGAAACCCTATGCGCGCGGGCGATATTCTTCACGCGGTTTGATTCTCGAGCAATGGCGCGAAGGACCAAAATCCTGGTTCTTGACGGTCCTTACTTGTAATCGGCGTGGCGAAACTCGTCAACGAGGGTTCGTCGATCCCCACACAGATAAGATCCTTTCGGCCTTTTTTATTCGTCGCGCTTTTCCGGGCGGCGGCAGTGAAGAACGCGCGCACGACCGCGCAACTCACCTCGATCCATCGTTGAACGCGTTTCAAAAGGTTCCAGCCAAGTCACAATGGAGCTCGCGCCTCATCCTGTGATTCCGCGGAAGAAGCCCGTCCTGGTGTGCATCCTGGACGGCTGGGGCGAGAATCCCGTCAAAGACGGATTCAACGCTTGCCACGTTGCGAAGACGCCCACCATGGATTCCCTCGCGGCAAAGGGATCCGCATACTATCGAAGCGTCCTAGCTCACGGCCCTGCCGTCGGCCTGCCGACCGACCAGGATATGGGTAACAGCGAGGTGCGTTGCCTGTTCCAGATCGTTCCGGAAAAAAGTTATTTGCCCCGAAAAGTGACCCTCGCCGCTTCCCTTGTGCTCAGGTCGGCCACAACGCGCTCGGTGCCGGAAAGATAATCGCCCAGGGCGCATCCCTGGTCGATATCGCCCTCGAGAAGAAATCTATCTTCCAGGACGCTGGCTGGCAATACGTTAAACCTGCTTTCGAGGCGAACACCCTGCACATCATCACTCTGCTGAGCTCTGGCGGTGTGCACTCGAGGTACGATCAGCTCAAGGGCCTCATGCAGGGTGCCGTGGCTGACGGCTGCAAGATGCTTCGCCTGCACGTCCTTACCGACGGGCGCGATGTTCCCGACGGAACCTGTCACGAGTACATGTCGACGCTTGTGAAAGACCTTGCTACCCTTGAGGGTTGTGATGCTAAGGTTGCTTCTGGCGGTGGAAGGATGAAGGTCACCATGGACCGTTACGAGGCTGACTGGGGCATGGTCGAACGGGGCTGGAAAGCTCACGTTCTTGGCGAGGCCCCTAACAAGTTCAAGGATCCCATCGAGGCCCTCAAGAAGCTCAAGGAGGGTGGCGACAGCGATCAGTACCTCGAGCCTTTTGTCATCGTAGATGAAGAGGGCAAGGCTGTTGGCACCGTCGAGGATGATGATGCAGTGGTGATCGCGAACTTCCGCGCCGATCGCGTCGTCGAGATTTCTAAGGCTTTTGAGTATCCCGACTTTAAGGATTTCGATCGAGTCCGATTTCCGAAGGTCAAGTTCGCAGGGCTTATGCAGTACGACGGGGACCTCAAGCTCCCTGCCAACTACCTTGTTCCTCCTCCCCTCATCGAGCGCACTTCCGGTGAAGTCCTTGCAGCAAATGGACTCAAGACCTTTGCATGCAGTGAGACTCAGAAATTTGGCCATGTGACCTTCTTCTGGAATGGCAACCGCTCTGGATATTTCAACGAAAATCTCGAGACCTATGTTGAGATACCCAGTGACAATGTGCCCTTCAACCAGGCGCCTCTCATGAAAGCGCGTGAAATCACTGCCGCTGGAAAGGAGGCTCTTCGCAGCGGTAAGTATGATGTCGTGCGTGTCAATTACGCCAATCCGGATATGGTCGGGCACACTGGTGACCTCCAGGCGACCATCGCTGCGTGCGAGGAGTGTGACGCGTGCGTGAAGGAGCTTCTTGACCTCGTCGATGAGCTTGGAGGGATGTACCTTGTGACCGCTGATCACGGCAACGCAGATGATATGGTCCAGCGCAACAAGAAAAACGAACCCCTGACGGGTGAAGATGGCGCCCCTCTTCCTCTCACGTCACACACCCTAGCGCCTGTTCCCGTTGCCATCGGTGGCCCCGCGCTCCCTGCAACTGTCAAATTCCGGGACGACCTTCCCAAGGCTGGCCTCGCCAACGTCACTGCGACTTACATCAACCTCATGGGATACGAGGCGCCTGCGGAGATGGAGCCCTCACTTATCGCGGCGAACTAGTTACTCATAAGCGAGCTAGCTAGGTAAATGTGGAGGATGTTGAAGCTCAGAATCAGCTTGGTCACAGGGTGCTGTCCATTCCAGCGCAAAGAGTAGACCGTGTAGTGTCCTTTTGTGCAGCTAAATCTCAAAACAATGGCCCCTAAACCCCACAACATTATTTAGTCACCTTCGTATTCTCTAACCCTTATGATATCATAGTCTACCTTCGTACAACCCTCGTTAAAAATACTCATAAGCGAAGTAAAAAAATTCCTTAAAAATGCGAACAATCAAACAAGCGAGGGTTGTTACCAGAAAACTCATCTCTATTGCTGAAGTGCGCTGCTGTTCAGAGGATGGAAACGAGGAACGTCGATGACGACGAAGAAGCTCCAAAAGGCTCGCAGTCATGGCTGCGCGATTTGTGGAGCCAGAAAAATACTACTACCCAGACTCCGCTTGCGAGAACAATGTCGGGCTCTAGGACAACTTTGCCGGTCTTCTTCGATAGGACAACAAGCGTGGGCTCGACGGCGTTCTGGTTGAAAGAGCCACACGCGCTCGCAGCGCTAAACTCCGAAGGAGCAGAACAGGAAACGAAAGAAGCTGAGCTAGCACGTGCTGCGCAAGCCGCCCTTGAAGTCGCGCAGGTAAGACGTCCGAGAAGGGAAACCGCCCCAATGCGAAAAAATATGTCTTGCCTGGTCGTCTGTGCCTAAAAGTTGTCATGGTTCACTGCAGGCTGCGTCCCGCGAACTTCTGAGCGATTTACACAGCGTGACAAAATCCCTTGGCTTCTGGGAAACAAAGCTACACGACGCACCACGTGGCCTTTGGTGGTTTTTTTTTCTTCAGACCGGACCTGGGTGAGTTGCGCCGTGCTGTCTGGAGTGTGCCGTCGTGAAAAGGATGACATCACCCTTTGCACCGACTGCAGACATTTTTTCGAAGAGCTCCGTTTCGGGGTCGAAGATACGTTATCGCTTTTCGCCTCGATCATAAGAAGGTGATCTTTGTTTTGTTTCCAGTGGGTGCGACGATCCGCTGATTGTGTGTCTGCCGATGTTATCCCAGGACCAAAAGTGAGCAACGGAGAAGGTTGCAAGCATCGCCACATCTTCGCATTGACACCAAAGTCAGAGCGTTGTCAACGATTCAGTTCAACTTAGCTTCCGCGGTCGGGGAAGTTCACAGGCACGCTGGCTTGGTGGCAGCTGCATGGGGTAACAGCAACTCAGAGAGGTTCGAAGCTGGATTTCTCCAGCGCACGTTGCACGAGTCCCTTGAAGGACTCCTGAAAACGATGCAAACCGTTAGTCAATCAAAATCTTCGGTTCCAAGCAATTCACAACACGCCACGCAACAGGTAAATCTAGCTAGAGGTAATAACTCAGAAATATTTTCGCTTATTATTTTGATTTGGATTTCCAGGACGGCCGCCTGCCGGGCAGTCAGAGTCCTTTGAGCAAGGCAGTCAACACGGAATTCTCGAGAAAGCAACATTTTAGTAGTAAACTCGGCGATGGCAGACCGGCGAACCTACCGTTCTTGAAAAATTCAAAGTCAAATAAACAGGTTTGTCCGATCATTCAGTCCCTTCTTTCACTGAGCTAGCTGCGATGCGAAAAAGCAAGGAAGCTGATTGGAAAAACACTGCAGGACGGTATCGACGACATATGGCAGTTGGTACATCTGCTAGAATGCGAAGGAAGTAGAGCATCTTCGAGTGCAAAAAGTATAATAGCAGCCAATACAAAGCCAGGGAAATGGAAGCGTCGCTGGATACTGTATTCTATGCTCGCATCAGCTGCTGGAGTTCTATCATACTACACAATCAGAAATAGCCGGCTTTGCGGCTCTGATAATCTGGAAAAGATGATGCAAAACATTTTCTCCGCGATAAGCCGCTTTTGGAACACACATGCTGCAGTTCCATTGAAAGAAATTCGTGCCGAGCTTTCTCTCGCGTTTGAACAGAGCAAAGATGTCGTCGGAAGCCAGCAGCTCGAGGTAACTTTGCATTTTCGTCGTATGACCTGATTGCGTTCAAACATTTCCGATTTCAGAGCTCAAAAGCATCGTTGGATCGCATGTTGACGCAATACACAGCGCAGGCAACGAAACCTGGCTACAGTGCTGCGCTTTATCGAGCTTATCGAGCTGTTGGAGGAGGTTCATCTGATGAGGGCTCATCAGAGCCACCGGATCCTTTCGCACTAGTCACCGCTCGTGTCGAGGAAGAGTTGAAAAGTCCGCTCCAAAACATGCTAGGGGTAAAACAAAATTGTCCCCACTTCTTTTTTGACTTTCACATCCATTCTATCAGGGTGACTTGATGCAGCTTCTTCTCATCCAAACGCAAGTCATGAAAGTAGACATGGAAAGCGCTCTGATGCAAATGGACCAAATCATGCGAGCAAATAGACTGAACTTCTCTCTGATGGCGTGCATGCCCGCGGTGCTTGTCGGTTCGTCATTTTTCTCCATTGCCTCAACTTCAATCGGTAATGAGCGTACAATTAATTCTTTTTCTTCTTTTACGACATTTTCTCATACATTAGGCACGCGAAATTATCGCACGAGGACTCAAAGTCGCGAAGATATGAGGATGCTTCTCGGCGAAGCAGAGAGGGCGCTCGCAGAACTGACGTACAGCAGGAACAAGAGTTTCGCTAGTGGAATGTTGCTCTATGCTCTAAACACCTTGTTCCAGTCTGTTCAAAAACATCGAAACTGTTTTTCACCTGCTGAGTGGCGAGCTGTTCGCCTGGATATAATGACGATGTCAGATAACGAGGTTCCGGTTGAATCGAAACTGAATGCAGTTGCTCGACTCGCTCGAGTAAAAGCTTTTGTTCCTGAACCGCACCGAGTGCCGCAAATTTAGTCCTTAACGCGTTAACGGTTTAGAACCATGAGCTGTGATCGTTTGCTGTCAATTATTTCGTCTATTTTTTTTACTTCCTAATTGCTAGCTAGCTCTAGTAGCTTAGTCGCTCTACTTAGGTGCGATGCACTCCATTTGTACTGAACAAATACACATGATACGCTGCTTGCATTCATGTTCAGGAAAGTCGCGAAACATCTCCATAAGCTCGTTCGCCAACCCCTCAAGCATAAGTTCACCCATCAGTCTTAAGCACGCGTTCAAGAGTATCGATATTGGCTTTGCTGTATACTCCTTTTCACTTTCAATCAAAACAACTTGTCTCAGAGCAGTTTGCAAGCTGCGTAGAATCCTTAATTTTTTCACCGCTGTGCTACCTTTGCTGCGTTCGTTTGAAATCAGTTTAGTATAAGTTTCGACGGCTTTGGTTGCGAGGTGCCGGGAAAGATTTTCCATTTCCAAGTAATCCACTGGACGTACTTCTCGGTTCATCTCGTTCGCTTTAAAGCGTAGGACGCGTGATAGTAAATCAATTACTATTTGGTCTGAATTCTCTCTCGCTTTTACCTTCCAAATCGATATGTGAACCACCAACTCAGTTAGAATACCATGAAACAGCGAATCCATTTCTTCCGCCGTTAGATATGGAATCTTTGCTGCACAAGCCATAAGTAATGCACAACGGAATTCGTCCACTGTCTTGGTTGATCTCAGGATTTCAATCTTCCGGAAAATAATTTCCATTTTTTGCCGGTCCTGTTTTGGTGGAGCTCGAGGTTCCGTCCCCGTCAGCATTTCCCCAAAGTTCAGAGTTTCAAATGCTCGGAGTTGATTCAATTTTATGAGGTCTGCCAGGGCCTTCGCCAATTTGAGCACACCACTGTGCTGTCGTGCTGCTTCCAACGAACCTTCACTGGACAACTCACAGGACCCAAGATGTTCACGTTTCGTCGAGCTAGAAGAGGTTCCCCGCACCTTCTGCAAGATGGGTTCTAACAAAAGCCGGACGTGCCAACTTGCTTTTGCCTGAGCTATGTCATCACATTCCGCGAGGGAGTGCAAGACCGGTGTGGAAAGTTGGCTATGCCGGTGAGCAAGTTCCTCAACACAATCTCTCAGTAATCTTGCTGCAAGATCACGACTCCGTTCATGCGATGACCTCGTCAGCGAAAGGTGGTGTGATGAATCCAATCTATCATCCGTATTGCTCGATTCTAGGCAAGAAGCCAGTGCCAGAAGTATTCCACCGGGAAACGTTGCCTGCAGTAATTTTATGCCCCTCGAGGACAGTTTTGCATCACCATCTTTGATAACGTCACATGCATAAAGCATCGAATATAACATCTTAAGGGCACACCAACTGCTTACCGAGTTGCTCAATAACGCAGGTAGAATGTTGGTGAGAAGTGCTTCACGAGGGTCCATGCCTGCTCTAAAGGGAGTTCCAAGGGCGTAGCCAAAAATGTCTGAACTGGCTGTAATTAGCGAGGCTCGTGGCTTCTGTATCAACCAAAGTGCAATCCTATGCAAACCATCCGCCTTGTGCGAGGACGTCAATCTCGAAACATTTGAAGATTCAGAAATCGACTTGCGAAACATTCGAGATAAGGCAGTGAGTATCGAAACTGGCTTTTCAGGTTGAAGCCGATACGCTGAAAGTCCTGGCAGGTGAGAAATGGCTGACAAAATCATGGAAGCTTGAGATGAATGCTTCCTGGCTATAGACAGAAGATGTATCAAAAATCCCTCGGGGTCCACGTAAAAGTGATCCCAGAGACTGTCGACAATGATTGTATGATCATTATTTCGTCGTGGGTTAGCAACATGAGTATCGTCATCAGTGATTTGGTTGAGGATGGAGATGAGTTCTTGTCTCCTTGAGTCTTTTTGCTCGAAATTGCGCAAAGAGATTCTGGCCGTCTGAAACCGATCAGAGGATAACAGCAATGCTCCTGTCATTCGACCACATTCTTTGCACTCTATAAGAGCTCTTCTGGTGATGTTTTTGATTGCCAATGAATCCGAAACAGCAAGAGTCATCATATTTAGCTGTAGCCACATTCTTATCGCTCTCTTGCATAAGGTAACCTCTGTAGACAAACATTTATTGACACTCGACCCGTGCGGAAAGCGATCCTGCGAAACCTTTCCTTTCAACTCTTTGATTCGGGTCGATTTGTGGAGTTGTAGCTCTGAACGTATTTCCTCGAGTTCAGCTTTGAGATGCCTCGCAATATACTGCGGAACATCCCCAAGCTTCACCAACAGAAGTTCTTCAACGCCCAAGGCTTCCACAGCCCTGGCGAACTGAGTCGTCGTAAGTTTCCATCCAACTTTCTCCAAAAAGCAGTCGTCATGCACCGCAAATGACATTCGATTTACCCACGCGAAGAAAAGCGCATCGAATAGAAGAGATTTGGTGTCGCGGAATCCTCCACGCGAAGCCTCCAAGATGTTGCCGAGAGAAAGCGTTGCTGTCTTCCCACTGGACTCAGAATCATGACGGCGCAAGTAGTCGAACCAAGGCGCCATTCTTCTCTCACAATTTGAACCGTCGACGTCAGCTTGTTTCATGTCGCTGACCAGTGCGAGGAATGAACTTTGGTGGTATTCATTGCTCTGGTGAACCATCTCACGCCGGACAAAGATTTATCCTCTCGTAGTGCCCACTAGTCGTCCTTCGCCGTTTGCAAGGTTTTACGACCTCGAATCCAAGTTATCACCTTCTTGGGGAGCACATAGATGCATACAACGACTAACAACGTCAGCAAAACGAAGTCCTGCGAGCAGAAAGGGTCGTGAGAACTTCCCAACCCTAGAGCCAGCAGTCGGAAGGATTTCGGGAGCGAAATGTTTGGTACCCGGCGCGTACACGGACCGTTTGTGTGAACACGTAGACGGTAGCGAAGCCACCGGTCATCTGCAAATATACTTCAGCTGCTTCAAGACTCTATCGCCGCCCTTGCTTTTCAGCGGCGGCAGATCGTCCGGTTGTTCTCGACGTTGCTTTTCTGATGGTTGTTGACGGGTGCCAACTGTATTTGGGGATCATCAGTTTTTTATACATCGCCGCTCCCGAACCTACCCGACCATGTAAGTGTGTCAGATCTTAGACTGGGTTTGATTATTTGCCATTTTTACAAAATAAAAAGCTGAAAGGAATCGATCGGAGCATATCGATCGGTTCTATCGGTCTGGCTGGATTAATTAAAAAATGGATGTGTTCGTCATCCGTCCATCGGAGTCCACGAAAAGGCGTCATTTGCATCCCAAAGGTCGCGGACGCGGCTCACTCGAGGCGGATATTCTGGAACTATCCAGCGGGGCAGGAGGGGCCACGAACTGCGCACTCGTACCTACTACGGACCATAATCATCGTTGGGGTATCGCGCGCCCGTCTCAGTAGGGCCCGCCTTCTGTAGGCTTTACCCCCGTGGCGATGGGCTGGATAAACGTCCCGGGAGGGACAGATTACGTGCTTCGCAACGCCCACGTGCCCGAGTGCGTCATTAAGGGCTCGGGTGAACTGATTTCCGATCGTGATGGACTCGTGTTTGTTGATATCGAGATACGTGGCGGACACATCGCCTCGATTACACCGGTGGAGGACCGAGCGCCTTCCGATCTCGCCGAAGTTGACTTGGATGGAGGAATGTGCTGGCCAACATTTGTTGACATCCACACTCACATTGATAAGGGACACACTTGCGAGCGAACACGCAACATGTCCGGATCCTTGGCAGGTGCAGACGATTCATGCGCGAAGGACGAAGTGTTCTGGGACCACGACGACGTGTATCGACGAATGGAGTTCAGCCTAAAATGCGCCTATGCGCACGGGACATCAGCCATTCGCACACACATTATGAGTGGCCCAGTTCAGGGTGCCATCGCATGGCCTGTCTTCGAGGAATTGCGCGAGGCATGGCGAGGCAGAATCGAGCTTCAAGGCGTCTCGTTGGCAATTTTACGGTTCTTTCGCGACGAAAAAGCTGGAGCGGCGCTGGCAGACCAGGTGAAGGCACACGGCGGAATACTTGGTGCCGCTGTGTCCTGCACAGACCGAGGAGGGCATCCTGACGACGTCTACACTACCTGCGGCGAGGAAATGCCCGCATTACTGGATACAATATTCAAACTGGCCAACGAACGAGGGTTAGATCTTGACTTTCACGTTGATGAAAACGGCAACGAAGTTTCCAAGGGAATACTTCATATTTCTGAAGCCGCTATCCGTAACAACTTCAAGGGCAAGATTGTGTGCGGCCACTGTTGCTCCCTCGCCGCGCAATCTCCGGCAGAACTTGTGCGCATATTCAAAGCTGCTCGTGAGGCGGGAGTCTGCGTGGTTTCCCTTCCGATAGTGAACGAATGGCTTCAGAACAGAGATGTGCGTGGACTTTGTACACCGACGAGGCGAGGCGTGACCACACTGAAGGAGCTCGATGATGCCGGCGTGCCCGTTTGCCTCGCCAGCGACAACACTAGGGACCAGTTCTACGGATATGGCGATCTCGACATGCTGGAAATTTTCAGGGAAGGTTGCAGGATCGGGCATTTAGACAGGCCTATCCATCGTTGGCCACTCGCGGTGACGACACGTCCGGCTCAGATAATGGGTCTGAGTGAGGACCACGGCTGCGTGGTGATCGGAGGCAAGGCAGACCTTGTGCTTTTCCGAGGTCGATATTACAGCGAGCTGCTTTCGCGACCGCAGCTTGATCGTGTTGTGCTCAGGGATGGGATCCCCGTGACGGATGAGCTGCCAGACTACAGAGAGCTTGATGATAAAAAGCATAGGAAAAGAGCAAGAAACGGAGCCGGTTGCTGAGCGACTGCGCAGTGACTGATCGAAAAGTGCTAATTATGCTTAAGTTAAAATTCTTAATTCTTACCTTCGGTACCTTCGGTATGAGTAAACACTTAAAAGATTGTTGAAAAACATCACACTGATGATGGAGACACGGCACCCTCGAATCCTAAGATATTTCAAAGATTGGAAAAAAATCCTGACTATTTTTACTGGCGAGGTATGACTGTAGGCACCTTCCCGACAAGCTGACGGTGAACCAGATTTTTTTTTGGACATGTTTTCAAATTTAGGGATTCAGAAACCCGTGAAACCCTCTCCGTTTCCACAGCTGCTGCTTTTTCGCTGGCGGCTCCAGTCGGTTTTAAAAAGTGTACGGGACGGCAGCGTTCGCCAGATCTGCAGGTGCGGTCGTCTCCCGGACTGCCGTCACACTCGCCTACGCATCACTGTGCGTGAGGAGGGCGTCGGCTCCCACTTCCACTTTCGTCGCGACAGAGGCTCGGCGACAATCGTTTGTTTTCGATTCGGTTCGTCATAACTGCTCGACAGCAAACATGGTTTCCAACGCCGCCGCCCTAGCGAACACCCTGGGCGTTCCCCAGGCCGCCCGGATGGTGGCCAATACCAAGCGCAAGAACCTTCGTGCCAATCGCGCCGGCCCTGTGCGCGCCATGGCCGAGGATGAGGAGTCCCCCGTCTTCCGCGCCTGGGACCAGGCGACCAACTCAAAGAAGCGCACTGACATCAAGAAGATTATGATTATTGGTGCTGGACCCATCGTCATCGGCCAGGCGTGCGAGTTTGACTACTCCGGTACTCAGGCTTGCAAGTCTCTCAGGTATGCCCGAACCATGTCGCGATAAGCGTTCGCCGATAGATATATCTTATCCCTTCTCTCCGAATCCACGCTAATTTGCGGTGGCCGGTTCCCTCCGCCTGTCGCTCGCGAAAACCTGATCTTACCGGAGTCTTTTAAAAAAACAGGACCTGCTTCCTTTCAACTCACCACCTCCCCCATCCTTTCCCAGGGCTGAGGGTTACGATGTTGTGCTTCTCAACTCCAACCCGGCCACCATCATGACTGATCCGGAGACGGCGAATCGTACTTACGTCGGGCCCATGACCCCCGAGCTTGTTGAACAGATCTTGATCAAGGAGAAGCCTGACGCCTTGCTTCCCACCATGGGTGGTCAGACGGCGCTCAACCTCACCAAGACTCTCGCCGAGAATGGAATCCTCGAGAAGCACGGCGTAGAGCTGATCGGCGCCAAGCTCGATGCGATTAACAAGGCCGAGGACCGTCAGCTCTTTAAGGAGGCCATGGAAAAGATCGGCTTGAAGACGCCCCCCTCTGGAACTGCCAACAACTGGGATGAGGCTGTCGAGATCGCCGACTACATTGGCTCCTTTCCTCTGATCATCCGCCCAGCGTTCACCCTTGGTGGCTCGGGCGGTGGCATTGCTTACAACATGGAGGAATTCAAGACCATCGTGACCAGCGGCCTGAATGCCTCGACCACAACTCAGGTACTCATCGAGAAGTCTCTACTTGGCTGGAAGGAGTACGAGCTCGAGGTGATGCGCGATTTGGCTGATAATGTCGTGATTGTGTGCTCTATCGAGAATCTCGATCCCATGGGCGTGCATACCGGCGATTCAATCACGATTGCTCCTGCTCAGACTCTCACTGATAAGGAATATCAGCGCCTCCGTGATGCTTCCGTCGACATCATCCGTGAGATCGGTGTGGAATGCGGTGGTTCGAATGTACAGATGGCGGTCAATCCCGCGGATGGTGAGCTCATGATCATCGAAATGAATCCTCGTGTGAGCCGATCCTCTGCCTTGGCGTCCAAGGCGACGGGTTTCCCGATTGCTAAGATGGCTGCAAAGCTTGCAGTCGGCTGCACCCTTGACGGTATTCCCAACGATATTACCCTCAAGACGCCTGCGAGCTTCGAGCCTTCTATCGACTACGTGATCACCAAGATCCCTCGATTTGCTTTCGAGAAGTTTCCCGGCTCCGTCCCCGTCCTTACGACGCAGATGAAGTCCGTTGGCGAGGCAATGGCTGTCGGCCGCACATGGCAGGAGTCTTTCAACAAGGCCCTTCGTTCTCTTGAAACTGGCCTTTCTGGCTGGGGTCTCAACCCCAAGGATGGTGAAATGCAAGGTGATCTCGAGACGATCAAGGAAGCTTTGGCAGTGCCTAATCCTTCGCGCGTTGTTGCCATGCATGAAGCTTTCATGGCTGGCATGTCTGCTGAGGAGATTCGTAAAATCACGGCGTTTGATCCCTGGTTCCTTCGCCAGATGGAAGATTTGTTTCAAACTGAGCAGTGGCTCAAGAGTCTCAGCTCCCTTTCCGACCTGGACAAGCAAGACTGGAGCGAGGTGAAACGCCGTGGTTTCAGCGACATCCAGATCGCTCGTGCATTCAAAGTTACTGAGGGTGAGGTTCGCAAGGCCCGAGTTTCGCTTGGAGTCACTCCTTCCATGAAGCGCGTTGATACTTGCGCTGCTGAGTTTGAGGCTTCGACTCCTTACATGTACTCATCCTATGATGGCAATGATGAAGTCGATGCCACCGACAAGAAAAAGATTCTCATCCTAGGAGGCGGTCCCAACCGGATCGGCCAAGGTATTGAATTTGACTACTGCTGCTGCCATGCTGCTTTTGCGCTTAAGGATGCTGGCTACGAGACCATCATGCTCAACAGTAATCCTGAGACTGTCTCCACCGACTACGACACGTCTGATCGTTTGTACTTCGAACCCCTTACTGTTGAGGATGTTCTCAATGTCGTGGAGGCTGAGCGACCGGAGGGGATCATCGTACAGTTCGGTGGCCAAACTCCTCTTTCCCTTGCCACTCGCCTGGAGAAGGCTCTCACCGACAACCCTATCCCAGCTGCCTCAGGAAATGGGAACTGCCGCATCTTGGGCACTCCTCCCGACAGTATTGACGCGGCGGAAGATCGTGAACGATGGCAGGCGATTCTTACCGAGCTGGACATCCTGCAGCCCCCTGGAGGCGTCGCCCGCTCTGAGTCGGAAGCTCTCGTGGCAGCCAACAATATTGGGTATCCAGTTATGGTGCGTCCTTCTTTCGTGCTCGGTGGACGCGCTATGGAGATCGTCTCCTCCGACGCCGATCTTAAACGTTACATCCGTACTGCAGTCGAGGTCGATCCAGAGAAGCCAGTTCTTGTTGACAAGTACCTCAACAATGCCACTGAGCTTGACGTTGATGCACTTTGTGATGCCGAAGGTAATGTGGTGATCGCCGGGATCATGGAGCACATCGAGCAAGCTGGCGTTCACTCTGGTGACTCCGCGTGCAGTATCCCTACACAAACTATTCCTGAGTCATCCCTTGCTACAATTCGTGACTGGACTCCGAAGGTGGCGAAACGGCTTGGTGTAGTCGGTCTCATCAACATCCAGTACGCTGTGATTCCTGATGGAACTGTTTACATCATCGAGGCTAATCCCCGTGCATCGCGCACTGTGCCTTTCGTGGCTAAGGCAATCGGACATCCGATTGCTAAGTATGCGTCACTCGTGATGGCGGGTGCAACGCTCCAGGACCTCAAATTCACTGAGGAGGTCAAGCTCAACCACGTCGCTGTGAAGGAAGCTGTACTCCCCTTCGACAAATTCCCGGGTGCTGATACCCTCTTAGGCCCTGAGATGCGTAGTACCGGTGAGGTGATGGGCATTGACCGTGATTTCACGGTGGCGTACGCGAAGGCGCAAATTGCTGCGGGACAGAGGCTACCCACCTCTGGCAAGGTTTTCATCTCTGTTCGCGACAGCGACAAGCCTGCTATAGTGGACGTCGCCAAGCAGTTCCACGAGCTAGGCATGACTGTGGTTGCATCGGGTGGCACTGCTAAGACTATCGAGGCTGCTGGAGTGCCCGTGAAGGTTGCGCCAAAAATCCACGAGGGCAGGCCTCACATTGGCGACATGCTCCTCGACGGAGACATCTCTCTCATGGTTGTGACTTCTTCCGGTGACGAGGCGGACATGAAGGATGGTCGTCAGATTCGCCGCACAGCTGTAGGTCTCAAGGTCCCCTTGGTCACCACCATTGCAGGAGCGAAGGCCACTTGCTCTGCGGTTAAGGTGCTCCAGGAAGGTGCCCTCACGATGCAACCCCTCCAAGACTTTTTCTAGGGAGACAATGTCCGATGGTGGTCGTGTTTATCATTCTCTATCGTGTTCACATGTTCCTCTTGTGGTTTAGGTGAGAGTATGTTATTTAAGTTTCAAACATCAACAGTCCCTCAAGGATTGTAATAACTTGTGGGTGCCACCGTGGTCGTGCACTCAGTACCGACCAAACTTGCCGCGTATCCAAAATTCGCTACGCGGCCAGAGCTGCCCCCGCTGGTGCCTCGCGACGGCGGACCTGAGGCACGCATCGATGGCCCAGTAATCATTAAATCTGTAGCCCGCTTCCTGGCAAACTTTGGCGCCTCATACTTTGCATTCCTGACTGCTGCTGACTGCTCCATGGAAGCCGTTCGATAACTGGAAGTTGACCCGCTCATTTGGTCCGCATCTAAATCGTAAGGGCGATTTGACTGTGAGCGTGCCTTTATGGGTTGTCCAGCTTCGATCATCGCAGTTTGCTGCTGTGCGTCTCCAGACAAGTGCTGCCCGTATCCATTCCCCTTGAAGGACGCTTCACCCCCATAACCTCCCATGAGTCCCATAACGTTAGCGCCGCGACCATTCGCCTTAGCTGCATGCATCGCGTGGTTTCTTTCAGCGGCCGCCGCTGCTACAGCTTCCTGAAACTCATCAGCATTGACTCCAAGTTTTGCCATCTGGTGTGCAAGGAAAGGATCTGTGCAGTCAAAACCAGACTTAAAGACCTCTGCGGCGGCGTTACCCCGGCCGTTCGCCCTCGCGGCATTTAATGCCTGTTTCCTTTCCTCGATCGCTGCAACTAAGTCGGAGAGTGGTGGAGGTGCTGCCTGCAACTCTGAATGGGTTCGTGTTCCGTCTGAAGTCAATGCCACCTCACCTGTGGCAAGGTGTTGGGGCTGTTGCGCACTCGCTTGCATCGGATTTTCCTGCACGGGGCGTGTCACTTCCAGCTCAGGATAACCGACATCGTCTTCCACGCCGGCGTGTCCGATCGGAGGGACGCCTGGATAATGTACACGCTGCGATCCTATCTTTGAAGATTCCGAAGAGCGAATTTGCTGCTGAAGATGTGGGTTGGCCGGAAGCTCCCATGAGTGCTGAGAAAGAGAGGTGGTAGGTACCATTTCGGCAAGAGGCTGCCGTTCCATCCCTTTTGACAGAATGGCTTTACGTCCTTCTGCCGGATCGTACAATTCGATAGCATTGGAGTCCATGATGTTCGCAGCCGAAATAAAAGATGCACTCGGGCGCTGGGACTCGTTCTTTGCATCAGGATCGAGTTCGATGCACAAGCTCCGAGCTCTGCTCGCCAACGCTGGGTTCCTTAACAGAGTTGCAGTGTCTGGCCTTTGCTTATAGTCCATGGTTAGACATAGTCGCAAAATATCCGAAAGCTGTGCACTGAACTTTCCCGCGGGTAGAGGCGGATAGACACCTTTCATGATCTTACGAATCAAGGCTCCCTCGTTTTGAGCATCGAAGGGGTGCTTTCCCCCGGTGCACATCTCGTACAGAACAACACCAAGCGCCCAAACATCTGACTTTTCGTTGTAAGGTTTGTCCTCGCATAGCTCTGGAGATAAATAGTAGGGCGTTCCGACGATTGTTCGAGCGAAAAGGGTGTTGGGGCTCAGTACCTTAGCGATGCCCAAGTCTCCAACCAACACGTTGTCCCCGGCATCGAAAAAGAGATTGAGAGACTTCATATCGCGATGAATGATCTTCTTGGAATGAATGTGACGCAATCCGAGTAGAGCTTGGATGAAGAACTTCCAGATATTATCCTCGGACATCGGCTGGCCGCGTTGCGCGTGCAATCGGCTATGCAAGGTTCCGTTGGGTGCAAACTGCATCACGATGTTCAGCTTGCCATCCTCGAGGAAGCAGTCATAGTACTTGATGACGTACTTGCTGTCCATCTCCGCCAGGACGCGGGCCTCGTCGACGGCCTCCTCCCGCTCGGCACGGTTCATGTTCGTGATATTTACCTGTTTCAAGGCGTAAACACGCCCGTTGTCCTTCCTCACCGCCTTGTATACGACGCCGAAAGAGCCCTTCGCAATGGTCACGAGATTTTCGAAGTCACCGAGGGCCATTCTCTTAACGCCCTGACTTGACTGCGAGGCCGCGGCCTTTAAAGACTGGTGTAGCGAAGACACATTGCGTACACTGCTCGGTTGATGATACATATTTGCCGACGTTCGAGCTACAGTTAGACGCGAAGCGGCTGCCTGTCCTCTGCTGTGACCAGCGGTCAACGCGACGAACTCGCATATGTTACAACTCACAACGGTCCTGAAAACCAAACGATTGGATTATCGATGCTACGAAGGTATGGAAACGAAGGCAATGTTAGTCTATTTTTTTTTCCGTCAACTCCAAACTTGCTGTGACAGTACAGTGTTGTGACTCTCCATCAGAAGTGGTGTAATCGAGAGAGAAAGGTAGCCTATCATCGATGAGAATTTGGACGGATGCTAAAGTATTTCTTTCGAAACTAGACTATGGGTTACTACCCTGGTTACTACCTGGTACGAAGGTACTACCTTCGTACTAAACTGCTATATAATACCTTCGTAACACACAGACTAATTACTTGTGGGCGGTGTACCGTAATTCCGGATCCCGGACTTGCACTGGCAACAACACTAAGGCTCTGGTCCCGTGTCTTTCTAAAGATCTTCCTTATGTGAAACTGTTTTACCAGAATGCTTCATCACGAACCCAATGAGGTGCATTTCGCTTCTGTCGCCGTCGTAGAGAATCACCTTGTCCGTCTTTGCCTGATAGAAATACAAAGTTGGATACGCCTTGACTATAAACCTTTTGTCCAAAACATCGTTGGCAGTTGCGTCCATCTTTGCAATCACAACGGCATCATTGGAGGCAAACTTATGACCCACTTTCTCCATCACAGGTGCGAATTTCTTACAATGACCACACCATGGTGCGTAAAATTCGATCAACACGTTAGCTTTTGACCCCGTGACCAATGCCTCAAACGTACTCGCGACGATGACTTTGACTGCGCCGTCATTTGAGTTGGGCGGTTCCTCACTCTTGAAGGACGGGTCAAGAGAGCCGACATCGTACTTCGCGAGCCACGGGGCAATCCCTTTCGGCTCTGCTCGATGCAGGATGTATTTCTTGTCGGTCTCTGTTTCGTGCAACACAACAGCTGGAAGGAGATCAGGGGAAACCCCAAAGTATTTCATAGCTGCCTCATTCTCAGCGCTGTCCCCCAATACAAACCTGTACTTTGTCTCGTCCAATGCTGCGACGTCTCTCATCGCCGATTTAATCCCATCGCGCTCCGTTGCATTCTTAAAATTGATGAAGGCGATAACTTTCGGGGCGCGAAATTCAAACACGCGTCGCAGAATGTTTCTGTTCTCAGGTGTCTTGTCGAGCTCAGCCACGAGGGGGAGACTTTTAGCGTCAACGAAACGCTTCAGGTTCTCAACCGTGAAGTCCATGTCAAACCGAACGATCCGCTCATCGAAACTCCGATACATCAGAACGATATCTTCTTCGCCGGGTAAGTCGAGCTCTGGTAGAAGAGACGCATCGGTGACGAGTCCAAACCTGATATCCGCACGGCGGGCGGCTGTCTCGTAAACTTTGAGTCCCGCCGCACCAGGCTCAAAGGCTGCCAACATCACGACCGGATCCTGCCGCACGAACGCCCTCACTTCATGGACATTCTTCATCGGTTCAACTATGGGGGCGGCTAGAGTACGCAGAGCGTCGACGATGCCGTCGGCCACTCGGGGACCGTCGTAAACTTCGCCGTCGGTGGCTGCGTCCCTGAAAACAATGATGGTTGGGAAAGCCGTTATGTCCAGATCCTTGGTCAGCCCGGCGTTCTTGTCGGCAGTGCAGTCCACCTGAGCCAAAACAATAGGCGGATCGTTCTTGTGCGTCGCGAGGATCTCCGCCGCCTTCGCCCACTCAGGCTCAAGGCGCTTGCAGTGCCCGCACCAACTCGCGGTGAAACTCACCGCGACGAAGGGATGCTCCTGCAGAGTGCTCGCGAAGTTGTCAGCGTCCATATCTAGCACGACGGCGGTGCCATCGTTTACGGCATCGCAGCTGGCACTCCTAACCACCACGGTCGCGACGGCGACGAGCCACCTTAACATCGCCGCCTTCCGGTTATAACGTTGTGTTCCGCTCCCGCGGAGCGTCCAAAAAATACACTTCGTGCCTTCTCTGTTCGTACTTGTCAGTTGTACCTCATAAGTGTTTGGCGGGGAATCTTTGTTTTTGATTACAGATAATCCGTAGGTGCCTCCCTGTGAGACTGATGAACAAGGAACGTTCGGTTCCGGGAGGCTGATTTGGGACGAGTCTCGATGAAGCTTCGGTGAAGCCTCGGTGAAAGACGCATTGAGAAGGGCTACTTATCCATGGTTTGAAGCTGAATTTTCATCGATACATCGGTCAACTTCGACGTCTACCATCGCCTCACCAGAAGACGCCTTGGCGTCGACTCTTCGTTCACAAGTGGCGTGCGTGTGAGGACGACGACTACGTGCACGCCAAGCGCAACGATAAGGACGTCCCGCAGAACAATCGTCGTCCAAAGACACGGAAGGCGTCGCACAGTTTTGTTAGTCTGCATAAAGTAACAAACGACGACCGTACAGTCGTTTAGTCTATGACTTTTGCAAATGATCGAGCTCTCGACCAATCAGAAGACGAATAAAAGGTGACATAGTTCCAAAAAAGTTGGGGTAGAATGTGGCACTAAATGTGACTTCGTCACTGGCGTTCCTCGTCCCAAATTTAGACTGGCGATTTAGGGTTTGTTTTTAGCCCCGTTTTCTTCGCGTTCGCGGTGTGTTGCGGTGAGTAAGTGTTGATCGGGCCGGGCCGTTCACCTCCTTTTTGGACCTTTCTCCACAGTCCGTTGTTCACCCGGGTAAAAAAGCTAGACCCAGGCGCCGGGATTCGTGCTTATGACAAATAAGGTCCAAATAAGCCCGGAATGAGACTTGATTTGCTTTCAAAATCGAATTTGCCGATCAAGGGGGTTTGGGATAAAGACTATCAAGCCGCGTGTGCCGTGCAGCAAAAATATCAAAATATCTTCCGTCGAGAAGAAGCTCTGATTGGTTGAGGAACGAATCTCCTCGCGTATGCTAAAGGTCCGCATTTGTTTTTCATTCCCGGAGACGGTCTCGACGCGCTTTCCCGGCGCTTCGACCCGAGAGAACATTAAACATCCACGCAGGCGATATTTTTCGGTGTCCACCCGTGCACACAGCCGAAGTTTTCGAACATTTCCTGCGACCAACACGCTGGTTGTCGGTTTTCCGGGAATACCGGGAAAACCTGTCTCGCCGCTGAAGAATTAAACTAAGAAGTCGAGGGCGCGGCTGTGGCAATGACGACGCGTAACGACGATACATCTCCCGATGTTGCAAAAAAGACAAAAGGGAAGAGATCCAAGCTCAATCAGCGCCGCCCGAGCTCTCAGAAGGACGCCCCTAGGGCCGGAGCTTCCACTCACGGCCAACGGAACGTCAACGAGGAGGGAGGCGGCCCCGGACTTGCCGGAGCCCCGCAGAACGCACATCCGAGCAACAACATCTTTGGGTCGGGAGATATCGGCGACATGGGCAACGAATCCGACTTGGACGGGGGGTTGATGCAGCAGGGATCCCCAACGTTGTTGTCAGCTCTCAAGGGCTCGAGCCTACGCGCGAGCGCGTACGGGCAAGACTTCACCACGTCATTCAAAGAAGACGACATGAGCCTCTTGGGAGAGTTCAAGAACGCAGCTTCGCGCTTCACACAGCTAAACCCGCTCGGTAGTTCAATCGATGGCTTGACCGCAGAGGGTGATATGGGTTCGGAGGCGCTGTGGAGCTCGTTTCCTGTTGACGTTGACTCCTTCCTGTCTAGCCGAACCTCTGCACCGTATGGAGAGTTGGGCGGGTCAGGTAGGTATAGTGACGTCGGTGGCATGGGGGGAGGTGCTGGCACTGGTGCGGGAACTACGAATGCGACGGTTGGAAACGTGAACGAACGCGTCGGCGGGGGTGACGATGCCGACATGTTTCGATTAGGATCGAACCAGTACGTATTCCAGTATGGCGAAGGAAACGGAGGCGGTGTAGTAGCTTCTGGCGGCAGATCAGGTGCGCCCCAGGCCTCGATGTCGACCGGCGGTATGTCGTTCGACTCGTCCTTCGAGAATTTCGGCAACGATATGCAGCAACAACAACATCAAGGCGGAAACAGGGGGGGGATGCATATTCGAGGCGGAACCGTGCAAGGTCAGATGCCGATGCAACCCAACAACAGTAACACTCAGATAAACTTCAGCGGACAGCAGCAAGGAGCGCAGGTGCGTCAGATGAGGTATGTCATGCCCGGTGCCCAAGGACAATCTGTTGGGTACATCCCCATGTCGTATCAACAGCAATCGCAGATCCAAGGCCAGCAGATGCAGCAAAATGGAATGATGGTGCAGCAGGCATACCAATACTCCCAGATGGTGCACGTCCCCTCCAACGGCTCGCTTCAACAGGCACATCAGCAGCATGGGCGAGGTGTGAGAAAGTTTTCTGGTGCAGGTGTTGACGATGATGCTGGTAAGGGAAAACGTCCCAGCTCTTCCAAAAAGACTGACGAAAAACGCAAGGCAAGCAAAGGGAATGATCGTACTGGGGAGCAGCCTGTCAGTATGCCTGCACCGGGTTCTTCCATGCTGCCGAATCAGATGGTTTCAGTGGGTCTCGGCAACTATGGCATGCAGTCGATGCAACCCATTCAAGGGCAACAATTGTACAATCGTCAGATGAATGCAGCCGATCTGATGATGCAGCAGCAGAATCCAGCGGTGTCGCAGATGTATTCTGGCTCGAGCTCAGTCTCCACAGTGATCTCTGGGGCTGGAATTGGCGGTGGCAGTCGCGTTGGAGGATCGCAGATACAAGTGC
Source organism: Micromonas commoda (assembly GCF_000090985.2). NCBI lineage: Eukaryota > Viridiplantae > Chlorophyta > Mamiellophyceae > Mamiellales > Mamiellaceae > Micromonas > Micromonas commoda. The sequence goes on from NC_013041.1 coordinate 789,187, forward strand.
CTCAATACGTAGTGAATCAAATGACGACTGAGGAGGAGGTTGGGCTGGTGGAATTACAAGCGATCGTTGGTAAACTCGACAAACCAACATCAAAGAATATTAAGGAGAGTTTATATCGCCTTGCCCTTTCAGCTCGCCACCGCGGCGGCCGATTCAGTGATGGCAGTGGTCATGCGCAGGCGCCGCAACCCTCATTTGAAAAGACAAATAGTGTCGTGGATCGATGCGTAGCGAATCTTCTGTATCACAAATACACTGATTCTCCTGGTGGTACCATCGGTACACCTGAAGCTGGGCAGCAACAGCAAAACTCGGAAGGCACCGCCACAGTGTTGCAGCAGCAGAGCAGCGGTTTGGGGGGGCGAGGGGTGAAGCCTAGCGATATGGCTGGGCTGAACGTTCGTGGCCGCCACGGCTCCGCGTAACTTTTGTGAGTTCAAGGGACGTAACTTTCTTGTCGCGACACTTCCCTTTGCACAGCTTGATGTAAAAAAGAAAAGATAATTCCGCATTTCAATCGCGTCGGGCTACTGCAACGGTACACCATTTTCCCTTGCCCATATTGTAAGCGTGCGAATGATGTACTCAACCTGAGGATTCGACGTATTACGCAGCATGTTAACGATGTCTCCGAGACTTTCTTTTGGTTCCTGACCTGCGACAATCATTTGGAAGGCCCCTATTGCTGCGCCTCTTTTTCCCTCCCAGTAATCTGGATTGGGGTCCAAACGCTCCAGCACGTCGAATGCCATCGTAGCGTAAACAAAAGCGCCAACTTTGTAGCAGTCATTGGCTATGAGCTGCAATAGAGCAAATGATTCATCGTTCGTATCCATCCGCAAGTATAGTTCCCATGCCAAGCGAGCTTTGCCGTTCATGATGTGGCACCGAGCGAGCCACGCTGTGAAGGCATACTCCAGGCGAAAGCTTTCACTCTGGATGGACATGAGGGCCTCCTCTCCAGTTTTATAATCGCCACTCGCCGCTGTAGCAATACCATAGTTCCAGTTAAAGTTATCGTCATCCTTTAAAAACTCCGCGATAGACTTAAGGTACACGAGTACGTCTTCAAACTGCCGAAGCAAGTAAAAACAGCTCGCCATACACTGCCTCCCCGGAATTGTATCACACTCGCTGGCACTCGATCCAACTATCTGGAAGCACTGCTGCGCAAGCTTAAGATGCTCCTCAGCGTCCAATTGATCCATGTACTGCCCGATGGTAGCATGTGTCACACCTTTCAGTACATACTCCTGAGGTGTGGTGGGTTCGAGATCCTTGACTAGCTTCAACGCCTCAAGGGGCTCTCCACCGCGCAGGTGATGAACCACAAGGTTGAGACGAGCTTCAGGAGGGACACCCAGGAGAGGCGGTAAAACCTGCAGTGCGTTTTGCCCACCACGAAAGACGACTAAGTTATGCCTGATGAGGTCGTTATCTGCGAACGCATCACTGCTACCTGCATTCTTGTGTAGCTTCCTGAGCTCAGCCTCCGCTGCCTTGCCGTTGAATAGCTTAAACTGGTTGCACGCCTTGAGGTTGACTGCAAGCGCACTATCGGGATATTGTTGCATGTACGCGCCGAGTATCTCCAGACTCACGTCGTAGTAGTCGAGTTTGTTGTAACATAGGGCTACGTAAACGTTCAGTGCCAGATTGTCGCGATTGTCCAGCAGTAGGCGCTTGTATATATCCGTGGCCTCCTGATAGTGGCTCCGAAGGTAGTGGATTGATGCGAGCGACAGCTGGTCTTCGATGCTGTCGCTCAGCTGCTGATGATACGTCATGAGCTTGTTCTCATCACCTAATTTATGTGCGCAATGGAACAAAACGCGAGTCTGTAGTTTGGTATTCGGGCCGCGTAGCGCCTCCTCCTCCGCCTCTTGGTAGCGCCCGAGGTAAAAAAGGCATGCCGCGCAGAGAGTGTGGCACGTCGGGTCAGGGTCGCTTTCCAGGCGCAATAAGTCCCTATAAGTTTCGAGCGCCTTGCCAGGATCGCCGGCGTGAAAATAGCAGTATGCTAGCCATTCTAGGTTGCTGGCATCATGCGATGACCCCTGACGCTTGTACTCCAGGAGCGTGATGGCCCCAGACCAGTCGCGCTTTTCCAAAAACTCTGCAAGGTCGGGAGTCTTTGATTTAGACTCTGACCCCTCCTTGCTCTTGTCAGGCACGCGAGGACCCGCGGCCGCGCGGGACCGATGATTCATCATCATTCCAGCAGCGGAACCGCGCGCGACAGAGGTGGCCACCTTCAGTTCAGTTCAAAGAAACGCGATGACCGTTTGTTTCAAGCTGTTTGTGCGAAAAGTCTCCACCGCGCTTAATACCAAATAGACCAATCACGGACGGTTTTCACACTGCTAATATTTCGGCGCGGTGACCGATTTAAATCAATGCGGTGACACTGCTGGTAAGTTTTATACTGCTGCAGGCTGCCAGGGAGCACCCTGCTCAGCCAAGGAAAGTTTCCAGCCAGCTAGCGGTAGACCGCAGCTCACCAACTGCGACACTCTCGCGGAGAAAAACGTAATCACAAGAGACTTCGATGGCACGTGCATGAGACAGTCGTCATCGACACGAAAACGTTCTTCGGGTACACCTTCGCTGTTTGGTGGTGGGAGCAGACGCTTGCGCTCATCAGATCCAGCACGCCGGAAGGATCGACACAAGGCGGCGAACTTCGTTTGTGGTTCCCTCTTCGCGGCGGGTTCGGCGCTGATCGCGCGCAGCCTCACTATGTTCGACGGCGATGATCAATACGCGTTATTTCTTTCCCTCCTGGCTGGTCTCGCCACCAGTGTGGGTGGCATCATAGCGGTGATGAAGAAACCTGACCAGAAATTGCTCGCTTTCTTGCTGGGAACTGCGATCGGCGTCATGGCCACGCTAAGCCTTGTTGAGTTGTATGTTAAAAATCTGATGCAGAACGGCTTTGTCGAGGTAACGGTAGCCATGTGCATCGGTGCAGTTGTTTACATGGTTCTAGAGCCCCTTCTGCCGAAAACAGAGGCACTGGAGGCAAAGGTCGAGAAGCAAGGCAGCGGTGGAGATGACGTCCCCACTAGAATGTCAAAGGCGAGACTCATGCGACTTGGCATCCTCATGGCCATAACAATGACGCTTCATAATCTACCGGAAGGCTTCGCTGTCGCATTCTCTTCTTTCACCGGAATCGGTCCAGTCATGGCGACTGCAATCGGCGTTCACAACATTCCAGAGGGGATCATAGTCGCTGCCCCGGTTTATGCGGCGACAGGAAGCCGTCGATATGCACTGATGCTGGCCACTGCATCGGGTTTGTCGGAGCCTGTTGGGGCGTTCATCGCGCTTTTTTTCATCAAGCCCTATTTGACGCCGAAGCTGCTGCATTATCTGCTTGCGGGAACAGGCGGCATGATGACCGCCGTATGCATCATAGAGCTGTTTCCTGAGGGGAGGAAATGCAAACATGATGGGCAGCTGCTGAAGGGTATCGTGTTCGGCTCCCTCTTGATGTTGTCAACGTTGTACGTTGGCGTTTGAGTAGTCCAACAGGTAGTGGTGAAATCCTATTTTCAAGATGCCTACTAGCTAAATTCTACCTTCGTACCAAGGTAACTTCGTTCCTTCGCAGCAGGTAGTCCCTTATGTCTCTTCAAAAATTGCAAATGTTTTGTCCTCGGGTATCTTTTGCGCAAACTGAAATGTTCGCCTCGCGCGCTCTTCCTGCACCTCCGGAGGAGCCGCATCAATTTCATCTTGAGTGAAATACCCGAATGCTGGATTTGTCTCTGCATTATGTTTGTACTCCTCGATGGTTTGAACACTTTCACCTGATGACGCCATACTGGCCAGTTTATTTTGTAGCTTCAACTTCCTGGTGGCTAAACGCCTTTCACCGCCACCTGAATCATCATCTGCAAGCCTCGTGCTTGATGTTGAACCAAGCTTACGTGTCATTATTGTCTCAATTTCGGATCTCGCAGTCGTCATCACAGTATTTGACCTATGGAACGAAGGCGCCAGCGTACTCTCCACAATACGTTTCCCGTCCAAGCCGACAAGTCTTTTCCGTCTATCAAGTGCACGCAGGCGCTGCAGCTGGCGGCGCTCTTGATCGTCAAGATCTTTCTCAGCTTCTGCCAGCTCTGCTTCTTCTATGTCTTCTCCTGGGATAACGACCGGAGACACATATTTTGCATGCTTTCGTTGCTCTTCGATGTAATTTCCCCATCCAGCCCCTTCATCTGGTCTGATGTCCTCTGAAAGCTTGTACTGCTCCCATCCCACAGATTCTGAAAACTCCCATGCCGCCTCATCAATCGCGCGACTGGGCACAGGTAGACAGGAAGACAAACCCTCCTGACGGACTAAATCTGCGGACTCGCTTCCACGTTTGGTAACGTTGCCTCCTTGCAGGGTTTCCGTCAAATGTTGTGCGCGCGTCGCCTCCTCCACAGCACGTTCGCCAGGACTTTTCCAGCGCGACAAACTTGCAAAAAAAGTTGACTTCTTCTTTGCCTCTTCACTGTCGATAATGCCGACGCTGTGTTGACTGCCAGGAAAGCCCGCAGCTATATCCCTCATATCATCTTCCAGCAGAATTCCGTGCACCTCAAACAATTCTCGTACCAGACCCTGCATGGCTTTGCAATCATCGCGAAATCTTTTGAAGTCCATATAGCTGTCCCTGTCAGTTATCATGTCATAGTATGTGAGCTGTCCAGAGCCACCTGTGGATCCTGCGCCTTCCCTCTGCTCTTGCTGATACTTAGCCCAACCCATTTTGTGCAGCATCCGTTTGTTCAGAGTCTCACTTTGTGCATGCAGAAGTTTTACTCCTGCGTCCTCTATCGCAAGCAGGATGACCCTTCGGAATGCAAGAGCAGTGCAGCCCAGGCACGTTTTCCTACATTCCTCTAAGATGGAACCGTACAGTACAACAAAAGTAGGTTTCTGCAACACTTCCTCCATCATCACCTTCATTATATGGGCCAGGCACTTTTCATTGTATCGAGAGTAGAGCACCATCTGACGTACCAAATCATTGAAACCTTGTTCGTCAGGGCGAAGCATTCGCACAGTTGAAGCCATCACTAAAGCTTTTTTCTGCTCCTTGTCATCCAATGTAAGCCGTAGGATTTCAGCGAATCCAGTTGGGTTCCGATCTTGGGGATGTCCATAAGCCCCACTGCCACAAACGTAAACGTTTTCACCACCTGAAACAACGGCAAAGGTAGATGATCCTGCGGCAAATACCTGCTCGATGAGAACGCCAAACATCGGATGGTTCTGAAGGGATAGAATCTCATACTTAGATTTATCTCGCATGAGTTCTTTCGTAATAACAGGCTGCATAGGTTTGGGAACCAAGCTATCGTCCAAGGTGCCGTCGCCAAGCTGGGCAGTGTCATTCCTACCGCAAACGTAAGCGTGCCCTAAAGAGCTCAGCATGACGCTATGATCATCTCCGGCTGCAATCTGCACGCACGAAAGATTTACCATAGTTTGAACTGGCGTTGGTTGCCAAACGGAGTTGCGATTTCCGAGACCGAGCTGACCCCGATTCGACTGTCCACAAACATATACCCGACCAAGCTGCGTTAAGATCACAGTATGTGCTCGTCCACCGCATGCTTGCATTACTCTGGATGTGTTTGGCTTGGAAGCGGCAATGCCTAACTTTAACCTGATTTCTTCATCAGTTTGTTGCTGTTGGATTCCAAGTTTGGCTTCTCTTGCCTTGACCGCAGCTTCGAGCTGTTGTTCGGTGGGCTGAGCGAAAGGCCTCGCAGCCTCCAAGTTGGAGAGGAACTGGCCTTTGACACCAGGGAGTGGTCCAAGGATTCGTTCCTGTAGCTCAAGTGTCCGGAGTTCGGGCTCCTCCTCGTATCGATGTACTGGATCTCCGATGAAATCTGGGTGATAAATTCGCACGGGTAACATCCTGTCATCACAATCTCCACTTCCGAGTTGACCATGGGAGTTCGCCCCGCAGCCGTACAGAAGTCCTGAGTCAGTTATGAACAGCGAGTGATTATGTCCGGCGGATATCGAAGAGATCTTGAGTCCAATGAGTGGTTCGACGCGTCGCGGTGTGGAGAATGAACGCGTGTCTCCATGACCAAGCTTCCCGTACGCACCGTCACCTGTGGTGAACACGTGCCAGCTTGCAGACAGTAGCAACGTATGACTTTCTCCTGTAGCACAAGCAAGAATACGAGTTGTGTCCGTAGAAATCCAGTACATCCAACGCGGCAGTCTGTGAATCTTGCTCAGGCCATTTTCTCCTTGTCCCGTACAGCCGTTGGTGTCTGTCCCAAAAGCAGCAACTTCCCCATCTTCTGAGACTGCCACCGAATGTTTCGCCCCTGCCGCGATGTCAATTGCACGCCGCACCTTTGAACTGTGGCCACCAATCCTATCGCCTCCCATGCGCACACGGAGGCCACCCCCACCCCAGCCAATATGTTCCCCCAAAGTTGCGAGCACCACTGGAATCGTCTGCGGCTTCTGATCTCCAAGGCCCAACTGTCCATGCTCACCGGATCCCATCATCAACACTCGCCCTTGGTTTTCTTGATGCCGAGGTAAGATGCGTTCAAGATGATCGCTTGTTTTCAGGAGCACCATGGCGTGTTCTCTTCCTCCGGATATCTTGACCACCTGAGAACCTTCTGGCAGTTCAAGAAGCTGAGGGTTGATAAAACGTCGGAGGTGGGCGGGGATAGTGTCGAGCTTTATTTGTGCTGCTATAGCCTCGGCGCTTTGCTTTTCGGCTGCAGTGGACGCAGCAGTCACCCGGTCTTGTCCGAGTACCATGTTCAGATAGTTGCCTGTAGAGGCTCTGAGGTGGTGTCTGGCGTCCGATATATTGTCACCTAAGTCGCCCAACTTGTGAGCCGGAGTATCTCTACTGGGGCCTGCTACCGCCTGCGTTGCCGTCTTGCTTTCGCGATTTAGTTTTATCTCGACATTCTCTTCCCTGTCTGGGACCTTGTCAATATCCAGCACCAGCTCGTCGATCTCATCCGGGTTCCCAAAGAAGTTTGCTGCGTTTCTCTTGCGAAATTGTGTGCGATGCACTCTCTCATACATTCTCTGCTTCCTTCTGTCTGCCTCAGTGGGCTGTAGAGGTGGGACACCCCAGGCAGAGAGAAGACGTCCAGTGCCTTGAGCTTGTAAACGTTTCGTGTCCTCCTCCACGTCCACCCACTCGAATCTGCCGACGGGAGGAAGCATATCGTCATCGTTGCTGTTATGCTCCGTCAGAATAGCACGAGCCTCATCAAGAACCCTCCGAGGACCAATATCGCCGACCTGGGCCACAGCGGCAGCCTCTTGCCCTTGCGATGTCGTTCTGCTCCCTTGGCGCTTTGCCTGCGAATCCGCGCCTTCATTCTTCGCCCCACCTTCAACCGGAACATCACCCCAGTAGAACATGCTAGCTAGAGCCCGAACCCGACACTATCACTTAATAGTATTCGTCATCGGTAACTCGGATTGTATTCCGCCACCTCCGCGCTCCTGGGAACAGTGACGAGCCTCGAATCCGTCGTTTCAGGCTGTGAACTGGTGAATCATCAGCTTTTGAATCATCATCGAGACGCTGAATCTGTGAATGGGCAAATGGGAGTTTTAGATTACCAGCAATTTGACGACATCGGTCTCTCGGGAGAAACCAGAAACCACACAACGAAAGGCTGTGCGTGATCGTCCCGGTCGTCACGCATTCAAACGGAAGGTCTCTGCCGAGTAAATCTTGGGCGATACATTTCGCGCACTCGTGGGATGAGCTATGTCTTCCTCTGAGCAGGTTGAGTTGGAGCTCGGGCAAAAAGCGTTCGTCCTGGGCGGCGGCATCCGGAGCGACGGCTCGGACCCCGCTCATAGGCGCCGTGGCGTATACGAGCCCCTTACGCGTCGTCAAATATTGTTTCGTGTTGCAGTTATAATTACTGCCGCGTGCTCTTGCCTAGCGGTCGGCGTCGGCATCGGCATCTCCATCGGGAAGAGCGGAGGAGGATCCTCGGCGGGCGAGGCGGAGGTTTCTGGAGTTTACGCTGACGCCGCGCGTGAACCTGAAGACTATCTCTCTTTTTTGGTTGTCGGCGATTGGGGGCGCCGAGGAGAGTACAATCAAACTGTTGTAGCGGAAGCGATGGGAAGATGTGCCGAGTTATCGAAGCCTGCATTCGTCGTCTCGGTTGGAGACAACTTTTACGAAGGCGGTCTCAACTCTCTTGATGACCCAGAGTTTAAGCAGTCGTTCACTGACGTCTACAATCACCCTAGTCTGCAAGTGCCCTGGCACGCGGTGCTGGGAAATCATGATTACGGTGATTGTGGCTACAACGAAACGAGAGGCGAAAAGGAATGTCCAAATGAAGCAGACGTGAACCGGTCACCGAGCTTCCAGCTGCACCCAACGCTGCGTCGTCGCGACTGGAGGTGGTATGCCGGGCGAAACTTTGAGCTCCGACCCGTGGCTGACGTCCACATGTGTTTCGTTGACACAAACCCGCACGTGACGAGCTACAGGAAATATGATTGGTTCAATAGACCAGGCGGCCTTGAGCAGCAGGTTCGAAGTGCTGAAAGCGACAAACTTAAACTCATGTCGACACTCCAAGGTTCAGATGCGCGGTGGAAGCTGGTTTTTGGACATCACCCGATGTACAGCAACGGATTCTGGAGAGACGAAGTCGAGGATGTCCGAAATGCATTGGAAGTTACAATCATGCAAGGTGGCGCAGCGGCGTACTTCAACGGGCATGATCATGACTTGCAGCACACATCAAAGGAAGAAACTGTGGATGTCAACTGCAGTGGAGTAACCACGCCTGCGAAGCGAAGACTGCACCATTTCACATCGGGCGCAGGATCCAAGACTGGTCGTGGCTTCGGGACGTCGGAGACCGAATTTGAGTATGACGGCGCTGGTTTCGCCTCTGTACGTGTTTCACACGACCGCATGAAGGTCCAGTTCTGGGGGCCAGCCCTCAAGGGAGCTGAAGGTTTGCTCTACACAGTTGTCATCAACCCGATTCTAGGCTGTTAAGCAAAGTTGTACTACGGGCTCGCCGGGTGAACATGTTGGATTGGGTTGGGGCGAAACGGGCGACGACGCGTGGAGGTGGGTCAATGAGGTTGACCAGAACACGACGAGGACGAATGGTTTTTTGAGGGCCGAGGTTGACTGAAGAGCTGAAGGTTACTGTTTCCCCTTATTCAAAGCTCGCTTCGACCTCGTCGGAATTCGCGTGTGAACTATAAGAGTGGACAGATATTCCCCCGTCCATTTCTTGCCAGCCATCCCTGCGGAATGCGCTCTCCCCACTATCAGACAGGCTATCATCGCCGAGTTGCTCGAGGTTCACGTCATCCTCGCCCCCAACCAAAACCGCCACGCACAACAGGTATAGCGTCATGAACAGCGCGCCGTCCCTCACCACCGCGAGTGCCGCCCTTTGCCATGCGATGCCCGAGCCCACCGCGAATCTCGCCACCGCAGTTGGCAGCGCTGAGAGCACCGCACTATCCTCCACCATGAAAGCGGTCGTCTTGTCTTCACGATATGCCTGAGCCATCGTGCCAGGCAGAAGGATGAAAAACGCGGCGCACAGGGTGGCGGTCTCGACGAGGATGAAAACCGTCAACGGCGATGAAATCAGTGCGGTCGGCTGTGATGGACAGAAGGAAGGGAGCGGGTGTCGCGTCAGCGGGAGGCTCGCCCAAAGGTACGAAGGTGTACACGAAAACGCACCAGCAACTCTGAGTCTGACTCATGCAGGTGGTATGAGACGCCTGCGAGAAGGCTGGATGATGCGACCATGATGCCTGGTCGAATCCTACGACTCTTTTCGATGGCAATAGCGAAACATAAGGGCCATACTCTGACGTTTTCGATGTCCGTGCTCTTCCCCAACCGAAGCCGCGAGAGCCCCTGTTTTCGTTCGTAATTGAAGTTCTGCGTCTCCTCGCTGTCGGCATCTGCGCTATCCGTCGCTGACACGGGTTCGGGCAAGACTTTACTCTTTCGAGTGGCTACCATCGTGCCCCGCGCCTTGGTTTGTTCCCTGTTCGCTCGTGTAGACGTGTCGACCGGAAAGTCCTCCAGGAGTTTTTACTGTTGCTGTGCGGTGCACCAACTTGACGCAGCGTGAATTTTGCCCGAAAGCCCGTCTTTTCTACCGGAGGAAGCACAAGCCCTCCACAGGGGCTTGAGGGCCGACGTTTCCTCGGTGGCCGAAAAATAGGGACAAGGGAGGCGTGGGTGAGATTTTGAGCAACGATGGGAGGCGGTCTCGGTAAGTTTGACACAGGATTTGCGGGGGACTTTCTCGCGGTCCTCCCCATCTGCAGATCTTCCTCTCTTTAGGGTTGGTCGTGACCTTCCATCGATACCCGAGACTGACGAGCTCCGATTCTTTTACCAATCTCCTTACCTTTGCAGCCTTCTTGAACAAGAAATCATGGCATACGGGTGGCATCCCGATGCAGGCAGAGGTGTGGAAGCGCGAGCAGGAGAAGGCTCACGAGGAACGCCGGTTGGAAGAAATGCGGAAGGAAATCGCCGAGGAGCGGAAGCTGCAGGAACTACAGATGCAGGCTGCGGAGGCCGGTCACATCGACAAAGTTGAGCGGCTCGAGTTCATGTACAAGGGCGGACCTTTAATGAGCGCGGCGGAGAAATCTCGTGAGGAGGAAGCTTACTTGCTCGGGGAGAAAAAGTACGTGCCTCCGAAGGAGAAGGACCAGTTGAAGAAGGCTGCTGCCGCAGGTGGTGCCCTGCTAGCAGACGGACCAGCGGCGCGGAATGAGACATGGAATAAACTCAACGCAGACCCACTGCTCATGATGCGGATGCAAGAGCAGGACGCTCGCAAACACGTGACGGAGAACCCGGTAAAGATGGCCCAGATAAGGAGAGAAGTCGCGGAGCTCCGACAGCAGAAGAAGGAGAAAAAACGAGCCAAGAAGGAGGCCAAGAAGGAGGCCAAGAAGGCCAAGAAGGAAGCCATCAGGGACGAAATTCGAAGAAAAATTTTGGGCGAGGGAGGATACGCAACGACCAAACAAAAAGAGGGGAAAACATCGAGACGCTCGAAGAGTGATGACGACAACTCTTCATCATCTTCGTCTGGAAGCCCTGTCCGCAACAGCAGAGGACGCAGCCGGTCGAGGTCAAGGTCGAGGTCCAGGGAGCGCAGAACGCGCAAGGAAGATAGTGATGGACGCGACACTCGTAACGAAGGAGCACCATTCCGTAAGCGTGGTCGCAGTCGCAGCCACAGCAGGGGCAGAGATCGTGACAATGATCGAGTCAGAGGCGTCAGGGATGATGCAAGTGCCCAGGATGGCTCGAAAGGGTACGGTCTCACCTATGCAAACCAGCGCGCAGAGCAAGCCGCCGCTGTCCGACGCGAACGCCGAAATGAATGGCGTGAATCCACTAAAGATGAGCGAGACGCCGCAGAGGAATCAGCGCGGAAAGCAAAGGAGGAAGCGTGGGCAAAGACAGGTGGAAAGAACTCTGTTGGGCACCGCACGGGAAGACTCACCGAGGAGGAGAAGGCTGCGCGGCTCCGTGCAATGATGGATGATGCCCAAGTACACGACGAGGCGAGATGGAAACGACTGAGGAAGAACTCGGCAGATGAAGAAAAGAGCCTCGGAGAGCTTGCAGTGGGGGCACCAGCTCAACACCACTCGAAAGCTGCTGCCTTCCTCGAGGATGCTCAGCGGAAAGTTTTTGCCGGTGGTGGGGGCATGGAGGACAGGATCCAAACGACGAAATACTTCACACAACGTGGCGGCGATGGGAAATCATTCAGGCGGTAGTTTTAGCCATCTACGTGAATCGTACTGTGCCAAAAAAAATTATATCAAAACAATGTGGGCATTTCCCCTGTCGAATCTTGTACACTTGAGCTCCTCGCGTGATTGAGCTCGCAGCAACCCCCCCTGCGCGCGCTATTTTTGAAAAATCCCATCCCCTGATATCCTGCAGTATTTACATGACAGGTACGACACCGAAGTCGTTCCCGGCAGGGATGTCGTCGAAAAAGTTGTCGAGGAAGTCCGACATGTTCACATCCTTGCCCTCCTTTGTGTTTCCTAAGAAATCCTGCACAAACGAGTTGAACTCCTCCTCGCTCGCCATAGGGTCAGCAGCCGCCTCAGCACCGCCCATGCTGGGAACAAGACCGTCCTCAGAGTTTGCAGACGGTGCCTGAAACTGCTGCTCGATCTTGCGTTTGGTGCCCTTTGCCTTCTTCGCCATTGGGGGCTGAGTAACCACGGGAGTCTCTGCCACCTCACCTTCCTTTGCGGTAGCGCCAACAGCGTCAAGCTCAACGGTGATACCAGTCATGAGGAAGCGCTGGTGCTTGGCGACGTGGTCGTTGGCGGAGTGAATCGAAATGTCGCAAGAACGGCACAGGAACGCGCGGTCCTCGTGGCAGACGACGTACACAGGGTTCACCTGAAGCGTTCGAGAGAGAGGAATTGGGGGTCAGAGAACTTTTTTTCACGGTTGGGTGAATGTTTGCCGTTCCGTGAACCGACGAACGAGGTCCGGGGAAGACGACCGACGCGCGGGTTGAGGCGCGCAAGTCGAAGAGGTTCGCGCTTCGAGATATGGGTGTAGCTCGTTGGTTATGCGCGCTGGTTGGATATCCGAATTTCGGGCAACGTACCTGGCAGATATCGCAGTTGGGCTTCTCCGAGGTGGACTTGAAGGCAACGCGTTCGTGCTTCCGAACGACGGGGTTGGCCGAGTGAATGCTGCGAAGGGCGGGAGAGCAGCGAGGGAATATGCGTAAGTTTCAGCTGGATCAGAGCATTTTGGAGACTGTGGTGCGTTTTGACGTGGCGGATACGGCACCTAAACGTCGTATCCGCCCGACGGCGCAGTCTCCGGCGTACGGCACCCTCATTTTTTCTTCGCTCTTCGACGGGTAAGTTTAGGGTTGGTTTGTTTTTTCCGCTCTCACCTCTCATCGCATGAGCCGCACATCACCGCGTCGTCGGAGCAGCACACGAGCGCTGCGGGGTTAGTGGTGCACACTTCGCAGAAAGTCTTCATGTTCGCGAGATTAGAAGGGGTGTGCAGGTTGTCGCTGGTCGACTGCCGGCGGCAAAATGTGACGCCTTTTCGCGACGAAGGAACCAAACGTTGTAAAAGGGTGTACAGGATTCTCACGACCGGTGGCTCGGAAGTGCCCGATGCCAGCGTGGTGCTATTTTCTGTTTTTTCATTGGTTGGGAGTCATCCACGCGCAATCCGATTCTGCGTTTAGAGTTTCTGATGGTTGATTGGTCTGAAACCAAGTTTGTCGAATCAACACGGGAAAAATGGACAAAAATGCACCTTCGGTGGTTGCTGGGTTGCTCGGCCCGGCCCTGGATGCGTTCACGATTTTTTTTGGAGCCCCCGTGATTTTTTTTTTTGGTGCCTTCGTCCAAGCAACCTGCCCTTTCAAAAAAGGCTCGCAAGCTAAATTCGGTGACGATGGCGAAGTCTAAAATCCCACCCACGAAGCTTTAGTATTACGCTGGCAGGACATATCATACATGTCGATGAACCGGCCGCAACCGTGCGTCAGGAACGCGATGAGCGCGAAGACCACTTTCCGAACCAATTCACGCTGCAGGGTCCGCATCGCCAGCGTGCTCCTCAACTGCGACGAGCTCTGGAAAAAGAGCCTCAAGAGCTGCTTCCATGACCAGCAGACCAACTTGTCGCATCATGAGGTCAGAGCGCGCTGCGGCGAGCACATCCAGAGCTGCCCGCGTGTAGTTGCGCGTCCCCAGCAGCCCGGGCAGGGGGCCCCGAGATCCAGAGGCGAGGATGGCGTCGCGAACCCTCAGACGCACAGACTCGTCCCTCTCCCTCTCTGCCGCAGCCACTGCCGCAGCGAGGTCCGCTCCTTCCTCATTCAGGGGGCAGTCCTTATCGACTTGTGCCGAGCGCTGATACCAGGAGCCATCGGGCCATAGGACTCGGTCGATGAAGTCGATGGCTTTCGTCACTGTCGATGGAGAACGAAGTGTTCGCATTCGAGAGGAAACGAAGTCCTCCACAGCAGATCCCACAAAAAATTCGAGCGTCTGGCGCGCCACGGTGACGATCGTGCGGCGCAGAAATCCCTTCGCCTGGAGATGAAATATTGCCTCAAAAAGACTCAGTAGTGGACCGTTCATAAGAGCCTGTGTGGACGATAGGCTGCCGTCAGGATTATTTGACTCATCGTAGCCATGGGTAGCATCAGTTACCTCGTCTGTGGTGCGTGGACCTGATGCAGCGCTTGCACGGTCCCCTGGCATCGCGCCGCGGATCGCGCCGGCAGATGCGACCCTATGGTGAGCGGGCCGTGTACTGGTTCCAAGAGGATACAGGGGGTTCGCTTTACGTCGGCCTGCCATTCGAGGTTTCAGCTCATCACCGGTTTCCCTTCCAAGTGCACGCGACACAGTAGACGTGGCATCTTCCGCCGATTTGTTCATAGTCTGAGTGAAAGATCGCGCCAATACTGACACTGTCTCCGTGACACCTTCGGTACCTTCTGGTGTCGAAGATGAGCATGAAGTTTCATCAACACTGTTTCGACGAATGAGAGTGCGGCTTCGATTATCCCCTCCCCAGCTCGCCCCCATGGAGCCAACCTTCCAAGCACTCTTCTTTGTGGGATCGTAAGCTCCTTTTCTGGCGTCAAGAAAATCGCTGATATCGCGGCAGTCACAAAATCGATCATCCCCTAACAGGGCACCGAGATAGTTGTCCAACAGTCTTCGTCTCGCCTCAACGAAAGATCCCTCCAGCGATTGCAGGAGATATCGTTTCTTTGGGAGCTCAGGAAGTGACTTTGAGCTCCATCCAGCATCGACAAGGCGTCGGTGCAGCGCTTCAAAATTTCTAAATCTTCGGGCCACCACCCATTCGTGTTCCATTTCTCCAGGAGGAACACTGAGCTCTTCAACACTGTCTGTTCCGTTTGAAACGCAGCTCTTCACGCAAATTGTGTACACAGCGTAGGCTGCAGTACCTTTCCCGACAATGTTGACCTCTGTGACACTCGCTGTGAGCTTGGAAAACCTCTCGGACACGTCAGCTCCCCCCACGCTGGCGGACATGGTCGCATGATCATGATCCCGGATAATATTTTCGTCTTCAGTGTCGTCCTCGTCTGCAATCATCCTTGCCAACTCGTAGTCATCATCGTCCTCGATCCCCTCCTCTTCTGACGAGGCAGAGCCCAAGGGGTGCAATGAGTTAAACGTGGATGCAGAGCTCTTCGTCATGTCCAGTGATACGGATCGACGATGTGGATGCATTTTCTCTGTGATACTGGCCGATGTGACGTCCATCGCGTCCGAGGGTGGAGATGCGACATCATCTTCTGGAGCAACAAGGCATGCCAGCCCGCGATGGACCCAAGATGGATTTGCAAACCCCAACAGTGGTCGTAGCACGCTACACGCAAGAAGCTCTCTCATCAGTGCTAAAAGGATTGGATTAGACGCATGGTCCGGGGGGAGGAGGGCTGCTGCCACCACGTCACAGTACCGAGATAGTACTCGCGACACGGGGTCTTGCGGTGTTCCAATCAGCTCTGCCGAGTCATTGATTCCACACCAGTCAACTCCGGTGTGTAGCTGACCGCGCTTGCGGAGCTCAGAAGCCAAAGCCTTGTCTGCATCCGCTGGCGTGAGACGCACGTAAGCGTCAACGCCTCCACAAGCCTCTCTTGCGTCTCGGAAAGCCTCCAGCTGACTCGCCAGGATGTCCGGGACCCTCCGCAGGAGCAACCTTGCAAGGTCAACGCCTCTGGCACGATGGGCCAGCTCCGCGAAAGATGCGTCCAATAGTCTCGATAGACTCGTCACGAAGTCACTATCCTCGGTGATTGGTCTGTACCACAAAGTCGTCACGAATTCCTCCAAGACATGGTCTCGCAACCTTCCCCATGCCCCCAGCAGGGGTGAATCCTCTGGGAAAGCGTTTCCGTCGTCGCCCTTTTCTACCCGCCTGAGCAGCTCCATGAGCTCCGTTTCTCTTTGCGAAGGTCGACGAGATGGAATCGTCTTCGACATCCTCGGTCCATCATTATCGTTTTGACTCCCCTTCTCGCTCGCTGAAGGTGCCCTAGACCAATCGGCAGGGGAGGTGTCGCTGCGAAAAGATCTTTTCCCTCTGCTCAGCAGAGCCCCCGCACTCCCCTCCTTCCTCTGACGCGTCAAGATGAGATTAAGTCGACGCGTGCTGGCGTCCCAGCGAACAGTGACGCGAACCTGAGCGAGGAACCTTACTGCCCATACCACCAGCAAGGCAAGAGGTAAGTTGAGGAGCGGGTTCCCGCTGGTCATGGACAAGAAGAAGGCGAGCACGACGCTGACAAGAAGAAGCTGGACGAGCGCTCCCGTCGCCGCGTCGCCGAGCCTGGGGAGGCCCGGGTCATCTTCTTCCATGATCACCCCGGCACGAACGAGCTGGGACACCCTTCTCTCCTCCGAAAGAAAAGCTCCTCCCCCGTTCAAGAGCAACGCCCCCTGCTGACTGTTCCAACACCGGAGTGCTGACCCGCCGATTTTTTTTGCAAGATAGTGCTAGTGCTATTCGACTAAAAGGTCCTATGCTCGTGGTGGTGGGATTTTACATATGCTCCATCGGAACTAAAAGCCCATACAAACCATGAACAGGGTTAATGACGTCAACTTGGTTCAAACAGTTACAGAAAAGTCGCCCCTTCTTCTGTGTGGTTATTTAGTTGGAAAAAAAATTCATCAGAAGGAATAAAAACGAGCGTTCTTGATCACATATTTCGCCAGAATATAGAAAGAAGACCCGGTGCTCCGCGTGGCCCCAGCATAAGACCGCGGCCTGTCGTCAGGAGCGCGTGAAGGACGAGCTCGCGGAGGCTCGTAAATCTAGCAGGCCGACAGATCCCAGAGGACAGAGGACGTTCCGTTAGTGCGACTGGGAAAACCCTTGACTAGAGACGCTCTAGGACCCGGAACCGCGGAGGATTTCTCGCCACAGGAACGAACGCTGTGCGAGAGAGGTGACAGACGCGGCGGGCGAGTACGTTTCCGAGCGAGGGACGGTGTGACGAGCGAAAGGATCCGACCTGCCAAGCGGGGACCCGTAAGAAGAGTCCATAAGACACACGATGTCCACACTACCTGTCATGCAGGCAAAGCTGGTGAGAGATCCAGCGCCACACCGTCGAACGACAGGAATTGCCGTCTCGGTTTTATCCCATGGCGTCACGCGCATTTTATTTTTTGTAACTTGCTTCCAGTTTGAAAGTGATGCTTCCCCACACACCTTCCAGCGAGAACGGTCAACGTTTGCTGAAATTTTCTGACACGATCTATGTCACGTGCAGGTACTCCTCGGCGACATGGGTGCTGGCAAGTCTTCCTTGGTGCTTCGATTCGTGAAAGGTCAGTTCTTCGAGTACCAGGAGTCCACCATCGGCGCAGCGTTCCTCACGCAGACGGTGTCTGTGAGCGACGCAACGGTGAAATTCGAAATATGGGATACGGCAGGACAAGAGCGTTATCACTCTCTGGCGCCCATGTATTACCGCGGTGCCGCCGCGGCCATCATCGTGTATGATATTCAGAGCCCGAGCTCGTTTGAACGCGCAAAAAGCTGGGTTAGAGAGCTGCAGAGACAGGGCAACGCTAACCTAGTCATGGCTCTGGCGGGCAACAAGGCTGATATCGCGGAGAAGGAGCCGGAGAAGCGCAAGGTTGACGCGGACGAGGCGCAGGCGTATGCGGACGAAAACGGGCTCTTCTTCATGGAGACATCCGCCAGGACGGCAGCAAACGTCAACGACCTCTTCTATGAAATTGCGCGGAAGCTGCCCAGGGCTGAGCCGCCCACACCCGCGGCGGCGGGAGTCACGCTCAGCGCCCAGAGGCAGTCCCAGCGGCCAAAAAGTCAGTGTTGCTGATTGGACCAACGCGGACAGCAGCTGTGGACCTGGCCGAAGTGTACCAGTACTCCTAGAAAATTCCCAATTGACTTTAACTACTTCTGCTAAACGCGCGCTCTCCACGCCCTACTTGTGCTCCGTCATTCCCTCTGACTGTTGTTTTGAATCCTCCTCTACTAGTGCCGCGTGGAACTTGCTGAACACATTCGCTTTGCCCTTGGTGATCTTGTTCACCTCGCCAACCTGCAAGATCCCGTCCACCATAAACCTAAGTGGGTCCAACCCCTCGTCTACATGCCTCAGCACATCCACCGGAAACAGCGTCTCTCCCGTTGCCTCGCTTTCCTTGGCTGCCTCGCGTAGCGTAGGTAGGATCTTCACGACCGCGTCTATCTTATCTAGCACGCTGTCCTCCGAGGGAGCCCCGTCCTCGACGAGTTTTTCTGCCTGTCGCACCTCCGAGATCACCTTCTCCAGTGCCTTGCCGACCGGGGTCGTGGACATGCTGACCACCACCGCGTCGCAAGTTGACGCCGTACGTGTCGCGCCCGCGGGTCAGGATCCTGACTCTGGATGTCTGCTCTCTCCACCGGTGTGTTCGGCGAGTCCAGGGAGGTTTTCTTAGAACTTGATTTTAGGAGTGGTCCATCTCAACATGTCCCAACACACGCTGCAGTTTGCATTGTGCAGGTCCAATCTCAGTCACCAATGTAGACTAGTCTACAAAATCCACTGGGTTCGTCATAACTGCGACACTGGCAAATGGTGAGAGAGTGATCACCAATTGCCGTTGGGGGAACAACAGAATGTTCATCTAGCGCCCGAAGCGTTTCGTGACGTCAAAGCCCCCGGCACCGGGCACCTGCCGCCAGGGAGACGCGGCGTTGCATAAAAGCTTTCGCTCCCATCGAATCAACATCTTTGTAGAGATTTCGTCATGTACTACGCGTACAGTCCCGATACGGACTACGAAAACGACCGAACGGCCGCGAAGTCCGGCGTCGCCCTCCAAGGATCGAAGGGAGATGCGGAGTTGACGCTGGACCAGCTGCATAACGAGGCGTACGGCAACGGGAGCGGGGGCCAACCTGGAGCGCGACGCACAAAACGTCAAGCGTTCGAAAATATCGGTAATCAATCGAGGCTGGTGAGCGAGGTTCAGGTGCGCAAGCGGTTTGGCGCGTGCCACGACTTGAAGCGCGCCACGAACTCCGTGGCAACGCCGATGAGCGGAGGCACTGTTGCCAGCACTGACGCCAGCACAGTCAAAATGGAATGGGATGAACTGACCACCGATGAGGTTGCCGTGGTGCAGGCACATCGTCGACGTGCTGAAACATCTCGTCCGGATCTATCCCCTCGGACCCCATGCGTGGTTGAGTCGCCAGCAGACACCATGGATGCTGCAGGGAACACTGCTGGCACGGAGGACACTGTACCCCCGGGAGCTCTGACTATCCAGCGCGTCAACCTCCGCAGACACGTTCGCGACATTGATGCAGAGATGGAAGAACAACACCGTAAGCAACACAGTCATGTTATGCTGGAGGGAACAGTGACGAGGCTGGTTCTTTGGAGGGACCCTGCGAGGACGGCTTTGTACTTCGGTGTTGGTGTCCTGCTCCTCGCCGCTGCCCGAGCGCCAGGCCTCGTCGCCGAGCACGTCCCGGTGAACCCCGTTGTCATCGCAGCGTACGCCTCAATGGCTTATTTGTGTCGTGCGTATATCCTTGCCATCGCTTTCCCCCGCCGGAAACATAACCTCTCCATCGATGTTGAAGAAGCCGCTGACTTTGCCCGCTGGTTTGCAAGCTGCTGCAACGCGGTGACAAATGCACATGATGATCTTCTCTCAGGGCGCAGTAACAAGGATGTTCTAGGAGCGTTCATTGCCTTGTACGGTGTTGCTAGCCTCGGCGGTTTGCTCAACAGCACGTGGTTGGTGGCGTGTGTTTTGTGGTGTGGGGCCTTCGCGATTCCCCCGGCTGCGGAGGCTCACCGCGAGCTCATTACACGTGCCGTGGGGATAGCAAAGCAGGAGATTGGTGGCCGCTGGATTTCATTCACGAGCAATCAAAGGTGGGGTAGTGGTGTGGTGGTGACAGCCGTTGTCTTCGTGTCGAGTCCTTTCTGGACGCGCGTCATTCTCGGATTCATCGCCCTGGTGGCCATGAGGCTTTATCGTGAGACGCATGCAAAGCAGCTGGAAGGTCTTCAACGCGTCATGAAAGACGCTTCACGCCGACTGTCACGCGCGGGTTCTGAGTTCCACGCCATGGTATCCACGCCCAGCTTGTTTTATCGCCGTCGTATGGGATCCAGCTCGCGGAACCTG
Organism: Micromonas commoda; assembly: GCF_000090985.2. Classification (NCBI taxonomy): domain Eukaryota; kingdom Viridiplantae; phylum Chlorophyta; class Mamiellophyceae; order Mamiellales; family Mamiellaceae; genus Micromonas; species Micromonas commoda. The sequence continues at coordinate 809,455 of NC_013041.1, forward strand.
ACGTCTCATTCACGTATTCGGACCTCTGATCTCAAGTGAAAATGAACCATATTCGGAAGAAAGGCTCTAACCTACTGTAAAATAGACTACGAAGGTAACTTCCTGTTGATAAGCTAGACTACGCCATCTCTACACTACCATTCCAGTCTCATGCCTAGTTGCTCAGCCAACCGTTTGATAGTCCTCCTCGCGTAAAACGACTTGTGTGGCTCAGGTAATTGCGAAATTGCCGCCCCAGCTCGAGCTGCCAACTCTGATGCTTGCCGAGCTGCTGGGGGATCTTTGTTTCCATACAAGTCACCAGCGTCGTGCTCCTGTTCAGGCAAACAACGCCAAAACACGTTGACTGCGATGGACATGTCGCCGAATTCCGGACATTTGGGATGTGACAAAACGTGATGAAACCACAGAGCAGGGATATAAAGGGCTTCCCCAGGACCGAGCGAGGCTACCCAACGTTTGTCAGAGACCTCACTAAACAAGGGGAAACGCGTCAAGTCTGGCACAACAATGTCATCAACTCGCGAGCTCGAACCCTCGACGTACAAGAATGGTTCCGCGTCTGGAGCCCATAATGTAACCGTTTTCCTCCCTCTCACCTGGGCCAGAAGATTGTCGTGAGTGTCGTAATGAGTCCAGAGCGCGGTCCCCGGGGATGCTATGCGAAGCACACTGCTGTGGTATGCATCGCGAGGCCATAATGTGTGACTGCACTCGCCGGTGCCACCCGGTAAGACCATACCCGGGCGAAGATCTGCGGCAAGAGAGGGGAACATACATGAAAGATCCGCTGGAGCTTTGTGCGCCACGCTCCGCAAGTAGTATTTTTCACCGAATGACACGACAGGAGAGAGACTCTTGTTGTTCGCCTCCTCTGCACTGCCAGCGCAATTGGATGACACCCGCTGAATGAGCTCGCCAAAGGTCATCTTACGAAACGTGAAGTTACGACGGGTCCCCGGCTTACGATGACCTGCGAGATCCACAACAACCGTGGTATCCGTTTCGATTCCCGCTTCCCCCCCGCCGACCAGACCATCACTGTCGCCGCCACGCGTCCCGGCTCCCGCGTCTGAGACCTCCTTTGGAGGGCAAACGTGTACATCCATGATTTTCGACGCCTCGGGACAGGATGTGAGATAGTCTGGGGTCCAAAGCGCTGAGGCTTTGCCCATGGGCATCCCAGTGAGTATCACGGGTTCTCCTCGGGACGTGACGAGTTCGGCGAACTCCTCTGCCGTCGCAGGGCAGGGAATGCGACGCACGTCGGCGCCGTTGTGAGGGGGATCGGGCACGGGGGCCGGCCATAGTGTCTGGGCGTCCGAGAGTAACTGGGGAGGCGGCGGTAACGGAGCGCCATACACTGCGTACTCTTCGGCATTTTCAGCGGACGAGGTGGATCTCTGACGGCCCGCTCGTTGGTTTACCGGCCTTGCCGCCGCTGGCAGGGGCAACTTGCACAGCTTGCACCCATCACCCAACTCGAGTGGCAGGCTGCCCGCTGACGAGAGCTTCACGGGAAACACCACCGCAGCGGGCCTCTCTAATGACTCATCGTTCGGGATCGATACGACACGCCTGGAACGATCCAACAATCCGCAACTGTCCAAGCGCTCCTTCCACACCTTGGCTTGGTCAGAAGTGACCACGAGGGCGTCGGCGGCAGTCGCGTTCGCGTCGAATTCGTCGCCCAACCCTGTCCAGGACTCACCGATCCCGCCCATGGAGGTGTCGACCGCAAAGACCCGTTCGCATACGTGGTTACGATTGCTTTCTGGAACTGTTGATCCGGCCCAGAGCCTCCCTGCCCCTCATGCCTGTGGCCGAGCACCGGACTGAGAGTGGTGGTGGTTCGTTTGGGTTTGGGAAGTTTAGGTTATGGGACGGAATCAATCCCATAACCTAAATATCACCCGCCCATTTGAAATCCAGAAGACAGCCGAAGATTTTGAAGGAGCTCATCAGCGCTTGAGAATGCTCTCAAAAACAAAATTGCTCCCACCACTCCTCGGCCTGGGTCACTCTTCCGGTCGCCAGTGAGGCGATAACGTGACGGATCTCGCAAAAAGGAGGATATCGGACTCACAGACACAACAAAGGTACTCGCACTTGAGTCCGGTGTCGTCCTGATGGAGGACGTGCCGATGCGCGGCGCGGCAAAGTCCGAGAAAACAGGTGAGCGCTCGGCCCAAACAATAAAAATTGTTTTGAAGTCCGTTGAGACGACCGTCGTGCGCGCGATATCGCGACAGATGCGACTCATGACTCGAATCGAGGTGTCGTGACGTTCTAAACATTCTCCTGATTGCGCACAGGCGCCACAGCACGTCCCGCCTTGGGCAACCTGACGAACGACAAGGTGAGTCAACTCACTGCCGATTGCAACGGCAGCCTAAACAACTTGAAAAAAGCAAACCCTGTTGTTGTTTTCTTCGCCCTCGGTCCCCTCCTCTCCTGGCGCCTCTGCTCACAGCGCGTGCTGATATCCAACCCCCCGACGCTCCCTGAACTATCACGTGTGAAGGTTCTGATGAATTCCAGTACGTCACAGCTCTCGAAGCAAGCTTCGGCCGGCGCCAAAGTCGATCCCGCGACTGAGGTCAAACTCGCGAAGAAGGGTGCGCCCGACGGAGCAGCGAATCTGATGCCGCCTCCAACGACGGCGCTAAGGCCGTCCGCGGGACGTCGTTCCATGGGTGACGCCCTGTCTGCTTCTAGTGCGACCCCTGTTCAACCCGAATACGCATCGAGACGCCCTATCACGACGCCTCTCACTGCCCTTGTTGGAGCGACCACGGTGACGCCCGGAACCAATTTCAAGCCCTCCTCGCTCTCATCCGCTGGAGGTGTTGTGCAAACTCCCGCGGCACACACAAGGGGTTTCGACGCTGTTGAACGCTCGATGAACGGTACTCCGTCCATCGTCAGCATCCTCGACCCTTCTAAACATAACATTGTGTCTCAGAGCGATGCCGGGATATCCGATGAGCCATTCAATGAGCTCCTCACCGCGTCTCCCGGCACCGCTCTCGCTGCTGACATCCTGGCCACTGCCATCAGAGAGGCGCCAACGGAGGCGAGCCCGGGGACTGAGGACTTGGACGCGCACGGGGTGTCTGCGGGTCATGTGAAGGGCGATGAAGGCAATAAGGGCGAGTTATATTCTCGGTTCAGCGCGGCTGCCACTCCTGTGTCCGCTAAATCGAAGGGAAGTGCCGCCAGCGCCAAGAAGACCTCCACACCAACAGCAGGAACAAAACGCAAGGGAAAGCAACTCGGTTCCGAGGATGAAGAAAAAATCAGGTCGACGGTTGGACCGGGAGTTGCCAGCTATGGGTGCGCCTCAGGACTCAATCTCGACACTAAGGGAGTCGGGGCGCTCTATTCCATCCTGATTCCCCCCGCGAAGAAGCGGAAGGCTCGCCGTTGGCTCACAGATGATCAGAAGATGTTTGTTTGTGGAATCGGGGGCTGCGCGCGGTCGTATGGCAGCGCGTCATCCCTCTGTGCACACAAGCGGGCGCACCACCCAGGCTGGAAGGAGGACCGAAAGAGGCAACTCGAGGCGCAGGTTCAAACCGATGCGATAATCGATGGCGATAATCGAAACGCTGTCGGAGAAGACGAAGGCGCCGAGCAGGCCGAAGGGGAAGACAAAGAGGAGGAAGACGACGAGGATGAAGAGGGAGGTGACGTCGCTGGTCGTGCAGCTCGCCGGGAGGGCGCCGCGGCCCTTGATGCCGTCGCACGCTGTACCCTATCCGGCGCGTGGGTGGAGTCACTTGCAGCCGACACGCATGGACGGCTCGGTGCGCTTAGGCGTAGCCGTCAGCGCGTTCAGCGCGGTCTCCGAGACGCTCGTGCTGCGTCAGCCAAGGCACCGCCTCCAGATACGGGCGGAGACGTGCTCGGCGGCAGTGCGAAGATAGCTGCTTCCGCCGCGGAGTCAATCGCCTCCGCCGCCGCGGCCAGACTTCTTCAGCAAATGGAGGCTGCGCTCGAGGCCGAAAGCGAAAGGCTGCAGGGTTGGCTCGGTAAACTTGAGAGCATCGCTGAGCTGCGGATGAAGACTGGGAAAGTTATTGGCTTCAGTCATGAGGAACGCAAAGTTCTGAACAGTGGAGAGCTCGAGGCGATGATGGTTGCCGAACAGACAGCGAACGCCATCTCATCTGCCGCTTGCTTGACGGACTAGCTCATGGGTGAGCGGTGACATGATTCGGGCTCTACGCATTCGACTGGTGACCAACAGGAGACAGACTTTCCAGTATCACCTCAAAGGGGTTTTGCCGAAGTGAATAATTGTCAAGATGGTCTCGCGGGTGAAAGGTGTCACGGGTTCCCTCGGCGCGGATTCGAGGCCGAAAATTCAGTGAGTGTGCCGCGAGGTATCGTATATCTAATTTGTGTAGACCCGCGAGTGTTAGAGCTCGCTTTGTGAACACATTTACAAACGTCGCTTGCCAACATCGCTCAGGCACGGATACTTCAGACTGAATTTCGCTATTACGTCCAACTTTTACCAGTCTATGTAAGTTTGGCACGTGTGGGGTTCTTGTTGAGCAGAGAGGACTTCAACTATGGTCGTGAACATTTCTCATTCGTAGTGTTACATTGTTGTAGTATTCGACTTCTAGCCGTGGAAGTGCATCTAACGCCCTGGATCCACCAGACGGCAATATTGAGCACGCGGTCGGCTCTGGGCAGAGCAGCAGACCAAAAACTCCTCGCGTGCTCAAAAGCATTGAAACCCATCATACGCAACCAGCGCATAATCACGCCCCAAGACTTGCACTTGCGGCCGCTTCTTTCGCCATGTTCGCTGCCATGTCCCCTTGGGGCGCCATGTGCGGGTAATAAGCCGCGGCGCTTTCGACCGGCTGCTGCTGCACAGGAACAAAACCTTTTCCGTTGTTGATGTATCCTGGCACAATTGCACCGTGAACAGCTGGTCCGGTCATGACCAGGGACGACACGTACGGCTGACCCAGATTGGCAGGTTTCTTGTTGTACGGTTGTCTGGGCTTCTTCTCTCCGCCTCGGGGCTTGCCAGCGATGCCCGGTTGCTTCAACTTCTGACGTGGCATGCCAATAACGTCTGCAATTGAACCCCCAGCGAACATCCCTGCAAAGCTGGAGGGACCTGAAGGCACCGCCACCGGCGCGCCAGCATGGCTGATGTTACCCTCAGGAACGTCTCCAAGCATCTGCGTCAGTGAAAACATAGCATCGTTTTCCAACATTGTGCCCACGGTCACATCACCGCCGCCAAACTCGGAGATGACCTGACGCTCGGAGTATCCCTTGATCTGGTCGGGCGCGGCAGAAGCCAGCTGCGCTCCAGCGGCGATTCCATTGTGCCTTGCCGCAGTCAGTCCAGCACTGGGTCCGCCGAGACCGCGCGATGCGTCGACGTCTCCTAGACCCATCTCACGGCACATATTGCTGAAATCAGCTCCAAAACCGGGAAGGGTAAAATCCTCCGCCCCGACGCCCACCACGCCACCATCGGCTCCTGTGCCAGCTCCAGCACCACCGACTCCCCCGAACAGCGCCAGGTCAGAGCCGAAGACAGAGCCAACTGCACTGGCGTTACCGCCGCCAAACATACCCGCGAAGGACCCGGCCTGCACTGGTGCCTGGCAAAATGAAGGGTGCGCCACGGTCATCTCTTCTGCTGAACGTTTCCTCGGGCTGAGGTTGGGGGGTGACGGCGTGCGGGACCTGCTCCTCGCTAAGGACTGCTGGTACACGGGAGGTGGCGGTGCAAGGTGCGGGCGGACAGCTGCCTCCTCCGAGGGCACCCAACCGTAACGAACTCTGAACGCTGCGGGTCGTCCGATTGCATCAAAGATGTCTGTTGCAGTGACGCCTTCGTGGCGATGGTTCCAGGCACCTTTGGCGTCAGATGCGGACGCCGCCTCAAACGGATACAGCTGAAGCACGGCAGTCTCCTTGTCGAGACCTGCGGGCAGGTGGGGCAGCGCCGCGGCCCATTTGGTGATGAGGTGCTGCATTAGACCGGTGACGGACTTCTTTGCGCGGAACGTGAGCTCGAGGTGAGGGTTGAATCCTCCGGCGACGAGTGCGGCGCGTGTGGAGGTGTCGATGGGGAAGAGCTGGAGCATGAGTCGCTCCTTCTGCTCTTTCGCAACCGAGTCATCCTTGGCAGCCGTCGCCGCCGCTGCTCGGAGAGCCGCGTTGGGTGAAACGCTTCCCCTCCGCGCCGCCTTTCGACCAGTGGACTTCGTCCTTCCCGCAGGACTATCAGCCTTACACGTATTTTTGGTGCGTATGCCACTGCCCTTTGGCCTGCCGCGGTTGGCAGTGGTCTTGACGGGCATCACGCCAAGAACTTTCCCGCTCGCATCACCGGCCACTGCGGGAAGCAAGCCGAGGGACTTGAGCTTTGCCTCTTTCTTCCCCTGCGCCCAAACCGACTTATCGAGCTCCTTCTTGAGATCCCAGGCGAACAAATTCCTGTTTTGGGGTTTCTTGCAAAGTTCCTGGAAGGACCCGCCAGGGCCGAGCTTGTCCTTCATGGAGTGCCAGCTGTGCATCGCTGTGTGCACCTCCTCGGCATCACTTGGATCCACCTGCACTCCAAGCGGCGCAAGCACAGTGTTGATGCGTTTCACCTCGGTGTTGTAGAAGGTACGAACTTGGCTCCTGTTGCGCGTCTGAATTATTTCGGCGATCTTGTCGAAGTTGGAGCCGACGTCCTGATGGACAGCGGAGCAGGTGGAGCAGTACTCAGGTTAGCGACACACGACACCAAAAAAAGCGACGACGGGGACTTGGCTTGAGAGCGTCTCGAGCCCAAGGATGGAGGGAAAATATGATGACACTGTAAGGGACCGTGGATGCTGATTGTAGTCTTGACACACCTTTAGAGCGGTGAAAAATTGTTTCTCTTCCCACGGGGTCCACCTATCCTGGCTCTTTGTCGGCTTCCTCTCGCCTGCACGTACAAAGATGATGGGGAAAATGATGAAGAAAGATACGTTCATGATTTTGCCGCGACGACGAGATCCGGGGCGAGAGGACGGCGTCTCCCGCGAGCAACGGTAAGCACCAGGCTCCGGCTGTTATAGGAGACTACCGAGCAAATACCCAATCACGAGCTTTTCGCGCACAATGCGATCATGTGTAGCGTCGTGGCAGGGCCCAACTCGCGCATTCGCGGGTTTTGCGGGTGTTGCAAAAGAGAACCAAATTGGAGCAAGAGGGAAAATAAAATGGAGCAGGGGTTGTCCAGGTCAGGAACGTGGACATGGCATCCCGATGACGTCGTTAAAGCACACAAAATGCCAACGGGTGCCAAACAACTCCCGAAAAGCTGTACCCGGCTGACTTTCACGACGAATCTACCACCGATTGCACCCGAAAAGCGACTCAGACTCCTTCTGGAGCAAGATGACGAACTTTCGAGAACAACAAGTTGGCGAACATCAGCCGAGCACGGGAAAAACGGGCGCCGAGCTGCAAAATCGACGCGAAGGGCGCCAAAATTCGGTACATGGACATCAAAGGTCCATACTCTTACAGTCCGACCGCTTTTTGGAGTGTGGGCTGCCAAATGCCTCCACGATGGCGGCGGACACCGAATGGCCGGCGACGTCGACTTCACTCAACGAACCAGCAAAATAAACCCTCGACGCACGATGAGCGACGTACCTTCTTTGGCCGGGGGGATGTCCGTTTTCGCCGTCTCAGTCGCTGTAGATGCAACATCCTTATCCTCCTGTTGTGTAGAGCGGGTTCATTTGGTCAGCGAACAGGAAGTTCCAGTGGGCATCGCCGTCGTCGTCATCCACGGCGCGTTGAAAGTTCCTTGAAGTTGTACCCATTCTTGGCCACTGGACGTCGGGTTCACGTACCTTGGCCGTCGTTAACGCGGTAACCTCCTCAACGCGCTGTTCATCCTTGGATTCAGTCCCCGAGACAACTTTAGATTCGCCTCCTTCACGAAATACGGGGTTTTGATGGTCAGAAACGATGGAAGAACGGATCGAACCGAGTTCGCGAAAGCCGCGTGTTCTTCGAGAAGCATTATACGTTGGGGTTTTGCTCCCGGAAAACCGGGCTGGTAAGGCGATGTCAAGACTTAAACTCACCCTCAATCACAGTCACCACGGCAGATACCTCTGATACTTTCGACACTGTCGCTTCGGGCGAGGCCGGAGCATCAACAGACGTCGTTGATGCTTGCTCCACAGCCCCTGATGTTGACGTGGTACCTCCTCTGCGGGAAAAAAAGAAGCGGGATAAGACGCGGTGAGTGTGACGCTTCCTGCAGTCGCGGTACAGCTCAGATAGAGAAGTAACGCGTCGGTGTTTGAGTAATGTCCAAAACCGCCCCAGTGATGCGTCTCTGCGCGGGAACACGGCGTCGAAGGCGAGATGAACCCGCCCCTTCCGTCGACCTTGGCCGGGGTCCAATTCCTCTCGGGGGAACAATTGCAACCGCCTCCTCCTCGACAACCGAGCCGAACCTCGCGTTCGCTCGACAAATGACCCCATCAAGCCCTCGAGTTCGGGTTGAAAACGCACCTAATGGCGGCACTGTCCAGGTCTGCTGGCTCTGCGCTCTTTTCCGCCGCCTTGATGGCATCCGAAGCCTCGGGCTTCGCGCGCTCGGACGGAGATTCCATCCTTGCCCCTCGCTCGGTTCGGTTCGAAAAGATTTGCCCCTACTCTACCCGCGGATAGCAACGCGCGCGACGGCGATTCTTCCCAGGTTTTCTCGGCGGCGGCGGCTCAGGCAACCACCAAGATGTATTTGGGATCGATCGCGATCGGCTTGCCGCGGTGATCGGGCTCTTATCGCGAACGCTGGTCTCGCCTCTCGAAGCGGACGTTGCCGCTCCAACGTTCAAAACAACGACGCGGGCGACGATGACCTCGACTGGTCGTCCAGGGCGTCCGAACCGGTCCGAAGCGCGCGGCGTGAGGTCACGGACGTCGGTATTGAACCGATCCACCGATTGGAGGCGACGATGTGCCCTTTTCCGAAGTTCCGCCCGAGCTGATCCGTGCCAGGCGCCTGCGATAATGGACGGGAGTTGCGGACTTCTTTCAAAACAGAGGAGCTTTTCAACATTGGCACACTCGCGCATTTTTCCAAGTGTTAGGGAAGATTTTCTCTTCTTTGGGAAAATTGGGGGTTTGAATCCCAAAAAAAGTTTCTTGACACGCGCCGGCGCTAATAACCGCTATAACGCCTCGGGGGAAATTTTTTGAAGCGAACCAGAAACGGAGGTTTATTTTTTCCACATGCAAGAATCCAGGTGACATTTCCCGCGAGAACGATGAGGGTCGGCTCGTCCGGGCTTGTGCTGCCTGTTGGGGAAAAACAGGAAAGGCCACCAACCACAAAGTGGTAAATTTCATTTTTCGTGACGCTCCGGTCGTTCGCTGTGCTGTGGGGGGAATGCGCGCGGAAGACTTTGGCATCAACATCGATAAGCTTTCCATAGCGACGGACGATGCGGGAAAGGAATTCAAAGCCGCTGTCGCACGCAGCGGTGGGCTACCGCTGAGCTCAAGGGACGGGGAATTGGAAGAGTTACGACAGATTGTTGTCGCCAAGGACCGCTCGATAAGCAGCTTGAGAAGCACTCTGGATGGGCAGCGAAGCGCGCTCGAGGGACGCATCGCGCAAACCGAAAAGATACTTGGTGATAGGGACAGGGAGCTCGGCGCGATTAGAGACGAGCTAGAGGGGGCGATGAGAGCTAAGGCGGTCGCCGAGGCTGCGCTCAAGAGGGAGGTCGAGGCCAACCGCCGCTCGAAGGAGGCCATCAAGTCTGATCTGGAGGATTTGAGGCAAAAGCTTCGTCAGGCATCATCAGAAGGCATGAAAGTGAAAGCGAATCTTCGGGCGGAGCGCGAGAAGACGGAAAGGCTGCGGGCGGAGCTGGAGCAGATATTTACACGCGAGGCGATGGTGACCGAGCAGCTCCAAATGGAATCGGATGCTCACAAAGAAACTCAGAGAAAACTGGAGAAATACCACAACGAGCACGTCCGCGATAAGGAAAATCAGGCAGTGACAGCCGCGAGCATACACGGCGACCTTGAAAGACGTCTCGAGGTCGAGCGGCGTGGTCGGGAAGCTTCTGAACAGTTACTCCGAGCTGAGCTCAAGTCCCGCGAGGAGATGGAGTATTTGTTGGTTGCACTTCGCGACCTGGCGATGAATAAGAAAAAACCTTCACCATCAGGGGACAATCAGGAGCAGATTCGATTGGTAAAGCAAGAATTGTACATGCTGAGATCGGAGGAAGAGCGGGATATGAAACAGAGGAGGGAGCAGCACGATATGGCGCGGAAAAAGCTAGAGGGTCATCAGGCGAGCCTAGCAGTAGAGCTGGCAGAGCTCAGAACCACCATGGAGTTTCTGCCGTTCGGAACGCAGCGCTCAGACGTGCAGACATCTCGAGTGCGATCGGAGGGAAATAAAGAAAGTGGAGAAGACACGGCTCACCTGATGCCTTCTTCTCCGGTGTCTTTCGTTGTGCCACTGCGCGACAGATAACTTAGCTTCTTGAATCTAAAGTTATGCTCGTACTTATATTACACATCGCTGGCTTTCAGCGTTTTTTTAATTGGCTTGGCTTGCTTAATTCAGCAATCCACCTCCCCAGTCTCCGTGGTCTTGGTCCCACCACCTGTCCTTTTGGCTCTTTGTCTCTTTCTTCTCTGCTAGACCTGCGTCGTCCACGACGGACCAGGATATCTCGTCTGGGACTGCTGCGTACCACCGTGGAAGATTTCCCTGAGGGTTCAATCGATAGTTGAAGAGAATTTCGTCGCCGGGGTTAATCGTACGACTCGCCAAGAATACGATTCCGCGAGAACGCACAGTCTGAGGGACGAAGACAGATACTCCATCATCAATGTACCACGGTAAAGTCGTGATCGGGTTGATGTGCTTCCGAACCGCGTCGCTGATCGCGTCATCCCAATCAACAGCGATCGCCTCTACATTTGGAATGGAGCCACGGGGAGGGTGATTGGCCAGAGCTGCCACGGCCCAACCAGCGCAAAGACCCTTGGCTGCGTTATTCTTCGCTTGCAACGCAGACTCTGCTCCGCAAATCCACCCGCCTCCCTGCAGGTTGATCACGTACGCGCCCTCCTCTCTGAGGGCAGGCAGAGGAATCAAAATCGAGGTGCCGTCCGCGGCATGAGTGACATCGGGAGCAGGCGGGGTGTAAACACCCGCATAGATAGCAATCAAGTCCCCGGGTTTTGCAGCGTGAGCGTCGCTGCGAAGGAAAAGTCCGGAGCCCGCCGAGTCCGAGCGGACTTGCGATCTGCGGACCTCGACCGGGGGTCGCGCCCGAGTGATGTTGTCCACCTTGGCTCGCGCTACTTCTGCTAGAACTGCGGCTGTCGCGCGGCGGTTCAGCTCCTCTTTTGCGGCAGGAGGTGGAAGTTGGAGGAGTGCACCGAGGAGTTGCTCGTTTGTCGGGGTGATGCGCAGTAGCGAGCGCAGGTAGCGATACCACGCCATTTTCCCCGCCGCGGAAAGGCGCTTTCAGCGTCACCGATGGCAGGACACAACCGGTGGTGATGACGATTTCGGCGTCGTCTCCCTTTGGTTGGGCGCACAGCCGGAGGCTATGCCGTGCGCCCAGTTTACTGCAGCCAAGCGATAAGATAGTATTTTCTCAAGTTTTTACGACTGGTACCCTACGACGTCGCCCCCGAGGCGTACGGCCAGGCCGAGGCCGACCTCCACGACGCATGGTGCGCCATCTGCCTTCCCTCGGGTGAAACGGATGACAATGGCGACGTCGTGCGGCCCGACCTCAGGGTGACCACAGATGAGCGCCTGCGCGGCCTCCTTGCCCACCTCGGGGAGCGGGTGGACGACGCGGTCGCACTCACCCGCTCGCGCATCTCGCTACCCATGAAGTTTGGAGGAATGGGGATTCCCGCGCTTCAGCAGTTAGCGGACAGCGCATCGGTCGCGGCGGCGTGCACGTACATTCCCTGGCTGCACAATTTCGTCCCGGGCCTGGCCGACGTCGTCACCACCGACGACCCAAGAGACCTGGGCTTGGGTTGGGGCGGGCTCGACACCGCCTGGCGCCGCATCTGGGAGAGGGCCACGGACTCGGGCGCGGTCGACGGCGAGGGGAGGAGAGTGGAGGATGAGCGGAGCCTCCTCGTCGCCCCCGTCTTGGTGGACGCGGCGCCGGAGCTACAGCCCCAGCCTCACCTCCAGCGCCTCCTGAGCGCCCTCGACGCCGCGCGCAGGTACAAAGCGGAACACGCCCGTACCTGCGCCAGTTTCGAAGCGTTACTCGAGGAAGACGGAAGCTGGACGAACCCGGCCACGAGGTGGTACGCACAGGTGGCGGCTTTCATGTTGTCCCTCGGCGGCATCGGAGCGACCACGTGGAAGGACGCTTGGCCCACCGAGGAGCGTATGCGGCTGACACCTGAACTGCTCCGCTCGGGCGTCGCTTTTGAGCTCAACCTGCCTCAGGAGAGCATCACCCGTGCCGCCGGGCGTGGCGGACGGACATGCACCTGTCGGCACTGCACGAGCAAGGGACTGGCCCTCCGCCTGGACGACCCCGACATCGTCCACCACTACCTCACCCGCATGGAGGAGAGCTCCGAGATGGGGGCGAGCGCGTACGGCAGCCACAATGCCATACGCGACGTGGTCTGCGATATCGCCAGGCACGCCGGGCACAAGGTGAGGATTCGAGGACTAGGCGGATTCCTGCGGACGGCCGACAGGGCGAACATCCCCGACATCCAAACCAGGGACCGAGAGGGAAACGACACCTTCATCGACGTCACCATGTCCCACTTGTGCCACGGCTCCCCTCACACTAGGAACGGAGATCCCATGGGCTCGATGAGGGGCAAAAAGAAGGCAATCTACGAGGAGGGTTTCATTATGGAGACGAGCGTAGGGAAGAAGATGGCAGCCTACGACGACGTGGCCGAGTTCCGTGGGCATCGCATGAGCTACCACGCTCTCGAGTACCCCGGGAGGATGAGCACCGACCTCGTCAATTTCCTTCGCAAGGCGGCCGGGGAAGCCGCGGTGTGGAGCAGGGATGAGTTCGGAGCTGGAGGTCTCGACGAGCGCGCGCGGCACCTCGTGAGTTCCAACTTCCAAAAATTCCTCAGGTGGGTCTCGTGCGCGAGAATCAGATCCATCGCGACCCGGATCGTGAGCGCAGCAGGGGATGAGGAGGATAAGGAGGAGGAGTGGAGGAGAACGACGGAGGAGCCCGTGGATCCCGATGCACTTGTCCGTGAAGTGTTCAGTGATCCCCTGATCATGCACGAGGACGCAGTCTTCGGCCTGAACGCCTAAACGCGTGAGCCACGGTCACCACCTGTCGACCCTACACACCGGATTTCTTAGGCGATTTCCCTTCGATATCGTGGGATCTCGGTTTGTATATATTTCTCAAGTGCTCAAGGTCGGAATGTGTAAGTGTTAACTAGCTAGTTCAAACAGAAGCTCTCTTGCAAGGAATCTTGCGAGCAAGCAAGGGCGAATCGTGACGGATTCTGCTTAGAACGGTTTGGATGTTGGCTCTTTCATCTTGGTGCTATTTCTTTTCGGACATGACGGACATCCAAGTCAGTCTGCCTTCGAGCGCATGTCTAGTGCTACCTTCGAGCGCGAGTCCCGGATCGCAATTTCACCCAGGGTCAAACACGTCAAAACACCCAGGGTCAAAGAGTCTGCAAATATACCTTTCTGTGAAGCTGCGTCCTCACATCTCAAAGAGTGATACCGACACCACCCATGAGAAGCGCCTATAAAAACCCTCTGTGTGGCTACGGATAAACCCGCAGCAACATGTCTGATTGCCCAGGAACGATGACGGAAAATGTATATCTTCTGCGCAACCGTTGTGTTTCCCCTTCCTTTCCGAGCGTAGTACCCGGCCACGCCGGCAGTGACCAACCAGTAAACAGCCGCGCATGTCTCAAACGTGACAAAAGCAAACGCCGCTGGATCTTTGGAACCCGTCATCCCAAAAGTCCAGGTATGCATACACCTACCCAGAAAAGGCCAGAACCAAGGTGCCAACACCGAGAGCCCCTCGCCCTGCTTCAATGTCGAGAAGTCGTTTGTGTGGAAGTGAAGACCTCGAACGTGAATCAGCACGTACCCTACGGTCATCGACGCGCTTACGGCAATTAAAATCCGGCCAACTCTTCGATGCAGTCGAGGACGATGCTTTCGGATCCATTGATTCAACTGCAAAGGCACGAGCCCGCTCCACAGCACAGAGGGTAAGACATGCAGCATGCAAACCAGCCCATTCTCTCGATATTTGGTGACGAGTGAATGAGGCACCACCCGAGACCATGAATCTAACTTGTCTTCGTAAACGTCATGCAAGCCTTTCCGGGTTGTTTTTGCTGCGATGAAAGAGGTTGTGCACGATCCTGGAGCAAATGTCACCCAAACTACCATCATCGCGCAGAGGGTGGTTGCGATACCGTAGAACGTCAGGAGTCGTGCCACCGTGACTTCCATGTGAAGACCCAGCTCAACACCTCTTGGTCTTCCGTTGGGCAGGCCAACAAAGCACGGTCTTGATAGTGAGATAAAGCAATAATCCTGACGGCCCCGCGAAGAGAGTCAGAGGGAGGCACACCAAGACAACGAGGTGAGGAACTCGAGCCCTCTCTGCGTCTTTCGCGATATAGAGCCCCGCTAGCAGATCTAGGGAGATGTAATGCACCCAGCCGCTGAACACTACTGTTCTGGACTTGAAGAGATTGACTACGCCGTCGAGGCTGCCGAAACCGCTCCCTTCAGGCACGGCCCCTCGTTCGAAGTAGACGGCGTGCACCAAAGTGGCTGTGTAGAGAGATGCGAAAGCGGCGCTCAGGGCGAGAACGGAGGAGTCCCAGCGTGCTGGACGCCAACTCGGGGGCAGTGCAAGTATAGCCCAGCCGCAGAGGCAGAGATTCAGTGTCACAAAGAGATCCTCGTCAGTGATACCGCTGAGACCCGGGATGGGCATTTGCGTCGTGCGCCAGACATCTAACAACCGTGGCGGCTGTACTTTTTACCTTTGTAGACTACCTTCGTACTAGTCTACCTTCGTAAAACCTACCGGTTGGTCACACAACGCGCGGCGGAGCCGCTGAGAGTCATGCCGCGGGACGATTTGCTGATCTCACTGAATGAGCGCGAGTTCATCGTCAAGGCGCTGCAGGAGGAGGAACTCCGCGTCGATGGGCGCGGTCCTTTCGACACGCGGCCGGTCTCCTACCGGTTCGGCCCGAAGGATGGGATGTGCGAGGTGCAGCTCGGGGACACGCGGGTGCTCGCGGTCGTGAGTGCTAAGCTCGAGCCACCCTCCGGTGCTCGTGGCAACGAGGGTACCATCACCATTAACGTTGAGTTCTCACCTATGGCTTCACCGAACTTCGAGCCCGGGCGGCCAGGGGAGCAGGCGCAGGAGCTCGCTCTCGTGCTCGAGCGAGCGATTCGCGAGACGGGAGCCGTGGACGTCGAGTCGCTGTGCGTCCTGGCCGGACGCAGGGTATGGCACGTCCGGTGCGATGTCCACGTGTTGGATGCGTGCGGAAATATCGCGGGCGCGGCGTCGCTCGCCGCCGACGCCGCACTGCTGTCGTTCCGAAGGCCCGAGGCGACGGTCAGCCCCGATACCCAGCTCATCACAGTCCACCCCGCAGATGTTCGGGAACCCGTGCCTCTCGCACTCCATCACCTCCCCGTCGCGATCACCTTCGGATACTTCGCCGAGCAGGACGGACTGGTCATCGCCGACCCGACGGTGAACGAGGAGATGGTCATCGGGAGCGAGCTCGTGGTGGTCCTCAACGCGCACGACGAGCTCTGCGCGGTGCGTTACGGCGGTGAGGTCGCGGTCAAACCTTCGGAGATTAGCCGATGCGTCAGGATCGCGTCGAGGATATCGAAGGATCTGACCAAGGACCTCAAGAAGGCTCATGCGGCGTGGGAGGTGGAGCGCGACAAAAGACGCGTGCGACGCCACTACGGCGTGGAAGCGGCTGCAAACCCAGACTTTGGTTTGCCCGGCCGCGGGGATCACCTCAACCCTGCGCAGGGGAGGGATCAAGGAGGGCAGCAGAGTCCGCAGGAAGAGGAACGAGGAAGAGACGAGGAGGATGAAAAAGAGGACGATGGCGACGTGAGTAACAGCGATGAAGATCACGAAGATGAGGAAGCGGGTGACGAAGGGATCGAGGATTACAACCATATTCCACTTGGAGTTCTTGCACCTTGTCAATCTGATGACGAGGAGGAAGAGGAGGAAGAGGATGAGCGATCGTCGAAGAAGAAAAACAGTCGTTCGGAAGCGCTCAAAAAAAACAAAGAGAAAGCCGCGGCTGACTTGGAAGATGACGACATCTTAGGCATGTTTGATGCAGCGGCGAAAAAGCGCGGCGAGGATTCAGGAGGAGCCAGCGAGAAGAAAAAGAAGAAGGGACGATGGGATAATCTACCAGGCGATGGCGACAGTTTGGCCGCTGCGATAAAGGCAAAAGTTGCGAAGAAACAGAAGAAACAGAAGCGCTGAGATTTACCAGTAATAATAAATCACATTCTGTTCATACACTGGGGAGCTTCCACGTGGACCTCCTCGACTCCTTCGCTGAGTTTTGAAAAGGTGGTGACGATTGCTGGAACGATGACGGACTGGCGCTTCATCAACGTAGATATATGCCCTCCGCTTATATCTACTCGCTCAAAGATGTTCAAACCTTTTCTTGTGAGACGTTTTAGAACACCTCCGAGTTCTTCACTTTCCCTCCCTACGAACCGGTCATTAGCTGCCGCAACTTGAACCACAGCATCCAGCATTGGAAGCTGCCCGCCCAAATCTCTCTTTGTTTCCTCCATCAGACGAACTATTCTCACGAGATTCAAAACCTCGATTGTATCTGCCAAATTCTGTTCCGTGGGAAGGAGCTCTTCTCCGTTTTCCTTGGTCATCATTTTCACTTGCTCCGACACATTCTCCACAGCCACGAGATTCTTCAGCTCGTCGGCAACCCCGCGCGGGGCTTCACTGAGTTCCTTCCAGGCGATTCGGTTGTGCAAGACGCCAGTGAGAAAACTCGTGGCTGAACAGGTGGCGACGACGCAACAAGTTCCCACTTTCGAACCGCTGTTCGAAGCTGCCAGAATCGCTGCGACATTAGCGACGCTCCCACCCATGCTCACCCCGGTGAAAACTGTTTCCACTTCCGGGAATTCTGCCGCAGCCCAGGAGCCAATCGCAGCCGCCTCGAGCACCCCAGAGCAAATTTGCACAAAGAAGTCGGACACGGAGGGAATTATGTGGTGGAACTGGTCCTTGGGTTTGCGTTTTCCGTAATAAGGAAACATGGGGATGACGGTTGCAATTTCGTGCGAGAGTAGGTCAAGGGCAATCTGTTTTCGAAACCAGTAGAAGGCGTCCCCCGTCGTTGGCAACATGATGCAAATTTTTCGGGGCGGCACCACCCCTCCAGTTTTCCACACATACATGAGTTGGCCAGTTTGACTCTCTTTCGGCAGATACTGCGCCGCTGGGCTGTCGAATTCCGCCTGCCGGATGATCGGCATGCTCGTGCTGCCGGGCGTGAGGCAAGCAGAGAACACAGAAGGCTCGACAACACGCTCAGAAATCCAGCGAAGAGCGAGCGGTTTGATCTTTTTCTCATTCCTTCCTGTGATCGTGTCCAACACATCCTTGAACAACGAGGTCGCCTTTTCCATTTCCCCAGGGGCCCCTTCATATCCCTTCCAGAAGAACCGCTTTGTGCTACCTGCTTTCAAGTTTTTTGCAAGCGTTGAATACCAGTCGTCGAGATATGCCATCGCGCCTCCTGTGGAGACTAAGACGAGGAAGGAGTCGGGGCGACTGTGAGCGAGCTGTTCCGGGAAGTAGGTCGCATGAGAGAATCGACCGAACCCCGCGGCGACCAGATGCGACTCCACGCGACTTGCGAGGGGAAGAGCCGATTGTCAGTGCAGAAGTGAACCGGGTGCCCTCTCGCCTCCTGCGCAGCAACAGAGTGGCTTGGAAAGCTGCGAGCGAGATTAAAAATGACTGA
Organism: Micromonas commoda; assembly: GCF_000090985.2. Taxonomy (NCBI): domain Eukaryota; kingdom Viridiplantae; phylum Chlorophyta; class Mamiellophyceae; order Mamiellales; family Mamiellaceae; genus Micromonas; species Micromonas commoda. Next base: position 827,551 of record NC_013041.1, read on the forward strand.
CAGGATCACACATTGTTAAAAGAGTAAGGTCGATGTTGTCATAACTACAAGTGGCTACTGCAAAGTGCTTGGTAGTTGCAAGCCTGCGTGTAATAAAGGATGAATAGCTAAACGCGCGTTAATCCTCCGCCAGCATGATAAGTCATCCACGCCTCCCCCACAGCGTCGCACACAGTCCTCAAGGCAGCCTCAGTTGACCCCAGCGCCGAAGCCTTCATAGCGGCTTCTATTTTATGAGTGGGCACAAGAGAGAACAGCTTGGGAACCATGATGCTGATGCGCACATCTACCGAGGTCACCACCATTCCCATCCTTGAATCCACAGTCACAATGGTTGTCGTCCGGTCGGTGGTGTACGCTTGATTGATCCAGTCCACCACTGAAGCTGGACACCCCTCAATCGAACCCCGTTTCAATGCGAGAGTCACCTGTGCCCACTCTTTGTCGTCGATGTCGGAGTGCAAAATCTCAACCTCGTTCACCGGATAGAATTCAACCGAAGGTCCTATGAAGAAAAGCTTTCCAGCGAAGCCCGGGGCCACCACTCTCCAATGCCCTTCACCGAGCAGCTGTGGAGTGGAAGGTCCACCCTGTAAAAAGGAGTGGAGCGCACCGTCAGAACGAACGAACTCACGAGCGTCCCCCTTCCCCTCTACGGCGGGTAAGGGTTTTGAAACTTCCACCCGCAGTTCCAGCACAGCCTGTTTGCCTTTTGCAGGCAATTCCAGTGTGGCCTCCACATCAGATTCATTCGAGGAAGCGCAGCATATCCTCGCCGCCCGTCGGTTTTTCTCAACACATCCTCGTCGCCGACTGCAGCCGCTGTGGACGCGGTTGAGTTTGGCGGATGCAAAGCTCATCATCAACCCAGCTAGCTACTAGCCAGACCAGTTCCTAGCTAGCCAACTACCAGGATCCCTTCGACGATACACTCCGGATGCGTCTCAATTCAAGGGTTGACCTCCTGGCCTTCCGCAAGTGAAACGCGTTACACCCTTTAAAAGATCGACTTCCCTTTTCTCACGGTCCTAAAGATTTGCACAAAGCAACACGCGCGGAGGGTGGGAGGAGGAGAAGGTTGGGTGGGATGAGCCCGGAGGGCCCGTACGAGGACGCGCAGAGGTCGCGAGATGGGTCTCAAGGCGGGGTGGGAGCGCCGAGGCAGTTGGGTGGGATGAGCCCGGAGGGCCCGTACGAGGACGCGCAGAGGTCACGAGATGGTTCTCAAGGCGACACGGCGTTTATACCGGGATTCATCAATCACAAAGCTGGGATGGCCGGGGTTGACCAAGAGAGAGTGAAAGCTGTCGTGAAGGAGTTGACCCGCGGTGGGCAGCACCATCGTGAGGAGAGCAGGAAGGACGCGAACACTGAAGAGTCTATCGCCAAGATGAAAGAAATGTATGCATCGCTCTCGGCAACTCGTATCCGCGAGATTGAGGGAAGCGTCAGGTGTCGCATCGGTGAGATGGAGGCCCAACGAGATCTCTCGCGGACTTGGATCCATGTCGACATGGATGCTTTCTTCGCGGCCTGCCATACATTGGAACGCCCAGAGCTGGCGTCGGTGCCGATGGCGGTGGGCGGAATGTCCATGATTTCGACTGCAAACTACGTCGCCAGGAAGGCCGGCGTCCGGAGCGCCATGCCGGGGTTCGTAGCGGTTAAACTTTGTCCTGCCCTCGTCTTTGTCAGGCAGGACTTTGAACTCTACCAAAAATACGCTGCGATGCTCAGGGAGGTGTGGAGGGTGTACGATAAAGAGTTTGATTGTGGGTCCCTCGACGAGGCGTACCTTGACGTCACTGAATTCATGTCGAGGACCGGGATGGATGGTGGGGAAGTCGCGGCTAAACTTAGGTCAGATGTGGAGACAAAAACACGATTGACGTGCTCTGCGGGTGTGGCACCGACGAGACGACTCGCTAAGATTTGTTCGGACTGGAACAAACCAAATGGCCAATTTGTACTCGAACGTTCGAGGGAGGCGGTGATTTCTTTTCTCTCTGACCTTCCCGTGCGGAAGGTCGGAGGCGTAGGAAAAGTTCTGGAGGGGAAGCTTTCAGCGTTTCAGATAAGAACTTGTGGACAGCTCAGACAGTCACTGAACGTGATTGCGGCGGTATTCACACCCGCAACTATTGACTTCCTCTTCAGTGTTGCCCTCGGAACAGGCACTGAACAACGACCTCCAGATGCCCAAAGAAAGGGGCTCGGGCATGAGCGAACCTTTGCCCCTACTTCTGATCCACGTTTCATCGAGGCAAAACTGCATGGCCTCGCCGAAGATGTTGCAAAGGAGCTTCAAAAAGAAAACCTGAAGGCTCAGACCGTGACGCTGAAAATTAAGAAATCAAATTTCGAAGTGATGCAACGGCAGCTCACTGTACCGTCGTCGAACGCCGCAAAAGTGATTGCGGAAGCGGCCATTCTCCTGCTTCGGAAAGAACGTCCCTACGGTGCTCTTCGCCTCGTTGGGGTGAAAGCGAGCAACTTCGAAGGGGCTAACTTGCATAAAGCAAGCCAACAGACTGTCGACAACATGATGCCCACTGCAGATGCAAAGCGCTCTGAGCAGGCCTTTGATGTCGGGTCAACTTACTTTTGTTCAGAAGAAGGGTGCGGCCGGAATGTTCCGCTCATTGAAAAGCAGAGTCACGATGACTATCACCTCGCCATGCGACTTAGTCGCGACCCTTCTTGGGAAAAGCGGAAAGCCGCGAAGGGCGCGGTTGGGACTCGAATTGGGAAGAAAGCCAGGCGAGATCCTTCGCAGAAAACCATCCTCTCGATGTTTGTCAAAAATAAAACTTAGGACGACTCTATCAGCTCTAGCTCAACGACGACCACCTCGTCTTCCACCGACCGGACGCCCCCGACTCCTCCCGCCGGTGCTGTATCGTGGACTCTGCACGCTCCCTTGCCCAGGAATCCATTCGCCTCCTAGCATGTTTCTGCGTCCTGACTCCTCTTCACCGTCACTGTCATCATCATCATAGTCGGCGTAGTCACTCAAATTTTTGTCGTCGTATTCTTCCTCAATTTTATCCTCCTCAGTGCTTGTGCTTGCTTCGTTAGCGAGGCTGAAAAGCTCAGCTCCGAACAGTCGAACTCCAGCCCCTGTGTTGGTGCTCAACATGTGCACCGTGGATCGCGCCCTTTTCGCCATTCTTAGCTCTTCGCGGATGAGGAAGCACCGCCTTGCGAGATCAGCCGGTCGCACCAGATCCGTCTTGTTGAGCACCACGCTGTACGCCACATTGCCATATCGCGACAAAAACGCCAGCATCTCCCTGTCAGGAGCCTTTAGCCCATGTCGGGCGTCCACTACGACGTAAACACGCTTCAAATTTTTCCTTCCCGTGAGATATTTGTCCATGAGTCGATTCCACGCCTCAACCTTCTCCTGGGCTGCGAAAGCAAAGCCGTATCCAGGCATGTCAATGATCCTGATGCGACGGGAGACATCGTAAAAGTTCAGTGATTGCGTCTTTCCAGGAACGTCTGAGGACCTGGCGGCGCCACTGCACGTCACGGCGTTGATCAGGCTACTCTTGCCCACGTTCGAACGTCCCGCGAATGCCACCTCTGGTATATCATCGTCGGCCTCTGGAAGGTCATTCTCGGTGGTGGCGGCAGCAACAAACTTTGTCGCCTTCTTGTTGCCGCGCAGCCCAAGAAGGATGCGCTCGCGATCGGCAATATCGCCGTAGAGGACGTAACGCCGAGTAATTTTTGTGTCCAGTTCCTTATTACGTAGTTTGCGCGCTTCACGTCCGGCCGTGGACGCATCCATGCACAGTTGATTCTGCAGGAAAAGAGGAGATGCGCGTTCAATAACCTGAAACCTGAGCGACAGAGGATGAAAGCGCGAGGCTTTCGGGAGGGAGGTATACTCACGTCTTTGATCGTCCTCATGATTTTATCGTCCACGGGAAGGGCGCGAAACTTAGCGCGATTGCTCATGCCCTCGCCGCCATCCACCAGCTCATTGAGCAATGCATCGATGCGCAGCTCACTCATGTCGAGGTCTTCTCGTAATGGCTTGGCGGGCGCTGTGGTTCCCGAGGTCTGAGGCGCACCGTCGGGGCCTCGCGGACCATATCGGGACTTTTTAGGCGCGCCTGTATTCTTCTTCTTTTTGCCTCCAGCCTTATCTTTCTTCTTGGACGACGCCGCTCGCACCTGTAGCACGCCGTGGGTGGGTGGTGCACCCAGTAGCGGTGAAAAGCGCTGAGCCCCCACCATCGTGCGGCGTCCACCCACGGCAGATACCAGCTGTGTGGTCAGAGGATTGCGCGCAAACATCACGCCGCCACACGCGTATCGCATCGCTGGGAGCGCCAACAGGAGTGACATGGCGCGGCTTCTTCTGAGGGCGGCGGCGGTGGAGAAATTTTAATCTCACAGTGCCAAGCATGACTGGCCGCCCGAACAGTTTATTGTTTTGCGCTCGTTTGAAGACTAAACGTGTTACAACGCGCACCCGAATTCGGTCGCGCTTCCCCCTTGACCCGACTAAATATCTCCTCGCATTTCTCAGTCCAGCTTGAGCTCTTGGTACTCCTTCCGGACCCCGTCCTTGTTGATGATCCAAATCTCCACGGTGTCGCCAGTGTAGATGTCGCGCTCCCCTGCGGTGGCAAAGCAATCCTTCACGAGGTCCACAGCCTCCGATTCGCTCAAGGGCGTCGCGCTCGACTGCGCCGGCAGCACGAGTGGGGACACCGTTTTGAGCTGGTTGTCCAGCACGGGCATGATCAGCCCCTGCCCGCTCCCTTGGCACGAGTAGTTTGTCCTCTCGTAGGACCCCACCGCGTCGTAGGTGAACACCGCGCCCTTGCCCTCCGCGTCCAGCCCGGCGACGATATTGAAGGTGTAGTACGGGAAGAAGCGGCGATAGTAAAGGGTGTTGCTCAGCATCTGAGCGAACGAGACGCATCCCATGGGTTTATCGTTCTGGAACTCGTACGTGGTGCACCTGGCCTTGAGAGTCTTCTTCAGCGTCACCGCGTCAGCCATGAAACCCGCGCTCGCCAACACGCACTTGTCGCTCATCTGATCGATCTTCTTGTAGTCGCGGGTCAGGATGTTGTAACCGGTCGACATACGGGTGTCCGCCGCGCACACGACATAGTCTTCGCCCGCGACCGCGAGCACCGTACCGCCGTTGTTGTCCTGCGGAGAGGAGGTCGGGGCCGGTGGATGTCAGATCCGGAGGAGAAAAACGAAGAAAAACAGGACCGAGCGAGATCCGAACGGCTGGGAAAGCGAAGGGTCCGAGGACGCACGTATGGGCTCCAGTTGGCGCGAGTGGTTGGGCCGGAGCCATCGTGCGGCATGGCCCCGTCGTCGTAATACATGCGCGGCATGGTGCGCTCAGATTGACCAACCCTAATTTCATCTTTCATCACAAGTTCAAAACCAGACTGCCAGACTGCCTGTTCCCTTCATCTGGCTGTGTGCAGCAGCTCGCAAGACTGATCGAAGTGAGAAACGAAGGTACCCTGTCGGCAGGTCGGAGTCGAGGACTGGCGGATCTCTGGTCAGCATAACGAGCTGGAGCGTCGTTCGGCACCATGGGGGTCACTGATTCCATCAAGAAGCTCTACGAGAGGGAGATGACCGGAGCGAACAGGGACAGCACCATCGTGAGTCTTCGGTCTCCCACCAAGGGCGGTCGATCGAGCCCGCCGATTATTTTACTCCGCGCTCCGAACAATTTTCGCCCTCTCTCCCGTTGCATGCACACCCTCGAGCTGAACTCGACCCAATGATATCTCCCGTGCAGAACCTCCTCCGCGCCGCCGGACTCTTCGCTGGTGCCATTGTCGTCATGAGATGTTTCGGAGACGCTTTCGCCATCTGAGAACCCGCTCGCCGACCGGCCTTCCGAGGGTTGGGAGATACCTATGGGACGCCGGCTGAGATACCATACCTGCTCTGTAGAAGTCCTTTTCTGCCAAACCTAATGCTAGTCCCCGCGTTGTTTCACTATTCATCGTCGCTGCCGTAATCTCCCAACAACCCCCCGAGTCCTTCTTCTCCCTCCGACGAGTCTTCCTCGCCCTCAACCTTGGCGCGCTTCGCGTTGCGCTCGCCCTCGCCGGGTTTGCCCGCATCGCCGCCGCCAGCCACCCGCTTGTTGGCCTTCTCCTTGGACACCACCAGGAAATGTGGGTTCTCCTTCCGCTTAACCTGAATGACCGGCTGTCGCGTGTTCCCGATCAGCCCGACGCCGCTGGATCCCTTCCCCTCGACCCCAGTCCCAAATCCGGCCGACCCAGATCCCTTCGCGGCGGCCATCCTTCGTTCCTTCTCCGCCATCTCCGCCCGCAGTCTCCGCTTGGCGAATTCGCTCGTCTCTTCCTTCTTCGTTCGAATCATGCTCTCCAGGGTGTTGTCTTCCTTCGAGCATTCACCCGGCCTGTGATCCTCCCCGCACACGCGACAGCTGATGGTGTTCCTTGGGCACTCTCTGGAAGTGTGTCCCTTGTTGCCACACCGGTGGCACACCTCCGAGTATTTGGCCAACATCTTCTCCTTGCTGGTAAGCTGCTTCTGGCCGCAGAACTTTTCGATGTGACCGGCCATGCCACACTTGGCGCATATCCTCGGCTTCGGACAGTTCTTGGCGATGTGGCCCGGAAGGCCGCATCGGTGGCAGGCGCCCTCGTAGGAGAGCGCGACATTTTTTGAGTGCGACATTTTGTCCCCGCCAGCTGTGTCTCTCCTCTCCCTTGCCCTCTCTTTCCTCTGACTTCACAGACGCCACGAGTCACCTGCACCGAGGTCGAGTCTCCTTCGACACTCGCACCAAGGTGTCGACGCTCGGTCGTCGTTTGAGGCCAAGCGGCGGAGCCCCCCGAAGCGTGCAGCGCTCTGTCCAAGGTACAAGAATTTCCACAGTCCGGTGGCTCGCAATCACCGCGCCCTGTGCTGCTGTGCAGGCTGCCGCTTTTTCACTTCGTTATCTTCTCGGCCATAGAGCGCTCATATCGACACGAGCAGCGGCCCTGGGAGCCGACTTGTCCCGCCGAGATGCTCGACATCAACCTGTTCCGCACGGATAAGGGCGGCGATCCGGTGAGTCTTGACCCCAGACCCCGCCACGCCACCGATCGCGAGACGACAGTTCGCTCTCGTAAAATGGCGGCCGACACCCTCTCGGATCGCCGCGAATGATCGGTCGCTCCCCGCGTGCTCCCCGCTTCGTTTAAATCCCCCACTCACACTGAGATTTCTCGTCCTCCGACGTTTTTGACCGCAGGAGATCGTCCGGGAGTCTCAGCGCCGCCGCTTCGCGCGCGTGGAGGATGTCGACGACGTCATCGCCATGGACGCCAAGTGGCGCGACGCCCGCTGGGAGCTCGACAGCGTGAACGCCGAGTTCAACAAGGCCAACAAAGAGGTGTCAAAGCTCAAGGTTGCCAAGGAGAACGCGGATGAGGCGATCGCTAAGGTCAAGGAGCTCGCCGCCCGCCGCGTCGAGCTCGAGCAGCAGGAGAAGGACGCCGAAGAGGCTGTGAACACGCTCCTGAAGCGAATCGGAAACATCGTGCACGACTCTGTCGTCGTCAGTCAGGACGAGGAGAACAACGCGATCGTCCGCACCTTCGGTCTGGACACCAAGCGCATGGAGGAGAAGCTGCCCAACCACGTGGACCTGATCGCCATGCTCGACATCGCCGACACCGAGCACGGCACCGACGTCGCGGGAGGCCGCGGCTACTTCCTCACAGGCGCCGGCGTGCTCCTCAACCAGGCGCTCATCAACTACGCGCTCGCCTTCCTCGCCGGACGCGGACACACCCCGCTCGGCACCCCTTTCTTCATGCGTAAGGATCGCATGGCGGAGTGTGCGCAACTGGCGGATTTCGATGAGCAGCTGTACAAGGTGAGTGAGGGTGATGACAAGGAGGACAAGTACCTCATCGCCACCTCGGAGCAGACGTGCTGCTCGTTCCTCCGTAAGAGATGGATCCAGCCCAAGGAGCTGCCCATTCGCCTCGCGGGCTACTCCACATGCTTTCGCAAGGAGGCTGGATCTCACGGTCGCGACACCCTGGGTATCTTCCGTGTGCACCAATTCGAGAAGGTTGAGCAGTTTGTCGCAGTGAGCCCGGACGGCGATGAGAGCTGGCAGGAGATGGAGCGCATGATTGGCAACTCCGAGGCATTCTACCAGAGCCTCGGCATCCCGTACCAGGTCGTCAACATCGTTTCCGGCGAGCTGAACGACGCCGCGGCGAAGAAGTACGATCTCGAGGCGTGGTTTCCTTCCTCGAAGACATGGCGCGAGCTCGTTTCCTGCTCCAATTGCACCGACTTTCAGTCCCGCCGCCTTGAGATTCGCTGTGGCGCCGCGCAGAAGGGCCCCGAGAAGAAGAAATCTTACTGTCACCTTCTCAACTCCACCCTCACTGCTACTGAACGCACGCTCTGTTGCGTCCTCGAGAACTGGCAGACCCCGGAGGGCTTTGTCGTGCCCCCGGCACTTCGTCCTTGGATGCAGGGCATCGAGTTCATCCCGTTTGTCAAAAAGCTGGATAAGAAAGGCAAGCTCGTGGAGGTCAGCCCGCCCCCACCGCCCCTCTTTGCGCCGAAGGAAAACGAGCCCGTCGAAGCTAAGACGGCCGCAGAGATGATCGCTGCACTGAATCTTGGACAGTGAGTGGTGGACGTGGGAACATGTGAAAGACTGACACCGTGAAATATTAAACCCCTAAGATTCCCCTAAGCCCTCTGGCGAACCTGTCTTTCCCCCCTCAATCCGTGGAGGCTGGTAAGTAGCCCTCCTTGGCCTCGTTTTCGACCAGTTCCTTGGTGAACTCCTCGAACTCAGCCGCGTGCTTCACCATGCACTGGTGAAGCTCGACGAACTGCTCCGCGCACGCCGATCCTCGCTCCTCTTCTGGAGCGGTGATAAAGCACGTCAGCGCGTTGCGGAACCCTTCCCCACAAGACGATTCCTTCAGACCCTGCACGCAGGGACATTCCAACGCCGCTTTCACCGCATCTTCCTTACTTCCCCCAGCTTCCTCCCCTTTTTTCAAAGCCTCAGCGAGTGCCTCGCCGACCTCCGGAGACGACGTGGTCATCAGAAAATGAACTGTCTCACCAGCCAGTCGGAACAGAAACTCACGAAGCAGAAAAATCGGAGAGGAAGACAGATCTCGCCCGCGCGTGGGAGGGCGGGCTCTGAGACATTTGGGCATGGGGTTTGACATTCCGGGCATAGATGGCATCCGCTTCCATGTCGCGCCAAACGGAATCGGCGACGTCCAATGCACAGCGGAGCCTGGACATGCGCAAGATACTCCGAAGACCACTCTGCCGTCATGCACGTTGCTTTACCCTCTGTCGCCGTGTGTGTCTTGCGCAATAACCAAGGCTACCGCGGCAAGGTACCTCAATCCGATCGATGAGGTTGTTTTTGCGCAACTCGTGGCGTCCTCGGCGGCCCGGGTGGCCGAACCGGTGTATCGCGAGGCCGATTTTGCACACGAACCATCAGCACCTCGAACGACAGTGGTCCCACTGCTGCCCCTGTTGGACCCGAGCGTCGTCGAAGACGAATGGGGATTAACGAGTTCTTGCGCCCACAGCCACAGGAGCACGCCGCGTGACGATGTCGGATGGAGAGAAGTGAGCATTGAGGCTGCGGGCACGTCCGGATCGTCCTCCTCGCTGGCGCGACGTCCTGGCGCCGCGGCTGACTTTGTGCGCGGCAGTCTTGCCAACAATGTGCCTTTCACACCAGGCGGAGCTGGCTGGGAGGACGCCGCCGCGGAGGCCGCCGCAGGTAGGCAGGCGGCCGCAAGACGCGCCAGTGTTGCGTGGCTCACAGAGTACGAGTCGGGTGTGTACTCAGGGGTCCCCCCCGGCTTCTCTCCGTCTTCGTGGACGGACGAGGCGCTGGACCAGACTCGGGGCGACGGCGAAGGTACAATGACAAAGACGGGATCATCGGCGGCACTATCGGCTTCTGGCGCGGCGCCGATGACTTACGACGATCTGTTGATGTCGGCGCTGCGAATCACCCCGGACGACGCCGAGACACCGAGCGATGTTGACGTGGATAGCGAGTCGGGTGAAGAGGATGAGGTTGAGGCTGACAACGATGCCGGCACGGCAACGGAGGGACCGGAGGCTGAGCTTGAGGCACTCCTCAGGTCGGTGGATCCCACGCAACGTGCGAGAAGCCAGACGACAGGTGAGAGGCTTGCAGCTTTGAGCAAGAAGAAGGAGGACGAGTGGGCGGTGATGGAGCGCCTGCACGATGTGGACGATGCACTGCGCCGCGAGGTTCCTGAGCCCGCACACGCGTTTCCATTTGAGCTGGACACTTTCCAGAAGGAAGCGATATACCGACTTGAGCGCAACGAATGCGTTTTCGTCGCCGCGCACACGTCCGCAGGTAAGACAGTTGTGGCGGAGTACGCCTTCGCGCTCGCAACAAAGCACTGTACACGTGCCATCTACACGTCACCAATCAAGACCATCTCCAACCAAAAATTCCGGGATTTTGGCAAGCAGTTTGATGTCGGCCTCCTGACGGGAGATGTCAGCATTAAGGCGGACGCGCCCTGTCTCATAATGACCACCGAGATTCTGCGATCGATGTTGTATCGCGGTGCGGACCTCATCCGCGATGTCGAATGGGTAATCTTCGATGAGGTGCACTACGTCAACGATGCTGAGAGAGGTGTTGTCTGGGAGGAGGTGATCATCATGCTTCCTGCTCATGTTGGTCTGGTGCTTCTGTCCGCCACCGTACCGAATGTATGGGAGTTTGCGGACTGGGTTGGTCGTACTAAGCGAAAGAAGGTTTTTGTTACGGGCACGACGCGGCGTCCTGTGCCTTTGGAGCACATGCTGTACTTTGGGGGCGACAAGGAAGAGGACTTTTACAAGATTGGAGAACGGGAACAGTTCCTGCCTGGTGGGTACAAGGCTGCTACAGACGCCCTCAACAAAAGCAAGAAACCGTCGACGTCATCCGGTGGTGGACCCGGTGTCCCTGGTGCTGGGCGAGGCAGTGGAAGAGGCGGTGGTAGGGATGGAGGCCGCGGCGGGTACGGTCGTGGTGCGGGCAACTCGGGTAACAAGCATCCAGGTCGCGGAAGCGGTGGCGCTCCAAACACCGGTGGCGCGATGGGCGTACGAGGTCGCGATAAGTCCGTCTGGGTCGAGCTTATTCGATGCCTGGAAAAACGTGAGCTGCTGCCTATGGTGGTGTTTGCTTTCAGCAAGAAGCGATGCGACCAAATGGTCGATTCCCTAACTGGGATGGATCTAACGGCGGGTGCAGAGAAACATGAGATTCACATCTTCTGTGAGCGATGTCTCTCGCGCCTCTCCCCCGCTGACCGTCAGCTTCCTCAAGTGTTACGCGTGCGCGAACTACTCCGTCGTGGTCTTGGCGTCCATCATGCAGGTCTCCTCCCAATCATGAAGGAGATTGTCGAGATGCTGTTCTGTCGTGGATTGCTCAAGGTACTCTTCTCCACTGAGACATTTGCGATGGGTGTCAACGCACCCGCACGTTGTGTGTGCTTCCAGGATCTTCGTAAACACGACGGTCAAGACTTCAGAGGATTGCTTCCAGGCGAATATACCCAGATGGCTGGTCGTGCTGGTCGACGAGGGTTAGACTCAGTCGGCACAGTCATCATTGCTGCATGGGATAACTTCCCCCAGGAGTCCACTGTCCGCACACTGCTCTCAGGCAAGGCAACCAAACTGGAGAGTCAGTTCCGACTTACTTACGGAATGATTCTCAACCTCATGCGCGTGGAAGATTTACGAGTTGAAGACATGCTGGCTAGATCGTTTGCCGAGTTCCATGCCCAGCGAAGTGTCGGGGACAGGCGTGGCGCCCTGGCGCTGGATGTTGCAGCGCTGAAGCGGGTCAACGAGTTGGCTGCGGCGGAGGAGGCTGCAGACCCGACCGGTTGGGCCGCAGCTGTCGCGCACGAGAGTGCAAGCGCGGCTGTTCGTGCGGCTGCAGCTGAGGTACGCGCTGCGGTGCTGACGAGTCGCGGGGGTCAGTCGGCTATGAGCATCGGGCGACTGCTCCTCATCGCTGGAGGTGGAGAGGATGGAGTGGGAGACCTGCCGCCGGCAGAAAAAGGAGCAGACGGTGAGATACCTGCAGAAGTCAAACCTTCCGGCGCCCTCGGTGGTCGTGGAGGTATCGACAAGCACGGAGCATTGCTTCGCATAGTTAGCGCTAACGTGGCGAGCAAGGGTAGTTCAGTGGTGGACGAAGCAGCTGCAAAGACCTATGTGGTGTTGCTGCCTTGCCCAGAGGGACATCCTCCTCCTTCTGAAGAGGACAAGCAGACTGCCACTGAGCACTTGGCACCCGCCGCAACTGAAACAGAAAAACAGGCAGAACCCGCACCCATGCTACTGATGAGGCGCAAAGGAGATGACGATGACGACGATATGTTTGGGGGAGGCTTTGGAAAGAAAGGAGGCTTTGGCAAGAAAGGCGGCAGCGGAGGTTTTAGCTCTTCTGCCACCGAGGACAGGATTGATGGACCGATGCCTCTTGGTTTACCTTGGCGGCTTCAATCTGGCGGCATGGATTATGTCATCGCCGCTGTGCGTGCTGACAGTGTGCTTGCTATCACTGAAGCCAAAATTTCAATCGACGCCAGTGCAGTCCTGACCACACCGGGTACGAGCGGTTCCCCAGCACCTGCAGCCGCAGCTGCCGTCGCGCGCGCCCTCTCCGAGATTGAAAGAGTTCTCAGCAACGGCACCCCCGCCGCACTTCATCCCGTAAAGGACCTCAAACTTCAGGATCTCGCTGCGGTAGAGGCATGCCATGCGCACGCCAGGCTGGTCGCCGCGGTCCCTGCACTTCCTTCCTCTGTCGCGCCTCGTTTGCGCGCATGGCACGCGTTGCTCGACGCGCGCCGTGCACTTTCCAAGCGCGTCGAGGAGCTTGAACACGGTCTGAGCGACGCGAACTTGCAGCAGATGCCGGACTTCGAGACGCGCGTTGAGGTGCTCCAATCGATGGGATATCTTGATGAAGATCGCACTGTTACGCTGAAGGGGCGAGTTGCGTGCGAGATTGCCACCGGCGATGAACTGGTGGGCACGGAGATTATTTTTGCGGGTGTTCTGACAAACATCTCACCGGAGGAGGCAGTGGCACTCCTCGCAGCCTTGGTGTTTCAGGAGAAAAATTCGAGTCCACCTGAACTTCATGGGTCGCTCCTTGAGGCATGCGAAAATGCAAAACAGTTGGCATTTGCTGCAGGTGAGGAACAGCTGCGCAGAGGCCTTCCAGTGGCACCGGATGAGTTTGTCACTGCGACGCTTCGATTCGGTCTAACAGAAGTCGTTCACGAATGGGCCAAGGGTACGAAGTTTGGCGACATCTGTCAGATCACAGATGTTCAAGAGGGTTCGATCGTGCGGACTATCGTGCGACTCGATGAAATGTGCAGGGACGTGCGTAATGCTGCAAGGATTATGGGAGATTCTGCTTTGTACGAGAAGATGGAATCAGCTTCGACAGCAATCAAGCGTGACATTATCTTCAGCGCATCTCTGTACGTTTCTGGTGCATAAAATGCCTAGACTATAGTTTCTAGCAGGGAGTGGCTCCCGCATTCTAGCTCTAGAGTTATCTACGTGTATCAGTGCATCATGAGCTTAGTGTGTCCCACGCCCGCTGCACAAGCCTTTGCTTCCTTGTTGTGGCAACTTTCCTCGGGCCACTGCTGCCAGAAGTAAGATTTGGCGCTAGCATAACCGATGTTGGTCTCCCGTGAGCGCAGTGGAGCGGAAGTTCCGTGCGTGTCAGCGAGCCGAGAAGGGCAACGCACTCATCCTGACCCAAGTTGTCCCCAAACATGATCGCGCTGCGACACGCCTTCGAAGCAAGCAGACGGTGAAGTGCCGGTGGCGGAGCCGATGTCGGCCCGGTGACTGAAACCTGCCGCAGGTACTCCGCCAAGGCATCCGCACCAAGCATGGTGCCCTCAACCGTTGGAAGTCCCGTTAGTTTTACTCCTTCATCGGTATCACCATCGCAATTGGCAACGTCCTCCCATCGCCAGCCCCAGCTCCACACTAGGGAGGAATTGGCCCGTAGTATTGCAAGCTCAGATGCGGTCAGTAAGCACGGTTGCGAACGACCAAGAACTGTGGTTGGCATTGGAGAAGCTGGAGAATATGTATGGAGCTTTCCCCTATGATCGACCGATCTGATTAGGGATGCTCTCAGTTGCTCCAAAAGGATGCGCTCATCCGCCGCGTGCTGATCGATAGCGAGAAGGTCACCTGAAGCGCTCATGGCCAAGATAAACTTTTTGCCCCATTGGGTCAAAACCTTCGCGTCGTCCAACAAATTACGGGATATTTCAGCCACAGGCACAGTCTCCATGACGTTTAGGTCTCGATCTGCACGCCTTCTTTTCCAGTCTGCTAAGAGGTCCGTGATACTGCCCCCTCCTTCCTCCACTACAGGAGCAGAAAGAGCTGGCGCATCTTCGAAAGGTTCAACCATTTGGCAGATAGGTGGAGAGGCATCTTCATATGCACTAGATTGGAGTGCGAACGTCTGACGTCTGCGACGACTGGGTGGGCAACACACGCATTCACCAAGTCCAAAGTCATGAGGAGGAGATGGTGGGCTTTGGGGATGCATCCCTAGAGCATCTGGGGTAAGCTCATGAGAAGTTCGATATGTGGGTATGTTAGGCGGAGGGGTCGTTGGTAACGTCCGCAGCAGGGGAGTGGTGATATTTGAGCCGTCGTCGTGAGGCCAGACCTGCTTCAAGGCGCTCTTCAACAGGTCAAGGGGGGTTTTCCAGTCTGTAAACTCTATCAATGTCTTCTCTGGGTCAAATGTGATATCGTACGCGTCTGGGGGACATTCAAGGCAAAGAACGTATCCAGGGCATCCATGAGTGGTACTGTCTAGCGATGCGCATGCCAATGCGAACGCTTTGCTGACTGCATTGTGTAGAAGTGTGCGGCGAACGAAGCGGCGGTTCACATAAAAAAACTGCAGCTCCGACGATGGAAGGCTGGTTTCGGAGGTTGCAGCAGTCACGTAGCCAGTCAAACGAAACTCACCGATAATGTTGCTCAGAGGAATTAGCTTGGATGCGATAAACTTTCCAAAAGCATCTGATAATATGGAGAGTAGAGACCGACCCGGCAAAGCGCGGAGCACATCGTGTCTAGCTCCCACATCTTTCAGCAAAAATCCAACTTCAGGGTGAATGAGGGCAAGGCGGTAAAGTCTGACGCGAGTGTCCTCCAGCTGTTTCGCGATATTCCGTCTGATGACTCCACGCCTGACCGGATGAGTGTAAAACAAGTCCTTACAAGCAACGATGGTGCCAGCCTTAGTGAGTTGGTTTCGCGCTGGTCCACATGACAGCGTTTGTCCCTGAGGCGAACGAGATGTTAGATTCTGAACGTGGTGACTGGTCCGAACAAACAAAGTGAGACCTCCCACCTTTGAACATATCTTGCTGAACGTCTCGAAGCTTCCTGCAGCTCTGGTCGTTACTTGTAGCACGCAAAATTCTGCTATGGATGCCAGTGCCTCGCCCCTGAAGCCGAGGGTGCGCAAACTTCCTCCGAGATCTGAAATGGAGTGTATTTTGGAAGTGTGATGTCGGTTCGTTGCAACCAACTTTACGTCCTTGACACTCATGCCACAACCGTCGTCGGACACGGTGACCGATAATGTAGAGCCCGTATCGATGACGACCGACACATCATGCGCCCCGGCGTCTATGGAGTTGCACACTAGCTCCTCCACCAGCTGCCCGACAGAGGTCACGATAGTTGAGCTTCGAAGCTTCCTTTCAAGGTCAGGCGGGAGTTGTCTCAACGAGCATGACTTTGACCGAGGCTCCGTCGTGCCACCGCTCGTGCCTCCCGTGTGGTACGTACGCATCAGCGCCTTACGTGTTCCATCCGGCGCGACCGACGCAGGTAAGATGAGTCGCGCTCTTCTTTGTGCGTCGGGCATCGCAGTTCACAGACGGTTTTTTCCGAGATGAGCTCGGGAAAAATACTGGAAAAATATGAACCCCAAATGGAGAATTAAAGATGGCAAGGATACTGACTTACATATGAATTCGTGATGAGGTCCACTTTTTCTTTTCAATTTTTTCACCAGCATGCATGTCGATGACGATGACTCCGTGACCCTTTCTCGAGGAACCTCCGCAGCAGTCTCATTCCATCTGCCAGGCACTCTTTGCTCACCATCACAGCGCAGCGCATCACGCCGCGTTGAGCAGTAACACGTGCACCGTATGGTGAGTCATTCCATACCGTTCCCGTTCCCATCGCTTTGCTCGATTCTCTCCCGTCAGTGCGAGCTCCAAACATACCCTATCTCCGTGCCCACACTGCGGCGAATGTGGGCGGCCGCCGGTTGGGCGGCGGGAGTGGGGCACCCCTTTCAGCCTGCGACAGCGCCGAGCTGCCAACGGCATGCGCTCGCGATTGTTTTTCTAGTGTATTCCTGAAAGCCTCGAGCCACCGAAGGACCTGCTCGTGGTCCAAGCGTCGACCCCAACACGGGTCACTCGGCGCGCGCACCGTCCATAATTTCCTCGGCGATTCTTCGAGTTTTCCGTGGTGGTGCTCAACGCTCCTCAACCATCCCATTCCACAGGCCAAGAAGGGACTTCATCCTCTTCTCTATCGTATCACCGTTGTAGGCACAAAGGGAGGTACCTTTCCCATTTTCAGCGCCGTCCAGCAGAAAGGAAGCAAGCTCTTCCTTCAGGCCGATCAGGACACGCACAGCTTGTGGTCGGGCAAGAAAGTAGTCAGCGCGGCTACCGGTCAGGTCGCTAAGTTCAAGAAGCGATTCGACTTCCTCTCGGGCACCACCATCGGCAAGAAGAAGTAAGCCGAACACCACTCGATAAGTTGTGATGATGCTTTCCGCACGTCTGCTCCCCGTCGTCGCTTCGGGTCGCCAGTACGGCGATAGTCGCAGGGAGAAGGGCGGGACGGGCACAAGGTCGCCCGATCGCGGCGGCGGCGACGAGTCCGACTGGATGCAGAAGGCTCGCAAGCTGGCAAACAAGCGCGCGTCTCAATTTCGCAGGGAGCGCGGCGCTCAGCCCGTGGCACCCGCGCAGTGGCGTCGCAAGCGCAAGGGGGAGAAAGGGGACGAGTACGGGTACGTCGAGGCTGCTCGCGGTTACGACGACATCCGCAAGGTTGCCGACGACAAGGACGAGTTGACGGCCACCGCCGGGGACGGGCTCTGGCGCGTGGACTTCGGTGACCTCGCCGAGGAGGACTGGGGTTCCCAGTGGACGATGACGCAGGACGAGTGGAAGTCGGTCGAGAGGCTCGCGAAGGAGACCAGCGAGCCCCTGCAGGCGCTCCAGGTTTTTGAAGACGCGGGCCTTCGTCGCGTGAACCCGGACATCTCGGCAGGAATGCTTAAGATCATCGCAGACAAGGCGAAGAGCGCTCGCGTCGATCGCGAAGAACTCTCTGGAATTCGCCGCGACTCCCGCGTTGCCCACCTCCTGGGAATGTGCGTGGCTGCGGCGCGACGCGGTTCGGATGCTCTCTCCCCCGTCTCCGTCGCCAACGCGGCGTGGGCTGTTGGGGTTATCTCGACGGAGAGGGCCAACTCGGCAGAGATGGAGGTCCTCGCCGCCCGCGCCGCGCAGGTGACCGAGGACATATCCAAGCGCGGTATCGCAGACTTGGCGTGGGCGTTGGCGTCGTGCCGTCACGCCTCCGAGGAGTTATTTCAGCAGATTGGTATTCGCGCGGCTGTCACCGGCCTGAAGGGATTCAAGGCTTTCGACATCTCCACTCTCGTGTACGCCTTCGCCCATCTCGGTCACGGCGCGGACGGCTTCCTCGAGGGCCTCGACCAGTGGTTCGCCGGCGGCGCCGAGGAAGATGTCGGCAAGGAGGCGGCCGACGCCAACGCCGCGAAGATGGCCGCGTCCTTCACCGCTCATCCCCTCGTCAACACCGCGTGGTCCCTCGCCGTCATCGGAGGCGACGCGCTGCGCTCCCGCGCGTTCGCCGCGCTCTGGGGTGAGATTTGCGCTCGTGGCGAGGCAGCCGCGGCGGAGGGAGCGACGGTGGACCCCTCTCTCGACGGTGACCGCATCCAGTACGGGTCCTGGAAGGGCAAGAACCTCAACCAGATCAACCAGGCCATCGTGGCGGTTGAGTCCGCGGGCGGCGCGGAGGCTTTGGCCCTGAGACCCGCTCCCGACTCGCTCACAGCCGCCGCCGAGAGCGCGTGGATGGCTCAGCGCCGCCCCCCCGTGGTCTCCTGGTACCAGCGCGACGTCGCGTCGATCCTTTCCTACATGGGCGAGAAGCACGAGGAAGAAGCGGTCTGCGGGGGCTACAGGGTTGATCTTCTCGTGCCGAACCCCGTGGGTGTGCCACAGCAATCCGGAGGTATCGCCATCGAGGTTGACGGCCCCTCGCACTTTGCACGCAACGACCCCGAGCTCGCGCTCGGGCAGACTCGACTGAAGCACCGTCAGTTGCGGCATCTCGGCATGTCGGTGGTGTCCGTGTCCGTCGCTGAGTGGGAGTATCTGGAGTCAGCCGAGGAGAAGGTGGAGTACCTGCGTGAAAAGATGGCGACTCCTGCGGCATGATGAGGTGCTTGAACTGTCGATTTCATGACGAATCATACAAGTACACCTTTAGTTTGTGGTTATAATTTATTTATTTGAGTACAATCCGTGACTAACAACTGCGCAGTCGTCAGAAATTATGGAAAATACGTGAAAAGGAATAGAGGCATCGTCGGAACTTCCGACCTTTCAGTGCACTCTGAGGGTCGCGTATCGCGCGAGTCCCGGGGGCGAGGTATCGCGAACGCCACGACGCTGAATTATAGCGAACCGCTCTCCGCACTGACGCGAAACCCTCGTCCAAGGTCCCACGTTCGGTGTTGATCTCGCTTTCCAAGGAGAAAACCTCAACGACAAAATCAAAAAACTTGAGCAGAACGCGTGGATTGGAGTCTCGACTCATGGCCTGCTGCTTCAAGCAGCCCACCGTTGAGGACGACGACGGGCCGACTTTGGTTGCGGGAAAGTTCGCCGCCGACAACGCGCCGGCCGGGCATGTCGTGAACCGAGACTCTGAGCTGAAGTCGAGAAAAGCCTCGAACGCGCGGCCCGCCCGAATCTCGAACGGCGCCGCGCACTCAGGACGCGCACCGAGGCTGTCCATGGGGGACACCGACGACGAGTGGCACGATGCGGAGGACACGATGCCTTCTCTCGACCCCACGTGGGCTAACTCCCCGAGCTCGAAGGAGATTGGATCGATCCTTGAGGAGCACGGGATCAAGCTGGAGGTCAGGGAGGCACCCGCAGAGGGCATCGGCCGGTGCCTCATCCCCCGCTTGGACATCCCCTTCGAGAAACCCGGAGACGGCGATACGTTGAGTTGGAGCGCTAACCCGCTTGGCCAAGGGTTCAGACTGCGCGGCAAGCAGTACAAGAAAGATAGGAAGAAGTTCCCGTCCGAGAAGCCCCTGTACGACGTCGTCCACGTCTTGGCGTTTCGGAGCGACAAGCAGAAGCTGGACTTTGGCGAGCTGATCTTCGGCGGCGACGTCGGTGAGATCATCCACGGGTGTCCGACGGTGTACATCGCGAATCTCATGTTGCCGGACTATCCCCCGGCGAATCCGCTGTGGGGCAAGAAGGAAAAGGGCGGTCCGGACGGTCCCGGACAGCACATCGTCGTGGTGGCGAGGATGACGGAGGAGACTCGCGCTGAGCTGGAGCGCTGCGGCGGGGATGTTGACAAGATGGCGCCGGAGGTTGGTCTGATGGCGCGCCATTTCAGGGCGGGGCCGCACGATGAAAACGGCATGGACATGCCTCCGCACCCCGCGCCTGTGAGGCACTGCACGAAGATGGTGTGCATGGTGGCGGATGGGCAGCAGGAGCTCCCGATGGTGGTGCGCGTGGCCATCGGGCAGGGTAACGGGAAGCCATTCATGGTGAACAAGACGGGTTACTTCACCAAGCATGAGGGCAAAGGGTACTTCGAGATCGCAGTGAACGCCCACAACTTCGGGCAGTTCGCGACGAACGGTCTGAGAAATTGTCACAGCTTCTTCAAGCACCTCGTGCTTGACATCGGTGTGACGCTGCAAGGGGATCATCCAGACGAGCTGCCGGAGCGGCTCCTTTTTGCCTTCCGAGCGGTCAAGCCGGACCTTCACCACATCCAGGTCCACGTCGACGAGCTCGACGAGGAGGCGAAATCGATCGGTAAGGGACGGGAGGCCAGGCCTTGGTTGAGTTGGGACGAGCTGAAGATGCCCGGCACGTGAACCATTGGACAAAGTTAGTTTTTTTATTTCCAATAATCCAGGGGACTTCAGTCGCCTCACGATCTAACGCCTTCAAGGCGACTCCGGTTGATACGCATACCCCAAGGGTAGTGTCGCGTTCAACGAATCTGCCATCCTGGGGGTCATCCACGCTCGCAAGCGGCTGGGAGAGGGCGGTGGACTTATCTCCGTTGTCGCGCCTCCGCCGTCGTCCAGGCCAGCCATTTGCATAGACCAGAGCTCTGTTTGGAGCTCGAGCTCCGAACGCTTGAGCTTCTCGCGGCGGAGCACCCTCTCGCACAAGATTCTGAGCTTTTCGAGTCCGTAACGAGAACGCTTGAGCAGCTCCATCTCATCGCGCGTGGGAGGTGGTCTGCGCTTGGAACCTCCAGCCTTGGGCCCGCGACCGCCGCGACCGCCACGACCGGAGAGGGGCGGGCGCCCGCGGCCCCGACCGCCTCCGCCCACCGCGCGTGGATCCCCACCAGCCTCAAGACGGCGCCGCTCGGCCATGGAGTGACGACCGCAGAACGCGTGGCGCTTGCTGTTCTGGAACTCCGCCTCGGATAGGAGCCAGCCATTGCGTCGCGCGCACAGCGGGTGGAAGTTGAGGGTGCATCCGGGGGCGGTGCACTGCACGACGGCACCTTCGGACCTGCGACAGACGATGCAATCAGCCTCAAAGGCTGATCGAGGCACCCTATCCAGACCCCGTACCACGGCAGACGCTACACCAGGTTCGGGAGCGGACGCGAAGTCGATCCCTGGCACACACTGCGCGCAAACCACGTGCGCCCACCGCACCGCGCCCTCGTCGCTTTCCTTCTTGACCGGGGCACCAACCGGGGGGCAGACGGTGTGCGGATCCTTTCCGGGGTGAACGTCGTAGCCCACCAACGCCGCTCGACGTACCGCCGCGGGAGAGTTTGGAAGAATCTTGTTGCAGTTTTCCTCGTCGGCAGCCCCCGATTCCGTGCGGGCCTCGATGTTCACCGCGGTTTGCCTCGTCGGTTCCGCGTCCCCACCCGCCGCAGCCGGTCCGTCGACGAGCGTGGAGTCCCCGTAGCCGCCATCCTTCGACGGAGTCGCCGGTGCCGCAGCGGCTGATACGGTAGCGGCGGTAGATCGCGGAGCCGAGTGCTTTGGCGGAGGCGCGGGCTCGATGACCGCCCGCAGCGCGCCGCGCTTCACCGGGCACAGCACACACGCCGGCCTCGGATCGTACAGGGAGCCGTCGCCAGCCTCTCGGAGCCAGCGGGGCGGGCGACTGGGCGGCATGCCCCTCGCCTTCTCGTTCTCCTCAGCCACGTGACACGGCCAGCACAGCCAGTCGTCCTCCGGGACCTCGTCGACTCCGTAGCAGTCCTGGTGAACGGCAACCTCGCACCGCTCGCAAAAGATGATCTCGTTGGGTTCCTCCGAATCGCCTCCGCCGCACACCGCACAGAGGGCATCCTCCATCGCGCCCGTCTCGACGAGCGGATCGACCAGCTCCGCCAGCTGGTGACGCGTCCCGCCGGGAGATAGTTGCGTAGTTCCGCCCGGGCTGATCGTGCCGCTCATGGCCCCAAAGGCACCTTGCAAATCCGCCGAGGGCAAGCCCCGCTTCCGAAGGTACTCCTCCCTCCACCTCCCACCGCGCCATCGCTCCTCGTACTTCTCCGTCTCTTCCACCCATTCTATCTTTTCCTGGCGATCCGCAGCCTCGTCTGCAGCTGCGGCTTTCGCATTCGTCAGGGCTTTGGCGGCGAGCGTCCGCGTGATCCAGAGAGTTCGCGCGAGCGCAGCCTGGGCCTGAAGCAGCTCGCCAACCACCTCGTCATCCGGCGCGAGGCCGAGGAGGTCGGTGGCGCGATCCAGCTTGGCGAGCTCCTCCTCCATCGAATCCGGCTCCTCGCCTTCTTCCCAAGTCGCGCTGGGAGAGTCGGGGGTGACCTGAGCGGCGGCCTGCTTATTTCGGCGGTGACACTTGAGAGGCGCAGACACGGTGCCGCAGATGCCCTTCTTGTGTACAACACAGACGGGGCATTTCGGCGGGCGACCGGGACCGGGTTTCTTCTCGGTTTTGGAGGTGTCGTCATCCTGCCTGGCGGACTCGGGTTCCTCCGGCATCCCGGGAGGTGGCATCGCCAGCACCTGAATCGTGTGCTCAGAGAGGTGTTGGATGTCGACTGGGGGATCATGCTCTGGACCATCCGGGTGCCCAACCAACGCCATCGCCGGGTCATCCTCAGCCTTGACACCCTCCTCACCCTCCTTCGTCACACCCATCAGGGCCGATCGACCGAGACCAACCGCCCCTGCACCCTCTTCGACGTCCATGAGCACCGCACCGTTTGATTGCCCATCTTCGCCGCCGTCCGCGATGGGTTTCTTGGGCGACATTGCCTGGAGCGACTCTTTCCTGAGCCATGCCCGAATCGCCTGCACGACCGGCTGATGCTCTGTGGCGGACTCCTTCGCATCGGATGCAATCCAAGCCTCGAGCACACGAGTACCTCCTACCACGCCCGCGCTTTTAGCCACTTCCGCGATGGTTCGCTTCGATAGAGTCACGTCGTTCATCAGCAGCGACTTTATCTCCGCGTCCGCAACTTCGTGAAGCTGCTTCTCCCTCTCTCGTTCCCTCTCCTTCGCCCTCTCCATCGCGTCGATCGATGCAATCCCCGCCGCGTTTGCGTTTTCTTTCTCTGCACCCTCCTCGTCATGATCTGCATCCTCGAGGGCCTGGTCACGTTCGGTCACTTTCGTGAACGTCCTGCTGAATTCCAGGGGGGGGCTCGGCTTGCCTCGGGTGGACCGGCCAGTTGCCGCCGGCGTCCCAACGGAGGCTCGCTTGCGCGCCTCCAACTCAGCCTTCGTCGGCCTCCCACGCCCTCGTTTCTTCGACATGGACACGGACTCGGAAATATCGACGTCGCTGTCGGTTATTTCGGTCTCCCTCTCCGACGTTTCCCCATCGTCCCCATCTTCCTCAACAGAGTCCTCCTCGCGCTTCTTTCCAGAGGCGCTTGCCCCGATAACCTTCGAGTGCTTCACGCAGTAGCTCAAATACTGGCAACCCTCCTCCCCGATCCTCGTCTTAATCTGCATCGTGTGATCGCCGGCGTTAAACGCGCATATGGGATGGTACGCGACGGCGCAGTGACCGAAAACGCACTGGATGCAAGGTCCGCAGCCGCGCTTCTTGCAAACCGAGCACGTGAGCGCGTTCCGTTCCTTGTCGATGTCGCCGATGCCCATCACTGGCTCCATCGTCTTGATGTCGTCTATGAACGTCTCAGGCATCCACTGCGAACAGAAGAGATGGCACCATTTGCCGTTTCCCGTGGGTTTCAGCGCCCCACCGGGCGTCGGGCACAGGCAGCACTGCGGCGCCCGCTTGGACGGATTCTTCTTCTTGAAGACGCAAGCCTTGCAGTTCCAGTCGCCGGTGGGTATCCGCACGATGCCGTAGCACCCCTTGTGCACCGCAACGTCGCACGTCTCGCAGAAAAGAATGGGGTTATCTTCGTACGATTCCCCGTCCCAGCACACGTGGCAGCACTCTGCCTTTTCGTCGGGGTTCTCCATGGGCGACACCACCTGCACCTGCAGCTTGTCATCCGGCCGTGTCGCTTTTTTCTTGTGGCTCTTCTTCTTCGGCTTGGGCTCCGGCGGAGGCGGCGGGGGAGGGTTCCTGCGCAGCTCTTCCTCGTAGAGCCGACGACGTTCGGCTTCCTGAGCGTCTTCGTCTTCCCATTCTGCGCGACAGAGACGGAGGCGATGGGGTCAGAGAGGCTCGGGACCTCGAACGTGGAGCTGGGAAGATGCGAACTGAACCGGTGGGAAAAAGCGATCGAAAGGGAGAGCGAGACTGGGGCGACGCAGCGGACTCACCAAGCACGTAGTACCTCCCCAGCGCGGGTATGCGAAAGTCAGGGTCGTCCTCAAGCTTAGTCGGCCCCTCCGGCACGAACGCAGCTACGTCTTCGGCGGTGATGTGGCGAAAGTACTCCTCGTTGTACGCGAGGAAAGGCGCGTGGTTCTCGTCTATGAGGGACTCCCCCGGGGGCATCGCCCACTTCTTCGTCCTCTCAGCCTCCTCCTCCATCATCCTGCGCTTCTTCTTACCATCGGGATCGTCCGCCAGAGCCGCCTGGAACGCCTGAGCTTCCGTGTAGGCGTCCGTCAGCGTGGTCGGAGCGCGGAAGCACTCGAAGCGGTTCCCGCCCAGATCAGACAGCAGCGCTGACTGCAGCTCGCGAGTTTTTGCCGTCAACTTCTCCACCTCCCCGGAAACCGCACCCCCGGTCGCCGCATCAGCCGGCGACATGGTCGCAACCGCACGCGATATCTCGTGCGGGTCGCCCTCGTGCAGTGCACGCCCACCAGCGCGCGTCCAACGCCTCGCGCGTCACGCTATGTCACGCCCGTAGAAGCGTCGATCTCACTTTTCGATGCATCGAACTCCGGAATTTTTGAATTCTTTGATTTGACGTTGAAATCGACCACTGCCTATGAGACACAAGGCGAGAGCACAAGCAAACACACTGGCGGGAGGGTTCAATTGGCTTTGCCCTGAAGAAAAACCCACCCTTGGCCCCCCCAAAGGGACAGAAAGCACCGCAGATCGCGCTGCCGTGGGGGCGCGGACTGCGAAAGGCGGCGGCATGGATCTCATTCGAAACTTCCTGGGAGGTGGGAACAACGGCGAGGAGCCCGATGCGAAGCGCGTGAAGCGAGAGGACGACGACAGCGCCGGCGCCGCGAACGGAGGGGCGAATGGCACGTCCACGAGCGGCGCGGGCGGCGCGGGAGGGGCGGGGGTGGAGGGAAAGGTGGACCACCTCGGCCAGTACGCCATGCGGGAGATACATTTGCGCAAGCAGGAGGAGGACGGTGAACTCGTGTACATGGTCATCAAGAACGACGGCGAGGAGCAGAACATGATCTGGCTCGTCAACCTAAAGAACATCTTCAGCAAGCAGCTCCCTAACATGCCAAAGGAGTACATCGTGCGCCTGGTGATGGACCCAAGGCACCACTCCATGATCTGTTTGAAGAATAACACCGTAATTGGCGGCATCACGTACAGGCCGTTCTGGAGGCAGAACATGGGAGAGATTGCGTTCTGCGCAGTGAGCGCCAACGAGCAGGTGAAGGGCTACGGCACCCGGCTGATGAACCACCTGAAGGAGTACGTGTGCGACAAGGAGAACATGACGCACCTCATCACGTTCGCGGACAACAACGCGGTGGGATACTTTCAGAAGCAGGGCTTCACCAAGGACGTCATGATGGAGCGCGAGAAATGGGTCGGCTACATCAAGGAGTACGACGGCGGCACCATCATGGAGTGCGCCCTCTCTGCGCAGGTTTCGTACACAGAGTTCCCGGTGATGATCCGGCAGCAGCGCGCGGCGGTGGACGAAAAGGTGAGGGAAATGTCCAACTCGCACGTGGTGTACCCCGGTCTGGCGCAGTTCAAGGGACCCGCGGGACCGGGCGGCGTGCGCAAACCTGTGCCCCCAGAGGTCATCAAGGGTATAAAGGAAGCTGGCTGGGAGCCGCCGGGCCCGCCCAGGTACCGGCTCGTCCACCCGGGCTGCGGCGACGGCACGCCCACGACCGATAATCTTCACAGGTTCATGGTGGCGCTAGTGAATCTGGTGCAGAACCACATAGACTCGTGGCCCTTCATATCGCCGGTGCCTGCGGAGGAGGTGCCGGACTACTACGACGTGGTCAAGGATCCCATCTGCCTGGAGACAATCAAGGAGCGGGTGGAGAGCGGGGAGTACTACCAGACCCTCGAGATGTTCGCTGCGGACTTCAGACTGATGTTCAACAACTGCAGGCTGTACAACGCGCCGGACACTGTGTTCTACAAGAACGCCACGCGGCTCGAGGCGTACTTTGAGTCGAAGGTGGCAGCGGGAATTTCCTGGAAAGCTGGCAGGGGCGAACGGTCGCTTGACCGGTTCTGAGTGGAGACTGGAGCAAATACTGCATCTAACGCTATTTTATCGAACAAAACTTCTATGTCTACGCTATGTATTCGCAATGTTCGAGCGACGATGCGGTGTCCAGCGTCGTCGCAGTCCCTGTGTCCATTCCAGACGAGAGCTCCTCGACCAGGTCAAGGAGCTCGAGCCGAAAGTCAGCGATGAACCCCGGGGTTATCTTTCCGAGTTTACGCGTCAATGTCGACTCTTCGTCAACGTTCCCGGACTGACTGAGCTCGTGGGCGCTGCACACCGCGTCCGCCACGGCCAGCACGTACAATCCACAGTCGTGACCATTATCCTGTCGGGGCGTAGCCGCTGGCGAGCTCGTAAACTTGTGCCGCCTGGAGTTGCAAAGGTAGGGCGCGACCGCCGCGACGAGACCCGACGCCGCTCGCTCGTTCACGGCCCCCGCCGAGTCGTAGTGCTCGAATGTGTCCATCCCGCCTCGCTCGCCCTTCCTGAACACAAGCAGGCTCCAGTGACTCCCTCCCTCCGGCACCTCCACGTCCTCGTTGTTGGACACGGAGAATAGTACGATCTGCCTGCTTTGCAACCCGAGGGGCTCCAAGATCTCCGCGACATCTCCTTCTGCCACGTTTGCCACCAGGAAGCTAACCGATGCGTCCACGAAGCTAACCGAGCGTCGTAAGCTGGCGTACTTGTCCTTCTGGAGGAATGAGAAGTAGAACCCCAAGATGGCGTCGTTGAGCCAGTTTGGACCGGTGAGAAGGCAGACGTCACGTACTCGGAGCAAGGTATCGTGGTAGTCCAGCACCTTGTCCTCCATGCCGAGGTTCACGATTGTCAGCCCGTAGGCCGCCTCGACGTAATCCTCGTTGCTTGGTGTCCCCTCCCCCTCACTGAACCTCATGCACGCATCGGTGCGGGGGGGTTTGATATCGCCAGATAACACCCAGTAAAGTCAAGTTAGTGAGCCACAACATGTCGAGCGCGGGGGGCTCCGAGGATGTCGGCCGGGACCTCTGCCTCAGGCTCACATCTCGCAGAGTTCCCGAGAACGCCGCGCAGAAGGACAGGACTGGCCTGCCCTTCGGCGTCACCGTGCAGCCCTTCAAGCCGCTGCCGCACTTCCCAGTGGACGCGTCGGCACTTCTAGATCCCGCGGACGAGGTGGCGCGATGCGGCGACTGCTTCGGGTACGTCAACGGGTTCTGCGGGCTGGAGCGCGACGGTTGGGTGTGCATCCTGTGCGGAAACTTCTCCTACTGGAGCTCCGATCCCGTGGGCGATGGCGGCAAGCCGCGGTACAAGAGGAACGCGCGCAGGAACGAGCTACCCGAGATCGCGCTCCCCGAGTACGAGATCGAGGTGGCGAGGGAGGTGCTGACGGTAAACCCGCGCGAACCGCTGGGGACTGCGCCCGTGTACGTCGCGCTCATCGATACCACCGCACCCGAGGAGACCCTCGAGCTCGTGCGGAGCGCGGTTCTCGCGGCCATTGAGGCGGTGGGCCCCGACGCCCTCTTCGGCATCGTCACCTTCGCCGATCGGATCGGCCTGTACGACGTTCAAGCCGCGGCGCCTTCCGTGCGGCGGGTGGGGCTCGGCAAAGACGGGGGGCTCGCCATGCCGCTGGAGGAAGCGCTTCCGCTCAGAAGGCTGCTGGCGCCGGTGGGTGCGTTCAAGGAGGAGCTCGCGGCGGCGGTCGAGACCATCGCGCCGGCGAAGTCGCGATTCGGATCTGCGGGGTTTTCGCATCCGGGGGTTGACGACGGGACGATCGACGGGGGCGACGGGCCGGTCGGTAGGAGGGCGTTCGGACCCGCGCTGGAGGCGACACTCGCGTGGCTGGGCGCGGACGCGGTGGAGACGAGGGGCGAGGGACGGGGAGCCGGCGACGGGGTGGGCGGGGGCGATCTCCGGCACCCCTCGTGCCGCGTCCTCTCGTTCCTTGCGGGCTTACCCAACCTCGGCGACGGGGCTCTGGACGACGAGATATACCGCGAGTGCGCCGCCGATCTCGACTCCCCGGACCACGAGGAGGCTGCCAAAGCGGCGGACGCCCTCGGTCAACCGCGGGTCGACTTCTACGCGGACGCGGGCGCGAGAGCCGCCCTCGCCGCCGTTGTCGTGGACGTCTTCTCGCTCGGCGGCGGGGACGGCGCCGCCGCGTTCGCGGATCTCGCGTCGGTCGCGCCGCTGACGGAGCAGAGCGGCGGCGCGCTCTACCACTACGACACGGTCGGTAAGGGCGGTGCGAGCGACGCGCCGCTCCCTCGCGACGTCTTTCGCCTGCTCCGCGCGGAGTCCCAGGCGCACCACTGCACGCTGCGGCTGAGGACCAGCGCCGAGTTTGAGGTTGCCGCGGCGTACGGCGCCGCGGTCCCCGACGACGTGTACCCCGGCCTGTACCACGTCGTGAGGTGCGGGCCGGGCGATTGCTTCGCGTTCGACTTTCGTCACAAGTCCGCGGCCGGGTTCGGCAGGCGCGGGGACTGCCCGCCAACCGCGCAGCTCGCGTTTGAGTACACCGCGCTGACGCCGCTGCCGCCGGATCCCGCGACGCAGGCGGCGAGGTACCTGAGGCAGCGTCGAAGGAGGGTGTGCACCGCGCAGGCGAGGGTGGCGTCGTCCCCCAAGGACGTGTTCGCCACTGTCGACGCGGAGTGCGTCGTCAGCCTGCTCGCGCACAAGATCCTGGCCACCGCGGAGGAGAAAGGCCTTGCCGAGGCGAGGCTGCTCCTCTCCGACTGGCTCGTCATCCTCACCAGCAGGTTCAACCACGAGACCGGCGTCGCGAGGTTCGATCCCAAGGACGCGGCCGCGGTGGACGGCGCGTTCACGTCGTGCGTCCCGCTGCAGCAGATGCCTCGGATGGTCTTCGCGCTCCTTCGCTCGACGATGCTCCGACCCCGCGGCGTCCAGCCCGACGAACGAACCCGCGCGAGAGCCCTCGCCAGGCGACTCGACCCGCCGTCGCTCTCGCGCCTGCTCTACCCGCGACTGAGCAGCTACGCCGACGTGGACACCCAGGCGTTCCCGCGACACTCCCTGACGCGCACGGCGGTGACCACGTCCAACGGCGCCGTGTTCCTCGTGGACGCCTTCGACGTCGTCGTGGTCTTCTACGCGCCCGCGCAGCCCGGGAGCGAGCGAGCGTCGCTGCCGTACCCGCCGCCGCAGGGCAGCGCGGTGCGCGCGGCGGTGAACGCGCTGCGAGAGGAGCGGGAGGTGACGCCCCGGGTGGTGTACATACGCGGCGGTGCGGAGGATCCGTCCGCGTTCCACGACCTTCTCATCGAGGAGCTGGACGTGGACGGCCTCGAGGGGGGCGCGAGCGGCTTTGTCGGGTTTCTTCACACCGTGGAGAGCCAGGCTCGGCGGTTCATGCGAGAGGCGTGAAGGGGCGGCGACGCGTCCGTGATGGAAATTTAGCTAGCTAGACGATTAGTGGTGTCATGAGAGCAGAGAGGTCGCGTGACGGGAGGATGATCTGGTGCGGCATGTGACGCGCACATGCTCAAGTCACGGAATCGATGCTTCGAAAAAATTTGAAAGTTCGAAAGGACAGCCGAGATTTTGAATTCGTCGCGGGGGCTTGGGGGGGTCGAAGGTGCGAGTCTCTTGCGCGGACGAGTGCGAGACGATGTTTAAAGATGAGTTGTTCGCTTTGGAGCGTGGTGGTGTTAATTTTTTAAACACCATGAGTTTGTTTGCGTCGCGCCTTGGAGGCGTCGACGGGTTTTGGTTTTTGAGAGCCGAGAGGTTCGGTCCAACTTAGCCGGGGCATTTAGTTGGAGGTGAACTTGGTCACGGCCTTGGTGCCCTCGGAGACGGCGTGCTTGGCGAGCTCACCGGGGAGGATGAGGCGCACAGCGGTCTGGATCTCCCTGGAGGTGACGGTGGGCTTCTTGTTGTAGCGGGCGAGCTTGGAAGCCTCGGTGGCGATCTTCTCGAAGATGTCGTTGATGAAGGAGTTCATGATGGACATGGCCTTGGAGGAGATGCCGGTGTCGGGGTGGACCTGCTTGAGAACCTTGTAGATGTAGATCTTGTAGGTCTCGGTCTTGGACTTCTTGGCCTTGGAGCCGCCCTTGGCGACGGTCTTCTTGGCGGGCTTCTTGGAGGTGGGCTTGGCCATCTTTGTAGTTGTGTTTGGTTGTGACGGCCCGGTCTGTGACCCCTGGGTTTTATACCGAAAATTTCGAAAATCGGCCGCTCTGAAGCGCTCTGATTGGCCGGGGTTTTTTCGGGAATGCACTCATGCGGGAGGAATTTCTGAGATTGGCAGAGTTTAGGAGGCGCAACCGACGAAATTCCTCTTGGAGTGCAAAATTTCGATCGGATTTGGAAATTTTCGTGCATTCCCGAATTGGCCCGGCCAATCAGAGCGAGGCTGCGCGGCCGATTTTCGAATTTGCGCGTATAAAAGCCCGGGGTCGCAGACCGAGGCATCACAACACACAAACACTAACACAACTTATACATCATGTCTGGACGTGGTAAGGGTAAGACCGGCAAGAAGGCCGTGTCCCGCTCCGCCAAGGCGGGCCTTCAGTTCCCCGTCGGCCGCATCGCGCGCTACCTCAAGGCTGGCAAGTACGCCACCCGCGTCGGTGCCGGTGCCCCCGTGTACCTCGCTGCCGTCCTCGAGTACCTCGCCGCTGAGGTTCTCGAGCTCGCCGGCAACGCCTCCCGCGACAACAAGAAGACCCGCATCGTGCCCCGCCACATCCAGCTGGCGATCCGCAACGATGAGGAGCTTTCCAAGCTCCTCGGCACCGTCACCATCGCCTCCGGTGGTGTCCTCCCCAACATCCACTCCGTGCTCCTCCCCAACAAGGGCAAGAAGTAAATCCTTCTTCACGGACCTAAAGGCGCTCCCCGAACGGGGAGTCGCCCAAAAAGCAAACAACTGCAAACAAACCAATGGTGATAAATTAATCACCACCACACTCGCAAAGAACAAACGCAACTATTCGTACACTCATCGTCCTCGTGCGCCCCGCCGAAGAAGTTCCCCCCAAGAAATTTCAAAACGGAAATTCAAAAAATAACCAACGCGACCCTCCGAAGCTACCCCCTCTTGGTTCCATGCTCATGCAACAGTGCCCTTGATTCCGCGTGGAATTCCATCGGGGAGAGCCGCTCGAATTCTCCCGCTCGCACGTGCACATTCTACCTAATGCGGACCACCTGCCTGTTTCGTGAGGCCGACACATGCGACCTGCCAAACCGAAAATTCAAACCTCTGAATTGACAGCTCCTCTTCCCGTGGCAAGCACGATGGGCTCGCAGGGTCGTGCTTACAAACAAACATCTACTATTATGGTGATGCACATGGATCGATCCAGCGAGCTATATGGATATCAAAATTAAATCAGAAATCTAGGCCCTCCCCCTTCTCCTCATGCGGGTGCGGCGTTCTCGTCGACAGTTGCCAACCCACCCATGGAGAGCTTCGAAAAGCCGGCGGTTTTCGCGGCGGCGACGTTTGCGTTGTTCCCAACCCCTCCCAGACCAGTTCCGTCCCCCCGTAGCGACTCGAGCTCCTTCCTCGCCTTTCCGAGATCCAGAGCGAGCTGTTCGGCGCGCTTTCTCTCCGCCGCGCGCTTCGTCTCGGTGAACTGCAGCTCGTACTGCAGGCCGGTCACGTCGCGCTGTGCGTCAAACGCCGTGGCGGAGCCACCCGCGGCGACAAATTTGGCCTTCAGACGCCCGTACACCTCCTGCAGTTTGTGCATCTGGCGCTTGCGCTCCTTGAGCTCGAGCTTGAGCTGCTTTACCTCCTCGACGTCGGGCCCGTGCCCCTGCGACGCGCCGCCGCCGGAACCGGGCGTAGCCCTGCTTCCCGAGCCAAAGGTGGTGGAAGGAGTGATGGGCGCGCCCACCATAGCCTCGGCGCGAAGCTTGGCCATCTGGCGCTCAACCTCGTGCATGCGGTCCTCAGCCCGCACCGCCCTGCGCTCCAGCTGCGCGTTTAGAGTCGTGAGTTCGGCGGCGGCAGCGGCGGCGGCGGCGCCGTTGCCCGAACTCGCGCCGTTGAAGGCGCTGTTGTTCATGGCAGCCAGTCGACGCTCAAGCTTGCCGCGCTCCATCGCCTCATCCTCCGCCCTCGCCACCGCCTCCTCGAGGATGGGCTCCATCTCTTGCACGGTCTTTTCCATCGCCGCGAGCTCGGCTCTGGCCTTAGCCGCATCGCGTCTGGCCTCGTCGGCCTCACGCATGTGCCTGTCGACGTCCGCGGACCCCCGTTCGCCGGTGACGGCCAACCGGGTTTCGAGCGAGAGAGCGCGGCTCCTCTCGAGCTCCAGCTCGTCGCAGAGTCGCGCGAGCTGATCTCTGGCGTCCGCCTCCCGTCGCTTGAGTTCTTCTGCGCCGCGCTCAGCCTCGCAGAACTCGGTTTTCAGCTGTGCGAGCTCGGCGTTTGCGGAATCTCGGTCGCATACGGTGGTGCGAAGCTCGATGGCCGCGGTTGCCGCCAGGTTGGACGCCTCGGAGAGCTTGCGCTGCGCCGCGCGGAGCTCAATCCCGGTCTCCTCCTCGCGAGCCTTCGCGTGCGCTGCAGCCTCCGCCGCCTCCTTCCGTGCGGCATCAAGCTCGGATCGCAGAGCATCCACCTCGGAGAGCTTGGCGCGAGCCTCGGCGGCGGCCTCGTCCGAAGCGGAAGCCTCCTCGGCGACCCGGCGAGCCTCGGCGCGAGCCTCAGCCATCTCCCTCCGGGCCTGCTCGAGCTCCTTCGTGAGTGGCTCGAGCCTGTTTTCAGCCTTGACGCGGTCGGCGATGGCGGCGTCGCGGTCCGCCGTTGCTTTTTCGACGTGAGAGGCGAGCTTCTTGAGCTCGTTCTGCGAGGCGAGGAGGGCCGCCTTGCTTTCCCCGAGCTGGCTCTCCAGGCGCTCAACCTTGGCCTTCTCAATCTTGCCCTTCTTCTCGCCGTTCTTGCTCGCAGCCTCTTGGGACGCCCTCAGACGCTTGAGCTCCTTCTCGAGGGTTCCCTTCTCGACGACGGCTGCAGCCTTCTCCTGCAGTGCTACACGAAACTTGCCTTCGAACTGCTGAGCCTTGTCGCGAGCCTTCTCGAGATCTTTCCTCATGCTCTCCGCCTCGCGCATCATCTGCTTTGGCGCCGCCGCCGTGGACTTGAGCTCCTTGGTGAGCTTGGCAACCTCAGCCTTAGCCTCGCGGGCCTCGCCCGCAGCCTTTGCATCCTCCGCCGCCGCGGCCTCGGCCTTTTCCTTGTCCGCGATCGCCGTCGCGAGCATATCCTCGAGGTCGTCAACCTTCGCCCTCAGCTCGGCGTTGGCGGACTCCATCTCGGCCCTGACCGCGGCGACGGCGGCTGACGTGCGAGCCTCAAACGCCGCCTCAGCTTGAGACTCGGACGCGGCCCTCGCGGCTTCCACCTCAGCCTGAGCCTTCGAGCGAGCCTCGTTTGCGGCTGCGGACCGGCCCGCCATCGCCGCGTCCGCAGCCGCGCTGATCTCAGCCCTGAGCTGCGCGTTACGCGCCTCAGCGAGCTTGTTTGCCTCCACCATCGCGGCGGCCTCCGCCATAGCCTTCGCGCGGGCAGACTCTGCGTCGGAGGCGCGCGCGTTGGCGGCTGCCACCTTCTCCTTGGCCTTCTCGCGATCGGAGGTCATCTGCGCTCGGATACCCTCCAGCTGCGCCTTTTGGTGCTTCATCGCCTCCTCGGCATCTGTCTGGAGTCGCTCCATATCTCGCTCGATGTACATCTTCTCTGTGTTCAGCTCCTCGATCTGCGCCTTAGCCTCCCCGAGCTCCTCCTCGAGCGCTGCGACGCGTGAGTTGGCCGCTGCCTCAGCCGCGGCGATCATTTCGGCCTGCACGGCCTCCATGTTTGAGCGTACAGCGGCGACGGCGGCGGCGACGGCGGCGGCGTGATCCGCCGAGGTGACGCCGGGTGTTCCCGGCGCGGAGGGCGCGGGAGACCCACCCCAGGTGTCCGCGCCGTCGGTACCTTCGGAGGCTCCGCTGAAGCGTCCCCTGCCGAAACTACCCCTGCTGACATCTGAGGCATCGCTCGCGCGTCGCTCGTCCTCGAAACACTCCTCGAGTTCTTCGAGGGCAGGCGGGGGAGGTAGTAACCCGCCACGCCGCCGCTCCTTCCTCGCCTTGGCCTCCGCCGCCGGATCGACCTCGCCCGCGGGCGCACCCGCCGGAGCCTGCTCCGCCGCTTCCTCATCCACTGACTCGCTTAACGACGCCGAGACGCCCGGAGGAAGCTTACGCCCCTTGAGGAAATCCGGCACCCCGCCGCGGTTGTTTGGCGCCCACGTTTCGCGGCGGTTGCCTCGCTTCGGCCTCTTGTCGCACGCTCCATCGGCATCCATGGCCGACGACTTGAGCACGAGGTTGGTTAGGTTGCTTATCTTGGCGCTCGCAGCCTTTTCCGCGCGTTCCCGCTCCTCGCGCTCAATCTCGAGCTCGTTCGCCAGCCGCTCGCGCTCGTTCTCAGCCTCGAGCATCTCGCGCCTGAGCGCGTTGATTTCCTCCTCAACCTCCTGGCTCACGCCTCCCTCCCCGCCGAGTTTCTTGCGCAGCTCCTCAATCTCCCTCTGCTGCCTCTTGATGAGCGCGGACTCGCTCACGACTTCGTTGACGGTGGCATTGTTACACACGCGTTTGGCCCTCACGGCGAAACGCAGGGTGCTGTGGGTCTCCTCTGCATGCGCCGCCGCCGGCGTGACATTGCACACGATGGCCGTCTTTGAGTTGCCTCCGAGCGCCGGCTGCAGGATCCTGGTCAGCTTCGAGTCCCGGAACGGGATGTGCGAGCCCTTGCCCTCCGCCCCCTCTGTGAGCTTATTGATGACGATGCCTAGGTTCAGAAGTGACTTGTTGATGTTGGCACCCTCCTTCATTCGGATCCCCTCCGCGCCCGTCTTGACCACTCGCTCGGAACCCGCCAGGTCAACCAAGTTAAGCGTGGCCACTAGCACCGCGTCTTGCGCGCCGTTAGCGGCCCCGGACGCGTTCTCGCCGACGGCCCTGGACTCCACCACCATTCTAAAGATGGTATGAGACCGCGACGACTCCGCGTTCATGTTTGTCTCGCCCACGTGTCTCCTCGCGACGCCGGTTCGGAGCAGCTCGAGCACCTGCGTCGGGCTCGTGACAATCTCCTCCTTCAGGCCGCTCACGTACACGCCGCGCTCGGAATCCTCCTTGATCTGCAGGCGCGAGACGCGTCGCTCCGGTCGATCGAACGATCCGCCCCCGATGGAGCTCCCGAACAAGTCACGCGAGCCGCTGCTGCCCATCTGCGGCTTGGTCGGCGGCGCGACGGTGTCGGCGGAGAAGAGGTCCACCATCTGCTCGTTGTAGATCTCGAGGTAGCTGACGCGCACGAGGAATTCCCTGCCCTCGCTGTGATCGATGCTGTCGAACACGTCGTGCACGGCGAGTGGGATGATACCCGGCTCCTCCGCGCTGCCTTGCATGGTGTGGGTCTTGCCCGAGGAGGTCTGACCGTAAGCGAAAACGGTGCCATTGAAGCCATTGAGGACGGACTCGATGATCCCCCGTGTCGTGCGGTCGTACACGTCCTTGGTGCGGCAAGACGGATCGAAGACGTTATCGAGCTGATAAGATGTGCTATCGGTCGTGCCTGCGGAGGAACCGGCCTGCGCGTGGGGCGGATATGGAGATCTGATGTCAGGAGTTGGGCTCGGACGAGACGACTTGTAGTTCCCCCCTTCCCGTGACGGAAAACACGCGACGACGGCGACAGGGCCCAGCGCGAGCCTCACCTGAGGCGCGATCGCGTTAGTCTCGCTATTTATATCCCATGCCGCACCCTTTGACTCCTCCTTCGAGTTGAGGGGCCTGACACGGACGCTCACGGCGATGTTGTCCGCCATCGTCGCCGGGAGCACGCGCTTGCAGAAATGAGCGTTTCTTTTTGACATCGCTGACTCTGGGTGGTCGTCACTGCCTCGTGCGACATGACTCCCGCCTCGACATCGGCGGGATCGACCCGCGCATTCACAGCATGGAAATTGCCGTGTGCTGTTCCACGGCGAGTCAGGAGATCGAGGCGTATTCGAGCTGCGTCTTCGCCTCCCGAGAGCCCCTCTAGGGATGACCCGGCACCCGCGGAAAACCGCACGCTCCCGCCGAAGGACAGGAGGTTCAAGCCCCTGACGCCGCCGCCGCCCGCGAGCGAGTTCCCGCCGTACGAGCCCCGCGACTTCTTCCGGTACGAGCTCATCCACCAGTCGAAGAAATCCGCCGCGAGGGTCGGGCGCATCTGCACCCCTCACGGCGTCATCGAGACCCCGGGGTACGTCGCGGTGGGCACGAACGGCGCGTTGAAGGCGGTCCCGCACCAGGAGCTCGCGGCCGCCGGCTTGGACCTGATGTTCGCCAACACGTATCATCTGATGCTGCAGCCCGGGCCAGACCTGGTGGCGTCGGCGGGTGGACTGCACGAGTTCATCGGACGCGACGCGCCCATCATCACCGACAGCGGGGGTTTCCAGGTGTTCTCGCTCGCACGACCAAACGCTGAGGACGGCCTGGAGATGAAGTCGCGCAGGGCGACGAAGCAAAAAGGAGGGGACGGGTTGCTCATCCGCACCAACGAGCACGGCGTGTTGTTCAGGTCGTACAGGGACGGGTCGAGCGTGGTGCTCACCCCCGAGTCCAGCGTCGAGGCGCAGAAGAGCCTCGGCGCTGATGTCATCATCCCGCTCGACGAGCTTCCGCCCTACCACATCGACCGGGCGGTTTTGGAGAGGAGCGTGTATCTCAGCCACAGGTGGGAGGCGCGGAGCCTGAAGGCGCACCTGCGGGACGTCCGCCAGCAGGCCATGTACGCGGTGATCCACGGCGGGGTAGACAGGGACCTGCGGCGGATGAGCGTTGAGTACCTCACGTCACTACCTTTCGACGGGTTTGCCATCGGGGGTAGCCTGGGCAAGGATACCGCGGAGCTGGTCGAGCTGCTCGGTCATCTGATGCCACAGCTACCGAAGGACAGGCCGAACCATCTGTTGGGCATCGGCGATGTTGGATCAATACTGGGATCCATTCCGCACGGCGTGGACACATTCGATTCCACATTCCCCACCAGGAATGCTCGTCACGGTCAGCTCATGACCCGGACCCGGGGCACTTTCAACATTCAACGTGCGGAGAATGCGTCATTACATGAGCCCGTATGTCACCAGTGCGCATGTTCGCTGTGTAAGAATCACACTGCGTCTTATTTGCATCACCTGTTCAGAGCCAACGAGCCAACAGCAGTCACGTTGGCAACTGCTCACAACCTGCACTACATGGGGTGGTTGATGCAGACTCAGCGGGAGAAGATTCTTAACGATGAGCTGTGAAGTACTTGCAGTCAACAGAGATTGTGCGACGTCATATGTATAACACTCTAGCTGTACAACGTAGTTATCTATGTTGTTGTCAACGCGTTACGTACGTTCTATGCTTTTGTCCCTCTCTTTTGTCGATCATGGCTCAGTCGCGTCTCTTAGCCTTTGGGCGCCTTGGAGGCCGATCCCTCCCCTCGCTAATCCTTTTTTGCGTCATGCGTCTGTTCTCAAACCATGTTTTGATCTGCTTCCACTGGACTGGATGCTTCTCACCATCACCGAGCTCAGCAGTGGCAGAAGCGATCATGTCAACGTCGTCCTTAGAATCTGCCTTTACATGGGCAATCTCCCCGATGCCCTGGCCAAGACCTCCGGAGTTATCGAGCGGGATCCAACGCCCCGTGCGACTGCCGCGGGTGAGATTGGCGTAGAGCTCGACGTCTAGATCGTCGTCCTCGGCGGAGATGATTAAACCCGAGTCATCGTCAGAGTGGACAGGCTCCGCGTGATCCGAGCCAGCTGCCGGCTCCTCCTCTTGGTTGTTAGCTTTGGCCGGGAGGAGCCCCACATCCGCGAGGTTCCCGGACCAGCACCGGAACTCCGGCAAGTTATGAACCATCGCCGCGGTCGGGTCGTTCGCCGTTCGATACTCCGTCGAGAACAGGTCGGCGAGTTGCTGCGGGAAAGCCAGAAGCGTCGACGCGGGCTGCGACGGCCTTTCAGTCGCGGCATCGGCGACCATCTCTGAGCAATCGTCCTCGGGTGCTTTGGCGATCTCCCATTCGTCGTCGGATGCGGACTTTACCTCGGAGACTGCGTTCGCGCCCTCGTCGAGCATGCACGACGGGAACATGGGGCTCTCGCTGTCGAGCATGGCAAAGTCGTCTAACGAGACGCCTGGGAGGTGATGGCGCGGATGTCGCCTCTGCTGGGTCTCCGCGATATCACGTCCGCCCCGCACGGCCGCATCATGCTGCGCCTTCATACGGAGTAACGAGTTGAGGGGCGACATTTCGCTCCCCCCTGGCGCCGTCGTGGTCGAGTTTGCGCCGTGCCCGTTGTTGCGCTGCGGCGTCATCGGCTTGTTGATATGCATGCTGCCCGTGGTGTGTCGCCTCGGCCTGGTGAGGCGTCCTTGGGGGTTGCGGACAGGTGAGGCGGTGAAAGCCCTCGCAATCGCTTCGCACGTGTTGCGCTCCGGGGTCCTGCCTTCGTTTCGATCGTACACGCTCACCAAAAACTCGCGCTCTGCCTGCGTGAAGCGGAAGCCTGCAGAGACAAAAGTCAGCAGGTCATGAGGAGCCCCTTGGAAAGTTCGTTTTCGCCGGTTTGTTATTTGCGACCCTTCGGCGGGAGAGGGGCCTACCGTGAACGTGCCGAGAGAACTTAACCTTGCGCCTCGGGGGTTTGGACGCTGTCGCTCCTCTGGCGTTCGCGGCGGGTTCGGTGGGTAGAACCGACGCCGCGGTTTTCGCGACAAACTCGGAGAGGAAGGCGGAGCGAGGCGGCGACGCGTCGGGTGGCGGCGGCAGTCTCTGGCGAAGTCTCGAGCAGGGGTTTAAAGCCGAGTCGACCAAGGGCTCCCGACCGCCCCCAGCGTGACCCCGCGTGGCGTCGGTCTTCGCCATGTCGCCGGAATCCTCGAAGGATGGTAGCCTCCCGAGCCCTTCACCCTCGAACCCTTGAGGTCTTGCGTCCGCGTCGGTACGACCGGTTCGCGCCGCCAAACTGCCCTCACAGCGCACGCTTGGGGATGAGGGGCGAATCTGATGCGATTTGAATTTTCGAATCACATCCACGCCGGCAGCTGCCTTGTCGAGGGCGTGTGATGACTGGACGAGTCTTGAAACCCGACACCTGGCGTTATGCACGCTCGGCTGAATAGAACCTCACGCATCTCCTCACAATCTCCTCGCTAAGCATCCGCAGCGGGACCGACAAACTCCACGCACACGTTCGCGTCGTCGTTCCCGCCGTTCGTCTCGCCCCACCCCTCCAGCACGATCTCCCCGTCCGTCACCTCCGCCGTCGTCGGCGTCCTCCCGCCGTCGGCTCCCACGACAATCGCGGCGTACCGTCCAATCGCCGGGTACTGGTTCGTCGCCGCGCTCGTGGGAAACCTCCCGTCGTTCCCCGCGCCGGCGATTCGCAACACCAGCGCGTGGTTCCGACCGAGCAGCCTCGCCGCCTGTTCCACGTCCCCGGCGGCGAGGCACGCTCGGACGCGGGTGGACGAAACCTGCGGGGTGTTCTCGTACCCAGCCGGGTAGACCCCTTCATCGCCCGGCTCGTTGGCGGGGAGCAGATCGACGATGGAGACGTCCACGCCGAGCTTCTCGCCCAGGTCTTTGAGGATATCCGCGGTGCCCGCCGCCTTGAAACCGAACCTGTAGTTGGCACCCGCGACGACGCCGCCCACCCCGATGTCCTTCAGCGTCGACACGAACTCCTCCGGGCTCATCCGTCGGATGTCCGCGAACGGGATGACGTGTTCCCGCACCGTCTTGCCCTCGCACGCCGCCTTCCACATCTCCAGAACCCTCGCCCTGTCCCCGGGTGCCACCACAGGGAGCTTCTCCTCCCATCCGAGCACCTCCGCCATGCCACCGAAGCTCATGAGGATCGGTGCCCCCATCTTTGACGCCCGCCGCGCCAGCTCGGCGTGACCTCGGTGCATGGCGTCGAACTTACCCAGCGCCACGACGATCTTGCCGCCATCCTCTGTGATGCGGATGGGAGCGAAAAGAGGGGAAAGGTCAGCGCTCGCGAAGGGACGAGGGGCTCGGGAGTGATCCGGGACGGACGGGGGATGGAAAGGCGGCAGCGAGGGTGGTTCGCGACTCACCGGCGGGGGGGATGCGCTCGAACTTTTGTCCCGCGGCGGTGGTGATAACGTCCGGGGCCGCCGCCGAGGTGGCACCGGACGTGCTGCATGACGCCCCCATCCCGTCTCCGACGCGAGAGCGACCACCGACGCGAGAACCCACGCGCCTCTGGGGGCGGGGACGGAAGGATGTGGAAGCGACGATGAGCGGCGCAGCCGCTGGAGCTGGCATCCAAACCCTCTTGCAGACCCTGGCGCGGTCGTGCGAGCCCGAGAGGTAGAACGCCGCGACACCCCTGAAGTGCACGAACGCCCCAAGCGCCAAGCCTCCGGTGCCCTCTCACAGTGCCTCGCCTCACGGGAGGAGGTGTGGGGCTCAAGGAAATGGCACACTTTTCGCGGGCGGTCGGACAGTTGATTATCATGTATGGGAGTTTGACCAGTCTGAAACTCGTCAAAAACTTGGTGGTCGGTTGACGCCAAAAGTTCAGGTCATCCTTTGTGGATAAAGAAGCACTCGAGCTTTTCGCCGTGACGTGGTTTCTTCTGCCGGGTTCCGTAGCGCGGGTCATACGACGCGACGCGGGCTTGCGTTACGTCACATCACACGGGGTACTCGTTCTCCGTATCTTTGAGCACGATGAGTGCCATGACCATGGCGTCCGCTGTGGCCGTGAAGGCCCAGCGCGTGGGGGGAGTTCGTCGCATTACCGCG
Organism: Micromonas commoda; assembly: GCF_000090985.2. Taxonomy (NCBI): domain Eukaryota; kingdom Viridiplantae; phylum Chlorophyta; class Mamiellophyceae; order Mamiellales; family Mamiellaceae; genus Micromonas; species Micromonas commoda. The sequence goes on from NC_013041.1 coordinate 868,733, forward strand.
AAGCTCGGTGGCGTTCAGCTGAACTCCAAGAGCGTCCAGATGCGCCGTGCGGGTACGTCTTCCGACCTTATCTCGACCGCAAAGCGAATCGGGACGTGATCTTGCGTGATCCGAAGACGTGATGCCACCGCTCAGACGGCCCGTCACGCGCGTTTCGCGGTCGCCGCGCCCACTTCGCCGACGCGCTTCGCTTCGTTTTTTCCGTCGCTACGACAGCGATAGGGTTTGTGATTTGCCGTGTAATTGACACCTTCCCGTTCCTCTCATCCATCAGGCGGCAGGAAGAGCATGGGTGTGTTCGCGGCCGGGCTCGACTTTGCCGAGCTCGAGCAGGCGGCGAGTGTTGACGAGGCGGACGAATGGACCCCCCCCGTGGTGCGTGAACCCCCGGCCGGACGTCGCCAGACCCAGATTTCTTTTACTCAAAACCACCATAGCCCTGAACCCTCAAGTGATTGGCGCTCCCGCCGCCGCCGCGCGTGGGCCCCGCTGTTCCGTCGCGAACATCCAGCTGACGCCTTCTTCCCACTCGTATTTTCGTTGACCCACAGCGCGCGACTCGCAAGGATGGCAAGAGCGCCAAGGAGGCGAGGCAGTCCAAGCGCTTCCGCAAGGCGCAGGCTGCGGTGCCCGGCCGCATGAACCCGGTTGAGCCTTCGGAGGCTGTCAAGCTCATGCTCGCCAACGCCACCGCCAAGTTCGCCGAGACCGCCGAGTGCCACATCCGCCTCAACATCGACCCCAAGTACAACGACCAGCAGCTCCGCGCCACCGTCGCCCTCCCCAAGGGCACCGGCAAGACTGTTCGCGTCGCCGTGCTCACCTCTGGCGACAACATCGCCGCGGCCAAGGCGGCGGGTGCCGACTTCGCGGGTGCGGACGATCTCGTGGAGGAGATCGCGGGTGGCATGATGGACTTTGACCTTCTCATCGCCTCCCCGGACATGATGCCCAAGGCTGCCAAGCTCGGTCGCGCTCTCGGTCCCAAGGGTCTCATGCCCAACCCCAAGGCTGGCACCGTCACCGCCGACGTCGCCACCGCCGTGGGTGAGTTCAAGGGTGGCAAGGTTGAGTTCCGCGCCGACAAGCAGGGCATCGTTCACGTTCCCTTCGGCAAGACCAACTTCAAGGACGCCGACCTCATTACCAACCTCGAGGCGGTTGTCGACGCCATCAACACTAACCGCCCCCCTGGTGCCAAGGGCATCTACTGGAAGAGCATGTACATCGCGTCCAGCATGGGCCCCTCCGTCCAGGTGGACTACTCTGTGATGCAGAAGTAAGTCAACCGCGGCGGACATTCTTTCATTGATACTTGGTTGGAGTGAATTTAGCGAGAGCGAGCGCCTCAGAGGCAAATGAAATGTGAATAACAGCGAAGTTAAAAACGACGACTCGAGACGCGCAGGTTCATTCAATAAAGGATTACTCATTAAATGGTGATAGTCGGTACAGCTGCTGAGCGAGCGTGCGCGCGCGTCGCAATCCAAGCTGCGGATCGCGAGGTACACAACTCTTAAGAACAAAGGGGCGCTCCAGCGGTTGGGGGCCCTGTTGTTCGGCGACAATGCATGCATAATATTGCTGTTTGCGTAGTGTATAACACCGCTGTCTCTGGACTTTCGGGGAGTGGTGATATGTTACTTGTACAGAGGCGTTGAGCATTCAACGCCGCAGACACCTTCCCGAACCAGAGAGCAAACGGTGTTGATGAATGAGGGATTTGGGCTGCCACGCTAGAAAAGGCTGTAGTTGCCTTTTGCGGGCTGCTCCATCAGGGTCGCGGGCAGCTTTGACTCATCCCCCGAGCCGAAGGAAGAGCCAATGGTGCCACCGTTCACTGAAAGTCCCGAAGTGAGCTTCGCGGGGATACCGTTGTTGTTGCTGACGTGTTCTGGCAGTATGTCGAGGCTGAGGCTCTGGCGCGGCGAACCCCGGTTCAGCACCCCAGACCTGTCCTCGGACCACATCCCGCCGTAGCCCCCGCCAATCCCGTCCAGGCTCAGCCGGGATCGACCGACGCCGACGTCTCCCATCGAGGTCCTGCGGCTTCCCGGGTCAAACGAGGTCCTGCGGCTGGCGAGCGGGCTGCCGCCTTCGCCGTCGAAGCTCCAGAGACCGCCGGTTGAACTGAGGCTACCGCCGTTGGCCAAGCCGTTGCTGCTGCCGTTGCCATTGATGGGATAGCCACCGTTGATGTGCCCGTTGCCGTTGCCATTGATGGGATAGCCGCCGTTGGTGTGACCGTTGCCGTTCACCCCGTGCCTGAGATCCGCGCCGAGATCCAGGCTTGACCTTCCGTTGATGATGGAATTGAACACCTCCATCTTGGCAGCGCCGTTTGCCAGCGTGCTCATAGCGCCGATGTCGACGCTGGCGCGCCTCGCCGCGTCGAAGCCCCCATTCGTGTGGTCGTTGCCATGGCCATTGAGATGTCCGTTTCCGTTAATGTAGCCGTTCAGCTTAGAATGATCTCCGAGCGATCGGCTGAGCAGCCCCGGGGCGGGGACTCCGTTGTTGCCCTGCTGCTGTTGCTGCTGCTGAAGCTGCTGAAGTTGCTGCTGAATGGCCACCCACTGGCCGGTCGTATCAGCGCCATTCGCCTTGTTCTGCTGCTGCTGGAGCTGTGCGGACTGTATGGCGAGCAGGGAGGCGATGTTACCCGCGCCGCTGGGGGAACCACCTGCCGCGGCGAGCAGTGCCGCCGCCGCCGCCGCCGCTGACGTGTTCCCGCCCAGCGGCGAAGACACCCCGTTCGGGGTGCCGTTCCAGCTGTGAAACCCGTTACCGTTGGCCGCGAGGAGCGCGGCGGCGGTGGTGGGGTCCAGACTTGCGAGCAGCTGCGCGTCGTAGCTGTTGTGACCGTCGAAGGAGCCGGAGCGCTGGACGTTGACTGGCAGGCTCATGGCTCGCTGCAGCGCGTTGATGCCGTCAACCTGGGGCATGAGCAGTTGCTGGCCACCGAGCGCGGCGAAGGTGGCGGCGCTGACACCGACAGCGGCGGCAGCCTGAGCGGCGGCGAGTTCCGCGGCGGTGCCGTGATAGAATCGGCAACTGTGGAGGACGGGGAACGCTCGAGGGTCAGCCGGGGCCACAGGATTGGAAAAAAAAGTGCGCGCGGTGGGGTGGTTCGTTGGAACTCCCGGCGGGTGAGGTGAGGTTTGATCGGGGCTGTGCGGGCTGACCTTGCGCGGAAGCACCTTCCGTTCTGGAAGTCGCGACATATGGGCTGATTCGCCTGCGCTGCGGGTTGCGAGCCGTCCTGGCTGCTGTGCGCGTAGCGGCAGTTATCGCGAAAGCATGCACCCTGTTGGAGGGGGTGAGGCGAGCGGGGGGTTGCGATTTGCGTCAGAAACGTGGTCCGGTGTGGGTCGCGGGTGAAAAAGGGATCCTGGAACCCTCCCACGCCTCCTCGACACCCGGTCTGTCAATGCGTCGACGACCGATCGGGGGCGGCGGATGCGGCTCTCCACGCAGAGCACGATGGACGATCGGGACGCGATCTCACCTTAAGGAAATCCCTGCACACCTCCGGCCTGCCCGCTGCGGCTGCCATGGCTGCGGCTGCCACGTTGCTCACGGTCGGCGTGGACGAGGGCGATGGACCCGCGCCGCGACAACCCCCTCAGAGCCGATGTGAGCCTCGGCAGAGAGCCGCTCCAGGGGCTGGAAAGGACGTGAGGAGGAGCGTGCCGATCCAGACGCGATTTCTCTTCGGCCGGTCGGACCGCGGCGTGGACGCGACCGCGCCTGAGCGCCAAATTCCTCTTACCCTCAACCCGGTCTGGGGGAGCTTTTTCACCGAAGTTGCAGGGAGAACCCGCTCAAAAGCGCGCCTGAGTGGCTCGTTGATTGGTCGTTTGTAGACCCTGAGACCACGGAGACCACGAAAATTTCACGAGCGAGAGGGGGGAAGACAGGCTAGCAGAACATGTTTTTGCGGCGCTTTCCTGACCGTGGTCTGGAAGTCCAATTCCGAAATTGCAGATTTCCTTTTGGACCACTTCTGATAGATCTGACAGCTCACCTTTCTCGATCGCCCTGATTTCAATTCCGCATCGCATGGCCACCCGCAATCGGCCACGTCATCTTGCGCTGAAGGTTCGGGAGATTTTTCCTAATATGAATAACTCCAAGACGCGGACAGAGTATTCGGTATGAGTAAAACTGGTTACCCTCGTATTAAAAGAGAGACTGGTAATAGTCAGTCTCATTCACTGTGAAACCGGCCCTATTATGGGCGGGTTGTTGTCGCGGCCTAATATGACCGCGACGGCGAGAGCGAAGCTATTACAGCGCGTGGCCTGATAAATGGCCGTGGCCTAATAGTATTAGTGGCCTTCTCGTGGTACATGCGTACGTGCGTGGTGGCGCGGTGCGTCTCGTTCTTAGGCTTCCTGGTTTGCGACGCCCATGCTGCGGAGCTTGGCGTCGACGTCGTCAGCCTCACCGTGGAAGATGACATCGCCGTTGTCTTCGCGGCGGCAGACGACCTCGCCGATGGAGGGGTCGAAGCCGCACTTAACGGGGCGAGGGAGGAGGTTGGACTTGGGGCTCATCGGAGTGTTGCGGCGCTGGAGGTTGCCGGAGCTCCCAAAGCTGCCGTTGCGCGTGAGGCTTGAGCTGGAGGAGGTGCGCCCAAAGTTGGTGGCGCCGCGGAGCGAGTTGCCGCGGCTCTTGCTCTGTTCGAGCTGCACGGCGAGCGCACGCTCGAGGGAGTCGAAGGGGTTGACCTCTTCCGGCTGCCTGGCCTCGATCTTGAGCCTGGCGAGCTCGTCTGTCGCGGCGCCGGCGCGCCACCTGGCAAACTCGCTGAGCTGCTCGTGCAGGTTGTTGGGCGTCGCGTCGCCCCTCATCTCGGGATGGGACAGCTCGGGAGTCGCGGAGCCGCGATGGGATCCGAGGCGGGCCATCGCCCGCGGGCGCCTCTTCGCCTCCATGGCGGCGCAGGCGGTGTCGCGGTAGTTGATGATGGGCACGTAATGGCGCGGCGCATCCAGCTCGCGGAGCCCGGCTCGGAGCGCGGCGCTCGGTCGGCGCGACGCCTCCATCGCGCCGTAGGCGGTATCGATCGCGGCGGCGCCGAGCTTGTTCGCCTCAAACGCGATGTGCACGGGAGTGGGCTGCTTGACCACGACGCCCGAGCGCACCGCGGCCACGGGGCGGCGGGCGCGCTCCATCGCAAAGTACGCAGTCTCCGCGACGGGGACGGAAGCCACCGTCGCCGGGACGGTTCGCGCGGGCGCGGGGTTGAGGTTGGTGGAGCGGCGCGCGGCGTGGGGGCGGCGCTCGGCTTCCATCGTGTAGTACTCGGTGTCGGACATGCCGAGGACGGGAACGTCTGCGGGAGTGGGGGGAGGCGGAGGGTGGTCTGGTCAGCATCTGGTCAGCATAGGCGGGACGAGCACACGAAAAAAACCGACGCGTAAAAAAAAAGCACGTGGGTGCTGGCCAACCAGCGCCAAGCGGGAAATAACGGTATTTTCACAGCTCCGGATGGTGTAATCTGGGGCGGATAAGGTCCGGCGTTCGAGCGCCCGCGGGTTCGACGTGGTGAGCGGCGAAATCCGCGCGATGCGCCGATGACGGCGTGTCGCGAGCGGCGATTTTCGCTCGTCGCGGGCGCGCTCGTCGCCAAACGCCGGTTCGCGAGGTGAAAAAAGTCGCGCAATTCACTCACCGTGGTGTTCGGCGTTGCGAGTGACGAGGCCGAGGCGAAGCGCGGCCGCGTGGCGGCGTTCGCGCTCAATTTGGTGAACAAGAAGCTCAGACTCTTTAACTGCGATATGGAGGGGTGATGTCAGCGTCGGATACGAGGTTTCGGACGCGAATGCAGCGAGGCGCCGTGAGAACACCGGGCGCCGGCGGAGGCCGCGGGGAAAAACTGCCTGCCACGTAAGATCTCATGTGGCGTAGGTTGCCGCGCGGAAAGGTGGGGGGTTACGCGCGCGCGGGGGTTCAACTCACCCTTGGGGACGATAATAGAGCCCTTGGGAGCTGCCTGGGTGAGACCGAGGCGCCTGGCCGCTTGAGGTCGGCGTTGAAGCTCCAGAAGTTGAGCGGGAAGCAGTTGCGCGGCCATCACGTGAAGGTTGCCGAAAAAGCGTTTGTTTGCGGAGGCCGAAAGTTGTTGTTCGCGGGATGCGCGAGTGCGTGCGTGTGAGCGGAGGTCTGTGCGGGGTAGCAGGGGGTTGTCTTGACGCGAGATATGCGACAAGACTCCGTGGATACGACGGGTGTGCCCTTGCTTCGTGTGCTTTGAAGTGACGAAACGAGGCATGACAAAGGAACTTTCTAAAATATTCGCCGAGTCAGCCACATCGATCTTTCCGAGAGGGGGGGGGAAATCAGACTGCCCACCGTAGACTGCAAGCTCCTCGAATATTCCTTCGAATCTCAAAAGAAGGATTTTCCGAGGCTGATTTCCCGCCCAGCTGTGGTGGGCAACCGCGTGCCGCCATCGCGAAAATGCGGCATTTCGCCCCGTGGCACGAAAATCTTCGCCACCATTTCAAGGTCAACGCCGACAGCTGTAACGCGCTGCGAGCGCCGGGGTGATGGCAGCCAGCGCTGGGGATGAGACCGCGCATGGGCGAGAGCTGAGGTTCCCCCGGGACAGCGCCACCCCGAGCGCGAGCGGGAGGATCGCCGCCGAGGTGCTCGCCGCCGAGCGCGCGGCGGTGCTCGCGTCCCTCGGACGACCGCGCTCCTCTTCGACCCCTCGGGCACCTCCGGCGGTCTCCGCCTCCGTGCTGCGAGCCGCGCTCACGTCGTCGGCGAAAAAGTCCGAGTCTGCGACGAGGAATGCGAATGTAGGGTCGGTCGGCGCATCTCTCGCGTCGGTCGTGAGCCCTGGGGGCGGGGCGAACGCGGCGATGATGAGCGCCGAGCTCTGGGCGATTTCTCGCACTCCGCCCACCGCGGCCCGTCGCACCCTCGGATACCGCGAGCTGGGTACGAAAGAGGTGTCGTCACACGACTCGGCACCGTCGACGGAGGCGACGACGGAGGCGCGACGTAGGATTGCGGCGCTGTCGGAAGCCGCGGCAGCGGCGGTGGAGGATGGGTTGAGACGACTGGCGGCGGCGCGAGGAGCACGGGAGGGCGGCGACGGCGACGACGGGAGGAACGCGAGGACCGAGGGGAACGAGGGTTCCACGGCGCGAGAGCTCACGTCCATGTTGGACGGCGTGGCGTCCGGAGCGGAGAGCTCGAGCGCGCGCGGCGAGGGCGACGAGGCGGCCGGGACGATAAAGGCGGTTGCGAGCGCCTCCGCGCGGGGGGATAGCCCTGAAGCACCCGGTCCGTCCGCGTGGGAGGCGGACAAGGAGAACAGGTGCGACCCTGAACTCAAGTGGTCCGCTGAGGACGCCGCGAAGGTCCACGCGGCGAGGGCGGCTGCTGAAAGGGCGGAGGCTGCCGAGCGCGCGGTGTTGGAGCAGGAGCGCCTGGCGCGGGAAAAGATGACGATGTCGCTCCGCGAATTGCTCGACGCGCGCGTGAGCCTGGCGGCGGCTACGGCGAGATCGGTGGCCGAGACGGCGGCGTCATCAGCAGTATTTGCTGCCGCGGAGGTTGCCGCGCTGAAGGTTACCCTGAACAGCGCGAGAAGCAAAGGGAACCCGGATGACCCAACGTCCGAGGCTCTCGCGGAATTCATGAGGAAACCGCTGCCGGAGATGAGGCGCGTGTTTCGCATCGATGGCACTTCGTAGTAGATGGATGTGTTACAAAAGCATCATTTAGGTTCTTCGATGATGCCCTTGGCCGCCAATCGCGCGCGTCGCGACGGTCGACCGACCTTGCGCTTGGGTTTCTCCCCGTCGACAGGTTTTCGCTTCCCAGGGCTTGCGACGTCCTTGGCACTTTTGTCCTTAGTCCCAATGGCCCGGCCCTCGTGCGCGGCCATCTTCCTCACCATCACGGTCATGGTCTCCTTGGGGGCTAGAGAGGCCAGCGGCGCGTCGGAGTCGGAGTTGTCGTCGTCGGGCGATGAGAAACCTCCGCCGTCGCCGGTGCCGATAGCCGCCTGAAGCCGAGCCACGAGGTCAGCCTTGAGACCCTTCAGGTCCAGGCCCCTGCTCTTCAGCTCCTCCTTCAGCTTCACCACGGTCATCTTGCTGAGATCGTCGGGGAGACCCGAATCGCCGTTTGATGCGGTCGGCTTCGCGGTCGGCTTCTTCTTCTCCTTCTCCGGCTTCTTCGCCTCAGAGCCGACGACCATCTTCACGGACTTTTGGGGTAGGCCCAGCGCGTCGGTGCCGTTTGCCCCTCGCAACGACTTGAACGCCATGTTGCACTTCTCCACAGACTCGAACTCCACATACGCCGAGGTCATGGCCTTGCTCGCCGGGTCCTTCTTGGTCTTCGGTCCCAGGAACTTGCCCTTGACCGCCACGATGGACCCGACGTGGTCCACGCCGATGGTCCCGTTGACCTTGGAGAACATCCCCTTGATGTCGTCCACATCGGTGCCGCGCGGTATGCGGTGGACGAAGAGCTTGACGAGGTCCTTCGGGTCCACCTTGTGCTCAGGGGGCTCGAGTTCGCCTGTGGGTCCGTTCTTGGCCTCCCACTTGGCCAGCTCCAGTGCCATCTTCGCGTCCTCGACGCTGTCGTGCGTGCCCTCCGCTCGCATAGACTCGTCCAGCAGGCGCTTGCACAGATCTGCGAGACCTGGCGTGGACCGCGGCAGGTTCTTGTAGGAGAACAGCATGGCGGTGTCGATCACCGGGAGGTGGTCGAACTTGAGCGCTCGCAGGTCATGCACCAGCCCGTGGCCCACCAGGATGGTCTGGGGCTTCACGAACTCCCTCAGCTTGGCCTGGACGTCGGCGAGCGTGGTGGTTATTCCCTTGAAATCCTTCGCCGTGAGGCCGGTGATGGTTGTCTTGTAGTCGACGATCTTGCCCGGGGGCTTGACCAGGGTCTTGAGCAGCACGATGCCCTTCTCGTTCACCACGGATACGCCGACGAGCGCCCGAGGGTCCTGGTCCGTCTCGCACATCTCGCAGTCCACGCCGAGCATCTCCGGCGGCGTGCCCTTCTCCTGGCACCACCGCGGGGGCCTCTGCTTCTTACTCCTCGCCCAGTGCTCGTTGTAGGACGGCAGCTTGGCGTACTGCTCCTCATAGTTGGCGTGCGATGCGGTGCGGCCGACGAGTGACCAGGGACCTGTCTTTGGCCGCTCGTGTTCGTTCTGGTCGTTCTGCCAGCGCGTCCACTCGTCCCTGCGCTGGGCCCAACGCGACCAGCCGAGATGGCGACGGGCGACGGGGGCCCACTTACCCTCGCCCTTGCCGGCGACGAGGTGGAGCACGAAATCGGACAGGGTGCTCCACTCGTGCTTTGCAGGATCGAGCTTGGTCTTCATCGCTCCCTTCTGCGTCGCTTTGAGCCATGCCTTGAAGTCGCCCTGCGGGAAGGGTTCGGGGATGTGGATGACTCAGCCGTTTGTTGAGGGGAACCAACTTTTTGCCGCCGGGAAATGTCGCTCCTCACCTTGTCGCCCTCGGCTCCTTTGGCGACGAGCTCCTTCACCAGTCGGACGAGGCACTCTTTGTCCGCCTCGGTGAATTCGACCTCGATCGTCTGCTCTCTTTTCTGTCCCATGGTTTGCTTGTTGCTTGTTGCGCAGAACGCAACTGCCAGAACGAGAAAAACGGACAGTTCCTAAGATTCACAGCAAGCTGGCAAGTTTTTCTCGGAACGTCGGAAATGGGGAGTCCGGTCCACAGTCCGTCCTTCACGACCACCCCAGGGTTCGAGCGACGGGTGGGGTTTTAGGACGGGGACGGCAACGCAAACCGTATTTCGAGGCCAACGGGCGTGAGCGACGGGAGGGCCGTCATGCCTCTCAGCGCCGATGATCTCACCGGCTACACGGCCTGCCTCGTCTCGTCCTTCATGTTTGGCTCCAATTTCGTCCCCGTCAAGAGGGTGTATACCGGCGACGGTATGTTCTTCACGCTCATGATGACCGCGGCGGTGTTCTACGAGGGCTGTTTTATCCAGCTTTGGCAGGGGAATCCCAAATTCGAGCCCGTGGCTATGCTCGGAGGCGCGCTTTGGGCGACGGGGAACATCACGGTCGTGCCGATCGTGAAAACCATCGGCCTCGGCATAGGCCTCCTGGTCTGGGGTTTGGTCAGCATGCTCGTGGGCTGGGCGAGCGGCCATTTCGGCATCTTTGGCGTGGAGCCGGACCCCCCGTTGGGCGCACCCTGGCTCAACTACCTCGGGGTCGCGCTCGCCACCGCGTCCCTCGGCGTGTACGCGAAGATCAAGTCGCAGGTTGCGGAGGGTTCCGGTTCGAGCTCCGGCCCGCCGCGAGGGGGGGACGGGTCCGGCGTCCGCGCGCCCCTCCTCCCGGAGTCGACGCCGCTCGTCTCGGACGACGGAGAAAGGGGGGCGGGGCAAGATACGTCCGACGTTTCCCGTCTGTCCGACGTTTCCCTGGACTCGGCGCCCGACGAGTGGGGAGGCGCGGGGCCGGGGCGACGCGCTCGAACCTCCGAGCGTCAAGCGTCGTCTCCGTCTCCGCCCAATGACAGCGCCCGGAACAGGTTCGCGTTCGGTTTCACGCTGTCGGTCGTCGCCGGTTGCTTCTACGGCGTCAACTTTAACCCGCCCCAGCACGTCATCGACGAGGCCAGGCGCGAGACGTCCAACCCGGTCCACAGCCGCGAGTCGCTGGACTACGTCTTCTCGCACTTTTGCGGCATCTTCCTCGCGACGTTGGTGTACTTTGGGGTGTACTGTGTCATCAAGCGGGCCAAGGGGCAGAGGCCCCAGATGCCAAACTGCGTGGCCCCCGCGATGGTGTCGGGCTTGATGTGGGGCGCGGGTGAGATCAGCTGGTTCGTCGCAAACTCCAAGCTGAGCTTCTCGGTGACGTTTCCCATAATCAGCTCGATCCCGGGGGTCGTGGGCGCGCTGTGGGCGGTGCTGGTGTTCGGGGAGATCAAGGGGAGGGACAACTACGTGTTGCTCGTGGTGTCGGGGGTCATGCGACTGTTCGCCGTCGTGCTCATCGCCCTGTCCAAAAACGGACTGTAAACACTCAGGGCGAAACCGCCCATACTGCCATATTTTGCTAGACCTAAATCCTATGTGTTCTACGAGTCGGGGACCCCGTTACTTCTTCTTCGCCCGTTTGCCCTCGCCCTTCTTGGGCGTGACCTTTCCGCGACGCGCCAGACGCTCGATCTTGAGCTTCCTCCTCTCCACCTCGGGGTCCACGAAGAGCGGATCGATGTCCTTCCCGATGGGCCTCTGGTACCAGCTCATGATCTTGGGCCCCGCGAGGTTCTTGCGCAGCTCCTTGCGCCCGCTCTGCAGCCCGTTGCCGATGTGCGTGCCGAAGATGCGCGATGCAGCCTGCGCGACCTTCTGGGCGCGCGAGAGGGTCGACATCTTCCTGTGCGCTCCTCCTATCTGACGGGAAGCACCTCCGAGAAAAGAGAGAATAATGCGGCGAGTCGACACACACAGCACAAGTTCCAGGTCACATGTGAATCACCTCTTGGAAGGAACGAATAGACGTGGGAGACGGGAGCACTCCAGGTCACTCCAGGTGACGTCACTGCGCCGACCGCAACGAGTACAGCAGCAAACATGGCCGAAGAAGAAGATAAGAAGGGTGAGGACAAGGGCGACCACATCAACCTGAAGGTCAAGGATCAGGTGAGAGCCGCGAGCGACGGGACTCGCGCCGATCGTCAAAAAACACGCGCGATCAAAAAACCCGCGTCATCTTTTTGAAATCTGAAGCTGAGACGTCGCGTGCCCCTTTCGCAGGACAACTCGGAGGTGCACTTCAAGGTCAGGCAGACCACCAAGTTTGAGAAGGTACGTTCCGCGCCAGATCCCCCCGTCGCAACCTCCTGGGCGAGCCTCCCCCGCCCCCCCGCGCGGTTCGCTTCCTTCAGACCTATTTTCTCGTTCCCGCCGTATTTTCGCGCGCTGAACCCCTCGCCCTCCCTCCGCCTCGCAGATCTTCACGGCTTTCTGCTCCCGCAAGTCGCTTCAGCCGGGTGCCGTGCGTTTCCTCTTCGATGGACAGCGCATCAACCCCACCCAGACCCCCCAGGATGTGAGTAGCGCTCGAGTTGTTCCCCCAAAACCAGACAGGTGCACCCCCTGGTTGGGGGGGTGCCCATATTCTCACCTCGCTTCTCGCGCCCCTGCCCTTCGCCTGACGCACGACCCCTACCCTCTACCAACCCGCAGCTGGACATGGAGGACGGCGATTCCATCGACGCGATGATGGAGCAGGTCGGCGGCTGCTAAAACCCAATATAGATTCTGAGAGACAGCACGGGTGGTTTTTCGGTGCAGACGGAGCATTTTGTGATAAAACGCAAGCACGACAAGCGACAACAAGCGAGATGGCCGCGACGCGATGACATCATCCAAACGCGCCGCTCGCACGTTTCTAAAATCATATCGTTAAATCCCGTTGGCTAACTTTTAGCTGAATTCCGCCTGGTCCGTCCGGGGCCGGACCGCCTGCCGCATTCGGAATACGTCCATGGCGGGCGGGCGCTGCGAAGCCGCGGTGAGGGGAGCGCCCCGCGCCGGTGCTTTCGCGCCAACACCCGCGTCGGCAGCCTTGCGCTTCTTCCCGCCGCCGCCGCCGCCGAGACTCGCGTTGAAAGCATCCACGATCGCCTGACCCCCCTCCGCCGTGAAGTCCGAGTTTATCAGCGTGTCCATCACCGCGTCCACCGCGGATGGCGCCACCGACGGCAAGTTCACCGCGGGAAGCCGCGACGCGAACGACCCGAGCTCCCGGGGGAGGTGGGCGAACCGGGGGTTCACCACACCGGTGACCATTGGATCGGGCGGAGGGAGTGGCGTCATGCTGGGCGCCCCCCCGGACGATTTCACCCCCTTGGACCTGCCCGAGGGCGGCGGCGGGGGCAGACGGGGCGGCGGCGGAGGAGTCGGTACTCCCCCCGCTCGAGCCGCCCCCGGGTTTGAGCCGGGTTTCGCCAGGTCGACTCCGATGCGGGCGAAGTGGCGCATGTGTTCCTCGGACGCGGGTTTGAGGTTGAAGATCGAGTGTCGGCCCAGGAGCGCGGTGATTAGCTCCGGCGCGCCGTCGACGGCGTCCGGGCCGCGCACCGCCTCCCGCCGGCGTCGCTCAACCCCCGTCATGGTCTCCATGGTCCCGTGCGCGTGCTCAAAGGCGACGAACATGTCCCAGAACTCCTTCTCCGCCGCGGATTTACCCTCCTTATCCGTTCCGCCCAGTCCCGCGGCGACCGCGGACGCCTCCCCCGCCGCCGCCGTCGCGCGTTCGAAGAGAACCCTCGCGTTGGCCACGTCGTTGCAACCGACGAGAAAATCGGCATACTGCGCCACATACGCCGGCTGGGAGATGAACGACTTGAGGCCGAGCTCGAAGACGTTCCTGGCCACCTTGTCGTTCTTATCGTAGCGCCACTCCAGCAGCGCCGCGGCGACGAAGGTCTCCCAGCGCTTTCCCGGCGCCTTGCGCACGCGCATGAAAGCCTTTCTTGCCTCATCCCGGCCCTGCATCCTCCGCACGCATCGCATGTACTCGATGGATACGAGCAGCGTCGCGTCGTCCATGGGCGGATGCGCGTATTTGAAGTCTTCCGCGCCGTCCGTATTCGCAGCAGCCGCGTCAGCCGCGCACTTATTTTCGTACTCGCCGAGCACGGCATCGTAAACCGCCGCCGCCGCCGCCGCGTCGCCCCGAGCCTCGACGAGGTCGGCGGCGGCGAGGTGCACCAGCAGGCAATCCGGCAGCGCGTCCCTCGCCCGCTGCAGCACAGCCTTCGCCTCCTCGTGGTCGATGATCTCTTGCCACGCGGCAAACTCAAGCCAGATGTCTGGGAAATTCCACAGGGACATGAGTGCCTGGTCGTAGGCGAGCGCCACCCTCGCCACCAGCTGCGGATGCGCCATCTCGCCAGCCTCTGTGTTTGGCGCTAGTTTCTGCGGGTTGGACCTCTCCCACGCGATCATGGCGCGCCACGCCTTGGCCTGGGCGTCCGGGCTCTTATCATCCTTGGACGTGCCGGGCGGCCCCGCCAGTCCGCCGACGACGAGCTGGTCGTGGAGCTTTTTGCGCTCCTTCAGCGCCGCCCTCGCCACGTCAACCTGGGGCTTGACCTCGGCGAGGAGCGGCTTGGCGAGCGCCGCGCTGATCCCGTGCTCGAAGGCGTCGTACTCGCGGTAAAGCGCGTCTATGGAATTCGTTGGGACGGATATCGCGCGCTGGTACGCGCGTCTCACCTCCTGCATGCGCGCGGACTCCGCCTGCTCCGCCTTGGCGTCTGGGCACACGTGCGCGGGGTCCGCCGCCTTGAGAAAGGTGACGTAGTCGAGCCACAGGGGACCGCTCTCGACGTCCTCGCCAACGGTGTCCACGGTGTACTCGAAGGCGGCCTTGATGGCCTGGACGCCCTCCTCGGTGGCCGCGTCGTTGGTCTTCTCCATGTACTTGGTGTAGCTGCGCCACAGGATCGCGGACGGGCACGAGAGGAGGCACCGACTGAAGATGGCCTTAACCGCCTCGTCGTCCCTGTTTCCCCCGGTGTCGCCCGCGATCTCGGCCTCGGCGTAGGCCCTCCACACCCTGCTCGCGGTCGGGTGCGCGGCGAGGACCTCCTCGAACAGCGATCTACCCTCGGGAACCCCGCGCGTCTGGGCGTCGGTGAAGATCACCTCCCACGCGTCCAGATCGTGGCGGTTGGCTTGAATTCTAGCGCGCGCGCGATCCAGCTTGGCGGAGCTGACGGGCGGGAGGGGCGCCGCCGAGGGAAGCGAGACGGGCTCAGAGGCGACAGCATCAACATCCGCGGCGTCCGGCATGATCTCTTGGGCGGGCCCCGGTTCCCCCCCTTCAGCCCCGGCGGGATCCCCGGGTTCGAAAACCTCGGAATCGTTCGTCGGCGCGGGATCGATCGTCGGCGAAGCTTCGAGCACCTCCTCCACCTGGGCGGGAGCGGCGTCCGCGGGAGCGCCCTCATCGACGGGCGCCTCCACGGCGGGGGCGTCTTCGCCCTCGGCGGCGGGGGTTCCGACAGCGGGCTCGGCACCGCCGCCCTCTTCCGCGCTCCGCGCCTCTTCCAATCGCGCCACGAGCTCATCCTTGATACCCTCGGTGCTCAGCCCGCGCTGCTCCAGCAGCTCCTTGAGCTCGGCCACGCGCAGGCGTTTCAGCAGCCTGTGCTCGATGAGAGGCTCCACCATCGTGCGTCGATACCTCCCGTGCGCGACGACCTTGTGAAGAGACACTAGATCTATCGGCGATCTTTTGGTTAGTCTATAATTACAAATCGGTGACTGCAGCATGGCTCTCACTCGTCGTCCCCAGACCCTTCCTCCACGTCCTCGAGTTTCGCGCTCCTCTTCTTCTCCTTCGGCTCCCTCCTCATCGGCCTCGCCCCCGTGCACTCGTGATCCTTCATCACCGCGCATGTCGGGAACGTCTCCCTGCACCTGTCGCACTTCACAGTCCCCTTGCCGCTGGCCAGCACCCGATTGATTTGCCCCACGTCGTGCTCGCCCCCCAGGTGCTCGATGAGCTGGGCCATGTTGTCGAAGCGCGCGGCGCACATCGCGCACGAGCAGTCGTACCTCACCTCGAACTCCTGCGTCATCGGTGCCTTGTCCGCCGGTCCGTCCAGGTACCCCTTCTTCACCAGCTTCGTTTTGTACTTGGCATCCCAGAGCTCCCTGTGCTCCTGAACCAGCGCCAGCGGGTGGAGGAAGGAGTGGCACACGATGTCCCCGAAGTTGCCCGGGATGATCATGTTGCTGCTGGTGATGTTAAGGTCCTTGCGGATGAGCCTCCTCTGCCTCGCGCCGTGGATGGCGGTGGGAACCTGGCCCAACACGAGCACGCCGTTGCCGATCATGTTGAGGGGCCACGGGGCGAGGGCGTACGTGAGCGCAGCCGCGAGGCAGCCTCCTCCGATGAGCCCCGCGTGCATCTGGCACTCCTTCTGGCCGGCGTGGTCCTCGTTGCAGCACACGTACTGTCTCTCGAGCAGCGTGCACGCCTCGACCCGCCCGCCCGTCTGGACCATCGCCGCGTTCGAGCCGAGGACCGCGCACGGGCACAACACCGACGCGACGAACGTGCTGGTGCCTCCCGCGCAGCAGTTGCAAATGAGGTGGTCGAACTGGTCCTTGACCTTGGGCGCCTGCATGGCCTGGGCCTTGGGGGCGCTGTACTTGGACGGCATGACGTCCGGGCGGTGCCCTGCGAAGCTCGGGAGCTGTCAAATCCCTCTCGTCGGGAGTTGTGCGCCGGGTGAGGAGCGCCAGGGGGTGTTGTGTTGAATCCACTCGGCTGAGCAAGCGGCGACCGACACGGCTCGCGTGCTTTTGGTAACGAAGCCGGAAGAGAGCAAAATAATCTACGAAGGCGACACCGTCGGTTCATCTCTCCAAGACTACACGGCTACCTGGGGCCCGCGCGCTCGGGCTCGTCCTCGATCTCCGATAGCTCGACGAAATTCCTGTTCATCGTCCGCCCTTCCGCGTCGCCCCACATGGGTATCCCCAACCTCTGCCGCTCGCGCCACCGAAACACCTCCGCTATACACGTCGCCAGGAGAACCATCCACACCCACGCGATGTACGCCGAGTTTGCAGCCTTGCCACCCTTCGGCGCGCCCCAAACGTTCATCGCCGCCTCCGTCCCGGTGTCCATCGCGACGATGGACAGCATGAGCGCGGCCCACGCCAGGAACCGGTGCACCTTCTCCCACCGACGGCGCTCCTTCGACTTGTCCTCGCCGGGGCCCGGAGCGGGCGGCCGGGTGAACGCGTTGAGGGGCTGGTTGATACCCAGCAGCAGCGTCGCCGCGCCCCAGTACGCGTGCGCCGATCGGAGGTGCATGCCGTCCCCGAGCTCCTCCTCCACGGCGGAGTAGGAGAGCAAGCCGCCGATGAGCGCCAATACCAGGCCGATCGAGTTGAGCCAGACGTGCAACTTGAACCACCCCCGGCGAATCGTCTCCACCGCGTCGCTCCTCGAGGGCGGCGCCCCGGGCGGGGATCTCGCGTACCTCGCGGAGAAGATACCGAACGGGATCATGACCGCCCACGCCGCGGCCATGAACCACCCGTGCGCCACGAACTTACCGTTCATCCCCTCGTCGCCGTCCACCGACGCCGAGCCCGACGCGGGCGGCCCGGGGGGAGCGCCCGCCGGGGTCGACCCGCGCGGCGGGAGGTTCTCGTTCGCCACGAAACTGGCCGCGTTGTTCCGGAACCCGCCGTGCTTACCCGTCGCGGTGGTCACCTTGAAACTGACCGTCTCCGCCGTCTCCGGGGCGGTCCACACGAGCAGCGTGGTGCGCCAGCTCTCTCGAAGGTTGTACCGCGCGCCGCCGCAGCCGGTGCCGGCTCCGTAGTTTGTCCTGCCGTCGTCGTGGGACCCGAGCTCGCGGAAGATGCCGGCGGTGGCGGTGATGAGGAACTCGCCGGGGTCGGGTATCGTGACGACCAACGTGTGACGCGCGCCGGGCTTGTACTCGGCCGCGTTGATTGCCCAACTCCCTGGGATGGTCCTGTCTGGGACCATCTCGTCGTCCGTTGGCTGCTCCGCGGCGTAGTACATGGCGAACGTGATGTCGTTGTCCACCACGGGCGCGTCGTGTGCTGCGCGCTTCACGGTTGGATGCGCATCTTCGCCGCATAGACTTGACTCCACCAGGCTCGGGTGCGCCACGGCCGTGCGCGCGGGAAAGCAGATCGCGAACAAGGCGGCGAACGCGGTGAGATCGGTCGATGTCACCCCCGAGCGGCGGCGAGGCACTCTGCGTGAAGGCATCATCGAGCCGACCCTGTCCTTAGCGAGCGGATCGCCGTCTCACGTCCCGAGAGGGACCTGACCCCTGATCACGGGGATCCCGTGCGCGCGGCGGGTGTGGCTCGCGACGACCAACAGTCGCTGACGACGGCTTGAAAGTTAACCCGGCACACGCCAAGCCAGGACGGCACGCTTATCTGGAAGTGCCACGTCGCCCGGTCTCACAACAGCCTGCACGATGGCTTGTATGCGGCACCAAGTCGGTGGCATCCTCGCCACCGATGCGATTGGGATGCACCAACGCCGATACGCGAGTCGCGCGGCATCTCGCCCCCGAGTCACCACGCCGGGAGCGGCTGCGATCGCCGCGCGTCGGGTCCTCTCCACACCCGCCAAGCGTCGTGTGGCGGTGGTTGTCGAGGCCAAGCCAGATACCGTGGAGGCGGCGCGCGCGAGGCTCGACGCCATCCGCGAGGAGGACGAGTTACCCGTGGAGGATCCCGGCGAGCGCGGCGGCTTCGACATGTTCTCTGGCGGCACCTACCTTCCCGAGGTGCTCGCCATCTGGGAGTCCTCCAACGCTTTCTTCTTCCCTCGGGTCATCCTCGTCGGCTGCACCGCGCTCGGCCTGGCGGGTAGCCTGCCCCAGTCCATCGGCGGGCTCTTCCGCGGCGACGAGGACGGTGTCGTGGTGCTCCTCCAAAACCTACTCTTCTTCGCCATCTCCGCGGGGTTCACCGCGGTGGACGTGAAGCAGAGGAGGCAGGCCCTGGACCGCCTGCAGCGCGAGCTGGCGCTGGGAGGCATGCAGGTGATCCAGCGCGACAAGTTCAGGAACGAGCGGGTGTTCCCGCTGGAGAGCCTCAGACAGGCGGCCAGGGTGGCGGTGGTGTACGGCGACGCCGACAAGGTGGCGAGGGACCTCGCCGCGGCCACGCCGTTTCGCAGGAGGCTCGAGCAGAGCAGGATCTTGGTGGTCCCGGTGGTGGAGCGGAGAGCGGCTCGCGACGGCGAGGAGCGCAGCGCGGTCGCGGACGTGGGCCCCGGCCGTTGGGAGCTTCTCAAGGATGTCGTGCTCGCGTGGCCCGGGGCTGGTGCGGGCCGATGGCTGGCGTGGCCGACCCGTAACGACGCCTGGGCCGGGTACTTCCGGAGGCTCCTCGCGAACGCTGGAGCCGACGCGACACAAGGCGGATACGTCACGTTGGGGGTGACCGGGCAGGTGAGGGGATCCGGCGTCGGTAGCCCCACGTGGGACGTGCTCCTGTCGACGTTTCCGCGCAACAGGCCGGGGAACAAGGCGGACGCGGAGGCGGAGAAGGCGTGGAAAAACGCCACCGTCGACTCCACCGTCGGCGACCTCGGCGCGGTGACGGGTGACGACGCCGGCAGGCTGAAGGACATACGGGGCGAGGGCGCGGCTCGACCCATCGGAACCACCCTCGAGCTACCTACGGAAGGTCCCGCCGGGGAGGTTCTGAGGGTTCACAACGCGTTTTACGACGCGCTGGGCCGCGGCGACGAGGCTCGCATGGCGGAGGTTTGGCGCCCCGCGGTTCGGGTCAAGGGTGAGGGGGAGGAAAACGCCATCGACCGCTTCGTGTCGCGCGGCGCGGTGCTCGACGGTTGGGGGACGGTGCTCCGGCCCGACCGGCGGCCGGAGGGTCTCAAGCTCTCCGACGTGGACGTGACGGTGGAGAGGGATCAGGCGACGGTGACGGTACTTGAGACGGTTGCCAACGGAGCGACGCTGCTCGCCACGCAGAGCTTCGAGAAGGTGGATGGCGACTGGGTGCTCAAGAGCCACTACACCATCCCTTACGGCAAGGATACCGTCGCGAAGATCGCGCTGAGATGCGACGAGAGGGGGTGCGTGGCGGTGCCGTCCAAGGCCGTGGCATCCCAGTGAACCTGTTAGGCTAGCTAGCTGACTACCTTCGTAAAAGAAAACGACATTTGCTAATTCACATCACACCTCGTCGCTCAGAATCTTCTCACGCTGTGTCCGCATCAGCCACCCCATGTAGTGCAGGTTGTGCTCGGTGGCGAGCGTCCACATCATCGGCTCTTTTGCTTTGTCTAGGTGATGTAAGTAGGACACCGTGTGATGTCTGCATAGTCTGCATGCACACTCCCAGCAAGGAGGCTCGTGCAGCGTCGAGTTCTCACTCCTTCTAATGTTCAATCGGCCACGAGTTCGTGTTAGGAGCGTGCCGTGACGAGCGCTCCGGGTGGGGAATGTGGAATCGAATGTGTCCACGCCGTGCGGAATGGATCCCAGTATTGATCCAACATCGCCGATGCCCAACAGATGGTTCGGCCTGTCCTTCGGTAGCTGTGGCATCAGATGACCGAGCAGCTCGACCAGCTCCGCGGTATCCTTGCCCAGGCTACCCCCGATGGCAAACCCGTCGAAAGGTAGTGACGTGAGGTACTCAACGCTCATCCGCCGCAGGTCCCTGTCTACCCCGCCGTGGATCACCGCGTACATGGCCTGCTGGCGGACGTCCCGCAGGTGCGCCTTCAGGCTCCGCGCCTCCCACCTGTGGCTGAGATACACGCTCCTCTCCAAAACCGCCCGGTCGATGTGGTAGGGCGGAAGCTCGTCGAGCGGGATGATGATATCAGCGCCGAGGCTCTTCTGCGCCTCGACGCTGGACTCCGGGGTGAGCACCACGCGCGACCCGTCCCTGTAACTCTTGAACAGGACCCCGTCTTCATCCAACCTTACGAGAAGCCCGGCCGCGTCTTTGTGCTTGCTCGGCCTGCGCGATTTCATCTCCTCCCCGTCTTTTTCCCCCGCGTGCGCCAGCGAGAACACCTGGAAACCCCCGCTGTCGGTGATGATGGGCGCGTCGCGTCCGATGAACTCGTGCAGTCCACCCGCCGACGCCACCAGGTCCGGCCCGGGCTGCAGCAGCAGATGATACGTGTTGGCGAACATCAGGTCCAAGCCGGCGGCCGCGAGCTCCTGGTGCGGGACCGCCTTCAACGCGCCGTTCGTGCCCACCGCGACGTACCCCGGGGTCTCGATGACGCCGTGAGGGGTGTGGATGCGCCCGACCCTCGCGGCGGATTTCTTCGACTGGTGGATGAGCTCGTACCGGAAGAAGTCGCGGGGCTCGTACGGCGGGAACTCGCTCGCGGGCGGCGGCGGCGTCAGCGGATCGATCGGGGTTGAACCCTTGCGACGTCGTCGCTCGGTCTGATTCGGTGCGGAAGACGTCGAGGGGCGCTCATCGTCGTCCGAAGGGCTCGACGAGAAGGGACGTGAATGCAGGAAGAAGGGATGTGAATGCAGCCACGCCGAGGTTCGATCAACGATTCGCTGAACTGCCGACCGCGCACGGGCCGCGGCGCGCATCTACACCACACGGCGATACGGAATCGCGTCGGACCCGCGCGCGGCGTTATGACTCCCCACAAACGCGCGGCTCGTTCTGTGTTTCAGATACCAGGTTTGGGTTTACAACAAAAACTAACACTACATCACCAGCTGCCGACATTCTCCATCGATGCCCATGGCTCCTTCGACTCGAGAGGCTCCCCCTTCTGGAGCAGCTCGACGCTGATGCCGTCGGGACTCTTCACGAACGCCATCTTCCCGTCCCTGGGCGGCCTGTTGATCACGATACCCTTCGCCTGCAGAGACTCGCAAAGCGCATAGATGTCGTCCGTGGCGTATGCAAGATGGCCCATGCTCCTCGAGGGGGGGGCGAAGTCTTCTCCGCCCCAGTTGTACGTGAGCTCGATCTCGGGAGCGCCGGGTGCGGACGCCATGAACACCAACGTGAACTTACCGCTCTCCGACTCCTTACGGCGAGTCTCCTGGAGCCCGAGAGCCTTGAAAAAGTCCATCGTTGCGTCGAGGTCGTTCACCTGCCAGACGGGGCGGATGGAGAGAAACGATCTGTTCAGAGAGGAGTGACGTCACGATGGGGACCCCGACGGCGCCTCCTGGGGAGTTTAATCGGAGCTCGTTCGGAGCGGATTCGTGCATCGAGATTCTCGGGTACGATACGCACCCGGAGCATGGTGTGCAGGAAGGTGAGGTCACCATCCTTGGGCAGGCTGTTGTAGGTATCGCTCGGAAGATACGACGAGACCGATTTCTGGGCCATAGCAGCGGAGGTTACAGTCGACGGGCGACGGGTCAAGGGGCGACGGGTCAAGGTTCGGCGGGTCAAGGGGCGGCAGAGCGCGGCGGAGAGGGAGCGACTGTGAGTCAGCGACACACGAGCGGCGGCGACAGACATCTGCTGTCCTTCACGGAGGAGAGGCGGGCTGCGCTCTCGAGGGTGGCGGGGCGGATCTCGCGAAACGACGGCACCTGCGTGAAAAAATCTGCTGATCGCGCTGCCCGCCGAGTCCTGTGTTCCGTTTGAAAATTTCTGACGTCGCCGCAGTCGCGCTTCGTGCGGTCACCACTCACAGCGGCCTCGACGCACGAGCCGCCAGAGGACGGACGAGCGGTACCTCGCCCATCTTTACGAGCGCGCGCGAGTCGATCCCGCCTTAGCGAATTCACACTCGGATACGCCCGCCTGTTGAACCGGGCCATTTATTTTTCAGCCGGTGGTGACGCGTCGAAGCAACAGAAGCTATGGCTGACCTCGCAATGGAGGCCCCCGTGGAGGGGGACATGCAGGAGTGGGAGGAAGGGATGGCAGCTGCCGGCCCTCTCCCTCTCCAGACTTTGGAGGTACGCGCGCACCCCGAGTCGCACGATCCGAGCCGCACGCGACGCATGCCCTCCATTCGAGGCACCCCTCGCAAGGTGCTGGTCCGCTGACGAAGTTTCCTCTCCCTCCCCCCGAATCACCGCAGGAACACGGTGTCGCGGCGTCCGATATCAAGAAGCTCCTCGAGGCTGGCATTCACACCGTCGAGGGTCTCGCGTACGCGTCGAAGAAGCACCTCAAGGACATCAAGGGGCTCAGCGAGATGAAGGTTGAAAAGCTCAAGATGGCCGGTGAGTCTCAAACTTGGCACCCCTTTCAAAATTTTTTTCTGCAGGATCCGAGCTAACAACCCTCTCCCGTCTCCTCTCGCAGCCACCAAGGTGGTTCCCCTGGGCTTCACCACAGCATCGATGGTTCAGGCTGTCCGGCAGGACACAATCATGGTGACGACGGGCGCGTCGAAGCTGGATGAGCTTCTGGGTGGGGGTTTCGAGTCTGGATCTCTTACGGAGATTTACGGAGAGTTCAGGACGGGCAAGACGCAGCTGTGCCACACGCTCGCGGTGACGTGCCAGCTCCCGCTCGACCAGGGAGGCGCTGAGGGTAAGGCCATGTACATCGACACGGAGGGCACGTTCAGGCCGCAGAGGCTCATCGCCATCGCCGAGCGCTTCGGGATGGACCCCAACGCGGTGCTGGACAACGTGGCGTACGCCAAGGCTCACAACACGGAGCACCAGTCCGAGCTCCTCGTCGCCGCCGCGGGGATGATGGCGGAGGCTCGCTTCGGCGTCATCATAGTCGACTCCGTCACCAATCTGTTCCGCACCGAGTACGAGGGTCGCGGCGAGCTCAGCGCGAGGCAGATGCACCTGGGCAAGTTCCTCCGCCACCTGACCAGGCTGGCTGACGAATTTGGCGTCGCCGTCGTGGTGACCAACCAGGTGGTGGCCAACCCTGATGGAAACGCCATGTTCGCGGGAGCCAACGCGCTCAAGCCAATCGGCGGAAATATCATGGCGCACGCGTCAACCACTCGCATCGCGCTGCGCAAGGGCAGGGGCGAGAACCGCATCGCCAAGATTGCCTGCTCCCCCGTGCTGCCCGAGTCGGAGGCGCAGTTCTCCATCTCCGAGCTCGGCATTGAGGACGCAAAGGACTGAGAGAGGCGGGGGGACGGAAGGCAACGTACAACGTCGCATCGCGTACGGACGATTCGCAATTAGTGTTCTTCATCGTTTCATGACAATGAGATGGTCGAGTCTATCTCACCAGGGTGGTGCTGTACCAAGCTATGCCCGCTGCGACAATGCCCGCTGCGACGGTGATGAAGGGATTCTGCGGCGTCGGCACGTCCGGCACGAAATCCCCTCCGTACTCCTCCTCCAAGGACTTTTGTCTCTTCTCCCCACGGTACCCACCGCCAGCGCCCCTGCTGGACCACTTGTCGCTGTAGCCGTACGAGTCCCTCAGCAGCGGCACATCTGGCTTTTCGTTTTCGGCGATCTCCATCTTGGGCGCCTCCAGGATGTACTTGAGCTCCTCCGCCTGCCTCTTGATGAAACCCTCAGGGTGCTTCTGTAGCCCTCTGTACACCTCCAGCGCGTCATCCTCCTTCCCGTTCGCGTCCAGCCCCAAGGCTTTCTGTATCTGGATCTTACCACCCATCAAGGAGTTTGGGTCGGTCTCCTCCAGCGCGGCGTCACACCACTGGATCGAATCCGAGTACATTCCCTTGGCGTACGCCTTCACCGCTGTCTTGTACAGCCGCATCGCCTCCAGCGTCGCGCCGCGGAGCCTCTGCGCATTCTCCTCGAGCTTCACGCGAACCTTCTCGCTGTACGCCCTCTGCGCGGGTGCCAGGGCATCCAGGGACTTGACCCCGAGCGCGAAGCACAGCACGTCGTCCCCGTCCAGGCCGTTCTCGATCGCGTCCGCGTACAGCTTGGTGGCGCGGAGCACCGTCAGATTGTTCGCGCCGAAGGGGACCAGATCGCGGGTCTCCTCTTCGGTGCCCTCCACCACGGATCGTCCCCCCAGGATGCTGTCACCGAAGTTCTCAGCCTCCTTCTCCTCGTACTGCTTCTTCACCAAATCCTCCGGCGAGAGCACCGGTGCGTCCGCTTCGGATAGCGTTGGAGAAGTCTCCCCGGAGTCGCCCGTCGCGCGTCTCGGAGGGGCGACGCATCGACCGGAAAGTATCGAGCGACGTCGGGTACCAAGCGCGGGGGGTGCGGCGATAACCGGAGACCCGGCAAGAGCGACGGCCGCCATGGCGACCTCCTTTGTGAAAGGCGATCCTCCGCCTTGCTGGACGGACGTGCCAGTTGGCATCATTTGCAGTCTTTGTTTTTGGTGTTTGGCTGCGAGTCTCGGCGCGACTGGCGTCGACGACGCGATGTGCGAACTACACGGCTATTCGACTAATTCCTAATCGGCCCACGCCCTGTTCGGTCACTCGGCCGCCGCTCCTCGGGGCACGGCGAGGCCCAGCGCCTCGGTGGCAAAGTCCCCGGCGGCGCGAACCACGCCTCGCAGGGTGCCCAAGTCGAGGTTGGGCACGGTCCCGAGGCTCACCAGAACCGGTCTGCGATTGGGAGCCGGGCGTGGGCGGGTCAGCGGGGTCGTGGACGGCGATGGGTCGTGGACGCACGGCGATGGGTCGGGCGCGCGTCGGTGCCGGGCGTCGACGATTCGCCATCGAGCAGCGACGGGCACGACGACGGGTTCGGCAGATTTTGTGTCGTAGGGTTGTTGGGAGGCGGGGTGGATGGAGGGGTGGGGGGTTTGGCTGACTCACTTGTTCACACCCCTGCTCTGCACGATCTGTACCAGCCTCCTCGCCGCCGCCTCAAGGGTTTCATCGTCGTATCGGCCGATCAGCGTCCTCACCTCCGGCGGTATGTCCCCCTCGAACACGCCCCCGGGACCGGGATCGGCGGCGTGGTAGATGGTGCCGAGCTTCCCGATCTGCGTCACCACTACCATCAGCCTGTTGCTGTAGTCGCTGACCAGCACCTCGGTGTGAACCCCGTCGACGGTGAACGCGCCGTGGGCGGTGTTGACGCTCATTTCCGTCACCCGAGCAGAACCGGCTCCGGCTCTTGGCGCCACCCGCGCGGGTATACTCTGTGGGGCGGTTGCGAGAAAACCGAGGGGCGTCGACAGCCTTGTGGGAAGCCTCGGAAGGCGGGAAACTGACATTCTGTCTTGCACACCGATCGAGCGCGCAGAGAGGACGGCGCTGGTCGTATTTGCTCGAGCACACGATGCCGCGCTTCTCAAAAAAGGTCATAGGCACCGTTGATGCCGCTGGCGATGACGTCAACGCGTACGAGGCGGAGCGCGCGGCACGAATCGAAGAGAACAAGCGCCGGATGATGGCTCTCGGAATCTTAGACACCGCCAATGCCCTGGCGGACGCCGCCAATGCCGAGAGGGTAGCTGCTCGCAACGCCCGAGCTGACGCGGCGTCGGCGAACGGCGGTTACAATCGTCGGATCGAGCGCCCCGCGGTCAAGCGCAGAAGCGGTCGCCTCTCGGGTGAGGTCCCTAAGGATTACTCCGCCGAGCTCGACTCGAACGGAACCAATCGGGATCTCTGGGAGCCGGTGTACAACGAGGAGAGATACACCCTCGCCCACAAGGAGGCGCTCGGCACCTCGACCAAGACCTGGACGCTCTTCGTGGACGGTTACGACGCGAAGGGCAACAGGATTTACGACCCGGTGAGGGGCGCCACGTGCCATCAGTGCAGGCAGAAGACGGTCTGCAAGCACACGTCCTGCGGGGGATGCGGCGAGCTCAGGGGGCAGTTCTGCGGCGACTGCCTCTGGATGAGATACGGCGAGCACGTGGACGAGGCGAACGACGCGGGCGACGCGTGGAGGTGCCCATCTTGCAGGGATCTTTGCAACTGCAGCTTCTGCAGGCAGCGAAAGGGCCTGCCCCCGACCGGCACGCTGTACAGGCGCGCTATCAAGGCGGGATTTGCCTCCGTGGCTCACTATCTAGTCCTGAACAACATGGCTGGCGACGACGACTGCGGGGAAAACGACGATCGCGAGTCTCCCGCGCGCGTTCCCGAGACCCCGGAGAAGGAGACCGAGGCCGAGGCCGAGGCCGAGACCCAGCCGGAGAGACGCTCGGAGGAGATTCACGCCGCTGGCCCGAAGACGCCAGAATCGAAGCCCAAGGAGAGGAAGAGAAGGCACGATCCCGTGGCGACGCCGCGCAAGAGATCCAGGCTTCTCGCTCTCGAGTGTGACGTCGTGGCATCCTCCGTCGCGGCGGCCGCGCGACCCGTTGAGGATGAGCCCGGGTACTCGAGGAGGCGTTGAGGATGAGCCCGGGTACTCGAGGAGGCGTCGAGGGAAGCGAGCGTGAGCGCATCAAACGTCGTGTCAAACGCGCAACCTAACGTTACATTTTTAGTAGACGTCCCCTCCGGCCTCTTCGAAATCCCCTCGAAGATGTTCCGGCACGAGGTCGCTCACCGTGATCGTGGAAAACGGCGGCGACGGCGCGTCCACCGCCTCGGCCCACTCCTCGTCCGTGAAGTCCACGCGCCGCCACGTCGCGCTGAACTCTCCGTTTGCATCCGTCACATCCTCGAAGGGTCCCCTGGACACGGTCACCCAGTGCCTCCCGCCGCCGTTCTCGGACTCGCGCACCCCCAGCGGCTGCATGAAGAACCTCCACCTGGTCTTCGGCTCGCCGTCGAGCCGCAGCGTCGCCGTCTCCACGCCCCCCGGGAGTCTC
Source organism: Micromonas commoda (assembly GCF_000090985.2). NCBI lineage: Eukaryota > Viridiplantae > Chlorophyta > Mamiellophyceae > Mamiellales > Mamiellaceae > Micromonas > Micromonas commoda. The sequence continues at coordinate 895,976 of NC_013041.1, forward strand.
CCGCGGGGAGCCGCCGAACCCGCCCGTCGAACCCCCGCGCCCTCGTCCTCGCACTCAAAATCCGCGCGGTTGAGTTCCAGCGCCAGGCCCACGCCCATGGCCTTGACCAGCGCCTCCTTAAGACTCCAGTGCCGCCGGAACACGTCCTCCTTGGCCTCGTCGTCCCCGGCCGCGTTCTCCACGGCGGCCCGCTCGTTGGGCGTGAGAACGTTGGCGAAGACCTTGAGCATCTCGTCGATGGAGGGCTTCCTCCCGTCTCTCCGTCTCCGCCGCGCCTGGCCGGGTGCGGCGACGTCCACGCCGCACACGGCCACGGGCTCCGATGCGAGCACCACGAAGTCGCCCTCGTGCGACACGTTGAAGTTGAAGTTCGGGGCGAGCGCGGGGTCCGGCAGGGGCGACGCGAGGAACGGCTTGCGCCCCTTCGTTCGACGGATCTCGATGGACGCGTGAGGGGCGGAGGTGACCCGCGCGCACGCGGCGCGCTGCAGCAGCCTGCTCACCAGCGCGCGCTTCTTGTCCGGCATGTGAACAAACTTGAGGCACTCCTCGCGCTCGTGACGCGGCAGGAGCGAGAGGAGGAACCCGAACTCGGCGCCCTCGTGGTCGCCCGACGGACTCCACCGCTCCGTGTTCACGGCCCATCTGAGGCGCGCCGGATGGTCCGTCGCGGAGCCGGACGCCGCGCCGGGATCGCGCTCGTCCGCCATCGCGCGCCGCTCGATTCCTCGCCAGCCGGCTCGCCCGCGCGGGGGAGGATGCGCGACGGGGTGTGTGGCCGGGAGGGGAGACCGAGGCGACCCCGGTGTTCAAAAACGCTCGGAGCAAAGCCTGACAGGACGCTTGGCCAGTTTTTCTCGGGGAGGCCGAAGGTCGTTCCACTCACGTCACATCTTCGCGCGAGGTCGCGGTCAAGCACACACCCGCAGCTAGGGTTCCAAGGAACCCTTGAGGTCAATCTAGGGTCCCGCGTCACTGTCGGTCCCGCCGGTGGAAGCCCTCGTGACCTCTCGTTTCCGCGGCCCAGGCACAACGACGGCGCCCTCCGCGCGGGTCTCATCGGCTCGCCTCTCTCTCCCGCGCTCGACGCGTCTCGACGGACGCGGGATTCGGACGCCATGGAGACGCTGCTGCCCATGCACGCGGACGACGACCCGCCGGGGTGCGCGGCGCCGCCGGAGAGTCCCAAGAAGAGGCGACAGCTTCGCTTCCTCGACGGCCCCCCGCACGCGGACTCGCACGCCTACGCGCCGCTCCGCAGGTCGTCGACCGGGGCGTCAATCGCGCGCGGGGCGGACGCCGCCACGGGTGGATCGAGTCGACGCCGATCGCGACGGACGGAAATCGTGGTCGGCTTCGTCGTGGGCATGCTCCTGACGAGCCTTGGCGCGACGTCGAGGCGCGTAACTTTCGGGTCGGCGCCCTCCCCGGCCTCTCCTCCTCCGCGACCTTCCGTCTCCTCGCTCGCCGCCGCGGCGTTCGAGGCGGCGATCCACGGCATCCCGTCGTCGATGGGCCCCGCCTGGAGTCCCGCGCCGTCTCCGTCGAGGAGCGCGGAGGAGGAGAGGCTGGAGGGTCGCCTCCAACGGGCAGAGTCGGAGCTCGCGGAACTTCGCAGGCGCCTGAAAAAATCGCAAGGCACCGAGGAGAGACTCTGGGGAATCGTCAACGACCTGGAGGCCCGCACCGCCGCGGCCACGAGTCTGGCGTCGCGGGAGACGTGCGACGCGGATGAGCTGCGCCCGTACTGCGAAGCGGTCGCCTCGGAGCCCCAGAACTCGTTACCCGCGCGGATCAGGGCGAGAACCTCCGACCTTCGAGCGCGGCGCCTCTGGGGCAACCCCGCGGACGACCCGAACAACACCCAGCGCAACCTACTCGTCCTCACCGTCGGGATGAAACAGAAAGCCGGGGTGGACTCCATCGTCCGGGCCTTCGACTTGACCCAATTCACCGTCGTGCTCTTCCACTACGACGGCGCGGTGGACGGCTGGGACGACCTGCCCTGGAGCGAAGACGCGATCCACGTCTCCGCCAAGAAGCAGAGCAAGTGGTGGTTCGCCAAGAGGTTCCTCCACCCGGACGTGGTGGAGCCGTACGATTTTGTCTTTCTGTGGGACGAGGACATCGACGTCGTCACGGATTCGTTCGACGCGAGCGAGTACCTGCGAATCGCGAGAGACAACGGGCTCCACATCTCGCAGCCGGCGCTCGTCTCCGGGCGGGGGGCGTGGCCGATCACCAGCGCGGTGGAGGGGGTCGAGATGCATCGCCGCGGCGTCGACTGGAACGGCGCGCCGTGCCCCGACGCGCAGGGAAACCCGCGGGACGTGCCCCCTTGCGCCGCGTACGTGGAGATAATGGTGCCGGTGTTTTCCCGCAGGAGCTGGCGGTGCGTGTGGACGATGATACAGAACGATCTCACGCACGGGTGGGGGCTGGATCTGACCTGGCACCGGTGCGCGGCGGACCCGGGGGGTAATCTGAGCGCGGTGGACGCGATGGGCGTGGTGGACGCGCAGGGGGTGCGACACAAGGCTGAACCCACGTTGAAGGAACAGGGCGAAGGCGGCGTCGGGTTGGACGGCGCAGACGCCGTGGGAAGGCGAAGAGCCGCCGAGTGGGACGCGTACAACTCCAGGTGGAAAACGCCGATGCTTCAGGAGCTTCACGAGCAGCTGCTGGAACACGACGAGCAGTTCGCGGAGCATCACGAGGGCGAGTCGGGGACGGACTGAGAATGAACGCGACTTTAAGAGAGCTAGCGTTCGCTACGACGATGCCATTGCACGCCACATCCTTCTACACCTTTTCCGCCGGAGGGATCAACGGGTCCTTCTCCGACGCCTCCTCCTCCTCTAACCGTCTCTTCGGTTTCTTCTTCTCGTCGAAGAACCCCGCCTGCTGCGCGAGGATGCAAATGGACGACACCACCACGCAGAACCCGATGCACACGCCGATGATGCCGGCGAGCGACAAGCCGGGCTCGTCGTACCAGATGGTGCTCCACGGGAACCTGGGGCAATCGTCGGGCAGCGTCCCCTCGCGCAGCTCGCACACCGCGCGGCGGATGGCCTTCTGCAGGTTGCAGCTGTGCGTGCAGACGGGTTTGCCCTCCACCAGCACCCACGGCAGCCACTTGTGCTTCGGGTGGAGCCTGTTGAGCCGCCTAGACGTTTTCTTCAGCAGCTCGTGCCCCCTGTCAGACGCGACGCACATCTTCTGTATCTCGCACGCCGTCGCGTTCCTTCCTCCCATGAAAGCCGGGATGGAATCCATAGCAGACTCGCAGCAGCTCTCGCTGAGCGCCGCCGCGTCCAGCGACCCGATACCGCCGGCGAAACCGAATCCGGTCCTACTCTCAGCCTCCAGGACCCCAGTCGCGAAGCACTGCAGGAACGCGTTGTGCGCGGACGAGTTATCCCTCGCGAGTTCCTCCACGAACGCGGGCGGCATGACGAGATGCGAGGCGTCCAGGTCGACGGCATCCATCCCGCCGGCGACCTCCCCTCCCTCCTCCTCGTCGGCGACGCCGCCGCGTTCGAGAAAATCTTCGTACTCCCACGCGTTCATGTCCACGGGACCCGACGCGCCCATCTCCTCCACCGGGGTCACGTCCGCGCCCTTGAACCGCGCGCTGAGCGACGCCCACACGCCCTTGCTCCACGAAGACGGCGGTCTGGTCCCGGACGTCAGCGACAGGAGCGAATCGCCGACGCACGCCACGACTGCGTTTGCGTCGCAACCTAACCTCGCCGGGTCTCCGGGCGCGATTGACGCGCAGTCGACGCGGTCGGTCCTCTCGCCCGCGCCCACGTTGCTGTTCGGCGATACGATCCACTGCAGCGGGCCCAGGTCCATGCGGAGGAGGTGCTGCACGGGTCCGAGGATGAGCTCGAGCGAGTACGGGTCCGCCGCGTCGACGAAGAGCTCAACCTTGATCTTGGTCTTGCTCCGGCCGCTCTCTTCCCAGTACCTGTAGGCCTCCTCGGTGGTGTTGGACCACCACGCCGAGGCGCGCGTCTCCCAGGCCTTCCACGAGCTCGCGTCCTCGGCTTCATCCTCGGAGGCGGCGGAGTGCTTTTTACTCCCCATCGTGCTCACCCCCCCGCGGTCCTCTTCGCCAATCGCCGCGCCCGCGGTCCCGGCGGCACCCGCGGCGGTCGCCTCGGCGCGCGACGACTCCTGCCGGCTCCGCTCCAGTCGGTGCAGCACCTTGAGGGCCCTCCAGTTGATCTCATCCTCGCCGACGTCCTCCTCGCTCGCCCGGGTCACCCGCGAACGCCGGCGCCAGTACACGTCGCTCAGCCATCCCGCGGAAGATTCCGGCACTTGGTCCTCCCAACCATCCGCGGACGGAACGGCACCGAGCGGCCCCTCCCTTCGAGGATGACGCGCGCCGTCGCCTTCGATCAGCGCGCGCGATGCCTCCACGCCGAGTGGCGGCCACGCTAGCGCCAGAAGCGCCAGCGCGGTCAGCGCCACCCCCACACGGCGTCGACCCATCGTGTGGTACGACGGGGTTGGAGGATTTTTTGTAACCGAAACAGCGCGGCCCGTTTTTTCCTTGGCGAGTATCCCGGAAATAAGACTTTTATCGAATCAAACATCATGAATACTCATACAAGGTGGGTCAGTTTGCATTTAGACACTGTGCGATTCTGACTGGATCACATACGACGCTCATCCGCATCCTGCAGTGGCACTCGCGAGAAATGCACGAGATCGTTCCACGTAAACTTTTAGTCGCCACACAACACGCGCGGCGCGGGACCCGCGCCCGACGATGACGAGCATGACGCGTGCGTCGCTCGTCGTATTCATCGCCACGGTCACGTTTATGTCGTGGCCGCCCGCGGTGGATGCGTGCAACTGTAGGGTCGACTGCGTCATGGGCACCTGGGGCGAGTGGTCCGCATGTAGCTGCCTGGGGAAGCGGTACAGGGAAAGGGTGATAACGACGCAGGCTGCGTGCGGAGGGACGGCGTGCGGGGCCCTCACCGAATGGGACAACACCTGTGTCGCGGTGTGCCCTCCTCCGCCTTCCCCTCCGCCTCCACCGCTCCAACCGCTTCCGCCGCCTCCTGCCGAACTGCCATCCCCCCCAGCCGAACTGCCACCTCCTCCAGCCGAATTCCCACCACCACCTGTGGAACCTTCACCTCCGCCGATCCCGCCATCCAAGAAGTCGATGCCCTCGCAGTCATCCGGAGACGTATCTCACAGTTCATGGGCGCCGGTCGGAGCGGCGTTGGCGACATCACTCAGCTTGTTAGCGGCGTTGTTTCCAGGGTGAGGTGAAAGGGAAAAAAGTATGGCCCGGGCAGGAGACGCAGATAATGTTAGATATAGCTGGCTAGAGTCAACAACATGTAGGTAGCATAGCTGAATAATGTAGATTAAAGATGCCAAACAAACACTCCATCAACTCGGGCCACTCAGCGCGTGCCAAAGTACCCGGTAGGCTTGCGACGCGCAATCATCCCGGCGGCGCTTCCCACCCTCTCGCTGCTGCCCGAGATCACGCTGTGCCTTCGCCGGCCGGCGTCGGTAATGCGCTGCGCCTCCGTCGATATCCTCCTCCCGATCGCGGTGAGATTGACGCACGGCTCCATCCAATCGAAGGGGTCCATCATGCTCCTCCCAACCTCCCATATGCCGTAGAATCCGAGCGCCAGGATCCCCGACGGCAGCGGCGTGAGTCGCTTGAACGTCACAGTGAACACCAGCGGCGCCGAGAATACGAAGAAGAACAGCACAAGGTTGACCATGTGCACGTACTGGTAAGGTATGGGGGTAGTGACGATACGCTCGCACGTTTTGAACGCGGCGAGCACCCTGTCGCACTCCTTGTACACGTCGTAAGCAGCCTTCTCGTAGAGGTCGCCCTCGCGTTGGTTCCTGGCCACTATTCGCTGAATTTCAGCCACACAGACGTTGAATCGGTTGCCAACGGGAACGTCCGCGTACCTCCGCCTTTCCTCTGGAGTGAGAAGCGTCGCGAGCGAAGGCTCGCCGCAGAGGTCCTCCTCGAGCAGGCTCGCCTCGGACACGGGTCCGGTGCCGCCTCCGAAGGACGCCGCCTTGCTCGACTTGAAAATTCTCCGGAGGAACCCGGGCTTCCCCTCGTCCGCGCCATCCTCACCCAGCCCCCGGCGGCTTCTCGAATCGAACCGGTACCCGTGTCGATGCTCGCGAAGGGCCTGACGGATAAATGCGAACAACACGTTGCTAAGTCGGCGAAGTTCCAGCTGGTCGTCCTTGATGGTCGCGGCTGCGTCCGCGGGGTTGCCGGGCTGATGACCGGGTTCGCCCGCCGTGGGCGCCCGAAGGAAGGATGCAAACTCTATGTTCATGTTCCTCAGGCCGTGGTAGATGTCTCCCACGGCGGATCTGGCCTCATAATACCTGAGGTACGCGATGTTGGCGCAAAACACGAGCAGGAAACCGATGATCGCACCGCAGATGGCGTGCGCCTCGGTGTGAAACGTGACGGAGCACTCCGACGAGAGCTTCACGTCTGCGCCGCACAGACGAACCTTGAGCAAGTTGGCCACCGCGCCGATCGCGGCGGCCATGAGCACCTGAGGAACGACCCTCCACAGAGTTTCGTTGCTGCCGTCGAAGAGGCCGGTAAGGAACGAGAACGTGTGACGGGGATACTCCCGGGACGCAAGCTCGTTGGCCATGACCACCGCCGATGCACGGCGGCTTCGAAAATTACGGCGCAGATCCTTGGATGCAGCGAGCACGTTCTCGACGTTAGGTCTCTCCGCGGCGCGTCTTGCGAGGTCCTCGAGCGCAACGAAGGCCTCTCCATCCGCCATGTCAGTGATCCCGTGCGCTGAGAGCGTCTCTGCGTCCCTGCTGGCGCACCTCCTGTGGATCTGCACGCACTCCCGCCAGACCCTGAGACCCACCCCGGTGAGGTCGTGGTTGGGCTCGCGCCAGTTGAAGGGACGCTCGATGACCTCACCGACGGAGTTGATGCCATAGAACGCCATAGCGAGGAGGCACGCGGGAAAGAAAGAGATGTACTGGTAGGACACCGTGAAGATGAACGGCGCCGAGTACGTGAAGAAGAAGGTGACAAAGTTGCTCATCTGCAGGTACTGGAAGGGTATCGGGGTTGTGACCACCCGCTCGCAGGACTTGAGCGAGGCCAGCACGAGCTCGCACTCGCGGTACAAATCAAACGCCGCGCGCTCGCACACGTGGCCGAGCCTGCGGTGGTGCTCCACGATGGACTGGATTCGGGTCACCACGGTGTTTGCGCGATTCTGGAACGGGATGCTCGAAAATTCAGCAACCTCCTGAGCGTCCCGCATGAGCGACCCGACGCACGGCATCCCGCACTTATCCTGGAGCAGCAGCTGCTTATCACCAGGGTTTGGATCGTCCAGGTATCCAAGTCGCTGCTCTCTGAGCACATGGCGGATGAAACCGAAGAGCAGGCCAGAGAGCCGCAGCAACTCGGTCCTCTCGTTCATGAAAAGAGCGCATCGCTCTCTCACACCTTTCACATCCTTACGGTTGTACCCGGGCTCACCCTCCCGAGCGTCTCTCAGGAACGCGCACACACCGATGTTAAAGTTTCTCAAGCCACAGTGCAGCTCACCGATCGCGGACTTGGCCTCGTAGTATCGGTCGTACGCAAACTTGAACCTGTAGACAATCATAAACGCCAGCACAGATCCAATCACCGAGTGCGCGTAGGGCGCGAATGTGACGGGGCACTCAAACGCCTCCTGCACCTGACCGCCACACCTCCACAACTTCACCAACTGCGCCACCCACCCGATGACGAACGCGAGGAGCACCTGAGGGATGATCTCACCGTATACGGTCTTCTTGAAGCGGAAGATGTCGGTGATGAATCCGTGCCAAGCGTCGGAGAGCTCAGGCTGAGACGGGTTAGCCTCCCACAGTCGGGTTGAGACGGAGGAGGCGTCGTCGGGTCCACCGTTCGCAGCGCCTCGCTTAACCGAATCTTCGATCCTCGTCGTCTCATCCGGTCGCTTGGAGCTGAGAAGCGCGATGTCGGCTGCTCCATGCGCCACGCTGGCCCGGACGGATGACCTCGGCTCCATCGAGACCCTGACCACTGACTCACCGCCCTCGAGCCGCACGTCATCCAAGGATACCTCGTCGTCTCGGGTCTTACTCCTGTCCTTGGCGAGGGTGGCGTCAACGCTCGCCACGCTCGCCTCGTGCAGCTGGAGCGACTCGGAATAGAGCCTCCAGCCTGTGCCGGTGAGGTCATGGCACGGTTTGGTCCAAGAGTACGGATCCTCGATGGATCGCGCCACCTCGGCGACGCCGTAGAACGAGATGGCCACAATGCATGAGGGGATCGGGGAGAGCCACTTGAACCCTGTGGTGAATACGAACGGCGCGGAGAACACGAAGATGAACAGGAGGAAGTTCACCATGTGCAGGTACTGGAAGGGCATCTTGGTGCTCACGATTCGCTCCATGTGCTTGAATGCCTCGAGGCATCCTTCCAGGTCATGATAGATGTCGAACGCGCCGCGCTCGCACACGTGACCCAACCTGCGGTGATGCTCCACGATGGATTGCATGCGCCACACGACCATGTTGGCCCTGTTATTCGGATCGATCGCGAGGAACTCCTCCTTCTCCTCATCAGTCAGCAAGACGCCGAGGCCCGGACGACCGAACACGTCGTCGCGGACCAAGCCGGCGTCATCCGACGGAGCCGGGCATCCCTCGGGGTACCCGTGCCTGTGCTCGCGCACCGCCTGACGAATGAAGGCGTAAAGTACGTTGGACAGCCTACGCAGCTCGACTTTGTCCGCGTTGATCTTTGCATCGTGGCCCTGCTCGTCGTTACCAACGCGGAGGAAGGAATTGAACGCGATGTTGGCGTTACGGATGCAGTCGTAGAGGTGCCCGAGGTATTTCTTACCCTCATAGAAGCGATAGTACGAGATGCTGGTCCGGAATACGAGCATGAAACCGATGATACCTCCTGCCACTGAGTGCGCGGTCTCGCTGAACGCCAGCGGGCACTCGCTGTGGGAAGTGATGTTGGCGCCGCACCAATAAATCTTGATGATCTGCGCGAAGATGGAGACGGCCGCGGCGAGCAGCGTCTGGGGCATGATCTTGGGTAGCACCGTGCCTCTGTATCGGAACAGGATGGTGATGAAGGTGAATGGACCGATGCTCAGTTCCTCGCCATATTTCTCGGATGCGCCTTTCGTCTTGCTCACGCTCGGGGTGCCCGTCTTGCGCCGCTTGCCGTCCACCTCCCCACTCGTCGCCACAGAGTTTGACCCGGTGGACCCGATGGATGTGATTGAACTGTTTCGCTTCATTCCCTCACCTGTCTCGCTGTCGTGTCGCTGGAGGGCATCCATAAGAGTCTGATACGATGCTCTGCGCTTGGACATCTCCTTCTCAGCCTTGGGATCGAACTGTTCGGCGTGTTCGTGGATCTTCAGGTTCTCCCTGTAGATCCTCAGGCCCAAGCCAGAGAGGTCATGGCACGGCTGCTGCCAGTTGAATGGATCCTGGATGAGCTTACCCATCTCGTTGATGCCGTAGAATCCAATCGCCACGATCACCGAAGGCACATACCCGATCCAATGAAACGTGGTGGTGAACACGAACGGCGCGGAGAACACGAAGAAGAACAGGATGAACTGGAGCATGTGCAGATATGTGAACGGGATTGGCGTCGAAACAATTCGCTCCATGGCCTTGTACGCGGACAGACAGATCTCCAGCTGCTGGTAAATCTCGAACGCGGCACGCTCACTTATGTTGCCCAGCCTACGATGCGTCTCAGTGATAATCTGGATGCGCATGGCGATCCAGTTACAACGGTTCGATGGCATGAGCGCGAGGAGTCGCTCTGACTCCCCCTCTCGGAGCAGATCCGGCAGCGGTGGCTTTCCAGTGGCGTCCACCTTTACGCAGTCCTCGTCGGTCACCTCCCCGCCGTCGGGTGCGCCCACGCGGATGTCACGCAGGATGTGACGCATCGTGGCGTATAGCACGTTGGTCAGGCGCAGAAGCTCTGCGCGATCCTCGGTGATTTTCGCGATGGTGCTCTGGAACGATTCCCTCGGCGCCCTGCTGGGCGAGTCGGTCAGGTGTGGGCCGGCGTCACCCCAGCCTTCGAGGTTGGAGCTCCCCGAAGCCTCGAACGCCGCGCGCTCGCCGGGTTTATTTTCGCGGAGGTAATTCACAAAGCACACGTTGAGGTTCCTGAGACCGTTGTACAGCTGGCCGAGTGACTGCTTCCCTTCGTAGTATCGGTCATAGGCCCAGTCGGTTCGGAAGACGAGGAGAAAACCGAGTGACACGGATACCACCTGGTGACCAGTGATGTCAAACGTGGTCTGGCACTCTGCCGCGGCGACGACATCCGCGCCACACATCACCCGCTTGAACATCTGCGCGAATATTCCGAGGAAGAACGCCAGAGCGATCTGCGGGAGCAGCGAGGGCATGACGGTGTTCTTGAAGACAAAAATCTCAGTCAGGAAACCGCTCCAATGCGTGCTCAGCTCCTTCGGAACGATGCTCGGGTCGGCGGTCAGCGCATCGTCCTCATCGTCCTCTTCATCAATATTACCACCGACATTCTGCTTGATCGCGGTGCGGGCAGCCGCGGCGATGGAGGTAAACGGGCCAGTTATTGAGGCGGCTGAGGATGCCCTGTTGCGCTTGGGCGCCGGGCTGGCGGGGGTTGACGGCGTCGGCATCTCCCCGGCGGCGACGTTCTCGTCCTCCAGAGCGCACGCCTCCTCGAGGGCATTCGCGTGCAAGGCGGCGTCGGCGACCGGCGCGGCGGCGAGCGCGCGTTGGATCTGCTCGCTCGTCGACAGTCGCGCCCTCGCCTCCAACTCTGAAGAATCCGTGACGCGAGACTCCGACGCGTTCGTCTCCTCGTGCACGTCCTCGGCTTCGCGGTGGACCTCGTCCGCCTTCTGGTGGATCTGCAACGTCTCCGTGTAGATCCTCCAACCCACGCCGGAGAGATCGTGACACGGATCCTCCCACGAGTAAGGGTCCTCCATGCACCGGCCGATCTCGTTCACGCCGTAAAACGCGAGCGCGACGACGCACGAAGGGAAGGGCGTGATCCACTTGAAGTTGGCGGTGAACACGAAGGGCACCGAGTACACGAAGAAGAACAGGAGGATGTTCAACATGTGCAGGTACTGGTACGGGATCGGCGTGGTGACGATGCGCTCGGCAGACTTGAGCGCGTCGAGCACCAGCTGGCAGTCGCGGAATACGTCCAGCGCGGCTCTCTCGCCGAGGTTGCCGACCCTGCGGTGGTGCTCTATGATGGCGGTTATCTTGGACACGCACACGTTCGGGCGATTCCAGGGCTCCAGCGTCTTGAACTCGTCCAGCTCTATCTTGTCCTTGACGATGTCCGGGACCCTGGGCTTGCCGCCGCGGTCCCTGGTCATCAGCTCGTCGTCGGTGACGGGCCCGACGTCCGAGTACCCGTGCCGCTGCGCTCGAACCGCCTGTCGGACAAAGGCGTACAGCAGATTAGTCAGGCGGAAGAGCTCCATGCGGTCACGCGCGAGGGCAGTCGCCCTCGTCGCGTTCTTGGCCGCCCACTTGCGTCGGTTGATCACCGACTTTTTCCCGCCTTTATCCCTGCTCAGCGGCGGGTGCGCTCGGAGAAAAGTCGCGGTGGCCACGTTGAGGTTGCGTATGCCGGTGTGTATGGCGCCCAGCGCGGATTTGCCCTGGTAGTATCGCTCGTACGCGAGGTCCGCGCGGAAGACGAGTAGGAACGATAGAACGACGCTCACGCCGAGGTGACCGTCCATGTTGAACGTGACGTCGCACTCATCGTTGCTCGCGACGCCCTCGCCGCAGTAGAGCACCTTGACGAGGTTGGCGAAGAGCCCGACGAAGGCTGCGAGGATTATCTGCGGAACCACCTTGAGCACGATGGTCCCCTTGATCTTGAAGATCTCGGAGATGAAGGCGAGCCGACCGTGGGACAACTCCTTGGGTTTGTTGAGGAAAACCATGCGCCGGGGACCCCCGAGTCCGTGGTGCGACCCGTTCGAGGCGCGAGTCACTCGACGGTTCATCCGACGGTCCGTGCCCGATGGGGAAGTCGGGGTGAGCGCGGGGTCGTCCGCGCCGCCCAGGCCGGGGTTTCCGCGACTCAGACCGCTCGCGTCGCTCATCCCATCGGAAGACGCCACGCTCGCGAAGCTGCCACGCCTCGACGGCAGGCTCTCGACGCTCATCGTGCTGGGTTGCCGCGGTAGGGTCCTGCCGCCTCGGTTGCTTATTTCGGCAGCGTTGCTCATTTCGGGGCTCATCCTTTTCCCGGCGGGATCGCGTCGACGCGAGTATCGCCGCGCGCCGACGCGTTAGCGCGCGGGGTTGCGACGTTGGATGGGACGAGCGGTTCGAAAGGTGCCAGATCCGCCCTCGACGCGATATGGCGCGCGTGCCGATATGCCCAGGTCGCGCTTTTGTGAACGCGTAAAGGTCCAAGGACCGAGGGGAGCCGAAGAGGCACGAAATTCGGGAACGCGAAGAGACGCAAGCGAGCGCAGGCGTTGACCCGTGTGTGACCGTTGGGACCTTTCTGTTCGAACGCTTCGGTGCCCTAATCGCACAACTCAGGAGCGAGCGAGCGGAGGATGATGCTGAAGCAGCCGCTCCTGAATCCGTACAACCTCGGACAGCCCGCCCCGAGACCGCTGCGCATCAACGTGCTGTACTGTGCGATTGCCTCTTGCGTGGTGGCGACGATGGGACTCTGCTTCGCCATCATATTTTGGCAGGCGTCGAGCAGGGCGATTACCAAGAGCATCACGGATGCCGCGGCGAAGCTGCCGGAGGTGCGCGCAAGGTGGAACGAGATGGAGAGGAAGTCCCACAAGTTTCTTAAGGCGACGGAGAAGGACATCAGGGAGTTCGCATCGGCGACGTTCGGGGATGGGTCGGAGAGGGACGAGCCCGCGAACGAGCCCGAAGATTCGGCACCGTGGGGCACGAGAAAGGGCGCAAGGCGCCTACTACTTTTAGCTAAACCTCTAGACATTTAGATCACAATGACGATAGATAGCCACCGACGAAGCACGTCTTCACACCTTATCCTGCGGCTTGCACAGCTTCTTGTCCTCCGCGTCCATGCGCACGCCGTACCACCGTTTGTCGTTGTGCACAAACGCGGTTGCGTGCGCGGGATGGTTACCTTGCTTGACGTCGTCCCAAGGCTCCAGCGCGTGTCCACCGAGCATGAGCAGCGCGCTCAGGGTGACGTCGTTCCACATGCCGAACCTGTCGTCCATCTTCTGCAGCGAACGCATCTCCTCCTCGGGCAGGTCGTCGGGCAGGCTCGCCAGCGCGGACGCCCGGACGATGGCGCCGCCGCACAAACCGTAATTCTTATAGCTCGGCGCCCTTCCCCCGTTGCGCCGCGCAATCTCCGCGAGTAGCTCCTTCGACAGGGGCGCCGTCCACCTCCAGTCCTGGACTCCCCCTCCGTCGATACCCTCCTTCGGCCACCGCGTCACGCCCCGTTCGACCCTGACGTCGTCCTCGAGCAGCACGATCCATTCCGTCTCCGCCGACTCCGCCGCGCGTTTCAGCCGCCGGACGTACTCCATGACGCCGCCGCCGCCGTGCATTCCCGCGGTGGTATCCTCCCTCGTGAACACGCACCCGTACGTTTCGCACGCCGCCGAGCAGTCGTACGAGCCCGCGTCCGACGTCACCGACAGCGGAGCGTCGGGAAAGTGGACCCTCACGGACCGAATCAGCTCCAGCGTCGCCTTGGGCTCGTTCGCCATCTGCAGGTAAAACCCGACCCGACCGCCGTTCTTCGGTTGATCCATCTCCTTCTTCGGCTCATCCGTCTTCTTCTTCGGTTGTGTCGTCTTCGGTTCACCCGAGCCCGAGCCCGTTTGGTCGTCGTCGTCCTCGAACAGGTGGTCGTGCTTGCTGTCGATGACCACGTTGGGATTGGAGTACGCCGTCGCCGTCTTCTCCTCGGACAACTTGGCCGGCGATTTCTCCCCTCTCTCCTTCCTCCTCTCGCTCGCCTCGGCTATCGCCCTCTCGCGCGCCTCCGACTCCGCTCTGGCGCGCTCGACATCCTCTGCCTTGACGACTATTGGCTCATTGCGCGATGACCTTCGCACCCCTTCCTCGTCCTCACCCTCAACCCCCGTGACTGGCCCGGTCTGCTCGGTGGCTTCGTTCGCGGCTTCGTTGTTGGATTTTGATTTGACCCTCGCGCCCGGACGTTTGCGCCGCGCGAACGGCACGAAACCCCCGTCGTCCGGCTGCACGACCGCCTTCACGACCTGAGCAGGCGTCGCTTTCACCGGCTCGGCGTTCTGTACCCGCGAATCCTCGACCGTCACGCCCCTGGCCTCGCGCCTTTGGACCGCGCCACCCTCGTTGGCGGACGACCACGCCAGCAGCAGGAGCACCACCAACGCGACCGGCCCGAGGGTCACCGCGCGGAGCCTCGGCCTGGCTCGAAGCCCTTCCCCAGCTTGCCTCGCGTATATCCGAAACCCTCGCCCTTGCGGCGCCGCCGCCCCCGGCTCCTGCCCCGCCATCGGTGCCCCCCACTTTGATGATTTCCTCGGCAGCGAGGACCGGCCATCAACGAAGCTCGAGTTGAATCAGCACTGACAGACTGATGAGCCAAACTAACTTTTACGTCATCAAACACTAAGGTTCCGCGTCGGATCGCCGAACCGGCGCCGGAACGATGCGCCCTCGTCACTCCTCGTCCAACACGGACCGGAAGAACGCCTCCGCCGGTCGCGTCCCTCTCCTTCGAAGCGCGGTGCCAAACTCAGCCGCGCAGTCCGAGTCCGTCGACGGTATTCCCACCAAAACGTCGTTCTTCGGAGTGCACCCCGGCGGCTCCATCAGAACCTGCCACGTGTTATACCCCCGCTCCGCCGCGGACGCGTTCCTGTCCGCCTCCACCACCGCCTTGCACGCCCTCCTCTGCGTCTCCCGTTCGGCGAACATCGACGGGTTCGACCGGGGTGCGCGGTTCTTTCGGCGCTCGCGCTTCTCCGCCTTGGCGCGAAGGTACGCGGCTAGCCCCGGGGTTGGATTCGTCTCCGCTCGCCTCTCCAGCGCCTCCATCGGCGCGATCGCCCCACCACCTATCGAGCCCGGTATACGGCCCGCGTCGTCGCCCGCCACCGCCGCGTCCTCGCCGATGGACGCGAGGAAACCGGATGCGTCCCGTTCGTCGTCCTCGTCCTCCTCGCTGCTGTCGACGTAAGGCCCGGGACCGCCGGACACGGCGCCGCACGCGTCGTAACCTTCGCCGCCGAAATCCGCAGCCTGGGCTATGGACACGTAGGCAGCGGTCGTGACAACCGACGCGGCGAGCGCCGAGCGCGGGTACGGCGCGGCGGCGGCCCTCCCCTCGCCCGCGTCGTCAACCGCCCGATCATCGATTGGGTTTGCGTTTTTGTTTTTGTTTTTGTTTTTGTCCCCGCCGCCCGTTTCCCGCGCGATCTTCCCGACGCAGCACGGCGCCACGACGTACGCCGCGTTCACCTCGACGCACTTGTCCATCGCCGCGTCGCTCGCACCCCCGCACGCGTGCAGCGCCACCCCCACGTCAAAGTCCTCGTCAAAATCTTCGATGAACCCGAGCACGCACCGCACGTTGCGAAGGCCCGCCGCCGCGGCTCTCCTCTCCGCCACCTCCAGCGATCGGGCCTTGGCGTCCACGAGCACGAACGTCGCGTCGGGGAAATGATACGCCAACGGTAAGGTCTGGTGACCGCCCCCGCACCCAAAATCCACCACCTTTGCCGTCGGTTTGCGCCTCAGCAGCGGCGCGACGAAGAGGAACACGTTCCTGAGCTGCTCGCGCTTCCTCGCGCCCCTCGCGCGGGGCACGCCGCCGCCCTCGGGGTGGGCCACGTCGAGCTGCGGGGGTAGACTCTTCCAGTCGCTCAGCGCGGTGGCGTCTCGCGCCCATCGCCTCGCCAGCTCGCGGGTGTCTTCGTCGCAAGGCTCGCAGACGCCGTCGGCGGTCCCGACACCTTGCGCTTCGGCGTCCATCAGCAGCGGGTTGGCCGAGTACGTCGGGCACAGCGACGGTGCTCCCCTCAGCAGCCGACGCACGGCGGTCAGGAACTTCGGCGGGCGCGCCTTGACCCGGGCTATCGCGCGCATCCTGCTGCTGCGGTGGTCGTCGGTCGTCCCGGCGCCGGATACCGAGGAGCGGCGCTCCGACACCGCCGACAGCTCATGCAGCGCGTCCCCCGCGTGGGTCCAGGACAGCGGCGATAGGAACGACGGCGCCCCGGGGACGCCCCTCATCGCCACGCGTGTGTCCGACCGCCCGTTGCTGATCCGCGGCGGTCGTCCCTCCCCCGCACCCCGAGAAGTGGAGGGAGGCACGTCTCGTCCGCCTGGGAGATCTTTTAACAACGCGCGACGCAGCGAGAAAGTTTGGCAAACCTAAGGTTACTTGTAGGTCAGCACCCACTTCACCCCGCGGGCGAGCGGCCAGGACCGGGTCGGAGGTCAGGCCGAAGGCACCGCGTCAAGATGATTGTCGAGCGGGCCGCGTCCGTGGCCCAGTACGCCTTCCTGGCGTACCTCGGGCTTCTGAGCGTGGTGCTCTACGGGCTCTTCGTCCCGTCGCAGTGCTCGGCGTCGATGAACCCGCAGCACTGCCTGCCCCCGGTGCTGGCGCGAGGCGAGGCGTTCGACCTGTGGGTGTACGCCTCGCCCAAGAGGCACTTCCACTCCATCGAGTCGGTGGTGACTGGCAGGGAGGAGGTAGAGCCCGAGGTGGCGAACGCCACTGCGCGTTTGGTCATGAGCGCGTTCGACGTGAAGCTCGGGGACGCGCACGAGGAGGAGGTGACCGTGCCCGCGGCCGCGTTCGGGACGAGGGCGAACGGGACGCTGTACGCGCACGTGCTCATGTACCGCTCGAGGGGCAAGGCGCGATCGCAGAACGCGACGCGGCCGAGCGGGGAGCCGCTCGCGGTGACAAGCGCGCCGATCACCAAACACCTCGTGCACACGCGCAAAAACTACTCCATGCTTCTCGGGGACTGGACCTCCGCCGCCGCCGGCGACGCGAACGCCTCGACGTCCCAGCTCGGCGAGGACACGTCATCGGCCGCGACGTGCGACGCGCGAGGGGACGGCGAACCGGACGGCGATGCACCCCGGGAGGAGGGATCGTGCGCGGCTCCGACGACCGCGGATGCCTCGGATGCGTCAACCGACGCCGTCCCTGTCGCGTCCCATCGCCTGGACGACGGCGCGTTCGTCACCCACATCCGGCCCAGGCTCAGCGTGTTCGTGGTCGGCTCCCCCCCGACGTTCCCCCGCTCGCAACCGCCGCCCGACATCAGCCTGCACCCCGTGCACGCGCCGAGGGAGCTGGCGGCGCGCGGGTACCGAGTGGCGTACCGGCCGTTGGTCGCCGTCGACGAGTTCACCATCACGCGGCGCGAGTACGCGGTGATGGATCCGAACCCTTCGCGCGCGGACCCGACGATGGTCGTCAACGTCCGGCCGCTGAACATCGGCCTGTTTCGCATGATGTCGCAGATGAAGCACTCCATGGAGATGATGCAGAATAGCTTCGGCATGACAGAGTCGGACCTGGACGAGCTGAAAGAGATGTTCACTGGCACGAGTGCCAAAATGCTCGCGCTGACTTTCGGCGTCAGCATCCTGCACTCGTGGTTCGCGTTCCTGGCGTTCAAGAATGACATTGGCTTCTGGAAGAAGAAGAGTAACCTCGAGGGCCTGTCCGTGCGAACGCAGTGGAGCAACTTCGTGTGCCAGCTCATCATATTTGCCAACTTGGTGGACGGCGGGCAGTCGTCGTGGATCATCCTGGGCGAGATGGGCGTCAGCGTGTGCATCGAAGGGTGGAAGGTGACCAAGTTCCTGGCGCGCGATGGGGTGTTCCACCGGTTCCTCGGCATCGGTACCGAGGCGGCGGATAAGTCGCAGATGCAGAAGGACACCGACGAGTACGATAAGCGGGCCATGCGATTCCTGTCCCTGCTCCTCTATCCAATCGTCCTCGCGTACGGCGGGTACTCTCTCGTTTACCACCCGCAGCGCTCGTGGCGCTCGTGGGTTCTGCGCACGCTGGCCAACGGCGTGTACATGTTCGGCTTCATCGCGATGACCCCGCAGCTGTACATCAACTACCGGCTCAAGTCCGTGGCGCACCTGCCCTGGAAGGCGTTCATGTACAAGGCATTCAACACGTTCATCGACGACGTGTTTGCGTTTGCCATCGCCATGCCCACCATACACAGGCTGGCTTGCCTGAGGGATGATCTGGTGTTCTTCGTGTACCTGTATCAGAGATGGCTGTATCCCGTGGACAAGAAGCGGGTGAACGAGTTCGGCAGGGCGTACGAAGATGATGAAAACGGGGAGGAGAAGAAAGAGCATGGGAAGGATAACGGGAAGGAGGCGGCCAAGGAGGAAGCCACGGAGCGAAAGGGCGAAGAGGACAAGAAGAACGACTGACGATGAGCTCACAGACGATTGATATACAACTAAGAGTTAAAAGTCGAAGAGCCCGTTTGGAATCCCCGAGAACGACTGGGAAGATCGCGCGATCGACACGCTGGACGCCGATGACCCGCTCGAGGCGGCCATCGCGGCCTCGCGAGCCTGAGTTTCGACCGCCATCCCAATCTCCTCAATCGTGATTGGCTCTCGCCGCGCGTAGTACTGAAACAAAATCTTCGTCATCGTGTCCGCACCACCTCGCCGCTGATTCGCTATGCCCTCGTACACGAGGTCGGCCGCCACCGGCAGCCCGTCCTGGATCTGCAACCCGCCCTTGCCCACCGCGAACCGCAGCAGAAGGCCGTCCCGCAGTCCCCCGTTTCCTCGCCACGTCCCGTCGCGCCCGATCGAGTCACCACCCGCGGGCGCGCTCTCCGCCGCCCTGCCCGCCGACTCCAAAAATTGCGCGGGCAACCTCGCGAGCGCGATCGGCGTCGGGTCTCCGGTCACCACGTCGCCGGTCGCCGACTGCAGCGACAGCACGACGCGCTGCGTGTCGGATCCGTCGGGGTTCTCGTCGAGGAAAAAATCGCTCGTGTTTGGATCCTTCCACATCACCGCGAGCGGCGTCACTCCCAGCTCGTAATTGCCGTCTTTAGCCAGGAATTGGATCCCATCGCGCCGAAACGGGACGGGGGAGCCGTACGCCGCGCGCAGGCCGCTCGCGTCGCAGTTGTGCGTCGGGGGAACGGCGAATCTGTACCTGTTGTTCGGCCCCGTCCCCGTCGCCGCCTCGCACTCCGCCGTCTCCGGGTCGCCGAGCTTGGAGTAGAGCCAGGACAGCCTCATCTCCGCGGTGCAGTCGTACATGCTCATGCCGTTCCACGCCATGCAGTCCATGACGTAGTACACGCCGTCCTCCTGGTGGAACACGCAGTCCAGGATGCAGAAGGAGTCCTCCGCCTTGCCGTGCTTCGTGCGCTGCGACCCGCCGGGAAGCGCGGACGGGAACCGGTGCAGCACCCGCCCGTTCTTGAGCCTTGACACCGTGCAGCCCCTCGAAGATATTACCAGCACGCGCTGCCCCTTGGGACGGGGCGTGGCGAACCACGCGTGCCCGAGGTCCGGCGGCACGTCCACCATCCACTCCGGCAGCATGAACTGGGACTCCGAGAAGCGAGCGACGGACTCGCGCGACCACTTGCCGGGCGCCGAGCTCGAGCGCCTGTGCCGCGGGGACCGCTCGTGGTGCGATTCCCTCCCCATTTGCGCGACATCGAGCCAGGCCTCCGTGGATGACGTGCCCGGGTGCTCGAGCGCCAGCTCCTGCGGGTTAGAGCTGGACCGGTGCATCGCGTCTTGATCGCCCACGGCTCTCGTGGCGCCCGCCTCCGACCCGCTGTCCTCGGCGCCGAACGCGAGCGACCGCGCGTGGTCGGTCAGATCGCGCCGGGCGTCCCTCTGGCGCTGTCTCGCGGCATCTCTGTTTTTCACGGGCGGGGCGCGTGAACGTCAGGTGGTCGTGAACGGGAGGGGAAAGGGGTTGTCGTCTGTTTCTAACCACCGCCGAAGGGATCGATTTTCTCGGGAGCGCCGGGGGGACGGGACGATCAGGGAAATGCCGACGCGCACCTTCGCTTTTGCAGCTGCGTCGAGAGGCGAGATGCCTTCACGCTATCCCTCCTCGGAGGAAGCCGTCCTGACATCGCCGCCGACTGGTGGTATACCTCCTCGGCACCACAGTGAATCGCGGAACCCGCGTGCTTCGCTTTTCCGTCACTTTTTACGGTCCCGCGAACTGACACTGCACGAATCTGCCCTACAACCGCGCTGAATCGATTTTGAAAGAGATTCTGTATGCAAAACAGTCATACAAAAAGGTAAAACAAAAAAAACAGCTTCGATACCAGCCAGCTGCCGGTCGCGGAGCTCGGTCAACCCAAAAATGGGCGTCCCGGAGTGATCGTAGAATCGTCCAGCGCGCCCGGACGTCATCACTCGCGGCGGCGCCGACGACCCGTGTCGATCGACCGCGCGGGACCATCCACGACACCATGCCCACCATGCAAATGTCCGGGGAGGTCGTGATCAGCGTCAACGCGATCGTCGCCCCCGGAAGGGAGCAGGAGTTCCTTCACGTGATGAGCACGGCCGCGTCCGAGAGCCGGATGGAGCCCGGGTGCGTGTGCTTCCACGTCTCCAAGCTCCCCGGCGAGCGCGCGTACATGTTCTACGAGGTTTACCAGAACGACGCCGCGGTGGAGTTTCACAAGGGGACCCCGCACTACCAAGCTTGGAACAAGTTCAGGGAGACCGGCGGCATTCAGAGCCTCAACGCGCAGGTGTGCGACGGTGTCTTCATCGCCCCGGACGCTTACACCGCGTACGCCGAGCAAGAGCAGGAGCTGCGCGCGCACGCCCACATGCACAGCCCCGACCACGACGGCCACGAAACGCGTTTCGACAGGGTCGAGGACACCTCCTCCCCGCAGAGGTTCTCCGGGGCGCCCAAGGGCTTCAGCCATCCCCGCGGTCTCGCCGAGAAGCCCACCCGGCCGGGATGCATCAGCAACTTTGGCCACGGCGGCGTGCGGCACAGCAAGAAAGCCTCGCCCAAGGTCGCGGCGGCGGAGGCCACCCTGCGGTTCTACGAGGGTGGACTCGCGGCCGAGCACGGCGAGGTGGTGTACGGCCACAAGGACGTCCAGGGCTTGCCCCCGAACAAGGGAAGGGCTCGCGTCTCCGAGCACGACGGCGCGCAGCCGGCGTATCAGGGCGGCAGCTTCAACATGAATCCCGCCGCGCCCTCGAGCTCGCCCGGCGCCAGCCCCGGGGGCAAGGCCATGCACCAGGACTGGAAGATGAAATCCCGACACGACCTGCTCTGCCCCAAGCCCCTGCCTCCCGCCAAGCACCTGCTCCCGCCGAACCAGCCGTGGGCGGCGCAGAACCAGAAGTCGGTCTTTGATGGCGGCATGACTGCCAACGCGCAGGACGAGCCGAGGAGGATGAGGCACCTACCGGAGAAGGAGTGGGCGAACCAGTCGTACAAGTCGGACTTTAAGGCTGGCGAGGGCACCGACCCCGGGCCCGAAAAGACGCCGGACCCGGATGTGCCGTGGGCAAACGCCGAGAAGCAGAGCCACATGGGATTTGTCGACGGGACTCTGAGCGCGGCGGGGGGTCCGGTTTCCTACGGACATCCCTCGACCATGGGCGCCACCGAGAACCAGGGACGACGTGTCAACAAGGAGATGCGGGATATGATGCAGAAGAGCTACTACAAGGGGGCGGGCATGGCGCCGCCTCCGCCGGTGATGGAGAAGAGGGAGATGGACCCGAGGCCCTGGGCGAACCAGCACTACAGCAAAAACTCCTTTGGGAACGGGATGGCGCCCCCCGACGAGGATCCCAAGCCCACGCCCCCCAAGCCCGCCGCACAGCCGTGGGCGGACGACAGGGAAGCCGAGCCTCGCGCGGGTGTCCCTCGACGCATGGGAGGGCTTCGCGGGTACAGCAAGTGAGAGTCTATAATTAGCTAATTATTTCAACGCCTGAAATGAAAGGTCACGCCGGCAACCCCTCGGGTCCCCCTCACTTCTTCTCCTTCTTCTCCTTCTTCTCCTTCTTCTCCTTCTTCTCCTTCTTCTCCTTCTTCTCCTTGCGATGCTCGTCGCGACCCGCGGTCGCCGCCTCGTACTTGAACGTCACCGGGGGCGGCTTCGGCGCGTCCGGGGGCGGCGCCCAGCCGAGGAGGGGATACGCCGCGCGCTCCACATCCGCCAGCCGGCGACCGGCGTCAACCTTGCGGAGGACGTGGAGGATGGCGCTGCGCGACCGAGAGTTGTCTCGCATCTCGCGCTCCGACGGACGCTGCGCGTCGTCCATGGTGAGACCCCAGACGGTGGGTAGGGCGTTCTCCTTCTCGGGGTGGTTCGATCGCATCCACTTGAGCAGGGGTTGCGTCGGTTGGACAACCTCAAAGTGGCGGTGAAAGTCCACAAGGATGGCGCATTCGCTGTGCTTCCACTGCGGACGAGAAGTCAAAGAGGAGCGGGTCAGTGTGTTAGGTCTGGATAGCTGTAGATGGATCGACACGACGAGAGAAAAAGCCCCAAAAAAGCCGTACGTCAGTCTCTTCCTATCATGTCTTGTGTGGGATCATTATTAGCCCCCGAGGTTGTGTGTGTTCGGAGGGGTTCACGACATAAGGTATCATCACTCGCACGGCATAGAATTGGGACACCGGGCGCGGAACGAGGAAAAAGCAACTCACCGTCAGAACACCGAGTCGACCGCCGTCAATCATCACCTCCGCCGCGGCCCTCATACCACGCCGCATCTCGTCAAACTCCTGGTTGAGGTGAATGCGAAGCGCCTGGAAAGTTAGCTTCGCCGGGTGCATCGCCTGGTATTCCTTACCCTTGGCGGCAGCCACGAGCGCCGCGAAAGCCTTGGTCGTCGAAGGAAGCCTTTCCTCCGCCACGGCGAGGCACACCGCGTCGGCGATCCTCCTCGCCGCGACCGGGTCCGCGGTCTCGCCGTACTCGTGCAAAATCCGGACCAGCTCGTCGCGGTCCACCCGCTCGAGAAACTCAGACGCGGGTACGCCCTGAGTGACGTCGAACCTGAGGTCCAGGGGTCCGTCCTGCTCCGGCCTGAATCCCCTACTCTCGTCGTCGAACTGAGGGGAGGATATACCGAGGTCGAGAAAGACCCCGGAGCACGTCACGCCGAGGGGTTTGAGCACCGTGTCCATGCAGCCAAACGGGGCGTGGTGGATGGTGAACCTGGAATCCTCCGCCTCGAGCTTCTTGGCCTCCTTAATAGCCTGTGAGGTGGGAAACTCAAAGGGTCAGTCGTCGACGCGTGGGTGCTGCATTTGGGTAAAAACGTTCGGGTCTCGAGCGGGGAGATACTCGATTTCTATGGGTGATTGTAATGTCTTCATGCGTTGGCACGCAATCGTTGGAGGTTTCTTAGGCCTCGGTTTTCTTCTCATCGTATCTCGGACCCGCGCGGGAAGAAGAGCGGAGAAAGGGGAACGACACGACGGGCGCTCACCTCCGGGTCCATATCGAACGCGTGCAACCTACCGTTCGGGCCGAGCGCGGCGAGTATACCGCGCGTGTGACCGCCCCGTCCGAAGGTGCCGTCCACGTACGTCCCGTTTGGATCGGGTTTCACCAGCGCCGCAATCGTCTCCCGCAGCATGGCGGGGGTGTGCGTGCCGAAAGCCTGCTCCGTGGCCCTCACGCCGAACGTCCCCGTCTTGGCGACCGTGATGCTGAGGTGACGCCCCCCGAACTTTATGCCGTCCTTGGCCAGCGCAGCCTGCCTGGCGTGCTCGTGCGCGAAAGTGACAAACCCGGCACCCTTGCACTGGCCCGTGGTGGGGTTGCGGATGAGACGGACGCCGCCCAGGATCTCCCCAAACTGCGAGAAGAAGTCCGCAACCTCGTGCTCCTCGCTCGTGTGCGGCAGGTACTTGACGAACACCTCGTACCCGTTAGCGTCTGATCCCTGCGCGGGCGCCCTCGCCGCGGCGCCCGCCTCCGTTCTCGCCGCGGACGCCGGGCCGGTTGTCCGTTCGTGAGATCTTCCGACGCTGACCGGCGCGTTGCCACCCGCGGGGTTACAAGTGGCGTCGTCGACCCTCGGAGCCCTGCACCGGAAGCAGCTCGACCTCCTCGCAAAGTTGGTCGATCCGCACGGACACTGCCAATCGTTCTGGCCGGTGTCGTTTCTCGACGCGCTGCCCGCCGGGGGCTTTCCAAAGGGGAGCTCGTCCGGCGTGGACACGCCCGCGGGTTCGGACGGTCGTCGGTCGTGGGCCGCGTCGTCCCACCCTTGGGATTGGGAACGCGCGCGGGGAGGCGCCGGGGCGTGCGCGAGCTCGTCGCGCTCTCGTCCCTCCTGCACGATGTTTTTAACCTCCTGCACCGCGGGAGCGACGGTCGGGCCCCTGATGGTGCAGATGCCCTTGGCCTGATCGATGCTCAGGATGCAGCCGGTGAGGTCCTCGATCTCACGAATCTTGGACCCACCTTTACCGATGATGCGCCCAGTCTGCCCCTTGCACTCCACCTCGACCGTCTCGATGGCGTCTTCGCCGTCGTCTTCACCGCCGCCCCCGCCGCCGCCGCTTTCGTCCCTCTTGGCCTTCTTCGCCGCCTTGCGCTCAGCCTTGGCGGCGGCCTCATCCGGGTCGAGGTCGTTCTTCTCCTTCTTCTCCTTCTTCTCCTTCTTCGAGGACTTGGGCTTCTTGTCGGAGCCCGAACCGTCGTCCGCGCGTCGCTTCTCCCCCATCCTGTCGCGCGCTGGATGTGAATGACGAGAAGAGCTCGCAAAACCACTCTGCTCGGAGACGAACCAGCGTGAGAGCCAAAAAAATGTAAACTCCAGTTGCTACGTGCTACGCGACTCTCAGTACCAGTCGACCCATCTCGTGGACGCCTTCGCGCGCCGCTTGCTCGCCGCCGGAGCCGCCGCGCGCCCGTTCTCCCACTTCGCCTTGGCCAGCAGCTCGTACACTCTCGCGCCCGCCTCGTTCGGCGCAGACGTCCCGTCAACCGCGTCGGCAACCAAACCTTCCAGCACCGTCCTCTGCCTGGGCGTGACCCAGTGTATCGCGGCTTCGGGGCACTGTCCCACCGCCAGGTTCAGCCTGTGCGCGGCGATGTCGGCGTCCTCTTTGACCGCATCGCTCGCGCCGGTCGACATCGCGCGACGGTTCAGGTCCCCCCACGTCTCGGCGTCGACTCTAAATCTCGCCGCGTTTGTGTCCTCGGCCCACGCGAAGCTTCCGGGGTTCCTCTCCACGCAGCAGCAGTACCCCGGGCACGCGCCTCTGCCCCTGCACGCGAACTCGTTCACGAACACGGACTGCGCGGGTCCCTCCGGCTCTTCGAACGGGTCCGCGTCCTCCCTGGCCCACGGAAACACCTCCGAGTTTGAGTTTGCGTCCCAGTCGACGGCCCGAGCGGAGTCGCCACTGTCGAGGAGACCACTCTCCCTCGCCACGGCGGCGTAGGCGGCGACGACGCGCCGCGCGTTCGCCTCCTTGTCCGTCGCATCTCCGGCGTACACATCCGGGTGGTAGACCTTCATCCTCGCTCGATACGCCCTTCTCACGTCAGCGATGCTCACCTCCTGATTTGTCGCCACGTCGATGCCGAGAACCTCCCACGGCGTGAGGCTGGGCGACGTCAGGTCCTGGAGCGGGGACCCGGTGTCGTCCCCGGCGCTCCTGCCTTTGACCCGGGATCGACGCATCGCCACTGCGGGGCGGAGGAACCCGGAACCCGCGGTGACGACCGACGCCATCTTTACCTCGGCGCCCGAGACTGTGTACAGCACCCTGTGCGATGTCAGCGCCGAACGAAAACGCACTGCCATAGTGCTATCACCATTCGCATAGCGTTATCTCAAGCCAGAAGGCAGCGCGCATGGCGGACGAATTGTCGGTGCGCGTGACACACCGGGGTCGGGAGTACGTCGTGCGCGTGCCCGCAGATGCCTCGGTGGCAGACCTTGGGATCGAGTTGGAGAGAGCCACCGGTGCGAGCGTCGCGACGCAGAAGGTCCTTGGCCTAAAGCTGGCCAAGTTCTTGAAGGGTGGCACGCTGACGCCCTCGAGGGCGGAGGACGCCGCGTTGGCGGTGAACGCCGTCCCCGGACTTTGCGACAGCATCAAGCCATATATGCTGATGGGCTCGGCTGCTTCAGAAGTCGCCGCTCTCGATGCAGCCGCGCAGGTGGACCATCGCGTCCGGGGCTTCGTGCAGGAAGATCTAAGAAACCGTCGAAGGCGGAGGGGACACGTCTCGAGGACCGCGGGCGGAGGTAGGTCAAGCGACGTCGGTCCTCCGTCAACCGCCACTCACCCTTACACGTTCCTCGAGTACCGCGCGCTTCCTGTGCCGGAGTTCGTCAATCCACCAGCGTCCGCCGCGCTCAAGCTGCTCCACAGGCTCGCGGCGGATCCGGGCATCCTCGGGGTCATGGCCAAGCACAAATGGACGGTGCCTCTGCTGGCCGAGATGCCGCCGGAGGGCAAGGTTGGCGTGAGCGAGTCGTGCGTGCTGGGTTACAACGTCAACATGGGGCAGGAGATCCACCTACGCCTGCGGACGGACGATATGCGGGGATTCAGGGTCTACGCCCGGATACGCGAAACCCTTTTGCACGAGCTCACACACAACGTTCACGGTCCCCACGACATCAACTTCAAGAGGCTGTGCTCGCAGCTGAACGTCGAGTGCAGGGAGTTCGACTGGAAGCGTAACGGGGCGGGCGCGCAGAAACTTGGAGGCACGGCGGACGAGTCCGACGAGGAGACGTGGTCCGAGGATGAGGCGATGGCTGCGACGCGTGCGTCAAGCGGTCAGGCGCTGGGCGGAGGTGGTTGGGTACGGGCGAACCTGTCGCCGGCTGAAGCCGCAGCCGCAGCCGCAGCCGCGAGGGCGGCGGACGCGGCTGAGCGAGAGATGGAAACGATGGCTCGGGACGCGCTGGACAGGGCGGACGCGGGAATGGCGTGCCTGTGCGGCGCGTGCGGTGCCGGACCGTTCAAGTTACCACCGCCCTGCTCCACGGATCAGGACGCTTAGCACAGCTCTCAGCGACGTGTTCAATTTAATAACACTTAGTTTACTACTGTGGCTTAGCGGTTGCACCGGCCGCCTTGAGCGCGAGCGAGGCTTCAACGTATTCATCCGCCAGCTTCTGCTGGTACGGCATCAATTCCTCCGGGGTCCCCGACAAAATTTTAGCCGGATCGAGGAACGGCTTGGTCGGGTCGACTCCTCCCCCGCCGGCGCGAGCCCCCTCAGCTCCCTCGCCTCCCTCCTCGGCTGCCGCGTCCAGCTTCTTCTCGAGCTTTTCCTTCAGCAGGCCCACCTTCATCTTGGCCACGGCAGCGGACGCATTCGCACCGGACGCGGCCTTCTTCGCGCTCTCCAACTCCTCCTGCGCCTCTTCCAGGTCCCTCTCCGCGTCCTCCAGCTTCTTCTGCCTCTTTTCCGCAAGAGCCTTCTGCGCCTGGTTCTGAAACTGGAGCGCCAGCCGCTCCGAACGCTCCTTCTTGAGCTGCGCCTCGATGTCGACGAGCGTCGATTTGGTCGCCTCGAGCTCGTTGCTGGCGAACGCGAGCTGCTCCTCCAGGGCGGTGACGCGACCGGTGGCGGTCTCCAGGTCGGATTTGGTCTCCGCCAGGTCCTTTTTGGCCTCCTTGAGCTCCCTGTTGGCGGTGGCGAGCTCCGTTTTGACGTTGCCGAGTTCCTCCTTGGTCTCCTTCAGCTGCTGCTGCAGCTTTCTCATCTTCTTCCTCGTCGCGATGAGCTCATCAACAGCCTCCTTCGTCTTCTTGGCGCACTTGTCCGTCAGTTCAGAGATTTCATCGGACCAAACCTTGAACTCCTTCTTGACGGCGTCCATTTTGGTGCTCTGCTCGTCGACAAACTCGCCGGCGAACGCGTTGATACCCTCCCAGTTCTTGTCCTGCTTCTCGAGTCCCTCCTTGGCCTTGGCGCCGACGCTGTCCACTTTAGTCACGAGCTTCTCCATATCCCCGTCGCCAACCTCGGAGATGATCCGGCGGTTCTCGTCGCGCATCTCGCGCATGTTCTTCTCAGCCTTGAGTCTCGCCTTCTGCTCAACGAGGAACTCCTTCTTGTAGTCCTCCAGAGCCTGAATCGCGTCAGCCTTCTCCTGCCGTGCCGTCGCCAGCTCCTCCTCGAGCTTGGTCTTGGCCTCCGCGAGCTCGTCGTTGGACGCCTGCAGCTCAGCCTGCTTCGTCTCGGCCGCCTTTTGCGCCGTCTGGGCTTGGATGACCTGCGTCTCGAGCTCGTTGATTCGCTCCTTCTGCTCCTTGGACTTTTCATCCGTCGCGTCGGCGCGGAGCTTCATCTGGTCCCTCTCCTCCTCGGCAGACTCCGCGCGGCTGAGCGCCTGCGAGAGAGCCTGCTTCTCGCTGGTGCTCTCCAGCGCGGCGATTCGCTTCTTCGCGCGCAGGAGCTGCGAGACGGTGATGACCAGTCGCGCGGTGGTGTTGGCGGCGCGGGCGGATTCTTTGGCCGCAAATTTATCGCTCGCATCCGCCCTGCGCTCAGCCTCGTCGCACGCGGCGGTGGCTCGATCGGCGATGCCCTGGAGCCTCTGCATCTCACCCTCCGCAGCCTCCGCGCGCTCGATCGCCTTTACCATCTTCTCCGTGGCGCCAGCCTTGGACTCCCGGTGGAACGCGATGTCGGCCTTGAGGGTGCCCGTGATGGCGCGCATGTCCTTCTCAGCCTCGATGGCGGCGCCGGCTTCGTTTCGCGCCTTCCACAGCTGGTCCATCAGCTCCTGCACCTCGTCCGCGTGGTCCTTCTTGAGCTTGTCGACGTTAGCCGCCGCCGTCTCGGCGGCGGCTTTCGCGGCTGCCGTGAGCTCGCTCGCCCTGGCCTCTCCCGCGGCGACGGCGGCCTTCTCAGCCTCCCAACCCTTGGGAATCTCCGCCTCGGCGGCGGCCAGCTTCTGCTCGAGCGCCTCGACCCGCGACCTGAGATCGTCGCGCTCGGTCTCGGCGACCTCCGCGCGTTTGACGCACTCCTCGTACTTGCCCGGGAACGGGCGCAGTACGACGATCTCCTCCATCCGCTCCGCGGACTCGGCCTTGGCCTGCTCCGTCTCTTTCATTCGGTCGGCGCACTCCGTCTGGAGCTGGGCGAGCGCGGCGGCGAGCCGATCGACGCTGTCCAACGCTTTGGTGGCGTCGGCGATTTTGGACGGGAACGCGGCTCCCGCGGCGGACTCCCAGGTGGTGGTGAATATGGACCACACGCCGTCCAGGACGTCCTGCTTGGCCTCGGGACCCACGGGCGCCATCGCGGCTCGAACCCTGTCGTGCGACTCGACGCACTTCTGCGAGTACTTGTAGAGGGCGCGGTAGAGCCCGATGGCGTGCTCGGGGGTCATGCCCAGGTCCGCCAACCTCTTGGGATCGATGACGTCCATCTCATCCTTGAGCGCGTCCGGGGCGGGACACAACGTCTCGAGCGCGCCTTTGAGCTGCGCGTGCGCCATGACCGCGGTGGTGCGCCGGTCGATCTCGCTCTCTCCAGCCTTCGTGAATCGTCCGGTGGCGTGGTTCAGGGGCTCGAGCGCATCCCTCTTGGCGGTGCTCATGTCGAGTGCGCCGACCAAGTCTTGGTTCTCGACGTAGAACTTCTCCAGCGACGAGCCAGCCTGCGGTGATTACGAACGGGGGTGGGGCGAGGTTTAGCGGGTGAGCGGCTGGGTTCGGGTAGGGAATCGCGGCAAATTGGGCAGTCCGACGTTTTACGCGGATAAAATGGGGGCGCACCTGAGAAAGCCTCTCGAGTCGTCGCTCATCCTCCTGCCAGTTGGCACCCTGCGACATGTTAACGTCAAGAGCTCGGCTACAACGAGGTCCCAGGCCGGACCCCGCGCGTCAGGCAGTGGTCTCCAAACTGTGGGGACTCCAAAGTGGGGAATCCAAAAGGGGAGAAATCGCAAAAGAAACCGGAGGCGCGCCGCACGCCTCTGCAGGACTCCGCAGTGGGAAAAGTGCCGTCGCCAACACTACGATGATTCGGGCGCGCATAACGGATGGCGATGGCGACCTCGCAGTGCTTTCGCGCGCTGGTGCGTCACGCGATCGGCGCGAGCGCCGCGGGGCGACCTGTCGCATCGCGGGCTACGCGCCCGGTGTCGAGCGGGGGCACCCTTCGTTACCACGACCGAGGGTTTCATCGGATAAATCCTCAACAACCTCGGCGGCACCACCCGTGGAGCCGCGGCGCGCGACACCTGGCAACGTCCGCCGCAGGATACGAGGAGCGCATCACGAGCACCGACAACGCGACGGTGAAGCACTTCGCCAAGCTCGTGCGCAACCGCGGCTACCGCGAGGAGTGCGGCTCCATCGTCGTCGCCGGCTCGGGCATCCTCTCGGAGGTTTGCGGGGGAGGCGGGGGCGACGCGGTCGGAAGCGCCCGGGTGCTCTTCCTCGCGGACGACGCGTGCGTGCCGGCCGGCGTCACCGCGAGTAGAATCGTCCGCGCCCCCGAGCACGTCCTCAAGAAGGCTGCCGGGCTCCAGTCGGTGGACAGGGTGGACGCGGTGGCTGAGCTGTCCATGCCGCCCGTCGTCGGCGTCGCCGCGCTCGAGGGAGCGGGTCGAATCACGAGGCTGCTCGCGCTCGACGGGATCCAGGACCCGGGAAACCTCGGCACGCTGGTGCGCACGGCGCTCGCGCTGGGATGGGACGCGGTGGCGCTGCTGCCGGGGACGTGCGATCCGTACAACGACAAGGTGAGAAACTCGCACCCCCCAGGGTAATCTTCTCTCGCGCAGGCTCCGCCGCCGCTCCCGCCGCGCCGAACGGTTTCCTCGCCCGCCGCCGCCGCCGCCGCCGCACGATTTGTCACGCTGTTTGGCTGGACGCCTCGGCGTCCGATAGCCTCATCAGTCCTCTACGTTCATCTCACGTGCGATACCAAACCTTCTGAGTCTGTCGCTGAGCGCGCTTCGGCGCCGCTCGTGACGCCATCCCGTTGGCCGAAGAAGACATGTCCACGCGCTCAATTTTTCCCGTCGGCTCTCCGTAATCCGCGGAGGTTTCGTCTCCGGTGAACTGACCGCACCGCACACCGCACGTCATCCACCATGTTACCAGGCACTTAGGGCCGCACGTGGGGGCGTTTTCAGGATGCCGATGGCCCGTTTGACGTGGGAGGAGCTGGAGGAGGTCACCCGGCGCGACGGGCTTCAGAGGTTTTGCGCCGAGCCCACGGCTGACGCGACGGCGGCTGACACGGCGGCGACCGGGTCGAAGGGTCTCTGCCTAGTCCTAGGGAGCGAAGGGCAGGGCCTGTCGGACGTCGCGCTTCGCACGTGCGAGCCCGTCGCGATTCCCATGCCGGGGGAGATGGAGAGTCTCAACGTGGCCGTCGCGGGCGGGATCCTTTTATACTTGATGCGACGCGGGTCGTGACGTTATCTGCCATGTGAGTACATCATATCATAGCTAACTTTCGCAATCGTGATGGGAGCTGAATTCCCTTACGCAGCTTGGGTGGCTGGCCTCATGATCCAGGCGCCTTCGCCCTTACCTGGGACCGAACCCAGCTGCTGTTCGAAGAACGGGGGCAGGACGCCTCCAGCGTTGGCGATGTCCTTAAACATGCCGAAAGTGGGGTCGAAGATCGTGTCAAACTTTGCCTTCGAGTTGTAATCCTTGAAGACGTGGATGACCATGGGCATGACGACGTCGGCCTTCTTCCAAGAGCTGTCATCCGTCATGTTGCCGGCGTACGATTTGACGATGCCAAAGTCTTTGAGGAACTCGTCAGACTGGGACTCTCCGAAGAGCTTGAGCCACTCCTCGAAGTCGGGGACGCCGTGGGCATAGATTCCAAGCACCTTACCCTCCTCGTCGCCTCCTTCGGGGTTGACGATCAGCCTGACGTCGAGGGTGTTCGAAGTGGGCTCGGTCGTGATAACCGGGTTGGATGCGAACATTTTCCCGAATTCCCCGTCCGGGCTGAACAAGGCTTTCACTGCCTCCATATTCTCCCTGGACTCGTACATGTGGACGGCGCTCAGGGTACTGATTTTGCCAGCAGCGCCGAAAATGAACTTTTTGACAAGAGGAACGTGGGGAGGGGGAGTTTCCTGCAAGTGATGATGGTGACGATCAGCATGTCGAATGTTGAATTCTGGGGGGGAAAAGGGGGGGCAGATGCGCACCGCGGAGAGCATTCCGTCGACCATTTCGGACCATTCGCCGAGGCCGGAAACGCCATGTTCGAAGCACTCGATGAAGAGAGACTCGGATTCGATGGGCTTGAGTTCGAAAGGCATGTTTTTTGGTGCGTTATTGGTGCTGGGTGCAGTGCGATCTCGCAGGGTGCGGGACCGAAAATATCTCGGCTGACTGGACGTGGACGCCACGCTCTCTGAGCAGATTCAGTTACTCTTAGTCACAGTCAGGTCCTCTTTCGTGGCACTAGTGCTCGACGACGCGGATGAATGAAGTCAATCCTCCGCAGTTCATTCCTCCCGAGGGGCGCGATGCTGCCACTGGGGCGGTCTCGCTGCCTTTCGAGGCTAGAGGGATGACCGCGTACTCCTCGTGCCTACGGGGATGCTGCTGGTCATCGAGGGATCTCTACCCTTTTGGGCCAGAACGGCTCGAGGAAACG
Organism: Micromonas commoda; assembly: GCF_000090985.2. Classification (NCBI taxonomy): domain Eukaryota; kingdom Viridiplantae; phylum Chlorophyta; class Mamiellophyceae; order Mamiellales; family Mamiellaceae; genus Micromonas; species Micromonas commoda. Next base: position 928,696 of record NC_013041.1, read on the forward strand.
TCGGTTCGAAGGACAGCGCAGGTGCCTGAGTCGCTGAGAGCGTTGGGAATCGATCAGCACGAGTACGGAGCGATGCTCGAGGACGCCAAATCGGGGTTGGCGAACGCGGCTCCTCCGATTGGCCTCTGTTGCGCTGGCGCGTGCATATTCACCTTTGTGCTTGCCCCGTTCTCAATGTGCTACTTGCTCCACCTGTCGTCTCCCAGCCTCAGTGATAAACTGATCGAACGCGGTGCGAACAGAGTCGAGAAGGCGATATCGGCGCGTGCATCTAGATGGCGGGCTGTGTACGGCGTGGAGACGAAGCTCGTCCGTGACGTCCGGTACAAGAGGCCGAGGATGCCCGCTGGCGATATACTCTTGTCCAGAGCAGAAGCGAGGTCGCCACACATGTCACCTCACGACGGGTGTTGGGAGTCAAGCGAGTGGGTAGGTAGCGCGTTGACGTTTACCCCGCCGTCGGCAGCTAGCATGCAACGCGGGAGTTAGTGATAGCGATAGAATTATTAGTGTTGCAGCTTGGGCTGAGGCTAAGTGTTGACGTCTAACAGTCTAACCTAAAAGCAAAAAGTCAATTCCCTTCGTAAAGACACGCCGGCTCTTTCCCAATACAGTGACGAAACGCTGCATGCTCGTCCGCCCGCATCGCCATTTGACTGTGGTATATGGGAAGTCTGACCACAGCCAGCATCCCTTGCTTGTCGTGTGTTGTCGCACACCTAATCTCGCCGGCTGCCCTCACGACAGGATTACATTTGCTCCCGTCGTACCATCCTATCCCTCCGCCAGGAGGCGGCACGTCCAGGTGTACGTCTTCTGCGAAATCCGCAGTCCCCGCGACGCGCTTCCGTGCGATATGTACGCTGAACCGCATCTCTGTCTCGTTAGTCACGGCGTTACGGGCGCAGTCCTTGACGACGTCCTGCTCAAACGACATCGCCGTCGCATCCGCGCGTCTGACGTCTGATTTCCCCTCGATCCTCGCGTCCTCGGGCACGGTATCAAGGACGTACTTCTTGAAAGCGCCGTCGACGTCCGATCGGACCAGGTCGATCCAGTCCACGACGCAAGTGGCGATCGACTCGGCGACGGGCGTAGGCGCGAAGAACAGAAAGCCGGTGTTGATGTTCCACTTCGCCTCGCCGCCGCCAGCAAAGTCCACCCCAAAATCACACGAGAGCTTGGCGAGCAGAGGCTCCGGGTCCAACCCCACTCTCATATCCGTATCGACGAGCACCACCGGGCGGCGGCTCTCACGAAGCATCGCGAGAATCTCTCGACCGATGAGCTGCTTCGTCCATCGGTACTCACCGAGGTGGAATACTCTGCAGGCCTCCCCCCACCGTTGCTTCACCCGCTCGCACCGTTCCTCCGACGAAGCCAGGGCCACAAACTCGATCTTCGAGTGCGCACGCAGCGTTGTGAAGTAGTTATCCAGCATACGTAATGTCTCCTGCGACGCGGAGTCGAGGTCATAGTCCACGACCGAGGTGAGCAGAGGGGCTTGGCAGCGTTCGGTCTTTAGTTTCTCCGTGACCGAGGTGACCGAGGTGACCGATGTGAATCGCAAATGCTCGCTCAGCGCGAATACGAGAAAGACCGCCGAAGCGATGAAAGGGATTCGCGCCCTGAGCAACTCCACCGTGAGCGCCATCGCCAAACAGAAGTTCGGCCCGATGAGCTCACTCGACCGATGACAGCGACGCCGTGCGCGCGCCCTGTGCCGCGAGACTCGTTCGTACGTTTTGTATTACAGCACTCAAGAATCAGTCGGAAGCAGTGCAAAAAGTTGTCGTCCTTCAGTAGTAGTCGTCGCCAACATGAACCGGTATGAGAAGGCCAGAGGGCGTCTCCTCCTCGTATACGTACTCCTCCTCGTACCCGTACCCGTAATCGTTCTCCTCTTCGTATTCGTACACGGGTATGAGAAGGCCGGAGGGTTCCTCCTCAAACAGCTCGTCATCGTCGTCGACGTACTCCAGGTCGTAGTCGAAACGAGAGGGCTCGATGGTCTGGAGGAACCAGGGCTTCCACCCCTCTACGAAGTCCGCGGGAGTCGCGTCCGCCTCATCCTTCCCGCCGCCACCCTTCGCCGCGAAGAGCGCACCGGTCCATTTCCTGACGACGCGCGGTTTCCTCATCTCCCGAGTGGCGAGCTTGGTCAGCGCCGCGCCGACGACCACCGCCGACGACGCGACCGCCAACTCGCGGAGGCCCTTGCCAACGCCCGCCAGGAACCTCTTGCCGAATCGCTTCTTCTGCTTCTTCTGCTTCATCTTCCCATCGTCCTCCGTGGCGTCGGCCGACTCCTTGGCCTTGCCGCTACGCATGGCAGAGTCGAAACTCTCCCGCAGGCACCTGCTCGAGGGCGGCGTTCGGAACCCGACTGGATCCGGTGACGCGGCGGCGACCTTCACGGACCCGTCAACCTTCTCCTCGGTCTCGTCCCGATTCGCCCCGTCACCAACCAGGGGCGGATCGACGGCGACCTCCTCGACGGCGACCTCCTCGACGGCGTGGACGTGAGAGACGCCGCCAACCTCCCTCAGCGTCCTGTTCAGCACCGCCACCACCGCCGTCTCGTCGTCGCGGTCGGCGTAGTCGAGCGCCATCCGCATCGGTTCCCTCCCGTCGGGCGCGTTCGTCGTGATGGCGACGGGGTGGAAGTCGAGGAGGGATTCGATCACCTCGGCTGGCGCGTTCCTGCGCAGCGCCACGTGCAGGGGCAGCTCGCCCCTCGCGTCGAAGATGGAGGCGCCCTCGGGGTCAGCCTGGAGGATGCGGACTATGAGTTCGTACCTAGCGCCGTGCTCCAGCGCCGCGTGCAGGGGAAGTTCGTCGTCGTCGTCTGACAAATCTTCCTCATTCGCATCCTTATTCTGCGCGGGTGAGGGTGGGGGAGACTCCTGAGGGGGCGTTGGCGGTGTCTCGTCGACCTCGACTTCCGCCTCGGCGTTCGCAGCATCTCGAGCAGCCTCCTCCTCGGCAGCCTTGGCCAGTTCGGCAGCCTTGGCCAGTTCGGCAGCCCTGGCCAGTTCGGCAGCCCTGGCCAGTTCGGCAGCTTTGGCCTGTTCGGCAGCTTTGGCCTGTTCGGCAGCCTTGGCCTCGGCTGCAGCCCTGGCGGCGACCTCCGCCCTGAGCGCTTCCGCGGCAGCCTCCGCCCTGGCTTTCTCAGCGGCAGCCTCTGCCCTGGCTTTCTCAGCAGCAGCCTCCGCCTTGGCCAAAGCTTCAGCCTCGGTCCTCGCAGCCGCCGCGGCGGCCCTGGCCTCGGCGGCGGCCCTGGCCTCAGCCTCGGCCCGGCCTTTAGCTTCAGCCTCGGCTCTGATCTTAGCCTCGACCTCGACCCTGAGCCTGGCAACGGCCTCCGCCTCTGCTCGGAGCTTTGCCTCCGCCGCGGCACTGGCCCGAGCGACAGCCTCCGCCCTGGCAGCCTCCTCGGCAGCCCTGGCTTCCATCTCGGCTCGCGCGGCTTCCTGTGCAGCCCTGGCCTCTGCTTCCGCCCTGGAAGCCTCTTGGGCGGCCCTCGCCTCCGCCGCAGCCTTAGCTTCAGCCTCGCGCTGTTTGGCGGCAGTCAGCGCGGCGACCTGCGCCCTCAAGTCCTCGAGCTCGGCGGCGACCGCCTTGGTTTTCGCCTCCTGAGCCTCGCGCGCGGCTCGGTCCTCAGCTTCCGATTGGGCGTCGATGTCGGCCTGCAACTCCGCGAGGCGCTCGGCCCTGCGCTTGCGGTCTCCCGCGGTCATGCCATCCTTGGCCATTGCGCGCGAGAGCCGTTTGGCCATCGAGACTGGCTCCTTGTCAGGGAGGTGACCAGGCGGGAGCTCTGCCCGGAGCTGGGCTCCGACGGACCGCTTGCTCTCGCGTGACTCGGCGCTCGCGCCGGTCTTGAACTTCGCGAGCGCTCGCATGGCGGTGAGTCCCAAGGCGCCGTCAACGGGTCGCGCGGGGGCGGCATCGACGTTGTTGCCATCCGGGGCCGCCATGTCTGACGAGGACACAGCCATCGGGGGTTTAACGCCGCTCGAGATGTATCGGGGTGGACCGCAGAGCGGAGGTTGGCGGCTTTGTACTGCGCGCGGACGCGAAGACGGGTCGAGGGGCGTCGCCGTGCTCAGCGCGCGGCGGTCGCTCTGCCGCCGTCCCGCCGTCGAGCTCGTATCTGTCGTTGTTTTCGTTAGCTCATTTTTTGAACGGGCGGATTCGACTCGTGAAACGACGAGTCAAACAAGCAACAACGAAGATCCTTCCGAAACCAGTCAACTTTTAACGGCCACAGCGCGACCCGGCCCGCCAAAAATTCGCAGACGCGTGAAACGAGCAGACGAGAGTGCCGCGGAAAGGAATATTGCGCGCCACTGCCACGTGGGACATCTGACCGCGCGCCTGGGGCGCGGGTTTTGGATCTCAACTGGTTTCCAATATGCCGCTCAGGTATCGCAAGGTGACGGTGGGGGTGTGCGCCATGGACAAGAAGGCCAAGTCCAAGGCGATGCTCGAGATCCTGAACCGCCTCGAGGACTTTCCCGAGTTTGAGATTATAACCTTCGGCGACGACTGCATCCTGAACCAGCCCATCGAGCAGTGGCCCAAGGTGGACGCGCTGATCTCGTTCTTCTCCGACCGATTCCCGCTCGCCAAGGTTCAGGCGTACGCCCAGCTTCGCAAACCCTTCGTGGTGAACGACCTGGACAAGCAGTGGGATCTGTTGGACCGGCGGAAGGTGTACCGAACCCTCGCAGAGAACGACATACCCGTGCCGAATCACATCGTGATCAACCGCAACGAGGAGGTCAAGCCGGGCGTGATGCCCGACTGGTCCAGGGACTTCGAGGCGCCCGGGTTCGAGGAGCACGAGGACTACGTCGAGCTGGACGGCAAGCGCATCGACAAGCCCTTCGTGGAGAAACCCGCCGACGCCGAGAATCACAACATCTGCATCTACTACCCGCACACTGTCGGCGGCGGGTACAAGGCGCTCTTCCGGAAGGTTGGCAACCAGGCGTCCAGGTACTATCCCCCGCCCGCCCCGGACAGCAGCAAGCCCTACACCCCCGTGCGCAGGGACACCTCCTTCATTTACGAGGATTTCATGAGCACGGGCGGCACCGACGTCAAGGTGTACACCGTGGGTCCCAACTACGCGCACGCCGAGGCGAGAAAGTCGCCGGTTGTGGACGGGCGGGTGCAGAGGGACGAGAACGGTAAGGAGGAGCGATTCCCCGTGCTCCTCACCCCGGACGAAAAAGAGATCGCGCGGCGGGTGTGCCTCGCGTTCGGTCAGACGGTTTGCGGGTTCGATCTGCTGCGAACGAAGGGCCGGTCCTACGTGTGCGACGTCAACGGGTGGTCGTTTGTCAAGAACTCGACCAAGTACTTTGACGACGCGAGCGTGTGCCTCCGGGCGATCATCCTGCAGGCCGTCGCCCCCGAACACAAGGCCACGATGGAAGCCACCGAAGCTGCGGACCAGACGACCACCGAGGACGACCCCAACGCGGAGGCGATGCAGCAGCAGCCGGATGAGTCACCCGCGGAGCAGAAGAAGAAGGGGAAGAAGGGGCAGCCGGAGCCGCCAAAGGAGGAACTTCGCGCCGTACTCGCGGTGATCAGGCACGGCGACCGCACTCCCAAGCAAAAGATGAAGATGCGGGTGAAGCACGAGCCGTTGCTGCAGCTGCTGAAGAAGTGCACCGGGGACAGGCCGAGGAAGCAGGCCAAGCTGAAGACGCCGGCGAGGCTGCAGGAGCTCCTCAACATCTCCCGCGTGCTGTATTCCGCCTGCCTGAAGGAGGGCAGGACTTTCTTTCCGGACAGCATTCACGCGCAGGGAAGCGAGAACGCTCTTTCTGAAGGCGACGGGAGCGATTCACCCCCGCTCGCGCAGCCGAGATCCTCCTGTGGCAGCAAGGAGGAGTGGGAAGAGGAGGTTGAGCAGTGGAAGCAGGTGGTGAGCATCCTGCAGGAGGGCGGGCACTTCAGCGGCATCAACCGCAAGGCGCAGCTCAAGCCTCTGGCGTGGGAAGAGATCCCGGAGGATCAACGCAAGCCCACGAAAGACGGCAAGGAGGGTCCTACGGAGCGGGTGACGCAGGCGCTCCTGATTCTCAAGTTTGGAGGCGTCCTCACCCACCTCGGGAAGAACCAGGCTGAATTTCTCGGTCGCGACTTTCGCATGCGGATGTACCCAGGTGGCGATCCAAACAGCGACGGCCTCCTCCGCCTGCACAGTACCTATCGCCACGATCTTAAGATCTATTCGTCCGACGAAGGTCGCGTGCAGATCACAGCCGCGGCGTTCATCAAGGGTCTTCTGGATCTTGAGACAGAGAACAACCAGCTCACGCCCATCCTCGCGTCGCTGGTGAACAAGGACGCCAAGCTCCTCGACTTTGTCACGCACGAGGTTGAGGAAGACATCCTGCACGCCAAGCAGAAGCTCTACAACATCATGACCGATGGACACGTCAAAGGGAAGAACAAAAACAAGGAGTACTCCACGAGTGACACAGCCACCTACGACGACTTTGAACGTGCGGGGCCAATTGGGTATCTTCGCCGCAACTCCGCCACGAGGGTCGCTTCGCCTATCCGCATGCCTGACCCGAGGGGTGGGTCGAACGAATCCAAGCGAAGCTCCATCGATGCCCCGACCTCGCCCAGGTCGCCGAGGGGGTCGTCACCGGAGAAGACTACGAACAGCTACGCGCTAATGGCGGCTGATCGAGCCAGGTCCCTCAAGGCTGCGCGGCGCAGCATCGCGTCTTCCGCGATGTCTGCGATGTCGTCCTTCAGGAACGCCATGCTCAACACCCTCGGCAAGTGCGGATCCGACGACGAGAAGCTCAAGGCTAAGTCGTCCGACGACGAGAAGCTCAAGGCAAACATGCGGGATCGCGAGTACGTGCCGGAGTCGCCCAAGTCCAAGCACAACCGGGGACAATCTGAGGACATGCGGATGGCAAATTTTGCGCTCTCCGAAACCGACGGCGAAGGCGTCCCGCCGCCGCGAACTTCCGAGGATAACCCCGAGCAGATGCTGGGAAGGATGTCCATCGACGACCCGGACTTCACCTCCCGGCAGTCCAGCCAGGATGCGGCCGCGGAGGAAGCGGATGGCGATGTTTCTCACCCGTCGCCGCCCCCAGCGGCGTGGAGGGTTCTGGAGGGTCAGGATGACTCCACTATGACCATCGCGGGCAGGCTGTCATCAGGAAACGCTGTGGGTTCGGTGGAGGGCTCAGTATCTCGGCGTCCGCCTGGCGTTCCCGAGGAGCCCCTCAAGCTCCTCCGCCTGATGATCGACCTCATCCAGGGTTTGACCCGACAACTCCGGGAGAAGTGCTTCCGCACCAACGTCCCGACGCACATGGGCTCGCCGACCACCACCACCTGGGTGGACACCCTCGCCGCGACCGCCCCGCGCGGGTCCATGCCCAAGGGCGGCCTCGCCGAACTGAAGGACGGATCCGTGCCCGCGGGCGGCGAGTCTTTCCTCCTCATGCACGCGCGGTGGAAGAAGCTCGAGCAGGACATCTACCACCCGAGAAAGGGGAGATACGACATATCCAAGGTGCCGGATGTGTACGATGCCGCAAAGTACGACGCCATCCACAACTCGCACCTCTTACTCGACGGACTGGAGGAGCTCTACCGCATCTCAAAACGACTCGCCGAGGGCGTCGTGCCCAACGAGTACGGCACGCACGCGCACAGTAAGCTGAGGATTGGCGGGACTATTGCGCACTCGCTCCTGGTCAAGCTGCTGCAGGACATGTTCACCACCAGGCAGGAGTCGTTCAACATCGGCAAGCCCGAGTCATACAACAACAGCGGCGGCAAGACCACGGACGGCGAGACGACAGACGCGGAGAAGGGTGAGTCGTCCCTGCGCAGGGATCCCAGCGGCGATCCTTCCAATGGTGACACCCTCGATAACGAGGAGGAGGAGGAGGACGAGGACGAGAAGGCCATCAAGGAGGAGGAGGAGACGGAGCTGAGCACGACGCGCCTGAACCACCGCTACGCCAACACGGTTGGCGTGCACTCGCCCCATCGCCACGTGCGAACCCGCCTGTACTTCACCTCAGAATCTCACATCCACTCGCTGCTCAACGTGCTCAAGTACTGTAACCTGGAGGTTATGCAGGATCCGAGGGTGACGGGCGAGGACACGCCCTCGGCCAACGCCAGCCCGGTCAAGGCAAACGTCAGCGAGGCGTTCACCAAGACGAACCCGCCGAGCCTCGTATCGCACAGGCTGGAGACATTGGGCGGCATCGGTGACCTGGACTATCTCACGCACATCGTGTTCCGCATGTACGAGTGCTTCGACGTTCCGGCGGAGGACCCGAACAGGTTCAGGATCGAGATTCTCCTCTCCACCGGCATCGGCCTCGACCCGTTCAAGCAGAACGTCATCAGGGAGTTCGGCATCGCCAACGAGGAGCTCAGACGGAAGGAGGCGGAAGTGTCCGGAACTAAAAACGCGTCGAGACGCTCGAAGGACTACCCCGCCGGTGCCGTCGAGCCGCCGAGTGCGCTGGCTCAGGGAGCTGTGCTCCCTGTGCTGCAACAGTTCCCCATCCAAAACGACAACGCGGGCATCGTACGCGGACCGGGAGACATCGCCGAAAAGGCGGAGGGCGGGGAAACGTACCTGACGCTGAACAGCTTCGAGACGTACCTGTGGAAGTTCAGGAGGAAGACGCCGGGTGCGTACAGCGAAATCTCCAGGCGCGAGCTGACGATGAACCTCGGCAAAAACGAGGGCGACGGGTCCGGGTCGTACGCCTCCCAGTCGGAGTGGGAGCGATCCAACCCGAGCCCGAAGAAAAAGCCCGACGCCGTAGTCAAGACGCCCGCGAAGAAGGACAAGAAAAAAGACAAGTCCAAGAAGAAGGGCAGCGACAGCGACAGCGATTAGAGAGGGAAGGGCAGACGATGACAAATACGTACGTCAGAAGGCGCCGGTTTTCCCGCCGCGACGCTTCACCTTTAAAAACTAACTGTACACCAGTCTACCCTCTAGTTGTCTCGCCCAATCTCTCCCCGAGATCGGCCCATCATTGATCACCCTCCCCGCCCTCCTCGGTATCGTTGATATCGGACGTCCAGAGCGTGAGGTTATCGCGCAGGAGCTGCATGATGAGGGTGGAGTCCTTGTACGACTCCTCGCTGAGCGTGTCCAGCTCGGCGATGGCGTCGTCGAACGCCTGCTTCGCGAGGGCGCACGCCTCCGTGGGCTTGTTCTGAATCTCGAAGTGGAACACGGAGTAGTTGAGCGCCAGACCGAGGCGGATCGGGTGCGTCGGGGGCAAGCCGGCGTCGGGCGCGGAATTGCACGCGATTTTGGTCGCCTCGGCGTAGGCGTCGTTCGCCTGGCCCGCCACCTTGGAGCGATCCTCCTGCTGCAGAAACTCCGCGAGGTAGCGGTAGTAGTCGCCCTTCATCTTGTAATAGAACACCTTGCTCTCGTCCGACGCGGAGTCCACGATGAGGTGGTTGTCCAAGATGGCGAGGATCTCCTCGCAGATGCTCGTGAGCTCGTTCTCCACCTTAGACCTGTACGTCTTGATCTGCCCAGAGTTGGCCTCGTTGCTCTTCGCGCGCTCCTTGTCCTCGATGGAACTCAGGATGCGCCAGGACGCGCGGCGGGCGCCGATCACGTTCTTGTAGCCGACGCTGAGCAGGTTACGCTCCTCGATCTGCGGGGCGGAGGTTGGGAAGTTGAGACACCGTCAGCGTGCTTTTTTACGTGAAGCGTCTTTAGCGCGGCGGGGCAAATAAGGGGCGCCTGTCGGGGGCGATCGGAGCGGCCGGGACGGAACGATCGCTCCGGTGGGGCTGAAACGACGCGATCACGATGATCTGACCCACGAAACAACGGCCGAGGGATCGAAGCCCGCCGAAATTTCCCGAATCCCTCCATCAAGTGCGCGCCCCCGCCGGCTCGCCCCCCCGACTTTGAAGCGAGCCGAAATCGTTGCTGGCATTGTTACGCCGAATGAACCGCGGGTCGTGGTACTCACCGAGAGCTCGCCGGAGTCGAGCTTGCAAAGAGCCTTCATGGACTCGACCATCTCTGTGAAGATAACGGATGAGCGATCGTCAGGTCTTCGGGACGTTCGCTCGAGTCGATGGGACGGGTCTACGGCGCGGAAGGGAGGATCGAGGAAAGGCGGGATCCCGAAGAAAGCCCGCGTCGGCAGAAACAACCCGGCAATCGCGCTCACCGTCATAGCGCTCGGCCTGCTCGGCGAGCTTGGCCGAGTAGACGAGGCGCTCGCGTTCACTGAGTGAGCCGTCGGACATGCTTGCGAACGGTTGTTGGCGTACCGTCCTCTCGCGCGCGAGATATGGAACGCGTTCGGCCGCGCTTCAGTGCCAACTGTTTCCCGAGTTTCGCGAGCGGATCTCCTGACCAGCCAGCAGACTGCACGCCAGACTGCACGCTCGTTTTTGTCGTCTAACGTAACGCTGGTTTTTTGGCGCCACACTCACCGTCTACTCGCCAGCTAGGTGCTACCGCCGCCGCGAACGCTCAGCCCGCCGACTGCTCAGCCCGTTGCTCCCGCAGCCGCTTCTCGTGCGCCCGCGCGAACGCCTCCGCGCGCTCCTCCCTCGTCGGCTCCCTCGCAACCGCCGCCGCCTGCGCCTGCGCCGCCGAACCCCCACCACCCGGCGCGGACGGTCCGTGAGCTCGCGCCGCGGCGGACGCGCCGCTGGACCCCGGCGAGGACACCGACGCGGGCAGCTGCTGCCGCGAAGGCGGAGGCCCTGGCGCACGAGAAGCGGCGGCGGCGGCGGCGGGCCCCGTGCCGACCCCCGCCGCCGCCGAGCCCGCCGGCTCCCCGCCGAGTCTCCGCCCCGCCCCCCCCGCGCCAACCCCGTCCCGCGCGCCTCGAGACCTCGCCCCACCCGCGAACGCGTGATCCCTCAGCTGCGCGATCAGGTCGTTCACCGAGTCCCGGCCCGGCTGGGTTCCTCCCGCGACGTTTACCACGCCTGCTGACGCGGACGTCGACGGTAGCGTGGGTCCCGCCGCGGCGACGGAGACGTAGCCCCTCGCTCGAACTAATCCCGCCGCCGCCGGCCACTGCTCCATCGCCGCCAACGTCTCGTCGGACGGAACCACCGGGTCGAGGTACCCCCGCGCCCAAGCGTATCCCACGCCGACGGACGCGGCGCTCTCCAGGGGGTTCGCGCCGAACATGGCGAAGAACACGAGGAGGAGGAGAGGGAAGTAGAGGGTCGGCATGGTAAACAGCCCGAGGATGGACACTGACGCGCCGGCGTACCCCTGGGAGGATCGCGTGATGAGCACGAGGAACGCGCTCAAGATCCCGGGTCCGCACAGGAATGCCGGGGACATCACGGAAGGGGCGAGCGGCGCCACGAGAATGGCCAGGACGCAGACCCCCACGTTCGTCGCGACGATCGCCAACAGAAAGTAGCAGAGGATCCTGATGCTACCCCTCTCCTGTTCCCACGCGCTGCCCAGCCTGTACAGCACGAAAGACATGATGAGCGCGTTTATAAGCCCGGGGACGTACGCGATGGACGTCACCAGCCTCCACAGCTGCCCCTTGCGGATGATATCGTACGGGGAGGCCACGAGCAGATCATCGACGCCGAATATCGGGTTCAGCAGGCAAACTATCCAGGTGCTCGCCATGAGATGCCTGGTGACCAGCGGGGTGGCGAGAAACCGCTCGCGGAGCACATCTCCATTCGCGGACATTTCGGCACCGCGCCGTGACCGGGCGTATGGTCAGCCGTGGCGCGCCCGAGAGTGTGAAGGTGAGGGCGCTCCAACGGCAAAAAAGCTGACTTCGGGGAACGCGAGATCTTGATTGTTACCTTCGACCTCCGAAACCCACAAGCGCTGCGCGAGCATACGGGGAGAGGAGGGGATATCGGCCACGAACGGGGCGCGTTCGTTGAGACGTCATGACCGATACGCCGCTCGTCGTCGATGCGCTGAACTTCCTCACGCAGTACTTCATGCCCGTGGACAAGATGCCCGGGTCAACTCCTGCTTGGCGCCTGCTGGCGGCGATGAAGGTGGGGGTCGAAGGCTTCTTGAAGGCTTGCGCGGCGTCGGGCTTCTCGCCTCACTTCGTCATCGACGCCGGGTATAAAAGCGACGAGGCATCGCAGAAGTGGACGAAGCGCAGGGAGAAGGAGTGTCGAACAGAGAAGCGTAGTATTCCCCTGAGCGCCGACACATTCCTCGCAGAGCTCCTCAGGGAAGCTGGCGCGCCCGTGTACCAGGTTGACGGCGAGGACGGCGACGACATCGCGGCGATGCTGGCGTACACACTTGGAGACAATAGCCTGATACTCAGCGGCGACCGAGACATGTTCCGATACGTGTTCATCAACGACGCACCCAAGAGGGTCATGGCTGACTTTTCCTTTGAAGTCTCGAGCTCGGGCACGGTGACCATCGTCTTCCACCCCTCCACCACGCAGCGCGTCAAGGACGGCGTGGCCGACAGGACCCTCGCAGACATGCCCGAGTGCGACATCCAACGGTGGGCCGCGCCCACGAACAAGCTCAGGGTGGTGGTGGATAATCCCGCTCGGGGGTACGTCCGCGGGTGTTGCTCGCCGTGGACCAAAAGGTTCGGAAGCCTTCACGGCGTCGCGCGGCCGCTCCGTCTGGCGGCGTACCACGCCATGGGCCACACCGCGAGGGTGTTCGAGATGTTCCCGGAGTGGAACCCCGACGCGGACGCCGTCGCGTGGAACGAAGGGGAGGTCACGCCAGATCCGGACCCGACGATGCTAAAAGTGCTCGAGAGCGCTCGCGTCGCGCTCGAGTGGCTGACGGCACGGGACCCGGGCGCCGGGGACGATTCGTCGAGGGAAGGGACGTTCAGGTGCTTCGCGCGTCACGCGATCGTGGCCGAGATCATCGCCGCGGTCGAGGGCGGGTCCGTCACGGTGTTGAGTCGGATGAGGGAGCTGTGCGCGGGGAGGTTCGAGGGTTTCGTCGACGGCGAGGACGCGGCGGGTGGCGTCTCGTGGCCGCCGCCCGACAGGGTGCGGATTCGGTGCTCGGGAAGGGGTTGCGGCGCGAGCTTCGTGGTCAACGCTAGCGAGAGAAAGTTTCTGGACAAGAAGGGCTTCGCGCTTCCCAAGCGATGTGTGCCGTGCAGGCAGCTGGCGAAGGAGAGGAGAGGCGCGGGGGGCCGAGGCGCCGGTTCGAAGCCGAGGGACTCGCCGCCGCTCTCGGCGGGCGCCAGGCCGTTTAGGCTGACGCCGCCTCGCACGCTACCCCCTCGACCGAAACCGCCCTCATCGGATGTTGAGGGCATCACGAAGAAGATGGACGAGTTGAAGAGTTGAAGAGTCGTATTAAACGTGTTGTTGGTAACCAAACCCGGGGGCGCTCGCTCAGCTCACCTCCGCCACGCTGAACGACCAAATCTGGAGCGCGTTCGTCGGCGACTCCACCTTGGCGTCCCCGCCCTCCCCGTCATCGTCGCTCGCGTCTACTCCGTCCGCGGGGGACCTGAAGTGCCTGTGCCCCGACGCCGACGCACCCCGCGGCGCCGTCCAGCCGCGCGCGTTCCCCCCGTCCCCCGCCGCGAACGACGACCCCGGGTGAAACGCCCAGTCGCTCACCGTGTCCGCGCTCGCCCGCCACGCGCCAACCTCCTCGCCCGTCCTGAGATCGTACGCCCTGAGGCACCCGTCCGTCCCGCCGCTCACCAGGTGCCTCCCGCTGCACTCCACGTCGAAACCGACGCGCTGGTTCGTGCCCTCCGCCGCGCGTCTCATCCGGTAGACGCATCCGACGTCTGGGTTTCTCACGTCCCAGCACAAAATCTCGCCGTCCCTCCTCGCGCCCGTGTACAGGTAGTTTCCGCAAGGCGACCAGGCCAGGTGCGTCACGCCCCCGCGCCTGTGCCCACCGCTCAGCACGAGCGCCTGCTCCCCGGTGGGCTCGTGGTACACGCCCACGCCGGGTTCGCCGTAGGATCCCGCCGCGAACAACCCGTTGGTTTTCGCCGGCGCCGTCGCTATGCACGACACCAGGCCCGCCTGCCCGACGCGCTCGCCCCCGCCCGCGCCCCCGCCCCGCTGACGGCGCTTAGGTTCCAGCGTCCGGTACACGTCGCAGTCCCGTCCGGGCCTGGAGAGGTCCCAGGCCCGGATCGCGTTCTTGTACCCGGCCAGGAGCCTCCTCCCGTCTGAAGCGAACGCGACGGAGAGCGCCGCGATTGGCTCGTCGAGGTGATCGTGCGCCACGTAGGACGCCCGCGCTGACCCCGTCACCGCGTCCCACAGGTGCACGGGCTGCGACCTGGCCGTGGAGGCGAAGACGCACGTCCCCGGGTCGTTCGCGGTCATCCCGGGGTACCAAGCGTAATCGTACACCGATTCCCTCTCCTTGATCCTCAACGCCGGCCAGAGCCGGTCCGCGGGGAGGCCGTGTGGGCCTATCGGCTCGTCGGACGCGGGTGGTACGTCGTCGAGGTTAGCGGGGATGTCGTACACGCGGTACGTGTTGTCCTCCGCGCCGCAAGTGAGGAGGCAGACGCCGTCCGGGGACCATCGCGCGCCCTTCAGGTGGTTGTCGTGCGGGATCGAATCGTGCGCCGACGTCGACGCGCCGGCCCTGCCCGCGTTGACCGCGAACTCTGTCGTCAGGGTCAGCGACGAGGTGGGAGTCGACGCGCGCGACGAGAGGTCCAGCGCGTACAGCCGTATGGACCGCTCATCGTCATCCGCCATGGCGCCAGTCGTTGTGGGCTTACCCTCGCGATCAATCGAGATTAATTAACCGCCGCTGGGCGACCGTCGGCACCCGAGCTGCCGAGTCTAAGTTTATGATTAATGTCGTGTGCGAATCAGTTACGAAATATGTCTCAAAACACGAATGAAAGTCGTATGCGGATCAGTTAGAAAAGTTTTATTTCCGTCGAACGACCCGTCGCTGTGCGGCCGATCCAAAGTTTTTGAAATCGTGGAGCCAGCCTCCGGCAGCACCCTCTCTACACTAGCAGGGGCGGTCGCGTGAGGGGGCACGCGACACCTCGGGGCGGCGCGAGTGGCGTATCGCGAGGACCGCCGACATGGCCAAGGCGGTGGAGCCCCCGCCGAGGCCCCGGCGAGACGTCGCGGACAGGGCGGGCACCCTCCAAGGGCAGCTTCGCGCGCTCGCGAGACAAACCTTGACGCACTCGAGATCGTCGACGTCGGCGTCGGGAGGCTGCGGCGAGGCCGCTGAGGTTGACGCGACGAGGGTGACGAGGCTGCAGAGAAGAGCGCTGGAGGTGCTCCTGCGCATGGACAAAGACGTGGAGGTGAAGGAGCCGTCGTCCGCGGAGGAGCGAGCCGAGGCCAACTCGCTGCGCCTGGGCGCCGCGCTGCTGAGGATGCGCGGAAAGGGCCACGGGGACGCGGCCGACCTGCTCGAGGGCCTCCACGACGCGTTCACGCGCAGAAGATCCGCGTACCTCCCGCGCGTCCCCTTCGCGGTCGGAGCGGGCGGCCCGCATCCCGCGCCCAACTCCGACCGACACGATCGCGACGGATCGCAGTGCCCGAGCGGCTTCTTCGTCTTCGACGACGGCGACGGCGACGACCGCGGAGCCCCCGCCTCGAACGACGCCGCGTCCACGATCGTCGAGCACGCGTCCGTCGTGTCGCTGCTCCTCGAGCTGGCCGGGACCGGCGGGACCGGCGAAGCCGTCGACGCGGCGACGAGCGCCTTCGCGCATCTGGCGGCGACAAAGCTGGCGGCGGATTCGTCGCGAGGAATTTTATCCGACGACGGCGGACTCCGGTCCGCCCTCGACGAACCGGACGTGCGCACGGCCGCGGCGGCGCGCGCGGCGAGGGCGGGCGACTGGCTGAGACTCGCCCCCGCGTCGGAGCTCGAGGCGACGCCGTCGCTGTCCTTCGTGTCGACGCGCCCCTCGGGTTCCACGGGCGCCTCAAAGGCTCAAAGGGACTCGGCGTCTCAAAGGGACTCGGCGTTTGACTTGGCGGAGATGTCCCGCGCGCTCGAGGCTACGCCCGGCGTCGGGGCGCTCTCGTTCGGCGGCGGGGCCGGGGCCGGGTTCGGGGATCCGTTCTCGTTCGCGTCGCGGCCGGATCGGTCGCTCTTTGATCGGTCGCTCTTTGGGGGGGGCGGGGGCGGCGCGGCGCTCGCGCTCCCGCCGTGGGGCGAGGGCGGCATGCTGGACCCGGCGGACGAGCCGAGGACGACGTCGACGTCGTCGGCGACGACTGGACCTCGGAGCCCGATCGATGCCGACGTGGGCGTGGATGCTGACGTGGATTCCGAGGTGGCTGAGGGGCTGGGCGACGAAAACGACGACCCGAACCGCGCGTGGCTCGCGGCGGCTGAGGACGGCGAGCGGGGCGAGGAGGTTCTCGGGTGGGATCTCCTACCGGAGGCCAGGCCCGCGTGCGGCGCGTTCATGAGCCGACCGCCGGACGCCTTCGGCCGCGCGTACGACCGACACTTGCGACCGACGAGGACCATGTTCGGCGAAGCCAAACCCGCGGTGGCGGCGGAGGAGGAGGTTGTGCACGCGGCTCGACGGGCGCTCGCGGGGGGACGCGCGGCGGCGGAGGCGCTCGACCCCGAACGGTCAAAGCGAGCGCCGCTGAGGTTGCCGGCGGCGGGCGTCGGGGTCGTCGCCGCGACGCTCGGGCCGCTGGCCGACGCGGCGACGATGAGGGCGGAGCTCGAATCCTTCCTGGCGCGGCGCTCCGGGTTTGGCGGCCACGGCGAGTGCACCGGGGGGGGACTCGCGCTTCAGGCGGCGTCCGAGGCTGTCCGGGGTGTGCTTAGAAGTCAGGCGGCCGCGATACACGCGCTCCCGGCGGCGGCGGCGGCGCGTCGAGCCGCCGAGCGCGCAGCCGGCGCGCCGCTATCCGCCCCGTACCGCCGCGACGAGAAGGAAGAGACGGGCGACGACTCGTCCGGCGTCACGCTTCTCGAGGCTGTCGCGCACACCCGGCGGCTCAGATCGCAGCTCGCACAGCTCCACCGCCTGTGCCTTCACCCGAAGGAGCCCGCGCACGGCGTGGAGATCATCGCGAGGCTCGTCGACGCGCTCTCCGGCTCTCGTGGCGTCGACCCCTCGGCTCGGCCGTTGCTTCGGTACCTCGCCGCGGCGGTGGCGAGGCCCCTGCTGACGCAGCTGCAGTGCTGGCTGCACCGCGCGGTGGTGGACGACCCTCACGGCGAGTTTATCGTGTGCACCGCGTCGGGTTGGGGATCCGCGGCGGCTGGTCTGGAGTACTCACCGGCGGAGGCTGGAGTCATGGAATGGAGCGAGGCGGAGTCGTCCGGCGCGGCGCGGGCTCGGCTCGAGGAGGAGGATGAGGAAACCGACGGGCCGGTGGACCCGGCGAGGCTACCCCCGTGGGAGGGCGGTCCGCCCGGCCGCGCAGGCGCGGGGCACGGCGCGGCTGAGGCTGCGTGGCTCCGAGATGACGACTCGCGGCTGTCCACCCCGCACCCCTTGCTCGGCGGTTTGGAGCGAAAGGTTTTGGCCACCGGCGTCCAGCTCAGGGTGCTGCAGCGCCTCCCGCAGACCCAGGCGTTCGCCGCGCGCATGTCCGCGTCGGTGGACGATCACGGCGCTCAATCCCTGGCGTTCACGGCGGCTGAACTCGCGGCGCACTCGTCGCGCCGGGGTAAGACGACCCGGTCCCTCAGAGCCGCCGCGGAGGAGTGCCTATCGGCGATGGCCGCGACGCGCGACGCGGCGGCGGCGCGAATCGAGGCGGCTCGGCGGGCGCGCAGGGCCGCGGCGATCGCCAGGAAGCTCGAGCGGGAGTCCGCGGTGGCCGAGGCGCGCGAGGAGCTCCTGAGCGGCTTCGCCGATCGCATGGCGGAGCTGGTGGCGCGGCACGAGCGGCTCCGATGGCAACGGAAGAGGCGGGCCCTGGGCGAGCGGCGCGCCGAGGAGCTGGAGTCGCGAACGAAACGCGACGAGCGGATGGTCCGGGAGGAACTCGCCAAGGAACTCGCCGCGAGGCGCGGGGGCGAGGAGGGCGTCGCCTCCAAAGAGCCGAACCCGGACCCGAAAGAGCCGAACCTGGACACGTCCATCGCGTCCACCGACGGCGGCTTTGAGCGGTACGACTCCCCCGCCGCTCGACGAGCCGCGCTCGACGCCGGCGACGCCGGTAGCACGCCGGGGACGGGCGCGACGAACTACTTCGACGACGTGGCGGACGAATCTTTCGTCACCGCCGCGTCGGATTCGTCCCCGGTGCGTAACCTCGCGGCGGATCTGACGGGCGTAAACCTGGACGACGCCGCAAACGTCGAAGAAGAACCCATCGCCGTCGACGAACCAAAAAAGGCAAAAGACACCGGCGGCACGTCGCTCGAACCCTCGACATTTGGTTCGACGCGCGACGACGGTCTCGAGGTTCCCTTGCCCGTGGTGCTGCGCGAGTGCGTCGAGGCTGTCGTCACGGACCGCCACGACGTCGTGTCTCGCCTCGTCGTCGCCGCGATGCTGGACCACCTCGGCGTGGAGGCGCATCTCGGGGCTGTGCGCAGGTACGTCCTGTGCGGCGCCGGGGACTTCGCGACCGCGCTCGTGCAGGGCCTCGAAGCGGCGTCGAGCTCGTCCGCGGCGCTCGCGGCGCGCGCGAGGGCGAGCAGGATGGGCGTGGCTGGCTACGGCGGGGGCGTGGGCGCCGGGGAACTTCGCGCCGTGCTCGACGTCGCCGTGAGGGAGACGAGCGTGTTTGGCGATCCACTCGCGCAACGCTTCGAGCTCGCGCCCGCGAATCCCCCAAATCCCGACGCGGTGTTCAGCGAACACAGCCTGGGCATGGTGGACTTTGTGCGAGGCTCGTATCGCCTCGAGTGGCCCGTCGCGCTGCTCCTCCCGGACGTCGCTCGGACCCGGCTCGCCGCCGCGCAGCGCTCGATGCTCCGCGTCAGGCACGCGCGGCTCGCCCTGCAGGAGGCGCACGATCGCGTGCACGAGGCTGGTCACGTCGATGCGTCATCGCTCGCGACGCGCGAAGGGGGCGAACGCGGTCGCGCGGGTCGCGCGCTCGCGCTCCGGCGCCTCCGAAGGCTCTCCCTCCTCTCGTCCGAATTTCGCCATTTCGCGAGCGCCGTCGAGTCGCAGGTGGGCGGCGCGGTGCACGGCGCCGCGCCGGCTGCGCTCCACGCCGCCCTTCGCAGAGCCGGAACGCGCGAACCGAAACCCTCGGACCTGTACCAACTCAGAGACGCCATCGTGGCCTTCGCCACGGACGCCCACGACGCGTGCTTACTCTCCGCCAGGGACGCCCAACTGCGAAGATCCGTCGACGAAGCGCTCCAACTCGCTCTCGATTTTCGCGCCGCGATGCGAAGGTCACCGCCGGATCGCTTACTCTCCGACGGTGGCGTGTACGCGGCGGTGCAGGCGATCCACGCGAGGTTCAAGGCGACCACGGGTGCGCTGTGCGGGCGGCTGAGGGAGGCGGCGGCGGATCCGGGCGGCGCGCTCGGCGGGGTATCGCCGGGGCGCGCGTCGGCGTTGCTCGCGCGGCTCGACTTTAACGGGTTTTACCTCGGCGACGTTTGACGATCGACGCGGGGCCAGCCAGGACGTCGCTCACTCGTCTACGGTTCCACCACACTAATCTTACTACTAGCTAGCTAGCTACTAGACTACATTAAACGTCGAAGGACGTCTTAGTACATCGCGGCGTGCGTCACTTGGCGTGCCTCAACGCGTTGTCGTGCTTTTTCATTCCACCCTTCTGTTTGGACATGTAGTGCGCGAACTTTCGAAGCTGTTCCACCTCCAGCAGGCTCTCGATGGTGTTGTAGCTCTCGCCGAGGGTCCTCTCGTCGGCGAACCCGTGGATGGCGGTGTGGCACGGCCTGCACACCGCGGCGACCTCGTGCAGCGACCTGTCCGGCGGGCACAGGTTGCGCTTCTTGAAGAAGTCGTGCTCGCTGGTCGGGAAAAAATGGTGTCTTGTAAGAGGCGCCACCCTCTCGCACATCTCGCACTGATCGGAAGACAGGTACTCCACAACGTCACCCCTCGCCTCCGCCATCGCACCCTGTATACCTTCAATCAACTCGCCGTACATGTTCACAACCAACTCGCTCGTGTCCTCATCTTCATCGTCATCGTCGAACGGTTTCAGCTCGCAGTCTTCGAGGGTGCTGCTCCACCGGCAAGATGCCTCGTCGACGTCCTTGGGCACACCATCCTCCTGCACGTCCGCCAGTATACTCTCTACCGCGAAGTCGAACATATCGCCACCATCTCCGCAGTGTCTTCGAAGACATTTCGATATCTCCGCCGTCAACAGAACCTCCTCGCGCGCCTCCTCCTTCTCACTGCTCATGTCGTAATGACGTGTCGTTCGCCAAAACTTGGCATCTTGGGCTCCCTTCGGGTTTAACGTCCCGGACATACCTCATACCACAATGGCGCAGGCCGCTCGCTTGAGCGCCGTCGCGAACCGCCTCACTTGCCGCGCCGTCCACATCCGCTCGTCCCGTCCACATCTGCGAGCCCCCGCCCGTCGACTCTCGATTCGAACCATGGCGACCGAGGCTGCCGCGGCGCCCTCCAACCCCTTCGTCCAGTACGTCGTCATCCGTAAGGACCTCGGTCAGGGGATGGGTTGGCCGCTTGGAAGCATATGCGCGCAGGCTGCGCACGCGGCGGTGGCTGCAGTCTGGGAGCATAAGGATCATCCGGACACGCAGGCATACTGCGCGCCGGATGCTATCGACGGCATGCACAAGGTGGTGCTCGAGGTCAAGGGCGAGACGCAACTGGTCAATCTGGGGAAGAAGCTCGAAGAGGCGGGCGTCGCGTACAAGTTGTGGTACGAACAGCCGGAGGACTACCCGACGTGCCTGGCGACGAGGCCGTACCGCAAGGACGAGGTATCGGCGCTGTTCAAGAAGTGCAATCTCGCGAAGGGACTCATAGCGCAGTAGCAGATCTAGTAGCAGAGTAGTACGACTCAAGTAGGCACCTGCGGTGACGTTTTACTCGCCGAAAACCCAGACTGCCAGAAGTCCTTGTAGACTATTTTGAATCGCAAACAGTGCGGCGCCCGACGCGACGGCGAGATGGGTGCCGGGGGGTCTAAGGCGCTCGAGCCGGTGGTTTGGCTCTTCAAGAAGCCCGATGCGCATCGGAGCGAGGATGCTTCCACGTCGGACAATCCCTGGGACGCGCTCACGGACGAGCAGATGGAGGCTCTGTCCGATGAGGAGCTCGACGCGTTGCTGAGTGCTTCGGACGAGGACGAGGACGACGACGACGACGCGGACGAAGACGAGACGAGCGATGCCGACACGGTGATCACCACACCCGCATCATCCACGTCTAGGGCGGCATCCACCCCGACGCCCGCGCCGAAAAAGCCCAAGGCGACGAAGAAGGCGAAGGCGCCCAAGGGAGACGGCCCGATCGCGATCGCGCTCGGCGCCATCGGCGGGGCCAAGGATGCGGTCGCGTCCACCGCGCGCCGCGCCGTCACCGCCGCGTCCACCGCGATGCGACGACGCGTCGAGGCCATCGCGACGACCCCAAAGAACGAACTCGCCGCGCGAATCGCGCTCGCGAGCCTCAAGGGCGTCCGGGGCGCGGCGCTCCACGCCGTCGCCACGAGCTTCGCGGGATGTTACCTCCCGAGGCTCACGACGGCGGTGAAAGCCGCGGCGACGGCGTCCGTCGCCGCGCCCCTCCTCCGCCGCGCCGGCGTCGGATCCAAGCTCGCGGCGATCGTCCCGGGCACCTCACTCGAGTCGGTCGGGTACGTTCTCGAGCTCGTCTCGCCCATCTCCCCGGACGTGGTGACGGATGTCGCGGTTCGAGCGGCTCCCGCCGTCGCCGGTTTAACACAGCTGGCGCGTCGCTTTGCTCGCTCGCACGTCAGGTACCTCGTCGTCCGTTCGGTGCTCCGCGCAGTGGCGCGCGAGAAGACGCGGCGCGCGGAGTACGCCGTTCGCGTCGCGCCGATCGTCGCGGCGTACGGGGTTAAGAAGCCGTTGATCAAGCGTAAGAAGCTTCCGTCGCAGAGGGACGCGGCTTGGCTCGCGATGCACCGGTGGGGCAGCGCGGAGATGCGACGGGTCATCGCCGACTTTGGGGGATTCTACCGCAAGGTTGGGCAGATCATGGGCACCGCGCGACAGATGATGCCCGAGCCGTACATAGAGGCCTTCGCCGAGACGATGGATAACAATCCGCCGGTGCCTTTTCCGGTGGTGAAGAGGCTGGTGGAGCGGAGCCTCGGGGCTAAACTTTCGGAACACTTCTCCGACTTTGACGAAAAGCCGCTCGCGACGGCGTCCATCGCGCAAGTGCACCAAGCGACGCTCGCTAAGAATAAGAAGAAGGTGGTCGTGAAAGTGAGGATCGCGGACGTGCGGACGATGGTAGGGGACGTTCGCTCGATGCTTCACACCACGCTGGTGATGAAGCGTCTCGGGTTGGACAACGGCGTCGACTTTCCGACAATTTTCCGCGCCTACCTCGACGTCATCGCGGGGGAGTTTGACTTTACCGCCGAGGCGGCGAAGATCAACGAATTCCGCGAGCTGTTCGAAACGTACGGACTCGGCGACCGGGTGGCGGTCCCGGTGGTCATCGAGGACCTGAGCACGTCGGAGGTGCTCGTCATGGAGAGGGTGAGGGGGGTGAAGCTGCTCTCGGTGCTCAACCGCGCGAGGCAGCGGGGGCGGCGGCCGCTCGTGCCCGCGGCGGCGGCCAAGGTGCACGTGGACGGAGGCATCGGCTGGGACGGCGTGTTCGACACCATGTTCAAGTGCTGGTCGGTCATGTTGCTGCGCCACGGCCACTACCACTCGGATCCGCACCCCGGCAACTTCATCGTCGCCAAGGACGGCCGCCTGGCCATCCTCGACTGGGGCCAGACGCAGGTTGCTCCCGAGGCTTACCGGCTCCACCTCTGCCGACTGGTAGTGTCCATGGTGGCTGAGGATTACCCGAAGATCGCGGAGGAGGTTCGGTTGCACTCGCAGGTGCAGCTGGAGAGACCGACGACGGAGGCTCTCGCGGCGCTGTGCTACGCATATTTCGACACCCGGCCGACGCCCCTCGCAGAGGTGAACATGATGGACCTGAACAACTCGCCGTTTTTGCGAAACAGGATCACCCAAAACACCCAGGAGGGTTTCTTCACCATCCGCAGCGTATTCTTGCTTCGCGGCATGATGGCGACGTGCGGGGTGACCTCGTCGATGGTGGAGGCGTGGGAGGAGGACGCGCGGGCGGTGCTGAGGGCGAGCGGGGACAGGACGGTGCCCAGCGTCATTCGTAGCCGGTCGCGGCGGATGCTGACGCGGACCTGGCTCAGCCTGCAAAAGTCCCTCAACGTGGGCGCGGGTGCGAGGCTCAACACGCTGGAAGCGTACACCGCGGGTTCGATGGACGACGCGAACGTAGGGGGCGGGAGGGCACGGGAAGATCCCCGTAGGATGAGTAGTCTCTGGTGAAGCAGTTTCGTACTGATAAATGGTTCCTAACCTTACTTCTCGTCGCCGAGCATCAAACTCTTGAGATCCTCGCCGCTCAACTCCGTCAGCCTGCCCGTGAACGCCCTCGCCGCGCCCTCCACCGCCTCGTCCGGATCCTCGAACAGCTCCGACAGGAACGGGATCGCCTCCGGCAGCAGCGCCAGGTACTCCTCCTGCAGCTTGTCCACCACCGCCCCGAGCGCGGCGAGCGCCACCAGCCGCGTCCTCGCCACCCCCTCCCGCGTGGCTAGCAAGACGCCCCTGTGCGCGGGTTTCCACAGCGCGTCGTCTGGAGCCGAGGCGATCATCGCGGCGACGCACGCCACGCACTCGCTCGCGAGCCCGCCGGGCGCCATGTGCTCCCCCTCCGCAGCCTCCGGCGTGGGTTCGCCGTCCGGTCCCTCCGACGGCGGAACCGCGCGAAGCATCCGCGTCACCAGCGGGTGCAGCTGGTTGAACCGGCCTGCGTCGAGCAGCGCCTCGCCGCCGTCGTGCACGAAGAGCCTGCGAAGCGCGGAGAGCGCGTGCGTGCGCATGCGCCACGTGTCCAACTCCGCGACGATCGCGGCGGGGTCCACGCCGGCGCCGGCGTTGCTCTTCTTCTTTTTCTTTTTCGACGGCGCCGGGTCGGACACGGGATCGAGCGCCGCCGCCGCGAGGTCCAGCAGCGGCGTCGCGAGGGGAACGAAAACTGCGCGGAGCGCGTCCGCGAGGGAAGACGCGAGGCGGAACAGCGCGCCCAGCCTTGTCCTCGCGGCGGGGGCGTCGGCCGCGCGCGCCTTGGCCCACTCGACAACCTGCGTAAACACCGGTACGAACGACGACTCGGTGAGCTGCAGGGAAAACGTGACAAAGGCTTGCACCGCGGCGCCCTCCACTTCGTCGACGGCGGCGGCGGAGCACCTGCCCGCTGGTGGCTCGCGTCGCACGTCGAGCGCACGGAGTAGCAGCGCCACGAGCGCGCCGCGGTGCGCCGGGGCGGGGGGCTCCGTCGACGCGGCGACGGCGGCCATGCCCAGCGCCGACCTCGCCGCCGCCGCCCCGCCGCCGCCGCCCGACGCCAGGCACGAGTCGTACGCCTCGGCGAGGGGCTTGAGCAGCAGACGGTGGGGGATCCGCCTGGCGACAATCTCGCGCAGCGCCGCCGCGGACTGGGCCGCCTGGTACGCCGAAGATTCCCTGTCGAGCGCGTCCTCGCCGTCCTCGCCGCCGACGGCTGGGACGAGCGCCGGGGATAGCAAAAGTCGGAGCATCTCCGGAAGGTACGGGCTGACAAAGGCGCTGAGCTGCTCCATGAGCGTGTCCACCGCCTTGAGCGCGGCGACGAGCACGGCACCCTCGTCATCGCGGACGCCCGCCGCCGCGCTCGCCTCCTCCTCCGCCGCCTCATCTCCCGCCTCCTCCGCCTCGGCGGCGGCCCTCGCGGCGGCATCCTTGGCCTTTGCCAGTGACGACGCGGCCGAGTTGGCCGTCTCCAGGAGCTTGGGAACGGCGTTGGGTAGGATGCCGACGCATCGCACACCCTGCGACTTGACGATGGACGCGATGCAACCCGCGCCGGCGGCGACGACGGCGCGCGAAGAACACGAGAGGGACTCGACCGCCGCGGGCGCCGCGTCGATGATGGGCTTGTGCGCGTCCTTGACGCCGGCGAACCTGGACGAAGCCGCGTCGAGCGCGGCGAGCGCGGCGGATCTGGTGGCGTAAGAACCGGCGCCCGCCAGCTCGGCGAGCTTCTCGATCAACGCGACGCCAGCCTCCACCTCATCCGCCCTCTCCTCCTCCATTTCCTCCGCCTCAGCGTCTTCGTCCTCCGTCGTCGCCGTCGCCGCCTTGCCGCTCCGTTTCCATTTCCGGTCCTTGGCTCGGGCCCTGCTCCTGGCGTCGCGCGCTTTTTCACCCTTTCTCTTTTCGTACTTGTTCGCCGGCGCGACATCCGCGGCGGCCGCGGCATGCAGCCTGTGCGCGATCAGGCGGAGCGCCTTGCGACGCACGCGCCCGTCCTCGTGCTCGAGCAGCGGCGCGAGCGAGCGAAGGTACGGTCCGGGGGCGAGGAGCCCGTCGAGCGCGGTGAGAACCTGCCTCCCGCCCCGTTCCATTCGAGCCGCAGCCTTGGTATCCACGGGTTGAAGCCCGCCCGCGTGCTTGGAAGATTTTCCCTTGGCCTTGGCCTTGGGAGATTCCTCGGCACCCGCGGTGGTTCCCGCCTGGAGGAGAAGCAGAGCGCATTCCGCGAGGTCGGCGTATCCTTCCTGGAGGCGCGCGGCGATGACCGCCGCCGCAGCCTCGGCTTCCGCGATGACATCCTCCTCATCCTCCCCCTCGGCGTTCTTCTCGACCGAGGCGACGGCCGCGGCAGTCTCGCGACGCGCAGCCTGTAGGAATGCGCGAGACGAGAGATGCTTGGAGGTGACCTCGGCGGAGAGCCAGACGATTCGGCCGCCTTCGTCGACGGCGCCCTGTGGCGAGATGGTTTAAATTGGGTCAGCGGCTCGATTGTGGGTTGGAAAGATGTGACGGGTCCGGGTAATAAAACCCGCGGGCTCGTCTCTCAGTAGGAAAGCAGCAGATGTTTTCTCAACACGGTGCTCAACAAGAAGGAGCGCGTCAGAATCCTGACACAAGATTAGGAATTTATCATCAGCGAGACGAGCCCCCTTCGGGGGGGCGTAAACCAAAACCGGGAAAAAACGGGCGAGCCGGGGGAAACTGCTAACCTTCATGGTAGCCACCAGAGCGTCCACGGCACCGGATGCCGTCTCCCGCGACAGTAACAAAGCCGCGAGGTCCAACACCCAAGCCGCAGACTCGGCGAACGTGTTGTCCTGCTCGAACTCGGCGATCGCCTCCGCGACGCGAACGCCCGCCTTCTCCGCAGCCTTTGCCGCCTTCTTGGCCCTCTTCGCAGCGGATGCGGCGGCAGCCTCCTCCAACTTTCTGAGCTGACCGAGCAGCAGAAGCAGAACAACGGGAAGACCCTCTCCCTCGGGGCACGCGCGGAGCAGCGCGAGGCACAGCGGCGCGCGCCTGTGCTCGGGAGCGTCCGGGAGCGCGTTGACGACCTGCTCGGCGGCAGCCTTGACGCCGAACCCTCCCTCGATCCAAGCCGGAACGACGGCGGCGAGAGCCTGTTCCAGCGCCCTCTGCGCGAGGGGGTCGTCGGTGGCGTTAGACGCCCGATGCGCCAGCGCGGCGCTCACCTCGAGGACGTGTTCCATCACGCCCACGGCGTCGTTCTTTGCGACGGCGGCGAGGAGCGCGAGCGCAGCCTCGCGCGCCGGGCCAGCCTCCGCCTCCGTCACGGCTCGAACGATGAGCCTCACGTCGTATCCGGCGTTTGAACCTTTTTGGCGCTTACCCGGGGTCTTGTTGAACGGGGCCGAATCCGGTCCCATCGCGTCGTCGCGGGCGAGCATGTCCAGGGTGGACAGGACCACCGCCTGCGAGTAGCCGCTCGCCGCGCCTCCCCCCGGGGAAGGAGCGACGTTTTCGTCGTCGGAGTCCCGGCCAACCTCGGCGCCGCGAGCCGCCGCCGCCGCCGCCGCGTCCAACAGGCTCGCCAGCAGCTCCTGGCACGGCCCCGCGAGGTCCGCTCGCGAGTGTACATCCCCCGGCGATTTCCATCCCACGACCTCGAGCGCCGCGACGGCCGCGGACACGGCATCGGAACCGTCGGCATCCCTCCCCGCCGCGGCTGAACCCTTGGATCTCTTGGTCGAGGGCGACGCGACCGTCGTCGCCGCCGCCGCCGTCGCCGCGCGAACGAGGCTGATGACGTCGTCCGCGAGGAGTTTTAACGCGTCGATCGCGTCCCTCGCCGCGGCCCGCGCGCCGGCGTCCGCGTCGGTACCGACCGCGGTGAAGAGGATGCGGAGCAGCTCGCCCCTCCTCGCCGCCGGGAGCGAATCGACAAATTCCGGTGTGGCCCGGCAGACGGCGGCGACGCGAGCCGGCGCGGGTGACGGAGCGACGAGCGCGGACGTGAACACGCGCCAGCTCTCGCCCGACGTCGCCCCCTTGCTCTTGGCGTAGTCTACCGTGAACGTTTCGATGATCTCCACGGCGAGCTCCGCGGCGTCGCCCTCGCCCCGCGCGAGGCACCACCTGAGCGCGGGCGCCAGAGCCTCAGCCTTGCTCGCGTCGCTACCCACGCCCTTGAGCGCCGCGACGAGCCTGCGACCGCCGTACGCCCCGAGCCTCGGCTCGATCGCGTCCCCGCCGCCGCCGCCGTCCCCGTCGTCGGAGATGCCGAGCGACGCGAGCGGCGCGAGAATATCGCGCAAGGCGACGTCGGACTCGTCCTTGGACCCCGCGGCTGCAAAGCCGGCGGCGAGAGCGTCGCACAGCGCGGCGCCGGCGTCGACGCTCTTGGTCACGCTGCCCACGTCGCCCGCCGCGTCCTTGAGGGACCTCCACACCGCCGTCGCGCCTTTCTTGGCACCCGTGGATGAGCCCTTGGGAGCCAGCGCGACGATGGCGTTCGCCGCCGCCGCGCGCACCGCCGGCTCGGCGGCGGTACACGCGACGGTGAGCACGGCGAGGACGCTCGACGTCGCCGCCCCATTCGACCCGCCGCCGCGCGTCGCGAGGAGCTCGAGCGCGGTGCGAGGAACCTCGGTGGAATCCGCGGACGGGTCGCTCGCCGCGCGGGTGGCGAGGAAGCCGACGGACGACCCGCCGCCGCGTTCGACGGCTCCGAGGAGGGCGTCGAACGATGCGGCAAATCGGCCTTTGCCCGCGGCGCCGTCGGCGATTGACATCCTGGAGAAAGCCTCGTCGATGACGCCGGCTGAGGCGCCAGAAGAGGGCACGCCAACCGTCTTCTTTCCGGTCCTCTTGCCGTTGATCGTTTGCATCAGTCGGTGCAGCGCCGCGCGGGCGATCGGCGGGGTCACGCGCGGGTTGTTGCGGGCAATCGCGCGGGCAACCTCCGCCGTGAGAGGTTCGTCCAGGTTTTCCTCCGCGGCGCCCTCCGAAAAATCAGCGGCGCCGCCCTCTGTCCAGCTGTCCCTGAGAACCGCCCAGAGCGCCTGCCGAACGCTCCCGTCCGCGTCCATCGCCACAGCCTCTCGCATCGCCAGCAGCAGGTTCGCCCTCGCCCCGGGTGATCCGTCCCGCCACGCCTCGAGCGCCCAGAGCGTGAGCTCACCCTCGCCCCCCCAAGCGTCGACGCCCGCGGCGATACCCTTAGCGACGGCGCCAATGACAACCGCGTTCGCCGCGGCGTCGCTCCTCGCGCGGGCCTCCTTGAGCGCGGCGGTGTCCTCGGCCTTTGTCGTTTCGGTCGACGCCTTTTTGCCCTTCTTGCCCTTGGCGGGCTCGGGCGACGCGGCGCCCGCGGCGTCTTGCGCTTTGGCGAGAGCCGCGTCAAAGGCATCCGTCCTGAGCTCGGCGAGCGACGGGTGGAGGTTACGCTTCGCCGCCGCGATCGTCGCCCGCGCCACCGCGCGTGTCGCCGGGGAAAAGACCGCGTGACCGAGCGCGAGCCCCGCGGCGCGTCCGGCGAGGTTGCCGAGCGCGCCGCGATTATCTTCGACGGGCGGTTTGTCGACGGGATCCGCCTCCGAGTCCGACTCCTCAGCCTCGGAATCGGACTCCTCCCGGTCAACCTCGACGCCTTGGCCATCCTTCGCCCTGGGGAACGGTAACGCGAGGGTGCCGCACGCGAGCTTCACCAGCCTCTTGGCCACGCCGCGCTCCAGCTCGGCCGTCTCGTTTTTCCCCACGAAATGCGCCGAAGCGACCCGCAAGCGTTCAACCGCAGCGGCGAAGAGAGCCTCGTCGTCTCCCACGGCGACTCGTAGCCCCGGAAGCGCCGCGGCGAGCGACGCGATCCTGGGGACGTCGTCCGTGACCCTCCTGAGGAGGGCGCCGGAGATGATCCCCGGGGCTGGGGGCGCGTTCGACGATTTTCTCGCTCCGCCCGACATGACCTTTGAAGCGGCGCCGCTGTTGCGAAGTTCCCGAAGCGCCGCCTCTCGCAAACCAGCCTGGGGGTGATCCAGCGCGGCTCCGAGGGACGCCGCGTGCCCGGGAAGCGGACCCGCGGCGGACCCGGCGAGCGCCTCCCTCAAAAAATCAGCCGCAGCCTTGCCCTCCTCGTTGCCCTCGCCCTCCTTCGTCGCGCCCCGCCTGGACGCCTCGCCGAGGACGTGGTCCACGGCGGCGGAACACGCCGCGGGATGCTTCACGTCCACCATACGGATCGACCTCGCCGCCACCTCGCGCCCGTGCTCCGCGCCCGCGGGAGTCGCCGCCGCGGAGTCCACGCCGGAACCCGACCCGAGGGTGACGAGTTCCTGGACGAGCGCCCTGACGGCGAGGTCGGACAGCTTCACCTCGTTGACGACGCCGCCGAGAACGCGCTCGTAGTTGGCGTGTTGCGTCGCGGACTGCGCGAGAGCTCTGACGAGGGGAACGACCAGCGATTCCGCTTCGTACTTTTCGCACATGTCCGCCACCCGCGAGGGGAGGTCGGGCATCTTTACCAAGTGCTTGAACGCCCGGGAAGGCAGGTCACGGATCCGCTGCGAACCGCAGATGGCGAGGAGCGCCTGAAGCGCCTGCGCGTGAAGCGGCGCCCTCGCGCCCTTCGCGACGCCCTCCAGCAGAGCCTCCGTCAGGGGAAGCGCGAGGCTCGCGCTGATGCTGAGCTGAACCCCGACCATCAGAGCGCCCGCGTATTGCTCCGCGCTGGCGGCGGGCGCGAGGCCAGCCTCCAGGTAAGGGAGCAGCCGAGGGACAACCGATGACTCAACCTTCTTCATCTCTGCGATAGTTTCGGTGAGCAGCACGGCGTAGAAAGACGACGCGGAACCGGGGACACCCTGTGCGAAACATCGGGGTTGAAGATATCGTTATCAGTGGTGGATGCGCGAGGGGCCGAGTCGGACTCAATGGGGGTGGTGAAAAGTTTCCAGGAAAAATGAGAGAGAGCACTCAAGACAACTCCAGCCATTGCTATTCGCGCAGTACGTTGCGAGCGGAGGCAGTGGAGCGCCGACAGGCTATCTCATCGAGTGTATCGTCATCTCCCACCGCGAGGCTAGTCTGTCGCGGCGTGGTTTGAGCCACGAATGGCAGCCGCATCAGACGGAAGAAAAAGCGGTGGGTGCCGGGCCGCGGCGAGGATCAAACAAACTCGAGGGGTTGCGCGCGAGGTGACCAAAGGGGGGACGCTCACCTTCTGCGAAGCCGCGGTCGCCGCGGTGTCCGCCACGAACGAGAAGAACGCCATGTCCCTCAGGGATCGCTGCACGAGTCGATCCCTGGGCGGCGCAGCGCCCGTCTCCTTCACCCCCTTGAGCCAGTAGAAGGAGGTATTCTCCAGGACGCACAGCTGCACGAGCTTGACGAACTCGGGGGTGCTGTGGTAGGGCAGCGCGCACGTCACCGCCGCGTCGACGTTGTGCACGTGGATCTTGTACCGCCTGATGAGATACTCGAGCGTCTTCGTCGCCGCCGGGTTGAGGTAGTAGCCGCTCAGCAGACGCAGGTACCCCTCAATCTGTTGGTCGAGCTTTGCGTTCGCCTCCCTGTCCATCAGCTCGCGGTTCTGCTCGCTCCCGGCGCGACTGAACAGCGACTTGCTGTACTGCTCGAACCGGCCATCGAGCCTGGTGAGCTCGTTGAACCCTGCGATGGGAATGGGTCGGGATCGTGAGCGCCGGATCCCGCATCGATCGGGCGGTTAAGGGGTTACATACTCGCGCGCGGCGGCCCACGGCGGCGGAACGCGAAAAGCGCAATCCCCCCCCGAAAGTGGGCGGCGGCGGCGGTTGCGGGGTTGGATGTTTGGTGCCCGTGCGCGTCTCGGCACGGAGACGCGACGCGCGCGGCGCGGGTTCCGATACGATGCGCGCGTACCTTGAAGGCCGACGGCGTAGATGGTCTGCAGGTCGATGTCCGCAGCCTCCCTGATGTCGTACAGTAGCGACGCCTTGCCCCTCAGCCGCTCCTCCTGCGGGCGAGATGCCGCCACGACCTGCAGCTGGCTTGCCAACGCGGACGTCATGTCGCTCGATCCCGTCGTCTCGCGTCCTCCTCTCCGGGCTCCGAGCCGGTCACCGCCCCGATCGGTCTTCGAGCCGGTGGTGGCCGAGTCGCGTGCGCGCCCTTCGCGGCGGCCCGGTGTGTGCACTCGAGCTCGACCGGCGTTGTTGCGTGCCTCGCTCGGAATTTTGCTCACCGCGCCGAGCGCCGACGGGTCAGTCCCTCGTGCGACTTAGGGTATACCTGGCGGTGCTGTCCTCCCCCCTCACCCAGTGTTCGTCGCGCCCTGTGAGCGACGCCCCGCGGTTAACAGTCGGCACCATGGAAGCCTACCGCCGCGCTTTTATTCAGACCGGGAGCCTGGCCCCGCTGAAGCACGTCATGGTGCGTCGCTCGCCCGAACCCGCGCGCGAAATCGCCCTCGATCGACGAAGTCTCACCCTCACGCCCACGCCACGGTTGAATTTGGTTTTCGTCCCCTCGTTGACGCCCGGCGACCCGGTTCCCCGCGCGACAGGCTGGCGTGTTCGTCATGGCCTTCGGCATGGAGCACTACTTTCACCACAAGTACCATTCGCACGCCGAGGGGGCGCACGATCACAAGGAGGCGGAGGTCGACATGACCAAGGTGGACGCTGCCCTTCCCGCTGCTGCGGCGGCAGCCATGGCCGAGAAACCCCTGCCCGCGGACATGGACGCGCTCACCGCGGAGATCAAGTCCCTCAGGGCCGAGATCGGAACCCTGCGCGCCGGAATGCGCGAGGCTGCGGAGGAGGCTAACAAGAAGAAGTAACCCGCCGGGGTCGAGCGGGTCCTCGCCGGGTTTGTGTAATAAGTGTATCTTCGATTTGGTTTGGTTTCAACAGCGACGCTTAACAGCGACGCGCCGGGATGCGCGGTCGGGACCTTCCCGACCGACGACGACCCGAACGCCGAGGCGCGACGAAACAACGCGCCCGCCTTTCCTTTTCACGTCCCGGCTCTGGCACGTCGCGTCCCCCGTCGTTCGCCTAAACTCTTCCCGCCGTCGGAGCGTCCGTCAGCTCTCGACGTCCACCCTCCGCCGCTTGGGCGCTCCGCCGCCGGTGACCTCATCCTCCTCGTCGCCATGCGCCACCCCTCCATCGCCGCGCGCCCCATCCGCGCGTCCCACCTCGCTGTCCTCACCCCGGCGTCCACCCCGCGCGTCGTCCCCGGGCGAGTCCGAGGATGAGCGGTCGCTGGACGCGGTGGGCTCCTTCCCCGCGTGCTTAAACGTGCCGACGTCCATGGGCGCGTCGATCCAGTAGGACCTGCGCTTGTTCGCCGTCTCCCTGCTGCACAGCTGCAACGACCTGCCGCGGTACTCGAGCAGGCGCTTGAGGCACTCGCCCGCGGTGGGCCGCGCCGCCGGGTCCTTTCTCAGGCACTCGGAGGCAAGGTTGAGGATAAAGTCAACCTCCTCCTCGCCCATCGCCCGGCGCCGCTTCTTCTTCAGCTCCTTGACCAGCTGCTGGCACATGATCCCGAAGCCGTACATGTCCGAGCTGATGCCGTAGTCCCGTCGCTTCACAACCTCGGGGGCGCGGTACTTCGGGGGTCCTATCCTCGGCGTGAGCTCGGGGTTGACGTCGTCCCGCGCGCCGTCGCCCGGCATTGTCCTCGCCAAACCAAAGTCGCAGAGCTTGGCCGTCTCGTACCCGCGCGTTATCAGCACGTTCCTCGCCTTGACGTCCCTGTGCACGTGACCCGCCGCGTGCAGCCTCACCAGCGCCCTCGCCACGTCGCTCAGCACCCTCACGACGTCCACCCTGTTCACCACGCTCCTCGAGCGGAGCGAGTTGCTGACGTACTCCATGACCATGAAGAGCTTTCCGTCCTCCTCGTACGCGCCGAACACCGCGACGATGTTGGGGTGGGGAAATCGTCTGAGATAGTACATGTCACGCTTAAGACCGGCCACGCGGTCGGGTTTCAGGCTGGAAGGTTGGACACGGGCGGTCAGCGTCGGGCCAACCGGGCCGGCGTCGGGAGGATAAAAATAAGGGGTTAGGGGCGGGGACGCGGAAGGGGGACGGCGCGGGCACTCACTTCCCGATTTCCTTCACCGCCACGCTCGTGCCGAGCAGCGACGCCTTGTACACGTTTCCGAAGCTGCCGTCGCCGATCTGCTCCCACTCCCGCTTGGATGAGAGGTCCGAGGGGTCGAAGCAGGGGTCCCTCCACGGCTCGGTCATCTTTACTTTTGGCAACCGGGGTAAAATTTGGTGTCAGACCCGCTGGCCGAGGGACGCCGATGCCGTGTGCAGCAGTGCAGGACCTGGGTGTTCGCGGCGCCACGAGACTCGCTCGACGGGCTCGCCGAGTCCCGTGGGTGAGTCGATATCCTCCCCCAAAGGGACGACGGCGTCGTGCTCGCGCCTGAAGCACTGATCTGCGGGAGGATCCCACGACGTACGCCACAACGGGTTCGGGACGAAATTGGAAACCCTGGATGCTGTGTGGAAACTTCCAGCGGATCGACGGTCGAGTCGCCTCGCCGCGTTTCTCCGAGCCCGCGCGCCGCAACCCGAGCGCACTGCGAGCCGCGCTCGCGCCGGACAATGCCTTCGGTCGCGCTCGCGCCGGCGCCTCTTGCCATCGGGCGCGGCGCTCGCGCGGTCCCGCGCGCCCGGGTATGGTCGATGAGGCGCGCGGGTTCGGAGGCGCGACTGGGGATGATAAGGTGCCGTGCGCAAGCTTCTCCATCGCCCACCGCCGAGACCGCGTGCTCTTCGCGGCTCACCTGCGCGGAAGTTCCGAGAGGCGACACCGCGGGCGCGATGATGACGCTCACCGACGTGCGCGTTACCGTCGGGGACAGGGATTTGCTCGTCGGAGCCAACCTGCGCGTCGAACCGGGCGAGACGGTGGGTCTGGTGGGCGCGAACGGGTGCGGCAAGTCCACCCTCCTCCGCTGCGTGTCGGGGCTCCGATCGCACGACGCGGGCGAGCTCAGGGTGGCGCAGCGCGCGGACGTCGGGTACCTCGAGCAGACCGCGGTGAGCGGCTCCAAGCTCACCGTCGCGCAGGAGGCGCGCAGCCGCATGACGCACGTACAGGCGGCGATCGACGCGGTGCGAGAGGCGGAGAAAGCCATGGCCCAAGGCGACGCAAACGCCGCGTCCATGCTCGTGGCGGCGAACGACGCGTTCGAGGCTGTGGGCGGAAATACCGTCGAACGGAGGGTCGCGGACGTGCTCACGGGCCTCGGTTTCGCGAAGGAGGCGTGGGACAGGCCGTGCGCGGCGCTCAGCGGCGGATGGCAGATGCGGGTGGCGCTCGCGAGGCTCCTGCTCTCGCCCGCCGGGGACAGCCGAAACTCGGGCATCACCGGCGGCTTCCTCCTCCTGGACGAGCCCACGAACCACCTCGACGCGCAGGCGAAGGAGTGGCTCGCCGGGTGGCTCAGGGCCTACTCCGGGACGGTGCTCCTGGTGTCCCACGACGAGGCTCTGCTGGACAAGGGCGTGGACAGGCTGGTGGAGGTGCGAGGGTCGAGGCTGCACGGGTACAGCGGCAACTACGCCAAGTTCCTCGAGGAGCGCAAGCAGCGCCGGGAGGTGGCCGCGAGGGCCGCGTCGAAGGAGGCGGCGAAGGCGGCCAAGCTCGAACAGTTCGTGGCCAAGAACAGCGCGCGCGCGTCCACCGCCAAGGCGGCCAAGAGCAAAGCCAAGCAGCTCCAGGGCGTGCTCGAAAACTTGGAGGAGTTGGAGGAGCTGACTGGCGGCGGCAAGGACCTCGGCGCCGGCCCGGGAGACGCCAAGCGGGTCACTTTCCGCCTTCCCGATCCGCCCGACGGCGCGAAGGAGGCGCTCATCCTGGAGAACGGGGTCGTCGGCTACGGCGCCGGCCTAGAGCCGCTCATCACGGGCGCCGGTCTCAAGGTGAGCCGCGGCGACAGGTGGCTCATCGTCGGTCCAAACGGCGCGGGCAAATCCACCCTCCTGCGAACGCTCGGCGGTAACCTTCGGCTGCAGGGCGGCACGCTGGCGCACGGCGAGGGGACGCGCGTGGGATACTTCTCGCAGGATCTCGCTCAGGAGCTCCCGGTGGAGGAGACGCCGTTGGTTCACGTCCTGAAGGTGGCGCGCGCGGCGGACCCGACTGTGACGGAGCTCACGGCGCGATCGGTGCTCGGCGCTTTGGGGCTCTCGGGATCGGCAGCGAAGGACCGAAAAATCGGGGAGCTCAGCGGGGGCGAGAAGGCGCGCGTGGCCCTGGCCGCGTTCGTGTTGCGTCCCGTCAACGTTCTCCTCCTGGACGAGGCTTCTAATCACCTGGACACCGCCGCGATTGACGCTCTCACCGGGGCTCTGAGAGGCTGGGACGGAGCGGTTGTCGCCGTGACTCACAATAAAACCTTTGCGGATGCTCTCGAGCCGACGTTCGTGGCGAGGGTCGAGGCCGGGGCGATGAAGACCCGAATGGTCACTGGTGGGACCCTATCTAAAAAGGATTTCTCTCCCAACGCGGTCGCCACTGGCGGCGTCGCGGGCGCGGTGGCAAAGCCAAAGGAAGCTCCCAAGGGTGCCAAAAAAGAACAGGAGATGACCGAGGAGGAAATTGCGGCTGCTGAAGCGGCGGCGAAGGAGGCTAAGGCTGCCCGAGACAAGCTACTCAGGGAGGCGAGGAACGCTCCAAAGACAATCGATAAAATCGAACGCGCGCTGGCAGTTCTGGAAGATGACATCGCCGCCATCGACGAGCGGCTGATGAAATGCGGGTCGGATGTCGCGGCGGCGGTTGAAATACAGAAGGAGAAGGACGTAAAAGTCGAGAAGCAGGGGTTGTATTATGCGGAGTGGCAGAGATTGGAGGAGGTGATGGCGGAGGCCGAGGCGATCGCAGCAGAGGCGTAGTCGTTCTTTTATCTAACGTTGATATTACTTACTTTAAACAAACAGGGAGCGAGCGTTGCCCAACCCCTACGGGTGGGCGTTCCAAACAAGAATAATAATGACAGAAGGATCCGGGCAGACGCGCGGGGCTGCTTCGCGAGATTTTTCACTCACACCTGCGGCCGGGTCTGCACCACGTAAATCTCCCCATCCTTGACGACGCCTTCGATGTCTTGCGGCTGGCCGTCCAGCGCCGCCTCGATCGCCACGCCAGCCTCGGCAATCTTGGACAGGAGCTCGGTCCTGAAACCCTCGTCCCAAACCAGGGGATCGGTGGCGTAATCCGCGTGGATGGTCTCCTCCTCGTCCATGGGCACCGACTCGTACAGGCCCGCGCCAGCGTACCCCTCCAGATCCTCGCCGTTGGAGTCAGACCTGAAGATGAGCGTCTGCCTGGGGATCTTAAGCATCACGCTCTTGCTGGGGAAGCCCAGAACCCGCGGGGTCTCGCCCGAAGTCTTCTTGACGGAGAAGGACAGAGCGCGGCCCGGATAGTTGCCCACGAGCGCCTCGCCAAGGCCCATCACAACCTCGGCGTAGAGCTCAGTCTGGTCCTTGGAGGACGGGTTGACGGTGTGAATGACGAACGCGTAGTCGGCGTCGACGACGGGCTGCACGAGGACGCTCATGCGCAGGTCGTCGTGGTCGATGCCCACGTTGCGCAGCGACACAAAAGCGCGATCGTTCCACTTGGACGCCCACACATCCGTCAGAGCGCTCCACGCCTTGGCCCAGCGATCCTCGTCCTCGGGGGCGGGGATGCCGGCGGCCACCATCGCAGCCTCGATCTCATCGAGCATGCCCGCGGGCGCGGCGATGTGCTTGACGCACGCGCGGCACGCGGCGAGGGAACGCTCCAGCGCCGTCTCGGAGGAGTCGTCGATGGCCGCCACGAGCGACGCGAGCTCAGTTTTGACGCTGGCGTTGACGGCGTCGTCGAGAACGTATTCCATGGTCCCAAAGGGGATGACCATGGACTTGGGGAGGTTAATCCAGGCTGGGATCTTACCGCCGCCGAGGCTCTCGTTGAGCGCGAGGGTGTTGATAGCCTTGGCACCCACGACGCCCTTCTTGAACTCCTGGAGCGGGACGGTGAACTTGCCGCAGAAGGGAATCTTGGCGAGCTTGAGGCCCTTGGGCACGCTAGAGACATCGCCGGCGCCCGCGCCCAATGCCACCGCGGACGCGTCCACCTCCTCCCAGACGACCTCGTCGCCGCCCATGACGGAGGCGGACACGGGCTCGCCGTCGAGCGCGGCGAGGCTGTCGAGCACCGCCTCGTCGTAGCAGGTGGCAAAGAGGCAGCCCATGTTCCTGGCGCGAACCGCCGAGTGCGAGAGGACGTCCACGGAGCACGTCGTGAGCACGGCGACGGAGCCCGCGGGGATCTCCTCGTCGCCGCCAACCTTATCGGCCACCAGCACGGTGGGCCTGGTGAACGTCTCGTTCATCACCTCCCTGAGCGAGTGCACGTGCTTGACGTAGCCAACCGCCGGGACGGGCGAGATGATTTGCCACGCGCCCATATCCGCCTCGGCTCGGAGCAGCGGGTCGAGTCGCGAGAGAACCAGCGAGAGCGCGAACGCCGGCCCGCCGCGGATCACCTCCTCGGCGAAGAGGTCCACCGCCCAGTGCTCGATGCCGCACGCGACGCCAATCTCGGTCGCCGCCGGCTGCATCTTGGCCGCGACGTCATCCGCGTGCAGGGCGACGGCGAGGCGGACTCGGTCCACCACAGCCTTGGCGCGAAGGGCCCACTGCGAGTCACCGCCGCGGCGCGCCTCCTCGACCCTGCGCCACTCGATGAGCGCGAGGACGATGTCCTCGTTGGACGTCGGGAGGGAGAGCGCGAGGTTCTCCATGACGAGACCCGCGAGCCTCATCTGGTCCTCCAAGCCGTAATTGGCCTCGCCCGAGCGCTCGACGGCGCGCCTGGCGACGTCGTCCAGGGAGAGGTCGAGGTAGAGGAGCTCGCGAGTCCACTCCTGGTCGGAGGGGTTGGCGAGACCCGCGCCGCGGAGCTCGTGCCTCGCGTCGACGCACGCGGCGAGGAGCTGGATGGCGTCGCCGCCGCCGTTCTGCGCGACCCTCGCGTAGTTGAGCGCGGGGCTGACGCCGCCGAGACCCTTGTTTGCCGTCTTGATGCACTCGATGAGGTCCGCGCCGGAGTGAACGGACTTTAGGATCTTCAGATAGTTCTGGAAGTCCTTGATGAGCGCCACTTTCTTGGTGGGACGCGGCGTGGGCTCGGCGAGGATGGGACGCTCGTAAGATTCGAGGCGAGCGCGGTCGATGCCGCCCTCGGAGAGAACGCGCCAGTACTCGGAGATGTCCATGTTGGACTTGAGGAAGGCGAGGTAGGCCTCGCAGATGATGATGTCGTCCGGGGTGGTGTTGTTGTGGAGCTTCTGGTGCCATTCCTCCATCCAGATGCCCTTCTTCTCCTTGATGTCGTTGCGGTGCATGATGTTGAGAATCTCATCGCGAATTTGCTGACCCTGGCCGCCCTCGCCACCCTTGCCGACGGTGCCAAGCATGAGCCTGGTGACGTCCCTCAGGTGGGGCGCGTCGCAGAAGAGCTTGGCGATCGTCTTGGTCAGCTTGGACTGCGCGGCGCTCAGCTCGCGGGGCTTGACGTTGTAGTTGCGCTGCCAGGTGAGCTTTCGGTTGGAGGAGTACCTGAGCCAGACGTAAATCTTGGCCGCCGCGGCGACAGCCTTGGCGATGGACTTCTCGGACGCCCCGGGCGCGCACTTCTGCTCGAGCATGGTGGACGCGAGGTTGAAGCGGTGCATCAGAGTCCACCAGCCGTTGCCAGCCTCGGATCGGATGATGGTCTCGAGGAGCTCGTCCGCAGCCTTGGAATGCTGGGTGGTGGCGTAGTTGGCGTGGAAATTGGAGTTGCCGTTCTTCTCATCCCTGAACCAGCTCGTGCCCTCCTTGTTCCTGATCACGAACTGCAGACCCAT
The DNA here is from genome assembly GCF_000090985.2 of Micromonas commoda. Classification (NCBI taxonomy): domain Eukaryota; kingdom Viridiplantae; phylum Chlorophyta; class Mamiellophyceae; order Mamiellales; family Mamiellaceae; genus Micromonas; species Micromonas commoda. Next base: position 968,076 of record NC_013041.1, read on the forward strand.
GAGCTCGTCGGCGCCCTCGCCCGGGAGCTCGATGGTGAGCTGCTGGATCGGGTAGCACAGGTCCTCCTCGCCGGGTTCGACCTCGTCCTTGTCGAAAGCCTCGGCGGGGAGGCAGCCCTGGCCCGACACAAACGGCGTCTCGACGCTCATGTCGCTCACGGCGGTGGTCTTTCCGGGCCAAACTGTGGTCTCGGGTAGGAGCCACTGGCCGGGCTCGTCCTTGGCGACGCCCCAGTGCAGCACGAGGTCTTCCTGCGAGTCGGTGGTGATGACCACGCTGCGGCTCACGACCCTCTTCCTCGGGCCGCTCGAGGCGGACTCATCCTCCGCGACATCCTGGTACATCTGCACGAGCATCTCGGAATCGTCGCCGAGGGTGTACAGGCGCTGGTTCACCAGGGTGTTCGGCGAGTCGAAGCTGGCCCACCTGGACATGAACGTCTTGGCGCTGTACTTGGGCGCGGTAACCTCGTCGCCCCCCGCGCGGTGGGAGACGATGGACCTAAGATCGCGGTGCACGTAGGCGTCGGAGTGGTACTCGCCAACCTGCTCGGGCGGGGGCTCGATCCACTCCTCGGGCTCGATCGCCACTTTCTGCTTCTTGCCGCCGCCGGGGATGTCGATGGTGGGCGCGAAGTCGTCGAGAGGGGTCGGCCGGGTCTCCATCGGTACGACGTTGGACGTCGCGCCGGTAAACTTGCCCGCGGCGTCGTCGAGCATGACGTTCGCGTCGCCGCGGGAAAAGATGGGCTCGTCGTCGCCGTCGACGGTCTCCTGGTTGTACCTGCGGCGTATGTCGTTGAGGGTGACGCCGTTGAGAACCTCGAGCTGGAGGTCCAGCCTGGCCTTGGCGTACTCGGCGGCTTGCCACTCGGGGGGCGTGTCCTCGGGCATGCCGGCCTCTTCCCAGCGCACGTACGCGCGGATGCCGACGAGCTCCTCGGGCACGACGATCTGGGAGACATCGACGATGCGATCGCCTGTGGGAGGAGGGTTAGTGGATGGTCAGAACCGGGAGTGAACGGGGACGCGCGGCCCTCGTGGAAAGAGGTCCGAAAGAGCCGGGCGGGAAAAAAAACGAAAAGATGGAGATCGGGTTCCCGGGGCGCGGGGAGTGAGTGGGCGCGGGTCACGGGGCGCCGGGTTCTCACCTTCGGCGGTCTGGCCGGCCTGCGCGCGGGTGACGGTCGCGATGGACCGCCTCGCGGCCGCGGGGCGAGTCGCGGCGCGCAGCGCGGAGGTGCCGCGCACCGTCCTCCTGGAGCCCGCGGCAAAGAACTTCGGCGCCCCCACGACACTAGCTCCGCCCATCGCGGTAGCCGCCATCGCTGCGCCTGACGCGGAGCGAGGGAATGCGGGCCTCGAGCAGCGCGCAAGACTGGAGGATTCTCCGCGAAGTGTGTGACTCCGCAAACGTCGACGACGGGGTGAGGTGCCGTCGCGAGTGAGCCTCCCGATGGACGGAGCCGCCGCTTTGACGAGCAGTGGTCGTGACAAGCGGAGGGGCGCGGGGCGAAAATATCGGGACGCGCTTCGTATCGAACCGTCGGAATTTCCCTCTCACTGTTTGCCCAAGTGGCGATTTCGCGATATGTGCTTGGCGATATTTTCTTTTTGAAATCGTGTCCCACGCAGATCCAACCTTTCGCTTTTCGATTTCCCCTCGGCCAATCAGAGAGCGAACGGGCCCGAAACGAAAGACGCATTAAGCGCTTCCCGCCGAATTATAAACCAGAAGAAACCAACGGGTGAAAAAGGCTCTTTTCGCGATATACGTGAGTCAGCAGGATCCCGTGATCGAAGGGGGGGAGGCAGAAACGTCTATTTGCGATATACAAATCCAGTCCGACTGTTCGCGCATACAAGGCACAGCTTTTTGATTCCGAGTTGACAACGCCTGGGGCACGTTTTCACGCTCGAGTTTATTTAGGGCGGACCGTCCCTTCGTCTCCGCTACTCGCGGACCACAGTGACGGGCGTGGAAGGGTCGGAGTGGAGCGTGTTTCAGGCGAAGCTCGAGGAACGAGTCCGCGCTCGGGGAGTCCAAGGGTCCGAGATGTCCGACGACCAGGACTCCCAGGCCGAAGATGCGGATTCGGCCGAGCGAGCCTTCGCGCTGCAGAACGCGGCGTTCCTGCTGCAGCTCTTCACGTTGGCCACCGCTTTCGTGCTCGGCCTGGGGATCAAGCACCTGAAGATTCACTGGATACACGAGGCGGGCGCCACGATCCTACTCGGCGTGCTCGTGGGCCTGATGATCAGCGGCTCGTCCGTCTCCGACGAGATCACCGACTGGCTGGATTTCGACGAGAGCGTGTTCTTCTTCCTTCTCCTCCCGCCCATCATCTTCGAGGGCGGGTACTCGCTGCGCTCGCGCGAGTTCTTCGCCAACTTCGGCGCGATTTGCAGCCTCGCGTTCGCGGGCACGACGATATCGACGTTCGCCGTGGGATTCTTCGTCTGGATATGCGGCGGCGTCGGTTTGTGCTACGGCTTACCTCTGCTTCACGCGCTCGTATTCGGCGCTCTCATCTCCGCCACGGACCCGGTCACCGTGCTCGCCATATTCCAGGAGCTGGGCGTCAACACGGAGCTGTACTCGCTGGTGTTCGGCGAGTCCGTCCTGAACGACGCGGTGGCGATCGTGCTGTATCGCACGCTGGTAAACTTCAACAACAAGGGCGTGACGTTCATCTCGCTGATGGAATCCGCCGGGTTCTTCCTGGTCATCTTCGTCGGGTCCCTCGCGGTGGGCGTGCTGTTCGCGGTGAGCGCCACGCTCTTCTTCAAGGTTCTCAACAAGCACGGCGCGCACGAGGGGCACGTCACCTTACTGCAGAGGAACAACCACATAGAGATGGCGCTGGTGATGATTGCTCCGTACGCGGCGTACGCGGCGGCGGAGTCGATGTCGCTCTCAGGCATAGTCGCCATCCTGTTCTGCGGCATGGTCATGGCGCACTACACCGTCCCGAACCTGAGCCCGGAGACGGCGGTGAACTCCAAGGTTGTGTTCAAGGTTCTCGCCACCCTCGCGGAGACGTTCGTGTTCATCTACATGGGCGTGGCGATGTTCCTCGAGGAGGAGAAGTGGTCGATGGTGCCGTTTGTTTTGGTGGCGATGGTCGGGTGCGCGGGCGGGCGCGCGCTCAACGTGTTCCCGGTCATACGGTGGGTGAACGAGAAGCGACGCCCCGCGCGCAGGGTGCCCGACAGTCACACGAAGATGCTCTTCGTCAGCGGTTTGAGAGGCGCGATTGCGTTTGCACTGGCGAGCACGACGATTCGGGATCTGGGCGAGGCTAGCGGCAAGGTTATTCGCACGGCGACGCTGTGCATCGTCATCTTCACGGTGCTCGTGGTTGGCGGCTCGTGCAACTACCTCGTGGCGAGGTGGGATCTCGGCGCGGAGTCCGCGTGGACCGGGCTGGGCGACGAAGACGGGTCGAGGAGGAGGGAGGCGTCGACAGCGGCGGAGGGCAGCCCGGGGGGGGTTCGCGCGGGCGAGGTCCACACCGGGCCGCACGAGGAGCTCATGCCGGAGTTTAGGGTCGAGACGTTCGAGGAGGGGTACGCGGCGGCCAAGGCTGAGCTCGGGGAGGCGACGAAGCAGGAGAACACCAACTACGGAAAGGTTAAAGCCGCCGCCAAGGCGCTCGGCAAGGTCGCGGCTGTGACCGACGCGGCGAGCGTCATGTCCGACATCGACGCGAGGTTCCTGCGTCCGTATCTCACCATCAACGGGTCGTTGAACGCGAGCAGGCGCGCGTCGCCGGAGAGGTCGCGGCCGCCGTCTCGCACGGACGAAAACGGGGCGGACGACGGCGAAGGGGGTAACGACGCGGATGGGGGGTTCCGGCAAGTGCCGCTGGATACCGTCGCGTCGGAGGGAAACATCGCGGGTGGCGCGTCCCACGAGACGCCTTTGGGACTGCCGGGCTCGCCCGCGCCGGCGCGAACGCCCGGGGTTCCGCCCTCGAACTAGATTGCAGCGCAACCCGCACGAAAGCCTGTGGTGTATAACGAAACGAATCGTCCAAACTGTTTGGAAGAAATAACAACGGACTGAGATCACTTCGCCTGGCAACCCTCACGAGCGCCTCATCACAACGGGACCCACGGCCCGCTCTGTCGTGGGTTCAGAGATGAGACACAATGCCGCTCATGCCCTCGCCCGCGTCGTCCAAGCCTCCGTCAGCAGGGAGGTCGCGTCGGGGACGTTGCGCATCGCGCCCCTCGCGCCTCGTCGACTGAAGCGATCGATGAGCTCGATCACGGAGGACGACCAGCAGCGCCTGCTCGAGCACTACGCCTTGGGTCTGCGGGGGATACTCGCGGAGCACGACGACCTGACGGACCCGGCCCTGACTGCGAAGATGCGCGCGCTCAGGGACGACGCGCCCGTGCGCCTGGAGCATCGGTTCTGGGGCGCGCAGTTCCTGGCCATGGCGTTCGGCCACGAGCTGGGCTTCGCCGCCGCGCACCCGCCCGCTCTGCGCGCCGTCTTCAACCTCGGCGTCGTCGCCGCCGAGAACGGGCTGGTGCCCTTTCAAGCGATGCGCTCGGCGCATGGACAGCTCGCCAGGCTCGGCGTGCTCCGCTGCGACAGGGTCGATCCCGGAGCTGATGGGGGCGACGGTTGGAGCCTCGCGACCCCGAGGGCGGCGACGCCGTGGGAGCTGTTCGCGTCTGACCGGCTCCGCGTCGCCGCGAGGGAGGCGGCGGCGGGGCTCGTGGCGCGCGGTTCGGCGGTCGTGGACGGCGCCCTGGGTCCGCGTCTCGCGGAGGCGGCGTCGGCGGCGCTGACCAGACACGTCGCGTCCGAGCGGCACCTGTTCTCGGCGGGGCAGCTCGACCAGACGGGTCGAAGCGACTCATCCACCCGGGGGGATATCATATCGTGGATCTCCGGCGACGAGGGCGCGGACGAGGCGCTTCGTTTGGGCGCGGGGATATGGGGCGGGCACGTGCCGGGTTCGTCGGAGGGTCTGCTGGGCAGGTGTCCACCCGCGGTTGTGTCGCCCGGCGCCGTCGCGCAGATGTTCCGGTCGTGTCTCTCCGATCACGTCATCTCGGCGATGCCCGCCGGCGTCCTCATGTCATCGGATAACTACGTCACGAACGCGATGATGTCGGTGTACGCTCCCGGGGCGCCGGGTTTCGTGCCCCACACCGACCACTGCGGCGGGCACGACTTGAGAAGGGTCACCGCCGTGTATTACCCCGCGTCCAACGGGGACTGGGACGTCGATCGAGACGGCGGGGCGCTGGTGCTGCGGCCCGGGGAGGACGGCGCGGGCGGACGGAGGGAGACGATCGCGCCCGAGGGCGACAGGCTCGTGGTGTTTTACAGCGACGAGGTGGAACACGAGGTGGTGGGCGTCAGCGAGGGCGCGTCGAGGGAGCGGCTCGCGCTGTCGTTTTGGTACCTCAAGCCGCCGCCGGGAAGGTTCGACCCGAGCCTGATGTCGCGCTCGTAGTCGCACCCGACCCGGGGGACGTGGGTCGATCGCGAGCGGTTCGAGCGTCGACGCGATGTCGTGACTGTGTTTTACAACGTTTCCTTTTTACGACAGGTGTTACAACAGAAGAGTCAGGGTGGTCAGCGTGAGAAGGAAGATGAAGCCTCGGCGAGCGGGCGCGTGGTCATCGTCGTCTTCGTCTTTGATGAGGCTCGGCGGCGGCGGGGGCGGAGGTGACTTCGAAGGTTTTGGCGGCGGCGGCGGCGAAGGTGGCATCGTAGCGGCTGCCGCGGATGCCACCGTCTTAAACGTCTCCACGGTGCTCGCATCCACGCCCTCGATCGTCTTAAGTTCTTCGATGGGGTCGATGCTGTTCGTCGTCTGGACCCCTGTCACGCCCTCAGCCTTGAGCGAGTTCGCCGCAGCCGTCAGCGCCGCTTCGTCGACCTCAGCCTCGCTGAAAAACACCGAGACGTCGTACGTCGTCGCCGTGAGCGACCGACGCCTGGACGCCGCCGTCGCGACGCACGCGCCGAGTTTTTTGTCTAGTCCCGCCTTGGTGTAGTAGTCGGAGCATGCGGTGTTCTCGTTGGGGGCTGTGAGCTTGGCGGACATTTTCCTCACCTTCTTCCCGCTGATTGCCGCGTCGGCGAGTAGCTTTGCCTTTTTCTTCATCTTTTCGTCCTTGATGCCACTGAGGATCGCGTCGCGGGTTTTCTCGGCCTCTTCCTTCTTCGTCACGGTCGCGCCATTCGCGTCACTTCTACTTTTGCAGCCCTCGCCTTCGAACCCAGCCTTGCACGTGCACTTGCACGACCCGGTGCTTCCACCGACAGTGCCGCCAGTAGTGCAATAGATGGTGCCATCAGTACCATTCTTGGCCGAGTCTGGGGATGCTGCGCAGGCTTTAGCCGTCTGGCAGTGATCACCTTCATAGCCGGTGTTACATCCTGTGCACGTGCACGATCCAACTGAGCCGGCGACGGTGCCGCCATTGACGCAGTAGAAAGTGCCGTCGCTCCCGGTCGTCTTGGACGCATCCGAGGATGCAATGCACGTCTTGCCGGTCTGGCAGTGATCACCTTCATAGCCCTCGTTACATCCTATGCACGTGCACGATTCAGCGAGGCCGCCGACAGTGCCGCCGTTGATGCAGTAAAACTTGCCGTCGGCGCCGGTTGTCTTGGTTGTGTCCGTGGTGTTGGTGCAAATTTTCCTGTCCTCGCAGTGATCACCATCAAACCCGACATCGCATGTACACTTGCAATTTCCTGTGTTGCCACCTATAGTTCCACCGTTTATACAGTAATATGCGCCGTCATTTCCGTCCTTCTTGGACTCGTCCGTGGTAGCGGTGCAAGCGTTCGCCGTCTGGCAGTGATCTCCAGAATACCCGCCTGCACATGTACACTGACACGAACCTGACGATCCACTGATGGTGCCACCGTTAATGCAGTAGTAAACACCGTCGTTCCCGGTCGTCTTGGACTCGTCTGCCGAGGCAGAGCAAGCGCCGCTTGTCGCACAGTTCGTGCCTCCATATCCCGGGTTACATCCCGTGCACGCGCACGATCCAGTGACGCCGCCGATGGTGCCGCCGTTGACGCAATAGAATTCGCCGTCGGCGCCGGTCGTCTTGGACGCGTCCGAGGATGCAGTGCAGTCTTTCGCGGTCTGACAGTGATCGCCTGTATAGCCCTTGCTACATCCCGTGCACGTGCACGATCCAGTGACACCGCCGATGGTGCCACCGTTAATGCAGTGAAAGATGCCGTTGGCGCCGGACGTCATGTCAGGGTCTGAGGATGCAGTGCAAATTTTGGGCGTCTGGCAGTGGGTTCCCTCATACCCCGTTTTACAATCTTTGCACTGGCACGCCCCTGTGGTGCCGCTTACAGTGCCGTGCTCGCAGTAGTATTTCCCGTCGACGCCGCTTGTCTTGGTGGAATCCCTCGTTCCTGAACATTCTTTCGCGGTGTGACAGTGAACGCCTTCCCAGCCGGCGTTACATCCTGTGCACGTGCACGATCCAGTGACGCCGCCGATGGTGCCGCCGTTGACGCAATAGAACTCGCCGTCGGCGCCGGTCGTCTTGGACGCGTCCGAGGATGCAGTGCAGGCTGTCGCGGTGTGACAGTGATCGCCTGTATAGCCCTTGCTACATCCCGTGCACGTGCACGATCCAGTGACGCCGCCGATGGTGCCGCCGTTGACGCAATAGAACTCGCCGTCGGCGCCGGTCGTCTTGGATTCGTCCGAGGCTGCAGTGCAGTCTTTCGCGGTCTGACAGTGATCGCCTGTATAGCCCTTGCCACATCCCGTGCACGTGCAACCTCCGGCACTGCCGCCAATCACACCGCCGTTTATGCACCAGAACTCGCCGTCGTTACCCGTCGTCTTGGTCGAGTCCGTCGAGGCAGAGCAAGCGTTGGCGTCCGCGCAATTCACGCCTCCGAATCCCGGGTTACAATTTTGACATTTGCATCCATATGGGGCAAGGCCGCTCACGGTGCCGCCATTGATGCAGTAGAACGGCCCGAAGCTGCCGTCAGCGCTGGGTGAAGTACTCGCCGTGCACGAAGGGGGTGGAGGTGGTACAGGGGGTGGAGGTGATTGTGGTGGAGGTGGAGGTGGATATTGTTTCGTCTCGCATGTGGCCCAGGGTGTGCACTCACCGGTGTGCTCCGGGGAATTACATCCATAGACGGTGGAACCCGCGATGTCACAGTCAGGGTCGAACGCTCCACAGCCACAGTCACATCCGTCATTAACCGCAAAAAAGTCTTTGTCGCAAGTCCACGAGGTCGGCACGGCATCGTCGAAGACTACATATGCATAGTCGAACTCGCAGGGCGACGAAAACCACCCCCAATCTGCGTGATTGCACTTGATTTCGAGGCAATATTGAAAATAATACCGACTGGATTGGCAACACTTGTCAGACTCGCACCGCCACTTGTATGCAGAAGAGGGACGGTAACACGGTTCGCCAGTGCACGTGGCGCCGTCGTCCTCAACATCGCATTGTGACCCCGAATAATGCCATAGCTTGGGCTCATATAACCCATTGGCTTGTTGGTATATCCCCGTGTCCAGAATCAGCATCTGAACGCTGTGATAGGCATTCTTATTCGCGGCGGGACGGACCGCAAAATTATAACCTTTCGCTCTTTCCGCTGAGCAGCAGCGCCACACGTCTTTTTCTTGAACGGTGACCGTGCTGTAATCTCCGCAATCGACACCCTTGGTGTAGGTATTGGTCGCCGCGTCAGCGCTGGAGAAGAGCACCGCGGCAGTCAGGGTACACGCGATGAGCGAGTTGGGGACACGGAGCACTCCGCGACGAGCCGTCATCGTGTACACGTGGATGTCAAAGTGAAGCGGGCTGCTCGACCCCGGGTGCACGAGGTGAACCCGTGACAAGACAGCCGAGGAACCAGGCTTCACACCTGGAGATGGCAGAGCTCGCGCGATATCAGTAGTCGAACCCGGTTTCACCCGGGCGCGTGCTGAAGTGCGTGCGACTTGTGGCGCGGAGGGGCGGGGGAAATTCGGCCTGACACGGGCGCTCTCTCTGGCCGATTTGATTGGCCGGCCCTCCCGAATCCAGGCACCTGCGGCGCGATTTGGTGCTTCGCCGAGAAAATGAGATGGGCACCGCACAGCGAAACGAGTCACCCCTCGAATCCGTAATCATGATTTGGACTGATAGGAAAAAGAGTCTCCCCGAAAAGAGTCTCACCTTGAGAGTTCGCACGACTCCTTCCTACCAGTCCACGGCGCAGCTGTCGAGATCGCGATTTGAAACATCGTGCCGTTGACGCGTCTCGACACAAGCCTAGGAGCGGTCCGAGGGTGTTCGCATCTTCCGATACGCGTCGCTAGCCTCTTCCGGGACGGATGGGGCCACGTCGAGCTCCCGCACTCCTCGCGCTGGCGGCGTTCCTGGTCGTCTGCGCCGCGGTTCTCCCCGCGCCCGTCGTCGCCGTCGACATGCTTCGACGGGCGGGAGACGCGGCCGCGGCGACCGGCGCTGCGGACGGCGTCGCGGTGATCAGGGCTCAGTGCGAGCATCGGATATCGGCGCTGGAGGCGTCGTCCTCCGCTGCGCTTAGGGAACACGAGGAGAAGGTGGCGTCGCTCACCGAGGAGCGCGACGATCTGGCCGCGACTGTCAAGCGATACAAGCGCGGGCTGCTCAACCTCGAGTCGAAGCGGAAGGACGAGGTGGCCAAGCTGGAGCAGGCGCTGCGTCTGGCGGAGAGCGGCGAGTGTCCGACGCCCACCCTCACGGACTACGTCGCCCCCGCGCTGGACTCCATCCGCCGCGCGTGGAGCGACGCGCGTGCCGGCGTGGCGGACGCCAGCGACGTCGCCGCCAGAGCCGTCTGGTCGAGGACCAGGTCGGCGCTCGCCGCCGGAGTAGGAGCCCGGCGCGCGGTCATCTCCCGCGCGTCCGCCGCGGCGCGCGGGCTCTTCCCCGACGACACGCACGACGACGCTCACGCGAGGGAGACGGCGCGGACGGCCGTCGACGTCGTCATCGGTGCGATTGTCGCCGTCGTCGTCGTCGCGGCGACGTCGCGGATATCGCCACCGTTTCGCGGTCGAAAGTCGAGGGTCGGATCAAAGGGTCGGAGCACCAGGATAGAGGTGGTCGACGAGGACGACGAGGAGCTCCGCGGCGGCGCGGTGATGGAGGGCGACGAAGGGGCGGTGGAGTGGAAGACGTACCGGGCGAGGGTACCGGACGCGGGCCGGGTTGAGATTGAGGGGCCGAAGAGGGTCGTGCAGCGATGGGGCGCGCGGCTGCCCGACGCCATCTCAGCCGCGGCCGAGGCGTTCGACGATAAACCGGAAGATTTCGACGACGAGAAGGAGCTCCCCGGGCCGCCCGCGTCGCCGGAGGAAGAGCACGCGTCGGACGAGGAGGCGGAGGAGGAGGCGCCCGATCCGGTCGCCGCGGAGGAAAAGTTTGTCGAGGTGCTCCGAGAGCGAGCGCCGCCCGCGAGGGTCCCCGCGCGCGTCGTCCAGACCCGGTCCCCGGCGCCGATGCCGGAGTTGAGGTCCAGGACGTCGAGCGGCGGCGGCCGGCCCCGCGCCGCGCCGGCTCCGCGCACGCCCCCGCAGGCTCCTACAGCCGGACGCTCCACCCGCATACCCCGGCTCCCCCACCCGGGCTCCACCGCGGACGTCCTGGACCTCAACTCCGCGTCGGACGATCTCCTCTCGCAGCACCCGTGGGGTGACGACGGGGGCGACGGATGGGCGGACACGATGGGCACCCCCGACTTTCAGAAGAAGGAGAACAAGCTGGGCAGCCCGAGTAAGCTCCCGGTGGCGAGACGCGCGGCGGGCGCGAGGAGGGTGAGCGCGCCGCTGGTGCAGACGACTTCGCCGAACGTGGTGAACGCGCCCGGGGTTAACACTAACCCTAACCCTAAGGCGACGCCGCCGAGCGGGAAGTTGCGGCTGGTTCGGCCGGGTGAGAGGAGGACGCCGACGCAATCCCCGGATGACGGTTCGGCGTCGAGTCGGAGGTACTCGCCAGGCGGGAACCGGTCGTCGTCGCTCGGGCTCACGCCGGACAACAAGCAGATCACGCCGAGGCAGCGCGCGATCGCGTACGCCGAGGCGAGGAGGAAAGGAGTGGACGTGGATCTTCCCAGCCTGGGAGGCGAGGAGGGCGAGTACGTGCCGAGGGGTGGGATGAGGCACAGAGGCGCGCTTCGGTGAGTGTCGGGTGCGTCGTTGGACAAGCACTGTATTTGACAATCAGAACTTCTTGCACGTGGGGGAGTCCTTGAAGAAAGGCAGGTCGCACTCCGCCGGCCGCGTGATCCCCAGCCTCTCCCTGTCCTTCTCGTCGTCGGGAGTCCACGAGCTCTTGATGATGGCCATGTTGGCGCTGTACTGCCTGTCGTAGTTAAACCTCTCTGCATCGTTCTTCGCTTTGTTTTCTTCGCTCTTCGCCTTCAGCCGTTTGACGAGATCCGACTCCGCCTCGGGGACCGACGATCCGCTGTTGTAGTTCTTGTAGTCCATCTTGAACTCATCCGCGTCCTCGTCCGCGCGAGCGGGAGACGCGAGGGCGAGCAAGCCCACGAGCCCCGCGCCAAGCTCCCTCCTACCGAGATCCACTGTTCCTCCGGATAACGCGCCCTTGCCGGCCCTGCAAGAGACCGCCGTGTTACGCGCGCGGCTGACGGCGCTGGTCGGAGCGGCATGGACGACTAAGATACGAGAGCTGGCGATCGAGAAGCTCATGATGCTGTCTCTGCGGCGCGGATAGAGCGAACCGTGCGCCGTGTTGTGCGGCAATATTTCACGATGACGAGCCACGACTGTCCGGATACAAACGAGCATTCGCAGAGACTCCAGACTTGGGGCGCGCGAGATGCCTCCCAAGGCGCGCGGCGGCGGCAAGAAGGGGCCGCCGCCGCCGCCTTACACCGAGGCGGACGTAGCAGAGTTCAGGGCCGTCACGGGGTGCGATAGCGATGCGGCCGCGAAGAGGTCGCTCGCCAGCACCCGTGGCAATCTTAGCGAGGCCGTGCTACGTTACCTCGACGTTCACGCCGCGGTCCCAAAGCCAACCCACGGCGACGACAAAGCCGAGACCGTCGCGCGTCGTCAGGCTAACCTGCACGAAGCCAAGCGTCCGAGGGTCGAAGCCGCCGAAGGGACAGGCGCCGACGGGACAGCCTCCGCCCCTTTCGCCTTCGACCTCTCGGGTTTGGTGGGCACCCCGCGTCCCGACGAACACGGCTGGGTCACGTCGATGACCCAGGAGCTGGAGGCCGAGGCGGAGACCGTGGACGCGACCGTGGGGTGGGCGCGAACGATCGAGGCCCTCGAGGCCGCCGCCGACGGCCGACGCCGCTTCGAGGACGCCTCGTTCCCGCCCGACGCGTCCAGCATAGACGGCGGGCGCGCGGACAAGGAGTCGGAGAGCGTCCCGTGCTGCCGCTGCGGCGCGAGGGCCAAAATCAAGTCGGTGCACAAGGACGGTCCCAATCACGGCAGATGGTTCTACGCGTGCGGGAACCAACCGGCGAACGCGTGGGCCGCGAGGGCGATGGCCGCGAAGCGGGTGCCGACGCCGACGTGTGGATTTTTCAAGTGGGCCGATGACGCCCCTTCTTCCGAGTCGTCGAAAGCCATGCGCTGGCGACGTTTCGAACCCCCGCGGTTCAGGCTCACGAGGGGCACCGCGTCCGGCGCCCCCAAGTTCGCCCCGTCCGACGTGCGCCAGGGCGCGGTCGGGGATTGCTGGCTGCTGTCGGCGCTCGCCGTCGTGGCCGAGCGGCAGGATCTGGTGGCGCGGGTGGTCGGACCCGCGGCGAAGTGCCCGGCGGCAACGCGACGCGGCGCGTTCTTAATGCGCCTGTTCCTCGCCGGAAGATGGCGCGGGGTGGCGGTGGACCCGTGTTTGCCCGTGAGCGGAAGGTCCACCAAGGTTCTCGCCGGCGCCAATAAGGTGGGCGCCAGGTCAAACGACGAGTACGCCCTCGCGTATTCTCGCGCGGCGGATAACCAGCTGTGGGTCCCGTTGGTCGAGAAGGCGTACGCCAAGAGTCACGGGAGCTACCACGCCATCAGCGGCGGGTGGATCGCGGAGGGCCTGTTGGACCTCACCGGTTGTCCGACGGAGACGATCCGTTTAGACGCGTCAGGTTTCAAATCGGAAGAGGCGTGGCGCAAGCTTCTCTCCTACGCCGCGGCTAAATTTCCGATGGGCTGCGCGACCCAGGGCGACCCCTCGCACAGGGAAGTCGGTCTGGTCGGTAACCACGCGTACTCGGTGATGGAGGTGAGGGAACTGCACGGCGCCTCGGTGGGGCGGCAGACGAAGCTGACGTCGTTCGTCGCGAAGGAAAGGGTCGAGGACGTCGACGCGGCGGCGGGGGGCGGCGGACCTCCGCTTCGTTTGCTTCGAATCAGGAACCCGTGGGGAAGGAAAGAGTGGAGCGGGGAATGGGGAGCCGGGAGCGAGGTGTGGACGTCAAAGCTGGGCGCGGAGCTGGGCCACACTCGCGTCGACGACGGGACGTTCTGGATGAGCTGGCACGACTTTCTGTGCAGATTCACCGTGGTTGACGTGTGCAAGGCGCACGAGGGTTGGCACGCGATTTCAGTCCAGGCGGTTTCCGCGGAGAACGACCCCGCCTTCGAGGTGGAGGTGGCGCCCGACCGAGGCGCGTCGTCGTCGTCGTCGTGGGCGTACGCCATGTCGCTCCAGCCCAACAAGAGGGGGCTTTGTTCCGAACGTTTTTGGTACGCGGATGTCGGCATCGCGGTGTATCGAAAGGGCGAGTCCAAAACCCAGGGGCCGACGTGGACGCCGGTGACTGGTCGGCTGGGAGCGAGGGAACGCGTCGCGCAGGTGGAGCTCATGTTCGAGGTTGGGGTGACGTACCTCGTCAGGTTCTTCTCCTTCACCGGTTTTAAGGCTGGACCGCCTCCGATCCTGCGCCTGTACAGCGCGAGGCCCCTGAGGGTTCGCCCGATGAGGACACCAAACTTGATACCAAACTTGGCACCCGCGCTTCACTCGATGCTGCTACCGTCGTCGTCGCCGGCGCCGAACGTTCAGGAAGGCACCCGCAGAGGTGGATCGAGCGACTCCGACATCAAGCGTCGACTGTTGCCCCTGTGCGGCGGCGCGCTCGTCGTGTGCCGGTGTCGAGGCGGGGCGTTCGTGTTGGGAGTCAGCGCGTCGCCGCGAGGATCGCCACCGCTGCGGGTGTGGCTGAGGATACGATCCGGCCGCGTCGGCGGGATGAGCGCGCTGCATCAACACCCGCCGCCGCCCGCGCCCGGCACCGTGCACGAGGGGCCGATTCCTGGCGCTTCGTTGCACGAGATACCCGCGGGCAGGTGCCGAGTGTTGGCGCTGGCGCTCGCCCTCAGCCCGTCGGACACGTGCTCGCACGCGCTCGAAATCGCGACGGAACAGGTTTGCGACTGCCGCGCAAAGTTGAAAGGGATCGGTGACCGTCGCGCGGGGGCCGGCGATGAAGACGAGGTGGCGGTGGTGGATTTGGACGAGACGGAGACGGAGACGGAGGAGGAGGAGGAGGAGGAGACGGATGCGGGGGAGGAAGAGAAGGAGGAGGAGGGCGACGACGAGGTTGAGATCATCGGCGAGGTAAAGCCGAAACCGAAGGAGGACGCGTCGACGCTTTTCGAGGAGCTCGGACTCCCGCCGCCGCCGCCCGGCGCGACGGACGAGGCGATCGCGAGGATGCTGGCGGATGCACTCGCCGTCGCGGCGGCGCGTGGCGCGCGCGATGAACGCCGCGGCGAGGACGACTCTCCCGACGATTCATCCGACGGGGACGTGGAGGTTGTCGGAGAGGTGGCGTCGACGGCTTCCGAGCGGAGGCAAAAGAAGCGGGCGGAGGAGCTGGCCAGACCCGCGACTGCGCCGCCCGCGAGGCTGGCGCAGGTGTTCGCGCACCTTCCCGTTCCCGAGGCGTTCAGACGGGAGGTGTCGGCGATGAGGGGCTCGCGCTGCTCGGGCGGCGCACAAACTTAGAACGGACAAGGACATAGGTCTCATAGTAACAACGCGGGTGACGACGAACAAACGGGCACTGCAGGTTCCGAAATATCTCCCGCCGATTTCAGGGAATCTTCTCACTCACTGCGCAGTCTGTAAGGGCCCGATCCGCTTGAACGACGAGTGTCTGCGCGCTCCCCCCGAGTTGCTCAATGCGAGCGACGCCAGCAGTGCCGTCGTCTCGCCGCCGTCCCCGACGCTCGCGCTGATCCGGGCGATCCGTTCAGCCGCCTCGGCCTCGGCGTCCTCGGCCTCCCCCGCCGCCGCCTGAGTGTATCTCTTCACCACGGACTCGGCGAAGTCGTCGGGATACATGCTCTTGTACATGACGTCGTGGACGAAGGCGTCGGCTTCTTCGCGCGTGGATCTCAGCTGCCACGCGGCGGGATCACCGACCTTCTCCGGGGCGATGGGAGTGCTGTGCATGAGCCCCCCAAACACAGCCATTTGCGTACAGACAACGATGCTCCTTCCAATCTTCGTAAACATGTAAAAGAACATAAGGACAGGCAAGAGGAGCCAGATCGTCTTGGATAAAGGTGGGTCCTCATCAAGGCGCGTCGTGTACGCTATCCCGGGCAGCGCCATCTTGCAGAAATGGATCAGTATCGCTAACGTGAGAAAGTTGAATCCAAAGATACAATAGTCGTTGACTTGATTGGTACCGAGAACACCTGATGTCGTCTTGCCAAACAGCGGAAAGTTCTTCTCGTGGATGACTGATGCGGTGTTGTACAGGATGGTTGAGAGCAATATCCCGCCAGCTGACAGTATAAACGAGAGCGACATCAACCAGCAGATGGCTATGTCGATGCTCTCCGTCGGCTGCTCGGCGTTGAGTAGGAATGGCCCAGTGATGGTGAGGGTCAGCAGCCCCGCGACGTTGTACATACCTAGGAACCTCAGGAAGTGTTCTTTGAGGGCGTGGCCGTTGGCCCCGTTCGCGGCTGAGACGCACCTGGTCCAGTATAACCTGTGCTCGGCGCCGGCCGCCCAGTTCTTCTTCCGCGTGACCCAGGTCTCGAACTTGGCAAGCCACTCCTCCACGCTTCGAGCCTCGAGCGTCGGGCCATCGCGTAGCACCACAGATCGCGGTCGTCCCGAAAACGAACCCGGGGTGTAGGACCTCGCCATCGAAGGGGACCCGCCGCCGAGACCGCCGCCTTCGGTCCCGTCGCGGACTCCCGCCCACCTCGCCTCTTCAGCTGCACCCGCCTGGGTGCTCGTGTCCGGTCCAGTCATCACGCGCGTGCGAACCTTTCCAATCACGCGAGCTCGCGCCACCGCACTCTCAAGGCCTAGTTCATCCCAGGCCGCAGCGTCCAGTTCCACCAAAGTAGCTCCATCTACCCCCGCCTCGAAGGCCTTGGCCGCGACCGACGACGATATGCCGCATTCTTCCTGAAGCCACTCCTTGACTCTCTCCTTAGGCCACGAGAGCACGTCGGACACCTCGGGGCTCGGGTTCCCGCCGCCGTCGCCGCGAGAGATGAGCGACGGCGTCAGGAGCCGGTTGGCGGCGATCATCGCCACGATGGCCGAGGCCATGTCCGTGCGCGAGGTCGTTGTTACTTCGTTTTGCACTCTGCAAGCAGCTGCAGCAAAAGAAGCGATTATGAGTAGCTGTTCAATTTTTTCCAGATCACCAGGGCGACGATCGCCGAATAGCACCGCGTCGCTCTCTGGCAAGATGAGCACGCTCCGTCTCGACTCGGACATCCGCAACTGGGTGCTCATCCCGATCACCGTAGCGATGTTCTTCGTGGGCATCGTTCGGCACAACATCGGGAAGCTGATGCACCGCGACCGTAAGGTGGATCTGAAGGCGCTCAGGGAGGCCCAGGCTGTGATCCGCGCGGAGCGGCTCAGGAACAACTCTGGGTACCTGCAGTCCGCGGGATTCCGCATGAGGAAACACTTCTTTTGCGCACCGGTGAGTGATCAATCGACACCCCGAGGACCGTCGTGCCGCTCTCATCGATGGCACCCGCCCTCGTTCCCTCGCGCCCTCAGAGGTTAACCTAAATTCTGACGATCGCGCCTCTCGTCATCGTCCTTCGCAGGAGACCGGCGTGTTCAATCAGGCGGCGAAGAAGGCGAACCCCCAGGCGCAGATGCTGTCGGATCCCACCATGATGACCAGCATGCTGACGAAGAACCTCAACTTCATCGTCCCCAACATGCTCACCGCGGGCTGGGTCAACTTCTTCTTCACCGGCTTCGTCGTCGGCAAGGTTCCGTTTCCGCTCACGCAGCGCTTCCGCGGGATGCTCCAGCGGGGCATCGAACTCCAATCGCTCGACGTTACCTACATATCGTCCCTGTCGTGGTACTTCCTCAACTTCTTCGGGCTTCGCGGGGTGTTCAACCTGTGCCTGGGCGAGAACACGCTGGACGACACGCAGGCCATGCAGCAGCAGATGGCCATGGGCATGAACACTGAAAAAGCGTTTGCGTCTGTCAAGGAGAACCTGGACATGTTGGATCACGAGTTCGTGTTGTACGTGGCGGAGAGGAGAGCGGAGCGACTGCTCAGGAGGCTGGTGTCGGGGGCGGCGGTCGGGGAGGCGAGAGCCTTCGCAAACGCAGAGTTTTGAGTTCCATAGGTTCAGCGTATCAATTTAGAGTCGGATTACACCAGCCCAGCCTCCGCCGCGATGTTATACTTCTGCATGGCTCTCCTCCTGTGCTTCTTCCACGGCGCCTCCGCCTCGCGTATGTTCACGGACCTCGACTTCTTCGGCGGCGCCTCCCTCTCCTCCACCACGATCGTGACGTGCGAACGCGGTCTGTGCATCTTCCCGGCGCGGCCCCGGCCGTGGATGCTCACCCTCGGCAGAAACGTCCCTTTGCCAACCACCGCCTCGGCGACGAAGAGCTTATCGCGATCGAGATCGTGGTTGTTCGTCGCGTTCGCCGCGGCGCTGAGGATAACCTTCCTCACCACGTCGGCGTACTTCTTCGGCGACAGCGCGCACTGCACCAGAGCGTCCGACACGGAGCACCCTCGGATCACCCGCAGCACGTCGTTGAACTTCTTTGGCGATCCCTTAGCCTGGCGGAGGACCGCGCGCGCCACCCGCTCGCCGCCCGCGTCGGTGAGGCCGGTACCGAAGTCCGCTCGCGTCATACCGCGCGGAGCGGGTGCGCGCATCAGCGGGGACGGCTGCGCGACATCGGGGACGACAGTCGTCACGGCGTCGCTCGCTGGATCCCCGGGATCCTCATCACCCGCGCCGGAACCCTTCCTCCCGGCATCGTCGCCCGCCGCGCGCATGCTCGCGTCGCTTCCCCGCGCGAACCCCCGCGTCGCGTGAAGCACGCTCCACGTGCGCGTCATCTCGCGGGCGTTCGCGATCGAGGACGAACCCGCGTCGCGCTCGATGCCCGCCGTCGATCCCCGACAGCCCCCCCACCCCCGGGCGGCGATCATCGCGCCCCCGCCCGCCGCGGGAGAGCCCCGCAGCGACAGCCTCCCGAGCACCCTGACGCATCGTGAGAGCGCCGCCATGCCTTCCGCAGATCCTCGCGAGACTGAGCCCCGCCGATCCGACCTGCCCTGATCGTCACACGGCAACTGCTGCCGCGCGCTCGCTTGTGACGAGCAAACCCTCGAAGGCAGTTGCTGGGCTCACTCGCCAGCCAGACTGCGTCAGCAGTTTGTCAGCGCGCGGCGATGCAGGGGGAGGACCCGCCGCAGGGCGGGGGTATCCGAGTCGCGCTGGTCAAAGGGGGGCGCCAACGCGATGCATCGGCTCCACCGCCCGCCTCATACCCCGAGGATGGGCCCGAGGAGGAGCTGGACTTCGACTTTGGCGGCGACCTGGACGAGGCTGAGCGCGAGGCGGGGGATGTGCTCGTGGATGACTACGACGACGACGACGACGACGACGACGACGACGCGGGCGAGGACGGCGGGGACTGGCGCGAAGGAGGCGAGGACGGCAGCGCCGCTAACCCCGCGGCGGTCAGCGCATCGAACGTCGACCCCGGCGGCCCCGAACCCACCGCGGTCGCCCCGCCAAAGCGCGTCCACGATCCCAACTTTAAGAAGCTGTACGGCGTGATGGTGCCGATCGCGCTGCGGGACGGCGGCGACGACGCGGCGGTGCTGGAGTGGGCGATGGCCGACTGCAAGGACTGGGAGTACGAGCCCGACGAGGAGGAGGCGGCGATGATGCGGGAGCTCGAGCGCATGGAGAACGAGGACTTCGACCCGCTCGCCGACGGGGAGGAGATACCCGCGGAGGTGCCCCTGGTTCCGGGTGAAAACGAGGAGGACTACGCTAACCTCGACGGCGACGACGTCGAGGGCGACGACGACACGGCCGTCGACGACGACGAGGTCGACTTCGAGCCCTCACAGGAGGAGACGGAGATCCCGATGTCCGCCAGGCTCGACTTCCACTCGAAGCACTTCGACCCGCTGTTGGCGCTGAGGGCGGGGGTGCGCGGGGAGCTCAAGCCGCCGAGAAACGTGAGGCCGCTGGACTTTGTCGGCAAGTTCAGGCACCTCCTGCCCAAGCGCCACCCCGCGTGGGTGGACCCCAACAGACAGCGCAAGACGCGCACCGCGGAGTCCATAGCGGCGCAGGAGGCGGCCAAGGCGCGGGCGGAGCGTTTCAGGCAGAAGGCGGCGGAATTCGCCCGTCGCGACCCGGTTGTGGGCATCCTGGCTGACGAGTCCAGGGAGCGGGGAGGCCCCCTGTCCGTGCTGGTCAAGGCGTTCGACGAGGGACGGCGGATTCGCGTGGCGACGCGTCACCGCTCGGGGATTCGCGGCGTCGCCGTCGCGTACTTGAAGGCGTTCGACGTGTACATGAACATGGTGCTCCAGGACGTTCACGAGGCGTACACGGTGCGGCTGCGCCACTCGGTGGTGGACCCGAAACGACCGGGACGGACCAGGGTCAAGTACAAGCTGGAGCATAGACGCAGGCACATGAACCAGGTGTTCCTGCGGGGCGAGCAAGTCGTGACGATCGCCGTGGAGGAAGACGAGGACGACGAGGACGACGAGGACGACGACGAGGTCGATTCCGACGACGAGGACGACGAGGAGGAGAAACCCAGGAAAGGCAAGGTGAAGAAGGGGCGCGGGATCGACCCGGTGGAGGAGGTGGGCGCCGCGGACGACGACGAGCCCGATCAGCCGTCCAGGCTCGGGCTGGAGATCACCCGCGCGAGGGAGGCGAAGCAGGCGGCGCGACGGGGAATCGAACCCGGGACCTCACGATGGAACCCGCCGCCGCCGCCGCGACCGCCGCCGGGAAGACCACCGCCTCCTCCGAGACCGCCGCCTGGCGCGCCGGGGGCGAGACCGCCGCCGCCGCCCAGACCGCCGCCAGGGAGACCGCCTCCACCCAGACCGCCGCCCGGCAGACCGCCCGGGCGCTAGCTCTCTCCGAATAGACGTAGAAACGTTCGTGTTCAAACGCAAAGTGTGTGCGCGCGCTAAGAAGTCACAGGTCGCTAAGAGGTCACAGGTCGTCCTCGGGTTCGTCCTCGGTGGACTGCGACATCGTGTTCGGCGCAGGACCCGGGGCTGCGCCGAGTGTTTCTCCAGTCTCGTCCAAGTCCTCGGCATCCTTTGCCATGTTCGTCTCTATCCACTTGTACAGCGTCGAGCTCCCGAACCCGTACCCGCCCGGCAGTTCCCTGTAGTCCCTCGTTTGGACGGGCGGCTCCGGTCCCCAATGCCGAGGGAACCTCGACGGCCTCGGGTCGTCGACGTCCACGATCTTGGGGCGCACGGAGCCGCGCTTCCACGGCTCGTCGGGGTGTCGCGACCTGATGTATTCGTACCTGTCTCGTCTCTCCCCCGTGGATTCATCGAATAAAGGACTGCCGCCCGTGTACATCGTGTCCTTGGGATCCCCGAACCTGTTCAGACCCTCCCCCTTCAGCCACTCGTCGACCTCCGTCAGATCCTCGGTTTCCTGTTGCCGAGTTGGCATCGACCTCACCGCGTTGTCCACCTCCTCGGCGTGGGATGCGCTGGGTGCGATGAGCGCGATGAGCGACACAACGGCAAATATCACCGTCGCGGCGTTACTTCGCATGCGCCTATTGCGGTCGATACTCCAGGCGGCGCGCTCGCGCGCCCTCCGTCTGTGCCTCGGAACCTTTCGGCGGGGGCGTTCCGAGAAAATTTTGCGAAACCTGCGTTTTTTGGACCGTTGTAAACGCAGGTTTCGACACAGCGGCGCGCGCGGGATGGTGCTCGGCCCGCCGCCTCCCGTTCCCCCGCCGCCGCGGCGGCCACCGCCGCGGCCGAAGAACGAGGGTTCTGCCGAGTATGTCGCGCGGCAGGTCTCGGGGGCGCTCAGAGCAGCGGCACGGGGCAGGCGCCAGAGGCATCAGAAGCCCCGGGACGTCGTCCTGAAGGCGTTCGCCAGATTCTCCGAGGACGGGCGCGTGAGTCCCGCGGAGTTCGTCGCCGGATGCGAGCTCCTGGGTCTGACCGTGCCCATCGCCGACGCTCTCGCCGTGTTCATCACCGCACCGAGCGAGTTCGTGATGGAGAGCGACAGGGATAAGGAGAACGCGCGGGGTGGTGCCGACGATGCGATCGACGAAGAGGGCACCGAATCGGGAGCGGAGAAGCACGCCGACGACGTGCTGCTCCTCTACGCGCCGTGGATCGACGACGTCCTCGAGGCCCCCCCGCGGACACTAACGCGACCGCGCCAGTCGCCGCCGACGGCGCCGCGCGCGTCCACGTCGGGTCGAACCTCCCCGCCGGCGTCCAAGAAGACGTCCAACGAGACCGAGCGGGGGAAGAAAGCCGAGCCGCCGCCGCCGCCGCCGAGGATGGCCGGGTACGCCAAACCCGTCGCGCCGTCCCAGACGTTCCGCACGCGCAGGGGCCCGCTGACGGAGCACGACCCGCCCGTCAGAGACGGCGACGCGTTCGTGTACCCGCACTGTCGAACGCCGGTGTTTCCCCCCGACGGCTTTGACCGAACGCACGTCGCCAGGGGCGGGGTCCTCCCGGATTGCACGCTCGAGCTGGACCACGTGCACGGGTGCGGGCCCGGGCTCGTGGACCGAACCGCGCCCGTCCCGGTGTTCTGCGTCGCGCCCCGCGCGGGGGAGTCGCCGGACGGGAAAGCGAAAGCGAAAGCGCGCGATCCGGAACACACCCGGAAGGGACCCGGAATAGACCCGGAGACGGAGGAGTGCGTGTATTACGCCGCGGGCGTGTGCGTCGTTCAGACGCTGAGGGACCCGAGGGCCGTGCTCGCCGAGCGCGCGGCGGAGAACAGGGCGAGGGACGAGCTGGCGGCGCGGCGCAAGCGTCAGTACATGGCGGGCGTCGACATGGACCCGGTGCCTCCGAAGAGCTGGGAGCGGTCTCGGTGCCAGCGCCATTTCCGCGGCCACGTCGACGACGTGAGGTGTCTGACGGTGCACGAGGGGAGCAGGAGGTGCGCGAGCGGGGAGATGGGCGTCGAACCGAGGGCCATCGTGTGGCGCGTGGACGCCGAGGCGACCGAAGCTCCGCTCGCGGTGCTGAAACACCCGCGGGGCGCTCGCGCGGTGATTTGCGTCGGTTTCAACGCCGACTGCACGAGGCTCGTCACCGTGTGCGGCGACGACGGGCACACCGTGTCGATGTGGGACTGGCACGCCGGTCCGCTTCTCAACGCGTCGCTGCCCGGGGGAACCAGGGCGGGTCACAAGCTGTGGCAGGCGCGGGGGTACCAGAGCACGCCACCCGCGGTTCGCGGCGCGATGTTCACGCCGGATCGGACAAACAAGGACGTCCTGATCACTTTCGGTTCGAAGCACATCAAGTTTTGGACACCGCCGCCGCGCGAACCCAGGCCGCCGGGCGGGGTGGGGGACGTCGAGGCGGATCGAGCCTACCAGAAACTGCCGTGGCGCGCGAGGGGCGGCCAGTGGGTACCCAACGCGACAGTCGAGGACGTCCTATGCGCTGTATTCCTCCCCTGGGTCAGGGTCAGGGCCGAGGAAGTTGACGAGGAAGAGGATACGGATGACGACGCTTCGAGCGTCAGGTCCGGTCCACCCGGCGAGGATAACCTCGTTCGTGGCGTTAATCTGGTCACCGGATCCCCGAAGGGTAGGATCATGTTCTGGGAGAAGGGCGACGGCGTCGTTCCGGTGACAATCGTCCCTGGAAGCGACTGGCACAAAGCTGGGGTCAGCGCGCTCGCCCTCTCATCCGACAACAGACTGCTGCTCTCGGGCGACAAGGGAGGGGGCGTCATGTGCTGGGCGGTAAACACCAGCTACGCGACGATCGTCGCGCCTCTCGGCGGTATGTTCCTGGTCGAGAACCCGCCAAAGCCCCTGCCGCCGACGCCGCCGCCGTCGGTTTCGGCGTCTGAGGTGTGGCTGGAGGGAGACGACGAGTACCCCGGCCCCGGATGGGAGTACGAGGGAGAGCCGTCGCGATGGCTGGAGAGCTATCCGGACATTCGCGGCGCGTGCTGGTCGCCGAGCGGCAGGTACGCGCTCGTCACCACGGCGCAGGGCAGTGTGTGGCGCATCCTGATCGACCCGAAGCTCACGGAGGGCGAAGAGACGGAATCCGAAGAGACGGAGGATGAGGATAAACCGGTGGAGAAGCTGACCGAGCTCGCGATTGCGCGGCTCGAGTACGCCGCGGCGGTGAAGGAGAACGCCAAACAGCCCGTGGTGTCGGTCCTGATCCGGGGGCACGATTCGAGCCTCAACGCACTCGCGTGGTGGCAGGGCGGGAAGTTTGCCAGCTCGGGGACTCAGGCTATGTATGCTACCGGCGCCGGCAGTGGACGAACGGTGATTTGGAACGCGTGGACCCGGACGGAGCTCGCCGCGTTCGACGCGGGCGGTCCCGTGCGTTCGCTCGCGTTTTCACCCGACGGCCACCATCTCGCGGTCGGACTGGATAAAGGCACGGTAAACGTGTTCGGCGTACTGGCGTGGAAACAGCCGGATCCGGATTACCTCTCCACGGGTGACGCGTGGTTTAACATCGAAGTTCGGTTCCTGTACGCGTGCGTCGGCAGCCTCAAGGCGAGCGTCGGTGCGCTTGGCTACTCCCCCGACGGCAGGTGGCTCGCCGCGGGAGACCAACTCGGCGGTCTGGAGCTCTACAGGACCAAGGCTAAGCCCGGCGACGAGGAACTGCGACCGGCGTATTCTCGCAGGGCCAAGTGCTCGGGTCACTCATCCGCGGTGCTTCACGTGGACTGGACCGAGTGCAGCAGGTGCGTGCGCAGCGGGAGCACGTCGTACGAACTGCTGTATCACCTCGTGCCCAGCGGCCAGCTGCTGCCGAGGGCCCCGCGGTACGGCGTGGACTCGCGCGAGCCGACGAGGAAAAAAGAAAAGAAAAAGAAGGACGAGGACGACGATTCCGCGTCGGAAGAAGAGCCGGTGGACCCCACGCACGATGCGCACGCGTTGCTCGAAGGATACGAGAGTGATGACGACGGCAGAGGCGGTTGGCACACGTGGACGTCGCCCCTCGGTTTCGAGGTGATGGGCGTATGGCAGGAGGGTCAGGACGGAACCGACGTCAACGAGGTTTGGCGATCCGTGGACGGCAAGAGGCTATTCTCCGCGGATGACTCCGGTCAGGTTCGCGTCGTCAACTACCCGTGCGTGCTCGCCAGAGCGCCGTCTCACAGTCACCGCGCGCACTCGTCGCACGTCACCGCCGCGCGAGGATCGTGGTGCGACGCGTGGGTCGCGAGCAGCGGCGGTCGAGACTGCTGCGTCATGCAGTGGCGCGTGGTGCCGGCGCCCACGCCGACGGACCGGATGGAGGGATACTTCGAGACGCCCAGGCACCCGGGGTTGGTCGGCGGCGTGGGAAGCGGCGTGACGGGCTTCGACCTCACGGACATCGACGCCGGGGTGGTCAATCTTCGCGTCGTGGACCGACCCACCGCGCGAATCGTCAGAGGTAAGAAAACATCGGCGAAGAAAACATCAAACGCGAGGGTCGCCGGCGCCGAGGACGACGAAGACGACGGCGACGACGGCATATGGAACGCCAAGCGCGAGGACGACATCGCGGAGATGGACGAACCCGTCGACTTGCTCGCGGACGCCGAGGCTGTGGTCCCGGTGCACAAGCTCAAGGCTGACGCGAAGGTTGCGCGCTACGCGGCTGAGTTTGTCAAGTCCGCCCCGCCGGGGCCGACGAAGATGTGGGCCACGCGCGAGGAGGTGGCCGAGCGC
This sequence comes from Micromonas commoda, assembly GCF_000090985.2. Lineage (NCBI taxonomy): Eukaryota > Viridiplantae > Chlorophyta > Mamiellophyceae > Mamiellales > Mamiellaceae > Micromonas > Micromonas commoda. The sequence continues at coordinate 993,303 of NC_013041.1, forward strand.
AGGAGGCGGCTCGAGACGGAGCTGAGGAAGCTCGGTAAGGAGCGGCAGGCGAGTTCGATCGGCGGGGGACCCGCGGCGGGGCGTGTCGAGTGGGGAGTACCGGTGATCAGGGGCGGGGAGATTCCCGAGCAGCCGAGGCGCGAACCGAGGATCAAGTTCGGACCGTATCAATCCGAGCGGCCGCTCCTTTCGCACCAGAAGCCGTTCTACTACCCTCCGGAACATGTGTCAGACGCGGGGACCTTCTCCGATGCGGGCGACGACGCTTAGGCGTAGAACGACGGAATCGGATTTTAATTAATCAACGATCAAACACTACACCCGCGAGCATACCCGCGAGTCCGGCGACCATCCCGCCAATGGCCACCCGATCCCACCACCTGGGAGGCCACTCGTCCCCCGCGAGGCTCGCGGCGCCGTCGGAACCCACGCGCACGTCGCATTTTGACACGTCATCATCCGGGTCGGTCTCGACCGATTTCATCACGCGCCCGCCGGCCACCACGTCCTCGATGTCCTTGAGCTCCCCTCCTCCACCACCACCTCCTCCTCCTCCTTCCTCGTTGCACGCGTCGCAAGGCGTCTTTAGAGGCGGCCAAGGCTCCCCGATTCTCTTTGCCTCCGCCGCCGCCGCGGCTTCGTGTTCGTCGGGTCGCATGCCCATGGATCCCCGCCAAAGCCGCGGGATGACCTCGCCGCGCATCACCGTGCGCTCCAGCACCGCGGGAATCTCAGCCGCGGTGACGTATCCGTACCAGACGCCCTTAGTCTCCCCCGCGTCCTCGACCTTCGCCGCCAAACCCTTCTCGGGGACGAAGAGGAGGAGATTTCCGGCGTACTTGTGCCCGCCGGTGTGGCTGCACCCCCGCACCGCGACGGCGTCGTCCGCGATGTCGAGGCGCTTCAACTCGTCGCGTATGGATTCGATGAGCGCGGGGCCGCAGACGCCGCACCTCGCGTCGCGCTTCATGTGCGTGCACACGAAGAGGTGCGCGCGGTGCGAGAGAGCCTCGCCGGCGTCATCGCTGGATACGATCGCGCGCCTGACAAAGTCGGCCACCACGGCCGGGTCGTTGACGGCGTCGGCGCCGAGCCTGTGCCTGCGCATCTGCGGAAACATGATCACGTCGCCAGCCTCGTCCCCCGTCGCTCCCCTCGCGCCCGTCTCAGAGAGGTTCAGCTTCACCTTGCCCACCGCGGAGGTTCCCGGCTTGAACTGGTGAACGCCGCTCTTGTGCTCCCCCGCGGCGGTCTTGATGGCGTCGTGGAGCGTCTTCGCGGCGTCGCCCTCGGCGTCGAACTCCTCGCCGGGCCACGCGTCCGCATCGCCGTGCACGAGGAACGCGTGACAATCGAAGTGTTTCACGGTCCCGACGAGGCTCTCGGACCCAACCTCTTCGCGGTGGTAGCCCACGTACTTGTTCGTCTCGGGATTCTTGTCCATCGCGGCCGCGACGGCGAGCCTGGGTTTGGGCGGGTTGAGACGCGGTCTGCGACGAGCGTGACGACGTGTGCCTGCGACGATGAGCTGCGTGTACACTCGATGCACAAGCAGCTTGCTCATGAAGCGGGTGGAAGCGGAGGAGTGTCCCTCGTCAATGGATCCGGTAGGTTTCGGGGGCTGCTTCTCGAGGGGCATCCAAAATTGCGTCAGGTCGTTCGCGGGAAAATTCGCGGCCGAGTCGTGGGTGGGTGGGTTCATACCGCGCGGCGCGAGGAGCCCGGGCACCTGACTCGGGTTCTCGCTCTTCGCGGGAGGGACCCATGGATCAGGTAGAGTCCTTCCGCGGGGTTGCGGGCTCTGGGTCCGTCGAAGGCGACGACATCCCCGACGAGGTTCTAGACGAACGGATTAACGAACTCGTCGCGGGTTGGGCAGGCTCGCTGTTCGGCGGCAACAGCGGCCAAGCCACGCGCGCGCCCCAGGACTTCCTCACGTGGCAGGATCTCAGGGCGTTCGACCTCCTGCCGGGGATCGCGGAGTCGTTCTTGGAGATTCTGATCATAGTCTGGCTCGCGCTGACGGTCTGGTGCTGGGCGGGGGGAGCGGCGCGGCGGGTGAAGCACGCGCACGGCCGAAAAGGTTTCCTCACGCAAATCACCGAATGGGAGGGGTCGCACGACCCGGTCGTGGCGGCTGCGTTGGCGCCGATTCAGGCGGCGTGGCTTCTCATGGCCATGCCCGTGCACGCGGTCGTGTGGGGGCTCATGAGAATCTTCGGGACCGTGTGGGCGGTGGTGCAGTTCTTGGTCGTCGGCGTCCAGGGAATTATCGGTTCCGACGAGGACTGGCTCGACAACGCAAAGGCGCGGGAGAGCGACGAGGCGCCGGTCGCGAGCAAGAAGAAGAAGCCGAAAAAGCAGAAGACGATCGCGAAGCAAAGGTCGGTGGACGACGAGGAGCCCGTGGACGTCGAGGAGGTGGGCACGGCGGCGGAGGTACGAGACATGGACCCCCGACGGTCGGCGGCGACGGTGAGCGAGGAGGAGTACATGCTCCGCAAGATGCAGGAGGAGGAGGAGGAGGAGGCGGCGAGGATGCACGCCGCCGTTCGCATGCGCGAGCGTCGCGAGTTCGAGTTCGTGGAAAAGATCGAGCGCAAGAGCAGCCTAGAGAAGGAAAGGGCGAGGTCCAAAGAAGCGACGGACCCGCCCAAGCCCGCGAAGAAGGAGAAGAAGCCGAGGCCCGCGCCGGTGATCGTGCCCCCTCAACCCCGCCTCAACGGCGGCGGCGGCCACACGGTGTTGACGTCCCCGACGAAGGGACTGCCCCCGTTGCCGCGCGGACCCCCGCCCGCCAACCAGCCCAAGAGGTGGGACGGTAGGCCCGGGACCCGACCGCCGCTCCCCGCGGGTCCGCCGCCGACAAACAACATGTTCGCGGCGCTGACGCCGATGTCGCCCACGGCGAATGGAGGCGGTGGGAGCCGCTCGTCGCTCGATCACCACCCCCATGGACTCGATTGGAACGAGGAGAAGGAGAAGCGGCGTCAGGACGAGCTGGTGAACAGCATGCTCGAGTCGTTGACGTCCACAGCTGTGACGGCGCCGCCCGGGTACGGCGGACGCAGCCACAGCCAGTCGACGACGCCGACGGGGGCGGCCGCGTCGTTCGGGGGTTCGATGTGGTCGCCGAGCGGAGCGGGGGGGTCCGACGGGGGTTTCTCGCTGTTCAGCGGCGGCAGCAACCCGACGTCGCCGACGGCGGGAGAGTTGAACCGAAGGAGGAATCGTCTAAGCCATTGAATCGAATCGAATCAGATCGTTTACAAGTGATTTTCGCGCCAACTCTCGCCAACTCTCAATACTCACCAAAGTTTTGGTGCCCCGTCGATTTGGCGTGCTCCACGGCCTCCTTCTCGCCCACCAGACCCTTCTGGCACACCAGGCACCGCAAGGTAAAGTTCGCGGTGTCGGTGAATTGCCTCGCCGCGTGCGCCTCGGCGACGACTCTCCGCGCCTTTGCATCCGCCGCGTCAGCCTCAGGCCCGGTGGACGGGACGATGGTGATGTCCATGTCCGGAGGTGCACCCTCGTAGGTGAGCGCCATGGCGTCGTAGTGGAGGCCGTCGTATAGGAGCATCACGCGCTCGGAGTATCCCTCGCCAGTGCCGTAAACGTCGCACCTCTGCGTCTGGATGTCGTACGCGGCGATCTCCTTGCGATGGTGCTTGGCGAGTATGCTCAGCTCCACCGCGCCGCCCCAGTGCTGCGAGTCCATGATCCACGCGCAGTACTCCGCGTTTGGCTTTCCAAGGAAGCCCTCGGTGTACGTGAACGTATCCCCGGCGACGGCGTCGGCGATGACCCTTCGCAGCCGCGGCGCCTCTTTCAGCGACCGCGACGTCACGTACCCCACCGCGTTGAAGAGGCACGAGTTATCGCTATCGATGACCCTCCTGACCGCGACGGTCCCGTCGTCCTGGTAGGATGGCGCGGACGGCGCGGACGGCGCGGACGGGCTGGACATGATCATGTCGTCTCCCGCGTCGGTCCAGTCGCCGTCGATCCTGGGCATTTTATTGGTCCTGTTCGCGTTGGCTTCTTCCATTGACGCGGCGATGGCCATCATGAGCGCGTGGTCCTCGTCGCCCTCCAACGGGATGTCCGCCGATGCCCCGCGGTTCGGTCCGGAATCCTCGGGCGGGGTGGACGCGATTATCTCGGCGTCGTCGTCGGAAATGATGATCTCACCCTCCGCGGGGGGCTCCGCAGCCTCGAGCTCGGGGATGGGTTCGGGCGCGGCGAGCTCCAGCTCGTTGACGGTGATGAGCTCACCCTGCGCGATGCCCGCGGAGGAGCACGTGTCGTCGCCGCCCGCGGTGACCTTCTTGGGCGGGAAGCCCGCGAGGAGTTCCTGCGCTGGGACGACCACGCCCGCCTTCTCGGCGATGAGGGCCTTCAGGTCGCCGATGGTGGCATCCGCGTCGATCTCGACGGTGTGCTGACCCGACGGCGCCCTAACCCTGAGTCTCATCTTCGAATGTTTTTCGGTGCCCACCCACGACTGCTTCTCGGTCACCCTCTCCCCTCGTGCCCCGTCTCTCGAGAACGACGACGGACGGCTGGTCGTCTTCGCGCCTAAGCCTTGAACGATGCCGCGATGTCGATATAGGCGTTCGCTCTTATGAGGCGCGGACGCGAGGCGCTGATCCTCTCAGATCCAGGAGAGAAACACCGCCGCGACCGCTGGTCTCCCTCGATCGACAGAGACAGAGTCGAGATCCAGTCTGTGGCACACCGAATAACAACCGCCACCGCCACCGCCAGTCCGCGACGCGGGAACGTCCACCGATCAACCCGCGCGCCGTTGACTCTTTCACGAGCTCGCCAGTGACGCCGTCTCGCGCGCGAGATGCTTCGTCGCGCGGCGTCCGCCCTCGGCCCGCGGCTGCGACTCGCGGAACTCGGAGCGCCCTCGCGTTTCGGCCAAATCGATGGGCAAATCCAAACGCCCATCTTCCCCTCTCTGCACGCCCGCGGGTTCGAATCGACCGGACCCGCACGGAAAGGAAATGACGTCGACGTCGACGACGACGCCGACGCCGCCGAGCGGAGGAAGCGAGCGGAGGAGGCGGCGGCGAAGAGCGTCAACAGGTTCAGCAGCCCGCTCTTCTCCCACGTGGAGCTCGAGAAAGATGACCCTGAGCGGACGGTGCCTCGGTGGGCTAACGTCCTGTTCGTGGCGGCGGTGGCGGGGGTGTTCGGGTACTTCGCGCGGTACGCGTACACGAACGAGACGCGACGCGCGGAGCGGGTGGCGAACGAGAGGCGCGATCGGGAGACGCGCGCGAGGCTCGCCGTGGAGGCTGGAGCGCTGCGAGACTCGAGGAGAAATTTCGCCGACGACGATGTGGACCCGTTCGAGGGACTGTCGCCGGATGAGATCGAGAAGCTGGCGGCGGGTGGGGAGGGAGAGGGGGGCGGGTGAGCGGGAGACGCGGGTGAACGCGCGCGGGGGATGGGGAAGCTAGCCGTGGGCGTCGTCATTAATCATTAAGGAGTCTACGACGAAGGTCGCGAACTAAATCATCACTTCTGTTGACATCTTCTCAGCGCACCGCGGTCCCTTTTTGTGGACAGATCTTTGGGGCGCACCGCCGGTAGATCCCGCACGGAGTTCCATGTCGAATCCGAAAAACCAGGCGATTCAGCTCGCTCAGCTCTCCCCGCAGCAGCTGAAGGTGCGCGTCCTTCCCCGCGTCCCGTCCCCGCACGCGCCGCGACCCTCCGTGCTCCGCCGTGGAAAGTTCAAACGGAGCGTCGCCATCTTCCCGATCGCGCCGCGCGCGTTCCAACCTCCCGTCTGACCGTACCGCCGTCCGTTCCCGCGTGCCGCATCCCCGCAGCAAATGGGCGAGCAGATCGAGGAGGAGATCCAGCAGCTGACGCAGAACCTCGATCAGCTGACGAAGGCGGCGAATAGGTACCACACCAGCGGACGCGCCCTGGAGGCGTTCAAGGACGAGACGGAGGGCAAGGAGATGCTCGTGCCCCTGACCAGCTCGCTTTACGTGCCGGGAACCCTCGGGTCGACGGAAAAGGTGCTGCTGGACATCGGCACGGGGTACTTCGTGGAGAAAACCCCGGAGGACGGCGTGGACTACTGCAAGAGGAAGGTGAACCTGGTCAAGGAGAACATGGACAAGATCCTCGAGTTCATCAAGCAGAGGCAAAGCCAGGCTGCGCAGGTCAACCAGGTGTTCAGCGCGAAGGTGCAGCAGATGCAGGAGCAGCAGAGGCTGGCGGAGGCCCAGGGCGTCTGATCGGGTCGCGAGTAGCCCACGTCGACGCGTATTGAACCGATTCAACCGAGTGTACCTACTGTGTTTTCCCACTGATCCTAACCGCGTGAGACGCGCTACTCTTACGTATCCGTCGTCGCCTTCTCGGGCGGGGGCTCCGGCCATGGCATCGCCTCGTCGGTCCTGTGGAACAGCGCGAGGAACTCCGTGTTGCCCTCCTTTGCCCCCTTGATCGGCGAGACCGTGTGACGCACGTACTCCCATCCCATCGTTCCCGCCCCCTCGATCACCTTCGCGATCACCTCCTCGTGCACCTTGACATCGCGCACCACCCCTTTGGCGCCGATCTGGGCCCGCCGCGCCTCAAACTGCGGCTTGACCAGCACCACCAGTCTCCCCTCCGGTCTCGTCGCCGCCGCCACCGCCGGCAGCACCTTCAACACGGAGATGAACGACAGGTCCAGGACGGCCAGGTCGCACAGCTCGGGCAGCGGTCGTAGGTACCGCAGGTTTGTTCGTTCCATCACGACGACTCTCGGGTCGGTTCGAATGCGCTCGTGCACCTGACCGTACCCGACGTCCACGCCGTACACGCGGTGCGCGCCCCTCTGTAAAAGGCAGTCCGTGAACCCTCCGGTGCTCAAGCCGGAGTCCAAGGCGACGAGGCCGTCCGGGTCGATCTCGAACTCGTCCAGCGCCTTCTCCAGCTTGAGACCGCCCCGGCACACGTACTTGGGCTGCTCGGCGGTTATCACAATCTTGACGTCCGGGCGGAGTTTGGTGCCAGCCTTGGTGACGGGCTGCCCGTTGACGAGCACCTTGCCCTGGGCGATCCACGACTGGACCACGTTACGCGAGTACTCCGGGTACTCCGCGATGGTGAGCTCGTCCAGCCGAGCCTTGGCGCCGGGCTTCTTCGTCGGCTCGGATGCCCCATCCTGGGCAACCACGGAGGAGGACGCGCGAACCGAGAGCGACGGTGACGGGAGATGGATGACGGGGCGAGCGGACCAGCGGGCGAGCGCGGGAGGCGACCACCTCGCCGCCCAGTGTTGCACGGCCGCGCACGCGCTCATCCTCGCGAGGTTCATGCCTTTGCGCGTCCTCCGAGTGGAAAGTGGCGCCCCGCCACAGCCCGCCTGAAAAAGTGCTGGCGCGCGGCTGGGGAATTTTAAGGGTAAGGGTTTCGAGCCGCCGCCCGCCACACTCCACGCGCGCCGACACGCGCCGGCGTGAACGAAACGATGTCGTCCGCGATCATCCGGGTGGGTCATGAGGCGGCCGCGGCTCGCGCGGTTCGCGCTTCGGCGGCGTCGTCCTCCTCCTCGGGAGCGATGAGGAACGGCACCGCCGCCGCCGCCCGCGTCGCCGCGAAGAACGCTCGCGGTCGCCGAGGCAACGCGCACGTCGCCCGCGTGGCGCGCCCGCGCGAGGAGCCCGGAGCGATCAGCGAGGAGGAGGCGCAGTACAGGGAGATGCTGCGCGTGACGAAGGAGTGGATGGCGTACGACCCGGACGAGCTCCCGGAGAACTACCCAGCCCCGTGGGAGACGCACGTCAAGAACCTCATGGAGAACGGCCCATGGCCGTGCTGGGACCCGGAGATGGACGAGAGCGACTTCGAGGATCCGCCCGAGTTCATCCCGTTCAAGGAGACGCCCGGGCCGTACAGCAGGTTCGATGATAACGCCAAGATATTCAAGGCGGAGCAGCGGAAGGAGCGCGCGGAGCTCACGCGGCAGAAGCAGGCTGAGCTTCGCAAGCGGCCGCACATGAGCATGGATGAGGACATTCGCCTCAAGAACATCCCGAGCTGCGACGAGACCGGATGGACGCACAAGAAGATTCTCAACCTCATCAACTACCCGGACGACGTGGCAGCCAAGATGGAGGAGCACAGCGTGCACATCTACGACCCGCGCTGGCCCATCGACAACAGCTGGATCCCGCCCCCGGAGCCCGACACCTGGACGTTCCTCAAGGAGATTGGCCGAGGAACCGACGAGCCGGAGGAGGACGTCAAGCTTCGCGCCAGGATCGCCGCCAAGAACGGGATCATCCAGAGGTTCGACGACGAGGAAGAGGCTGACGCGTTCGAGTACCTCGCGGGTGCATCCGAGGAGAAGCTGCAGAGGGCGGTGGACATCGGAGAGGAGGACCAGGACGACGACGACGGATTCAGGACGCCGGGACGCATCACCGACGACTAACTTTTACTAAAAAAATCCCCCCGGGCTCCCGAGTTGTAACATCATCGTTCATTCATCTCATCCGAGTCGTAACATCATCGTTCATTCGTCTCATTCGACGTCACGCTCCCTCCCTCTTCGCGCGCATCGCCTCGCGCCTGGCGTCGGCGAAGGACTTGTGAAGCACGCCATCCGGAGAGAAGAACACGGCGTCAACCACGGACGAACCCACGCGACGCCGAAGCTCCACCAGCCACCCGCCCTGTATCTCGTCTATCGGCGCGAACCGCTCCCTTCGCGAGGCGTGCTCGTCGGGAACACCCGCGATGGGGCCCCGGGGGTACAGAACCTCGACACCCGGGCCCGGGTTGGCGGCTGACCCGCTCGAGCCGTCGCGCTCGCCGACACAGCTGGCGTCTCTTCTCGCGACGATCTTCGCTCGCGCCATCTTAGCCTCGCCGTCGCCGCCCGGGACGGCTCCAGCGAGCGCGCCCTCGAGATCCCTCATCGCGTACGCGCCCACGTTCCCCCTCCCAGTCTCGGCGTCCCCCCCCGAACCACCCGACGCGGACGCGCCCCTCGTCGTCTCCTGGAACGTCTCCGAGACGCCGCCCTCCATGACCGCCATGGTGACCACCTCCAGCTGAACCGAGGTATCCTTCGCGAACTTGTCCAGGGTCCTGTACACGCTCGGGTCCGCGGTGCACACGATCTCACACGCTGTCTGTTCCTCGATCGTGGCGCACTCGCCCAGTAACATGTCCAGCGTGGGTTTGATGTGCTCCGAGTCGGGCACCGTGAATCGGAACCGCATCGCCGCGCGTTTGATTGGAAACACCTTTTGGAGTCTGGGCAGCGCCGCGAGCGCCTGCTGCTTGGCGCTCTTCGTGGGGTCCACCTGGAAGTGAACCTCGCGCAGCGCGCGTTCGATCATGCCCGGCGGGTACGGACGGTTTGTTTCGGGGTTCACGCACTTGTCCACGAGGACGTTCACCGCGTCCCGGAAGATGTTGTCGAAGGTGTTCTTCCGCTCCTTGTCGCTCACCTGCACCTCGCCCGTCTCCAGGATGAGCTTGGCGACCACCTTCTCGTCGGCGCTGCCGAACGCCTTGAGCAGGTCCTCCTCCTTGGCGAAGATTCCCTTCGAGACGTTGTTGTAAATCTGGGTGGTTTGCAGGACGTTGTCGATGTCCTTCTCGAAGCCGTCCCGCCACGCACCCACCGTGTTCTTGTAGCACGCGATCTCGAAGCGCACGCCGTGCTTCTTGAGGCGAACCACCGCGATGTTGGTCAGCTTCTTGATGCCGGTGGGCAGCGCGAGCTGCGTCTTCATGGGACGGCCGCTCATGGCGACAGGCGGATCGTCCGGGGAAGGAGCGCGCGGCTGGTTGTAACTCGCCCCTTTGCGACAGAAAGGAGTGACTCGGCCGCCGAGAAAAATGCTTGTACCGCTCACGTTTGCTTTGACGGCGGGAGCGGCCGGGACACAACGGAGAGCGTTCGAGATGACCGGCACGGACGTCTCGGGGTGTAAGGCGTCCACCAGCGGGAGGGACTGGAGCTGGGTCCCGTACCCGGAGGGTCATCGAAAGCGGCGTGGATTCATAGCCAACTATCTAGATGCCGTAAAAGACCGAGAGAGCGCGGCCGGCGCCGTCTACTCTCCCAGCGTCACAAAGGCTCTCGACGGCGAGGCGTTCGCTGAGCTCCGCCGCGGAGCCACGGTGCGCTTCGATCCGAGCGATCATGACTTATCAGACGCCTTCCTGGATTTGATAGATACTTCCGGGCTGGTCGGCGGCGACGACGACGCGGGGGGCGTCGACCTCGCCACGATTCACGAGCGCCTGCCCGATTTCGACAGGGGCAAGAGCCACCTCGAGGATAAGGCGAGGCTTCTCGCGCCGCTCGCTCGACCGGGACCGCGACGCGATAGGTTCCAGAACGCTTACGACCGGCTCATGCTCGAGGTTGTGGCGCCGCACTTCGCGCGCACGATGCCCGCCGAGACGAAACTCCTCTACGCGTCGTTCCCGTGCGTGCGGATCCAGCAGCCGTGCGACTTTCACACCATAAGGGCGCACGTGGACACCATGTACCTGCACCCGCACGGGTCCCTGAACGCGTGGCTGCCGCTGACGACGACGAGAGGCGCGAACACCCTGCACGTGGAGTCAACGCCGGGACGAGAAGACTTCGCGCCCGTCGAGCTGTCCTACGGCGAGTTGGCCATCTTCGACGGCGCTCGGTGTTCGCACTTCACCGTGGCCAACACGTCGGACAGGACGCGGGTGTCGCTGGACTTCAGGGTCGTTCCCGCGTGCGCGTACGACCCGTGCGCGGTCATCTCGAGGGTCAAGGGCACGGGTTCGCAGTGCTACAACGTCGGCGGGTATTACTCCGTGGCGGAAAAAATTGGACAGAGTTGGCACAAGACCGTCGCGGGGACGCCGTCGGTTCGGCACGGTTTCCCGCACACAAACCCGGAGACGGTGGAGGAATGACTCGATGCACTGTAAGGGCGTCGCGACGTGCGTGCGAGTAGACGATAGGGTTAGGATGGTATGTACACGCGTGTGTGCTGCGGTGGACGGCGTGTGTGCCGACCTCGCCGAGTCTCCCGGGCCGAAACTCCTCGAGCGGCGTCACGCGGAGAGCATGAGCCTGAACTCCTCGTATTCCATCTCCCCGGAGCCGTCCGCGTCGACCTCGTTGAACGCCGCCTCGAGGTCCCCGCTCTCGAGGTTACCCGCGGCCCACTCGTACAGGCTCTGCATGTACCCGTCCCCGCTCGGGCACTCCGGCAGCGACGCGAACGCCTTGAGCTCCTCCAGCGAAATCGTCCCCGAGCCATCCGCGTCGTATTCGGCGAGCCACGCGTGCCACAAGTTTCGCAGCGTCCTCTCAAACTCCGCGCTCTCCTTCTCCTCAGCCTCCACGTCCGCCAAGCTGACGTTCCACCGGCACTGCGGGTGGAACCCGACGTACTGCGCGCCGCCCAGGCTCTCCCTGGTGTGTTCGCCGGCGACGACGACGACCCTTCCGGAGAAATCTTCCCCTTTTGCCGCTTCATCTTCGCCCGCCGCTTGGGCTTGGTTGTCCGCCACGCCGCGAAGCTCCCCCTGGTGCCAGTACCCGTCCGCGGGCTTCGGGCCCTCGGTGGACATGTCGAACCCGAGCCCGTGTTCGCCGAGCCGGCACACGCCGGACGCGTCGACGGCGTCCGAGGGCACCGGCCCCAGCCCGAGCGTCGCGACGCCGGGCGGGCACCGCGTCCAGTCGAGCTTGGCCCTGTCCGTCGGTCCCACGCCCACGATCGCGGGTGGGATCGCATCGAACGCGTCCGATCGCGTCAGTAGGTTCTTCCAGCACAGGCGCAGCACCGCGTGGTTCGCGTTGAGGACGTCCACGTCCACGTCGTCGACGGTGTACCTCAGCGACCCGTCGGGGTTGCGGGGCGGTTTTGAACCCTTGCGTCTGAACGACTCGCGGTACTCGCCGAGGGGATCGGCGATCGGGGCGAGGCCGCACGCCGCCGCGACGACGCCCAGGGACGCGACGTACATCTCCGAGGTGTCGAACATCCTGGTGTTTGCGTACGATTTGACGACGCTGAACGCGAGCGCGGGGTTCTGTTCGAGGAGCGCGGCGACGTTTCTCTCGACGGTATCCGAGAGCTGCCTGGCGCCCAGCGCCTTGACGTAGTCGGAGAGGAGCATGGCGCACTCGTCGTCGGTCTCGTCGGCGGTGACCTCTACCGCGATGTCGTCGCCAGCCTTGTTGCTCCGCGCGAACCACTCGATGGCGCTCCACGATGATTCCACCATGTCCTCGTGTTCGCTCAACGCGGCTCTGCAGCGCTTGCCGACCACCCTGGCGAGGAGCCTCGGGCCCTCAAGCTCGGCCCGGGTGCCCTTCCAGGTCTTGCCGCCGGTCTGCTCCTTGTGCTTGGCGAGGCAAATCTGGAAAAGCTTCTGGAGCGCGCCGTGGTCCAGGCGGCCGTACGCGAGCTCCTGATGGATCCTGTCGGAACGGAGAGCGGGGAGATGTAGGGGGGGTGCGTGGCGCGTCAGGATTTAACAATCGGACACTCGGTACTCTGACTCGGATTCCGGGAGCCGGAGGGCGCGGGGACGCACCACGCGCGACTGAGCGCCTGGCTCGCGGCTGCGAAATCTCCGTTGAGCCAGTACTGGGGCAGCACGGTGACGTGCAGCAGGAGATACGGGGTGATCGCGAGGGTGCGGGGCTTGTGGGACTCGTCGAAGAGCCCGTCGAGCGCGTCGATCCAGAGGTGCGACCAGCCCTCGGAGGGCGTGTTCAGCACGGAGAAGGGCGCGGCGCCGCTCACGTGCTCCATCTCCCCGGCCGGGTCGTTCGCATCGCAGTCCACGGTGACGATATTATCGGCGCGGTAGCTCAGCACCCTGGCGCGCTCGATGGAGACCAGCTCATCGTAAGTTCTGCGCGGCGAGAGGGGGAAGGGCATCGGTCAGGCTCGCACGGGACCAAAATGGAAAGCGGTGGAAGCCGCATGCGCGCTGAATCGTTGGGCGCCGGGGACGCGCGGAAGGACGGGATCACTCACATCGCGGTCAGAAAGTGATCCCTGAGCGGGGATGATGCGACCGCCTCGGTCCATCCGGGATGCTTGAGCGCCTCGCTCAGCGGAACCGAGGATCCGGCGTCCCTCGGGTTGGCGGTCACGACGCGCAAAATTTGGCTGCTGCTGATCGCGATGGGGGTCTTGGCCTGGGGAGGGTCCTCGGCTGCGTCGTCCGCCATGGTGGTCGACTCGATGATATCGCCTGGGGTAGGGGTGCTATTCGCGGATCACGGGACGTGTCGCCTCGCGAGGTCGCGGTTCTCTGTACGCGTAAGGTTACGATTCCGCGACGAAATACTGACTGCGGTACCTATTCTTCACGGACAGGACGATTTCTGTTCGACATGTGATGGAAGAAAGGTCACAACTCCAGCCGCACCGCCAGCACCGCGGTGTCGTCCTTGGACTTCCTCCGCCTCGCGTGCGCCACCAGAGTCTCCGCCGCCGCCGCCGGGTTGACCCCGATCCTCCTCCGCCCGGACCCGTCCTTCCCTTGGTCCTCACCGCTCGACGCCTTCCCGGCGACCCCCATCGCGTGCTCGGCGGAGCACACGTCCCAGAGCCCATCCGTGGCGAGCACCGCGACGTCCCACCCGTCGCCCGTCGACACCTCCACGGGCGGTGACACGTCGGGCGTCGCGATGATCCCGACCCTTTCGCGCTTCAGGAACGAGTCGCCGAGGGTGCGGGTCAGCGCGAGGCCGTGCAGCCTGCGAGCGCCGCGCGGGAGCTTGATCCCGTGCCTCGAGCGCAATCGCTCGCGCTCCTCCGGCGACGTCACCCGGTGCTCCTTGGTCAGAAACTTGGCGCCGCGGCCGGAACCCGGGTTCTTGGCGCGCCCGAACGCCACGTGGCAGTCGCCCGCGTTCGCCGTCTGCACGTACAGCGACCCGGTGCTCGGTTCACGCCACGCGAGCATCACCGTCGCGGCGCAACCCTCGTACTCGCACGACATCGCCGCGTCGCACTCGGCAAACGCCTCGGATAAAACGCGCTCGCATCCCCGCGCCGAGGGCGTCCTACCCCCCAAGAGCCTCGCCACGGCCGCGGGCAGGGACTGCTTGGCGCGAACCGCCGCCTCGTGGCCGCCGTGTCCGTCGAACACCGCGAAGAGCGCAACCTGCGAGTGGCCGCGAAGCGGGCACTCCGCGAGGACGCGATCTTCCATCCTCGGCGGCTTGCCCGGGGACGATCGCGACGCGCTTCGCAGCGCGATGGGGGGTTCACCGCCGCTGACCGCGCTGTGGGAGGTTGGAGTCACGCCCACGTGCACGGTGGGGGAGTCGGTGCGTTCCCCCAGCCGAACCCTGTCGCCGTCCCGCAGAGGGAACCAGCGCCTGGGCCTGAGCGCCTCGGCGTTGAGAAACGTCCCGTTCGTCGACCCAAGATCCGCGACGCGCCACTCCCCGACGTCCCCGCCCTCCTCCGCCACCTCGGAGTCGAACCAGAACCACCTCGCCTCCGCGTGGAAGCTGGACACCTCGCCGTTGGGCAGCTGCAGGTCGTTATCGGGAAGCCGACCGATCGTCGCCGACTCGACGCCGGGCGGAGCGCCAAAGGAACTTCCCCACGCGCTTCCGGAGAGAACCTCCAGACGAAGCGTGGCGGGGAGGCCGCTGGGGCGCCAAGGGTCCCCGTCGACATCATCCACCGCCCCGACAAACGTGGTGTCCGCCTTGACTTGGCCTTCGTCTTCATCGAGCTCGTCGATTCGAAGCCGCCGGCGCGCGGGTCGGTGCGTCAGCGCCTCGCGTTCGCTCGCGCCCGTCTCGAAACCCGAATCCTCGTCGGCGTCCGGACCGTTCCCCGGACCGTTCTCGACGCCCCGTCCGGACGCGGTCGGCGTCGCGTCGCTCGCACCGGCGCGACCGCGCGGCCAGTCGGTCGCGGGGGTATCCGGCGACCTCGCGTCCGACGAACGACGCCCGACGCCGTCGAAGACATCCGTCGAGCTCGAGCTCAGCCGCGAGTTGCCGGGACCCCGCGAGCTCGATCGCGACCCGGCGGGGGAGTTCACCGCGGACTCGAACCCCGACTCGCTGCCCGTGCCGTCGTCGTCGTCCCCTGCCGCCGTCGTGTTCCTGCTCCTGGACCTGCTGTGCGGTCGAGACAGCTGTGCGGGCGTCGACGTGGCGGATGGCGTGGACGCGTTCGGCGACGGCGAGACGGGCTCGCGACGATGCCGCGGCCTGGGTGTCCCGCGCGGGGAGTCGAAATCGTGGGACGCCCGCGCGTCCGTGTTTCGCATGGGGGGCGTGCGGGCGTATACGGAGTTACGCGAGTCGCGCGAGCCGCCCCGCCAACCGCCGTGCGGGCTCTCCCGCCGCGGCTTTCTCGGCGAGAGGGACTCGGTGATTGACCGAGCAAGCTCCGCCGATCGCTTCGCCGCGGCGCGAACGTGCGCGAGCTGCTCCGCCTCCTCGTCGTCGGTGAATCCCCCGTCTGTATCGTCGCCCATCGCTATCGCCATGTTGGCCATGGCGAGCGCGTCCTCGGCGTAATCGTCCGGGTGCATCGATCGACGCCTTCGACCGGCCGAACCGAGGTACGCTGGACTCGCGCTCGGGCCCGGCGATCGCGGGGATCGCGCAAAGGAGAAGCTCCCCGCGTTAGAGCCGAAGGACCTCCGAGGCGGGCTCAGCGCGGCCACCTTGACGGCCATGCCCGCGAGACGTCGCGACTCGCCGTTGCTGCCCTCCATGGCGAGCGCCATCGCGACCTCGTCGAGCGCCGCGGCGGCAACCTCCTCGTCTCGCGCGATTTGCTTTTGGCCGTCGTCGTACTCGCCGGAGAGCCAGCGCGGGTCGTTCTCGACGTCCTCGGCGTTCGCGTGCCTGTCCGCCACGCCGAGCTCGCGGGCGCGTCGGGCCATCGGCGACGCCCCGAGGGACGCCCCGAGGGACGCTCCGCCGTCGTCCGCGCCTCCCCCTCGGAGGGAATTGTGTCCTCGCTTGAGCTGGGAGCGCAGCTCCTTGAGCTTGGCGTCCCTGCGCTTGCGCGTCTTGATCCTCCGCTTAGCAGCGACGAGGCCCCCGACGATCCTGGTGGCGATGATGTCGTCGATGACCACGCGCTTGGTCACCTGGACGGCCTTGGTGACGGTGAACCACACGGCGACGCGCTGCAGGAACGGCGCCACGTCCTCGCGCCTCTTGGGCATCGCCTCCTGCACGAAGTCCGAGATCAAATTCAAAACCATGGTGGACCGAGCGACGCCGGACACGGGTGCGACGCGACCGGCTCGGTCCCGCGATCGGTGCGCCTCTCGACTTGGGCGCCTCGATAGGGTCGCGCGGTCGGCGCGCCCGCGGATGTGGGGCTCGGGCGGGCGCGGCGCCGACTCTAAATTTGGTTTTATCCTCCCGAATTCGTGGTGACTGGAGCCGCGGTCTTGGCTGCCAGCCAGCCAGCTGGCCAGCCTGCCAGCAGTGCTCGCCTCCAAAAGTCGTGGTGCCTCCCGCGCGCAGTGTCCGGCGCGGTGACATGGGTATCTTCGGGAAGAAGAAGCCCCCGGCGGCCGCGCCGCCACCTCCCGCCGCGACGCGGGCCAACCCAAAGTCCCCTCGCGTCGACGACGCCCACCCCTCGCCCCGGGCGACGCCCAAGGGCGAGCGCGACGCGAGCGACGGGAGCCGGTCCGACTCGTCCAGCGCGTCGAGCTCCTCCGACTCCGAGGCGGAGGAGACGGACGCGCCCGCGAGTTTGCCGACGTACGAGGGGACCCCGTGCACCATGCGCCTCGCCATCGGCGTGGACGGCGGGGGCACCGGCACGACGTGCGTCGTCATCGGCGACGACGACGACGAACACCTGGGACGATGCGAGCTGCGCGACCGGAGCGCCAACGCAAACTCGGTCGGGTTCGAGAGCGCGCTCCGCGCGGTGCTGGACGCGATCGACGGCGCCCTCGACGACGCGCTGAGCGGCACGCGGTGGAAAAAGGAGGACGTCACGCTCGGCGTCGACGACGCCACCGCCGGGAGGCGCGCGCTCGCGGTGGTGTGCGCGGGGATCGACGGCGACGGCGATGCGACGCGGTTAAGAAACGCGCTCGTCGCGCGCGTGCCCGGGCTCGCGCGCAGACTCGTCGTGGACAACGACGCGGCGGGCGCGCTGGCGAGCGGAACGGAGGGTGCCATGCGGGGTATCGCGCTCGTGGCGGGGACCGGCACCGTCGCGTTCGGGGTGGGTTTCAGCGGCGGGACGGACGACGACGGGGATCAATCGACGGAGCGACGTAAAAGAAGAGGCGTCCGCGCTCGAGCGGGTGGCTGGGGGCCCGCGTTCGAGGACAGGGGCAGCGGGCACCACCTCGGCACCAGGGCGCTCAACGCGGCGGCGCGGGTGGAGGACGGCCGGGGTCCGCCCACGCGGCTGCACGGGGACGTCCTTCGTAAACTTAAGCTCGCGCCCGGCGCACCGAACGTCGCGGACGCGTTGCGAAGGTGGGCGTACTCGAGCGGACCGGCGCCGGAGTGGTCCAAGGTTGCCGACCTGGCGCCGCTCGTGACGGCGGCGGCGGCGGAAGGGGACGCCGTGGCCGTGGGTATCGTGAACGACGCCGCGGAGGGTCTGTGGGAGCAGATATTCGCCGTGTACATGGCCATCAAACGCGGTGGCGGCTTTGGCTCAGCCGCCGACGCGGGCGACTCGTCAAAGGCGTCCAGGCAGTACTCGGACGCGGACATCGTGCCGATCGTGCTGTGCGGGGGTTTGTTGAAGCGGGACGGGGTGCTGACCAAAAAGTTGGGGGAGTCGCTGATGGCGAGGGAGTCCGGCAGGACCGGGATGTTCAGCGGCCTTCTGGTGCATCCGGAGGTTGGTCCCGAGTGGGGCGCCGCGTGGATGGCTCGCAAACTCATGGACCCCTTCGGGCGGTGACGCGTCGGCGTCGTGAGATGAGACGATTAATAAGACGATCAAGACTAGCGATACAACATTTGGGTTCGATAAATCGTGTGGAGGGTGAATCACGATGCGCGGACGCGCGCTCACTTCGCGGCTGCCGTCACCGCGTCCTTGAGCACGGCGATTGCCTTTGGAACGTCGTCGGAGCCGAAGACGCTTGACCCGGCGACGATGACGTTCGCCCCGGCCGTCGCCGCCGCCTCGATCGTCGCGGGTCCGAGGCCGCCGTCCACCTGGATGTCGATCTGAGGGTACCTCTCGCGGAGCGCCTTGACCTTGGGCATCATCTCCGGCTGGAACTTCTGCCCGCCAAACCCGGGCTCCACCGTCATGACGAGCACCATGTCAACCTTGCCCGCGTCGCAGATGGCGTGGACAGCCTCCGCGGGGGTTCCGGGCTTGAGCGCCACGCCAGCCTTCATTCCCGCCGCGCGGGCCCTATCGCACAGCACGGCGGCGTCTTCGTCGACCTCGATGTGGAAGGTGAACATGTGCGCCCCGGCATCCTTTAGGGGCTCGACGTAGTCCCCGGGGTTGGTCACCATGAGGTGGCAGTCGAGGAAAGCGTCGGTGTGCTTGGCGAGGCACTTCACCACCGGGGCGCCGAAGGTGAGGTTCGGGACGAAGTGTCCGTCCATGATGTCCAGGTGGAGCCAGTCCGCGCCGCCGTCGATGACCTTCTTGGCCTCATCCGCCATGCGGGCGAAGTCGGAGGCGAGAAGGGAGGGGGATACGATCGCCGCGGGCGCCATGGTTGAGGGCGGCGCACCAATAACTGTCGAAAGAGCCGCCTGCTGTGCCCTTTTTCAAAGCCGGCTGGGATATTTTTGAAATCTGGGCTGCGTGGCTGTCACAAGCAGGAGGGGAACGATCACATGGCCGACGACGAGTGCAAACTGGCCGGGAGGCGCCCTAAGCGGAACCCCGAATCGCGAACGCTCGAATCCCCCGCGTTCAAGGACTTCATTGAGAGGTGCGCGGACCGCCCCCATCCTTCGGCCAGTCCCCTGGAAAAAGCGATCGACCACCATTTCGCTGATCCTCCCAACCGCCCCCGAATTTCTCCCCCAGGCTCGCCAACAACACCCTCGACTGCGACGCGGGCGGCAAAGTTCTCCGCCTGAAGCGTTTCATCAAGTCCAACGCGGGTCCCCTGGTCATCAACGCCGTCCTCGACGCGCTGAAGACCAACACGAAGATCGAGGCGCTGTACATACAAAACTTCGAGGATGGTTTCTTCGACGAGCAGCTCGAGCGGCTCACCGAAGTGCTCAAGCTCAAGCGCATCTGGTGCCTGAACGTGGGCGAGAACTTCAGGACCACTCTGAACGCGTGGAAGCAGTTCGCGGAGGAGCTCCCGGAGACCGCAGTGAGCCACATGTACGCCAGCGAGCACCACTTCATCGGCACCGACCTCAAGAACCAGATGAAGGACGCCATCCGCGAGACTCGCAAGGCCAACATCATACCGCACTCGCTCGAGGTCATCATGAACTGCGGCAACATGTGGTACAACCCCAAGCTTCCCAAGTGGGCGCAGGACATCAAAGGGGGCGCCGCCGCGCTCATCGCGAGGCAGCAGGCGGCATCCGCCGATTCCTCCGTGTGCGCCATCCAGGGCCGCGGCGGCGAGCCCGCGCCCGGCGAGGATAAAAAGACCGCCGGCACCGGCCGTGGCTCCAAGAAGATGGGCGCCATCGCCGCGCACGAGCTCGAGGAGTTCCTCCGGTCCAAGCGCTCGGTGGAGAGGAAGGGAAAGAGGACGGTGATTCAGACGGCGAGGGGAGCGGCGTTTGTAGCGACGGAGACGGCGAAGCAGCGCCGCGCCGACAAGCTCCGTCGCGAGCGCGCGGCGGAGAAGAAACAGGACGAGGCGGACGCCGCGATCGCCGAGAAGAACGTCGAGCGCGTCGCCGAGGCGCTCAGGGCCGGTGGCGGCGGCGCGGTCGTCGGCTGGCGGGTTCGGGTGTGGTGGCCGGAGGATGCTTCGTGGTTTCACGGCGTCGTGGCAGGATTCGACGCGTCGACGGGGCGGCACAGGATCGAGTACGAGGACGGCGACGAACGGGAGCTGGCGCTGGGCACGCGCGGTATCTCGCTGGACAAGATCGGGTTCCTCAGGGCGCCGAGGGGCCGAGGCGTCAAGGGTCAGGGTCAGGGCGCCAAGAGGACCCCGGTTAAGGCCGGGAGGGACGCTGCGACGACCCCGTCCAGAAAGAGTGGCAGGACCCCGAAGCGACGCGCGGAGAGCCCGCCGCCGCCGCCGGGTGGGCTCAGGGGCTCGCACGGCATCCGCGCGGCGGCGAGGGAGAGGAGGCTGAAGGAGGCCCTCGAATCGGCTCCGAAGAAGCGGAGGTCCTCGCTCAAGTAAAGGGAGCGAGCGGGGCGCGAATACAGACGCGACAACGGACGACGTACAGACACGAGCGACGCCGCGCGACGGCTTGATTACACGATCGTTTCGCCACACTTCACACCATCACTTCTTTCCTTTGCCCTTTTCGTCCGCCACGAGGGTCCAGCCCGACCGTCTCGCCTCCGCGCCGGGTTCCGACCAGAGCTCCAGCAGCCTCCCCTTGTACCCAGCCTTGTACGCCTCCGGCAGGAGCGTCTCCATAGCCTTGTACACGTGCTGGGGAACGACGCGCCTGCCCGTGGATGAGGTCTGGAGCACGTCGAGTGTGACGTCCGCGGTGCGCTGGTGCCTGAGTTCCACCTCCTTCGCCTCGGGGAACTGCCGGACGTCGCGGCGGAACATGAGCATGGTGCGGTGCGATCGTCGGAGGTACCGCGCCCTCGCCCCGGCGATGGTGTTGTTGGGCATCATCTGCACCCAGGTCATGTTCTCCACGTACACGAACTTCTGGTCCATCATGGCGTCGCACACGGCGCTGAGGTTCTCCTTCTCCACCCACATGAACACGAAGCCGTAGGGCGCGAGCTTATGGAACGGGATCTTGGCCACCATCTCAACCGTGATGCTTCCCTTGTCGGGGGAATCGTCTATGGCCCAAGGGGGGTTGGCGTGCACGGCGAGGAAGTCGGTGCCGAGATCCGTGAGCTTCTCGCAGTTCTTCACGATGTCCATGACGTGCTGCGTACAGTCGGGCAGCGCGAGCTTCTCCGCCTCGATCTCGCTCGGGGGCCTGTACGGGCGGATGACCTTGCCCCACGACTCCGGTATGGGGTGCGCGGGGAGCTTGAGGATGTTCGGCTCCCTCGGATCGATCACCTTCTTCTTGCGCATGAGCATCTGGTTATCGCTGTTGTACGCGGTGATCATGTGCGACTTCTGGGGCTTGGGCGCCCTGGGCTCGCGGGGCACCCTCGGACCGCCCACGCGCCTCTTCTTCTTCGCCGCTCCGAGGATCTCGCTCCAGAACTCGTCCGCGCCGCCTTCGTTGTCGCTGTCGTAGAACCCAACGGCGTTGCCCTCGAGGCGATCGAGCATGTGATCGTCGCCGTACAGGTCGTCCTTGATGGCGCTCTTGAGGCTGAAGTTGGATGTCTGCTTGAACACCTTGAGGAGCATCTCCTCGTCGAAATCGGGATTCTCGTCGTCGTTCTCCTTGTCGTCGTCGTCGTCCATCACGACGTCGCCATCCTCGCCGTCCGCGGCGGCGGCGGCTTTGGCGGCAGCTTTCGCCTCGGCCGCAGCCTGCTTCGCTTCCTCCTGCTCCTTCTGAATCTGCTCGAGGTGCGCGAACTTGGCCATGATCATCTCCGGGGTTTCGTCCTCCTCGACGTATCCGACGTAGTGCATCGCGCTCGGCACGAGGTTGGTTCCGGCGGCCTTCTGGAAGGTGCGCTCGGCGGCCCTGGACGCCGCGCGCCGGGGGCGGCGACCGCCCTCGTCAGACATGGTGCGGGTGTGCGAGAAAGGTGCGAACCCTGCTCCTACGTGCGTCGAGAGACACGCGCTGTGTGTCCCGCAGATCGCCTGAAGGTGCCTTTTCAAACTTCAGATTTCAAACTTCATGCTGGTATCGAAACAAAACCACGACAACTTTTACGCGGACTGTTCTTTGGTGCAGTCAGTGGGTTGGTGTGATTATATTTGGCTTTAACCGTCGTATTTCGGTATTTCTTCCTTGAATTTCAACCAATTTGCATACAATCCGTTTCGGGTCCTCGGTTTCGAACCCCCCGCTCGCGCCTACTCGTCCATGTCGGCAATCTCCAGCGCGAAGTCGTCCCTCAGCACCGAACCCGCGTTCTTATCCGTCGCCAGCTGCTCGAACAGCTCGCCGAACTGCATCTGGTACACCTCCTCCTCGTCCTGCGTCACGCACTCCACGTCGCTCGTCGCGGTTGACACGCACAGCAGCGCGTAGCCCTCGTCCCTGTACTTCTTACTCAAACCGAGCGCCTCTGGCTGTTTGAGCGTCCCGCTCGTCACCTTGACGGCGCATTTGGTGCAGCAGCCCATGCGGCACGCGTTGGGCAGCTCCCAGCCGTCCTGCTCCGCCTCGAAGAGCACGTACCTGCCCTCCGGGACGTCCACCTCGAGCACATCGCCCGTCTCGTGATCCGTCACCCTCACCTTGTGCCTCACGCCGGTGACGGCGTCGGACGGGAGCCCGGACCACGCGATGTTCTCGATGTTGGTCATGCAGTCGAACTCGGCGCCGCCCGCAAGCCTGGACGCCGCGTTGTAGTGGTCCTTCATGAACAGGTCCACGGTGCCATCCAGGTTGACGTGCTTCTCCTTCCACTCCGCGGTGGTCAGCGGGGCGATGGACTTGCGCTCGCCCTTCTCCTCGGATGTCGCACCCGCGGGTCCGGATCCGGTCTTTGACTCGCCGAGAGTCATGCCTATGGGTCCGAGGGACAGCCCGGTCTTCTCCATCAGCGCGTCCGCCTTGGCCATGAGCGTGTCCTCGTCGTTGTAAGACTCGGTTTGCTCTTCGGCGTCGCCTGAACCGTCCGCGGCGGGCTCCTGCTTCTTGGACTCGCCGAGGGTCATCCCGATGGGACCGAGGGAGAGGCCGACCTTCTCCAGGATCTCCTCGGCGCCGCGCATGATGGTCTTGACCTCGCTTCCCTTCTCGCCGTTATCGGCGCGAACCATCACGCTTCTTTCGCGACGGGACCGGAAAGCGCCACCATTTCCACGGCGGAGCGGTTGGGTCGTCACGCGCGTCGCGGGGGCGCGGAGGCGCGACGCGGTGGAGCACGCGGTGGAGCATGAGGCTCCCGCGATCGTTCGATACGACATCGTCGCGTTGATCCTTTCGGTATGCGCCCGACAACTGGCACACGCCGACGCGAGGGATGACGTCAAAAGCACAGCCACGCAAAGGAGATCAAGGATGCGAAGATTCGGCGATTTTTTTTTCCCGTTTCCCACCGGAAAAAAACCCGGACTGCAGCGCTGTGGAAATCCGAAATCTCCCGCGCCTGCCCTGCGCCTGAGGCTGACAGTCCTCGGGGTGCCGTGCGATGCCCAGATTTTGAGATTCACCGTTTAAAAACCCGCGGAAACCGCCCAATCAAATCCTATCGAACCGGACGAATTGGTTGCTGAGTCAAGGGTATCGCGCCTGCACCAATCAGGATAGGGCAAGTTGCCAGGCCAACCACTGCCGCTCGCGGGTTCACAACCAACGACCCATTTGGCCACCAGTACGATGGCTGCTAACGTTGTTACCATCGGCGCGTCGGTTTTTACCGCCGCGCCGGCGCGCGTGTTCAGGCGTCGCGCGCCGAAATGCAACGCTTCGGCCGGGCGCGACCACCACGGTCCCCAGCCGAGGCCCCAGGTTGGGATGGGTGCGGGCGGTAATCGCAAATTCCTCGGCCAGCGCCGCGGCGATGCGCTCGTCGCGCCCGCGACTGGGCGCCGCGCGATCCTCAACCAGGGCCCTCCGAAGCGTCCCCCGAGGGATCTTTTGGCGATGGAGGAGGAGATGACGGGAGGTGGCGTGGACAACGAGGAACCGGCTAAGGGCCTCCTCGGCGCTGTTTGGAAATTCGTCCGCCCGCACACGATCAGGGGTACTCTCCTCGGTACCACCGCCATCGTCACCAGGCAGCTCCTCCAAAACCCCGAGCTCTTCAACCAGGCGCTCGTACCGAAGGCGCTTATGGGTCTCCTCGCCCTTCTCCTCGGTAACGGCTACATCGTCGGCATCAACCAGGTGTACGACGTCGAGATCGACAAGGTGAACAAGCCGTACCTGCCCCTCGCATCCGGCGAGCTCAGCTCAGGAACCGCGGTTGCAATCTGCACAATTTTCGCGCTCCTCGGCGGCGCCATCGTCGCCACCAACTTCGAACCACTCATCACCGGCCTCTACGCCTTCGGTCTTTTCCTCGGTACGCTCTACTCCGTACCCCCGATGCGGCTGAAGCGCAGCCCGTGGGCGGCGTTCATCATCATCGCCATCGTCCGCGGCGTCCTGCTCAACTTTGGTGTGCACCACGCGACGACCGCGGCGATCGGTCTGCCCTTCGTGTGGTCCCCGCCCATCATGTTCATCACCACCTTCGTCACCGTGTTCGCCATCTGCATCTCCATCTGCAAGGACCTGGCGGACATCGAGGGCGACAAGCAGGAGGGCATCAAGACGTTTGCGACGGAGATTGGCGCCGCGGGCATCGCGTACCTTGGCTCCGGTCTCCTCGTCTTCAACTACTGCTTCGCCATCGGATCCGCGATGATCAGGCAGGATTGGTTCAACCTGCCGCTCATGATCGGTTTCCACTCTCTCGCGATCCTGTTCTGCATCTGGAGGACCAAGATTATGGAATACCAGGGTTTCACCAAGGCGTCGGTGATGAAGTACTACCAGAACATCTGGTACCTCTTCTACGGCGAGTACTTGATCCTGCCCTTCCTGTAAGCGAAGAGGGGAGGGTATCAATTTAAAGTTTATACATTAGCCGCGCGATGTTGCAGCCGAAGATCCGCGATGTTGTTTTATAATCAGATGTGTTTCATACTCTTAATGTACGAACCGCGCTATTTGTTCTCTATTTTTTCCGTTTCATGAGCTCCGCGGCGAGGGCGTTCGCCGAGAGTTCCTGTGCGCTCTTCTTCCTTGCCATCGGCGGTGGAGGAGGAGGCGGTGGTGGAACTCCCATGCTTAACAGTCCAGGCGGCGGAGGAGGAGGAGGAGGAGGAGGCGGCGGACCACGAACCGCGGGCGGAGGCGGTGGGGGTACCCCCATCGACAGCAAACCGGGCGGGGGCGGCGGGGGAGGAGGCGGTGGGGGTACCCCCATCGACAGCAAACCGGGCGGGGGCGGCGGGGGAGGAGGCGGCGGACCTCCTCCCCTTGGAGCCAGCGGAGGTGGAGGCGGGGGTGGAACCCCGATGCTTAGAAGCCCCGGTGGGGGCGGTGGAGGAGGAGGCGGGGGACCACCAGTCGCGCGAGCCGCCGGCACCGGAGGAGGAGGAGGAACACCGAGGCTGAGCAAGCCCGGCGGCGGCGGCGGCGGCGGCGGCGGCGGTCCACCGGTTGCCGCCGGTCTCGCAGGCTCCGCGGGCGCGGGTGAGTCCGGACGGCTGATGACCTCGTCCCTCGCGTCATCCTTCGCCACGGCCGCGACCGCCGCGACGTCCCACGGACCCTCCTGCTCCAAGTCCCTCGCCATCTCGTCGTCCTTGAACGGGCTCCTGGGTTCGCGACCCCCCTCCTTCGGGGACCGAAACGGCGACGCGGGCGAGTCCCGGCCCCCGCCCGAGCCGCCCTCCTTCCTGGGCGTCGACGCCTGGGATGTCCCGCCCTCCGCCACCGTCGGCAGGCCCTCCGTCGAGCTGCTCTTCCTGTGCTTCGGCGACTTGGACGTCTTGACGATCAGTTTCTTCCTCGTCGTCGGAGACGCGGCGTCGTATTCGAGGAGCTGCGACGTGGACGTGAGGCCGAGTTCCTTCATCCTTCGCATCTTGCTGCTCGGGGACTCCTCCGACTCGTGCCGCGGCGCCTTGGCCTTGAGCTCGTTGTGCATGGCGGCGACGAGGTCGATGGGCTCGCCGCCGGGAGGGGCGGGCTTGGCCCGGCCGGGGGGCGAATCTGCCGGGGTATCCGTCGCGCTCCCGGGGTTGCTGTCCTTCTTGAGCACGGCTTGCGATTTGGACTTGCGCATCTTGAGAGACTCCTCGCGCCGCTTCGCCGCCGCCTCCCGCTCCGCCTGCACCTTCATGTCCGTCTGAACCTTATCGAACGTGACCAAAAAGTCCGCCACGAGCCGGAAGATCCGCCCGGCGTTGTCCTGCTTGAACGGCTCGCCGAAAAACTCGGTGACGCCCTTCATGGCGTCGTTCGCCGAGCTCGCGAGTCGCTGCGCCGCCTCGACGTCGGCGTCGGCCGAGTCCGCGAAGGGGATCATGACGTCCCTGAACCTATCGTGGGTTTCCTCGGAGCTAGCTTCCTCGTCCTGCTCGGGGTCGGCGCCCGCAGCCTTGAGGACCTCGTCGTTCACCTGCTTGAGGCCGGCGACGATTTGCCCGAGTGCCTCTTTGGTGCCGTCCAAGTGGAGCCCCGCGGCGGCCTTGACAGACTCGAGCTCGGTGGACAAAAACTCCACGCCGGGCGAGGTCTTCTGCAGCTCCTTAACCACGAAGTGCAGCAGGCTAGTCTTCCTGTCGACAGCCTTGACGTCCGTGAGCCTGAGCAGGGTCTCTAGCCTGAAACCCCTGGCCTGGCCGCGGTAGGTCCCGCCGTTGAGGTGGTTGCCAACGGCGAGGATACCCTCGAGGACGGTCACGAAGTGCTTGCAGTGCTTCAGGTCGTCGGCAGCCTTGCTCACGAGCTGGTAGTCGGAGTTGACCTTCTCCATGTTGGCGTGCGCGGAGTTCTTGAAGACGAGCGACGAGATGCGCTGCGACAGCCGAGGGATCGCCATAACCTGCAAAAAGTACTGCTCCACAGTGGCGAGCTCCGCCTTGTCGCCCGGGTAGTTCTTCAGCAGCTTCACCTCGTCCATCGTGGGCACGCATAGCGTCAGAATGTTGAGCTGGTCAAGGCCGAGCACGGTGTCGTCCATGCTGAGCAAGGCTTTCTTGATGTCCTTGAAGGGCATGCGAATACCCGCGAGCTGGATTGATATGTTCAGCGAACGCTTCGAATCGATGAGACTCACAGCCTTGGGTTTCCCGTCGCCCTCTGCCTTCTTCTTCTTCTTCGCGGCGTTGGGATCTTCGAGCGCGAACAGCGAGTCGAGCTCGCCGAGGTCGAGCCCGTCCACGGTCCCCGCATCTTCCCAGACCGTGCCACGCACGCTGTGGGGCTGCAGCTTGTCCCAGTGGAGCATCTTGAGCTTGCGAACCGCCTTGGCCACCTTTTGCGCAGCCACGATGGAGTGCATTCCGAGCGAACCTGGAGGCGGAGGAGGTGGCGGTGGGCCGCCCCCGGGTGGAGGGGGAGGTGCGCCCGGGATACGCCCGCCCGGAGGGGGAGGCGGCGGGGGAGGTGCGCCTGGGATGCGCCCGCCCGGAGGGGGAGGCGGCGGCGGCGGCGCTCCCGGAAGCTTGCCACCGGGCGGGGGCGGGGGCGGTGGAGGCGGTGCCCCCGGCAGTTTCCCACCCGGCGGCGGAGGCGGCGGGGGGGGTGGTGCGCCAGGTAGTTTCCCGCCGGGGGGAGGAGGTGGTGGTGGGGGTGGCGGTGCGCCGGGAAGTCGCCCGCCGGGAGGGGGCGGCGGCGGCGGCGGCGGCGCGCCCGGGAGCCTGCCTCCGGGGGGGGGAGGCGGCGGTGGGGGCGGCGGCGGCGCGCCTGGGATCTTCCCTCCTGACGGAGGGGGAGGAGGCGCCGGCGGCGACCTCGCATCTCCCACCGCCGTGGGTTTCGAGGGTGATTCCTCGTCCTCCGAACCCCCGGTCAGTTGTCTCTCGATGTTCTTGACGACCTCCTCGGCGAACTTCTCCCGTTTCTCCTTCAGCGCCGACGACACCCTCTCCTCCTCCTCGGGATCCGACGTGACCACCGAGTCCACGTCGCTGTTTGCGCCGCTTCCGATCATGTTCTCGGCCATCTTGCCGATCAAACCCCCGCCGGTCTTCTTCTTGTTCTTCTCGATCGCATCCTGTCGCTCCTTGCGCTTCATCTTGACCAGGTTGATGATCTGCTCCATATCTTCCGCGGTGACGTTGACGTCGCCGTCCTCGTCTTCGTTCTCGCTGTCGACAAACTTGTCCAGACCGCCCATCGCCGCCACCTCCTTGAGCACGCGCTCCAGCGACGTGCGCGAGTAAATCTTGACGTAATCGTCCTGGTTCGCGGGTTCGGCGGCGCCGTGAAAGGCGGGATCACCCGAGGACGCGTACACGTTTTGAAGTCGAGCGCCCGCTCCGCCCGCCGCTGTGGTGTTGGTGAGCCGCGTGGACCCGCCCGCCGGGGGACGACGCCCGCCGATCGCGTGCTGCTGGTGCTGCTGGTGCTGTTGCTGCGAGGCGGCGGCGGCCCTGACCGAGCCGGACGTGGGCAGCGACTTGCTCCGCGCGAGACCGGCGGCGCCGGCGGGCTTCGGGCCGCCGGTGCCGGTCCTGAACCCCCCACCGCCGCCGTAACGACTCGTCGGTTTAGCCCTCGCCCCGGCGCCGGCGCCGGCCACCGCGCGTTTGGCCACCATCTCGTTCGCGTGTTTCCTTGCGGCTCTCAGGCCGGACCTGAGCGACGATCCGCTCACGTTCCTGGCCGTTCCCGCGGACGCCTCGGAGCCAGTCCCGTCGGACTCGGCGAGACCCGACTCGATACCCGCGTCCGTCGCGATCATACCCGCGGCGACCATACCGGACGTGATCGCGTCCCGCGCGCGAATCGCGCCCTTCTCCCCGGGAGCCGCGCGGCGGAACCCCGCGGGGAGGGCGACCGAGCCTTCGCGGACGCCGCCGGGGCCGGGCGTGGACCGTCCGCCGTCCGCACCGACCGCCGCGTCGAAGCCCGCGAACGAATCCGCAGATCCAACCGGTGACTCACCATCCCCGCGTTCACCCTCCCAATCCCCGTGCCCGCGCGTCTCGTCATCGCGCTCGTGCTCATCCCCGTCGTCGAACTCGTGCTCATCCCCGTCGTCGAACTCGTGTTCCGCGTACCCTCCGCCGTCGCCGTCGTCCCGGCGTCGGCCCTCGCCTCGGCCCCCTTCGTAGTAGACCAGGTCGTTTGGGTCGACGGCGTCGCCACGCGAAGAGCCCCCGCGCGTAACCTTCTTCTTGCGCACGAGCGTCTTGTCGACGCCGGGCGCCGCGGGGAAGAGAGGTGACGCGGCGTACGCCGCCGCCGCCGCCGCGAGGGGTCCGCGCGGGGGCACGCCCCGCGCGACGGGAACGCCCTCCGCCGCCCCCGCCGCCTCCGACGAAGCGGCGGCGACGACGACGGCGGCGAGCGGCGGAGCAGCGCCGGGTCCGGCCGACGCGACGGCGGGCTGCGCCACCGGGATGGCTCTCGCCGCGGCGGCAGCCTCCGTCGCCTTGGTCCTGCTTCGCAGTCTGTCGCCGATCGCCTTGAGCGGATCGTTCGCGTCGGGCTTGGCGGCGGCGTCGCTGAGCTTGATCTTCGCCTTGAGTTCGCTGATCGAAGCGGGCTTGCGCGTCTTCTTCCCCGGCGATTTCAGCTCGCGCTCCTTCGCCTCGCGCGCCGCCGCCTGCGCCGCGTCGCGGGTCAGACCCGACCCTCTGCTTAAGGGCGCGAACCCCAGCACCGTGGAGGACGCCATGTTCAGGGTCTTCCTGACCCTCTCGCCGGCGTCGTCAGTCAGTCCGAGCCGGCGCGGCGTGTAAGGCTTAACCTCCGGCGAACGTCGAAGCGCCTCGGGCTGCACCACGTCCTGACGCGTGTCCCGTATGGGCTGCACGTTATCCCTCAAGGGTTGCCTCCCGGTCTTGGTGCCCCTCTGATACTGCGTGAACCTGTCCCCGTCCATCAGCGCGCTCTTCCTCACCTCGCCCGTTTCCGACGCCATCACCAGCCGGGCCTTCGGGTCCAGGGTCCGCCCAAACATCTCGTCGACCCTCGCGGCGGCGGCCCTACCCATGGGGCTGCGTGCCGGGTCCCGGCCGCGCATCCATTCGGGGTTTTCCGTCGGCTCGGGCGATCCCGGCGGCGGCGACGACGGCGACGGTGACGCGGCGGTGACGGGGTTTTTCAGGGCTCTCGCCGCGTAACTCGCCCTCTTCTCGTTGGGCGAGTACAACGACCTCACCCGCGAGTTGGGCGACGTGTGCGCTTTCTTTGGCGGCGACGCGTTGATGCCGGAGGTTTTTCGGGGCACCTTTCGCAGCGGGTTCGTCGGGTCGAACCCCTTGTCGTGCTTGGAGGGGCTCACCTCCTTCCCGATCATTCGTCTCTCGCGAAGCTCGAGCAGGGAGCTGTACGTCTTCGTGGGCGTGACCGGCGGGAGTTCGGGCGCCACCTCTTTCCGCTTAGCCTCGCGCTCGGCCCGCTCCCTTACCAACTTTTCCCTCGCCTCGCGCATCATCTCCTCTTCTTTCATCCTCTGGCCATCCAAGACGAACGTCGCGGAGGGCGTCGCGCGTTTGCCCCCTGGTACCGCCGGGTGCATGTAGGTGAGTCCGAGCTCCCTATCCTTGGCCGCCTGCTTCGCATCCATCTTTTGCTTCGCATCCATCTTAGCCCGCTTCGCCCGTTTCGCCTCCATCTCCATCTCCTCGTGAAGGCTCAGCGTCACCATCTCTCGCCCGCTGCCGCCCGTCGTTTTCATCCGCCGCTGGCCCGGGCTGTACTCCTTGCCCGCCCCCGGAGACGGGGTCGACCCGTTTCGCCCAGACTCCCTCCTCGACTCGCGCTCGCGCTCGTGCGCCGCCTTGAGGCTCTTGGCGTACGCCTCAGTATCCAGCAAGGACTTCGCGTCGCCCTTGAAGATGAGGTACGCGCGCTCCTTCACGAAGGTTCGGAACAGCTCTAGGACCCTCTCCTCTTCGGTGGTTGACGCGGCGCCCTCCGCTGGGGGCTTGGTCGGGCTCAGCCCACCGGGCGACGAGGGCCCGGGCGCGCCTTTCTTCCGCATGATCCTGGGCCCCAACACGCGCACGAGAAAGTCCAGCGAGACGCCACCCTGGGCGCCGTCCACATCGGGGCCCGAGGCTCCGCCAGTGGCGTTGGCGACCACGCCCACGAGGTGCTTCAGAGTCTCCAACCTGTCAGCGGGCAACCGCTCGAGCAGCAGGCGCAGGACGTACAGGCGCGAGCGATACTCTTGTATCTTCACCGCCGCCATCATCGCGTCGAAGAGTTTCCCCATGCACAAGACGTCGTCCAATTCGGCGAGCAGCTTGAGCACGACCGAGCTGAGGCACCCCGCGGTGATCCCTCTCTCGCTCGCCTCGCTCGCGCTCGCCTTGGCGCCCTTCTCCAGCACGTACGACTCCGCCTGGGCGATCCTGGACGGCAGGTGGACGATCTGGCCCTTGTGAGTTACGAACAGTGGGTCGTCCTCGCTCGGCGGGCCGGTCACCATGAGCCCCATGAGCCGCGTCACCGCCAGGAGCTTCGCCATCGTCTCCCTGTCCTTCGCCCTGCTCGGATCTCTAACGTCACCGGGGGTGATCCCGCGCTGGTCGCCCTGCAGGAGCATCCCTCCTCGCAGGTGCGGCGCTTGCGACGTGGAAGCCGCCATCGCGGCCCGTACCCTACGATCCGCCCCCTCTTTCGTTGACGCCATGGTCCCCGGTCGGGCGGACCAGTGCCCTTTGACTCGGCACGCTGGCTTCATGTCGGAGCTGACACTCAACGTTTCTTTCGCGTTTGGGATTGGTCCGACCATATCGCAACCGACCTGTATCGCGCGCACACGCGGGTGTTCAACCGGCTCGGGAAAGGCGAAAAAGAAAGCCACTTTATCCAGTGGAGGCCACCGCGGCGAGACCATTCTGAGACGCGCTTCACGCGACGCGACTACCAGATTCGTCAAGATGTCGTTCGCGATTTCCGCGCAGGCCACCTGCGCTCGTGTCACTGGGGGTGTTGCGGTCCGCCGTAACGAAGGTGCGCGCTCGCGCCCGTGTCCCAGATGCCGGCACCGGCTTCTTGAGGGTTTCAGGGTTTTGAGCTGGAAAAGGCGGAAATTCGTGCCGCTGAGACCCCGGCCGCTGGACGCGTCGCATCGACGCGGTCGCGTTCGGGGGGCCGAGTCATTCGCGCCGGACTGCACTTGATACGCGTGAAGCGTGCACGCCTTCGTTCGAAGCACGACACTGAACAATCCACCCAATCCGGCCCCCCAACTCCTCCAGGCATGAAGTCTTCGTTCTCTGGCGCCCGCGTGGTTCAGAAGGATGTCGTCAAGCTTGCGCGCAAGCAGGTCGCCACCGTGGCGGCGGTTTCGGTTCCCGAGGGTGTGACTATTGAGAAGATGGGCAAGGTGAGACTCGAGACGCGCAAACCCTGCCGACGCGGAACATTTCATTCGCCGCGCGAGGTATCGTCGCCCGCCGGGCGGCATCCCCGTCGCGGAAGTGGCCGGCGACGTGGATAACTCTCGGAACGGTTTTTTTAGGATAATTCGTGCTCTGCGCGCCCCGCTGACCGTCCGCCCCCAACCCGCTCCCCAACTCATCCCCATCAGGACCTTCTCAACACTACCTACTACCCCAAGGGCGAGGACACCGACAACAGCAGGAAGCCCTGGATTGTGATCGACGCGGCGGGCCTTCGCCTGGGTCGCCTCTCTACCCTCATCGCGACGTACCTTCGCGGCGCCAACGTCGGCTCCTACTCCCCCTCCATGAACATGGGCACCTACGTGGTGGTCATCAACGCGGAGAAGGTGACCGTGAGCGGTAACAAGATGACGGAGAAGATCTACCGCCGCCACGAGACCGGCCGCCCTGGTTCCATGAAGGAGGAGACGTTCATCAAGCTCCAGCAGCGCATCCCGGAGAGGATCATCGAGAAGGCTGTCAAGGGCATGCTCCCCAAGAACCGCATGGGGCGCGAGATCTTCGGCCAGCTCAAGGTGTACGCGGGTCCCGAGCACCCCCACGCCGCGCAGTCCCCCGTGGACTTGACCGCGGAGGTGAAGGCGAAGTGCTACTCCTCCGGCCAGCGCAAGTAAGCCGCTTGGGAGAGGGTGCTGTTGCCGTCGCTGTTGCTAGCCATGTGAATATTAACACGATTCTTTAACGCGAGCTCGTGTGAAAGCTTTGATGAATTAATCCCAACTAGTTGCGTGCCCCCCGCGGCCCTAATAAAAGTGGAAACAATGAACTTTGCCAGTTTGCGCACGCCGCCGCCGACGCTCTTCACCTCACCGGACAGATGTCGTCGATCTTGAGGATCATGCGGACGCACTCGGTGGCCAGGGAGAGCGCGGAAGTGGACACCAGCAGGGGCTGGAGCACGTCCTCCTCGAGGATGTTCGTGATCGTTCCCTTTCTCACGTTGATGCCGAAGTTGGCGTTGCCGGTGGTGGCGTGCTTGTTCCTCAGCTCGGTGACAATCTCGATTGGGTTCAGACCCGCGTTTTCCGCGAGGGTGTAGGGGATCACCTCCAGCGCCTCGGCAAACGCCTTCACGCACACAGCCTCCATGCCGGACAGGGTTCTGGACCACTTACCGAGCTGCTGGGACACCTCCACCTCGGGCGCGCCGCCGCCGCAGATGAGGAACCTCTTCTGCACCAAACATCGAATCACGCACAGCGCGTCGTGCAGCGACCTGTCCGCCTCCTCGATGACCAGCTTGTTGGAGCCGCGGCAGAGCACGGACACGGTCTTGCCCATGTTCTGAATGCCGGTCACCTTGACAACCTTCTCGCCGCCGCACGCGACTTCCTTCACCAGATCCGCGTGGCCGAGCTTCTCCGGAGTGAGCTGCTCGACGTTCGCCACGGGCTGGCAGCCTACGGTTTTGCAGATGAACTCGACGTCTTCGCGCTCCACGTCCCTGACGACCAGGATCTTAGCCTTGGCCAGGTAGTGGAGGGACAGGTCGGTGACGGCGTCGCGCAGGATGGACTTCTGGATCAGCAGGACGTTGCACCCGCTTGCCTTGATCTTCTTGATGATGGAGATGATGTAGTTGCGCTCCTCCTTCAGGATGCGGTCCATCTGCTGGTAGTCGCTCACCACGACCGAGTTTTCCATGTCCGTCTTGGGCGGCGAGATGCAGAACTGGATCAGCGCGATCTTAGCATTCTCAACCTTGGTGGGACCGCCCGCAGCCTTACTGGACTTCAAATCGAGCACGAGTCCATCGACCATCTCGGTATCGTCGATGGTTCCGCCCGACTTGCGAAGGATCTTGATGTCCTTCAGGTCCACCATCTCGGGCCTCTCCGGGTCCCTGATCTTGAGCACCGAGTCAACCGCGATGGGCGCCAAGACGTTGGAGTACTGCGCGACAACCTTGGATCCCAGGGAGGTGGTCGCGGCTTTGATGAGCGCCCCGCGGTCCTCGATGTCGAGGGGGATGGCCATCTCCTGGAGGATCTCGCAGGCCTTGTCGCACGCGAGTCCCATGGCGTCCGAGATGACGGTGGGGTGCACGCCCCTGTTGAGGAGGCCGATGCACTTGTTGAGGAGGGATCCGCAGAGGACGGTGACGGAGGTGGTGCCGTCGCCGGCGACGATGTCCTGCGACTTCGCGAGCTCGACGAGCATCTTCGCGGCGGGGTGGGCCACGTCCATCTTGTTCAAGATGGTGGCGCCGTCGTTGGTGATGGTCACGTCGTTGTTCCCGCTCACGAGCATCTTGTCCATCCCCCTCGGACCGAGGGAGGTGCGGATGGCGTCCGCGAGCTTCTTCGCCGCGCCCATGTTGGACGTGCGAATGTCCTGCTTGAGCTTGTTGTCGGAGTAGCGCTCACCGGCCTTGGTGCCGGTCGAGCCGGGCTTGGCGACGGCGACCATGTCGGCGTAGACCTCGGACGCTGCCTGAGATCTGGTGTGGGGAAAAAGCGGGGACGCTGTGGCGCCTCCAGCCCTCGCGCTGACTTTTTAGCGCCGACGCCCGCTTGTCACGCGCGCGGTCTCGGGGAACGCGTGCGGTGCGAACGGCGGGTAACGCGCGTTCGAACGTCCGGAATCTACGGCGCCGAGTGTGTCGGCCACCTGCGTGCGATCGCCGGCGTGTGAGATCTTGTGCGCCGCTTCGCGACGACTCGATCGACGATCACCGCCTCGCGCAAAGTTCAAATCGCCCGGCGGGGCCGCAGGCAGTTGACCTCGCGACGCGGGCGGTGAATTAACTCAAGAAATCAGACCGTCAAAAAGAAGGTGGGGTGACCCAAAAATAGCACCCAGAAAACCGCAACAGAGGGGCGCACAGTTCAGCGCGCGGGCTGACCGAGCGCTTCGCGCGGGCCGAACGTCATGACCCCCGAGGAGGAGCTCGCGGACCTTCAGAAGAAGTTTGCACTTCTCGGTGAGCGCCCCGCCCGAGCCCAAACCTTCCCTCGACGCGTCTCACGCGACACCGTCCGACCCGATCCCCGCCCCTCCCGCGCACGCAACAATTTCCCAGAGGCTAATTCAATTCTCTCCTCCCCGCCTCCCCGCGTCGACCGACAGAGGGCGACCGCAAGGCGTACTTCGAGACGTCGCAATGGACGATGAAGCAAAACAAGGACACGATCGCGGCTGCGAAGAAGGAGAACAAGGATCTCCTGCAGCAGCTCGCGGAGAAGAGCAGTAACGCGGCGACCGATCGCGACAAGCCCAAGGTTACCGATCTCGGCCCGGAGAACAACGAGGAGCTCTACCGCCTCCAGGAGCTGGCGAAGGACCTGCGCAGGCGGTACGACGACTACAAGCAGCGCGCCGTGCGGAAGACCCGGGAGCTCGAGGCCAAGCTGGACAGCATCAAGGACCTGGAGAACGACGCCGTGAACCCGTCCGAGGAGGACACCCCGACGACTAGGCTGCTGAGGCAGCTCGAGAATCGCTTCGACAAGGCTCTCATCAAGTACAACGAGGCGCAGTCCATCCAGAAGACGTACCAGCAGATCGTCAAGCGTCTGAGCGACGAGCGCGTCACCTTCGACGCGCAGCTGCAGGGCATGGACAAGGCGATCAAGGCGAAGGAGCGGGACCTCGCCGAGCTCGTGTTGCTCGGCCACGAGGCCAACGCGAGCAAAGACAAGGCCAAGGCGGAGCTCGCCGAGGTTGAGAACTCGTTGAGCAAGGAACGGCGGGACCGGGAGAAGGACCTGCGGGACAGGCGGGAGATGGTGCGGCAGCGCGAGCAGATGAACGCGGAGACTGCGAGGATGAGGCAGAAGCGGGACGACGACGCCGCCGCGAGGGACGCGGCGGTGGCTCGGAAGAAAGAGGCGGAGCTTCGAGCCAAGATGGGCGAGGAGGAGCGCCGACGCGCGTCCGTCGCGGGTAAGCTGGATAACTACGAGGACGCGTTCCTTCGCATCAAGGACGCCACGGGCGTGGCGGACATCCACGAGGTTGTCACCAAATTCATGACCCAGGAGGACACCAACAACAACCTCAAGCAGCTCACCAAGGACGGCCAGTCGAGGGTCGAGGCGCTCAAGGAGGAGATTGACCAGACGAAGCAGAAGATCGATGCGCTCAAGCTGGACGGCGCGGGGACTGGCGCGTCGCGCAGGCTCGTGGACGAGTACGAGAGCCAGCTCTCCGAGGGCGCCGCCAACAACGACCGCGTCAAGGCTAAGTTTGAGCGCCTCAACAAGGTGATGGTGAGCATGAAGGCTGGCACCGAGCACCTCGTCGACAGGCTGGAAGGTATCAAGACGGAGGCGGCGCCCCCGGCGGTGACGGACGAGACCGTGGTGGAGGTGATGGCGCACTGCGAGCGCAAGCTCCTCCGAGCGATGGACCTGGTGAACAAGAAGGGAGAGGACAGCCTCAGGAGCACGCTGTCGCGGTCCTTCGGCCCATCCTCCACGGTTTCGGCGCACAACTTTCGCATCGACATCTTCGCAGACTCCGAGGACGATTCCGAGGACGACGACCGCGAGGAAGATGAGGACGGCGCCGCGAAGGTGGCGGACAGGACCCAGGTCAAGTACGAGGCGGAGGTTACCCTGGCCAAGGCGACGGGGAAGAGGCCGCCGGGTGAACCCTCGCCCATGAAGTCTGGACGAGGAGCGCCCGCGACTCCGGGATCCGTCAAGGGCAAGGGCAGCCGCGGTTCCCGACCCGTCATGGCCTGACGCCGTTAATGTTAACATCACGCTAATTTTTCCACATTACATCGTCGACGCGCGCCCTCACGTCGACCGCCTCATCTAGATTCGAACATCAGCGCGAGCACGGTGTCCTCCACGACGTCGTCGAAGAGCTCCTCGCTGAGCCTCGTCAGGATCGCCCTCTCCGTGGACACCACGTCGTACCATCCCTCGTCGTCGCTCGCCCTCACGTCGTCCTTGACCACGTCGTCGACGGCGAGACGACCCCCGTGCGGCGGGTCCAGCACCGCCGCCGCTCGCGCCGCCACCACCTCCGTCGCCCGGTCCCCGCCGTCGTCAATCGCGCCGACGAGCGCGGAGGACTCCAGCATCACCTCGCGAACCGCGTCAAACACGAGCCGATCGGGGCACCGCCTTCGAGAGGCGGCGTCCGCGACCGCGGCGAGGCCGCCGCCGACGAGGCCGCCGCCGACGAGGCCGCGGGGATCGATGTCGCCGGCGACTTCGCCGAAATCAATCGCCGCGACGTCAGCGCCGCATCGCTCGATGATCAGGCACGCGATCGACGCCGCGCGCGTCGCCGTCGCGAGTCGCACGAGGTCGTCGACGGCGGCGGGCGGGGGCACAGCTGGCGGGGAGGGCACAGCTGGACCCCTCCCCTCCGCGATCGGTTTGCTAAAGGCGGCGGCGGCGACGTCGTCGAGAGCCTCCCCGAGGAGGTGCGAGTGGAGGACCCCCAGGAGCGATTCCGCCTCGCCGGAGAGCGACGGCGACTCTCCCGTCGAGCCCGCGGACCTCGCCCTCGACGAAGCCGCGGATTCGGTCCCGTCCGCCTCGAAGTCATCCTCGGAGTACGCATCCGTGTGGATCGACGTCTCCGGGGATGGAATCTCGGAGACGCTCGAGGACCCGGGCGACGTCCTCTTGGAACCGCCGCCGTTTGATCCACCGGGGACGCCGACGCCCTTCTTCTTGGGCGGGGAGATGACCGCGTGCGCGGGCGGGTGGAGCTCGAGCGGCGAGTGCGGGTGGTGGCCCCCGCTCGCGTCCGAACCCGTCGACGACCGGGGCGATCGCGTCGGCGGGGATCTGCTCGTCCCACCGAGTCCCCCCGTGCTTTGCGAGCCGGGTCGGAACGCGTCGTCCGACCCGCCGCCGTCGCTGGCGAGGTCCGCGATGGACTCCTCCGGGATGTGCTCCTCGCCGACCACGTCGGGCTCGGGCGAGGGCGACGAGGGCCGGCCCGCGCCGCGCGTCGGGGAGGTTCTCAAAGTTTTCACCGGGCTCGGGCTCGGGCGCGTCGCGACTCGGCTCGGCGAACCCGACGGAACCTCGCGCCCGTCGGTTCGCCCGATGCGCTCAATGTCCGAGTCGAGCGTGTGAATCTCGCGCGTCAGCTCCAGTTCCACGGACTTCATCTTCCGAAGCGCCAACGCCTCCAGACGTCTCGCCTCCACCGTCTCCTCGAGCCGCGCCAGACGCTCCTGGTGCGCTCGCAACTTATCCTCAACGTCGTATCCGGCGATGTCAGCCTCAAACGCCGCTTCATCCGCGAGCGAAGCGCCCGCGTCGATGCGCTCGAGCCGCGCGAGCTCCTCCTCCATCTCCTGTATCTTCATCTGCTTCGCGGCGAGTTCCGCGGCTCGCAGCTCCCTCTGTCTGGAGCGGAGCCGTCGCTGGACATCCTCGTGTTTCGCCGTCACCTCCTTGTACCTGTCGTCCAGGGAATCTTCAGACCGGGTCGGCGACGGCTCGTCTCCCGCCGCGGCCGCATCGGAGGATGACTTGGACCGGGACGAGCCGCGGTGCAGCGCGATGGACTCCTCGGGGATCGAGGACGCGGTGACGCTGAGCTCCGAGCGCTCGACGACGCCGACCTCGTCCACGATGTCGTCGTCGTCGGAATCTTCCGGTGCCGGTCGCACGTCGACGTAGCCAATCTCATCCTCGATGTCGTCTTCGTCGTCGGGGGCCCCCGCCGCGGGTTTAGACGCGGCGGCGGCGGCGGCGGCATCGGCGAGCATTTTCGCCGCGGCGTCGGACTTTTCCCCGCGGAGGATCGCCTCCGCGGCGGCGTCAAACTCGGCGAGAACCAAGTCGGGATCGCGGGCGGCGTCCATGGTGGGGACAACGCCATCCTCCTCATCTTCATCTTCCTCCTCCTCTTTGGGTCTCTCCACGGACGCCGGGGACCCGAACGCGCCCTCCACCTCCGTCCCACCGGCGATCGCGTCTGTTGAAGCGCCGGTCAGGCCCCTGGAGACGAGCTCCGCGGCAGCCGCGCGCTCCACCGCGGTTCCCGACGCGAGGCTCTTGACAAACATCTCCGTCACCTCCTGAACCTGCTTGAGGCTCTCCTCGCGCACCCGAGCCGCCGCCTCCATCGCGGTGCGCTCCAGCTCCTCCGCGCGCTTCTTGTACGCCTCCTCGAGCTCGTTCGCCCTGGCCGTCTGCGCGAGGGCGTTTTCCTCCTGCTTTCGGATCCGTTCCCGTTCAGCCTCGAGCGCCTGCGCCAGCGCGGTGGCCACCTGCTCCGCCTGGAAGAGCTCCTGCTGCTGCTGAAGCTGCTGAAGCTCCTCGGCCATCTCGCCCATCTCGTCGAACAGGCTCAGCTCAGACCTGAGCTGGTTCTCGAGCTCGCTCGCGGTGAGTCGATCGCCGTCGGAGGACACCTCCGCGGAGAGAGCGCGCATAGCCGCTTTTTGCCTCGGCGACAAATCGGCAGATAGAGCCAGGCTGGTCGACGCGGACGCATCCTTCTGCTTGTCCAGCTCGAGCTGACGCCTGGCCCAACGCTCCGCGGGCTCGGTGGCGTCCTCAATCGGCGGCTTCGTGGGCGATGGCTTGGCCTTTTTCTCTTTTTTCTCCTTTTTCTCCTTCTTCTCCTTCTTCTCCTTCTTTTCCTTCTTTTCCTTCTTTTCCTTCTTTTCCTTCTTTTCCTTCTTCTTGGTGGGTGACTTCGCCGGGGATGGGAGAGCGGCCGGCGCGGCCGAGGGTGCCTCCACGCGCTCGTAAACGAGTGCGAGCGGCTCTGTCTGCGAACTCCGCACCGTCGTCTCCGCCAGCTTCTTCTCCAACTCCTCCGCGACCCGCGCAGTCTCCGTCGAAGCAGCCGCGGCGGCGGCAGCCGCAGCCGCTCTCCTCGTGTAAAGCGAGAAGACTCCAACCGGCTCCCTGGGCTGCGAGTGAACCGGCGCCGGGAGCGCGAGCGTCTCCGCCGCCCTCGCCGCCCGTCTCTCCTCCTTGGACCCGAACGCCGCGGCCGCGAGCGCATCGATCCGCGCCTGACTCATCTTCCCGATATCGTAAGGCGCGTCCACATCCGCCGTCGGTCTGTGTCTGGCGAGCCGAGCCTGCAACTTGCGGTGCGCGACTGATCCCTGCGCGAGCCAGTCCTCGGCTCTGGGCACGTGCTCGTCGTTTGGAAGCACGGTGTGGGTGTCTGGTCGGCCGGTTTTGACCCCTAGTAGCCTGGGTTTGGGCATCGGAGGCTTGTCCGGTGAGGCGACTGTCACGAGCGCGTCCTTCGGTTTTTCATCCTCCTCGTCGAAGACAACCTCGGCGTCGTCATCGACTTCGGCGTCGCTCCCGTCCCGTACGGACGCGCCGCCCTCGCCGCCGTCGTCGATGACGGGCGAGAACGTGATGTGTCGCCCGGACGCGTGTTTGTACGTCGTCTGCGTGCGCGACGGTCTCAAAATCCCCGCGTTGATTTCCTCCCTGACGCCCTTGCGCGCCTTGTGCCCCCTAAACGCGCTCTGCACCGCGACAGCCGCAGCCTCCTCCGCCGCCGACGGCGGCGACGACGTGGACGTCTCGTCAGCCTCTTCGCGTACGTCGATCCGTTTCGACGCCGGTATCTTCATCCGCGCCCGCGGCGACGCTTCCCCGGAGGACCCGCCGGCACCCGCCGCGGGTTTGGCTGCGGCGACCCGATCCAGCGCGAGGTTGTCAATCGTCTCCGCGAGCCTCCTCGCGACATCCTTGAGCACCTTAGCCTGCCGCCTCTTCTCCGCAGCCTCCTCCCCGGCCCTTCGCCGTGCCTCCGCCTCCTCCTTCGCGTTCGTGGGCGCCGCGAACGACGACGACGGGCCCGACACCTGGGCGGATGAAGACGCGTCCCCGTACAAATCTTCGCGGCCCCCGGCGATTCGTCTGATGCGCGGCGCCGCGGCGGTGAGCGCGAGCGCCGCGGCGTGCGCATCCACCGAGGCGTCCAGCTCAGCCTGTATCGCGACGAGCTCAGCCTCGAACGAGCCCAGCGGGTTTGGCTTGGGCTTGGCCGGTGATTTCTTAGCCTCCGCGGCGGCGGGCTTCTCCGGTGATTTGGGTTTCATCTTGATCGGCTTGTACGTGATGACCGGTTTTGCGTCCCCCTCCGACTCGTCCTTCTTCTCGGAAGCCGCGGGCACCCTCGGTTTCGCGGCGCCCTTCTGGACGAACGGCTGAAAGTCCACCGGCGTCGGAATCTCCGACCCTTCCTCGGGCCCGGGCTCGGGCTTGGGCTTGATCGGGATGGCCAGGTCCGCCAGCGACTTGGGTTCGTCGTCGTCCACCGGGTCCACCCACTCCGGCATCGGCTTGGGTTTGGGCTTGGGCCTGTTCGTCGTCGCCGCGTCGCCGCCCCGCTTCGCGCGCTCCGCCGCCGCCTGTTGCGCCATCATCCTCGCGCGCTCGTCCTCCGCCTTTTTCATCGCCGCGCGGTGCTCCTGCTTCGCCTTGAGCTCCGCCTTCTCCTTGGCGATTTTTTCTCGCCACTTGCGCTTGCTATCCGCGAGGAACTTCTTAACCTCCGCGCGTCGCTTCTCCTCGTCCTCCGGGTTCTTGCTCGCCGCCGCCTCCAGTCCCGCGGGCCTCTTCGGGTTCTTCGACTTGGGTTCCAACGGGATCGTCGCGCCCCACGCGGGTCTCGAGCCGAGGTCGGCGGATGATGACGTCTTCTTCGAAGATGCCCGGTTCTCGAGTTCAGAACGCCTCTCTCGCTCGCGTCGCTCGCGCTCCTCCCAGAACGACGGCCGGATGTTCTCCCTCCACGGCCGATCTCCCTCCCACGGCTTTGCCTTTTCGTCCTCGTCCTCGTCCACGACCGTGGCGGGCACGGCTGTCGGCGTGGCGGCTTCGTCGGCGAGGTTGGACGACGGGGGCCGAAAGACGGTGCTCGCGGGCGAATGCTCGGGCGGCGCGCGTTCCCTGGCTCGCTTGATGCGGGACTCGTTCTGCTTGGCGACCGTCTGGAGGAGCTGGTGGACAGCGTTCTGCCGGCGCATGCGCTCCTCCTCCTCCCTCGCCGCGGCTTCGCGTCGAGCCTCCAGCTCCTGCAGCGCGAGTTTGGGCGGTTCCAATTTCTTGAGCAAGCCGGCCGAGAGGGGCGAACCCCCGAAGCCGACGCGGCCTCCGTCGTCCCCGGACGAATCGTCGCCGCCCAGGAGCTCCTCGCCCGCATGTTGCGAAATGAGCCGCAGGAGCTGCGCGCGAGCCTCCGCGTGCGAAGGAGTCGCGTCTTCGTCGCACCCACCGTCGAACCCCCCGGGGGATGAATCGACGGGCGCCACAACCACGTTAACCGCGCGTTCGCGCATGCCCCTGGATGAGACCCCTCTCGACGACCCCTTGCCGGGCTTGGGCCTAGACGACGGCTGGTCAGCCGGGAGGAGCGCGCCCGTCGCGGCGGCTCGATATCCGGCGGACCCGTCGATATCCCCCATGAGCCTGGCGGCAGCGAGGTTCGCAGCCTCCGCAACCTGCTTCACGCGGGCCATCGACTCCGCCAGGTGGGGGTCGTCCGCGGCGGCGGGTCCCTTCCCGGACCCGCCCTTGGACGCCATCGCCGACGGTGCCGAGGCTCTCGAAACGCCTCGCGCGACCTCGATACTCCGGCGACGCGTGGACCGACCCACCGTCGTGTCCGCGCGCGGCGCTCTGAGCGCCGAGATTTTCCAAACGGTCACTTTGTTTGGGCTTGGGCTGCTCCCCACGAAATCAAACCCGAAGGCAAGTCACCGTCCGAGGCCACTGCGTCGTGCCGCAGCCTGCCCCCGCGAGCCATGACCGAGCAGAAGAAGGAGGAGAAGAAGGAGGTCGCCGTCGACCTCGAGTGCGACGACGAGTTCGAGGAGTTCGGCAACGAAGGTGAGTCGCGCGCGCCCGAAGCAACCCCCGGATCTGCCGCGCCCCGGACCGCACGTCGCCCCCTCCGAGAAAATCTTACCCTAGCGAGATCTAGCGTCCTGACCGTCGTCCGCCCGCCTTCCTTCGACCGCGCAGAGTGGGGAGCCGAGGAGGAGGACGCCGAGGATGTGAACCAGTGGGAGGAGGACTGGGACGACAGCGAGAAGAGCGACGATTTCACCCGCCAGCTCCGCGCCGAGCTCGAAAAGTTCGCGTAAGCGGCTGGGTGATGATGTCCGCGTGGATCTATCGCTGTGCTGTTGTGATCTATCGCTGAGCTGTTGTTAGAGGACAGCTCGGTTCTCACCGGAGCGTGTGTCCTGCATGGTCTTCCTTTTGTACGGTCATCTCGACGAACTAACTTCCGAACACGTCGCGCGCAACACGCGACGTGTTCGGAGGTGGCTCCCAAAAGGAAGACTCGAGGAACTCGCCTCTGTGCGAACCGTCGGCGCAGCGGGGGCTCCGCGCGGCGCCCCGCCGGTTGTACGAGTAAACGTAGCCATCGTTCGATCGAATCTTAGACGGACGCCAAACACGCCAAGGTGCATCGTAACAGCCCCGCTACTCGAGCCCGCATCCGTTCCAGCACGTCGTTATCATCACTCCGTCGGTGAGATTTTTGGCTTCGTTGGCTCCAGCTGTTGGTTTTCCGTGCAAAGTCGTTTGACCAGCCGGGCACAGCCTTCCGGCGACCTTGCCGGTCGCACGTTCTCGCGCGAGCGCGCGGCGGCTTAGAGTACCGTCGATCGTGGGAGGCTCTGGTGGGCGACCGGGCTCAGGGACTGGTACGGGGTGACGGGCTCGGGGGTTCGGGGTGGGATCCGTTTTCCCCCTTTTTCGAAACGCGGCGACAGACATGGGCGGTTGGCACGATGCCCCCAGGGCTCCCCCGTCGCGGGCGCGCCGCGAGGAGCGTCGCTCGTTCGCGGCCCGCGCGGGTGGTGCCCCGTGGCGCGTTGCCATCGCCCCCGTCAAGGACGCGGCGAGGTCCTCGTCCTCCGGCGACGCGCTCCGAACGGCCGTCAGATCCTTCCTGGACGACAGCTCCGGTTTGGGTCCCCCGCCCGACGGGGACGCCACCCCGGCCGAGATATCCGCCGACGTCCTCCTCCTCGCGCGCGCGGTGAACCGCCCTGACGTGGGCGGCGCGGGAGAGGCGTCCACCAGCGGCCGCGGCGCCCTGGACGCGCTCGTCGGGGACCTACTCGCCGCGCAGAGGCTCCATCTGGACCGGGAGTTTGTCGCGACTCTCGCAGAGTACTACCTCGGCGCGCTGACCACCGACGACGCCGACGAGGAGGACCCTCGCGCCACGCAGAACTCGCTGAAAACACTCGCGCAGCTGCTGCAGGAGGGCGGCGCCCACCTCGCGGCGCGGGAGGTGGACGCGCTCATCTCCGCGCTCCTCGCGAAGGTTTCCTACAAAAAGACCGGCGGCGGCGGGGGCGGCGGCGGCGAGGCCGAGTCGAGGAGCGCGCGAAA
Organism: Micromonas commoda; assembly: GCF_000090985.2. NCBI lineage: Eukaryota > Viridiplantae > Chlorophyta > Mamiellophyceae > Mamiellales > Mamiellaceae > Micromonas > Micromonas commoda. Next base: position 1,037,966 of record NC_013041.1, read on the forward strand.
CGGCGCGAGGGACACCGCGAGGCACGCGTTCAACGCCCTCGGCGCCTTGGTCAGCCGCGCGTCCCCGGGCTCGGTCTCGCCCCGGGCCCACGCGGCGGTGGGCGAGGCGATCGTGGCTTCGCTCGACGCCGAGACGAGGGGCGTTTTATCGTCCCCAGCCGGCGCACCGTCGACGCTCGGGAGGGACCGACCACAGGAGGACGCGGGGTCCGCCAGGCTCTTCGCGGCGGCGACGAGGTGCGCGCACGTGTGCGCGGGGGCCCCGGGGGGCGGCGGCGAAGCGCGTCTGACGTGGCCGGACGAGGTTGTCGGCGCGCTGGTGACGCATCTTCGAAGATTCTTCGCGTACGGATTGAGTTCGGGATCGGCTCCGGGGGGCGGCGGCGGCGACGAGGTCCCGACGAGCCCGGGCCGGGGCGGGTACGTACCCCCGCACCTGAGGTCGGGCGGCGGCGGCGGCGTCGCGGCGGATCGCGGGTACGGGTCCTCGGACTCGGACGCCAGCGACGCCGAGGGCGCGAGGGGATCGAACGGAGGTTTCGGCGATCGATTCGGCGCTTCGAAGGTTCGAACAAACGCCGCGCTCTGCGTCTCCGCGTTGGCCCGCGCCGATTCGCGCTCGATGCACGCGCACTGGCCCAAGCTCTTACCCACGAGCGTGACGCAGTTGCTGGCGCGGTCGCCCACCGCCACGATCGTGCGCTGCGCGCTGAACGATCCGTCGCCGAGGGTGAGAGCCGCGGCTATGGCGGCGACGGCGAATTTGCTCGAGGGACCCGCGACGAAACGATACCTCGCCGCCGCGGAGGTGAGAACAAACCCAAAGACCGGCGCGGTGGTCAGGGCCAACTTCGCGTCGCTGTCGTCGACGCTCGGGGATATCGCGTGCGCCACGCACGAGGCGTTGACGCGCGCGGTACGAGCCGAGCCGGCGTTGTCTTGCGTGCCGGCGGCGTGCAAGGCGCTCGGCGCTTTCCACGACGCCGCACCCTTCGCGCGTCTGCCTCGCGACATGATACCCAAGTCGATGGAAGCGGTCATGAGGAGGCTTAACGAGCTCCCCCCGGGACCCGAGGGTTCCGCCCAAGATCCAGAGGTTGGCGCCGCGAGGGTGTCGCTGCTCGCGGCGCTCACCGCGGTGCTCGCGGCGAAGGGCGCGCCGGCGGAGGTCACCGGCTCGCTCTCGCCCGCCCGCTCTTCCGGTACTACCGGCGCTTCGCCGTCGCTGGCGTCCTCCGTGCTCCCGGCTCTGGTGCGCTACGCCGCGGGCGGGGAAGGACACGGTGCGGCGACGCGTTGCGAGGCGTTCGGTGCGCTGAGGGCCGCGGCGGCGGCGCACCCGGCGGCGGTGGCGGCGATGCTAGACGACGACGACTCGTTTGGGTTTCGATCGATTTTACCGGCGATGACGTTTGCGGCGTCGGGAACCGACGACGGCGCGGATGGGGCTGCTCGCGTCGCGCAGGCGTCCGCGAAGCTCCTCGCGGACTTTCTCGCGGCCGTCGGCGGCGGCGTCGGCGGCGGCGGCGCGGGAGCCGACGATGACCCGTCTCATCAACAGCACCGAGAGAAGGCGCGCGAGGATGGCTTTTTTTCGCTCCCGCCCGACGAGCTCGCGTCGCTCTGGGACGATGTCGCGTCCTCGCAGTTCCCGGCGATGACGCTTCACCCCTCGCCGCTCGTCCGCGCCGCGGGTTTGAGCGCGTACGCCGGTTTGACATCGGACGCGCTCGCCGGGACGTCGCGGGTGAACAGACAAACGCTGGTCGACGCCCCTCGGGCGACGCTGGCGAACGAGAGGGCGCCCGCGGTGAGAGCCGCGGCGTGCCGGGCGATTGGCGCGCTCGCCGCGCTGACGACGAACGAATCCTCCGGTGCGGCTCTCCGCGACGCTCTCGAGCCGTCGGTGGACTTGCTGCTGAGGGCCATGCGAGATTCGGCGAAGAGCGTGAGGCTGCCCGCGTCGTGGGCCGTCGCCAACGTGTGCAACACGGCGGCGAGGCGTTCCTCAATCGTGAGCGCGGGGGCGCTGGCGAAAATCGCCGAGTCGTGCGTCGCGGCGGCTACGCAGGAGGGGGATAAAGTTCGAGCCAACGCGGCTCGCGCGCTGGGATACCTGGTATCCGCGGCGGATTTCTCGTCGGAGCCCTCGAGCGCGTGGCTCCCCGGAGTGATCCAGGCGTTGATGTCGTGTCTCACGACGGGCAACGCCAAGGTTCAGTGGAACGCGTGTCACGCGATGGCGGCGCTGTTTCGCAACCCCAGCACCGCCGCGGGCGACAGCGCGTGGTCGCCGCTGGTGGTTCGCATGCTGCTGATGCTGATGCGCGACACGAGGAACTTTAAGATTCGCATGCACGCGGCGGCGACGCTCGCGACGCTCGGCGAACGCTCCGAGTTTGGCAACGCGTATCCAGACGTCGTGTCCATCGTGACGGCGGCGCTGGAATCGCTCGAGACGATGGAAACGGAGACGGGGCACTCGGGACACTCGCAGGGGCCCGGCGACGGCGAATCCGCCCTGGCGGACCTGAGGTATAAGCCGCAGCTCGGCGCGCAGCTCGCGGCGACGCTGCTCCGCGTGCTCGCCATGGGCACCGCGGAGGATGCCGGTTCCGTGAGGGACACGCTGCTGAAAAAGAGGGACGTCATTCGCGGCGCCGTCGACGCGGCGACGGCGGCGTTGGAATCGTTCCCGCGCGTGGGGCTCGATGGGGCTTTTCCGGAGGATCCGTTCGGGACCTCGAGGGGGGACGCTACAGGGACGCGGGGGGAAGGACACGACGACGTCGCGGTTCGCGGCGCGGGTTCCTCCGGACCGGAGCGGACGTCGAGCCTGGACATGTCGACGCTGGCGAGGGCGCTGTCGCCGGGGAAGGGCGGCGGCGAGGACGACGAGGACGGCGAGGACGACGAGGACCGGGAGGCGGGTGAGCGACGCGCGGATCTGATGGCGGCGGCGGCGGGTCTGGCGAGGATGTACGGAGCCCTCGGGGAGGACGGGGAGGCTCTCGCGTCGCACTACCGCGGTCTGTGAGAAGAAAATTTGTGAGAAGAATTTGGGCGAGATACAAATGTGTCTGATTAATGTGTCATCTCCTGTGCGAACCCGCCCCCGCTCCGCTCATTTCGCCGCTGTACACCGTCGCGATAGAATCGTTCGAACCCGCCGCCAACAGCAGCGAGTTCGGGTGGAACGCCAGCGACCGCACGGCGCCGATGCGCTGACCCAAGAACGAGTTGTAGTATCGAATCGACGCCACGTTGTTTCCTTCCAGATCCCACAGCTTGATCGCCCGTTCGCTCGATCCGGACGCGATCACCGGTGCGTACTTGTGCGCCACGAGCGCGCTCAGCGTCGGCCTGCCGCCCCCGGGCCCCGCCGACGGCCTCTGAACCTCGGTGGTGTAGAAGGGCTTAGCGGCGTTGCGCAAGTCGCAAAATTTCATCTCGCCGTTCACCGACCCGGTCACCACCAGGTTCGAAGTCTGCCCCGGCTGGAGCAGGATGGACACCACCGGGTGCTGGTGCGTCTGGACCACCGAGAGGAGCCTCGCGGGTGTTCGCAGGTCGAACGACAGCACGGCTCCGTCCGCGGCGCCCGCCATGAGCAGCGCACCCTCCGCGGTGAGGCACGTCCCGGGCGACTGCATCTGCAGACTCTCGAGACACAGCTCGCGGGTCATGTCCCAGACTCGGAGCAGCGGCACCGGCTGCGTGTCCCCCGACGCGTACAGGCACCCGCTTTGCTGCTGCCACGACACGACGCCCTTGTTCTTCCACGAACCACCGCGGTTGGTGTGCTGGTCGCCGAAGGAGGTTCGCCTGTGGCTCGGCGGCCTGCCCCGCGGCGGCGCCTCGGACGAAACCGTCGAAGAAACCGAACCCGGTCTCGAGTGCGAATGGCTCTCGACGTCGGACCCGGGAACCGCCACGCCCCCCCCGGCGCCCACAGAAGCGTCCGACGTCCCACCGCGCTGCTCTCCATGCGCGGCGCTCGGGAGTGGCAACGCTCGAAGCGCAGTCACGAGCGTTTCCTCGCCCTGCAGCGCGTAGTTGCGCCACACCCTCACGCTGCCGTCGGCGCCGCCCGTCATCAGCAGCGCGTCGTCGAGGTCGTTGACGAGGGACAGGCTGGCGACCGATCTGCCGGGCATGCCGGCGCTGAACCTGTTCAGCACCGCCCCGGACTGGTAGTCCCAGACCCGTACGACGCCGCGATCGTCGGCGATTGCGGCGGTGGGCGCGATCGGGTGCATGAGCATGCAGGCGGGCGCGGCGGACTCGTCCATGTCAATCGACGCGAGGTGTTCCGTGAGCTTGAGGGTCTCCTTACGCGCGCGGCCGCTGCGTCGCATGTTCTCTTCCTCGATCCGCCGACGGGCCAGCCGATTGGACGGGTCCATGCGACGGTGAAGATTCTTGGGCTCGCGTCGGTGCCCGCCGTTTTGGGGGAAGAAGTCGTCGTCGTCGTGGTCGTACCCGGCGTGGCCGTTAGCCGGCTCGAGAAGGCTCCTCGAGAAGTGCTCGCAGGACCACGCGAATATGTGGGATTTCGGGAGGACCGCGCGGAGCGGCGCGTGCACGTCGCCGTCGGGTTCCTTACCGTCGGATCCGGCCCCGGTCCCGCCGCCCGCCTTGGGCGACTCGGGCTGGTCCGCAAACGCGGGCGGAAAGGAGGGCTGCTCCATCGGCGGCGACCCGAGCTCGCCGGAGACGGTCGTCGTGCGACGCATGCCCCCGTTTCGCGTCGTCCGCTCCGCCGACGCGTTGGCGTTCCTTCCGACGCCTCCTCCCCTCCCTCCTCCCACCGCGCCCGAGCCCAGAGAGCTGTGCGATCTCGTGCGCGAGGGAGGAACGCCGCTCATTCGGCCGGCGACGGCACCCGCCGACCCCGGCGTGTTCGGCGCCAGCCGCGAGTGCGCGCTCGCCGGCGGCGTCCCGCCCAGCGTGGACGCGGACCCCGGCGAGAACAAGGACGATCCACCCGCGCGCGGCGAGCCCAGCAGCCTCGCCGCGGCGCTGCTGAGCTTCTGGTGCCAGCTGGGCGTTCGCCCGCCCCTGCCCAGCGGCGTCCCCGTCCCGCTCTCCTCCCGGAGTCGGGCGGGCGAACCGACGACGTCGCCGCGGGCGCTCGCCTCCGACGCGTTCCCGTCCACCGAACCCTCGCCACCGACGCGTTCCAACGGGAGCTTACGCAGCACGGGACGCAACAGGGGATGCGACGGCTCGATGCCCGTCGCCGTCAGCGCCTTTTGCGCCACCCCGGCGACCCGCGGGCTGGGATCCTGCGCCAGTTCGACCAGCTGCTCGAGGAGGTGGACGTAGAGCCCCCCGCCGACGCGCGCGGCGTCGGCGCTGGCGAACGTGTTGCCCGAGTGAGGATGGGGCGAGTGAGGATGGGGCGAGTGAGGATGGGGCGGCGATTCCGGTCCCGGTTCCCGCCCGCCGTTCCCGGCTGCAGCCGCGAGGTTATCGACGGAAGGATCTCTGTACCCGAGCGTGCCAAACGCCGGCTCGTACGGTCCCTCCGGCGACGCCGCGTGCACCCCCGCGTTTCTCCCCGAGTCGAAGCTCCCCGTGGGGTCCCCGACGGCGTGCATGTGCGACCGCGAGTGTACCCCCGGGCTCGCGGCGCCCCCGTCGGATGAGAACCCGCCCTGCGAGCTCGGGCGCGGGCTCCTGCCCCGCCGCCACCACGCCGCGGCTGACCGGAACAGCATGGAGTGCACGCACGCGAGACGTCCGAGCGCCACCGCCGTCTCGACGCGCACGGGCGGCGACGCGTCCGAGATGCCCGGTAAGATCTGGCACGCGATCGTCCTCTCCGCGGCGGCTCTGTCGAGCTCGTTCACCCCGGCGGCTCGCGCGCTTCCTCCGCGTTTTTCGTCTTCGTCGCCCGCCTCCTCCCTGGTCTCGTCGTCCAAACCATCGCTCGCGGGGGGCACGTAGATGAGGGCGCCGAGGGCGTACACGGCCGCCGCGCGAACGTCCGGGATGGGATGCGCGAGCAGCGGCGCGATCGCCTCCGCCGCGCCAGACGCAAACGCCTCCCCTTGGAGAGACTTGAAGTTCTCCCAGAGCTTCCCCACGCAGAGGCAGAGCCAGCGCACGAACAGAGGTGAACCCGCGGGGGAGGCGGCGTGGGGCAGGTGCCCAAGGCAGATTTGCATGAGCCCCGACTGCGCGCACACCGTCTGGCCCTTCGGATGCCCGTCGGTGATGGCCGCGAGGACAAACGCAGCCATCGCGCGCTCCTCGCTGGGCACCTGCGGCGAGTCGAGGAACCTGATGAAGTACACGTGCCCGTTGTCTTTCACGAGGTCCAGCTGGCAGCTTCGGTCCAGTGCGAGGATCTTGGTCCAGATGAAGACGAGGATCTGCCGAAGATCCGGCGCCGTCGTCTGCAGCAGCTTGAGGACGTACGGAAAAATCCCCACGGAGAGCGCGAGGTCGACAGCCCACGGTCCCATGTCGAGGAACCTCCCGAGCAACACCAGGGCGCGGAGCCGGTGCGACTGCGAGAGGAGCACCTGAAGCACGATGGGCAGCTGCTCGGGCGGGGGTTTAAGCTCCGAGCCGTGCTCCAGCCAAACCTCGAACGCCGTGAGCTGTTCGGTGAAAAACGGGCTCGGCGCAAACTCGACGTTTGGGTCCCCGGCGACGAGCGACGGCAGCTGGAGCAGGCAAATCTCCACCGCCATGTCCCACGCGTGCCACATGGGGTGCTGGTACGTGGGCGGCAGCGCCGGGCAGGATATGGGCGTGCAGTTGTTCGCGCGCATGATCCGCTCGGCGAGTAAAAAGTTGCGGAACAGCGACGCCACGAGAAGGTCCTGCCGGAAGAGCCGCTGGAACAGCGGCTGCGGCAGGACGTTCCACGCGATGGTGTCCGTGATGGCGGTGAAGATCCAGTTCAACTCGCCCAGCGGCGTCTTTCTGTTGTTCTCCTGCCCGGGTATCTTGTCGATGAGGTCCATGGAGATTCCGTCGCCGCGAAGGATGGACCTCTGGCAGAACCACCGAAGCGCGATTTTGATTGGCGTCGTCAGGCACGAGCTGAACACGTCCGCGGGAAGCTCCGCGGACTGCGGCAGGAGCTCGTCCGCCCCGCACGCCGCAAGCAGGATCGTCTCCTGCCCTCCCGCGCCGAGGGGCATGATACCGCCCAGCGTCGCCTCCGCGCCGCCGCCCGAAATCGATCCAGTCGCGCCCGTCGTCCAGTTCGAGCCCGCCGCCGACCCCCCGCCGTTCGTTCCCCTCGCGTCGGGACCGGCGCCGGGGGCACCGAGCGAGCCCAGGTTACCGTGCTGCGCCAGTTGCAAGAACGTGTTCACCACGACCCCGGCTCCCGAGCAGTCGAAGACATAAATCGCGGGCTTGCCCACCCACGCCTGCAAGTCGTAAACAGACAGCGGTATGTACTGCGTGTACGACTTGTTAAACACCCAAACCTCCCCGTTCACCGTCGGCCTCGGCACGCCGTGGCCGTTGTAGTGCAGCAGCACGCGCTCGTTCTTCGCGTTACGCCTGCAGCTCGCGCACAGCTTCTTGACGTCTTCCACCGTGGGATCGAGCTGGAGCCTGTACTTTGCCCTGGGCTGCCACCGCTCGTACTGCGCCTGGAGAGCCTTCCCGATGCAATCCAGAGCCTTCTGGGCCTGCATGGAGAGCGGGTTGATCCAGCACTGCATCCTGGCGCACGGCGATATCTTGAGGACGTCCGGCGGGTCGACGCCGATGTTGAGGCAGAGGATGAGCGCGACGGACGTCGTCTTCATCCGGTCCCTCATCCTCCACTTGGACACCACCTCCTCGCTCCCGCCCGGGGGTTCCGTGCCGACGTCGCTCTGCTCGTGCCGCTCCTCGCAGAAGAACATGGGGTAGAGCGCGAGCTGCGCCTCCGGGGACATGAACCCCGGCCCGCCCCCGCCGGACGGCCCGTGCACGCTGTTCTCCCTCGACCGCGTCAGCTCCACCGGCGACGAGTGGTCCCTGTCCTCATCGCGGGTGCTGTTCCTCGGCGAGCGCGTCAGGTCGACCGAGTCCAGGCCCTTGATGGAGAGGTGCCCGCCAGAGTCCTGGCGAGTGGGCGTGTGCGGCGACGCGTGCTCAATCTCACCGCCGGTCGCCCGCCTCTGCGGAGACGGCGACAGCGGGGAGGGGCGGTCCATCTCGAGTAACAATCCCTAGCTGTCGCGAACCAGAGGTCGCGTCCGGTTCCCGCGTCCTACGGGCCGAATCCGCGGGCTCTGATCCGACGACAGCGCGGTACGGGACTAGATCCCGATACCTCGCCGCCGCGCTCCCACGGTGTCCAGCTGCGGCCTCGCGGACGCGTTCTGGCCTCCGCGGAATCCCTGGCGACCTTTTTTCCCTCGTTTCTCCCTCGTGCACCCTCTAATTGCAATAATAGGAGTGGCTAACTGATTGCCCCGTGCTTGCTCCTCCCTTTGAGAAAATCGAATTACGGATCCGTACGGGCAAACAACGTCCGAACCGGCTAAATACAGTAAAAACGTCCCTGGTAGTGCCTGGTATTTTTCGTAATCCTTGAAGGAATCCTTGTCCAGAGCCACAACGCGCATATGCCTTTGGCCGCGCGAGTCGCCCTGCGTCGACCTCCACGGAATCGGCTGAAACTCGGTGTGCGCAGAGAAGGCACCGTCTCGGACGACATACTCGAAACCCGGCGTCTGACCCGCACGGACAGCTGAGATCCGGCGTACATCTGTTTGGTCGCGCTATGGCTCGCCCGTCTTTTTTTCACGTTTTGTTTCTCCTCGCGCACGTGGGGCGTTCGTCCGTGGAGGCCTATCCGACTGGTCCGGGAGGATGCAGCGCCATAGACGGACACGGACTGGCTCACTACGATACAATGGAATACTGGAAATTGGAGCACGACGGCGGCAGCGCTGTGAGCCCGAACGACCGCGTCGTGGTTAGGCTGTTCGCTGTCTCCGGGGCAGGCATGGTAGCATTCAAGGGATTCATCTTGAAGACCTCCGCTGGGACGCTAACCGTCAAGGATTCCGCGAACACGCAGGCCGTTTCTGCGTGCGATGGAGCAATCGGGCACCTAAATGCGGATCCTAAGATTTTAGTCGAGGCATACCTCGACCTGCCATCGACCTGGGGCACGGTCACCGTCACAGCGGAGATAGTGCCCTTTCAGACGTCGGTCACCAAGCTCACCCTCGACATCGACGTGCTGAAAACCTGGGACCGGGTGACCACTATTCAAGGGAATAGCGTGAGTGGCACAAACAGCGAATTCGGGAAGTTTGTATCCTTGAGCTACAATGGCTCGCGCATGGCTGTGGGCAGCTTGTATTGGGTCAACGCGTTCGAGATTGACGCTGGAACGGTGACACAATTGGGAACGCGTGTTGATGTACAATCCGACCCCACACAGTCCGTGTCCATTTCCGGAGACGGCGAAAGCGTTGCAGTGATCTTCGGCGAGGTTATGAAGTCGCCGTTACCCGATACGTTGACAAAAGTGTTCCGATTCGATTCATCCAGCTCCGAACCTTGGACCTCGAAGTTTGAAACCGTTGACGGAAACCACCCAATGTCATCTGCTCTCTCCAGCGATGGCAAGCGATTGCTCAGCGCTCACGGGCGGTCACCGGGTACCTTCTTGAAAGTTCTCAACCCGGAAACTGGTACGGCTCTTGGTGGATGGATGATTGCTGGAAGTTCCATGGGGGGATTTTTAGGACGCCATATAGAACAGATTGCGGCTGTGTCGGCTGACGGCAATCGCGTCGCCACCGGTGTCGACACGGGTAACGATGAGAACAATGGCTACGAGGGACTCGTGAAAATTTGGGAATGGTCGGGTTCATACGCAACGGGTTGGGTGCAGATGGGAACCATCAATGGTCCGAGCGTGCACACCATGAGATTCGGAGATGCACTCGCTCTTTCTGGCAACGGCTCTCGCATCGTCATCGGCGCCACTGGGCCTCCGAACAACGAACTTGCTAAGGGTGGCGTGGAACCTATCGTGTTCGTGTTCGAGTGGATCTCGGGGTCATGGATAAAACTTGGGAGCACTTTGAAACATGGACGTGAAAACGCAATAATTGGTAACGACGGCTATCCTTACTTCTTTGGGCGTTCGGTGGCAATATCCCACGACGGCACGCTCGTCGCTGTCCGTTCAGAATCACAGTTGTCGGCACCATCACAGTATGGATACACCTTTGTCTACAGCTTTGACGTGGCCACAAACGACTGGAAGGCTATTGGAAAAATAAAGGATGAAGATAAAGGATACTCTCGGCGTGTGAGTGCTCAACGTTCCGCTCACGTGCAGGTGGCCCTCTCCGGCGATGGGAGATATCTCGCGGTGGGAGAGCCCAATCGTGACAACGTGGCGGACGATGTAGTTGACGGGCGCGTCAGCCTGTATGCAAACCCATGGAGGGCCGATCCCCGCGCCACCGGCGGGGCCGTCACAATGGTCGGCGAGTACACCATCCACACGTTCACGTCTACCGGCACGTTCACCGTCATCGACTCCACGCTGACCAATGTGGAGGTGCTGGTCGTTGCAGGTGGCGGAAGCGGCGGCGGTCCTGGCAATACTCCATCAAGCGGCGGCGGAGGAGGAGGAGGCGTCCTCCAAGCCGCGTCGAGGTCCGTCAACGTGCAATCGTACATAGTCACCGTCGGTGACGGTGCTGGTACGTACGAGGTTGGCGGCTATAGCGCCTTTGATGACATGGTGGCATTTGGTGGCAAGGGAATCGTGGCTGGCTATGATGGCGAAGCAAGTGGATACTGCACTCGTGGATCCTGGTTCTGTAACGGTGTTGATTACAGTAAAGCGACGGATGACCTCGAAGCACAACGCAATGGTGGTACAGGTTGGGAAAATCAATGTGGTGGTGGTGCCGGGGCGGGGGGCACAGGTCAGGCTGCCGCGAATGATGTCGGTGGCAAAGGTGGCGATGGCATTCTATCCAACATTTCTGGTACTCCCACTTACTATGGCGGCGGTGGTGGTGGCGGTAACAGTTACGGCAAGGGAGTCGCGTCAGGAGGTCTCGGCGGGGGTGGGAACGGGGCTGATGGACCTGCTGTTTGGCCAAAATCGGGCGAACCCAATACTGGGGGAGGCGGTGGTGGGAACGGTGGTTCCTTTAGCTTCTTTGCTCAGGGAGGCTCCGGCATTGTCATCGTTCGCTACAAGACCGCTGCCTCCAGCGACCAAAGCTGCGCCACGGACTACTATCACGACGGCGCGAGCTGCGTCGCGTGCCCAACCGGCTCGAACAGGCTGCCCGACACAGCGAACCAGTGCTTATGCCCGGAAAACTACTACCGCAGGGCTGACGGCGGCGTGTACTCGTGCGCCGCGTGCGCGCAGGGTACCACCAGACCCGCCGGAGACACCGTCCCGGGTGGCGACGCGACGACGTGCTCGGCTGGATCGTCGACATCGCCGCCGCCGCCGCCGCCGCCGTCATCGTCGTCATCGGCGGCTTCCCCCGCCCAAGACAAGAAGGCGGCGGCTGAGAAGACGCGCGACTCGATCCTCGCCGACATCACCGACGCGAGATTAAAGGCGAAGGCCAAGCTTCTGGCGGATGCCGCGATCGCCGGCGTGAAGGTGCAGAAGCTGACGGCGAAGCTGTCGGCGGCAGACGAGGACACCGCGTGCTCCACCGCGTTCACCAAGGCCGAAATGAGCGCGAGCGACGGCGCTTGCGTGGCAAAGGCGGCTTCATCGGGCAAACGCCGCCTCTCCGCGACGACTTACGACGTCGAGATCATGTTCAGCTCTGCGGTGGTGAGCGATGACGCGCTGACCAAGGCGGTCAACGCGCTCAAGGCTAACGGCGTGGAGGACGTGACGTCTCAGACATCCGTGGACCCAATCGCCGAGCTCAAGGTCGTCCCCGGCATCGACACGAGCAAGATTCAAACGTTCGACACCGAGGCGGCGGCTGCGGCGGCGGTCTCAACCCAACCGCCGCCGCCCCCACCACCCCCGAGCCCACCGCCGCCAAGTCTTGTACAGGACGACGACGACCACGCCGCGGGACTCACGGGCATCCTCGTGGCTCTGGTGGCGACGACTTTCTACATGTTGTAAGTAATGATGTTCTCTTGAGTCAAACATGTCCGACCCCGATGCACGTCCCCGCTGTTTCAATACGTCGGATACAGATGCGAGCTATCAATACTCCTCCTCGTCCGGCGAGCGACATCGATCGTCACCTACCACGCTCCCGCGCGCAGCGAGGAGTGCAAAGGAGGTACTATCCACGGAACATCGTCCCCAACGTCGCGCGAGCGCACCGAGCGCGACGCCATCGCCTCGCTCGCGCGCCCGCGGCTCGCCTCCCCTCCCGCGCGGTCCCTCCACCACCACCACCACCAAGACGCCCACTCCCGCCGCTTTCGCCACTCCTCGTCGTCGTCGTCGTCGACGTCGTCCGCCGGCGCGAACACTTCCCCGCGAACCTCGTCCCCGCGTCGCGCGTTCCCGAGCGCCGACGACCCGTAAGCTTCCCCGGACACCTCCCCGGACACGTCGCCGGAAACGGACGCCTCCCCGGACGGGATAAACGCCTCGTCGTCGTCAAAGCCTCTCCCTCCCGCGCGCCTCCCTCCCGACTCGTCCGTCGCTTCTCCCCCGTCGCTTCTCCCCTTCGACGAACCGACACCCCCGCCAATCGCCCGCGTCTTCCTCTCCCCGTGGACGTCGTCCGTGGTTCCCCCGCTCGTGCCCCCAGGGGCCCCCGTCTTCGAAGTGTGTTGCGCGAACTTGTCGTCGTCGTCCAGCTCGTAATCGTACCAATCCGCGGGGACCGTCTCTGGCAGCGGCTCCAGCGCCACGTCCACCCCGTCCACCTCGGACGCGAGCAACTCCCGAAGCCTGGACAGCTCCGCCGTCGTCACCACCGTGACGGACAGGCCGGCGGTGCCGAACCGCCCGGTGCGCCCCACCCTGTGCGCGTACGTGCTCGCGTCCCTCGGCACGTCCAGGTGCGTCACCAGGTTAACACGCTCCAGGTCCACCCCCCGCGCGGTGAGGTCGGTGGACACGAGCACCCTCGCCCTGAACCGACGCATCGCGTCCATCGCGTCCATCCGCTTCTTCTGCGGCAGCGTCCCGGCGGTGAACACGGCGGGATAGCCTTCACTCGTGAGCCGCCTCGTCAGCGCCTCGCCCCGCCCAGCGCTCCTGCAAAAGACGACAGCCTGGTGAAACGCTACGGCGGCGAAGACTCGGTTCTTCAGCGCCGACTCCTTGGCGAGCGCCACGTCGGACGGGGCGTTCGGCCCGCATTCGCCCCCCGGGACGTCCACGAGCAGGTAATGCTGTCGCACCGCCCTGAGCGCCGCGGTGTTCTGCGAGCACATCGCCACCCTCTGCGGCGAACGCGTCATCGTCTCGATCCTCGCCAGCGTGCGCGACGGGTACGTAGCGGAGAACGCCATCACCTGCTTGCGCTCGGGGAGCATGCTGTGTACGAACAAGACGTCGTGTTCGAACGCCCCTCCCACGAGCGCGTCCGCCTCGTCGATGACCAGCGTCCGGATCCCGCCCGGCGCCATCGAGCCCTCCTCCAGGAGCTGCCGGACCCGCCCCGGCGTTCCCACGCACAGCTGGCATCCGGACGCGAGCGCGGCGCGATCGTCGGCGACGGGGAGGCCGCCGAGGAAGCACGCGACGCGCAGCGCGGGCGGGTCCAGCGCCCGCGCGAGCTTGGCGAGGGCGTCGCGGGATTGGAGCGCCACCTCCCTGGTGGGCGCGAGCACGAGCGCCTGCGGATACGCGCTCGAGCGGTCGACGCGCTCGCACAGGATGGCGCCGAAGGTGACCGTCTTGCCGGTGCCGCTCTTGGCCTGCACCACCAGGTCGGCGCCGAGCCGCCCGAGCGGGATGGCCGCGCGCTGCACCGGGGACGGGATCGTGAATCCGGAGAGGTTCAGGCCCCTCACGACGGCCTCCTGCGGGGGAACGCGAGGACGCGACGGGGGACGGTCGTCAGGGTTGTCAGCGATGCATCTCGAGAAGCGGCGGTGGAGGGAGGGACGCCGGGGCGCGCGGGCGGTCGCGGGCGGAGGCGGCGCGCACCGGCAGCTGGAGGTCGGCGAACGTCAGGTCCTCATCCAGGGTGACATCCTCGGACCTGACCCTGTCCTTGACCCTCGGCATCGACGGGCGGGTCCGACTCGCGCGCCTCGAGTGAAGCGCGCCGGTGCCGCACGCATCTCTCGGGGAAGTCGTTCACAGCATGCCAGTTCACATCGGGACGCGCACCATGGGGCTGTTCGACGACCTTCCGTCGGCGAAGAGGCCGGCGCCGACGCCCGCGCCCGCGTCTGAACCGGCCACCGAACCCGATGCCAAGCGCGCGAAGGCGTCCGACGCGACCGAGCGCCCGAGGGAGGTGGACCACGCGACGGCGCTGACGAAGATCGCGGCGCACATCGGCAACCCCGCCAAGTTCAAGAAGGCCGCGACGCTCGCGCTCGCGCTGATGCGGGGCGGTACGCTCGAGCGCAGGCACGGCAAGGCGCTCTTCGCCGTGCTGACGAACGCCATGGAGCCCACGCCGAGGCGCGCGAACGACCCCGGGCTCAGGTTCGAGTACCGCGAGCTCTTCGACGCAGCGGAGGCGTGCGCGTCGGACGGGGTGCTCAACGCCAAGCACAAGGCGAGGCTGGCGGTGTGGATGCTCCACGTCCGCGTGGTCAACGACGTGCACACGGACGATAACTTCCAGTTCGCCAAGGCGACCAAGGCGGTCAAGGCGCTGGTGGACGCGCTGACGGACCACGGACCGAGGCCCCGCGGCGACGACGACGAAGACGACAAAGACGACGCGAAGGATGAAGCGAAGGATGAAACGGCCGCGGGGAAGGGCGAGGACGAGGAGACGAGGGAGATGAGGGAGCACGCCGCGAGGATGCGCGCGGCGGAGCGACAAGCCGAGCTGGACGCCTGGCAACTCCGCGAGGACGAGCGCGAGGCCCTGCTGGACGCGTGCGACGCCGCGCATTCGCACTACAAGCACGCGTGGGCACAAACCGCGGTGGACATGCTGGTGGAGCACGTGCACGAGCGCCGAGCGAAGTTCGGAGAGGAGCACCGGGCGCGGATCGTGGAGATGTACGAGGCGGTGAGGAATAAGCGGAACGCGAGGAAGGCTGCCGCAGCCGGCGAGGCGTTGACCTCGTTTGAGCGAAGCCAGGCGAGGTTCACCAACGCCTCCATTTCGATAAGAGGGGGAGTGGGCGGCGAGGGGACCAGGGACGGGCGAGGCGAGTCCGCAATCGGGGGGTTCTGATGCGTAAGCGCGTAGCGGTAGGGATGTTAGTTCGCGCCGGAGAAGTCCTTAGGATTAAACGAGGCGCTACTCCGACGATCTTCTCGATAAACTTCGACGTCGTGGCCGAGGGTTCGACGACTGAGCGATTACACGCTTAGTTGCCGTCGCCGTTGAGGAAGTTCTGGAGGATGGTGAGACCCTCGGACTCCTCGCCGTAGTCGGAGACGACGACGCAGGAGCACTTGACAACCTTGCGCGCGGAGCCGTCGGCGTCGAGCTTGCAGAGGCCCGCCCACTCGCCGAGCTGCACCGCCTGGGGAACGCGGATGAGGTGAACGTTCACCTCGTTGCAGAGCGCCGAGATGAGCTTGGTGTAGTCAGCCTGGTCGCAATCCTGGGCGAGGACGCAGAGGAGCGCCTTGCGGGACTCGATGGCCTGGAATTAGAGCGAGGAGGGAGGAGGGAGGAGGGATGGTGAGCACGCGACGAACGAACCCTAAAGCTTTCCGCTGTGGATGAGATCGGTGCCGCGACGCCGGAGACCGGGCGGTCGGGGGACGGTCGAGCGTCGAATGCGCACCTTGCACGCCTCACGGAGACCGCGGTGGAGGCCATCTTCGGCGAGGGCCTTCTTGAGGACCATCTGGAGAGCCGCCATGAGGTCCATGGGCTCGCTGGAGGTCTCCTCGGTGGTCTGCTCGACCTCCATGGTGGCTTCTTCCCTGCGAGGACGAAGGCGACGGGGGCGGGACGCGGAGCGAACGGTCAGCGAATGCGACATCGGAGCGAGGTATTGGGAGTGAGCGCGAGTCATGGAGATGCGGGGGGCGACGATCGAGTCCCAAGGGATGTCGACCGCGCCCCGTCGCCGCGTCCTCCGGCGCTCTCCGGAGGCCGGGGAAACGCCATCGGACGCTTCGGCGATTTTTCGGGCGGGGTGGGGGGATGGCGCCACGGCTGGGGCACTCACTCAGCCATTGTGTCTTAGTTTATTGAGTTTGTAGTGTTTAGGAAGCGGTCCTAAATAGCCGTCCTCAAGAGTTTTACTCTCGAGCTATCTCGCGCGTTGCAAAGAGGGCGCCGATGCGGAGCTCCGTGCCGCCTTTCTTTTCGGCACTCTCAAAACCCTGGAAACCGGCATTTCGGCCCAACAGCAAAAATAGGAGTGGCATACTGATTGCCCCGTGCTAGCTCCTCCCTTTGAGAAAATCGAATTACGGATCCGTACGGGCAAACAACGTCCGAACCGGCTAATTACAGTGTGTCAATACTCCTCCTCGTCCGGCAGCAGATCGTCGTCGCCAGCCTTGAGAGACAAAATCTCCCCGTTGATCTTCATGTGACACCTGAAGCGGTGGCACGACGGCTGCACCAGCGCCGCCGCCCCGAGCGCCGCCACGGCATCCGCGCCCACCACGTACAGCGCGTGATAAAACGCGTTGAAGAAATCCACCGCATCGGAAGCCCACATTCCGCCCCGGCGCTCGTGCCTCCCGTCGTCGTCGCCCTCGTCGTCGTCGTCGTCGAGTAACGGCGCCAGCACCACCTTCGCGTCCGCGTCCAGGATGGTCGCGATGAGATCCCCGGGAAGAGCCGCGTGCGACACCACGATCTTATCGCGCCACACCGCGAGCAGCCCCAAGGCTTCCTCGGCACCGAGCCTCTCCCCCGCCGCCGCCCTTCGGAAGAGGTACGCGCCAACCTCGCCGCCGCCCACCCCGTCGTCCCTCTGGACGTGCTTCCCGAGAACCGTGTGCAGCGCGCCGTCCACCTCCACGCGCGTGTCCCGCGCGCACAGCTCCGCGAGAGTCCCGCGTTTGGCCCTCGAGCGCGACAAGAAATCCGTCGCCGCCGCCGACGGCTCCGCGACGGCGATCATCTCCTCCGCCCACCGCAGCGTCACGCCCTCGGCGTCCGCCAGGCAGTTGAAGTGGATCACGCCCATCTGACTCGCGAACCTGGTCGCCGCACGGAGCAGCGCGACGAGCCCCGGTCCTTTCCGGCCCTTATCTCCCCCGCCCGCCGCGTGCGCAGCCGCGGCGGTGTCCACCCGCTCGAAGGGTATGGACCTCGTCTCGCAAAATTCCCGAACCGACCTCGAGCTCGCTTCCATCTCCCCGGCCACCCTGGGTGCCTCGACGAGCAGCATGCCGCGCCTGGATCCCATCTCGGACCCCTGGATCGCCACCGCGGACGCGTCCACGTCACCGTCCACGTCACCGTCCACGTCACCGGATCCGACGCGAAGCGCGGCGCAGCACTCGGCGAACCCGGCGTCGTTCCGGAGGACGTATTCATCCGTGGCGTCGGTGAGACCCTGCAGCAGACCAGCCTCGGTTTCGTCGAGCTCCACGTCGCAGCGTTCGTCCACGGGGTTGAACCTGAAGTACTTCGTCCCGGGAATCATCGGCAGCAGCGTTCGAAGCGCGGCGTCCGTCCTGTCAACCTCGCAGGCGCTGTCCATGAGGACGCGCATGGACGTGGCCGTCATCGTGGCGTTGAGCAAGCCGGAGGTTTCCCTGCGCTTCGTCGGCACGATCCCTGTCCCGAGGCTGACCACGACGTCGATGGGCCGGTCCGGCCACAGACGCCGGGCCTCCATCACCGCCAACATGCTCGGATTGTTGCACGTCACCGCGCCGTCCTGCCAACGCTCATCGCCGATGCCGTAGTCGGCCAGGTAATACGGCGCCGCCGAGGAAGCGCGGACGCCCTGCCACAGCAGGTGCTTGCAACTGCCCATCGTCCGCGAGGTGTCCTCGAAATACGTCGCGTCTTCGTCGTCGTCGTCGTCCGCCGCCGACGCCGACGCTGACGCCCCCCCGCTCGCGGCGTCTTCCATGCCGGCGGGGTACTCGTAGTTTCGGAACACGTAAGGCGCCGCCGGGTTGACGGACACGAGCGTGGCCACCACGAAAACCTTGGGTCCTGGCATGAGACCGGTGTCGATGAGCGCGGGCTCGTGCGGCCGCGTCGGGTCCAGCGGGGTGGGTAGGCGGCACTCCTGTCTCACCAGCGACTCGAACAGGGTCGGGTCGTGCTTGCTGCCGGTCACGCCCACGCGGATGGCCTGCTGCCCCGAGGTGTACAGCGAATCGAGCCTGTCGCGGAGCGCCTTCGAGTAGCTCTGCTGCTCGTCCGATCCGCTGCTGCGCATCTTGCTGAAGATTCGCGAGCCGAGGTCCGCGTACATCTGCGTCACCCTGTCGAGCTCGTGCTTATGAATCCCGACGCCGACCGCGAGCATCCCGCCCGTGGATGTGCCGCAGATGAGGTCGAACAACTCGTGCACCTTCCTCCCGGTGCCCCGCTCCAGCCTCTTCAGCATCTGAACCGTCGCGGTGCCGCGAATACCCCCGCCGTCCATGCAGAGCACGCGCACGCCCCTCCCCGGCGGCGTCCGGTGCCCTATCGCCTGTTGAACCAGCCTGTTCTCGCCGAGGATGGCCAACGCTCGGCACGCCATCCGCTTAACCTCCGGGTGCGTGGGCGCGGCGGAGCCCCGCGACTCGACCGGGTTTTGCCCCCAAGCCGGGTGTCGAGCCTTCGCCGGGCTCTGCATCGGCGTGCCAGCCCTGGAAGACGCCGAGGCTGGCGCGGCGGGCAGCGCCAGGGTGGCGAGCAATGACCTGGCGTACTTGGCCACCACGCGCCTGTTCGCGGCGTTGAACGACAGGTTGCCCATAGCCTCCAGCGCGTTGACCTGCACCGCGTGAGAGCCGCCCTCGCGGGTGAGCCGGATCAGCCGGTCCAGCAACGTTTCGCCAAAGACTTCCCGCGCGATCCGATCGCTGGCGAACGCCAACGCGCTGAGGATCTGCAGCCCGCATATCTGCACCGTCGGTTTGGCGTCGCCGAGCATGGCGAGGATCCGCTGCGGCGCCTTTGCGTCCACGAGCTTTCGCGCCAGCTCCGGGTACGACCCAAGCGTCGCGAGCGCGGTGGAAGCCTCCCTCACGACGAGCACGTCGGCGCTGAGCACCATCGCCAGGAGCTGCTGTAGGCCCCCCTCCGTGTTGCATATCGCCTCGCAGTTGGCGCGCTTCTTCCTCGCGATCAGCGCGATCGCCTTGGCCAGCAGCGGGTGTTGGCAGCTGCTCTGGCGGAACACGAGGCTGAAGAACATGGAGTACGCCCTCTCGTCCCTCGCGCCGCCGAACGCCGCGGCCAAGGTGGACGGGATGTCCTCGCTCGTCACCTCCACCTCGCGCATGTCCCTATCCGCGGATATGCGAACGTTGAACAGCGTCAGCGTCCGCAGCTCGTGCGCATGGTGCATCTCCGGTAGGTGCTCCACGGGATTATCGAAGAGACGAAGAATCTCGAGGTTGCGCAACGCCTTCATGTCCAGCGCGGGCCTTGTCAGCTTGTTTCCCTCCAGCGAAACCTCCCTCAGCTCCGCGCACTCGCGCAGATCCCCGCGGAGCTCCCGGAGCTGATTGTTCTCCGCGCTGAGTCGCCGGAGCTTGGGCATGCGGGTCAGCGAGGGAAGCGACGTCAGCTTGTTATCGTCCAGGATCAGCTCCCGCACCCTCGGTCCCAGCGCAAACGCCTCCTCCGGGACGGCGACCAGCCCTCCCCCGCTCAGGTCCAGCGTGCGCACCGACTTCAGCCTGTCCTTAAGGTCCAGCACGAGCCCGTGGCATCCCTCGCCGAGCGCGAGCGTGTGCACAGCTGTCAAATCGACCCTCTCCAGCGCCGCGAGAGCCGACCCCGGAACCGACGAGCCGGAAGAGTTGGTCGCTCGAACCTCGACGCGCACGGCCCTGGGGCGGCACTCCTCGACGACCAGCTGTGTTCGCACGGGCGGCTTTAACGCCCCGTCTCCCTGCGCGGATGTGGACGGGGGAAGCTTCGGGTTTTTTTTTGGATCCGCGGCGGCCGCTTCGCCGTCGTCGCCGCCGCCGAGGAGAAACGACGTGAGCCCCCCAGCTCCGAAGACGTCCTTGAGCAGGTTGCCGCTGGACGTCCTCTGATGCGCGCCGAGGGTGCCGTTCGCGCCGTTACCAGCGGATCCTCCGTTCGGCGACGAGGATGCGTTCGACGCGGATCCCGCGCGGTCGTCGACGTCCAGGCGGAGCGCGACGACCTGCCCCTTGTGGTTGAACGGCAGGGTGCGCATCTGCGCGTCGATTCGCTCGAGCACCGCGGAGGACTCCTCGGCCGCCTCCCAGTCCACGGCGAGGGTCCCCTCGCGCGGGATGGGCGCGTCCGGATCCTCCGGGTTCTTCGCGTAGCCCTCGTACATCACCCTGAGCGACAGCTGGTGGGGCGCGCGCCCCATGCCGAAGAAGCTCGCCATCTCGGGTGGCCCGATTCAGACGCGGCACCCTTATTGGCCCTCGGTTGTCGCCTCCGCTCTCTCTCGCTCCGGGTCGCGGAGTCCGCGCGCCGCCCCCGCGCTCTCAATCGATGTTCCGGCCCCGGCTCGGCCTCCTGATGGGCTCCGCCTCAGTGCCCGGTAGCTATGAGCCGCGTCGCACGTCGCGTCAATCCGAAATAGTGCGACCATGACTCGCGATGAGACGAAGCGATGGCTGGCTGGGATGGGTCGCACCTAACCCATCGAGTCCTGAGTCAAACGAGCTGATGATGAGCTGGCCGTGGTGCCCAGGCGGAGGAAGAAACTTCTTCCTGGTAGTCAGAGTGCATCGAGCGAGGGCCGGTGTCAGGCCAGGGTTTCGATCGTCCGTGTGATGACGGACTACCACGCGGAGGGTGTCAAGCTCCTGGCGTAAGTCGTCGCTGAATCCATCCGTTAACCACCCCTGAACCCAACCCAGCACCGAACGGCTGCTCGAAAAATCTCCCCTCCTCGGGCGTTTAGCCCGTAAAATACACGGATCTTGGTTAACACCCCCGACCCTCTGCCTTCCGCCTCCGTCTCTCAGGCTCCAGGATCAGCCTGGTCCGGGTAGCATCTACGAGGATGTATCCCCCATCTTCAGGCTTCCGAACGGCGGGACCTTCTTCATCGGAAACATCCGCGCGGCGTCGAACAAGGCGACGCTCCAGGCGAACGGCATCACCCACGTTATCAACGCGCAAGATCCGGACACTCAAAACTTCTTCGAGGACGACGAGTCGTTCACGTACCTCCGGTTTCCCATCGCGCACTGGTGGAGGAGTAAGGAGGACATGAACTCGCACGTGGGGGTACGACGGTACTTCGCCCCGCTCTTCGCCTTCGTGGAGAAGGCGCTGCGCGCGGGCAAGAACGTGATGGTGCACTGCCTGGCTGGCGCGCACAGGGCGGGCACGTCGGGGGTGGCTCTGGCTATGTACTACCTTCGTCTGAGCGCGATACAGGGGACGATGTTCGTCAAGGAGAGGAGGCCCATCGTGGATCCGATCGGGAGCTTCCCGGAGCTGCTCAAGAGGCTCGACGCGGCGCTGCAGGACCTCAAGAAGATTAACGCGTTGGTGGCGAAGGAGAAACTGGCAAAGGCAAAGGCAGAAACGGCAGCGTGAAGGATGCGGCGGCGCGAAGATCCGTCGTTGGGATCCAGGGGGTTTGAATTTTTAATGCACGAAGTGTTTTAGCGAATAAAATTCAATGGTATTGACAGATCGTGGCGGACGCGCGTCCGCCGCGAGGAGCAAAGGCATATCAAGGGAGCTGGGTAGACAAACCCGCGGCCCCCTTCAAAATTTTCTAGCGTGTTCACACGCACCCCACATTTTTTCGTCCGCTGATCATCAGCCAATCTGGACGTCGAACAGCTGATCCCTACTCCTCTTGAGCGCCGCCTCGTCGATGACGTCGACGCTCTGCACCCACCCGATGTTCTGCAGCACGGCGTACGTCAGCACCTTCGCCGCGTCCTGCACAATGGCCCAGAACATCACGTACATCCACACGTAGAAGGCGAGCGCCCAGCTGATGCCCTCCATGCCGTTGCCGAAGGGCCAGTACACGCTGAGCATGGTGGAGGCGAAGGTGGCGAGAATGAACGCACCGACGAGCACCACCGAGGGCGCGCGAGTCCACATCCAGCCCTTGCACCGCGAGTTAAACACGGAGAAGTAATCCGACAGCGAAATCTTCAGGTACATCAGGCACTGAATCTCGCCGTACGACAGCTGGGGTAGGCCCATGGCCGCCCAGCTGCTGTTCGGGTCGACGGACGACAGCGCGTAGGACAGAAGAATCAGCGAGGACAGCAGAGCAGTCATGCCAATCGCCGAGGACACGATGTAGAGGATGTTGAGATCCCACTTCTCCGGCAGCTGCGACGCGTGCACGTTGTCGTACGCGACGGAGATGATGGTGCCGTCGTTGAGGATGGTGATGGTGACCAGCGCAATGACGGGGATGTAAAAATAGGAGGGCCAGTCCTCGTTGTACTCGCTCGGGTGGTAGAAGATGCATGACCAGAAGAAGAAGAGCAGGAGCTGCTCGGTGCACGCGATTCGGTAAATCACGAAGTTCTTCATGCGCTGGAAAATCTTGCGACTGGTGACAATGGCGGTGACAATGGTGGAGAGACCGGGCTCGGTGAGCACGATGTCTGCCGCCGCCTGCGCCGCGTTCGTCGCACCCTGCACCGCGATGCCAACGTCCGCGCGCTTGAGCGCGGGCGCGTCGTTCACGCCGTCGCCGGTCATTCCCACGAGGAAGCCCTGCTGGCGGAGCGCCTCGACAATGAGGTACTTGTGCTCGGGGTAAACCTGCGCAAAGCCGTCGGCGCCGCGGCAGAGCTCGCCGTAGTCCCTGCCGAGCGTGGTGCACTTCTCGAGGTCCTGTGCCTGCATCAGAGGGAGCTTGTCGGTGCCCAAGACGTTGGTTCCCATGCCGAGGACGCGGCACGTCTCCACGGCGATCGCCTTGTGGTCGCCGGTGATCATCTTCACGGCGACGCCAAAGTCGTCGGCGCAGTCGATGGTGTGCTTGGTGTCGGGTCTGGGCGGGTCGAGGAAGGTGAGGATACCGACAAACTCGAGGGGTCCGTTGGGGGAGCCCACGGTGCGCGCGACCGCGAGGGAGCGGATGCCGCGGTGCGCGAGCTCCATAACCTTGGACTCGACCTGAGCCGCAACCTGCGCCTTGTTGTCGCACATGTCCAGCACGACGTTGGGCGCACCCTTGGTCACCTTCATCCCCTTACCCGTCTTCTTGTTCACCACGGTAGACTCCGTGCGCTTGATCGTGGGATCGAAGGGCATGTAGTCCGTCTGGTCGTAGTCGTTGAGGGTACGAATGTCAACCGCGTTGAGCACGAGGGTGTCGAGCGCATCCTTGGGGGGCTCCCACCACTTGGCGGCGAGCGCCGCGAGCTGGAGCACGTCGTCCCTGCTCAGACCCTTGACGAAGATGGGAAGATCTTCCTGAAGCATCATCTTGTTGAGGGTCAGGGTGCCCGTCTTGTCGGAGCAGAGGATGGTCATGCCCGCGAGCTCCTCGACGGAGGAGAGGCGCGCGACGATGGCCTTCTCGGCGGCGAGCTCGTGGCAACCCAGGGCGAGGGTCGTGGTGCACACGACACGCAGGGCGATGGGGATGGAGGCGACGAGGAGGACGACGTTGAACGCGAGCACCTCCCAGAAGTCGACGCCGATGTTGAGCAGGTAGCAAAACACGATGAAACAGATGATGGAACCCGCGGCGACCAGGATGATCATGATCTCGCGGAGCACCTTCTCAAAGTGTCCGAGCTCGTCCACGCCCTGCACGAGGTCCGCGGTCTTGCCGAAGAAGGTCTGGGAGCCGGTGGCGGAGACGGTGGCCTCGATCTCGCCGCGGGTCACCGTCGATCCCATCTTTGCCTCGGCTCCGGCGTGCATCGTCACCGGGAGCGATTCGCCAGTGAGCGCCGCCTGGTCAACCTGGATGGGCTTTCCCTCGCGGAGGATGCAGTCGGCAGGGATCGCGCCGCCCGCGCCGAGGCACACGATATCACCGGGGACCAGCTCCGTCGCGTCCATGTTGTAGACGCGGCCCCCGCGCTTCACGGTAGCCTCGGGCTTGAGCGACTCGCGCAACGCGGCGATGGCGTCGCCGGCTTTGAGCTCCTCGATGAAGCCGACGAGGACGTTGAGGAGCTGGAGGATGACGAGGACGACGACGTCGATCCACGAGTCGCTGGCGTCCTCGCCGCGGCTGGTTTTGAGGAACGCCTCGAGGGTCTCGATCGCGATCGCGGCCCAGATCATCAAGGGCATCGGCTGGACAAACTCGAGGAAGAGCTTCCACCAGATGTTCTCCTCCTTCTCGCGCAGCTTATTGTACCCGAAGCGCGTGAGGCGGTGCGACGCCTCCGTCTCGGACAGGCCCTCCTCGGGAGTGTTCAAGAGCTCCGACTTGGGGACGCCCATGTAGAGGTTGGGGTCATCCTCCTGGAAATCGCTGGACCCGCCGTAGGTGTCGGGCTTGCCGGTCACCGGGTTCTTCCTGTTCTTCGCGCCGGATGACGAGACGGTCGACGCCAGCAGCGGGGCGGCATCGTTCCTGCGGTACGGGGGATCGCCGGGACGGTGCGTGCGGGCGTCAGCGATCGTGGGACGGGAGAGACTCAACGTCGGGCCCGAATCATCCCAGCGTCGGGCGCGCGATCCGGACGAAGAGGCGACGCGGCGCGCCTATTTTCCAGCCGCGGGCGGGGGGGAAAGGAGAGGTGCGGGATCTCGCAGGGCGTGTGTCCCCCGCCGCGGGTAGGGGGGGACGCGCGCGGGCGCGACGCGCGTCGAGGCACTCACCCGTCCGTGTCGGGAGCGCCGCCGCGTCCCATGGTTCACTCTCGTGGAACACAAGCCTACACGCGGGACCTAGCGCCTCGCGATACCCGGCCGTCGGGCCGTGTGTTCTGGCGTCGCGTGGCGCTGCCACCTGGTGTATATTCCACGGTAACACCCAGTTCAGTTCGTGCGGCGCGGCTCGTGGGCTCCTGATTGCTCGGCGAACGAGTCTCGGCCTCAGGAATTTGACTGGAGCGATGGGACGGTCTGTGACTGGCGAAAAATTTTGCATGGGAGGAATCGGGCGAAACAGACCGTCATCCGGGGGGTTGAGTTCAACATCGGTTGCCGTGATAAGGTTTTGGTTGCCGTCGGTTCGCGCCACGCGCCAATCTCGGACAACCTCCACTTGTCACGTTCTCGGCTCTCTTCTTTTCTCACATCCGGACCATCGGAGCGAGGACCCCGTCGCACCGCGCACTGCCGTCTTGTAGTTAACTTCCCAACCCATTCCCGACCCACCGTTTACTCCTCGGGCTCGGGGATCCCCTCCGGCGCGAGGTCCGCGAGTCGGCTGGTCAACGCACCGTGCGCTCCCCTCGACCTGACGGCCTGGGCCACGTTTTTAAAAGCGTCGCACGCCCTGAACGACTCGCACCCGCGAATGTCGTGACCGCCCTCGCCCTCCACCGGCGGCTCCGGCGGCTTGGTCTTGGACGGTTGGAGCGTCTGCCACCACCCGTGCGTCGACCCCCTGCCGGCGAACGTCGCCGCCATCCAGCTCTTGCGCTTGGCGACCTCCTTCCACCGCTTACGGTTCTCCATCATCTCCGCCGCCAACCACGCCTTGGTCTCGGCGTCAAAGAACTCGTCCATCACCGGATCGAACGCCTTGCCCCCGCCCTTGCCGTCGGGCCCGACGACGAACCGGACCTTCTTGACCGTCACGGGATCCGCGAAAGCGCACACCGCGCGGTACAGGCCGTTGAACAGCATCGGCGCGCCCACCATGATCATGCCCGCCAGCCTCTCGGGGTACGATCGAGCAAACAGCCCGAGGCACGCGCTGGCGACGCTGGGATTCATGTCGTACACGCTAAACTGGTGAAAGTCCACGACCCACACGTACTGATCGTTCGGGAACGGCCGCAGGTTGGGTTCCAGGAGCTCCAGCACCTGCATGCAGTGCTCGGCGTTCGTGCTCGGGGTCTTGTCCTTGGCGAGGCCGATGTCGCTGTACACCAAGGCTCGGCCGCGTCGATCCCATCCCACGAAGTTCATGTAGTGCGATCGGAGGTCCTTGTCGATGCACGCGGAGCACACGCGCGTCTCCGGGCGCTCCGCGACGCGCCACTTGAGCGTGTCCGTCAGCCGCTTCGTCGCCTTGGCCAGGTTGCCGCGATCGGCGCGCAGGAATCTCTCGACGTTGGCCCGGGTGCACCAACGACGGACGGCTTCGTCCGAGTCGAGGATCGGCTGAACCGCGCGCGCGAGGGCGTCGACGTCGTCCTGGTCCAGGACGGGCATCGCCCGGCCGTGAAGATCGCCCTCCGCCACCTCGTCGTCCGTCGTCATGACGCGTGCACGCGAGCGGCGCCTCGACGCAGTGTCGCTTCGAGACTTGAAAAGTCTTCGCGATTTGTCTGGTCGTCGGTAAATGTTTCGTGTTTTGTTTTCCCACCAACCTCGGAACGTCCGAGGGGCTTCCCTTGGGCAACGAGAGGCAGACACGTCCTCGGATCCGAGGAACGGTCCGAGATCCCCACCTCTCGACATCGGGCACGAAGGGTTGAGGGGCCCCGTGTCCGGCGCTCCTAACCTAAGAGTCGCCGACTCGCCAACCGACACACAAGTTCGGCGCGCGCCGCTCTCTCGCCGGATACGGCTCTGAAACCGTAGGCGATCCAGACCCGCGACATGATTGAGCACGCGCCGACCGGCGCGGATATCCGCGTCGACGTCGACCGCGCGCTGCCTCCCGTGCGAGGGCTGCCCCGCGTGCCCTCGCACGGGGCGCTCCCTCACGAGAAAGTGAGCCCCGGGGAGAGTCCGACACGCGTGGGCGACGGGATCCAGATCACCCTCGATGGACTCGGATGCCTCATCCCCGCGCGCCGAGGCCGCGACGATCGCTACACCGAGCGCGCCGCGAAGCTGCCAACCGTCGACGAGGTCCCGGGCAAAGCCGGCGGCGGCGGCAAGAAGTTCAAAACGCTGCTCTCCAACGTGCGTCGCCGCTTGCGTTTACTTTTCTTGCTTTTGCTTTCCCTCGACCCATCTTAACTTGACCCCTTCTCACCGCCCTACAATCCCCGTTTGCTCTCAGGTCACCGGAACGATCTACTCGGGCGACATGTGCGCCGTCATGGGCCCGAGCGGCGCCGGCAAGACCACGCTCCTCGACATCATCAGCCGGCGCAAGACAGAGGGCAAGATCCTCGGGAAGAACTACTTCGACGGCGCAGAGCCGTCCAAGAGCATGGTCAAGAAGTACACGGCCTACATCCAGCAGCAGGACTGCTTCTTCGGCGGGGCCACCGTGTCGGAGACGATCCTATTCGCTGCCATGGCCAAGCTCCCGCCCGGGGACCCCGCCGAGAAGCACGCCAAGGTTGCCGAGGTCATAGCGCAGCTCAACCTGCAGCGCTGCGCCAACACGTACATGGGCAACAGGCTGATCCGCGGCGTCAGCGGCGGCGAGATGAAGCGCACCGCCGTCGCGTGCGCGCTCCTATGTTCCCCGCGGTGCATGTTCCTCGACGAGCCCACCAGCGGCCTCGACTCCGCGATGGCGCAGGAGGTCATCTGCAACCTGAGGGCGCTGCAGGTCAAGCAGGGCTGCACGTTTGTCGTCACGATCCATCAGCCCGCGCCCGTCGTCTTCGACGCGTTCAACCGCCTCGTCCTCCTCAACATCGGTCGTCTGGCGTACTGGGGACCCGGACGCAGCGCCCCGCTCGAGTTCTTCGCGGCGCAGGGCTTCCCGTACCGCCAGGGCTACAACGTCGCAGAGTACCTCATCGACACCCTCTCGCACCACGACGAGGAAACCGGCGGCGGCCACGACTTTGAGGGGTACTACGCGAGATCCAAGCTCTGCGAGGAGAACGCCGCGACGGTCCGCGAGACCGTGGAGGCGTGCGACAGCGGCCTCGCCGTCGACAGCGGGATCCACGCTGACGGCAAGGGCAAGAGCAAGTACGCCAACAATCTCTCCCGCGAGCTCTGGGTGCTGCTCAGGTACAAAGGGCTGCCCCGCGCGAAGCACCCGCTGTTCATCTCGCTGCGCGTGTTCCTCTACATCCTCCTCGCGGCGCTGCTCTCCTCATTCTTCTACAGTCAGGATAGGCAGCTCACCGGCATCTTTAACACCGTGGGTATCCTCTTCATCGCGGTGATCCTCCCGTGTTTCATGGCTCAGGTTTTCGTCGAGGAGATGAAATTTGACCGAGAGGTTTACACCAGGGAATTCAACGACGCCTACTACCGCGCCGGGACGTACGTCGCCGCGAGGATACTCACCGAGATTCCGTACCTCTTTCTCAGCGGCGGAGCGTTCGCGGCGGTTCTGTACTGGTGCATCGGCCTCAACGACGACTTGGAGCGGTTTGGCTTCTTCGTCCTCGCCACCTTCGTCAACTTCGCCATCGCGATGCTCGTGGGGTTCACCATCGCCAGCGGCATCGCGGGCGAGGTGGGCCCCGCGGTGGTCCTGCCCATATATACCACGCTGAACATGCTTGTTGGCGGGTTCTTCATCCGCAAGGCCACCATCCACGCCATGTGGATCTGGCTGTACTGGATCTCGTTCCTCCAGTGGACGTGGTCCGCGATCATGCTCAACGAGTTCGGGGGCGAGGAGTACACCGACCACTGCGAAGACGGCGGCGGCGGGCTCAAGTCTTTCCTCGCCACCATGCCGTTATCGCCGCGGCAGACTCGCGCCGTGGAGCTGTACGAGTACAGCCGACGCGCCGGAGAGTGCGAAGCCGTGCTCGGCGACTCTGTTCTCGGGAGCTTCGAGCTCGGCGGCCGGGACAAGTGGGAGTGCCTCGGGTACGCCGCCTGCAGCATCCCGGTGCTCATCGCGCTGTTCTACGTCGGCGTGAGGTACGTGAGACACGAGAAGCGCTGATCGTTCGGGGGAGGTTGCGCGTCCGCGTGGTCGACGTTGTCTTGCTGTGAATAAAAAAGACTCGCTTTCTTTCGTCCAATTTATGAGCGGAGGCCCTGGGAGCCGTCAGCGGAGGTCGGAGAACGCCCCGCGTCCGGACCGGGCCCCAAAAAATCTCTCTAGGCTAGATTAATACGTCACGCTGTCTGCTACGGTCGCGGTTTACCTGCGAGGGCAGTCCTTGCACGCCTTGGCCACGGGGCGGTCGGGGTGAACGCACTTGGCCTTGGCCATCTCGTTCACGGGCGCGTCGGCCTTCTCGAGGGCGTCGCACACGAGGGGGCACTTGAACTCCTCAGCCTTGGCGGGAGTGACCTCCTTGGCGGCGGCGCGGCACCTGACGGTCTGAAAGGGATCGAAAGCGGGAGGGGAGATCGGGTCAGCGTCGTGACGTCATCGTGGAAATATACAAACGCGTTCGGCGAAGGAGAGGCGTTGCGGTGGGACGCGGACGGGGCAGCAAGGGAGGACGCTCACCTGGCGGCGCGCGGCGGGGGCCTTGACGGCGGCGAAGGAGAAAAGAGCGGTCTGGGCGGACATCGTCGTCGGTGGTTTTAGGTGACTGTGGTCTCGGTGCGAGGCGTTGTGTGCGAGAGAAACAGCCGGAACGTCGTTTGTTTGAGGCTGCGCTTTTCCGCGGCGGATGTGCTCCGCCATCCATTTCGATGATTTGGGCGGGGGAAAACGAGGGTTCATGACTCGACGTTCGACGCCGCTTTAATAAAAAAGAAATGGTCGGTCGTGACATGTCCGACCGAGAAAAAACTTTCGAGTCGAAGGTAGACCCTAATAAAAACGAAGACGAAGCATCGCCGCTCGCCCTTTTACACGCGCGCGCCTGCACGTTCCGACGAACTCAGGCAACATGGCGGCTGAGCAGACTGAGAAGGCGTACCAGAAGCAGCTTGGCGTGAACGTCGGGTGCGTATCCCACCCGCGTCTCCTATCGCGCGCGTCTCCGGCGACCACCTCTCCTGTTTTTTCCGAACCCATCGCGGGCCCAAGACTGACGCCGTCCCGCCTTTCTCCCACCCCAACAGCTTCGGCCCCAAGGGCAAGAAGGCGCGTCCCGGCAAGAACGGTACCCGCTACTACAAGAACGTCGGTCTTGGCTTCAAGACCCCGCGTGAGGCTATCGAGGGTAAGTCGCCGGCCCGTCGATCGGCGCGCTCCGGCGTTGCGCGAGATTTCAGGTTTCATTAGGGTTAGAGGCTGCTCCCCAGGTTTTTGGGGAGCCGTCGCGCGGCTCGAGGGCGAGCGCGGGGATGAACTTGGACGCGCGGCGCGTGCGAATCGCGTCGCAACGCGCGTTTGGGTCGTCCCCGGTTTCCCCGAGTGGCTCGGCGGGCGATCGCGCACGGGCGCGCGCGGCGATGGGGACCATCCCAAGTCTCCCCAACCCGCCCCCGGGCTGCCAGCCACCAGTGACATTTTTGCCCAGCCCCCACACTCCGCGACTCCACTCCTGCCCAAGAACGGAGCGCTCACCGTTCGTCCTACTTTCCTTCCCGACAACAGGCACCTACATCGACAAGAAGTGCCCCTTCACCGGTAACGTGTCCATCCGCGGCCGCATCTTGACCGGCCTCGTGAAGACCCACAAGATGAACCGCACCCTCATCATGCGCATGGACTACCTCCACTACATTAAGAAGTACCAGCGTTACGAGAAGCGCCACACCAACCTCCCGGCGCACATCTCCCCCTGCTTCCGCGTCAAGGAGGGTGACACCGTGGTCGTGGGCCAGTGCCGCCCTCTCTCCAAGACTGTCCGTTTCAACGTCCTCAAGGTCATTCCTTCCGGTTCCAAGAGCGGCAAGTCCTTCGCTGCGCACTAAATGGTCATTTGATGCGTAGCCAAGTGTAGAGGGTGGGGTTTCCTTTGCGAGCGATCGCAGCGACGGGTTGGTCGCGTTTCGGTAGCATTAGTCATGACGTGTTGAAATGAGATCGCATCGCGCGAGAGTTCGCAAACTATCAACGGCTGGGTTCAGATTCGCTCAAAGTCACTTTGAAGTTGTTTCTCACCTCGGCTAGCTCTAGTGGCGGTGGTCGCCAAACTGCTCGCACCAGTCCTCGTACCTCGACAGGTGCAGCACCGCCGACGGTTTCGTCACCTCCATCGCCAACCTCGCGTCCTCCTCCGTGATGGATCCCACGCTCACGGGCGCGGCGCGGGGCGCGCGGCGACCTTCCCCCTCCAACCTGGCCATCAGTCGCCGCAGCGGCCGCATGGCCATCTCCTTGCACAGCGTCGCGACGTCGGACCCGCTGTACCCCACCGTCTCGTCCGCCACCCGATCCAGGCTCACCCCGTGATCCATCTCGTGAGGTCGCAGCAACGTCTTGGCCATCGCCAGCCTCGCGTCCCTGTTGGGCAGGCCCACCAGCACCCGCTTCTCCAGCCTGCGCAGCATGGCGAGGTCCAGCTCCCACGGCAGGTTCGTCGCGCAGAGCACGAAGACCCCGCTGGCGCACCGCGCGGGCGACGCCAGGCCGTCCATCTGGATCAACAGCTCGGTCTTCATGCGCCGGCTCGCCTCGTGCTCACCGCCCCCGCCCCCGCCCGGTCCCCCCCGCGCGCTCATCAACGCGTCGATCTCGTCCATGAAGACGGTGCTGGGCGCGTGGTGATGCGCGAGCTCGAACAGCACGCGCACCAGCTTCTCGCTGTCGCCCCGCCACTTGCTCACGACGGTGGACGACGACACGTTGAAGAACGTCGTGTCGCACTCGGTGGCGACGGCTTTGGCGAGCATCGTCTTGCCCGTGCCCGGGGGACCATACAGCAAGACGCCCCGCCACGGCGCCAACAAACCGCGAAACAGCTCGGGGTATCGAATCGGCATCACCACAGCCTCCTTCAGCAAACGCTTGGCGTCGTCCAACCCCGCGACGGACTCCCACGGGACGTTGGGGTTGCCCCAGTGTATGTCCCTGCGTATCACCTCCGCCAGGTCGTTCAGGTCGCCCGCGCCCAAGTCGAGAGTGGACGCCGCGGGCGGAGGGCAGGGTCCCGAGACATCCGCCGCCGCGCCCGCTCCCCGCCGCCGCGCGCCGCCGTCGCCGCTGACGGACAGATCCGGCGCGGCCCCGCGTTGCGACGCCGGCGTCTTCGCCCGCGACCCGGCCCGTTCGGACGTCGAGGCGGACGTTTTCCCTGCGACGGAGCCGTATCCCCGACCCGCGGCGGCGGCGGCGGCGTTGTTGACGTTTTTGGAATTCGCGTCGCGCCCCAGGGGAACCCCGCGCTGCCCCGGCCGTCCCGTCGCCGTGCCCGCCGCGCCGCCCGCGTCTATCTCTAGGGTCTCCCCCGCCCGCCTGAAGAGCTTTGGTGCCCTGCCGAACCGTTGGATGTGGTGCTCCTCGAGCTCGCGGAAGATGCGCTCGAGGTGCACGTTGTCCGCTGCATCTACCGTGCCAGGCGCCAGCGAAGACTCCCTCTGGAGCACCTCCGCGCTGTCCACGTAGCCGTTATCGCGCAGGTACCTGAGGAGTAAGACGATCGCGTTGCGTTTGCGCTCCTGGGGACATCGGGGAAAGAGAAGGAAGCGGCGTGAGCGAGGGTGCGAGGGACCCGACCAACCGTTGGGTGCGAGATTGGCGCCATGCGGACTCGCGCGGGGGCGTCCTCGCGGGTCGATGGGGCGCGTACCTTGGCCTTCGCGGCCTCCGCGTCTTTCACCATCGTGTTTATCTTCATGGATGCGAGCGCGGCCATCTTTCTCGCCGCGACTCGCCCGCCCCGCGCGGGTCCAGTGTGGGCGAGGAGCGCGGTTTCCTTTCGCTGCGAATAGTCTCGGAAGTGGAGACACTTTTCCGGCGCGGGGACCGCCGCCCTTGGACGATGACGGAACTCGGAGTGAAGGCGAACCTGGACCCCACTACGTGGGCGGGCGCGTTCGACTGTTCGGCGTGCGGCCGTAAGCGCCTTCCCGCGGTCGAATTCTCCAAGAACATGGTGCTCAAAAGGCGGAAGGATGAGTCGGCGGCGATCAAGTGCCTGAGATGTACGCAGGCTGATGAGGTCAAGGAGAGGGAGGCCGCCGCCGAGAAGGCGAAGGCTAGGGCGGCGGAAGGGGAAGGAGGCGAGGTTATGCTTCACGAGTGCGCGAAGTGCAAGGAATCCAAGCCCGCGAGCGAGTTCTCGCGCAAGCAACTCATGCAGAAGGGCCCCGGGAAGCAGAGGTGCTCGCCGTGCCTGGCTGCCGAGCAGGATGAGGCGCCACAGGGGGCAGCCGCGAGGGCGGACGCCCTGCTCAAGGCGCGAGAGGCGACCGCAAAGGCGGAGAAATCGGGCGTGGCGGCGTCGTTCGTGGCTTCCGTGAAGGAGACGAACCTGGAGGCTGAGATGGTCACCGGGCTCTCGGCCGTGAGGATCGGCCCGGGCAGGGGCCGAGGCCGAGGTAGGGGATCGAATCCGAACAGCATGCTCGGTCGCGGCGGACGCGGAGGAAGGGGAAAGCGATGAGAAGCTCATCAAGACTGCGTGTCGCGTTGGTGATTTGAATGATAACGTTAGTATATACATCGCCGTCTGTGTCGTCTAAAAGTCTTACATGCGAACCATCGCAATGCCCTGCTCCATGTTCATCTCTCCGACTCCGACCCGCCCGAGGCCGTGGATCCCCCAGTTGTCCCAGCTGTTCATCATCAGCCAGTACGGGTGACCGGTGGCCTCGTCGAACCCCCAACCGATGAGTTTCGTCGCGTGCATCCCCAAGCCCTCCTCGTTCTTGTCCTCCTCGCGCACGGTGTACACGCCCGCGTGATACCCGTAAAAGTCCGAGTGCACCGTCCCAAACGTGACAGCCACGGGTCCGTAGGTCATAATCTCCTGCGCGATGCACGCCCAGTCGTTGGGCGGGCACGTGTAGACGTCGGACTTGGGGAACACCTTCTGATCCGCAAGCTTGAACGTGTTCCCGAGGCACGTGCCGTCGTCCACGTGCGCCGGGCACTCGTGGGGGATCACGCCCTGAACCTGGCACGGGTGCTCGCAGGGCTCAAACTCGTACGGCAGACACGCCGTCTTGCTGCGGTTGAGCATCCCGCCAAACACCATACCCTTGGTGGTGGCTTCGTGCATCGCCACCGCGACGTCGCCGCCCTGGCACCCGCTGCCGCCGTCGTAGCACGACAGGGGGTACTGCGGGGAGAGCTCGCGCTGCTCCGCGCCGCCGCTGGCGATGCAGAGGCGATCGTTCATAACCTCCGCGGTGGCCACCGCCCAGCACGAGCCGCACTTTCCCTGGTCGCGGACCGTCCCGATGATCGCGCGGCATTGCGGCCACTTCTGACGGGCGTCGAAGTTCAGGGGAAGGTTCCAATCAGCCGGGTCGAACGCCGCCGCCACGAAGTTGCCCTCGTAAAAGTTGTAGCTCTCGCCGGTGATTGGATCGCGCCCGTGCCTGGTGCCAAACGCCTCGCCGAGCTTGCCCTTGTTCTTCGCCACGTTCGCAAACTCGGAGAGGGGCAGCTTGGCGTAGTCCGTCTGCCCGGGGATGACACCCCCGAGGGGTTTCTTGTGCTCCTCGGAGAGCTTGTGGTCGGGTCGCCGCTTCCACCGCGGTCGCAGCCTCCGGCCCAAATTGGGACGCGGCTGGCCGTTGAGAGCCTGGTGCCTCTGCACCATGCGGTTCGTCGCCGTCTCCAGGTGTTCGACGTCGATGACCGACCACAGCGGGTAGTCGCGGATGGGTGGGAAGGTCTCGCGGACAAACTCGGCGAACTCGTCGGGGGAGATCTCGGCGAGCGACGCCTCAGTTCCCCCCCGCTCGATTCTCGCCCAGTAGTTGGCGAGACCGACGCCGACGCCGCCGACGTCGACGTTCAGGGCGCTCACTTCGGTGAGCAGTTGCTTGATGCGGGCCTTCTTGGTGCCGTCAGTCTCGGACGAGAATCGAATCGAGTCCGCCAGCGCAATCAGGCTGTTGTATTTCTCCTCAGACAGCGTGGGGATAACCTCCTTCAGCTTGTAAATCTTGTTCTTTTCGTAATCGGGAAGCCGGTCAACCAGCCTTGCCCACTCGGTCGGTGCGTCCACGAACACCACGGCGCCGAGCTCGGCCTTGGCGGCCGAGCCCTTGCGCTCCGACTTCATTGCGGGTTCCCTAAAAAGCGGCTGATGCTTTCCAGAGGGTTTTTGCCTTACGTTTTGCCTCTTCCTCAGGCCCATCGCCGCCTGCGCCTGATCGGCAAAGTCGAGAATCTCGTTCCGGCTCGCGGTGGAGAGTTTCTCCTGAAGCGGCCTGGCGCTCTTCACGCCCTTGGCGCCCTTGGCGACCTGGGGCGCGACGTTGCTCTTGCGCGCCGGGGCGGGAAGCTTCTCGCCGGGGTGCGCCGCCTGCCACCTGTCCTTGAGGAAATCAGCGGCGTACTCGAGAGCCACGGCGTCCTCCGTCGTCCAAGTCGGGTAGGACCTGCACGCGGGGAGCACGTTCTGGAGGAACTTGCCGAACTTCTCGGGGGAAACCTCGAGCTTGTCGGCAACCTTCTTGGTGCCGCGGGAGTCCACGCGCCTGAAGTGCGCGTCCACGCCCGCCTTGATGTCGGAGAGATCCGCGAGGGTGGAGAGCCGGTCGATGACCTGCTTCACCGACATGCGGGTGGAGCCGTCAACCTTGGTCGCGAGCTCGTCGCTGAGCTTCATGATGTACTGGAAGTGCTCCTCCGGGATGGTCGGGGTGTTGGCCACGAGCTTCTCGAGGACGCCCCGGGGTCCCGCGGGGAGAGCCGACGTGACCTCTCCGAAGACCTGCTCCGCGTCGACGGATTTTCCGAGGGGAGCCGACTTGTGCGCAACCTTCTCATCGTTGACCCAGTCCGGGTGCGTCGCCTCGAACTGCTCTTGGATGCGGTTGGTCACGCGCTGCATGCGGGTGATGTCCTCATCCGACCAGTTGGGCCAGTGACGAATCGGGATCATGGTATCGATGACAAACTCCGCGAGCCGGTCGATGGACACCTCGCCGGTTTCGGCGTCGCGCTTGCCAGAGTTGATGCGCTTGAAGTGCATGTCGAGACCGGACTGGATGTCGTCGGTGCCGGTGAGGTAGGGCAACTTGGTCATGAGCTGATCGAGGGTCGCCTTGGTGGTGCCGTCGCGAGTGGTCTGGAGCTTATTGGCCAGCTGGATCATGTTCTGGTACTTCTCCTCCTCGAGCCCTGGAACAGAGTTGAGCATCTGGTACAGGTGCTGGCGGGGCTCCAGGGGCATGTGGTCGACGAGCTCGGACCAGATGGCGGGCGCGTTGTTGATCTGGCCGAGCGCCGCGTTCTCCTTGCGGGAGTCCACGGTGCGAAGTCCCATCGCCGCTCGGTCGGAGTTGGACGTCTTCTGGCCCATAGCCGCCCCGGCAGCCGCGGTGGCGCGCTGCCTGGCGCGGGCGGTGACGATGCGCATCTTGGCAATCTCGGAGTTTGACCAGTGGTCGGGGAACTTGCGAGCCGCGGGGAAGATGTCGCGGACGAACTCGGCGAGCTCCATCGGGGAGATCTCGTCGAGCGTCGCCGGGTCGTTGACGCCGTGTATCTTCTTGTACAGCCTCGCGTAGTGCTTCTCGAGACCGGCGTCGATGTCGGACACGTCCATCATGTAAGCGAGCCTGTCGCGGAGCTCCTTGGCCTTGGCCTTGGTGTTGCCGTCGATCTTCCAGTTGATGTCGTCGGCGAGGTCCATGCACCGCTGGTAGTCCTCCTCGGTGAGGCCGGGGACGCGTTGACGGAGGGAGATGAGCGCCTGGTTATCCCGCGCCGGAAGGTCGTTGGTGAGCTTCCACCACTCAGCGTACGCGTCGATGCCGTTTTCGTTGAGCTTGGTGGCGTCGGTGTTGGCCTCCCAGTCCGGCGCGGATCCGAGGCGGGCCTTGGCCTTGGCCATCGCCGCGCGGCGCTCCTTGGTGCGCTTGGTAACCACGCGCATCCTCTCGATCTCCTCGCCGCCCCACTCCTCGGGGAAGCGGCGAGCCGCCGGGAAGACGTCAGCAACAAACTCGGCAAGCTGAGTCGGGGTGATCTCGTCGATGTCCGCATCCTCCCATCCCTTCTCTTGGTAGTGCTTCTTGACGAGGCGCTCGTAGTGCAGCTTGAGACCTCGGTCGAGCTCGGAGACATCGATCATGTAAGCGAGCCTGTCGCGGAGCTCCTTGGCCTTGTCCTTGGTGGTGTGGTCAATCTTGGCCTGGATGTCGGCGGCAAGCTCCATGCACCTGTCGTAATCCTCGAGCGCGAGCGTGGGCACCATGCTGCGAAGCTTGATGAACTGGTCCTTGTCGTGCTCGTTGAGGTCGTCGGTGAGCTTCCACCACTCGGCGAAGGGATCAATGCCGTTCTTGTTGAGCTTGGAGGCATCGGCATCGGCTTCCTCCTTGGAGGCATCGGCGACAGCTTCCTCGCCGAGGGTGGCCTTGGCCTTGGAAGCCTTCTTAGATCCGAGGCGGGCCTTGGCCTTGGCCATCGCCGCGCGGCGCTCCTTGGTGCGCTTGGTAACCACGCGCATCCTCTCGATCTCCTCGCCGCCCCACTCCTCGGGGAAGCGGCGAGCCGCCGGGAAGACGTCAGCAACAAACTCGGCAAGCTGAGTCGGGGTGATCTCGTCGATGTCCGCATCCTCCCATCCCTTCTCTTGGTAGTGCTTCTTGACGAGGCGCTCGTAGTGCAGCTTGAGACCTCGGTCGAGCTCGGAGACATCGATCATGTAAGCGAGCCTGTCGCGGAGCTCCTTGGCCTTGTCCTTGGTGGTGTGGTCAATCTTGGCCTGGATGTCGGCAGCAAGCTCCATGCACCTATCGTAATCCTCGAGCGCGAGCGTGGGCACCATGCTGCGAAGCTTGATGAACTGGTCCTTGTCGTGCTCGTTGAGGTCGTCGGTGAGCTTCCACCACTCGGCGAAGGGATCAATGCCGTTCTTGTTGAGCTTGGAGGCGTCGGCATCAGCTTCCTCCTTGGAGGCATCGGCGTCAGCTTCCTCGCCGAGGGTGGCCTTGGCCTTGGAAGCCTTCTTGGCCAACTTCTTATCCTTGCCGAGGGGCGCGGCGAGGTGTGCGCTGGTCTCGTCAGAGTTCCAGTTGGGGTGCGTCGCCTCAAAGGTCTCGCGCACTCGGGCAGTCACGCGCTGCATTTTGGTGATGTCGTCCGCGGACCAGTTGGGCCAGTGACGAATCGGGGGCATGACGTCGAGGACAAACTCCGCGAGTCGGTCGATGGACACCTCGCCAGCCTCCACGTTGCGCTTACCAGCGTTGATGCGCTTGAAGTGCTGGTCCAGGCCGCCCTGGATGTCGTCGGTGCCGGTGAGGTAGGGCAACTTGGCCATGAGCTCGTCGAGGGTCGCCTTGGTGGTACCGTCGCGAGCGACCTGGAGTTTGCCGGCGAGATCGAGCATCTTGCGGTAGTTGGTCTCCTCGATGTACGGGACGGACTGCAGCATCTGGTAGAAGTGCTGGCGGGGCTGCGTGGGCAGGTGGTCGACGAGCTGCGCCCAGATGCCGGGCGCGTTGTTGATCTGGCCGAGCGCCGCGTTCTCCTTGCGGGAGTCCACGGTGCGCTTACCCATGGCGGCGACGGCGTCCTTGGTCGCCTGGCCCCAAGCCTTCTTCTGGCCCATGTGCGCGGTGGCGGCGGCGCGCTGCTTGGCGCGCGCGGCGACGATGCGCATCTTGTCGACGTCGGCGCTGTTCCACTTGGGAAAGTTGCGAGCCGCCGGGAAAACGTCGCGGACGAACTCGGCGAGCTCGGCGGGTGAAATCTCGAGCTCGGAGGGCTGATCTTGCACGCCGTAGTGCTTCTTGACCTGGCGGTCGTAGTGCAGCTTGAGACCGGCGTCGATGTCGGAGACGTCGATCATGTACGCGAGCTTATCGCGGAGCTCCTTGGCCTTCGCCTTGGCGTTGCCGTCAATCTTCCAGTTGAGGTCGTCGGCGATGTCCATGCACCTGTGGTAGTCCTCCTCGGTGAGCGTGGGCACCATCTGGCGGAGCTTGACGAGCATGTCCTGGTCCTTTTGGGGGAGGTCGTTGGTCACCTTCCACCACTCGGCGAACGCGTCGATGCCGTCGCCGGATTTGTCCGCCGCCGCGTCAAAGGCGCCCAGTCTCGCGGACGCCGCAATCTTAGCCTTGACCTCGATCGCCTCCTTCAGGGCCCACTTGGAGCGGGACGCCTTGCTGAGGAGGTCGACGGAGTTATCTCCCGTCTGGTGTTTGCTGTAGTCGTACGTCCAGGCCCCCTCGGTGGCCCCCTCGGCGCGGCCCACGACCGGGACCTGGTCGGCGGCGTTGAACGATTCGGTGGAAGCCGCGTCGGTAACCGCCGGGTCCGCCTCGAACGACTCAAGGGTCATCGTCTCGGCGTCGACCGTGGCGTCGACCGGCGGTCTGGAGTGCGTGGCCTGGTACTGCTGGGAGATGAGCCAGGTGGCGTCCTGCATCTTCTGCACGTCGGCCTGGTCCCAGGTGGGGAAGGCTCGGCACGAGGGGAGGACGGCTTTGACAAAGTTGGCAAACTCCATGGGGTCGATCTCGGACGGGGCCTTCTCGGTGTTTCCGGAATCGACGCGCCTGTAGTGGATCTCCATGCCCTCCTTGACGTCCTCCATGCCGGTGAGGTAGGAGAGAAGCTCGACGAGCTCCTCGGCGCGCTCCCTGGCGCCCGGGTCGGTGCGCCAGGCGACGTCCGCGGCGATGGCCATGAGCTCCTGGTACTGCGCCTCGGGGAGCGTCGGCGCGACGGACGCGAGCTGCTCGAGGTGGCGCCTGGGCTCGATCGGCATGGGATCGACGATCTTGTGCCAGTAAGCCTCGGCGTCGACGGGCTGCACCGCGGCGGCGCCGAGCTTGGCGTCGCGGGGCGCGGCGAGGCGCGCGTCGCGGTAACCGCCGGGGATGGCGCGTCCCCGATCGGACGCGGCGCGCGGCGCGCGGACGCCCGCGCGGGGCACCGCGCGGGGTTGGACGCGCGCGGAATCGGCCCGCGCCATCTGCGCGTTATCCAGGGTGACGGCGAAGGGCGACGAGACCATCGCGAACGCCGCCAGGCCGGCGAGCCCGAAGCCCGCGGCCGTGAGGAGAGCCGCGCGCCTCGTGGTGCGCTGCCCCTCGTTCCAATCGCGCTCTTCGGGCACCCGGCCGCCGCCGGACTCGGGGTCCGGCAGCGGGCCGCTGCCGTAGGGCGTCGAAGTCATGTCGAACGACCTCGTATCGATGCTTACCTGGCAGTCAGAGGACGCTAGCGCGTGCGTAGCGTACTCTCCGCCCGGGAGCTGTGGCCTCGGATGCTGCACGAAACCGTTTTTCCGGTGTCGAAAACGACGCGGCCCCAAATCTCGGCAATTTGGGGCGGCCGGTTGTAACACGAAAAGCGAAATTTTACCAGTCGCAGACCGTCACTGAACACCATATGGTCGGACAAGTCGGGGGCAGCGGTTGGTGGTTACACCGCGCCCAACTCGACTTGTCCCAACTCACCGCGCCCAGGTGTGTGGGAGCGGGAGGCCGCGAGCAGGAGCACACCTCCGCGCGGTGCCGCCCTCTATCCACGATGGCGGACATATACGACCGGGCGGAGGAGCTTAACCAGGTCTCAGCTTTGTACAATGTCGAGATCGACGGCGTCCCCCTGCAGCAGATGTCCACGAACGAGCTGGCCAAGGTGCGATGCGCGCCCCATGCGCCCCTCGACATCGCCGTGGAACTCGCCCATTTTGCGCGTGATGCGAGCCCCGGAGACGCGTCGAGTCTGACCATCACCGCCCCCGCCCCCGCCGTCCCCTTCCGTTTCAGATCGCTGCGACGCGTGGTATACCCCTGAGCCACTCGCGCGCGGAACTCATGCAGGCAATCGCTCGCGACGAGCAGGCCAAGCGTCGCGCCGGCACCGCCCCGCATCGCAAGGAGACCAGGCACGAGAGCGGAGGAGGAGCCCCGGGGACCACCGGCGCCAACGCGGGCGGCTACCCGACATCCTCCGCGCCGGGCGACGTCATGGAGGACTTCAATGCCAGCGATGAGGAGGATATGCTCGCGGATCCCGAGGGCTACCTCGTCGGCGCCACCTCCATGGTCTGGGAAGACGAGCTCTACACCTACGGTGGACTCGCTCCGGAGGGTGAGTTTGTGGACATCATCCTGCGATGGTCCGGCAAGGACCAGAGCACCGAGCTGCAGGCCAGGGCGGCGAATCCGGACGTCGGCATACCTCCGGGTCGGTACGGTCACACGTCCGTCGTCGTGGACGATAAGCTCTACGTCTTCGGCGGACAAGGGCAGTTTGGCTGCCTGAACGATCTCTGGTGCTTCGACTTTGAGAGGTGCACGTGGTCGAGGGTAGACGCCGCGGGAGAACCCCCGGCGGCGAGGACCGGACACTGCGCGTGCGTCTCCAACGGCGTCATGTTCGTATTCGGGGGTAAGGACGTGCGGCCCGGGATGGACTCGGTGGCGCACAACGACCTGTACGGGTACGACCTGAAAGAGCGCGAGTGGCTTCCCATCGAGACCAGGTGGCGCAGACCCGCGGGCGGCGACGGGTGCGCGATGACGTCGATGAACGGCGTCCTGTACGTCCTATCGCCGTCCGATACCATGATGGAGATGCTCCTGTGGTGTTTGCAGCTCAGCGCGCAGGGCCGGCTGCGGTGGACGCAGGTGCCGAGGGTTGGGCAGTTACCGACGCCGAGGACCGATTACGTCGCCACGCTCTTCGGCGCCAACTGGATCGTCCACGGCGGCCGCGTCCTCCTCCAGGACGGCGTCCTCGGGGACACGTACGCCTTTCACTTTCCCACCGCGGAGTGGGGCAGGTTCGACCCGGAGTCGGACACGGACCCGAGGTTCGGACACGCCGGCTCCGCCGTCGACGGAGCCCTCGTGTTGCTCCACGGAAAGAGGGACACCGGCGTCTCGTCCGAGGCTGGGGACAAGGACACCGGCGTGTGCGTCGCGATCAACCTCGAGGAGTGGTGCATGTTCCCCGAGCACGCGCCGGAGGGAGACGGGGACGGCGTCGACGCCGCCTTCGACCCGCACGCGCACAGGGGACGGGACGGGGTGGAGTCGGGGGGCGCGGGGGGGCGAGGCGACGCCGAGTCGCCGGGGAAGGGCCGCGCGGGATTGAAGGATTCTCCGACGAACGAGTTCGACGCCATGATGACCGCGTTCGAGGCCGAGGGCGAGGGCGGCAAGATGAACGCCAAGATGCTGGGTAAGCTCAACAGGAAAGGGTACGGCACGAAAGGTGGCTTGCTCGGCGGATCTCTCCACGTCGGCAGAAAAGGGAGCCACGCGCGAGGCGACGTGGAACTCATCGCGGG
Organism: Micromonas commoda; assembly: GCF_000090985.2. Lineage (NCBI taxonomy): Eukaryota > Viridiplantae > Chlorophyta > Mamiellophyceae > Mamiellales > Mamiellaceae > Micromonas > Micromonas commoda. The sequence goes on from NC_013041.1 coordinate 1,080,423, forward strand.
CAACGTCAAGCTTCACGCGCACAGGGACGTGCTGGCGTCCGGTTCGCCCGGCCTGGCCAAGCTCATGGAGCTCAGGCCGGTGGTCAGCGCGCTCAAGCGCCAGCCCGACCTGGTCAAGCACGCCGCGCGAGTGCACCCGATCCTCGGCCAGGTTTTCGCCATCCTGGTCACAATCGCCCACTTCATCGCGGTCATCGTCACCTTCGCCGCGAGGTCCGCGGCGCTCACCGGCGGTCAGGCCCGACCCAGCACCAAGCTGGTGTTCTCGGATCTCAGCGTCCCGGTGCTCGTGGGCTTGCTCCGGTGGATGTACCGCATACCGCTTCACCCGCCCAAGGAGCTCCTCGTGGACCTTCACGACGCCGCCGTCAAGTACGACGTGAAAGCCTTGCCGGCGTACTGCGCGCAGCGGCTCAAGGCGGAGATGTCCCCGGAACTCTGCGCGCAGGCGGCGAGGATCGCGAAGGAGCGGCACGTGGCCGGGCTGTGGAAGCAGGCGGTGCGGTGCGCGCAGAGGGAATGGGACGCGGTGAGGTATTCCGCGGGCATGAGCGAGTTGGCGGCGAAGCACCCGGAGTGCGCCGGCGAGCTCACCCTGGCGGTGCACCACCTGATCACCGTCAACGACGACAACGACGGGGAAGGGGAGTGAACGTGAGTGAAGGGGAGCGAATGAGTAAGTGGACCGTCGGAGCGACCGTGAGGTCGACTGCTGGCTAATACGTCTGAGGTGGTCTACTCAACCGCGAAAATATATGTAAGAATAAACCGTCCCGGTCTCCGCACCGTGACGTCCAAACCGTCTTCAAACCATGGTCTCCCACCCCAGGTTGAACATCTGCGACACTAATCGCATGCCCAGGCGGGGATCCGCCAGGACGGTCAGCGAGCCGTCCGTCCCGGAGACCAGCAGGTTGGTGTTATCCCCCGTGAGCGTCATCGAGCTCACGCCCGCGCCTCCGGGGAGCTCCCACACGTGCGCTACCCTCAGCTCGGGAACCTCCAGCAGCGCCACCCCCGCGGGCTTCGGATCCCCTGCCGCCGCCCTTTCCGTTCCGAGGACGACAAACCGACCGTCCGAGGACACGATGGGTTTGGTGGTGAGCGGGGGCAGGTCGTCGGCGAGACTCGCGGCGCGGACGACGTCCCCGTTGAGAGTCGCGACCCTCAGCACGTGCCCGCGGCGCTCCCACGCCATCGCGGTTCCCTCGGGCGAGAGCGCGCACAGCTCGCCCCTCAGCTCGGGAACCGCCCTCAGGAACCGGCCGGTCAGCAGGCAGTGAAGCGTCGATCCCGTGCGCGGGCTGGTGGCCAGCGCCACCGCCAGGTCGGTGCTCACGGCGACGGCGGCGACGGATTCCCGGTGGCCCCTCAGGATGAAATGCGGCCCGCGAAGCGTCGGTGAGTCACCGCCCGGTGAGTCACCGCCCCCGCCGCCTTTCCTTCTGCCGCCGCCGGTGACGCCCGCTCGCGCGCGCGCCTCCCGAACGATGCGCGCCACGGGATCGTCGCCCTCCTTCGCCCTTTGCGCTTTGGAAACCCCCGCGTGCTCGAGCGCGTGCGCCACCGCGCTCCGCTCGCCCGCGTGGTGCTCGGGGGGCGCGTATCCGCGGGCGGCGCCGGTGGCCGGGTGCCTCTCCGCCTCGCGCGCGGCCCGGGCCATCGCGTCGCCCATCGATACACCGACGCCGCCGCCCCCCATCGATACCCCGACCCCGATGGGCCCCCGACCCCCATCGGGTCGCTCGCCGCCGGAGTCGTCGCCCGAGGAACCCGAGGAACGTAAGGTCCACACGGCGAGCGACGAGTCGGAGGATGCGGTGACCAGAACGCCCCCGTCGTCCGACAGCGCGAGGGCGGTGACGTGTCCAACGTGTCCGACGTGTCCGCTGGCGTGTCCCGCCTTGAACTGATGACGTGTCCCACTCTCATTGGTCGAACGCGCGTCGGACACGACCGGGGCGCCGGTTCGGACTTCAAACGCGCGGACGCCGCCGTCGACGCCGCCGCCGACGACGACGATTGAACCGTCGGGGGTGACCTCGCACGGCAGACGGGGCGTCGGAGCGTTGGGCGTGGACGAGTGAGCACGGTGGGAGGATTGGGCGACGCGATCGTGAGTGGTGCCGCGGATCCTGCGAAGGGACGACGCGAGCTCGGGCGCGAGAGCTCCCATCGCGAGGGGCGCCGGCGCCTGCGCGCTATCCGGAGCGTCCGGGTTTGCGCCGACCGCGCGCCGCGCGACGCTTCGGAAGAAGCCCGCCATCGTCCCGGTCTCCCGCCGCGCGCACGCGGGTTCGAACGTGAAAGGCAGCGCGGACGAGTCCGGGGTGTTCGGCAGCCACCGGTGCGTCACGATTTGGGGCGGCCCCGCGGAGGCGACGACGTGTACGAGGACGGCTCTCTCGGGAGCGACGGCGACGACGGCGGCGGGGATCCCGCCGCACGCCGACGGCGGGACGCGCAGCGGGTACCTGCACGCGCCGTGAGGGTTGGCGAGGAGCCAGTGGGATCCGCCGAAGGTGTCCTCGGCGCTCATCCGCCGCGGGTGGGGCTTGCGCGTGAGCTGGCTCGGGGTTTGGCCAAAGTTGGCGATCTGGTCCTGCGTCGCCTTCAACAGCGTCGGGTCGGTGATCGCCTCCATGTCCACGTTCCCCTCGTACGTCAGGTAATAGAAAACGTTGTTGGCCCGCACCGCCGCGGGCCCGCGCTGCTTGTACCCGAAGACGAGGTCTATCCACAGGTGCAGGTGCCTGGAGACGTGCTCGCTCTCGAGCGCGGCGCGATTTTTGGTGACAAAGTCAAAGGCGTCCGCGGCCCACGGCGGCAATCCGCAGTGGTTAACGGTCCGCCCGGTGGACTGCTTCACCCCGAAATCCACGTTGTTGACGTTGACGAACATCTCCGGGAGGTAATAAAACTCGGGGATGAGCTCCTTCACGTCGGACACGTCGGACGTGACGCCTTTCCAGCAGGTTGGAACGTCATTGAAGAGTCGGTCGGCGTGGTCAAACTTGCCCCCCTGCAGCTGGTGCGCGAGTGACGTGAACGGCTCGAGCCTCAAGAGGTAGAACAGCACGATGCCCGCGCTGCTGTAGTGGCTGCCGTAGTGAAACTTGGGAATATCCGGGTCGTCGAAGGCGTCGTAACGCTCCTTGATTCGTTCCAGTCTGGATTTGGTGAGCGCGCCAACCGGTTTCCCGAGGTCCCTGTACGTCTTCGGGTCGTCCAGGTTGAGCGTTTCCGACTCGTAATCGGCGATGACCCAGGGGAACACCGGGTACTGGGTTATGTCGTTGTACGTCCTACCCGCGAGGGTGTTGAGCGCCATGATGTAGTCAAAGTTGCTCATCTCGCGGCGGCACCAGCGCGCGGTGATGTCGCTCTTTCGAAACAGCGCCTCCGGGGACGAGTTACCAATTTCGAGAAACTTGCCGCAGTGTCGCGGCCTCAGCCCGGCCACCGTGCTGTAAACCCGCGTACGCTGCTCCTGCGTGCGCAGGTCGAGGAAATACGCCCTCCGATCCAAGAGAAATATCTCGAGGGCGCTGCGACGGAGGAGGTACCGCCGCGTCTGCACGCCGCGAAGGGAGTCCAGCGGCCAACGCCAAGACGTTCCGCCGCCGAGGTCATCCGTCGCGTAAGGGTCATCGTCAGTTTTGGCGACAAAGTCAAAGGCATCCCCGGCCGCGTCGTCGTCCTTCGTTCCCCCGACAGTCGCCCCCGACGGCGTTACGCCGGGCGTGTGCTGGAACGTTATGTCGCGGGTGGTGACAAGAAGCCGGCCGGTGGCAACGCCCGTGGGCGTCACCATCTCGGCGTCGCACTGAAGAATCAGCGACCCGTTCCTCGCGTCGCCCGCACCCAGCGCCGCAGCCGCAGCCGCAGCCGCAGCCGCAGCAATCATCACGTCGTTGTCCCGCTCGCGCTCTGCGGCGGCGGCGGCGGCGGCGGCGGCGGCGGCGGCGGCGGCGGCGGCGGGAGCGTCGGCGTCGGCGGCGTCGGCGGCGGCCGGTGCGTTTGCATCCGCGTCGTCCTCTTCACCGGGTTCGCCGAAATCTTTCCCCGTGAACGGCAGCCGAGGTTTTTCATCCTCGAGGCTCAAAGCCTCGGCCTCGACGCCATCCGCCGCCGCCGCGACGCGACGGTGCCCAACCTCCCCGTAGCTCGTCCTGAGCCGGTACCGCCGCCGCCTCGCCGTCTCCGACGGGGCGACGCACAGCGCCGAGTGCGTCCAACCGGGATCGTCGTCCGGCGGGACGAGCCGAGCGAACAGCGCGCCGCAATCGATGAGGCTCTCGGCGTAGACGCGCCACGCGCTCTCCCCGGCGCGCGCGCTCGTCCTCTCGGCGGCGGAGGCCATCGCCAGCCGCGAGGACGCGTCGTATCCGAGTTTACGCCACCTGGCGGCAATTACCGCGGTGCCCGCGTTGTTAACCGCGTCGGAGCTCGCGCCGACCCCTTCCCACGCGAGCTCAAACACCTCCCGCGACGCCTCCCTCGAAGCCGACGAAGCCGCCGCCGCCGCGCGCCGCGACGACGACGCCGCCGGTCCAAGCGAATCCCCCGCGCCGTCCCCACGCGTCCCATCTCCGACCGCCATGAGCCTTCGTTTAATCGCGGGGCTCCCGAGGACGCCGACCCACGGCGGTTTACGCAGTTTCTCCGAGACGGCCCAAACGTCGGCGTCGGCGAGGATCGATATAATTAGTTCCTCGGATCCGAGCGTATCCCTCGCGGCGGCTGCGGACTCGAGCGTCCCGAACCCGGATCCATCGCCACCGTCGCCGTCGGAACACTCCGCGATGATGCGTTCCCTCCATCGAGACGCGAGCGCGAGGAGATACGCGATCGCCGCGCGCGCGTACGACGACGACGGGACGGCGCCGTCCCCGCCCCCGCTCGCCTCGTTTGATTCCTTAAATTCGCGGTTTAATCTCCAAACCTCGTCGTACAAAACCCCGACGGCGGCCATCGCGCCGGCGACGTCGTCGCCCGAGTCGTTCGGCGAGGGTACCAGGTGATGGGACAGGATGCGGTGCACGCACGCGAGGGCCCTGCCCAGCGGCGTCCCCGCGCTGACGCCCCAGAGGAATTGCCGAGACTGAAACGCGAGGAAAAAGTCGGGCGACGTCCGCGACCCGCGAAATCCCTGCACTATGGCGTCCCCGATCGCAGACGGAATCAGGGGAGTCGAACCGTCGGAAGTTGGAACGTCGTCGGATTGACGCGAGTCGTCGTCGTTCGAGCGCCTGATCGCCTTCGCCTCCTCGCGGGCGGCGGCGAGCGCGATGCAGAGCGCGCGGTGACGCGTCTCCGGCGATGAAGACGAATCGACAATGAATTCGCCGCCGTCGCCGCGCTCGAGGGGACCCGGGGTCCCGGAGTCGTCCCCGAGCAGTCCCACCGGCTCGTCGACGAGTACCTCGACGACGCCCACGGCGGCTCTCAGCAGGGGCAGGTGCATCGGTCGTCGTCCGTCGCGACCGCGAGCCAGGGCGTGTCGAACGAGCTTGTGCGAAAAAGCCTCGTCGGCGCCTCCTCCGTTTCGTCCTTCCCCTCCTCCCGCTTTGTCCATTTGGCTTTTGCCATCCTCCGTCGCGGTCGAGTCGGTGCCTCGAAGTCGGTCCAGGACGATCGCCGCGAGCGCCGCCGCGTTCGTCCGCGTCACCGCGGTGGGATCTCCCCGAAGGAACTTGTCCAGCGAAGTCTCCCCGAAATCCCTAGACCCGAAAGACCCTCCGTCGCCGGCGACCCTTCTTCCTCCGCGCCCCTCCTTCCTCGGAGCCCCTTTGAGCCCCTTCGCCGCCGCCCCTTTGAGCTCAGCCGTCGCGAACAGAGCCAGGTTGACGAGCGCCCTGTCGAGCGTCTCGTTCAGAAATTCATTCGGATGACACGACGAACCGGCGACGTTCACAAACTCAGCCGCGACGGACTCGATCGTTCGCCACCCCTCGCGCAGTTTCAGCGCGTGCCTCGCCTGCACGTCGAGCAGGTCGCCGCCCGCACGGACCACCTCGTCGTCGTTCGCCGAGGCGGCGAGGACCTCGACGAGCCAACGCGGCCACTCCGGCGATTGGTTAATTACGGACCGATTCTCCGCGTCTGCGCACGCCAAGACGAGGTGATCGCGAACGCACCTCCGCCGAGCCGCGAGGGGAGCGAGGTGGATCGAGGTCAACGCCGCGCCCAGGACACCGCGCGCCCCCGCCGAACCCAGGAACCGGACCGGCGACGCGCTCAACGAAATCTCCCGCGCGAAGGCGTCCGCGCCGATGCTCGAGGCGTCATGTCCGACGAAGCCGCCCGAGGAGCCGTTTTTGGCGCCAAAAAAGTCTAGCGCGACTCGCATCGCGGCGTCGTAGACGTTCTCCGTGAGCAACGCCGTCGGCGCGCGGCGGAGGCAGTGACCGACGGCTCGTTCGACGAGAGCCGACGTGGCGCCGGCCACCTCGGCCTCGCCCCTCGCGACCAGCATTCCGAGCAACCGGACGCACGCCGCGACGAGCCCGGCGCCGGCGCTCGGGGAGGAGGGATCGCGAATGCTTTTAGTTTCCCCTTCCTCCCCGCGGACGCCGTCACCGTTCGATCCCCGTCCCGGTTCGTTCAGCGCCGCGGCGCGCGTGAGCGCGAGGCAGACCTCGACGCCCCCCGCTCGGCAAAACGCGCGGGTGAAAGCGCTCGCCCTGTCCGCGTTGGGAGCCGCGGCGAGCGACGCGGCGAGGGCGACGACTCGCGCGGCTAATCGCGGGCAAGCGCACCGAGAGAGGAAACCCGCGAGCGCCGTCGCCGTCTCGTCCGCGCCCCCGCGCGACGATTGCCCGCCGTGCGCCAGCGTGGACACGGCGGCGACCAACTCGTCCATGAGCGCGAGCTTATCCTCGGTCGACGCGCCGCGCACCGATCCCCGGGACGCCCGGATCGAAGCCTCCGGAGTCGCGGGCGATTGCGCAAACGAATCCGTCTTTTCCGATTCTCCCTCGACGTCGCCGATTGGATCGAGGTCGAGCGCGCCCTCCGCGGGTGACAGGTGCGTCGCGGCGGCGTCCAACAGGCGCCGCACGCCGCACAGTTCGCGAATCGCGCATCCGCCCTCGGCGTGCGCCGCCGACGCCACGGCTCGAATGACCCGACGCATCGCTCGCGCTCCCACGCCAACCCCCGAGCCGCTTAAACCGCTTGACCCACCCCCCGAAGAACCGCCCCCCGAAGAACCGCCGCCTCCCGTCCACGGCTCGAGGGACAGGAAGAGGTGCGTGCACACCTGTCGACGGAGCGTCGGGTGGTCCCGGGCAGCCTCGAGCAGCCGCTCGAGCGCGTCCACCGCGGCCACCTCGGCGGCGTCGAGGTCCGTCCCTTCGGAGGACAGCACGCAATCCACCCAATCAGCCCCCGTGGATTGCGCCCGCCTCTCACCCCCGTCGCCGCGTCCCCGCCTCTCGTGCACCGCCCGCATCGCGTCGATCGCGGAAGGGAGCGCGAGCGCGATGAGCCGTGGCGCGTCGATCGCCGCCAACGCGTCGAGCGAAGACGCGGCGCCCGCCCCGCCGCCCTCGCAGGCCCTTCCCATCGCGCTCAGCGCCGGCCGCAACGCCGCCGCCGCCGCCGCCACCCTCCGCGCGCGCTCGTCCCTCCCCTCCGCGCGCAGACGTAGACGGACGGGCGCGAAAGTCTTGGAACAGAGCGCGGGGCACGCAAGCGGCAGGAGGCACGCGGGTCCCCCCGGCGCGACCGCCCAGAGCGAGTCGCGAAGGAGGGCCCTGGCGGCGACTCTCGCCGCGCCGAGGAGGGATCCGTTGCGATCGCCGGCGCCGCCTTGGTTCGCCGGGGAGAGGTCCGGGACGCGTCGGTCGCCCGTCGGCGACGACGACGCGTCACCGCCGGTGTGCCCGCAAAACGCGGCGGCGGGATGCAGCAGCTGAAGCAGCGAGGGCGCCAGCTCGGCGTCGAGTCCGGCCCACTCGTCGCGCACCCCGCGCGGCTCCGAATTATTCCAAACGTTTTTCTCGTTTTCCTCGCCGTCCTCGTCCCCGTCCCAATCGCCGTCCCTTCCCGACGTCAGGCCGAGGCCCCTCGCCGCGCGCTGATCGATCCTCTTGACGCCGTCGGACGCCACCTTGACCACCGCCTTGGCGGCCGCGTTGGCGAGTTGAAACCCCCGCGCTATTTTTTTGCCCCCCGCCCCACCGCCGGACTCGATCGCCCCTCTCCCTTCCGTGGATTCGTACCCCTCTCTCGCGCCGTACCCCGGGACGTAGGTCCCGCCCCTCGCGTTGAGCTGCGAGACGCGCCGCGCGCCGATCGGTTCGTTGAAGACGTACACGGGGCCAAGCGCGCCGTGAAGCGCGCACTGTCGTCGCCGCCGCTGTAACCCCGCCATCGCCGCCGGGGGGTTCGTCCCGACGCAACAAAAACCCAGCGAGCCGCGCACGAATGGCAGGGTCACCCTGTGGGTCTCCACGGGCACGCCGTCGATGTACAGCCGCGCCTCCCCGTGCCCTCTGGTGGAGTACTCCACGGCGACGCACGTCCAGCGCTTCAAGCTGAAGGGATGCGTAAACGGCATCGCGACCTTCGCCGACCTCTTCGGGGGCCCGTGATTGGACCCCACCTCCGCGCCGCCGCCGCCCGTCGCCTCGAGGACCAGGTACCGCCCGTGAAAGTATGCCTCCACCCCCGACCCTCCCCCGTCCTCCGTGGAGACGAACGAGAAGAGCCTCGGCATGTGATCCTCGCCCTCCCCGGACGCAGCCGCAGCCGCCGCGGCAGCAGCCGCCGGACCAACAGCGGATAATGGACCAACAGCGCCGCCGCTGGAAGTGGCCGCGTGGGAAGCCACCGCCGCCGCCGCAGCCGCCGCGTCGTCGGACTCGCGCGTGGTTTCGAGGTACACCCACGTCACCACGGCGAAACCGTGCTCGTTGAACGGCCACGGTCCCCCAACGCTCGCGCCCAGCACACCGCCGCTCTCACCGTCGAGCACGAACATCCTCGCCGGGCCTTTGCTCTGCGGCAGCGCGAGCGCCGCGTCGAGCTCGTCGAGCAGCGCGCCGCGGCCGGTGCCCGCGAGCGATGCGCACGCCGCGAGCCACATCCGGAGGTGGCCCACGGGCGTGTGATGCGCCGCGACCAGCCGAACGCACAGACGCAAAATCCTGGACTCCTCGGTCTCCCCGGACTTACCCTCAAGGTCCCCGTCGTCGTCGTCGTCGTCGCGAGCGAGGAGGTGGTCGGCGAGCGCCTTGACGAGCGCGGGGAACACCCCGACCGCCGCCGCGCTCAGGCAGTTCCCCATACGCGCGCGGAGGGCGTGGAACATGCCGCGGACCAGACGAAGCCTCGGGCCCGGCCCGCCCCCTACGCTCCATTCGTCCGGCGGCATGCGCGGCAACACCTCGGCGGCGAGGAGCACCGCGCGGGGGCTGCACCGCGCCGCCGATTCCGACATCTCCACCACCGACCGCTCTGCATCGTCATGTATAGACGGCGACGGCGTCAGAAAACTCGTGCGCCGCACGTCCGCGCACGTGTCGTCGCCCACCGGCTCGAGCGACGCGCGCGTCGCGGCTGACCGCGGCATCATCCTCGCGAGGATCGACTCCGCGAGCGCGCGCGCCATGGCGTCCGCCGCGCGCCCTCCCGCCCCCTCGACCGTACGCGCGGATGACATCGCCTCCCTCAGCGTGCGCGCGGCGACTCCGATTCCTTTGTCCACCGCCGCGGTCACCAGCGCGTCCACCTCGTCGGAGACATCCTCGGGACGTGCGATTGGACTGCGGCTCTGACCGTCGTCCACGCGTCCAGGGGTGGCGGCGTCCGAATCACCCGATCGGGACGTGTCGTTCGTGGCGTCCGCGGCGTCGTTCTCGTCGTCGGCGTCCATCGCGACGGCTCGTTCGATCTCGACGCCGACCTCCCCAGCCTCCCCATCCTTCGCCCCGTCCAACTCGTTCAGCATGAGCGAGCTGATTCCTCGACCGAGGCTACTCCTCTGCGACGACGCGCTGTCCGGGGTTCTCGGGGTGTCCCGCGGGTCCGAGGCCATCGGGCTGATCCGCACGGGTCGAACGGTCCCGCCGGGGGTCGTCGTCTCGTCCCCGGCGACGGGCGGGGACTGCTCCGCGTCCCCCGCCATCGCTAGACTAACAATGCCCTCACCGTGCTTTTTTCTCGGGACGTTCAGCCCGTGATGAACTTCAGCCGGAAGTGCTCGGAGGATCATGTAACAGACGCGGGAGCGCTCCCCTCCGGGAGCGACCGCCCCATGAATAATCACGTCATGTCGCCCGATACTTGGACCGCGGCGTTCGCCGGCGGCCTCTTGATGGGCGTGATCCACGTCGTCACGGGCGCGGATCACCTGAGCGCGGTCGCGACGCTGTCGTGCGGCAACGACAGGTACGCCGCGACCGTCTTGGGAGTGCGATGGGGCCTCGGGCACTGCGTCGGGTTGCTCGTCGTGTTCCTCGCCGTGCTCGCGGCGACCGAGGAGATCGACCGCGCGAGCGTTCGAGGGGTGGAGAAACACATGGGAATCGTGGTCGGGCTCCTGATGTTCGGGCTCGGGGCGTACGGTCTGTGGGACGCGCGGAGGTCTGTGGGGGATGGTGGGGGGCACGGAGGAGACGCGACGGATGATGGACACGCCCCGTCGAGGAGGTACGGCGCCCTCGACGACCCGGAACGTGGCGACGGCGTCAAGAGGGCGCTGTTCAGGGACCCGGACGACGAAAACGAAAAGGAGGAGGCGGGCGCATCGAAGGGGGGGGGGGAGGGGGCGGGGGCGGCACGTCGCGACGGCGCGTGGCGGTCCGCGGGGGCGGTAGCCATCGGCGTCGTCCACGGCGCAGCGGGACCAGGCGCCATCCTCGGCGTTTTACCCGCGGTGGCCCTGCGTCGCACGGAGCTCGTGTTCGGATACTTCGCCGGCTTCTGCGTCGCGACGGTGGCGACGATGGGCGCCTTCGCGGCGTCGTACGGCGAGGTCACCAGCCGGCTCGGCGCAGCGCACGGCTCGAGGGTGAGGTTCATCTTGTCGAACGTCAGCGCCGGGGCGTGTCTCGCGGTTGGCGTCGCGTGGATCGCGTTATCGGCGTCGGGGCGCGGCGCGGAGCCCGAGGCGGTGTGAACGCGAGGTGGGGGGGGGGGGGACGCGTGGCGGTGTCGGAGCTGGTGACGCGCGCGTGGTGTAGCGGCGAACGCGACGTAGTGACTTGAACCGTGCCGGTTTTGGTCGCCAAATCTTCCTCACGCTGTCGCTAAGCGTCTTACTCGTAGTACAGGCCGAACACCATGCCGACGCAGTACACGCTGGCGTTCTCGTAAAAGTCGCTGGCGAAGTTATCCGTGGCGGTGTCCCACAGGCACCTGGACGCCAGCCTGAGCGCCTGCCCGGTCTTCTCCCCCACGGTGACCTGCACGACGAGCTTGTACCGCGAGTACCCCAGGTTCTTCACCCGCTCCTTGATCACGTCCGCCAGCTCCTTGGCGGTCTGCGCGCTCCGCAGCGGGTCGTACGTCGTGCCCTCCATGCGCTCCCGTATGGTATCGGTCAGAATCTTCTGCACGGGACCCCTCATGAACTTGTAGCCCTGTTTTCACGTCGTCGGCGCGGGGAAGTCGCGGGGTCAGATCGTCGTCTGTTGTGTCTGTTCCTAAACGGGGGGGGGCGACGTGCGAACGCGCGCGGAGCGACGGAGCGGGTTTTGGGGGTGCGACGCGGAACTCACCTCTCCGTACTGCTCGGGTTTCTGCCTGTACGTGTTCTGATACAGCTTGTTGGTGCCCGGGGGCAGCTCGGTGCCCTCCGGCACGACCTCGGGTTCCTCAGCCATGCTCCACCTCGGTAATTCTTCGCCAAATTAAGGTCTCTGCGGTTCTGCGACGCACTGCGCTGCGGCGGCTCGAGCGGAGGTTCGCGGGTGCGTCCACGAACGGTCGGCCGCGGTTCGACCGTGTAGCGCGACTAGACGGTGTCAAGCGGCGCGCGGGGGCGTCTGCTCGTTCCCGCCCTGGGGGCCACCGCACCACGGCTCGACAAACAGCCTGGAGCACGAAAACCGCGGACGGGACTCGGTACATTCCCCTCGCTGCCGTTGGGAAAACGCGAGCGCGCCTGGCAACCGCGCGAACCGTCGATTCGCGGTTTAACGCGCCCCGCGTGTCCAGTCATCGAAAAATAGCGTTAGCGCCGTGGGCCTCCCCAGCTCCTCGCAGACCACGACGCGCGCTGTGGGCCGCGGCGATCGAGACCCACGCACCTCGCGCGGCACGCGACGCCGTAACCTCGGAACCGGATCCCCGGCCGAGATCCTGGCGTGACCGTGCCTTTGAAGGCGCGTCTTAGACGACGGAAGGGCACGCGCCCGGATCCTCGTGTTTTTCCCAACCCCTCGCGCGACCTGGAGAGGGCTGAGGGACGGGATCGGCGGGTGGGGTGAAGAGGCGTGAGAAGATCAGAGCTCGCGAACCATGGCGGCCATGGTTGGAGGCGCCGCGCTGAAGACGGTGATGTCGACGGCGGTCAACAGCCAAATCAGGGGATACAAGGAGAGGCGAGCCGAGGCCAAGTCTCAGGTTGACTGGGAGGATTATAACTATCCCCCCTACCTCAGGGTTCTGCACTACAACCTCGACGACGTGGAGGACGCGAACGCCAAGTTCGCGGTGCGCATCGCGAACATCAACTATCTGATGGCGTGCTCCACCTTCTGCGTGAACTGCTTCGGCACCTTCGTGCTGGCTTGTGGGGGTCTGAAGCTGAAGGGGGTGCACCTGATCTACGCCATCTTCAACCTGATCATATACAGCATCGTCGGCATGTACGCGTTCTACAAGGCGTACAAGGGCCTGGCGACGAAGAACGGGCGGCTGACGGACTATTACCTCGGCCTGCAGGTGCTCTTCATCATCTTTTTCCTCGTCGCGTCCATCGTCAGCGGCGCCAACTACTACGGCTGGACCAACGTGAAGCGCGCGAGCGACAGCGACAAGCTGAGCGGGTTCTGGGTGTTCTGGACCTTCTTCGAGTCCGCACTCTGGACGATCGACTACCTCGTGGGTGGGTGGGCGCTGTACCTGGTGGCGAAGAACAAGACCGACAAGATAGGCGGTCTGCTCGGGTTCTGACGAGCGGGCGGGTCCGGCGCGAGGTTTCACGCAAGAAGAAAGTTTTACGCGACTTTTAACTCTCATAGCTAAGACACGACGAAACGAAACGCGCGCCGCCCCGTCGGAACCCCGTCAGTGCCCGGGCGCGAGGCGGCCTCCCGGGGGATCTTCAAAAAAAAACTCCCCCGAAGCCGATCGCCCCGCCCCCTCCCCACGCGGAGATCACACGCCGCGGCCGCCCCTGCCGCCCCGGCCTCCCCTGCCGCCGTCGCCCCGGCCCCTGCCGCCGTCCCTGCCTCCGCGCCCCCGTCCCCCGACCTGGGGCTTCATCTGGGACTTCTTGAGGTTCTCCTCCTGCACCAGCCCGATGACCTCGTCGGGCACGCAGATGTACTTGATCGTGTTGCCCCGCACGTAGCAGTTGGCCATCCGCCAGAACCTGTCGCCGTCCTTCGACGTGCAGATCACCTCCCGGAGGTGCACGTTCATCCACGTGTCGCAGCTCACCAGGTGGCCGTTGTACGTCTCGCCGTTCTTGAGCTCCACCAGCATGGGGTGGCCCTGCGAGGTCTTCAGCAGCGAGAGGGGAAGCATGTTCTCGTCGCTTTCGCTTCAAACGCTTGCCCTAGAAGAATTCCCCCGGAAATCCAGACGATCCGCCGCTTGCTTCGACGATCGATGAACCCGTGCGCGCCTCGCGAGTCGCCCTCGCGGAGGTTTCGCTCACTAACTGTCAGTCAGCGGCTGTGCTGCAGCGGAAGGTGGATCCTCCGCGCCGTGTCGGTCGTTGTGAGCGCCCAGATCACAGCCCCGCGGTTTCTAGGTCACGATACAAAAAAAGTCCCGCTCGGCAGGCCGTTGTTTGAAAAACAGAGACCCGGGCGCTGACAGGGCCAGGCCTCGGGAGTAGGGTTCGCTCGCCATGGAGGCCTACAAGCTGCACCCGCTGGCCTTGGTCAACATCTCCGACCACTACATCCGCTTCAAGGCGCAGCTCCCGCCCGAGGAGGAGCCGCCGCGGGTTCTCGGGTGTCTTCTCGGGTTCCAGGAGGGCAACCGCGACCTGGAGATCTGCAACTCCTTCGAGCTCATCTGGACACCCGAGGAGGGCACGGGGAGGGTCATCGTGGACGCGGAGTACCTCGCGGGGCAGAAGGTGCGGTACAAGACGGTGTACCCGAAGATGGAGGTGGTCGGATGGTACTCCACCGGCCAGGCTGTCGACCACGAGCACGACCTGGCCATCCACAAGGCCATCTGCGACGCGAGCGAGGCGCCCGTGTACCTCCTCTTCGACCCTTTCCGGGTGGGCGCCGGCGAGGGCACAAGTACGTCTCGGCACAAGCTGCGGGGTGCGAAGCTGCCCATCGACATCGTGGAGGCGGTCGTCCACGTCGGCGCCGACGGCCAAAGTCAGACGTCGTTCCGACCGGCAAAGTACGCCATCGAGACCACGGAGGTTGAACGCATCGCGACGGACACCCTCGCCAGGGCTCAGGAGGGCGAGGGCACGATGACCGGACAGTACGTGTCGCACCTTCGGAACCTCGGATCCGCGACGGAGATGCTCAACGCGCGTGTCGAGGCGATCGTCGAGTACCTTCGAGCGGCGGACTCGGGCGAGATCGAGCGCCCGGATAGAGCTGCGCTCAGAGCCGCGGCGGCGCTGGTGAAATCGCTGCCGAAGCACGGGGGAAGCGCGCGGTTGCGGGCGGACATGGTGAGGGAGTACAACGACTGTCTGCTCACCGCGTACCTGGCGACGATGACCAAGGGTATGGCGGAGATGGACGTGTTGCAGGCTAGGTTCGACGCCGCCGGGCTGGATGGATCCGGGGGCGGCGCGGGCGGCGGCGGGAGGCGCGGCCGCTTCTGAGACGAGAGAGAGACTAGCGGGACGGGTGGTGGGAGCTGTCGGGGATGTCGCTACGCGGTGCGAGTGTGCGCGCGCGTCGCCTTGTTGTAAGAGACACGAGCTATTAGACGACACGAGCTATTAGAACGCGCGGCGCGAACTGACGAAAACGTGTCTGGTAGTTGGGCCGTCGTTTCCTGCCAAATGGAATCTTACGCCTTATCCGCGGTGGCGTCGCACTTCGCGACACGCGCGAGCGGGAAAGAGAGCTCGATCGGCATGTTCGTCGCCACGCGCGCATCGATGATTGCGCCTCGCTCGTCTGCGAACGCGTCCTCGTGCCCCCGTCGTGCGGCGACCTCCGCGGCGGCGCGCGTCAACGCGCGATCGTCGTCGCTTCTCGGATCGCCGTTCACCCCAACCAAGGTGACTGTCGCCCCGAGGCGCGCCGCCGCGAGGAGGGGATCAGCCGTGAGGGTGAAGGCGCTCTTCGGCCCGCCCCCCAACCCCGAGCTCCTCCTCGCCGAGGGCAAGGCCAAGTACGCCGAGGGCGAGCGCATGCAGGGCTACAAGACCTTCGAGAAGGCCTTGCGCGCGGACGACATTCCGCTCGAGGTCAGGCAGGAGCTGCTGTACTGCTGCATGTGCTGCTGCGCCGCTTTCGGGGACGTGGAGACGGCGAAACAGCACATGAGGGACATGAATCTCGCGGGCATGCCCTTCGACGTCGCGATGCTCAAGGAGGAGTACATGCCCATGGAGGCCGGCGCGCAGATGAAGAACCAGCTCAAGAAGTTCGCCGCGGGAGAGCTCAAGTCGCAGGGCACGGTGCAGCGGGAGATCTTCGAGAGGCAGCGCGAGGCGTCCGGGATGACACCCGCGGGAGGCGGCGGGCAGAAGCCGCAACGCATGGGGGACATGGACCTGATGAACCTCGATTTGAACGACACGAGCGCGGAAGTGGGCGACATCGCAAAGAGGGTGGGGGGACTGGTAGTGCTGTCAATCGTGGGGTTCATCGGGCTCTTCCAGGCGGGCCTGACGCTGCTGCGGTAGGGGTCCGAGGGACGCGGGCGAGTGTCTTGCTTGGGAAATTAAAAGAATCGTTTGCATTAATATGAGTGCTGCGCAGCTTTGAATTTAACTCGGCCGGCTCGCCACCCCGGTAATAGGTGGGGTGAACGAGAGAGCGTTTGGCCATCCCCCCGCATTGATCAGAGTGTATCCCCCCAATTAGGCTGTATCGATCACGGATTCGTGGTCATTGGGGAGGTACTCACGGAGGATACCGTTCCTGCTCGGCTGCCTCAGCTTTCTGAGCGCCTTTGCCTCGATCTGCCGGATGCGCTCGCGCGTCACCGAGAAGACATTTCCAATCTCCTCAAGCGTCTTCACCCGCCCATCGTCCAAACCGTACCTGAGCCTCAGCACGTCCCTCTCGCGCGGGTTGAGCGTGTTGAGAACGTTCTCAAGGTCCTCCTTCAGCAGCACCTTGCCGGTCTCGCCCTCCGGGTGCTCGGTGTAGTCGTCGATGAGGGTGTCCTCGACAGTCCTCTTGTCCTCGCCGTTGCTGTTGTTCACCGTCTGCGACAGCGAGATGGGCACGAGCGAAGCCTTCTTGATCTGCTTGATCTTCTCCACCGTCATTTCCATCGCGTCTGCGAGCTCTTCGTGCGTGGGATCGCGCCCGAGCTTGAGCACCATTTGGCGCTCAACCTTGGACATCCGGCTGATGATCTCAAAGAGGTGCACGGGGAGGCGAATAGTCCTCGACTGGTCAGAGATGGACCTGGTGACAGCCTGACGGATCCACCAGTGCGCGTAGGTGCTGAACTTGTAGCCGCGCTTGAAGTCAAACTTCTCCGCGCCGCGGATCAGACCCACGCACCCCTCCTGGATGAGATCCTGGAAGCTCATGCTCTTGTTGGCATACCTCTTGGCGATGGAAACCACCAGCCTCAAGTTCGCCTGGATCATCGCGTTCTTCGCCCGTTTCCCCTCCTCCAGCCTGCGCTCCAGCTCCTGCTCCGTGATGTTACACTCGATGGCCCACATGAAGCGCGTGGGCTCCTTCCCCCCGTTCTCCTCCTCGAGGCGTTCGCACACGCTGTTGAGGTACATGAGGTCCTGGATGCGCTTCGCGAGCTCAACCTCCTCGGCGCCGGTGAGAAGGCTCACCGTGCCGATATCCTTGAGGTACGTCTTCATCGAGTCCGTCTGCTTCTTGGTGTCCGCGTTCTTCCTCGCGATGCGCCTGTTGCGCCGGGACTCCGCCGCCGACGCCTCGTTGGCCTCCTGCGCCGACCCGGGCTCCGCGACGATGCCGGTGAGCTGCGTCTTCGTGCTCACCCTCTTGACCGTCTTGCGCTTAGCCCTGGGCGCGGTCGAGGCGGCAGCCTTCGGCTTGGCCGCAGCCTTCTTCTTGGGCTTGGGCTTGGGTTTGGCCGCGGCCTCGGCGTCAACCTCTTCCCTCTCGTCAGCCGAGTCGTTCTCCTCAAACGACGGGATCTTGTACGCCTCCTCGAGCTCCGCCCTGTCGACGGCGCCGACGTTGTCAACCTCGGCGAGCGCCGCCTGCAGCTGCGCCACCTTGGCGCTGAGCTCCTCGAAGTCCTTAACCTCCATCTGCTCCAGCGACGCGAAATCGCCGAGGATGGACTCGTCAATCGAGCCGCCGATGGAATCTGTCGACGCGGGATATTTTTGGGGGGTTTGGGTAAGCTGTGGGGTCCGATCGCGGGGGTTTTCGGGCGCGGGGGGGTGGGGGGCGCTCCGCGCGGCGGCTCCCGCGGCGTGGAAACTCCGTGTCGCGCGCGCGCGACGCCCATCGGGTGCGTCGATCGCGCGCGCGCGCGCGGAGACTCCGCGTCGCGGCGGCGGAAAAACACTCGCCGGATATCTGCCACGCCACGAGTTTAGAGGTTTGGGCGCGGCGGGGGCTCGGGGACGCACCGGCGTCGGCGTTGGGAGGGGAGATGGCGTTGGCGGCCACGGCCTTCCCGCGACCGTCCTTATTGGAGGCCAGCTGCGGCTTTTCCGCTCGCCTCGAGGGAGAGCGGGAGCTTCTCACCGCGGCGCAACGCACGCCGGCGGCACGCCTGTGGATTCGCAGTGGAGGGGCGGATAAGGAATTTGTTAAAGCCGGAAGGCTGGTGAGCGCCGGATGGCGGGGGTTAGCGGGCGCGCGGCACGTGCGACGGGAGTGGACACCGGTCGTTCACCCGCGTCACGCATCAGAGGACACCGCGGAGCGAAAACTGGCCGACGAACGGGGTCGCGATGAGGGTTCGGGGCGCACCTTGACCAGCCCCGTCCAACTCGGCCGCCAGACCTCACCGCCGTGGACGTCTCGGCGTGACGCCCGGAGATTGACGCATCGGAGGCGCGCGAGGAACCGGTTCCCCGCGCGCGCGACGCGCTCGACGTCCCGAACGATGCACGAACGCCGGTGGCCGCAGACGCGGCGCAGCCGGTGGTCGCGGCGATCATGACCGTCGAACCCGCCCCGCCGAGCGACCAAATCGCGCCTCTGCCCTCTCTCGCTTCCGCTAACCGTCAGGCGACGAAAGCGGAGTGCACCTCGCCGCGGTAAACGGCGGGAGGAGGCTGAAGCGAGCGCCCCTCGTGCGTTAGCGCGCGACCTGACGCCTCGAAACCCGAAGTGTCCTTCACGCGCGGTGTGCTCTGACCCGACGACCCGCTCCACGTTGCGGCGTCGGTCGTTATGGTCCAGCCTCCGGCCGCCTTTACGACGCATGCAAGCGAGGGGCCAAAAATCCCGTGGCAGTGGGAGCTCTCACTGCACTGCCATACGGATGGTGGGATGAACCTGCAGAAAAAATCGTGAGGCGCGCACACGTGAAAGCTTCGCACGACTCTCGAGTTATAAACTGGCGAGTTTCCCACACAACGGGAAAAGGCAATAGATCGGAGCGATGTGATTGGTCGACGGCGAGTTATGCCGAGTTATGCCAACGTGGCTTTCTTCGAAAGCGCGTTCGTGGAAAAAGGAAAAAACTCAGAGACGGCTCTCGACAAATAAACAACCGCCCTCGCGGGACTGGCTAGTACAGCAGTGGAGAGTCCAGGACCGCGTACCCGGCCGCCACGCCGCCCTCGTCGCTCGTCGCCGCCTTCGTCCGCAGCAGATGGCCGCCAACCTCGTTCAGCACCACCGTCTCGCCGACCCGAAGGTACCCCCCGTACACGCCCAGCTCTGACAGCGTCTCCAGCTCGGCGAGCTCCCCGCGTCTCAGGCACAGCGTCCTGTTCGCCGGAGGAAATATTCGCTGCATCAGGATGTACGCGCTGAGGTCCCCGGGCTCACCCGGTGACGCGTCGGGGTCGTACGTCCTCAGCGCGGCGGTGAGCTCGTCCCCGTAGAGGTTGTTACCGCCGCCCTCTCGCTGCGGCTTCAACACGTATCCGCGAGGGTCGCCCAATCCCAATCGCACGGCGTCCGCCGCCGCCGCGCCGTCCATGGCGTACAGCCCCGCGAACACCTTGCGCATCTCCGCCATCTCCCCGGCGTCCTTCACGAATCGTTCGAGCGCGCCGGGCTGCGCCAGAGCCTGCTGAATCTTCTTACACCCGGCGAGGTGCATCGCCGCGCTCGGCGACTTGACCGCTCCGGAACGTTCCAGAAGCTCCCTCGCGCGCCACTCCTCCTCCCCGGGGTAGTCCGTCGGCGCGTACCCGGCGCGATAGTACACCACGGAGCACGGCACGTTCCCCAAACGCAGCCGTTTCGTCACCGAATCCACAGTCGCCAGTTGATCGATTTCCTTGAGCGTCGCGCGAACGCATCGAACGCCGTGAGCTTCCCACAGCCTCTGCGCGATGAGCCGCTGATCGAACACGTTCCTCTCGTGGGGCTGCACCACGAAGAGAATGGACGCGTCGTCCTCGCCCATCGCCCGCCATCCCGCGGCGAGCGTGTCCGCGGCCGACTCCAGCGCGCGGTTGAGCGGCAGGTTCGGCCAAAGCGCGAAGTCGTCGTCGTGCACAGCTGCGTCGTCGTCGCCGGCTGTGTCGTCGTCGTCGGATCCGTCGTGAGCAGCGCGAGGGGCGTAGTGGGAGACGAGGCCGGCGCGGGAGATGGTGTGCCTGTGCATCTCGCCGACGCGGGTGGACAGCGCCATGAACGACGTGGACACGGTGTTGACCTCGACCTGCAGCGGCAATCCGGACGGCTCGTCGAGCATGTAGTCCGATCTGAGCACGCCGAGTTCCATGCGGTGCCGCCCCTCCTGCGCGCCGCATCGCTCGTAGATGTCCCATATGCGACGCGTGAACTCGTCCGTCTTAATGACGCCCGCGAGGGTGGTGCGGAGGAACTCATCGTCCCTGCTCACCGCGTCGCAGAGCGCGGCGAAGGACGGGGAGACCCGCAGCGCGAGCTCGAAGACCTCGCGGGGGAACGGCGTGGGCAGCAGCGACATCGGCGCGTGCGTGAAGCTCGCGCACATAGCCTGCCCGGACTCGTCCGAGTCTAACCCCACGAGCAGCCCGTGCTGCGCCGCCCACGACACAGCCTCGTCGCGCATGGACCGTATCGTCTCGTCGCTGAGATCTGCGGGCGCGCCCGACGCCCGCGCCGTCTCCGCCATCGCGCGGACCGTCGGGGCGGCGGACCTTCGGAGACCGCGCGGACGAGGACGCGAACTCGGACGCGGGGACGCGCCGGGAAAGGTCGATGCGGCGGCGTTGGACATCGACGAGCCCGCCCGCCCTCGCGTCGATCGTCGAGGTGAAGGCGGATGTGACGGACGGCGCGAGCCTTTATTCACCTCCTGTTGCTTTTTTCACAAGTCTAACTCTTATGGATAATAAAATCGCCAACCGGACCGGGAATGGTCCTCAGTTGAGCACCTCGTCCTCCTCCCGCCCGTCGGCATGAACCTTCCTGAGCAGCCCGTCCGGGAACAGGATCTCCTTGTACCCGTCCGGCCCGTGCGCCTCCGTCTGACCCGACGGGAAGTGGTACACCTCGATCCCGCCCGGGTGCGTGGTGTGCCACGTGTCAACCTCCCGGTAAAAGTACTCCACCCTCCCCCCGGGATGCGTCCGCTTGACGTCCCCGTTGGTGAAGTACACCGTGGAGATGGGGCCGTTCGCGGACGGAGATATGTCCTTGAGGGTTCCGTTGGCGAAGTGCACGACGCGTCGGCCCCCGGGCAGGACGCGCTCCACGCGGCCGTCGTCGTGCGCAATCTCGTCGGCGCCGCCCCGATGATGATCGGATGAAGGCGGGGGACCCACGCGCGGCGCGGGGTCGTGAACCGAGGGGAGCCCGCACGCGGCGGCAGCCTCGGCGGCGGTGACGCCGCCCGCGGATGCGGACGCGGCGGCCTTCTCGGCGGCCTTCTCGGCCCTCCTCGCCTCCGCCTCCGCCTTCTCCTTCTCCGCCTTCTCGGCTTTGCGGCGCTCGCGTAGCTCGCGCTCGCGGTCCAGCTCGAGCTCGCGCTCGCGGTCCTCGCGCATCTTCTGCTCGCGCTCGCGTCGGCGCTCGGCGCGTTCCTCTTCCTCAGCCTCCCTCTCGCGCAGTTCCCGTCGTTTCCGCTCGAACTCCGCTTCCTCCTCCTCCTCCTCCTCCTCCTCGACTTGGCCATACTTGGCCTCCTTACCGCCGTCCAGGATCTGCTGCTCGAGCCGGCGCTTCTCCCCTTTGAGCTCCGCAACCTCCGTCTGCAAGTCCACAATCTGCGCGCGGAGCCTGTCCACGGTGTGCCGCTGCTTGGTGTCCTTCGCGCGTTGGTCTTCCCGCGCCCTGGCGAGCTTCTCGCGGAGGTCCTCAATCTCTGTTCGCTCCTTCTTCGTCGGAAGCGCGGACAGGACCCGCTTGGAGTCGCGCTCCAGCCTCTGCCTGTCCCGCCTGAGCCTTTCGGCGTCCGCCTTGATCTCCTCGCGCTCCTGCGCCATCGCGGCGTTCGCGTCGGCTCGTTGCTTCTCCCACGTCTGTCGCTCTCGCGCGGCGGCGCGCTTCTCCTGCGCGAACGAGCTCTTATCGCGCTCCAGCCTGTCGCGCTCGCGCCGAACCCTGGCGGCGGCGTCGTCCGCGGCAGCCTTAGCCTCGGTCGCGTCGGCCATGGCGGCCTCGGCCTTGGCCATGGCCCCTTCCGCGTCCCTCGACTTGGCGGGCGCCGTCTTTTTACCCGCATTAGCCGCATCCGTCGTATGCGTCGTCACCCTGGACCCGACGCGGCTTCCCGGACGCCTCTCGTTCCCGTAAAACAGCGACTGGATCAGCGCGGGAGCGCCGTCGCCTGGTTTGGACGAGGCGAGCGCGTCCGAGGTGGCGGCCGCGTGGTCCGTCTTGGAAACGCGCGGTTTAACGCGGTCGTCGTCGTCGGCCCTTCGGAAGTGGTCATCCTCCGGGTAATTCGCGTACGAACTCTCGCCAATTGGAACGGCGGTTTCCTCATCCTCGCTAAACTCCTCGTCGTCGTCGAACGCGACGGGCGGCGCCGAAGCGGCGGTCCTCATCGAAGCGGCGGTCCTCCGCGACGCGCCGCCGAAGTGGTCCTCCACCGCGAAGCCGTCCGACTCGTCCGACGCGTCGTCGTCGACGTCGGGCGGCGTCGAAGCGGCGGAGACTTTTTTGAAGCCACCCGCGGAGGTGGACGCGCGCGCCGCCGCGACTCGCACCGCGGACTTCTTGCCGCCCGCCGCCTTCTGCGCCGCCGGCACGAACGAGGACGTCGCTCGAGCCGGCCCGGGGTCCACGGCGAGCTCGCGCTCCAGCGCCTCGAACTCCGCCAGCTCGGCGGCTTCGTTCTCCTCGCGCGACATCGGATGCCCGTCGCTCGCGTCCCCTCGCTCGGCGGGCGCGGGTTCGGTCTCGACGTCGACGGGCTCCGAGTCGTCGAACGCGTACGAGGATGTGCCGGTCCTTCGTGAGGGCTTGGAGGTGGCCTTGGATCCCAACGCGGCGCGGGGCTTGGATCCGTGCTTGGCGGCGGCTGATCCGTGCTTGGCGGCTGGGGGCGTCGTTCTCTCCATCCTCGCGCCCTTCCGCAGGAACTTGCGCGCGGACGCCGACCGTGGGGTGGCTCCCGGCGGGGTCTTCGCGTGCTTGGATCCACCGCCGACGCCTCCCCTTTCCTCCTTGGCGAGCTGCTCGCGCAGGAGGGTCTCGAAGTCCTTGTCGGGCGCGCCGGTCACGGGCGTTTCGTCCAGGTCCATCGCGGAGGCACGCGCGACGGAGGCGGCGACGGCGACGGGAGGCGGCGGCGCGGGTGCGTCGCGGAGCGGCGGGAGCTTGGCGGGGGACGCTGGGGTGACCGCCGGGAGGTTCACGTTGTCGATGTCGCTCATGGGCGCGCGCGCGTCGGGGTTCACCCGCTCCCAGGTGACCGATACGCGCATCCCGGCGTCGTCCTCGCGGCTGTCCGCGCCGGGGCGGTCCGCGCGGGGCATCTTGTTCTTCTTCTTGCCGGCGGAAGACGGCGCGACGTTATCGTCGTGCATCGGCGCGAAGCCGCCTTCGGACGACAGCCTGCGCGCGGGGGCGGCGTGACGGGGTCGACGGGTCAGCGAGGTGTGGCGCGAGCAGCGCGTCGTGGCTTTTGGGTTGTTGGCTCGATTTTGAAATTCGTGGCGGAACTCGGGGAGCGGCGGGCGGGGAAACATCGTGGAGCGGGCGGTCACGGGGGGAGCGGCGGCCTTGCGCGATGCGGATGGCATGATCTCACCTGACAGACATCGTCGACATGGTCGTCAGCGCCGTTGCTGGTGTGTGCCCGGGGCTCACAGGGCCGTGGCTGATTCAAAAAAGTTTGACTTGGTCACTCGGGACCATAACCTGACAGGATGCTCTCTCCTGTCTGGTCTGGCGGACTGCGGTGGAATGGTCAGCGAAGAAGGTGGAACACAACCATGGGCGTGGACTTGTGGGAGGACGAGAACGAGGAGGCGACCCACTCGGGTCGCGACGAAGACCTCGAGCGCGAGTCTCGAAGCAGACGCGAGCAGGTGAGCCGGCGACCGCCGCGCCAACCCCCGCCAACCCCCGAAACCGAGATGCGAACACGACACACCGCCGCCGTGAGACCCGACACCGACACTAACCGACGCCGTCCCCTTCCACCTTTCCCCGCAGTTCTGGAGCGAGGGGTACCGCGAGGGCATCGAGGAGGGTAAGAAGGCCACCGTCCAGCGCGGGTTCAACGTCGGGTTCAGGGAGGGCGCCGCCGCGGGCGTGGCGTACGGGCAGGTGCGGGGCGCGGCGGTGAGCGTCGGCATCTTCGCGGGGCAGGTGCCGGGCAGCGGCGGGTGGGCGGACGCGGTGCGGGGCGCGGCGGGAATCGTTCAGCGGATGAGACCGGCGGATGCGGCGCGCGAGGCCAAGGCGGACCACGAGCGGGTCGTGCGGTCGGAGTCGCGCGACGGAGACCCGGGCACGCCGACAAGGTCGGAGCCGCAGCCCGAGCCCCCGACGGATCCCGACGGGGGCTCCGTCAGCAAGGCGCCGCCGAAGCGCGGCAGGGGCGAAGATGAGGACGGAACCTTCGCCGGAAAGATGCGGGGCGCCAGGGACGAGCTCGAACGCGCGGGTTTCGAGCTCCGCGACGTGGAGCTCAGGTAGAAATATACGTACCGGGATCACTTACAACTCTCGACTCTCGACGCCCCACAAAAAAGCGAAGTTCATCACTTGTCGACCAGCCTGCTGAGGCACTGGATGAGGTGCCTCAGGTTCTGCCTCGTCGCCGGGTCGCCGCTCACGCTGCTGATGTCCCCGCTCACCTTCTCCATGTGCTGCAGCGTCTTGGTCATGATGGTGATTGACTGTCGCAGCGCCTCCTGGTTCTCATCCGTCAGGATGGTCTGCTTGAGCTCCCTGATATCCGTAACCGCCTTGGTCGCGTGACCCGCGAGCAGCTCGATGGTGTCGAGCGTCCCCTGCTCCTGCACGTTCTGCAGCATCGGCCTGAGGTCCTTCGCGATCTTCGCCGCCTCCAGGAGCAGCGGCTCGAGGTTCTTCATCAGATCCTCCGCCGCGGTTGTCGCCGCGAACATCTTCTGCAAACCCTTCTGCTGGTCCATCTCCCTCGCCAGCTTGGTGCAAATCCCCACGAGGTCGTCCATGCTCACGCCCGGCACGCCCTGGATCTTGCCGCGGTCGCACACCACCAGGCCCTCGCCCTCGCAACCCGAATCCAGCGGACCCCACTGCGCCTTCGGGATCGGCAACTCCGGGGTGATGTCGATGATCGTCTCCGCGATCAGCCCGCTCTGGTTCGCCTCCACCAGCGAGTTCCGCGGGATCACGATGCCGTCATCGTCCATCTCGATCAGCACCTCGACCTTCTCCAGGGACGGCCTGACGGACAGGACGTTGCCCACCTTCACGCCGCGGACGCGCACCGTCGTGCCCACCTGGATGCCGCACGCGAATGGAAACTCCACGAACGCCTGGTACGATCGCAGCTTGTTGAAGTTGAGGCCGAGGATCCACTGGATCGTGAGCGCGGTCAGGGAGATGCCGCCGAGGATGAAGAGGCCGACGCCGCCCTCCCAGACGTTGGTCCTGCCAAAGCCGAAGTCGCGGAGGGGCTTGATCGTCTGCGCCCAGATGATCGAGATGACCGACTTGACGGTGGAACCACCGCTGTCGTCTCCCCCTCGATCATCGGCATCGTCGCCGCCAGCCCCCGCGCCGTCCGCGGCGGCGGCGGCGGCGGCGACGGTCCTCGCCGTCGACGACGATCGTCGGGTCACCCTCTTTTTTTGTTTGAAACCGAAACCTTCGTCCGATTGGGCCAACGAGTCCGTGTAGGTGCCCTCGCCCCACCAACCCCCGGGATATGCCGCGCGCGCGGTGCTCATCCTGCTCAAATCGCGCCCGGGTTTGGGTCCGAGCGCCTCGATCATCCTCGCGTGGCTCGGGCCGAAGACGTCGGACGAGGCGTCCTTGGCGGATTTGGTCGAGGGATCTCTGGGAGCCGCGCGACGGGGCGGGAAGCGCTTGGCGCGGTGCGAGAGCGCCGGGGACACCGCCGCGGCGAGCTTGACGGCGGCCGCCATCCTCGCGAAATCTGCGCCGTCGATCGAGACGGCGTCGCCGGAGGATCCCGCCGCGGAGGCCTCGAGGCGCCTGCCGTGGCCCTTGCCCTGCGCCAGCTGGGATTTGTTCTCGGGGCTCTGCTGGCAGACGACCCCGACGACGCGACGGCCGCGTCTGGGCGCGCCGAGTCGCGTGGAGAGCGCGAGGCTGGGCGTAGATAGCGCGCTCATCGCCATGGTGGTGAGAGGTACGCGCGCGGCTGACTCCGTGCGCGGCCTAACAGTGTCAGGATAGGGTCATTTGAAATACCTCTTAGCGCTATCAGGGTGCTTCCAAGCTGACAGGAGTCGCGCCTCGGCCGCTCGAGATTTCGAGGTTCACGGCGAGTCGGGCGGCCGGAGAGCACACCCGGGGCGCGCGGGGCGCGGGGCGACGGTTCACGATGGCGTCGACATCATCCGCCGCCACCGTGCGCGCCGATCTCATCCGCTGGTGCGAGCGGGTCGAGTCCCGCGACCGACGCGAGGCGCCCCCGACGCCGACGCTGTGGAACCGCGAGAAGATCGGCAAAGACGTCGCGCTCGCCAGGGAGCTTCACCTCGCGGGCGGCGCCGTGCGCAAGCGGGTGACCCATGCGCCGTCGTCGTCGGGCGACGCGGTCGCCGTCACCCCCGGACACGCTTGGGAGGTGTCGTTCCACGTTGTGGCCTACGCGGTTCGTCCCGATGCGGTCGACGCGCCGAGGGAAGAGGGCGAGACGGGCGCGGACGAGACGGACGCCCGGGTGCCGAGCCGCGCGCGTCTCATCCTGTCGACTCGCGCGGACGTCGGGGGCGGATGCGGCGCGCCGCACAGGCTGATCCTCGACGATAGATCCGACGGGGAGCGGGAATCGTCGAACACCGCCGAGGCGGCGGGGACGACCCGCCGGGAACGCCGCCGACCCCTCCCCTCCCGCGACGACGAGACCGACGCCCGGACGTCTCCGTCATCCTCCGCATACTCCACAAACGCCGCCGTCTACCCCGGACAGCTGTGCGTCAGGGGCCTCGAGCTCGCGCTCGCGTCCATGCCCATCGGCGAGCGGTGCCTGGTGCGGGTCCAGCCGACGTACGCGTACCTGCACCCGAGTTGCGCCCGTCCCCCGCCCCTCGGGGTGGACGTCGAGGATGACATCTGGCTCGACGTCGAGTCGGTTCGAGCGTCCAGCTGTGCGACCCGGATACGAATCGACGCGACTCGGACACGAACGGACGGGGCACGAGGACAGACGGGGGACAAGGACGGATACCCACAAGAACCGCCGCCCGTCGTGCACAAGACGGTGACGAGGGAGGGCGAGGGTTGGGAGAGCCCGAGGCCGCCGTTCGAGGTCGTCCTCGAGCTCGTCGGCCGCGTGTGCGCACCGGCCGGACCAAACGAGGAGGGACCAAACGCGTCGTCCGTGTTCGCGCCGAGGACGCGCGTCCGGTGCGTCAGCGGGGACGGGACGCTGCCCGCGCCCCTCTCCGCCGCGGTGGACACCATGAGGGTGGGCGAGCGATCGACGGTGTGGTGCGAGCCCGGCGCATACCTCGAAGACTTTGTGGTGTGCAACCGCCGCGTGCCCGCCGCCGGCGTCGCCGCCGGGGTGGAGTTTGAGTTGGCGCTGGAGTCCATGGTCCACGTGCGGGATCTCTTCGGCGACGGCGTCGTATTCAAGCGCAGGGAGAAGGAGGGCGCGGGGGAGTTCCCCGCGGACTGCCCCGTGCACGACTGCGCGTGCTCTGTTCACTTCTCCGTCCGCGTCTGTCCGTCCGGGGGCGGTTTTAGCGGCGGTTTTTCCGACACAGCTGGCGCCATTAATTACGACACAGCTGGCGCCGACCCCACGGTGGTGTACGACACCCGGGACGCGCTGGGCGAGCCCCTGCAGTTTCAGCTCGGATGCGGAACCCTTCCGGAGGCGCTGGAGACGTCGTTCAGGCTCGCCGTGCCGGGGGAGGTTTTCCGCGTCGTCCTGAACGACGCGACGCATCCGAGGCACGGATACGTCGGGGGGGACCAGCCCGGCGCATCCGCGGTTTTCGCGGCTTTGGCCGAGTTCACCGGGGATCCAAAAGAGAGCTCTCTCGCGCTGGAGTTTGTCGCCGAGCTCGTGAGCTTCGACAGGCCCGTCAACTGGCACCGCGCGAGCCTTTCGGCGATGCTCGACGAGGCGAGGAAGCTCAAGGACGAGGGGAACGAGCTGCTCGCGGGGGGCAAGCTGGCGCTGGCGAGGTCCAAGTACGAGAAGACGGTTCGTAACTTGGAGGGTCTGAGGGGTTTGGACCCCGCGGAGCACGAGGCGGTGTACGACCTGAGGCGAAAGACGACGCTGAACCTCGCCGCCGCGCTGCAACGATCGGGCGAGCACGCCGCCGCCATCGCGAGGCTCGAGAAGCTTCTGGACGAGGATCCGGACGACGCCAAGGCACTGTGGCGTCGTTCGGTGTCCTTCCTCGCGACTCACGAACACGCGGCGGCTCGGTCGGATCTGTCGCGGTGCGCGGAGATTGACCCGTCCACCGCGGAGGAGGTTCGGGCGCAGCTTCGGAAGGTGGAGCGTAGGGAGATCGAGGGCGCGGCGAGGGAGCGAGCCGTCGCGGAGAAGGCGCTGGGGTGAGTCGGACGCCGGGATGGACGAGAGGGAGGTTGCGCGACGCCAAGGCGCCTTCGAATGTAGATCCAATTTATAGTCACACTTGGATAGCTTGGATATGTACTTGGATGCGAAGGTACAATTTAGTCACACATGCAGTGACGCTATTATCATAGTGACGCTCCCAACTTTCAGGAGGAATTCAACTCAACTCGTTAATCGATCCCGGCGACGGCCCTTCGAATGTTCGTGGTGTCCGGGAAGGGTTTCGCGGACGTCTTACCCAGGCTGGTGTTCGACCTCGATATGAGGTTGTACGCCGTCCCGGCTCCCTCCCAGTGATCGCCGTGGTCCACCGGGTCGCGCGTGGGTCCCGTCGACGGTTCGCTCGCCTTGGCGCCGCCCAGCGAAGAGTTCGTCGACCGCCATGAGTCCGTCTGCCGCACCCCCAGCGGCGAGTGCTCCACGGAGAACGAGTCCCCACCGACGGACGCGAGCGAGAAAGAACCGTCCGCGGACCGTTCGCTGGCGCGCTTGGACCGGCGCGAGCGGAGAAATTCGCCGCCGATGCCCGCGGCGGCGAGGAAATCCGCCGCCGACTTTGAGCTCGACTTGGCCGACACCCGAGGGACGCCGCCGCCGCCCGCCGAGCCCACGGAGGTCGGCCACCTGCCGTTGTGCCCCAGCCGTATCACGTCCCTCAGCCTGCTCTCCACGAAGGATATGTGGGGCTTGATCACGTCCCCGACAACGTCGATGCTCGACGTCTTGTTGTACACGAGCACGCCGTACAAGGAACGCACCTGCTCGAGGTCGGCGGAGATCTCGTCCACGTCCGCGCCCGTGAGGATGACGTTCATGCGCAGCTCGCGCTCGGATAAACCCTCCGGCACGAGGTTCCCCGTGTTGAGGTTGGTGCTGAACAGGGTGTGGAAGAAGGACACCCCGTCCATCCTGGACATGAAGACGTCCGAGACTATGACGGTGTACTGCTCCCCGCTCTTGAGCCTCTCGAGCGCGGCGATGCCGTCCGTCTCGTGCACGACGACGCACCGATCGCCGAACACCCTGCGGCACTTGTTGATGAAGAAGTACGCCTGCACGCGCTCGTCCTCGATGTACAGAATCTTGAAATCGAGCTGCCCGGCGGTGAGCATGAAGAGGTCGTCCATGAAGTCGAGCGACGAACCAGAGTCGGTCACCTGGCTCGCCAACCCCGAGCCCGAGCTCTCCTCTGTCAAACCGCTGAGCCGGTGCCTGAGTCTCCTGTGCCCGTGAAAATTCGCGCCGAACTCGCCGTCCTCCGCGTCGAACACGTCCATCTGCTCCTCCCTCATCAACTCCTCCGCCGTGCTTCCGGATAATCCGCTCGCTTCCCGTCCCACCAAGTCCCCCTCGTGACCCGAACGCTCGCTCAGCGCCAAGCCCCCGCGGGAGCTGTCCCCGGGCGAGGGGACCGCGGTGAGCCCAGATTGTAGGCTCCCAGCCCTCGACGCCTGGTCCTCGCGCAGGGACATACCCGCGTTGGCGCTGGAAGCGCGCGACGATCGGAGAGATTGCGAACCAATCTTGGGGGAGTCAGAGTATCCAACCCCGGGAACCATGATTCTGGCCCCCGTCTCGTGCTTCTCGGCCGCGAGGAACGTGTTGGACCCGGCGGTGGGCACCATCATGATGATGCGCTCGGTGTGCGACCCGATTATCCCGACGTTCACCTGCTCAAACTTCAGAGACCCGCCGACGCGCTTGAGCCTTCGCTTCCAAAATCTGAGCTCCGTCGCGTTGAGCTCCTGTTTGCTCATGAGCCGCGTGGCGGTTCGGTACTCCACCACGACTCGAAGCACGTGTCCGTCCCCTTTTCCTTTTCTCTCCCCCTGGCGCTCCCTCGCGCTCGCGACGGAGTCCAAACTGGGTCGGTCCCTCGAACCGACGCCGTTCAAATCGCCCGAGCCACCCAAATCGCTCAAGTCGCCCTTGGCCATCTCATCCGCCGTTATCTTTTCGGTGGTCATGACGCATTCGCCGTCGAGGACCCTGGTCCCGGCGCGGTACAGCAGCGCGAAGAGGCAGCACTCGAAGGTGTCCCGCGGCACGAAGCTCAGCTCCCCGGGCTTGAACCTGTTGTACAGCACCAGCGGGCACCCGGTGTCAAAGAGCGGCTCCGAGAGGGTGCACACCCTCTTCACCATGGCGTGGGGGTCCTCGAGTTGGAGAACCCGGGCATCCTCGTCACCGTCCCCGCCCTTCTCACCCGTGGGATCGAACAGCTTCAACGTGTTGAGCATCAGGTTCGACAGCGACACCGTGAGGTCCGCGTTGAGGGACACCGTCGCGACGGAATTGTTCGCGTCGCACAGCGCCTGCGCCATGCCGCGGATCCCGGTGATGGCGTCCTGCCAGCCCTCCTCGGTGCCCTCGTCGTCGTTATCGGAGGAGTCGTCGGATCCGAACACGTTCCACGCCCTGATGGTGTCCAAACTGAGGCGCCGCTGCTGGGCGTTGACGGAACGCTGAGCGTCGAGGCCAAAGTCGGATCTTCTCACGTCCATGCTCTGCCCGCGGCTCCTCCGTTCGAGGGAGTTTTGCGAGACGCGCGGGTCGGCGTGGAACGACCCGGACCCGCGGCTGCTGCCGTTGTCCATCCAGGGAGCCGGATCTCCCGGCCCCGGGAACGTTTCGCTGCGTCCGACGCTTTTCCTGCGGGGACAGGGCTCCCGCGCCCTCTCTGAATTCGCCTTTCCCAACTCCCGCGAGGTTTTCCTCGACGGCGTCGGGCTGACGTGCTGCGAGAACAGCGACGACGCCGCGTACACCGGCGATACGTCCCGCGGAGGCGGGGGTGACGGTGACGGTGACGCGTCCGAAGTCCGCCGCGCGGACACGGTCGAGTCCATCTCGCGCGCGAGCGCTTCGGCGTCGCCGTCGTCGTCAGAAAACTTCCCCGTCGCCGCGCTCACAGGGGGGGATGTCAACCTTCGGCCTCGGGCGGAGGACGCCTCGGGAGACGCATCGAGCGACCTCGCCTCGCGCTGCGACGTGCTGCTCGGACTCCCCGCGTGCGTCCTTCCGAGCAGCACGTCGAGCGCGGCGTTCGGATCGCCCGGCGCGAAGAGCAGAACGGAGGCGCCCCAGATGGCCGGGAGCGCCCCCGCGAGGCACGACGCCACCAACGCCACAGTGCCCAGCGTCCACGATTCCACCCCTTGGACGAGGACGAGGACGTGCGCGAACGCGGCGACCCACGTGCACAGCGCCACGCTGCGCAAATCCACGTGAACCATCGTGCGAAACCGGTGGTCAGAGCCCGGCCCCCGCGGCGCAGCGCTCTGCCCCGGCGGCAACAACCCGCGCCAGAATCGCATCAAAACCTCGGGGCGCTCTCCCAGGAAATTTCAAGCTGTGTCAACTGCCACGGCGAGGGTCCGGCATCAACTGCCAATCACAGACGGTCAAATCACAGAAGACTCCCGTCTGCTTGCCTGTGCGAATCTTTGCCAATTTTCGGGCTGCCAGCGAGGGTGTCGTCAGGTCGGGAGGTTGTTGGGATCTTATTACAGGTTGAGGTTGTGTGGTGCCGAAGATTCGGCTGCCATAGGGAGCGGAGGGTCTTGCGAGGATGAGGACCTCGGCGGCGGTGCTCCTTGTCGCGCTGCTGAGCGCGACTCTAGGGGGATCTCCCGCCGGCGACGGCGTCGGCGTCGCGTGCGTAGCCGAGGCGGCTCCCGTCGCACCCCGCGCCGGCTGGCACCATCGTCACCGCCATCACCCAGCGGGAATCGCGAATCGCGCGGGATACGTCGCGACTCGAAGCCTCGCGGCTTGGGCGCTGTGGCCCTCGCGCGTGGCGCACGCGGCATCGTGCCTCCGTTTCGACCCTGAAACCGGATCGATCAACGGGCTGGCCGAGGAGGAGATCGAGAAGGGAGCCGTGCCCAAGGTGATCGCGCCAGTCAAGCACCCCGGACGGCCGCTCCCGGTCCCCAAGGACAAGGTGCTGCTCCCCGGACAGTGGCACAGCTGGACCGCGATCGGGCCGATTCTGGACGACGAGTACAGGGCTGCCAGACCCAACGTCACGGAGACGGCGCGGCAGACGCGAGGGCCCGGGGGCGAAGACGCGGGCGACGCAAACTCCTTAGCCCCGGCGTCGTCGGCGCCCGGCGCCGAGGAGGGCCCGGCAAGGAGAGAGCCCGACAGGCCGGGATGGCGCGACGGACGACGGTACAACCCGGAACCCGCGCTCGCGGTTCTCTTCGAACGCTACGGCGGCGTCGATAACGCGTTGCACGTCCTCGCCAAGGCCACCGCGGAGGATGGCAAAGATCCGGTGATGTGGTCGGATCTCGGCAACGCGTACAGGGTGAAGGGCGAGACCGACCTCGCCATCGCGTCGTTCGAGACGGCGCTGCGACTGCGTCCGCATCCGGATTTCTACCTCAACCTCGGCGGCGTGCGGTTCGTGCTGGGAGAAACCGAGGAGGCCGTGCGACTGTTCACCATGGGCCTCTCGCTTAATCCCAGGCACGTCTTGCTGCAGTACTCGCTCGGCAACGCGCTTCAGAGCATGGGGCGTAAAGAGGACGCCGCGCGCGCCTTCGAGTCGACGCTCCGCATCCAACCGGATTTCGCCGCGGCGGACCAGTTGCTGAAGAAGGTCAAGCGGCAGATTCGGAAGGATAAGTCCCGGCCGTGGCCGTACATCATCGCAACCGGGTTCATGCTCGTGGCGATCGTCAACGCGGCGCAGACCGTGGTGGGGCGCGCGGTGATGAGAGAACGCCTCGCCGCGCAGGGAAATGGACACGCGAACGGCGTCGGGCACGAGAACGGGCGCGCGAACGGGTTCCCGAAGCACCGAGGGAAGAGGAGGCACTGAAACAAGTGCGCTAGCCCCTTTGCAACCTATAACCTATTTCTTACTTTCGTCTCCACTGCGACTACGCCGCCGCCGGAGGCGGGTTAGGCGGCGGCCATGCGACCCAGCCGTACTTCTCTAGCGTCGCGGGGGCACGAGGCACCGGGCTGCTACTCTCCTCCGCCGCGGGCTGCGCCTGGTCGACGTCGGCGGCGGCCGCGCCGGCCTGACTGTCAACCGCCTCTGGATTTGATTTGTCAACCTTCCTTGAAGCCTCCCGGTAGGCAACCTGTTCGTCCCCTAGGTTCGAGGGCTCGCCGCCGTCCTTCGGGGTCCCGCCGTCCCCGGCCCCGCGCATTGATGGCGGAGGATTGGGCGGAGGCCACGCCACCCAGCCCGTCGTCGCCAGGTCGGGCGCGCCCGGCACGTTCGACGGACCCGCGTCCTCCCGCTTCTGACCCGGATCGCCCTGCGCCGCGTCCCCTCCCTCGCTCGCCCCTTGGGAAGCTTTCTTGGCCTTATACTGATCCCGCATCTTCCTGAACTCGTCCGGATCCCCCGGTTTGGACATGTCCACCCTGATAACCACGTCCTCTGTCCTCCTCGACGACCTCCACGGGAGCTCGATGGTCGAGCTCGCGGCCGAGATCGCCTGGAAGTCACCGAGGATCACCACCGCGATGACCGCGAAGATCGCCAGGAACCAGACGGATCTACGTATCCACGATGTCTTTCGTGTGGTTACCTCAACCACGGGGGCGCCCCCGGCCCCGTCAGCCATTTGCCCCACCTTATGCGCGCCTACCCGAGTGATGATGCCGTTTTGGTTTCCGAAGCTAAAAGAGCCTTTCGTTTGGTGAAAAAGACTCCGATGGTGCGATGAGAGTCGCCGGGTACGCGGACGAATGGTCGACAAGGGCTACGCGTAGACTCTAGTTGCCCGCGATCTGGCTCGCCGTCTGCCACAGCGGGTGGTAGTCGAACGCCGGGTCGAACACGAACTGCGGGAACCAGTCCTCAGAGGGGTCCACCAGCTTGTGCCAGAAGAGCACGATCCACGGCCCGACGCTACCCAGGATCACGTTGAGCCAGATGGCCACGTCCATGGACATCTGCCGCCGCCATCCCAGGGTGCTGATGAAGATGAGCAGCGCCACCGTCAAACTCCCCGTGGTGCCCTTCACGAGCCTCAGGTGGAAGTCCGCGTCGTTGAAGACCCGGCTCGTGTGCCAAAACTGCTCCGGGCCCAGAGCCGTGTACAGCGCCATGTAGCAGTTGTCGAATATCGCCGCGAAGGCGTTCAACGACACGTACGTCAGCGTCGCCGCGTCCGGGGTCATCTTCCCCAGACGTTGCTTGCTACCAGCGGTCACGTTATCCAGGAAGCTTCCCGCCTCGGCGTCGGGCGCGAGCGCGAGGACGAACTCCGTGGACTCCCACAGCTTGGCGACGGAAAAGTACCAAAACGGCATGACGGCCCAGTACATCCAGTCGGGCGCGTCCGGCTGCGCGGACCACGCGATGAACACCACCCCCTGGAACGACGCGACGAAGCTGTACCCCAGCTGCATGGCGTACTTTCCCTCCTTGGAAGCCTTGAAGATCTGCATCAGCGGCCCGTAGGTGAGCGCGTTCGTAAGGAAGAGCGCCGAGCTCACCCACATCCACGTCCAACCCGGGGACTCCCGGTACACCCTCTCCAGCACCACGCCGTACAGACCGGTGGCCAGGGCGCCGGCTCCCGAGAGCACGTGCACCCAGGACGCGTTGGTTCTCGAACGTCGGGTGATCGGGTTCCCCACCGGCCGCGGGATCACGGAGGACCTCCAGAGGCAGTACACGGTGCACGCGGCGAGCAGCCCGAGGAAGGAATCCTCCACGACGCCGCCGACGCCCGGGAGGTGATTTTGCACGAGGAGATCGAGCGCGCGCGTGACCTCCGCCGCCGCGCCCGCGGGTCCCCCCGCGCCCGCCACCGCGGCGCAGGAGAGCGCCGCGAACGCCGCCACCGTCCCGACCTCCCTCGCCGTCATCGTCGCCGCCCCCTTCTTACCGCCAACCCCGGGCTCATCGTTCCCAACCTCCCCATCCGCCTCCTCGTCGTCGGCCCTCGGAGCAAGCTGCGCTGCGGCGACCGCCCCGATCGCCTTCCCGCTCGATGAGTCGTACGCCGCGAATCGGGACTTGGGCGCGTCGCACTGCGGGCACGCGAAGTCGTCCCTCTGCGCGTCGAACGGGGTGGACATGACGTACAGATATCCGCAGTCGACGCAGATGTGCGTGGCGACGGCGGTGTCGTCGGCACCCGCCGGCGTCGCGTTCGCCCGCGTCGTCTCGGCGTCAGCCTGCGTCGTCACCGCGGGCTCCGCGCACGCGACGGGCGGCGGGCGGCGTCTGAACCGCTTGGCCCTGGCACCCTTCGGGAGGTTCTCGCCCCTTCCCACTCCCCCCGTCGGCGCCCCGGAGCCGGCCGAGGACGAGGACGCGCGCGAGGACGACACCGCCGGCCGTCCCGCGACGCGCCGGACCGCGAGGATCGCTCCATCGGCGCGACCGAGTCTCGAGACGCGGGAAGGTCGAGCCCCGCGAGTCGCGAGGCTCACCCCGGGCGGCCCCACCGACAGCGCGACGGACGCCATCGATACAAGTAATGGGTGCGAGCCTCTCCCTCTGCGCGGGATCTCCGGCCAATCAAAATCGCGGTTGGGATTTCGGGATTTGGCACGACGGCGGTTGAAACGCTCGGTGTTTGTCGTTCCGTCAAAACCATCTCTCTCGACTGCGCCACTACTCGTCTCCCGCCGTTCCCAACGCGCGCCCGTCAAACGATCGACGTGAGGCTCAGCGCACGCCCATCCCACCGAGCATCGCCGAGAGGTCGTCCACCTCCCTCGCACCCGTGGGGGTGCTGGGAGCCGTCTCGAATGCCTCGTCAGAGGATTCGCCGGCGACCTCTTCATCATCATTGCCGGAGGGGGGGGGCGCCGGGGCGGGCGTCGATCGCGCCGGCGACGACCCCGCGTCGTCGCCGTCGTCGGTTCCGGCGATCGACTCGTCGTCCGCATCCGCGGTGACGTCCAACTCTTCGTCCTCCTCGGCATATGATCCCCCGGCATCCCCGGCATCGTTCCCGTCCCTCGCCGAGCTCGCGGCGCCTTCGACCTCGGGGTCCGAGCCCCCGTCCCCCCGCGGCTCCTCGGATGCCCCCTGCACGGTTTCGTCCCTCGGCGGCGCTCGCGCGGGCGCTGACCTCGCGATGTGCGCGTCCAGCGCCGCCATCGCGGCCGACTTGCTCGCCCCCGTCGCGGGCGCCCCGGCGCCGTATTTAGCCTTGAGCTCTGCCTTGGCCGCCGCGATTTCCTTCTCCAACGCCTCGATGCGGACCTCGATGCTCCTTCCCTTGTCCGGCAGCCGGGACACCATGCCGTCCATGGACAGGAGCATCTTCTGCTTATCCCGCTGCGCCATCAGCGTCTCGAGCCTCTCCGCGGCTTTACTCCTGGTCGTCTTCGGGGGTTTGTCCGCCTCGAGGGGACGCGACGACGACGCAAAGGAGGAGGGCGGCGCGGCGACGGCGGACCCCGCGGCGATGGCGAGCCCCGCGAGCCTCGCATCGCCGCCCCAGCCCGCGTCCACTCCCTTCCACCCGCCCCGCGCGCCCTTGCCCCCCTTATCCTTGGCCCCCGTCGCCTTGCCGCCGCCCCCGCCCGGCCTGCCCCCGCCGCCCCCCCCGGCGGAGAGCACGCTGGCGCCGTCGCCGGCCTTCGTGCTGTCCTCCTTGCTGAACAGCAGGTCGTGATCGGACACCCCGACGCACCCGAGTCGTTCGATCACGGGCGCCTCGACGTTCGCGAGCTCCGCCGTCCACCGGCGCTGGTGCGCGTGCAGCCGCTCGAGCTCTTTCTGCGTCTTCGACCCGCGCGCGGCGTCGTCGGAAAATTCAAACAGCTGGCTCGTCTCGTCGGCGCTAAAGTACCTAAAGTGGTTCCCGTCCTGGGTCCCGGCGCGGGAGAGCCCTCCCTTGAACACCTGTCGACGGTACACCTTCTCCTCGACGGTCCCGCAGGTGACGAGCCTGTACACGACGACGTCTTTGGTCTGGCCGATGCGATACGCTCGGTCCACCGATTGCGAATCTGCAGCGGGATTCCACGCGGGGTCGTAGATGACGACCCTATCCGCGGCGGTCAGCGTGAGCCCGAGGCCGCCCACCT
The DNA here is from genome assembly GCF_000090985.2 of Micromonas commoda. Classification (NCBI taxonomy): domain Eukaryota; kingdom Viridiplantae; phylum Chlorophyta; class Mamiellophyceae; order Mamiellales; family Mamiellaceae; genus Micromonas; species Micromonas commoda. The sequence continues at coordinate 1,118,085 of NC_013041.1, forward strand.
GCGAGGTGAGCAGCGCCAGCGGGATGGACGGCGTGGACTGGAATCGCTCCACCCGGGCGTGCCTCTCGTCCGCGGGAACCTTGCCGTCGATGCGAACCAGGTCGTGGCCGTCGGCGCGGGCGGCGGATTCCAGCACATCGAGCATCGCTCGCGACTGGCTGAACACCAGGGTCCTGTGACCGCTGCTCGCGAGGTGCCGGAGCAGGGACATCAGAAACGCGCATTTTCCAGAGGCGTCGGGCGCGCCTCCGAGGTCCGATTCCGTGAGACCCGCGGCGGCGACGGCGGCGGCGACGGCGAGCCGCCTCGCCTCGCGCTTGTCCCCGTCCTCCTCCTCCTCGTCTCCCTCCTCGCCCTCCTCGCGGCCGTCCCTGGCGGGGGATCTGGACGGGGATGATCTCGCGACGTGGCTCGTCGCCGCGGCGTCCGCGGCGGAGGTCTCCGTGATGGCGAGGCACAGCGCCGGGTGGTCGCAGATCTTCTTCAGGATGTTAATCGCGGAGAGGGCTGAGCCCGTCTTGTTGAGCGCCGACCGAACGGTGTTGGACTTGAGAAAGGCGCGGTAGAGCCGCTCCTGGGCGGGGCGCAGGGGGAGCCAGACGATGAGGTCGTTCTTGGTGCCGAGCTGCTGGGGCGCGTGCTTCACGCCGGCCCATCCGGTGGTGGACGCCTCGATGGAGGTGCGGGGCCCGGCGGCGGCGGCGGCTGCGTTTCGCGCCTCTGGGTCGTTTTGCGCCGCCTTTCGCTCCTTCTCCTCCTCCTCCTTGGCCCTCGCGAGCACGGACGACTTCTCTCGGCGGAGCATGAACGGCTTGCACTTGTTCCGCAGCTCCTCGCTCGCGCGCGCCCCGGCCGACCGCTGCCTCTGGGTCGCGTCCCTGCTCTGCCCCGCGGCGATCTTCTTGGAGTACTCCCTCCGAAACTCTGCCTCGTCGCCGAGGAGACCCGGGCAGCACAAGTCGTAGAGCGCCCACAGCTCCGCGAGGTGGTTCTGTATGGGCGTGCCGGTGATTATGAGCCTGTGCGAGGAGGGGAGGGTCCGGACCTTTCGCGGGAGCTGCGCGTTCGGGTTCTTGAGCTTGTGTCCCTCGTCGCACACGATCCAGTCCCAGTGGAGTTCCTTGGCGCCGGGGGGCATGTCTTGCGCCGCCACCGCCGCGCCCCTGCCGCTCGCGGCGGCCACCTTCTCGGCGTCCTCCTCCGACGCGGGCGCACCCAGCGAGTCGTCGTTGTGGAGCACCATGCCGTAGGTGGTGAGCAGGACGCCGCCGTGGGCGCGCACCTTGGACAGAGCCCGGTCGCGGTCCGCCCTCGAACCGCCGCCGGCAAACTTGTGAAGGTTCACCCCGTCCCTCAAACCAGCCACGATGAACTCCTTGTGCCAGTGGGGTAACAGCGTGGTGGGCGCGAGGACCAGGAACCGTCGCGCCGCTCCGCTTCGCAGCAGACCGGACGCGAACGCCGCCACCTGCAGCGTCTTACCGAGGCCCATATCGTCGGCGAGGATCCCGCCCCGACCCAACAGCTGAAGGTTCCACATCCAACGAACGCCGTCGCGTTGGTGGTCGTAAAGCCGCGACGCGAGGTCCCCCGCAAGCTCGAACCGCGGGCCACCCTCCGTATTGCCCTTCAGTCGCATGGGCCTCTTGTGGGCTTCCTTGTGCTGGGCCTCCTTGTGCTGGCCCGGGGCGTCACCGGCGGACGTCGGATCGTTGAGCGGTTGAGCCGGAGCCGGGTCGCGGACGGCGGCGGTCTCCGCCGGCGCCGAGTCTCTCGGAGCGGATGGAGGCGCCTTCGTGGGGGCGCGCGGGGCGGGCGCCGCGCGCTTCTTGGGCGCGGGCGCGGGCTCGTTCCGCGCGGGGGGCGCCTTCGCGCGCGCGGCGATGACGTCGGTGACGCTCAGGGTCGCGCGGGTCGGTCCTGTTTGGTCCGGTTTGGTCCGGTTTGGTCCGGGTGGCGTCGCCGTCGTCGCCGTCGTCGCGCGATCGGGCATCACCGGGGCGAACGGCGGGGGTCGCGGGGATGCGACGGACGCCGGCGCCTTCGGGCGGTACGTCACGGGTTCCTCGCTCAAGGTGACGGCGCCGATGGCGTCGGAAAGATCGTCGCCGGCGTCCGCCGGGGCGTAGTCGTCGTCGGAGTCTTCGTCGTCGTCGGCGGCTTCGTCGTCGTCGTCGTCGGATGAGTCCGAGTCCGCGAGGCCTCGGCCGATCTTGCGGCGCTGACCGCGGATAGGGCTCCCGATCGACACCCGCCGGTCCTCCTCCTCCTTGTCATCGTTGAGCTGGGACTTCTTGACGAGTCGTCGCCTCGCGGGGCGAGCGGAAGCGTCGTCGGAGTCGGAGTCGGAGTCGAGCATCTGACTCGGGGCGTTTTCCGAGCTGAGGCTACTCTGCCTGCTAGGGAGATCCTCGCGGGACGGCTCGGGGGGCGTCGGTGGGTCCGGGGACTCGGGGCCGTCGGACGCGAAGTCCTCGAGGAACGCACTGCGTTTGCCCTTGCCCTCGCGTATCGCTCGGATGCGGTCGAAGGCTCCGAGCTGGTTCCTATCCCTGAGTATCGTCGCGCCCGAGCCACGAGACATTAGTTCCCCTCTCCCTGACGGAGGACGGGCTAGCTATCCCGGGGAGATTCGCCGGGGGTTGAGACGTATCCAACGACGCGAATTGAGTATCCACGCACGCGAGAGTTCTGAAAGCCTCCCGGACGATGCGTGAGCGACGTTACACGCTGACAAGTGCGTCGCCGTTGTGGGCTCTTGTGGGCGTTTTTCTCTGGACAGAATATCCACCACCAAAGATGATGTGGCGATTTTGTGGGTGGACAAGATAATGTCCAAGACGGCGGGCGACACGAGAGAGGAGGGCGCGACACGACACGACGTCATTTGGTAAGTTTTTTGGTTTGAAATTAAAAGTTGCAATGTTTTTGAAAAGAGTGTACACAAGCACACAGAATATCCCTCCCCGTGCTACGCCGGGCTGCGGACTATTAAAAGTCGCCCCCCGCCTGGCTTGATGTGGCTCGGAGCACGAGGGTATTGAAAGAATGGCAGTTCATGTGTGACGTCCAATTTGGCTACGCGATGCTGCAAAAATGTGACCGGGCGAAGAACCCGGGTGCCGTGGAGAACCAATTTAGTTCTCGACACCCTCGATGCGGTCCTCGACCTCCATGTAGAGGTTGCGAAGGCGCTCGATGTTCTCCTCCGAAGTCTCCCAGTAACCGCGCCCGTTCGCCTCCAGGAAGTTGGCAACCATCTTGCGGAAGGAGTTGGGGTTGGACTCCATAAGCCTCTTCTGCATCTCGGGATCCTTCATGTACACGTCGTTGGCATCCTCGTACACCCAGTTGTCCACCTGACCGGAGGTGGCGGACCAGCCGAGGGTGTTGTTGAGGCGCTTCTGAATCTCGCGCGTGCCCTCGTAGCCCGAAGCGAGCATGCCCTCGTACCACTTGGGGTTGAGCAGCTTGGTGCGGGAGTCCAGGCGCACAGTCTCGGAGAGAGAGCGCACCTGGGCGTTCGCGGTGGTGGTGTCCGCGATGAAGGACGAGGGCATCTTACCATCCTTGCGCACGCCGGCGACAAGCTTGGTGGGGTCAGAGTCAAAGTAGTGCGACACGTCGGTGAGGGAAATCTCGGACGAGTCGAGGTTCTGGAAGGTGACGTCAACCTTGGAGAGGGCAGACTTGAAGATGTCGGTCTTGGTCTCCATGCCCGCGCCGGGGGTGTCCGAGTTGAACGCGAAGGACTTGCGGTTGAGGTACATATCCTGGAGCTGGGACTCATCGTTCCACGAGGAGTTCTCGACGGCGAGGTTCACGTTGGAAGAGTAGGAACCGGACGCGTTGGAGAAGATGCGGGTGGCAGCCTCGCGGATGGAGAGGCCGAGCTCCTCAGCCTGCTCGACGGCGTGCTTGCGCACGAAGTTCATCTCGTGGGGCTCGTCCTGCTCGGCGGCGAGCTTGACAGCGCGGTCGAGAAGGTTCATCTGGTTGACGAAGAGGTCGCGGAAGACACCGGAGCAGTTGACGACGACGTCGATGCGGGGGCGGCCGAGCTCCTCGAGGGAGATGAGCTCGAGCTTGTTCACGCGGCCGAGGGCGTCGGGCATGGGGCGGACGCCGACCATGAGCATCACCTGCGCGAGGGACTCGCCGTAGGTCTTGATGTTGTCGGTACCCCAGAGCACGAGCGCGATGGACTCAGGGTAGACTCCGTTGTTCTCGACGCGCTGGCGCTCGATGAGGCGATCGACAACAACCTTGGCGGAGGCGAGCGCGGCGGAGGTGGGGATCGCCTGGGGGTCGAGCGCGTGGATGTTCTTGCCGGTGGGGAGAACCTTGGGGTTGCGGATGGGGTCACCGCCGGGGCCGGGGAGGACGTACTGGCCGTCGAGAGCCTCGACGAGGGCGCCGAGCTCGTTATCCTTGACGATCTGCTCGAGGCAGAAGCGGAGGTAGTCGAAGAGCTTGCGAGTGGCGACGACGTCGATGTCCTTGAACTTGGTGGACTTGAGGGACTCGCCCCAGGGCACCGCGACGGCGGCGCCGCCGAACATGTTGCCGAGGGCGCCGAGTGCGTTGGCGGCGAGGCGGCCCGAGGGGTCGGACGCGCGGGAGACAAAGGTGCGGATCATCGCGCGGGACGCCTCGGTGATGTCCTGAAGGAGCTGCACCTCGGCGAGCTTGCCCTCGTCGTTGGCGCGGTAGATGCGCTCGATGTCGTCGCCGACGGATTGGGCGAGGAGCTGGGGAAGCGCGAGAATCTCCTCATCCTCGCGGTCGATGCCGGCGATGTTGACGAGGGTGGCGACAGCCTCCTCCGCGGAGGGGGGGCAGCCGACGACGTGGAGGCCGCAGGGGAGGAGGCGGGACTCGATCTCCATCAGCTTCTGGTAAACCTTACCGACGATCATGTCGCGCTTGTCCTGGTCGAAATCCTTGGCGTCCTCCTCCTCGGTGGGGAGCTCCTTAATGTCCTTGTCGAGGTTGCACTGGATCGCGGTGGTGACGATGGAGTTGACGATGGACGCGCCGCGGCCGGAGTCCTTCAGGCCCTGGTAAGACGCGATGAGCTCCTTGAGCTCCTTGAGACCCTTGTACAGACCGGCGTTCTCGGCGGGCGGGGTCAGGTAGGAGATCGTGTTGGCGTAGGAGCGGCGCTTGGCGATGGTAGCCTCGGAAGGGTTGTTGGCGGCGTAGTAGTAGATGTTCGGGGTGCTGCCGATGAGGTGATCGGGGTAGCAATCGCCGGACATGCCAACCTGCTTACCGGGCATGAACTCCAGGGAGCCGTGGGTGCCAAAGTGGAGCACGGCGTCGGCACCGAAAACCTCCTCGATGTAGGTGTAGTACGCCGCGAAACCGTGGTGGGGCGAGGCGGACTTGGAGAAGAGGAGGCGCATGGGATCGCCCTCGTAGCCAAAAGTGGGCTGGACGCCGATGAAGACGTTGCCGAACTTCTTGCCGTACACGAGGAGGTTCTGGCCGTCGGAGTTGAGGTTGCCGGGGGGAGGGCCCCAGTTCTCGTGAAGGTCCTCCTGGTAGATGCAGAGCTTCTCGTACTCCTTGACGGACATCTTGTACTCGATGTTCATGTCGGGCGAGGCGAACTTGGCCTCCTTGTCGTTGAGGACGGAGTTGATGAGGTCCTCCTCGGTCTTGGGCAGGTTACCGACGTTGTAGCCCTCCTTCTTGAGGCCCTGGAGCACGCGGTAGATGGAGCCAAACACGTTGAGGTACGCGGCGGTGCCGACGTTGCCCTTGTCAGGGGGGAAGGAGAAGACGGTGATGGCTAGCTTCTTATCCACGTTCTTCTTCTTGCGGAGGTTGGCCCACTTCATGGCGCGCGCGGCGATCTGTGAGGCGCGATCCTGGAGGGAGTGCGACTTGCCAGTCTTGGAGTCGCGGCCGGAGAAGATGATGGGCTCGAGGCCGCCGTCGAGCTCGGGAAGCGCAACCTGGAGCGCAACCTGCACGGGGTGAAGGCCGAGGGTGGAATCGGTCCACTCTTCGGTGGTCTGGAAGGACAGGGGCACGGTCACCATGTAGGGCACGTTGAGCTTCTTGAGGGAGTCGATAGCCTTGGGGTGGTCCTGGCGAGCGGGACCGCCGACGAGCGCGAAGCCGGTGAGGGACAGGACGGTGTCGACAAAGGCACCCTTGGTGATGGGGTCGAAGAAGAAGCGCTCGACCGGGACGGAGAAGTCGAGGCCGCCCGCGAACACGGGCACCACCTTGGCGCCGCGGGACTCGAGCTCCATCACCATGCCCGCGTAGTGGCCCTCGTCGCCGGTGACGAGGTGCGAGCGCTGGAGGACGAGGCCGACGACGGGGGCATCCTTGGCGAAGGTCATGTCCTTGCGGGTGTCGTACCAGTTGAGGTACTCCTTGAGGTCCTCGTACATGGTGGGCGCGGTGGGGTGCCAGATGCCGATGTCGGGGAACGTCTCGGGCTCGGCAATCTCCATCTCCATGTCCTTGAGCGCGGGAACGTACGCCTTGGAGATCATGAGGAGGAAGTTCTCGAGGTTGTCCGAGCTGCCGCCGAGCCAGTACTGCAGGGAGTTCATGAAGTTGCGGGCGTCCTGGGCCTTGTCGGAGGGTAGGTACTTGAGCACCTTGGGGAGGGTGCGCACGAGCTTGAGCATGCCCTCCTCGAAGCCGCCGGACTCCTTCTTCTTCTTCATGAAGGACGCGATGGCAGACTTGGACTGGCCGAGCTGCGCCATGGAGAAGGTGCCGAGCTTGTTGAGCCTCATCACCGCGGGCATCGAGGGGAAGATGAGGCACGCGTCGAGCTTCTCGCGGAGGGGCTGGACCACCTCGACGATCTTCTCGGCGAGCTCCTCGATGAAGATGAGCGAGCCGATGAAGATGTTGGCGTTCTCGACGTCCTCCTTCATCATGGCGAGGTTCTTGGCGTCGCGGAGCTCCTCGAGGAGGTAGCCGGACACCTCGAAGCACACCTTGGGGTTGTTAGCGTTGAGGGAGTTGACCGCGGCGGAGAGCGCGGACTGGTACTGGGACTCGAGGACGACGTAGACAACCTTGACGACGGTGCGGCCCTTGGCATCGGGGACGATGCGGCGAACCGAGGGGTCGACGTTGGTGAACATGCCGCCGGCGCCCTGGTCCGCCAGGAGCTTGTCCTCGTCGGACTCCTCCGTCTTGGACATGGGACCCTTGGGACCGGTCGCGACGTTCATGATCTGTTGCGTTCGGAGCGGGGGGTGGGAGGACGGATGGTCAGAGGACGATCGTGTTTTTTTTCTCCGGTCGGGGCAGGGACTGAACTTTCACAGCCGTATCGCAGTCTCGGGAGATGGTGCTCCCGAAGGCCGCGCGACTTGGGGCGCCGCGCGCGCATCCGGCGGAGATCGCGCGACGAAAACGCGGGGGGAACGCCGTATCGCGTCCGTTTCGCGCGTTGTCGAGCCGCGAAGTCCACGAGAGCGCGCGCGGCTCCCGCGCACCGCGGCGGCTGAAAAGCGTATCCTGGGGATATCTTCCGCCCGAACACCATCGGCTCTGGTTTTGTCACAGGACAAGTGGCAGGTGGGGGGACCCCGGGGGGCGGTATCGTCGCCTGGACGCGTTCCCCCCAGGGGGTTTTAGCGCGCGGTGAATCGGAAACGTACCGTGAGATCACGAGGGCCGGAGCGAAGCGCGCGGGCGTTGAAAGCCTGGATCGTGAGGGCGGGGAGGGGAGGATAGGGGTTAGGATCGGCGCGGCGAAGAAAACCCCTGGCATTCACCAACCACCAACGAGATGAGAGCGGGTGGCGCGCGATCGTGACGTTTCGGTCGCCACGCGCGATCGCGACGCGCCCCGAAAATCGATGCATCGACGGTACACGCATCGAGAGAGCCCTCGCGCATCGACTTCGCCCCAGACGCGCGCATCTAAGCCCCGAACGCATCCGGCGAAGGTGACGTCGACGCGACGTATCCGCAGTGGAAGAAATCCGATACCCCTGGACCGAATGGGGCGATGTGTCGCGCGTCGGAGACGCACCTTCTTCGCGACGACATTGGTCTTCTTCGCCGTGGGCTTGGCGGAGACCGCGATGCGGTTGAGAGCGCCCGCGAGGGCAGCGGCCGAAGCCATTTTGGGGTGGTGTGCGGTTGTTGCGACGCACGCGGGGCGCGAGGCAAGAATGGTTCCCGGCGTCAAAAGGGGGTAAGCTACACCGGCAGCGAAGGTGTTTCTGGCCATCAAGCCAGCCAGGTGGGCGCGAGATATTTAAGATCTGAGTGGCGCACAACTCGTGACTGAGCGCCATACAAAAAACTCCCAGTCTCCCCCGAATCTTTCGCATCGAGCCCCGAACAGAATCGAATCCCGGTCATTTGATTGGCCAAACACGGAAGGGCTCGGCGAGTTTTTTTCCCGAAGAGGCGACGTGTCCCGATGAGAGCGTTTTGGGCGTATGGCTTCATAGACTGGGCGGATCAGTCTTTGCCGACCGGGATGGGTCGGTTGACGAAAAAGCGAAGCACTGATGAAGAGGCTCGGAGTCTCACTCATCAGATCGGCATTCGATCTTCCCTCTCGTCGGGGTGAGGATGAACGTCTCACAGCGCGCCAGTCTGGACTGGAGAGATAAAAAAGTCGAGCCACAGCGCGCTTCCTGTCTTCGCGGGCGGGAGCAGATCCAGCCAACCGTCGGCTCCGACCGCGGCCCCGCACAGTTCGCCGCGCGCGAGCGAGTCACCGCGGCCGGTACCTCCACCGCGTCGACCTCCTATCTCCTTCCCCCCGCCCTCGGCCCGCCGTACGTCCGTCGCAGCTGTCGCGCGCGCCGATTGGTCAGCGCCGATCGATCCGCGGTTCCATCGCTGCCGATTTTTGTTTGAAGCGCGCCGACTGAGTTCGCCATGGGCGCGCTCTCGCTCATCCTGAAGCACCCCGGGGACATCCTCCCGCTGTACCGGGTGAAATGCATGGCGGACCAGGCGAAGAAGCTGCCGAAGGAACCCAACCTCCGGTTCTGCTACCACATGCTCAACCTCGTGTCCAGGTCGTTCGCGATCGTCATCCAGCAGCTGCCGCACGAGCTGCAGGACGCGGTGTGCGTCTTCTACCTCGTGCTCCGCGCGCTGGACACCGTCGAGGACGACATGAGCATCCCGGATAAGCCCAAGTGCGCGGAGCTGGAGATATTCTGGAAGAAGATTTACGACCCGGAGTACGTCTACCCGTGCGGCGAGAAGCACTACAAAGTTCTCATGGACGAGTACCCCAAGGTCACCGCGGTGTTCCTCTCGCTGAAGAAGGAGTACCAGGACGTCATCGCCGATATCACCAAGCGAATGGGCGCGGGGATGAGCAACTTCATCAAGCGCGAGGTCGTCACCCTGGAGGACTGGGACGAGTACTGCCACTACGTCGCCGGCTTGGTCGGCATCGGCCTCTCGAACCTGTGGGCAAACTCCATGCTCGAGGATAAGCGATTCGCGGAGATGGAGGATCTCTCCAACGCCATGGGGCTCTTCCTCCAGAAGACTAACATCATCCGCGATTACCTGGAGGACATCATGGAGGAGCCCGCGCCGAGGATGTTCTGGCCCAAGTGCATCTGGAGCAAGCACGGGAAGACGCTGGACGCGTTCAAGGAGCCCGAGAATCGCGCCGCCGCCGTCGCGTGCATGAACGAGCTCATCACCAACGGTCTAACGCACGCGACCGATTCCCTGGAGTACATGACCCGCCTGAAGAACGTGGACGTCTTCAGGTTCTGCGCCATCCCCCAGGTCATGGCCATCGCCACCATGGCGGAGTGCTACGACAACGGCAAGGTGTTCGAGGGCGTCGTCAAGATTCGCCGCGGGCTGAGCGCGAGGATCATGCTCGAGTGCGAAGATAAGTTCGACGTCGCCGTCATGTTCAAGCGATACGCGCAGGCGATCCGCGACAAGGTGCGGAAGGAGGATCCGAGCGCGAAGAAAACCCTGAAGGAGCTCGAGGCGATCGACAAGAGGTGCGACGAGATCCTCGCCGCGGATTTTGCCGGGTTCCACAGGAAGCACGAGCCCGACCTGAACATCTACGGGCGAATCTTTCTCGTGTTGCTCACCGTCGTGTACGCGCTCTACGCGTTCGGTTTGTACGGCGTGCGCGAGAAGATATCGGGGCTGCCCATGCCGCACAGCGGGGTGTGGTGGGCGGATAACCTCGAGAAGGGGGTGGCGACGGGTGCGCTGAGCACCGCGATCTGGTTCCTCTTTGTCGGCCAGCTGGGCTAACACAAATGCGGTGATTCGTTTAACTTACATGGTTGTCATCGGTCGTCTAAACGTACTACTAAGCGCTACTTGATGCTATCCTTGCTAACGTATTTGCTCATGTCGAGCTGCTTGAAGTAAGTCTTCCACGGCACCAGCGAAGCCTTCATCGAGTCCACCGACGGCCCGAGGTGTCGAATCATGAACCTTCTCAAGTCGTTCGTCGAGTGTATATCGCAGTACGACGCCGTGAGCGCGGTCACACCCGCGATGCCCCCGGCGGCGAGTAAGGACCCGTACATGAACGCGCGGGTGCCGACCAGCAGCGTCTTGTCCATCATGGCCTTGTGCCGCGACGAGGCGAGGGCCTCCTCTGGCAGCGGGGGTATCCCGTGTTCCATGTCCTTCAAGTTCAGTCCGCTCCATCGCGCATGCCGCAGCGAGGGCACCTTATAAGTGCCGTCCATTCCCCTCTGAATCTGGTACCCACCTTTCGTCGACGTGGACGGCAGCAGCGACGACATCTGCTGTCTGGAAACTCCGGGCGGGGCGGACAACCTCGCTTCCTGCGCGTGAATTTCCGCCAGCTTCTCGGAGCTGATGAAACCTCTGCCTTCGCCCTCGATTCGCGGCTCCGGTTTGATGGCACCCTCCTTGATGCGTCGGCGACGGTACACCTGGAGCTCATCCTCCTGCTCGGTCTTGAAATAGCTCCCCTCCCGCGCCGTCAGGAGACCTTTGAGCACGCTCATCGCCCCGGAGCAGGCAAGGGGCTGTTGAGCTCTGCCGCTCCACTGACGTCACCCGGTCGCGGATGGGACGGGCGGATCCTGTGGGCTCCGACTCGAGAGATGCCACCGCCAGCGCCGCAAGCGCGTCCGGCGCGTCTCGCGGCGGCTCGAGTCCGGTCGTGTTCAGCCGCTGGCGAGCTCAGGCGCTTGCGTTACGTTGTGGCGCGGGTACGGCCAGACAACATCTTTTGCGTGGCAGTCGAGGTCCAGTCGAGTCAGGACGGGGCAAAATCAAGTGTAATCTTTTATTGAGAAACTAGGTAAAATCTCGGTCGGCAATTGCAAATGGGTAATGCGAGGTTCGTGCACGCGCAATTAGTTTGACTTTACCACCTACCCCCGAGGAATATTTCGAAACCGGACCTCGCTCCACACGGTTGTTGTTGGCGGAGGATCTCCCCGAGCCAAACGCGTCGGGAGAAATATCGTCCCGCCAAGCGCGAGGGCGATCTCACTGACCAAAGCGCACGGTCGTCATGTCGTACATCGACCTGACGCGGTACGATTCGTCCGCGAACCTCGTGCAGAAGAAGCTCGGGCAGGATGAGGACCTCCGCGGCCTGTCCTCCATCCTCCAGGTGCGCCCCCGACCGCGATGACCCGCGCCAATTATGCGCGGTGGATGCCAATTACAGGTCGCTTTTTACTGAATCCGCCCCTCGCCCCTCGCCGTCTCGACGCAGGAATCCGACGACCCGTCCTCCTCCAACGCGCTCACCAAGGTGATCTGCACCGTCGGCGTGAAGTCTCGCACGGTCCCCGAGCTCGTCGCGCTGCTCGAGGCGGGCATGACCACCGCTCGCTTCGACTTCTCGTGGGGCAGCATGGAGTACCACACGCACACGCTGAACAACCTGAGGGAGGCGATGAAGCAGACCAAGATCCTCTGCGCGACGATGCTGGACACGCGCGGGCCCGAAATCGGCGTCCAGCTGGCGCCCCAGGACGTCTCCTCCTTCGACCCTCGCGCCCCAAAGGCCAAGGTGGCGCTCGAGCAGGGCAACAGGGTCACCCTCACCACCGACCTCACCGTCCCTGCGTCCAGCGAGTTTCTCCCGGTGAACAACCCCGACTTGGTCCACTTCGTCGAGGCGGGCGACGACGTGTTCGTGGGCCAGTACCTCTTCACCGGCAGCGAGACGTCGTCCGTGTACCTGAAGGTGGACGAGGTGGACGCCAAGGCTGGGCACATCTACTGCACGTGCAAGAACACCGCGCGGCTGGGCGGGGTGCTGCTCACCGTGCAGGTGAGCAACAAGGGCGACGACCTGCCCACGCTGAGCGAGTGGGACAGGCACGTCATCGAGCACTGGGCGGTGCCGAACCAGATCGACTTCATCTCGCTGTCGTTCACGCCCAACGCGCAGGCGGTGTACGAGTGCAGGGAGTTCGTGAGGTCGGTCGGCGGCGAGGGCGTGAGCATCGTGGCCAAGGTTGAGCGCCTCTCCGCGCTCACGCACATCGACGCCATCGTCGAGGCGTCCGACGGCGTCATCCTCTCGCGCGGCAACCTCGGCCTGGACATGCCCCCGGAGAAGGTGTTCCTCTCCCAGAAGATGGTGCTGCACAAGTGCAACAGCGGCGGCAAACCCGCGGTCATCACGCGCGTCGTCGACACCATGACGGAGACGCCGAGGCCGACGAGGGCGGAGGCGACGGATGTGGCAAACGCCGTGTTGGACGGCGCCGACGCCATCATGCTCGGCGCGGAGACCTTGCGCGGGCAGTTCGCGCCAAAGGCGGTGGAGACGGTCAAGCGGATCTGCAGGCAGGCGGAGAACGTGTTCGACCACGAGAACCACTACCAGATGCAGCTCCCGCCGGCGATGGTGGAGAGCGGGTTGTTGTCTCAGGCTGAGGCGCTGGCGTCGTCCGCGGTGCGAGCCGCGTCCAAGGTTGGCGCGTCGATGATCATCGTGTTCACGCGCACGGGACACACCGCGCAGCTGGTGAGTAAGTACAGGCCGAACATGCCCATCGTCTCGCTGGTCATCCCGAGGATCCTGCAGAACAGCATTCAATGGGTGTTGGAGGGGGAGAGGGCCGCCAGGCAAGGTTTGCTCCACCGCGGCCTCGTGCCGCTCCTGGCGAACCCGATCAACTCGGACCCCAACGCGCTTCTCAACGTGGTGTTCGCGCGGGGCAAGGCCAGGGGGGAGCTGAGCAAGGGGGACCAGGTGGTGGTCATCCAAAAGGTTGGGACCACGTCCGTCGTCAAGGTGGTCGCCGTGGCGTAGTCTCGACTATTAAAAAGTTTTACTCAATCGCAACTCCACTCGGACCCCCGGACTCGTCACGCGTCGGGCTCCCTGAACTTTCCCTCGTCCTCCGGCAGCACTGTGACGTGCAGCCGGGGAAACTCCACCACCCGCTTACCCTCCAGGCACTCCCTCAGGGTCTTCCCCGCGTCCAGGCGGTAGTGCCTCCTGTCGTTCGCCGGGCATCCCTCCTTCTCCATGTGAACCGCGAGAGTCGTCAATCCCTCAGGGTCTTCCCCCTTCATCGCGTCCACGAACCGTCTGAGTCGATGCAGCCTCGACGCGCGCCCCGGCCCGGGCGCGAGGTGCACGCGAAGGGCGTCGAGCAGCGTCGTGGATTCGTCGAGCTCGGCGTCCTCGGCGGTGGCTGCCGGTTCGATCAACATCCCACACTTCTCGTCGCCCCCATCATCGTTCGTCCCCTCCCCGGCCGCGTGGAAGGTCCACTCGACCCTCCACCGCATGACGTTCCGTCGGCGGTCGAAGAACGTGGTGTTCGCGACGCGGCGCGCCATGCCGTCGGGCATGCAGAACAGCTCGACGCCTCGCGCCCTCGCCTCGCGCGTCAGGGTCGCGACGATCTTAGCGGACGCGGGCGGTCGTTCCGATCGCTGCGCCGCCTCCGTGCCCGGCGTGTACTCGGGCCTCCACCGCTTCACGCGGTCCTTCTCCAGCAGCGCCTCCTCCAAGAACCTGTAGTCGTTGATGACGTCGGCGTCGGTAAACTCTCGGATGTCCTTGAACGCGGCGCGGTCGCGCTTGCCCGAGCATCCGCCGCCGCGCGTCTTGTGCAGCTTGGAGCACGCCAGCGAGCAGGTGGCGACGGCGCACGCGGGGCAGCGGTACTTGGCGGGGGGAGCCTCGTCGCAAACCTCGCACGCGCCCATTCGTCCGGGCCTGGGCGGGGGTGGGGGATCCTCCCCCGCCTCAGCCGGGGCTGAGCCGTCTTCCGCCCCCATGGTGCTGAATTGTGCGCCGCGACGTGCTCGGAGAGGACGAATATTAACAACGAGGCACCCCATGTGAGAGTCCGGCGTTCACTCCTGCATGCTCAGGGTCGCCGTCAGGGCGACGCGCGGACTGGTGGGTCGCATCGCGTCCACCTCGCATCCGCGACGCCTTCGACCTCCGCCTCACGTCCCCGGCACCTCTCCGATACTACCCGCGTCCGCCCCAGATCCGCTCGCGCACCCTCCTCTTGCGACGGCAACCTTTCGACAACACATGGGAGCGCTTCCGGCGGAGAAGCGCGCGAACGCGGTCGAGGACGATCCCGTCGCCGCGCCACGCGCGCTGGCGCTCCTCTGCGACGAGATATCCACCCTTCGGCGCCTCCCCGAGGGCCTCCCGAGGGGGGTGGACTCAATCTCGGACCCCACGCCCGCGCCGTACGTCGTGCGCGAGGACGAACGGCAAAAGTGCGAGCTCTCCGTCAACCCGGAGGGAAAGGCGCTCGGTCCGTGGCACGTGCACGTCAGGATCAGGGGCGACGAAGGGTCGGGGTACGATGAATCCAAAGGATACGTCGTCAGGCTCACCTTCGCCGCGGCGTACCCCAACGCGCCGCCCGACGTGCACGTGTTGTCCAAGTGCCACCACTTACTCGTCGACGGCGACAGGGAGGTGGCGGGCGTGTTCTTTCACCCGGAAAACCTGCCCCCAACCTCCGTGGAGCGCACTGTGGACCCGGCGACCGGCGACGAGGTGGTCAAATCGGTGACGTACACTTTGGAAGGTATTCTGGACGCGACGCGACGCTTCTTCTCGGTTCCGTGCAGGCTGCCGGGCCCCCCGGATGACGACAGGGTGAACAACCGGCGAAGGCACCTGCTCGCGGAGTGGCGGAAAACGTCCGACGCTAACAGGGAGCGAGAGCGCGTCATCGCGTCGTACGAGCGCGGCACGGGTGCCGCGGGCAGGAAGCGCGCGTCGTTGTTCGACCCGACGGGCGTGGACGAGTGGCTGCATCCAGCGGTGCTCGCCGCGGCGCGGGAGGGATCGGAGGGGCGGCTGACGCCGGGGAGGGCGAGGGAGCTCTGCGAGGAGGTCGCGCCGGGGATCTTCGCGTTCCCGCTGCTGAACGACGCCTACTGCGACGCGCTTATGGACGAGGCGGCGCACTTTCAGGCCAGCGGGCTGCCCGTGGCTCGCCCGAACAGCATGAACAACTACGGGCTCATACTCAACGAGATTGGGATGGAACAAGCCATGGACGCGCTGCAGGCGCGGGTGCTTTCGCCGGTCGCCGAGGCGCTGTTTCCGGCTCAGGGCGGCGGCTGCCTCGACGGCCACCACTCGTTTATAGTCCAGTACTCGGAGGGGGCGGACCTGGGGCTTGACATGCACACCGACGACAGCGACGTGACCTTCAACGTCTGCCTCGGAAAGGAGTTCTCGGGCGCCGGGCTGCAGTTCTGCGGTGTCCTCGGCGGGCCCTCGCACCGCAAGCGCAGCCTCGTCTATCACCACGCCAAGGGCAGATGCGTGGTGCACCTGGGCGCGCACAGGCACGGCGCGGACGACCTGGAGAGCGGCGAACGCCTCAACCTGATAATCTGGAACCACTCCAGCCTATACAGGAGTTCTCGGGCGTACAGGTGGAGGGACGTGCCCCCGGAGACAGAGCCGCCCGATCCGCAGTGCCTGTCGTACACTCACGACGTGGACTACGGGCGGTACAAGAAGTACCCCGAGGGGAAGGAAGGGTTCGCGAAGACGGCGTGGTATCCCCCAGAGGCGGACCAGGTGAAGATGAAATGAGCGAAACGACAAGAGAGCGAGAACGACGACGAGGAAAAGTCAAGTCACGCCAGACGGGGATTACAACGACGGCGGCGCATCACGAATAGAACGATGACTCGCGGGCGTTCGACCCCGATGACGTTCACGCACCCATCGTGGTGAGATCGCACCTGTAGAACATCTCGAACACGAGCTTCCCGTACTGGGCAAACGCCCCCATCTTCGACTCGTCCTCCCCCTTGATCACGCACACCTCAACCTGCCCGTCCTCCTTCGCCTTGGCGATGAACTTCTTCATGCTCTCGTGCAGGTAAATCTTCTTCATCAGCGCGCTCTTGTACGCTACTGACGCCTCCTTCGTGCTGCTCGCGCATATGAGCGGCGTCAGACCCTTCCCAACGTCCGCCAGCATCTGAGAGATCAACTTGTTTGCCTCGTCAATGTTGCTCATGTTTTTCCTCTGCGCGAAGTAGTCGTACATCTCGTTGGTGGACGTCGTGTTGACCGAACCTATCGTCGCCGGCAGCGGTCCGTCGAGCTTGAACGAACCCGCGAGGAAGGTGTTGTACGCGTTCACGGCGGGCGGCTCGTTTCCGTGGAAAGAGACGGAGCGGAGCGGCGCATCCGGCTTGAGCTCCGCCACCAGCTTCTCGACATCCTTCACCGTCTTGAGCGGCGACCCGGTCGCCTTGCACAGGGCGCGCTTGTGCCGGGTACCCACCCACACGGACTCGGGGGTGATATAGATGCACGGCTCACCGTGCATCAGATCGTCCCACGCCGTCTGCGCCGCGCCCTCCATCCACGCGTACGCCACCGTCTTCGAGGATGGATCCTCGGGAGGCTTGAACCGGGGTCCCATTAACTCGACGCCACCGCCGTTCACCATACCCTTTTGTCGCTTGGTGAGCTCCACCACCTCGACGTCGCCCTCCGTGTCGTCCTTTGACGTGTCCGCGCTGTACTTGAAGAAGCAGAACGTTCCGTCCGCGAGGTTGTTCGCCTTGGAAGCCATCTTCGTGTAGCAGTCCCAGAAGAGTTGCCTTTTCTTGTGCGCGCCGATGCTTTTGGACTGCTCCCTGAGCTTTTCGAGGGTGGAGGCGAGATCATCGCTGCTCATTCCACAGTTTAGCACGAGTGCGAGGAGCTCCATGTTTGCGCGCCCGCGGGATGGGACGACGGGTCGAGCTGGGCGTCGGGAGCGCTTGACCTAAAGTGAGGTTGGACGCGCTTCAACTTTTTGTTATCCACGCGCTTGGCTGGTTGATGTCGTCCCGTCCAAGAAAATTTGCCGGAAGCCACTGTCAAGGGCGGATGTGGGGATGAAGGTCTGCTTCAGCGCTGACATCCATGGGAGCACAGACCATCTGAGGAGGATCTTACGTTGCGCCACGGAGCAAGATTGCGAGACAGTGGTGCTGGGTGGCGACCTCGGTCCTCGTGGCCGCGGGTGGGGACACCTGAGCGACAAGAAAAGGATCCGAGACATCTTGCCGCACAACAACGACGGATCCATCGCCTGGGACCATGCCGACTGTCTCACGCACATGCAGGAGGGGTTCGATCGTCAGGAACAGTGGTTCGTGGAGGAGATGATGCCGCTGCTTGAGGCACACCGGACGACAGTGTACATCATGCCCGGGAACTCGGATTGGAAGCATCACTTCCAACCCGGGGGGACTCTGGACAAACTTCCTTCGGTTGGCAGAGCCAACTGTGACGATGAATGCAACGAGTTTCCTCAAGACTCGCCTAAAGTGATGATCATCGACGGCGAAGGGCAGATTTTTACCTTGCGATCCACAGGTGGTGGTCCCGGCGTCCCTGCCCTGGCCCTGTCTCTCGTGCCAATATCGAGTCATCGCAAGAAGGACTGGGAGAGGAAGGATTGGAGGTGGCAGGAGGAACAGCAGCTCGAACCCGGCGCAAGCCTGGACGGTTTCGTGTCATCAGGGCACGAGCCTGGATGCGTAAAACGGAAACGGTTGAGTGCCAAACCTGGGTGGGACGGGTGGGACGGGCAGGACCGATCCATCGAGACGGCGCTGGATGAAGCGCTCAGAGACGACGGACGACGCGAGGCGCCTGGCATTTGGTTCGTGCACTGCCCGCCGCGTCACACGGTTGGGGATCTCACGAGTAGGGGCGAGAGAGTGGGCAGCGTCGCACTCAGGGCGGCCATAGAGAGGTACACACCGATGGCGACTTTCCACGGACACATCCACGAGAGCGTCGATCAGCACGATGGAATGTTCAAAGAACACATCGCGACGATGAAGCGCAAACCCGAAGAAGAAGAAGCGGAGAGCACGCGTGTTGGTGCTTCCACGAGGGATCGATGCACGGTGGTGAGCGTCGGAAACGATTTTCGAGCGGAAGCCCCGCACATCATCGTATTCGATACCGACGACCCGGGAAACGCCGTTCGCATGAAGTGCGCGTAGAGCCCAACAGTTCCTCGCAGAGGCTTGAATTAAATAAAAAAACAATTACTCAAGGCAGATATACACTATGCACCCGCTCAACGCGCGGGGAGGGGCTTGCCGTCCGCCGCGCCGCTCGCGTCGAAAGCACCGAGGGTCGCGTCAGCGCCCATGAGATAGGCGTCGACCTTGGCAGCCGCGCCTCTGCCCTCGGAGATGGCCCAGACCACGAGCGACTGCCCGCGCCGGCAGTCGCCCGCGGCGAAAACCCCGGGCACGGACGTCTCAAACTCGCCAAACTCAGCCTTGAAGTTGCTCCGCTGGTCCACGTCCAGACCGAGCTTCTCCACCAAAGTCTGCTCCGGGCCGAGGAAACCCATGGCGAGGAGCACGAGGTCGGCCTCCCACACCTTCTCGCTGCCCTCCACCTCCTCGAAGTTCATCCGGCCGGTGGCCTCGTCCTTGACCCACCGAACGCCAACCGTCTTCACCCCGGCGATTTTGCCCGAGCCATCCGCCTTGGGGATGAACTCCTTGGTGAGCACCTCGTAGGTCCTCGGGTCTTTGCCGTCTCGGACGGTCGCCTCCTCGTGACCGTAGTCGACTCGGAAGATGCGGGGCCACTGGGGCCACTCGTTCCCGGGCGCGCGTACGTCGGGTGGTTTGGTCATGAGCTCAAAGTTGACGACGCTCTTGCACCCGTGCCTGAGCGAGGTGCCGATGCAGTCGGTGCCCGTGTCACCGCCGCCGATGACCACCACGCTCTTGCCCTCGGCGTCGATGTAGTTACCGTCGCTCAGGTTGGAGTCCAGGAGGCTCTTCGTGTTCGCGTGAAGAAACTCCATGGCGAAGTGTACGCCCTCGAGGTCGCGGCCCTCCACCGGGAGGTCCCTCGGCTTCGTGGCGCCGCACGCCAACACCACGGCGTCGCACTCGTCGCGAATGTCGTGAATGCTGGGGTGACCCTCCGTGCCGATGTGCGCGTTGGTGACGAAGACGATGCCCTCGGCGGCGAGGAGGTCGACGCGTCGCTGGACAATCTCCATCTTGTCGGCTTTCATGTTGGGGACGCCGTACATCATCAAGCCCCCGGCGCGGTCGGCGCGTTCGTAGACGGTGACGAGGTGGCCAGCCTTGTTGAGCTGGTCCGCGGCGGCGAGACCCGCGGGGCCGGACCCGATGACGGCCACCTTCTTGCCGGTGCGCTTGACCGGGGGCTTGGGGACGATCCAGCCCTCGTCGAACCCGCGGTCGACGATGGTGCACTCGATGGACTTGATCGTCACCGGGTTCTCGATGATGCCCAGGGTGCACGAGCCCTCGCACGGCGCCGGGCACACGCGGCCGGTAAACTCTGGAAAGTTGTTCGTCTCGTGGAGCCGATCGAGCGCGTCCCTCCACCGGCCCTGGTGCACGAGCTCGTTCCACTCGGGGATCTTGTTACCGAGCGGGCAACCCGTGTGGGTCTGGTGGCAGAACGGGGTGCCGCAGTCCATGCAACGCGCGGATTGGGTGGACAGCAGGGGCTTGATGGCATCCGCCGGGTCGTGCCTGTGAACCTCCTTCCAGTCCTTCAGGCGCTCCGTCGCGTCGCGGTAGCCCAGCGCCTCGCGCTCGTACTCGACGAACCCGCGAACCTTGGACGGCGCGTCCAGCTGCGTGGGCCTGGACACCACGATGTTGCTGGAGAGCTCCTTATCGGCGACGGACGACATCGACTTGAGCTTTGCAAAGGCGTCGTCAATCTTCTGCGCCTTGAGTTCAGCCTCCTCGCGCTCGTTGGCCTCCTTCGCCTTCTTCGCCTCCATGACCTTCTTGTAGTCCCTGGGGTAAACCTTGACGAACTTGGACTTGGCCTTCGACCAGTCGGCGAGGATCTCGGCGGCGACGGTGGACCCCGTCCTCGCCTGGTGCTCGCCGACGAGCCCGAGGACAATCTCGGAATCCTCCGCGTCCTCAATCTCGTACAGGTCCACCTCGCCGCGGTTGCAGTTGTTCGGGAACGCGCCGTGCGGGTCGTACACGTAGGCGATCCCGCCGGACATTCCCGCGGCGAAGTTGCGGCCGGTGGGCCCGAGGATCACGACGTACCCACCCGTCATGTACTCGCACCCGTGGTCGCCCACGCCCTCGACCACAGCCTGAGCGCCCGAGTTGCGGACGCAGAAGCGCTCGGCAGCCACCCCGCGGAAGAACGCCTTGCCCGCGGTGGCTCCGTAGAGCGCGACGTTGCCGATGACGATGGACTCGTGCGCGTTAAAGGTGGCCGAGTCGGGGGGCTTGACGACGATGTGGCCGCCGCTGAGGCCCTTGCCGACGTAATCGTTGGCGTCGCCGGTGACCTCAATGGTGATGCCCTTGCACATGAACGCGCCGAGGGATTGGCCCGCGCTGCCCTCGAGCTTGATGTCGATGGTCCCGTCGGGAAGTCCCGCCGCGGCGTACTTCTTGGTCACCTCGTGCGAGAGCATGCAGCCGACGGTGCGGTTAACGTTCGACACGGCACCCGCGAAAGTCACCTTCTCGCCCTTCTCAATCGCCGGTTTGGCAACCTCGATGAGCGTCTTGTCGAGGGCCAGTTCCAGGCCGTGGTCCTGGACGGTGACGTTGCGAACCGCGGCGCCGGGTCGGATGGACGCGGACGGCGTGAGGATCTTGGAGAGGTCGATGCCGTGGAGCTTATCGCGGGAGCCGAGAACCTCCGCGTCGGGGATGAGCAAATCGCTTCGGCCGATGAGTTCGTCAACGGAGGTGTACCCCATGGCAGCCATGTGGCCTCGAAGGTCCTCGGCGAGGAGGAAGAAGAAGTTGACGACGTCGTCCTCGTGTCCGGCGAATTTGGCTCGGAGCTCCTCATCCTGCGTGGCGATTCCGACGGGGCAGGTGTTCTTGTGGCACTTGCGCATCATGATGCACCCCATCGTCATCAGCGGCGCGGTGGAGAGCCCCCACTCCTCGGCGCCCAGCAGGGTCGCGACGAGGAGATCGCGGCCCGTCTTGAGCTGCCCGTCCGTCTGAAGCACGGTGCGGCCGCGGAGGTCGTTGGCCACCAGCGTCTGCTGCGTCTCGGCGAGACCGAGCTCCCAGGGGAGCCCCGCGCTCTTGATCCCGGTCCATCGCGACGCGCCCGTGCCGCCGTCGTGGCCGGAGATGAGAACGTGGTCAGCCTTTCCCTTGACCACGCCCGCGGCGATGGTGCCGACGCCGTTCTCGGACACGAGCTTGACGCTGACCCGCGCGCTCGGGTTGCTGTTCTTGCAGTCGTGAATCAGCTGCGCGAGGTCCTCGATGGAGTAGATGTCGTGGTGCGGCGGCGGGGAGATGAGCCCGACGCCCGGGGTGGACATGCGGGTCACCGCGATGTCGCCCTGGACCTTGGTTCCGGGGAGCTCACCGCCCTCGCCGGGCTTGGCGCCCTGCGCCATCTTGATCTGAATCTCGTCGGAGTTTGAGAGGTAGTAAGCGGTGACGCCGAATCGACCAGAGGCAACCTGCTTGATCGCGGACCGCTCGGGGTTTTGGGAGCCGTCCGCCTGGGGGACGAGTCGCCGCGGGTTTTCGCCGCCCTCGCCGGTGTTGGACTTGCCGCCGAGGCGGTTCATCGCGCGCGCCAGGGTGCTGTGCGCCTCCAGGGAGATGGAACCGTAGGACATGGCCCCGGTGCAGAACCTCTTGACGATGTTGCTCGCGGGCTCAACCTGGTCGACGGGCACGGGCTCCCGATCAGACTTGAACGTGATCATACCTCTGAGGTTGCACCCCTTGTTGAGCTCGTCGGTGATGTCCGCGTACTTTCGGTACTCATCCGGCGAATTTTGCCTCGACGCAGCCTGCAGGTGCTGGATAGCCTTGGGGTCGTTGAGGTGTCGCTCCGTGGGCACCCCGTCCTTCTCCCCGCGCCAGTGGTACTCGCCGGCGTTGCGAAGAGTCGCCGTCTCAGCCTTGCCGTCGGGCGCGGCCTCGCGCGCGGGGAAGCCCATGTGGTGCATGGCGAGCGCGTCTGCGGCGAGCTGATCGAACCCGACGCCCTCCACGCGAGACACGGTCCCCTTGAAGCACTTGGCGACTACGTCAGAGTTGAGCCCCAGCGCCTCAAAAATCTGCGCCCCCTTGTAGGACGCCAAGGTGGAGATTCCCATCTTCGCGAACACCTTGAGCATTCCGTGCTCAACGGCGTGGAAGTAGTTGTCGACGAGCTTCTCGATCGGCGCGGGTGAGTCGGAGCCCGGGGCGTTGGGCACGAGGTTATCCTCGCGGAGCATGCCGACAGCCTCTATGGCGAGGTAAGGGCACACGCCGTCAGCTCCGAATCCCGTCAGGGTGCAAAAGTGGTGCACGTCCCTCGCCTCGGCGCTGTCGAGCAGGATGGCGACGCGCGTGCGCTCGAGCTTCTGCACGAGGTGGTGGTGCACGGCTCCGCACGAGAGGAGGGAGGACACGGCGACTCGGCTTGGTCCCTGAGCGCGATCGGAGATGACCACGCAAGCGACGCCATCCGCCACGGCTGCGGAAGCCTCCAATGCGAGCCTGTCGAGCGTCCTCTCGAGCCCCGCGGTGCCCTCATTGACGTCGTAGGTGGCGTCAAGGACGCGACTGGTCCAGCCCATGTGGTCCATGGACTTGATCGCCTCCATCTGCTCGACGGTGAGCAGCGGGGACCTTAGCCTCAGCCTGTGCGCGGAGGACTCCTGCGTGGTCACGAGGTCGCCCTCGGGACCCACCATGCACTCGAGCGACGTCACCACCTCCTCGCGGATGGGATCGATCGGCGGGTTGGTCACCTGCGCGAACATCTGCTTGAAGTACTCGTAGGTGAGCTTGGGAATCTCGGACATCACCGCGAGGGGCGCGTCGTTGCCCATAGAACCCAACGCCTCGGACCCGGTGCCAATCATGGGGAGCAGGATCATGTCGAGCGCCTCGCGCGTGAACCCGGCGGCGCGCAGGGGCGCGAGGAGACCGATGACGCCATCGGCTTCGTCGCGGGCGCCGCTGATGGCCGGCTTGGCCACCGCGCCGGCATCTGCGACGAGGTGGTCGAGTTCAATCACCTGGTTCTTTACCCAGTCGGCGTAAGGGCGCTTGGCGGCGATCTTCGCCTTCATGTCCGCGTCTTGCAGGATGGTGCCCTTATCGAAGTCCACGAGAAGGATGTTTCCCGGTCGGAGCCGGCCCTTCTGCTCGATTTCTTCCGGCGGGATGTCCACGACGCCAACCTCGGACGCCATGACGATGCGGCCGGTTTTGGTGAGGTAAAACCGCCCGGGCCTGAGGCCGTTGCGATCGAGGGTGGCCCCGACCTGCACGCCGTCGGTGAAGGTGACGAGCGCAGGGCCGTCCCACGGTTCCATCACCGCGGAGTGAAACTCGTAGAAGGCGCGTCGAGCGGGGTCCATGTGCGGGTTGTTCTGCCAAGCCTCGGGGATCATGAGCATCATAGCCTCAGCCAGACTCCTGCCGCCGCCCTTGACGAGCAGCTCGAGGACCGCGTCGAAGGCGCCGGAATCCGAGAGGCCGCCCTCGATGGTGGGCGCGAGCTCGGCTTGAAGCGCCTCGGAGACGCCGAGCTTCTCGGTGACGTCGATGAGACCCTCGCGCGCCAGCATCCAGTTGGAGTTGCCCTTCAGGGTGTTGATCTCGCCGTTGTGCCCCATCATGTGCAGCGGCTGCGCGCGGTCCCAGCTCGGGAACGTGTTCGTGGAGAAGCGGCTGTGCACTAAGGACAGGTACGCGGTGAACGACTCGTCCTGAAGGTCGGAAAAGTAGGGCATGACCTGGTCGGGCTTGAGCTGCCCCTTGTACACCACGGTCCTCGAGCTCAGGGAGCAGACGAAAAAATCGTCGAGGACGTCGTCCGCGGGGGCGCCGCGCGCCTGCTTGGTGCGCACCGTCGCCAGACGGCGGAGCACGTACAGCCTAGTCTCGAGGGGAATCGCGGATCGATCGCCATCCCTGGGCGCCACGAACAGCTGCGCCACGTCGGGCTCCGTGGCGAGCGCGGATTCGCCCAGATCCGCCGCGGCCGAATCCGTGGGAACGTCCCTCCATCCCAGGACGTCGAAACCGAGCTCGGCGCAGGCCGCCTCGACAGCCTTGACGCACACGCCCCGGGCGGCTGGGTCGTCCTTGGGGAGGTAGAACATGCCGAGGCCGTAGTCACCCGCGGGGGGCAGATCGAAGGCGCACTTTTGCTGGAAAAAGTCGTGGGGGATGGAGGCGAGGATGCCGGCGCCGTCGCCGGTGTTCTCCTCGCAGCCGCACGCGCCGCGGTGGGTCATGCGGACGAGCATTTCGAGCGCCTGCGTGACGTTCTGGCGGGACGGCGTCTTGGAGAGTTCCCCGACGAAGCCGACGCCGCACGCGTCGCGATCATTTCCCGGGTCGAAGAGGCCCTGCGTTTGTCACGCGGGGTGGGGGGGGGGACGGGGGCGGCGGCGGGGTCAGCGGTCGCGTTCGGGGCACGGCGCGGTCGCTCGCGTGCGCGATGACGGCCGGAACGGCATAATGGGGCGAAATGTCGCGTCGCGCGGGGCTCGGGGCGCGTTCGAAGGACGCGATCTCCGCGCCCCCTCCCGCGCGCGCTCAAAGTTCGTTGGCAGGGACTAACAACTGAGGGAGAAGAAAAACCCGGAAGATCGCGCGCACCTTCGCCTCCGGAACGGCGGAATGCTTCGCCTCCACGGGCATGACGCCCCGCCCCGCCGTGCGGTTCGGGCGAGAGAGCCTTCCACGGAGCTGTGCGCGAAGAGCCGAGCGGTGCGCGCCGGTCGCGAAGCCACCGGCGCGGGCGACTCGGCCATCGCGATTAACCCGATTGATGCTGCTGCGTCGAAGCGGGTCCGCGAGAAAGGCGGTTGGGGTCCCGGCACCGCGAGCGCTGGATAGCGCCGCGGCGTGCGAAGACGCCATTTCCTCGCTTAGTGTCTCTCACGAACCTTACGGGTCCGCGGTAGCGCTTTGTGATGCGCGTGTCTGTGTCGCAGACGCGCGTTCGGTGTGCCAACGCGACTCAACGCGCCGGCATTCTTCCCAAAAAGCAGCTAAATATCTCCGCAGAGGCGCGAAAAAAAACGAAAAGGTCCGAAAAAGCGACGGTTCACGAACGGCGATGAGTCACGTTTCCCGCTTCTCAATTCGCCAACCTGGGTTTAAAGTTTCAAGCGAAGACGAGCAGTTCCCGCCGGCATCTTTTCCGATCTGCCGATGGTTCCGGTTTGACGTTTTTGGCAGTTGGGCACTCCACGGGGAGGAAAAACAGACGACGTCATCGCGGGGCGGGCGCCCCCCCCAGGCCACCCCCCAGGCGGCCCATCCATGGAGTACGACCTTTACGATCTCGCGGATGAGAGCAAGCAGCCGTGCGCCTTTCTTCCCCGGGGGTTGAGGAAGGGTTTAGGCTGCTGGGACAACAGCTTCAACCGCCCCGGGTTCGATCGCGCCGAGTTCTCCGCGACGCTCGTGGACGTCGCGGGGTTGACGCGGCCGGAGTTCGACGAGCTGAAGCGGCGCCTGTGCGCGGCGACGGAACCGTACAGGGCCGCGTCGCACTGGCTGTACTGGCTCCCGTTCCCGGCGGTGGGAGCCGTGTTTGCGCTGCAGGCGTCGGTGCTGAGGGCGACGTTCATCGGGGCGGTGCTCCCCGTCGTCGCCATCGTCGCCGTCTACGCCATCTTCTTCAAGCACGCCAGCGCGGTGGCGTCGCACAACGCGCGCGTGGACGAGGAGGTGGACGGGGTGCTCGCGGAACTCAACGCGCGAAAGGGGCGGGCGGTCGCGGCGCTCAGGCGGGAGCACGTCGGCGCTTGCGTGGGGAGGCGCAACCGACGATCGAGGTTGATCGTCTTTGGCGCATCTTTGGCGAGGTCGGCGAACGCGCCGGGATACGTATACACAGGGAGAGGGGCGACGGCGGTATAGGGTTGAGGCTTAGGGTTAGCACCCACGCGGGACGTATCCATCGGCGTCCGTCGGCGTCGTTGGAAGAGGCTCGGTTACGAGTTTAGAAGAGGCTCTTCATCGCTGACGGTATCTTCACCGATGAAATCTTCACGCCGGGACGGAGCTCCGCAGCGCCTCCCTCAGCGCCGCGTCGACTCGCGCGCATCCACTCGCCGCCAGCTGCACCGCGTCGTCCAGCGACTCCCCGTCCCACGTCCCCGTCGCCACCACCTGCGACGCCTCGCCCAACCGGCACATGTACGCGAGGGTCACGCCAGCCTCCGCCGCCGCCTCCTCCCCTCGCGCCGGGTCGAGGAGCAGCGCGTTTGGTCCGTCGGCGCCGCCACCCTCGGCACCCCCATCGGCACCCCCCTCGGCACCCCCGCCCGGCACCCCCGTCCGTCTGTTCCTGGTGACGGTGCACGCGGAGACGAGGTCGCGCATGGCGACTCCAGCCTCGCACAGCGCCGCGGAAGCCGCGGCGATTGTCGCGCAGAGCTCCGATCCGTTCGCTTCGAGCACCGTGGCGAAGACGTCCACCGTGGTCTTCGGGAACGTCTCCGTCATGACCGCGCCGGATAGCGCCCTGTGAACGATGGAGGAGAACTCGCGCTCGGCGTCGCCCTGCGCCACCTTGCCCCGCGGCCCCGACGTGGCGAAGGTGGCGAGCTTCACGTCGACGTCGAGTCGCCCGCGATCAAACTCCACCTTGTCGATTCCCGGTCCGCCCTGCCTCGGGCCGTACACGCCGCACATCACCTTGGTCTTGTCGAGCTCGACGTAGGCGCTGCCCGCAGCCTGGCTGATGACACCCGTCTTGACGACTGCGCGGGAGCGGGATCGGGCGGTGGGTTCGGTCAGTACGCGGACGAACGACGGGGCGAAGATCGATTCCGTTAGGTATTGTCGGGCGTGGGGGGGGTTGATGGGGGATGCGGACGGGGCGGCGGGGCGCGCACATATGGGTCGCATCTGCTCGGCGGAGCGGCCGTCTTCGCGGGGAATGGTCATGGTCGGATCCGAACGAGCGTCCTGGGAGGGTCGCGAATCCCCGAGGCGCACGGGCGCACTGAGAGCGGCCGGCGGGAACTCGACCCTGAAAAATTGGAAACTTTCCGCCGCCCAACTGCCGGCCAACACGGATTCGGGCGGGACGACGTCGACGCCCACTTCGCCCGGCGCGATGGGGAGGAGGCGCGAGGACTGGCGATACGGTCCTCGGCCGCTCGAACTCCCCCGCGATCATCCCCTTCCCCCGCCCCTCCCTCCCCCGGACTTCAGCCGGCCCCCACCTCCCTGGCTCCTCCCGCGCCCGCCGCCCGGATGCCCGCCCCCGCCCCCGCCCCGGGGATGGCGCGGCCTCGATGGGTCGTGGCGCGACCTCGTCCGATGGCCCCCGCGCCGCGCCGGCCCCGGACGCGAGAAACCTCGAGACGGAGACCCCGCGCTCCGGGGATATCTGCCGTGGCGTCGCGACGGGGACGGGCGTCGCGACGGGGACGAAGGGTGCGACGACGGTTGGGACGAAGAAGAGCGTCCGGGGGGGGGCGCGGGCGCGTTCGCGCGGGACGATGATCTCGCGCACGCGGACGACGACGGCGACGTCTGGCTCCCCGGAGAGGATGAGATCATCGTCCCGGAGGAGCACGAGGGCTTCCAGATGAGCGAGGAGTGGCTCGCGCTGTTCGCCGCGACCGAGAGGCGAAGGGAGGCGAAGGTGCGCGAAAGGCGAAGGGAGGCGAGGCGGCGGGAACGGCCCAAGGTGCCCGCCGCGGAGGTCGCCGAGGCTAAGGTGGCCGCCATCATCGCCGCGCGGCGCGCGGCGGAGGCGAACGATGACGGCGGCGGCGGCGCGTCGGTCGACGAACGGGGGGGAGCGCACAGCTGTGAGCAGGGAGGGGTAGACGGGACTGAAACGTACGGAACGGAAGGCGCGGCGCGAGTGGCGGCGCTGGAGGCTGAGCTCAACGCCGCGTTCGACGCCATCGTGGACGCTCGCAAGCCCCGGCACTGGCCAGCCATAGCGCTCAACCAGCCATAGCGAGATAGCACTAGATAGACGACGAGCCATCGCGTGGACGACGGGCGATAGACGATGACACGATGATACGCTCGCGACGCTTACTCGATGGATTCACGGATTCACGGCGGCGACGCCTTCGTTCGCGTCACCGCGCGGGCCCGAGCGCGAACCTCTTATCGACCACGGCGCTCATCGCCGCCACCTTCGCGTCGCGACTGAGCTTCCCGAGGATCTCGTCGTGCCGCCACCGCATCCTCTTCGACCGCTCCTCGGCGCCGCCGCGACTGGCGCGAAGCCTGGCGAGGACGACGCCGACGACATCTGGCGGATGGAGCGCCCGAGCCGCCGCCAGGTTCGCCCCTTTCGGAGTGAGAGACGCGCGCTCAACCTCGCTGACGCGACGCGGAGGGACGCCGGATGGAGGCTTTCGTTCCCCTCGCGTTGGCAGCGCGTACAGGCACAGGCGAGTGGCGACCCCACGCGAGTTCTCCGGTGAGTCACCGCCCTCCTCCGCGGCGCCACCCCCCTCCGCCGCGTCCGTCCCACCTGCGTCTCCTCCCTCCTCCTCCGCGGCGCCCGGGTCGGGCGTCGGACCCTTCGCCGGCCTTGGGAGTTCGTTCGATCCCACCACCGCCAGGTTCCCCCCCGCGAAGGCGTGCACGACGATTCCCGCGGGGCTCACCGCAAACGCGTGACCCTCGGGGGGATCGAGCGCTGCGGGGAGGTCGGACCCTTCGCCGCCGGTGACGTCCACGAGGCGGAAGAACCAGCGAGTGGCGGCGGCCTTTCCCACGTCCCCGTCGTCCCGAGCAGAGGCCTCCTCCGTCTCGGGCGAGCGCTTCTCGGCGGAGGCGTCGTCCTCGCGGTTCTCCCCGTCTTCCCGTTCGTTTTCGTTTTCGTTTTCGTTTTCGTCGTCGTCGCCATCCTCTCCTAAACTCCCCTCCTTCGACGCGAAAGGCTCCACGCCGCACGCGAACGCCAGCGACCCGGCCGTTTGACACGTCAGCCCCGCCGTGGGCACCCTCGCGTCGCCCCTGGGCCGGATCGTGACCGGCGAGGGGTTCACGTCCGCCCTCGAGCTCGCCGCGTCGAGGTCAAAGACGGCCAACCAGCCGGCTTCGGTGGCGGCGACGAGCGAGCGGCGTCGTTCGTCGCTCGTGTCCCCCGTCCAGAAGGAGAGCGCGGCGATCGCCAACGGCGTGTTCGCCGTCCGTTCCGAGACACAGCTGTCGTCGACGTGCACAGCTGGCGGCGCGGTCGGGTCGTAGCCGTCGAGGCCCGGACCGTAATTTCCGATTCGCCGAAACGTTTTGGCCACCGCGCCCAGCCTGGCGTTGAAGAGAACCACGGAGCCGTCGATCATGGCGAGCGCGAGGAGGGCGCCGCCGTCGCCCGAGGCGGAGGCGGAGATGGGAAACGGGAGGGTCCAGTCCCCCGCCGGGGCTGTCGCGACGGGCGGTCCGTCCAACCCCGAGTCCGACCCCGCCACCTCCTCCTCCGCCCCCCGGCTCTCCCCCCGCAGCGTCGGAACCACCGCCAGCCGCGAGGGCGCGTTCGTCGCGCCGGTGAGCTGGAACATCGCGAGCCGATTGACGCCTCGCCACGTGACGAACGCCGCGTCCGCGCGGCCGCCGGTGAGTCGGAAGTGGAGCGTCGGCGCGCCCACGCGCCCGACGTCGCTCGGATCCGCGTTTGCGGCGCCCGGTGAGTCACCGCCCGGTGAGTCACCGCCCGGTGAGTCACCGCCCTCCCGACGGAACGGTCCGAATGACCGCGCGGCGGCGTCGGCGGGGAGCCACGTCAGCACCGTGAGCCTCGGCGCCTTCGCCGCCGCGGCGACAAAGTCGACGTCGGACTTTCCCTCACCCGCCTCTCCCTCCGCGACCCCTTCCTCTCCCTTCCCGGCGTCTTCTTCCTCGCCTTCCTTCGCGTCGTCTTCCTTCGCGGCGTCGTCGCCCTCCCCGTCTCCGCTCCTCTTCGCCTCTTCCCCTTTCGTCGTTGTTTCGTCGTCCTTCGAGACGATAAACGCCTCCACAGGCGGCTTGGCGATCGCGTACACCGCGAGCGCGCCGCCGCCGCACGTCACCGCGAGCGCGGTGCCGTCGGGGGAGAACCGCGCGGTCGCCACGAGGGTGCCGAGGGTGCCGTCACCGTCGTTCGTCTCGTCCGAACGGCGCGTCACCGGCGCGTCACCGGCGGCGACCACCGGCGTCGACGATCGCTCCGATGGGATCTTCCCCTCGATTGGATCAACCGCGACGACGACCACGTCGCCTCCGACGCCGGCGACGGCGACGAGGTAGAGCGGGCGGAGGTCCGCCGGGGATAAGCCACCGGCGGCGGCGGCGATGTCGTCGAGGGCGAGCCCGGCGAGGGCGACGGCGCCTCCCTCGTC
This sequence comes from Micromonas commoda, assembly GCF_000090985.2. NCBI lineage: Eukaryota > Viridiplantae > Chlorophyta > Mamiellophyceae > Mamiellales > Mamiellaceae > Micromonas > Micromonas commoda. Next base: position 1,148,885 of record NC_013041.1, read on the forward strand.
GTCCCCGTCTCCCGGCGGAGCCTCCTCCTCCTTCTCCTTCTCCACCTCCTCCTCGGGCCCGTCCGCATCGGCGTCGGCACCTTCGGCGTCGGCACCTTCCGCCCCTTCGTCCCCTTCCCTCGCGGTGTCCTCGGGAGGGGGCGTGGGCGGCCTGGGAGGCGGCGGCGGGGGCGGATCCACCGCCACGGCGTCCACCGCCGCGATCGAACCCGCCAGCACCCTCGTCCTGCTCGCCACGGATCCCGACGAGGCGTTGACCACGACGAGCTCGCCCTCGTCGTTCCCGGCGAACACCCACGCGCCGTCGGCGGAAGCCGCGACGCACGTCACGCCGCCGACGTCCGGCACCACCCTGGACGGCGTCAACACCTCGGTCCCCTCGGCGATGCCCCTCGCGGCGAGCCTCGCCTCGTCGCGCTCGACCGCCAAGTTCACGGCGTCGTCCACGAGCCTCGAGAGGAGCTTGTCGAGCATGCGGAAGGGCTGCGGGAGCTTGCACACGGCGCTGTGCGGGTTGTACTCCGCATCTGTGAGGCCGTCCAGGAGGCGCCCCATGGTGCTCCGCGGGTCGCCTCTCCCTCGAACCCCCGGGCGCTCGGCTCTGACGACGCGACCCCTTCGCGCCCTCTTCAAACGGGCCTTTTTTGGGTGGAAAAATTTGCCCGCCAGATTCTCATTCCAAAATCCGCTTCGAGCCCTCCACCGCCAGTCCAGGGAGCGCAGATAGGGCGCCGGGAGACGCCATGTCCGGCATCTCCGCGCCGCTGATGGCACTGACGCGCGGATCCGTCGCGCGCGCGCCCCGGAGACGTCGCAACGCGTCGCTCCGCGAGCCCCGCCCGTCGCAGCGTCTTCCTATCCTGAATCTTAATAATCTTCGTCTCGAGCTTCGAACCGGCGGGCGCGTGGTGTTGGTCCGCTCGGCGAAGCCGTACCGGGGAGACGAGAGGTCCTTCTGGGACAACGCCCCGGTGGAGTCCCGCCACAAGGGATACGTCCCGGTGCCGGGCTTCGGCGAGTACTACACCCCGCCCGCGCCGCCGCCCGAGCCCGAGGAGGATGACGACGAGGAGGAGGGCGACGATCGGTGGACGGCGCCCAGCCGGATCCGCCAGCAGCCGCCGGAGGAGGGGCGACGGGGACTTAACGAGAGCCAGGCGGCGAAGGGGGCGTACGTCCCGGTGCCGGGGTTCGGCGAGTACTACGCCCCGCCCGCGCCCGGCAAAACCAAGGGTAAGGCCAAGGCCGGCAAAGAGGAGCGCGACGAGGACGACTCCCAAGATCACGCGTGGGCCAGCAAGGTTCGCTCTCAGCCCGCGGAGGCTGGGCGCTGGCAGCCCGGGGACACCGCGCCTTACGTGCCCACCCCGGAGCCGCAGGCGCAGCAATCGCGGGGATGGTTCGGCTTCGGCGGCGGCGGCGGCGGCGGTTCCGATCCCGCGGAGGACTATTACGCACGCGACGATCAATCGTGGAGCGAGCAATCCTTCGCAAACGACGAGCCCCTTCCGTCGGCGTTCACTGGCGCGGCGTCGAATTTCTCCGATTACGGCGACGACGAGCTCCGCCGCCTCCGCGTCATCTACGGCATGTTTCGCAAGACCGTCGCCGCGTTGCGGTACATCGTCCCGTTCACGGGAGGCCTGGCGTGTTGGATCGCCGCGGCTCAGACGCTCACGGCGTGGTGGACGATGGCGTCGATGGTGCCCTTCCTCACCGGGCTCCTCACGTTTTCCATGTTTGGCTTTTTGGTCACCCTCGGCGCGGCGTTTTTCAGCGGGATGTACATGGCCGTCACGGTGTTCACCAGGACGCTGAGATACATGCTCGACGGGCGGATGACGGAGGCGTGGCCCGCGCACAGGGACCAGGCGCAGCCGCCGCCGATGCAGATCACCGCTCAGAGGAGTCAGAGGGTGGCTAAAAACCAAAACCAGGTGACGGTTGATTACGTCCCGACGCGGCCCGTGTCGGACGATGAACCCCCGGACGTCCCGGTCTCCGCCATCCTCCCCGAGCTCTACGCCCCACCCCGGGGCCCCGCGAAGCCCGAGCCGACGCCCGAGAGCGACCCCTTAAGTGGTGAGTCACCGCCCGTGGGTGGTGAGTCACCGCCCGGTGAGTCACCGCCCGACGACCCGATTGCGGCGAAACCCCCGCCCAAGCGCGCGCGGGTGGACCTGCCCCTCGACGTGCTGCTCCGCGTGGGCGGCGGCGCGGTCGAGAAGACGGGCAAGGCGGTCACCGGTGAGAAAGAGGGAGGGAGCGGGGACGGGTACAAGGAGCTGCCGCCGAAGAAGGGTGGTGGGGTCAATACGGGGTCGACGAACGATTCGAACGCGCGAGTCGTCGCCGAACAAGCAGAGCAGAAACCTTCGTGGGACTCGGCGGTGCGCGAAGGATCCGTGTCCGCGGCCGGGGAGCTGCGCCCGGACCCGGCGGCGGACGCGAGGCGCGAGGCGGTGGTACCCCCAAGCCAGCGAAGCACCGTCGCGTCGAAGGAGCAGCAGCAGCAGTGGCTGAGGAGGGAACTGGAACGCGAGTGGGAGGAGGTCGGCGCCGGAGAGGAGTCCGTTCGCGACGACGAGGAGAAGAAGAAGAAGGAGGAGGAGAAGGAGGAGGTGAAGAAAAACGGGGGAGGTTGGAACCCCATCAAGGCGTTCTTCGGCGGCGGCGCGGACGAGTCGCCCGCGCCCGCGCCCCCGACCGCCGCCGAGCCCAGCCCAGCCCGGCCCAGCCCGAAGGCGCCCGGCCCGGCCCGGCCCAGCCCGGCCCGGCGCGAGACCCCCGCCGCCGACGCCGGCTTCGACCCGGTGATGGGCGCGCTCAGGTGGGAGACGCCCGCGGGCGAGGCGACGAACGCGAACGCCGCGCGCGCGGCGGAGGTGGCGGCGAGGCTCGCCGCGAGGGCCGCCGTGGCGCAGCCGGAGCAAGAGCCGGAGCAAGAGCCGGAGCAAGAGCCCGAGCCCGCGGCGGCTGTTGACACGTCAAAGTTTGCGGAGGAGGCGGCGGCGGCGGCGGTGTCGGAGGTGCGGTCGCAGCGGAGGCGTTCGAACGACGAGGACCGGAAGAGGGCGGAGAGGAACGAGTGGCAGAAGAGGGTGAGCGGCGCGCTGAGGCGAGAGAGGGACGACGACCGGTGAGATTAGTTGCATCCTGTCATCCTCACGCGAGGCAAAACGACATAAAGTCCTCAATCGACAGCAGAACAGCCGAACAGAATCTGCCAATAGGCGTCGATATCGGAAACTGGCCAGCTCCAGTCACGCGGTGCGATGGGCGGGCGCGCGAAGGCCAAGGGTCGCGGCGGCGGACGCGGCGGACGCGGCGGCGGAGGCCGAGGACGCGGCCGAAGCGCGCACGGCAGCGGTGGACGTTTCGGATGGGGAGGCGGCGGCACGGGTCCGTCGTCCTCCCGCGGCGGTGGGATCTACGGTCCCGATGCCGGTGGTGACTACGTCGCGCTCAAGGGCGCGTCTCCCGGAGGGTTCTTCCCCGGATACGGCGGGGGCCCGAAGAGGAAACACCGCCAGATGCATCAGGCGTACGCCTACGCGGGAGCGGGAGGCCGGCGGGTCCGTCGACAGGGCAGCGACGACGACTCCGAGACGACTTCCGAGGATGACGTCGCGGGCGGCGGCGCGCCCGACCACGACCACGACCACGACGAGGACGAGGACGAGGACCGGGACGACGACGAATCCGACCCGAACGTCGAGCGCAACTCCGTCATGCGCATCGGCGGGATCGAGATCCGCATGGATCGACCGGGCGCGCGCGGCCGAGGCGCCCGCGAGCCCTTCCCGCCCCGCCGCGAAGCGCCATCGGTCGACGACGACGACGAGCGAGACTCCGAGGGCGAGTGGGGCAGCGAGCTCAGCCTCGACTCCGACGCCGTCGACGACTACATGCGCAACTGCATGAACGACTCCGACGACTCCGACGACGACGATGACGACTCCGACGACGACGACGCGTTCAACGAGGACGCCGCCGCCGACGCCGCCGTCGCCGCGGCGGAGGAGGCGTGGGAGAGATCTGAGCGCGACGGGTACGGCGGTGCGCCTCCGGATGACGAGCTCCCGAAAGACATCGATGGCAAAGAACAGGACAAGGCGGCGCGCGCGGCTCGCCGCGCCGCGCGGGAGGACCGGTACCTTCGACGGATGCGGGACATGAACCTGGACGGCGCCGAGGTGCCGTCGCCGCGCGTCTCAGACTCGGACGTCTCGGACGATTCCGAGGCGGAGAACGAGGCTCTGAAGGGGGGCGACTACGGGGCGTACCTGTGGGGCACCGGCTCGGGTAAAAAGAAGAAGAAAGGGGCGGGCGGCCATCACGCGGACGGCGGCTTCCCTTTGAGCGGTAAGCGCGCAGCGAAGAAAGCGGCGAAAAAGGCGGCTCGGCGCGGCGAATCCCCCGAGAGGGACGCGGGTTTGAGAAGGCCGCGAGCCGTCGCGGAGACGTTGGCGGGGATGATCCGATCCGGCGGCGCGTACATCGGGTTTCAAGCCGGCATGTCTCCCGACGCCCTTCGCGGTCTGCTGGGCATAGCCCACGCGATGGGTCTCAAGGCGGAGGTGCGGGGTGGGGGTAAGCGGCGGCACGTCGTGGTGCACTGGACGCCGAGGGCGAGGGTTCCGAGGGACGGGGACGAGCGACTGGAGCGGGCCATCGCCACGGCGGAGGGCCAGCCGTACGGCGGCGGTGGCGGCGGGAGGGGGGGGGTTTCCGGGAGGAACGGGACGAGTTCCGCCCCGAGTTTCGTGTCGGCGGGCGTCATGCGAAACGATGACGATGACATCGACGACGACGACAGAATGAACGTACCCGTCGGGGACGTCGACGACGAGGCAAAGCCGGAGGCGGAGACGGACTTTCCGATCGAGGGGGAAGCGGCTGGTTTAGGGACCGGTTTAATCCGCGATGAGGTCGAGGCTGAGCTGGCGGCGGCGGATGCGGACGTGCGAGCGGCGGAGGCTTTTCTGACCGCCGCCGCCGAGGGTGCAGCCGATGGCGACGGAGTCGAGGACGACGGCGAGGAGGTCCGACGGGGCAACAGGGGCTTGCGCAGGGCGGCGATGGCCGCGGAGCGGGAGCTTCGCGCGTCGCTGGCGCAGAGGAAGAAGAAGGGGGACGGGAGAGTAGTGGGGGCTGGGCACTCTTTCGGCGCTTTCGAGGCGCACACCAGCGGGTTTGGTTCGAGGATGCTCGCGAAGATGGGTTTCCAGGGCGAGGGCGCCGGTATGGGGAAGGACGGGCGGGGGATATCGGAGCCAATCGCGGCGTCCATCCGGGGCAAGCGAGTCGGACTAGGAGCAGAGCGGAAATGAAGATGAATCTTCCACAACAGTCAACGAATACAGTATTATATCAACACAGGTTGGCCAATCCCTTTCGGCCTCACTTGGCGTCCTCTTCCTCTTCTTGCTCCGATTTATCCTCGCTCCTGCCAAAACCCAACATCGTCGTCTTGCGAATCCCTGTGCCGCTCTTCTTCAGCGATCCGAACCAGGTGGGAGTGAACACGCCCTGCAACCCCCCGAGCGCCTGATTATCTTCCATCGCGTCGTGGATTGACTGATTACCCCTGTTTTTGCGTCCAAGCTTCCATCTGCGAACCAGCACCGACACCGCGGATCGTTCCTGCGCCGTGGGCCACATCGCAATGGGCTGGTAGTTTCGCCACGTGCCCTTCGCGACCATCTCCCTGACCTTGTCCGCGGACTCTTTCAAGTCCACGTTTAACGCCTTGGTGTCCTTCGTTAGGCTGTTGTAGGTCTTCATCGGGGTTGACTTGGGTTGGGCGGCCGGGGTGGCGGGGCTCGAAGGATCGGAACCGTGCCTTCCGAGCTTATCTCCGAGATTGAGCGCGCGTTCATCCAGCTCCCTGAAAGCCTGCCCGGTTTTCTTTCCGAGCACGGTCATCTTGGACTTGATCGAACCCACGACTCCTTTCTCGTCGAGGTTGATGTCTTGGTCGTCCTGGAGTATGTCTCGCTGCACCGGCACCTTGCTCGCGCGCCGGAGCACGGCCATGCATCGGCGAATCTGCATCCACGACCACACGGGCAGCGGTAAGAGCGCCAGCCGAAGGTACTCGGTGCTCTTCCCGTTCTTGCTCAGCGTGGGCAAACCGAGAATCAGAACCACCTGGCTGAACAGCAGGCTGTTGAAGGTCTGCTTGACGAGCCACGGCCACAGCGTGAGGCCCGAAAGGTACGGCTGCATGTAGTGGTAGGATAAGTTATGCTTCCAGAACAGGTAGAAGAGCGAGAAGAAGACCCCGCAGACTGGGAGGAAAGCCGGCGCCGTGACGCAGTACTGGCACCCGAGGAAGAAGATGAGCATCGTCTGCGCCGGGACGCGGTGCAGCGGCGTGTTCTCCGGCTGCGACCACTGCTGCACCATGCGGGGCGTGGGCATGGCGGTGGTCTTCGCGAGGTGGATGAGCGTCTTGACCAGGTAACCCAGATGGGTCGGGGGGTGGATCAGCTCGAGCACCGTCGACGTCGCGATGCGGAGGAGGCAGAACTGCAGGAAGAAGCTGCTCGCCTCGACGCATCGGTAGATGAGCGTGCTGAGGACCAGCTTCGGGTCCTGGATCCAGTCGAGGAGGTCCTCCCACACCGGCGTGCTGTTGAGGTTACCGAGGAACAGGTTCAGGACTAAGAGCCAGAAGTAGATGGAGGCACCCCTGACGTCCATTGTAGACTTTGCGATGGAGCCGTACTGCCTGGAGATCACCAGCGACATGATGTGCGCGACGACCAGGAAGATCGTCAGGATCAAACCGATGAGCACCTTGAAGATGCCCTCTCCCAGGACGCTGACGATGTCGTCTTTACCCGCGTTGAGCGCCGCCACCAGAAAGTTGACGGGGACGGAGAAGAAGATGACCATGATGGTGGCCACCAACCTCGCGCGAATGTTCTTCCTCCACCGCTGCTTCCCCGTCAGCGCGACGTTGTGCCAAACGAGGTCGTTGGGACCCGGTGCGGGCTCGGTGTGCCAGCGACCGAACTGGTTATCGAGTTGCACCTGAGACGCGATGACCGCGTCCATCTGACGCGAGAAGACCACGATGGAACTCGGGCTTGGGGTCTCGTCGTGAAGGTAATCGAGCCTGGCTTGGGAAAAAGCAGCGAGCTTCTCCTTCGTATCGAGGCGAAGCTTCTCGCGTTCCTCGTCCGCCTTGGCGAGCTTGGCCTTGAGCTCGGCAACCTTCGGGGAGTCCGCGGCTTCCACGTCCTTGCTGCCCTTATTCTCACCCAACGCCTCCTCGATGTCGTCCTTCAGCTCCTTCTCCAGGATCAAGGCTTGCAGGTAGGCCTGCTCGCTAGCCTTCCACGCGTTCGCGCTCTTGTCGAGCTTTCTCGTATCCCTCGCGAGCAGCACGGAAACGACGCACCCCTCACCCATGACCCCCTCCATCTTTGCCTTGACCACTCGGAGAATCTCGGATTTGGTGCACGCGCGGAGCTTATCGATGTCATCCGGAGTCGTCTCGTCCATGAACGAGCGAACCTCGGAGTAATTCTTCTTCAGCCACGCCTTTGCCATCTTCTCCTCCTGCGCCTCCGCCTTTTCGGCCTCGGTGAGCTCCACCTTGACGCCCTCCAAATCGCCGGCGTCCGATCTCGGAGACCGAGGCGAAGACGGGTTGGACATCGAACCGGACCTGGACATCGAGCCGGACCTGGTCATGGAGCCGGACCTGATCATGGAGCCGGACCTGGTCATGGAGCCCGTTCGCTTGACCTGCTTCTCCTTCTTATCGGCCAGCGCGGAGGAGAGCGCCTTCATGATCCCGCCGCTCTGCGCCCTCGCGCCCTCCTTTCCTGGCGGCACGTCCGTCGTGAGCATCGGGATGTCGCTCACGAGCACGGCGTGCGACTTGATGCCGATCCTGGACACCGGCAGCCTCCAGACCAGGCGCGTGTACGCGGCTGTCTCTCGACTGAGCAGATACACCAGCCACGTGGATATGACCCACATCTGCAGCACCACGACCCAGAACACGCCCTCGCTGTTCGCAGCCGCGATGGTGATCCGCTTCATCCCGAACGCGTCCTGGTCCTTGCTGTCGAGGTGATACAGCGTGGCGCACACGGGAAGGACGAAGATTGTCGCCCCGAAGAACCAGTGGTAGACCATCCGGTACCATCGGAGCAGCATGAGCTCGTCCGGGGTGGTGTTGGCGATGAGCTCGGTGTCGGTGACGTGCCACGCGCGGACGAGCCACGCGAAGTGTCCCTTGGGCAGCTTCGGCGGCCTCTTGTACGGCGGGTAGTTGTGGTTCTCGTCCTCCATGAAGTAGCAAGGATCGCACGTGTGCATCATGTGCTTGAAGCTCCTTATGAAGATGAACACGGCCATCAGGACGACCCAGAGCACGGCGAGCCATCCGCAGGTGATGAAGAACTCCGTCGCGGTGAAGTTGGTGCCGCACGCGGAGGAGAGCGCGTCGCACTCGTTGTAGTAGAGGCAGGTCAGACCGGTGCCCTTCATCGTGGTCACGTCGTCGGGGGCGAGGAACGAGCCCGCGTAGGCGGCGGGGTAGTGGTCCGCCGCGCACGCGAGGCACTGCATGTCCACAAGCGATGGGCACGTCGTCAGGTTGGAGCTGCCGTCGATCACGTCGCCGTCCAGGTACAGGCTCGGGATGGTGGAGGTGGAGTCGAGCTTGAGGTAATTGGTTCCGGCCGTCTTGTACGTCGACAGGGAGCGGTAGACGCAGTCCGCGCATCCCGAGGGACAGGGGCACGCGCCGGATGACGTGTGCAGCGTGGCGGTCATCCACGCCTTGGACGTCCATGACGTGGTGTTGGACGACGCCATGTCGCTCGGTTCCAGCGTGCGCCGCCCCGCGCGAGGTGTCCGAGACCTCGTCGATTCAACATCGAATAACGACCTTGTTATGGGACCACCGACAGCTTGGCCGGGCGGAGCGAATCAGGTCCGAATCATCTGATCAGCGATGCGAGGGACCCGAAAGCTCGGCGCCGAAACCAAACGAGCACTTCGTTGAGGGTTTCCGCACCGATTCTTCCCGCCCACTTTGGAGGGCGAGGTGGCAGAGAGCGTCGGAGGGGCAAGCGGCGCGTACACGATGTCGGCGCTCAACAAGCTCGCGCACCTGTCGCTGGTGAATAAGGTGACGACGGAGCTCGAGAACCACATAGGCATCGCGGACAAGACCCTCTCGGAGTTCATCATAGACCTCGCGGGGAAGCACGACGAGCCGAGGGCGTTCCAGAAGGCCCTTGAGGATGCCGGCGCGGAGCTGTCGTTCGACTTGGTGCGCAGCCTCCTGGCCATCATCCAACGCATGAAGCCCGGCGGGAACAAGGGCGGTGCTGGCGGGGGTGGAGGGGGCGTCGGGGGCGCGGGCGGGCCGCCGAGACCCGTGAGACCCACCGCCGACAATCCCCTCCCGGGGCTGGCAGTGCGCGACGACGTGGAGCGCGCCAAGGCGCTGACCCGGGAGATCTACGGCGATAACCCCATCACCGCGAACATGGCGGACGATCCGAGGTTCCTCGACAGACGCGACGACGACAGGGGGCGCGGGGGCAGGGACCGCAGCCGAGATCGCGACTCGGGCCGGGGCGGCAGGGATCGATCGAGGGACAGGGGCCGCTCCAGGGACCGGGGCGGCGGCTCCTCCTCCGCGGCGGCGCTCAAGAACGGCGAGCCCGAGGTGGGCGCCATCTATCGCGGCAGGGTCACCAACGTCATGGACTTCGGATGCTTCGTCGAGCTCACCGAGTTCAGCCGCAAGTTCGAGGGGCTCGTGCACGTCTCCATGATCTCGTCGCAAAAAGGGGTCAACGCCAGAGATCAGGTCCAGCGCGACCAGAGCGTGTGGGTCAAGGTCACCACGCGATCGGCCACGCGCATGGCGCTCAGCATGAGGGACGTGAACCAGTCCACGGGAGACGACCTCCTCGGCGGCGGGGGGAACGAAGGATCGGCCAACGGGTACGCCAACCCCGCCGGACCCGCCGCGAACCGACTCGGCCAGTCCTTACGCGGCTTATCCGGAATAACCCCCACCGCGGAGGACGTCGCCGGGGACACGAGGCGGCGGCCGGTGAAGAGGCTCTCGTCCCCGGAGCGTTGGGAGGCGAAGCAGCTCATCGCGTCCGGGGTTTTAAAGACGGAGGAGTACCCCACGTACGACGCAGAAAACGAGGGGCTGCTCGCGTACGAAGAGGAGGCGGAGCAGGAGATTGAGATTGAGATCAACGAGGACGAGGCGCCGTTTCTGGCGGGGCAGACGGCTAATGGCGGGGACGTGTCGCCGATCAAGATCGTGAAGAACCCCGACGGGAGTTTGCAGCGCGCGGCGATGACGCAGAGCGCGCTGGCGAAGGAGAGGAGGGAGCTCAAGGAGCAGCAGCAGAGGACGGCTTTGGAGTCCATCCCGAAGGACCTCAACCGGCCTTGGGAGGATCCCATGCCGGAGGCTGGCGAGCGGCACCTCGCCGCGGAGCTCAGGGGCGTGGGCCTGGGAGGGTATGAGATGCCCCAGTGGAAGGTGGAGGCGTTCGGCAAGGCGCCCACGTTTGGCCAGAAGTCGTCCCTGCCCATGCAGGCGCAGCGCGAGTCGCTCCCGATTTTCAAGCTGAGGGACGAGCTCATCCAGGCGGTGAACGATAACCAGGTGCTCGTGGTCATCGGCGAGACCGGATCCGGTAAGACGACGCAGATGACCCAGTACCTGGCGGAGAGCGGTTACACCAGCAGGGGACGGATCGGGTGCACTCAGCCGAGGCGCGTGGCGGCGATGTCCGTGGCGAAGCGCGTGGCTGAGGAGTTTGGATGCCGACTCGGCGAGGAGGTTGGGTACGCGATTCGATTCGAGGACTGCACGTCGCCCGAGACTGTGATCAAGTACATGACGGACGGTATGCTGCTCAGGGAGGCGCTTCTCGACGACGCGCTGTCGCAGTACTGCTTGATCATGCTCGACGAGGCGCACGAGAGGACGATTCACACCGACGTCTTGTTCGGCTTACTGAAGAAGTGCTGCGCCAAGCGGAAGGACCTGAAGATCATCGTGACGTCCGCGACGCTGGACGCGGAGAAGTTCTCGTCGTATTTCTTCAACTGCCCGATCTTCACGATCCCGGGACGGACGTTCCCGGTGGAGGTGCTGTATACGAAGGCGCCCGAGACTGATTACATGGTGCGTCTATATTCCCTTTTTCACCCCCTCGCCGAAGCGCTCTTCGCCCGACGCTCAAACTCTCTTCCCTCGCTTACGGCGCGGCGGGCTATGAGGAAAAAAACTCTGCAAACATCTCGAGGTGTAGCAGCCGATGTGGACCAAAAGTTCATTAAAGTCTCCGAGCCCGTCTCCGCTCCTTTCCAAAGCCCGGCTTCAAATTACCCGTTCACGAACCCCCGAGGAAGACGACACTCACCTTTCGCAAACCATTCGCAAACTCTCGCAGGACGCCGCGCTAATCACCGTCATGCAGATTCACCTCACCGAACCCGAGGGCGACATCCTCCTCTTCCTCACCGGCCAGGAGGAGATCGACACGTCGTGCCAGATCCTCTTCGAACGCATGAAGGGCCTCGGTCCCTCCGTGCCCGACCTCCACATCCTCCCCGTGTACTCGTCGCTCCCGTCGGAGATGCAGACGCGAATCTTCGAGCCCGCGCCGCCCGGTTCCCGCAAGGTCATCGTCGCCACCAACATCGCCGAGGCTTCGCTCACGATCGACGGCATCTACTACGTCGTCGACCCGGGATTCGCGAAGCAAAAAGTCTTCAACCCGAAGGTTGGGATGGACTCGCTCGTGGTGGCGCCCATCTCGCAGGCGTCGGCGAGGCAGCGAGCCGGACGAGCGGGTCGAACCGGGCCCGGCAAGTGCTTCAGGCTGTACACCGAGAGCGCGTACAAGAACGAGATGCTCCCCACGTCCGTCCCGGAGATTCAGCGCACGAACCTGGGCACCACGACGCTGACGCTGAAGGCGATGGGTATCAACGATCTCTTGCACTTCGATTTCATGGACCCGCCCCCACCGCAGACGCTGATTAGCGCGCTGGAGCAGCTCTACAACCTCGGCGCGCTCGACGAGGAGGGACTGCTGACGAGGCTCGGGCGCAAGATGGCCGAGTTCCCGCTCGAACCCCCGATGAGCAAGATGCTCATCGCTGCGGTGGATCTGGGGTGCTCGGATGAGATTTTGACCATCGTCGCGTGCCTATCCGCGCAGAACATCTGGTTCCGACCGAGGGAGAAGCAGGCGGCGGCGGATCAGAAAAAGGCGAAATTCTTCCAGCCCGAGGGCGACCACCTGTCCTTGCTCACCGTTTACGAGAGCTGGAAGGCTCAGAAGTTCTCGTCGCCGTGGTGCTTCGAGAACTACCTTCAGGCGAGATCGCTGCGAAGGGCGCAGGACGTGCGAAAGCAGCTGCTGACCATCATGGACAGGTACAAGCTCGACGTGGTCTCCGCCGGGCGAAATTTCAACAAGATTCGCCGAGCGATTTGCTCCGGATTTTTCTTTCACAGCGCGAAGAAGGATCCTCAGGAGGGATACAAGACGGTCGTCGAGAACACGCCCACGTACATTCACCCCGCGTCGGCGCTGTTTCAGAGGCAACCGGACTGGGTGGTGTACCACGAGCTGGTGCTCACGTCGAAGGAGTACATGCGCGAGTGCTGCGTCATCGAGCCAAAGTGGCTAGCGGAGCTGGCGCCGAGGTTCTTTAAGCTGTGCGATCCGAGGCACATCTCGAAGAGGAAAAGGATGGAGAGGCTGGAGCCGCTGTTCGATCGGTTCAACGATCCGCAGGCGTGGCGCCTGTCCAAGCGCCGCGGCTGATCGGCTCTTTGTCTGCTCGTTCATAAGTTAGTCTTTTACTTCGGACCGAGAAATAAGAAAAAATTAGATGTCTATGAGGTTACCCGTGCCCGTGCCAAAGCCGCTCGCCGCCGCCGCGGCGCTCTCGAACCCGCTCGCCGCCGGACCGGGCGCCGGCGTGAACCCGTCCGCCCCCGATCCCGCGCCGCTTCCGTTCCCCTCCGCGACGATTCCCCTTCCGCGCTGAACGTCGTACACGGGGCGAGCGGGATAGAACCCGTCCAAAAAATTTGGCTCGCAGTCGCAAGCCGCGCCCAAGAACGCCACCCTTCCCATGCGCGTCCCAGCGTCCGCGCCGTCGTCGCGCGGGAACCAAACCTCCGCGAACTGCGCGAGCGACCGCGCGGCGACCGACCCGACACCGAAGGAACTTCCGGAACTTCCGGAACTTCCAGAACTTCCGGAACCGCGTCCAAAGAGCGAACGCAACAGCGCGACGACGTGCGCGAACGTCGCCGACGCCGCCGGGTCCGCGGTCGATCGAACCAGCTCCTCCGCCGCCGCCCGCGACGGCAGCAAACCCGCGACCGCCGGCGACGCGAGCGTCCACGCGCGGCCGGGTCCCGCATTCCGCGCGGCGCTCGCGGCGTCAACCGCTGCGGCGGACCACCGAGCCATTAATTCGTCGACTCGATGGACGCACCGCCGCGGCGTGGCCAGCAGCGGCGTCGGCGTCGCGGCGAAAAACGCGAGCAGGGCGAAGCCGCACACGTCGGGTTGGATCCCCGAGAGGTCCGCGGCGGCGCCGGAGACGTGGCTGGAGTCCAGCGCGAGTCGAACTCGTGAAAGGTTTTCCAATGTGGCTCTCGCGGGCGGACGCAGCAGCCCGGGGACGGAGACGGCGTGGTCGAAGAGGAGGTCGACCATCGCGCGGATCGGCTCGGGGACGTCGGGGGGGAACGACGCCTTGCGAAGCGCGCGGAGGGGCTTTCCAAACGTCGACGGCGCGTACGAGGCGGTGACGGTGAGGAAAAAGTCCCGGCCGTTTTCCAGGTGAAGCACCAGTATGCCGTCGAGCCCGACGACGGGCTCGGCGTCCAGGTTCCACGCGGACGGCGGCGCGGAGGATCCGAGCGAGGAGGAGAGCGCCGCCAGGTCCGTCGCGGATCCCCGCCGCGACGAGCCCCCGTGAGAGGACGAGCCCCCGTGAGTTGACCCCCCGTGAGACGACCCGCCGTTGTTCCTTCGCTCCTCCTCGGACACGTACGCGACGCCGCCGCTCTCGACGGGCTTGAGCAGCCCGCGGTTCACCGCGCGCGCCGCGGCGATGCGCGCGGCTTCCGCGACGGTGCTCGCGGAGGAGGACGCGGTGGTCGCCGCGGCGGTCGCCGCGGCGGTCGTCGACGGCGCACCCCGCGCGCCGCCGCCGCCGCCGGGAGGACCGGTAATCGACGCGGCGTTCGATGCGGACGACTTCTCGGCATCCTCCTCGCCGCCGAGGACGCCGGACACGAACGCGGGTCCAGCCGTGCCCCCGCCCGCGACGCACATCGTCGCCCCGATGGTGACCTCCGCGCCGGGCAGCAAAACTCCCGCGGGTGGGTCAAGCTCGATCCAGCCCGGGGACACGGCGGCGTCTCCGGGGGAACCGCCCCCCGCGGGGACAAAGCGCCAGCTGGCGACGACGTCGCCGACGTTGACGAGCCTGAACGAACACGTCTTTGGTTCCGCGTACCGTAACTCGCCGACGTCCACGACTGGGTTCTCCAGCGTGCACCTGGGCTGCGACGCCATCTCCTGAAAGTCCATCCGGCGCCTGTGCTCCAGCAGCACCTCCTGCAGCCTCTCGGGTTGCAGCTCCCTGGCGACGATTGAAAATTTCGATCGAACCGGCTTGTGATCCGACTGCACCAGCTCGGACCGGTCGTACGAGTGCTGGGTTATGTCCCAGCCCCGCCACAGGATCCGATCGCACCACGCGGGCGTTCGCTTCTTCTTCTCCTCCTTCTTGCTCACCTTGACGTCGCCTGAACCCTCGTCGTCGTCGTCGTCGCCGTCGCCGCCGCCGCTGTACTGATTCGTGCCCGGCCTGTACTTGTACGTGGGCAGAAACGTCACCGGCGCCTCGGTCCACCCCACGAACGCCCTACCCGCCGCCTGCTCCAACACCAGCTGATCCGCGCCGAGCAGCCTCGCGTGCGTTCCCCCCGCGATCGCGTCCCGGACCGTATCGTCCGGCAGGTTCAGCCGGTAATTCAAATCGCCGATCCAGACGCACGCGAAGGCGTCCTTGACGGAAGCCGAGCGCTCGATCGCGGCGCCGTCGGAGCTCGCCGCGGGGGGCGCCGGGAACGACAGCTTGCTCACGATGTCGTGGTAGTCCTGCGAGCGCTTCGCGGCGTCGTCCGGCTTGCTCCCGGCGCTGAGGTGCGAGCACACGAACAGGACGGGGGTGTTGTAGCATCGAAGCCAAACCGCGGCGCCGCCCTTGTTGCCCAGCGTGGCAACCTGCAGCGCGCCCACGCCCAGGTTGAAACCCGTCGACACGGTCGCCACGCGCACGTCCCTCACGTGCGATGCCGCCTCCGTCGTGGCCCACACGGTGATGTAAACCCCCACGAGTTGCTTACACGCGAGTCGAACGTAACGACGCGACGGGGACGCCGCGGATCCCGCGGACGCTTTGGATCCGCCGCCAGCTGTGTCGCCGCCCCCGCCCCCGCCGCCGCTTCGCCGGCCGTCCTCCGAACTCGCCGCGTCGAAGGAGGTCCACGCGCCTCCCGCGGCTCCCCCGGCGTCGTCGCCGTCGAAGCTGGCCCACCCGGCGGTGGACGACGACGCGCCTCGCGGACCCCCTCCGCCTCCCTCGTGGAGCGCTCGCTCGATGATGGCTTCCCACTCTTTCGTCGCCTTCTCGTCCTCCACCGCGAGCACCTTGCCCGGCGTCAGGGGCACGATCTCCTGGAACCCGACGACGACGATATCCGGCTTGGATACCACCGCGTCGAGCCACGGGGAGATGTCCAGTCCCGGCGGCGGCCTCTTGCCGTTCGTGTTCCACGTCCCGGTCCACACGGAGAGCTCGTGCGACGAGGTGTAGTCCTCGATGGGATGCGCGAGGAAGGCGTCGCGGACGGCGCGATTGCCGATGCGGCTGGCCCACTGGCGGGTCAGCGGGTGGACGCTGTCCTCGGGCTTGGCGACGCCGCGGGATGGCACGGGGAATCCCGGGTGCGTCGCGACCGCGGGCGCGCTAAAGTCGGACGCCGATGGCGCTTCGTCGTCGAAGCCCACCCACGTCGAGGTGGACGCGGCTGCCGCCGACGACCCGCGGGGGGCGCCGCGCGCCGGCGCCGAGGAGGAGGACGACGACCGCCCCGGCCTGCCGTCGTTGAGGAGGTCCGCGAACATGTTGGTGAAGCTTTTCATGTTCACCGCGGTCACCTCCCCGAGCGCTCTCCGCGCGCCCTCGATCTGGATTGGCTGTGCTGTCGTCCGCGTTACAACGAGTCTTTATGACTTTTAAGCACTTCTCAACACAAGGAATGTGACAGGATCGAGTCCATTTTGAGTGCATTTTGACAATTCCCGCATGCTGACCACTACACAGCCATACGGATTTGGTCCGGAGAGAATCTCCTCAACTTTTTTTGAACCGCTCGCGTGTTTTCTGGCCAGGCGCTCGGCGCTCTGGACAGAGACCCGCGAGACACCAAAGGGCAGAAGGCGGAGGTCCCCACCATGAGTCAGGTTCGTGACCCTCCCGTGACCTCGCGGACGACGCGCGCGCGTCCGACGTCCCCGCCGCCGCCCGTCTCCCCCGCCCGTCGTCACTCGCACCGACGTCCCTTCTCTTCCACGGGCCCGAACGTGCTGACGCGCGTCGCATCCCCTCCCCACCTTCCCCACGCCCACAGATCTTCGACGCGTACGAGAAGGAGTTCCTCGAGTTCACCGCGTCCATCGCGCGGAACACCTCGTCGCTGCCCTCGCTCGCCGGAGGTGCGCCCGCGACCCCCGCTCCCCTCCCCACCTCCTCCGCTCGCGGGTGGCCCCGAGGGCGCCAACTAAAAAATAGAGACACGTGTCGTCGGCGAGATCCCTGACCCGGCCCCCGCCCTCCAACCGACCCCCGTCCCTTCCAGATGCCAAGGTTCAGAAGATCGGCGAGACGGAGTCGGACGTCGCCGAGGCCGAGGCGCTCATCCGCCGCATGGACCTCGAGGCCAGGTCCCAGCAGAACCCCGCGGCGAAGAACCCGATGCTGAACAAACTCAGGGATTACAAGTCGGAGCTCGCGAGGCTCAAGCGCGAGTCACAGCTGGCGTCCCGCGCGGCGAACGAGGCGAACAACCGCTCGCAGCTCCTCGCGGGCGCCGAGCTCGACGACGTCAGCGCGCCGACGTCGTCGTCGCAGCGCGATCGCATGGCGCAGGCGACGCAACAGCTGGATCGAACCGGCGATCGGATCCGGGACGGCAAGCGGACGCTGCTCGAGACGGAGGACCTCGGCGTCTCCATCCTCCAGGACCTGCACAGGCAGCGCGAGACGATCGTGAGCGCACGAGAACACATACACGGCGCGGACGATAACATCGGGAGGTCGAGGAAGATCCTGCAGGCGATGGGGCGGCGGGCGATGGCGAACAAGGCGATGCTGTACGGCATAATCGCGATGCTCTTCGGAGCCATCTTACTCGTCGCCTATTTCAAGCTGTTCAGGTCGTCGGACGACGGCAGCGGCGGGCAGTGATGACGATGACCTAGGTGTAAAGTGATGAAACGTAAACCTCGCGTGCGCGAGGGTTGTAACAATGCGATGACGAGTCGTTCCTACCGTGGCTTAAAAAAATAAAAAAAATGCAAGCCGAGGCGACTGCGCGCCTCATCGCTCCCTCTCGACGCCCTCCTCCTTACCCTTCCTCTCCGGCGGCCACCGCGGCGGGCCGCCCACGCCGTCCCTGTACTCCCCGCCGCCGCCGTCCCCGCCGCCCACGAGGTAGATCCGTCCCGTGGCGACCCTCCGCCATTTGGCGTTTTCCGATTTCGCAACCTCCACGCGAAACGCCAGCCTGCGTTCGCACACGTGGCACTCGCACTCCACCCTCGCGACCGCGCGGTTGCCCGGCAGGAACGCGTACACCTCCTCCGCGCAGCTCGGGCACTCGCCCTTGACCGCGACGGTGTTTCCGTCGCGAAGCCGTCCTAAGCGTTCCCAACCGCCGTTCGCGAGGAAGACGCCGAGGAGGCCGATGACGGGGGGCCGGAACGAGGATCCGTGGGGTCCGCCGATGTCCCCGCCGGCGACGGCCCCGACGCCCGCGCGCATCGCGTCGCCAAAGTCCAAGACCACCATCGCGCATCCCAAGGCGACGAGCGCGAGCCAGGTTGTCGCCAACGAGTCGAGCTGCTCGACGTCGAACGAGGCGTCCGAGTAGACGCGCATGTCCCGTCGGCTGCATCGCGGGTACTTGACCGCGGCGTCGCTGCCGAGGTACCGGAGCCTGCGCTCGACGGTGTCGAACATGGCGTCGTCGACGACGGGCTGCCCGCTGAAGTACGTGTTCTTCGCCTGCGCGTACAGCGCCTCGAGCTCCTCGACCGTCGCCGCTTCGATCGGGGGCAGGCGGATGCACGAAGGGCCCTCGATGCTGGGCACGTCCCACATGCCCATCTCCGCCATGTCGTACTTCTCGCCGTCCCACGTCTCGGAGTAGGAATCGGAAGGTCCGCGCTTGGACCGCCTCCCCGCGTTCGCGCTCACCGCCGCGCGAGCGCGACGGGACGACGAGTACATCGAGTACGTCGAGGAGGAGGAGGGGGAGTAAATCGCCGCCCGGTCCCGAGGTCGCGTCGCGCCTGTCCCCCGTCCGCTCGTGGACGCCGCCGTGGACGCCGCGGCCCTGGAAGCCGCGAGAGCGGTCATCGCCCCGACCTCGCCGATCCAGGAGCGCGACCGGACCCTCGCCGCCCCTCCTCGTTGTGGCTGCCGTGATGAGGGGGACAAACGGAAATTTGCCACCCTGGCTGGCCACACCTGACAGCGTGACCCACGGCCATGTGAGTGAGGGAAACCCGGTGGCTTTTTGCTTCATCGGCAGCCGGAGACGGCCACCACGGCGCACACCCGAGCCGCCTCACGAGCGAGACCCCGCGTGACAGACACCTCGCGGACACGCACGGATCGTTCGTCGACTCGACGAGCGCCACCTCGCCGCCGCTCATCGCCGCCGAGGTAGATCCGGAGGAGGTAATCCAAAGGTAATCCAACCAAAGGGAGAGAAAGCAGAGGGAAAGGAGCGGCGAAGATGAAGCTCGTCAGGTTCCTCCAGAAGCTCAGCCACGAGTCGGTCACCATCGAGCTGAAGAACGGGACCGTCATCGCCGGCACCATCATGGGTGAGTGCGCTCGCCGATGGACCGTCCCCCGCGTCGCGAACCCGCGCGAACCCGCGTTATCGGGCGCGCGCGTTTTCCCACCAATCCGCCATTTTTTCCCCATCAACCCTAACTAACGCCTCCCGACCTTCGCTGCCAACCAAACAGGCGTGGACGTCAGCATGAACACCCACCTGAAGAACGTGAAGATGACGCTGAAGGGCAAGAACCCGGTGAGCATGGACCACCTCAGCGTGCGCGGCAACAACATCCGCTACTACATCCTGCCCGACTCGCTGAACCTGGACACCCTCCTGGTGGACGACACCCCGAAGATCAAGGCCAAGCCAGGGGCGGGTAAGCCGGGGGCGGGCGCGGGTGCCAGGGGACGCGGGCGCGGGCGCGGGAGGGGACGCGGGCGCGCAAGGTAAGGGACCCGCGTCGGCCGCGAACGGACGGACGACCCGAGGCCCCGGCGGGGATCCATCTCGCGAGGTTTCTTCAAACGCGAGGGCGTCGTCGGCGGGAAATTTAGTTTCGTTGTTATCGTAGACTCCATCAGACTTCACGCACGAGCGGACCGCGAGGGGCTAATAATCTCAGTCGCCTCGAGGCTGATACCTCGCCCACTACCTGGGAACGGACGGGAGGTTCTTGGCGCTCTCCTTCCCGCTCTCCTTCCCCCCCATCGCCTTTGTGAAGGAACTGAGCCCCGCGGAGATGGCACCGCCGACTTTCGAGCTCACCTTGTGCTTGTTCTCAATCTCGGTCGCCTTGCTGTACGCGGAGGACGCCGCCGCCTTGGCCTTGGTGGTTAGCCCGTACCTCTCGTTCACCTCCCTAGCCTTTTGCGCCGCCGCGACGGCCGCGGCGCTCGCCTTGCCGGTGATGTCGTGTTCGTCGTTGAACTTTTTCAGCGACGACGCTGTCGTCGCCGCGGCGGCGCCCGTGCTCCTCGCGACGTCGCCCGTCGCGTCCGTCCGCGTGGTGGCGTACGCGGCGGCGCCCGCGGCGACGACGGCCGTCATGGGCCCCAACAGCACGGCTCCCGCGACGCCTCCCACCGCCGCGGCTCCCAGCATGGTGCCGGTTCCCCCCGCGGTGTTGACGGCGACTTGCGATTGGTGCGCGACGTTGCCAGCCTGCTGCAGGGCTTGGGCTCCCGAGGCCATCGCGGCGATCTTATCGGCCTGCGCCTGCTGCGTCAGCACGTTCGCGCGGTCGCGGTACTCCTTCGCCTTGGCGCGCATCTCCGCCGCCTCCTGCGGGAACGTCCTCGCGGCCTTCTCGAGCTCGTCCGCCGCGCGAACGTACAGCGAGATCGCCTTCTCGTGGTCCTTGGCGATGTCGGCCTGGATGGCGAGGGTGGCCAGGTCGATAGCTGCCTGACAGGGCATGACGAGGCTCACGGGAGTTGAACGAACGGGGCACGCGAGATGCACGCCTCGACGGGGCGTTGAACGACGCTCGACGGGGCGTGCCGAGGCGGGTGTGGAGCAGTGTTAGCGCGGGAAATTTCCTCAAATTTGGGTTGATCAGTCGATCGAGCCGAGACAAGAAAATTGGAACATTTGTCGAATAAATATGAGTACGCGGGGGCGAGGAGCTCCGCTGCTATCTACAACCTCTACAACCTCGCGGTGGCGTCCGTCTCCTGGGACCGCGTGGACATCGACCCGTCGTCGCTCGCCGTGTCCCAGTCCTGCGAGCTGTACACGTCCGCGTCCCTCGCCTTGATCTTGAACTTTCTGCCCTCGGGCGGGCCGCCGGGGTCGAACCGCCGCACCATGATGAACACGTCGTCGACGACGTGATCCAGCCAAACCTCATCGCGCTCGCGCAGGATGACCGCGCCGCCCTTGCGCTGGTCCCTCAGGATGACCAGCCTCCGCGGGTCGTCGACGCCGCCGCCGCCGCCGCTGGGCGACGGCAACCCCACGGCACCCGGAACGACCCCCGGCGGTCCCCGCGGGTACACCGGCGGCGAAGGCGCGTACCCAAAGTAAGACGGGGGGGGAACCTCCGTCGCGCGCGGGCTCTCGCGGCGCATCGTCGCGCCCCCCGAGGACGAGGGCGCTTTCTTCTTCCCCGACGACGCCCTCGTCGCCTCCCTCTCGTCCCCTCCCGATGAACGCCGCGCGCCGGCGGCGTCCTCCCCCGAGGATTCGTCCTCGAGCCACGCGTCCACCGACGGCGACAGCGGCTGCAGCTGCGGCGGGGTCCTCTGCTGTGCGCCGGACGCGTACATTGGGTACCCGCCGTACGCGCCGGGGAACTGCTGCTGCTGCTGCGGTTGGGGGTAATACCCGGGTGGCGCGCCATACGGGCCGTACTGGTCGTAAGAGGGGACGTTGGGCAGGGGCGAATACGGACCGTATCCCGCAAACTGCGGCGGCGGCGGTGGTTGGGGCGAGACGCGCTGTTGCGTCCTCGCCGCGTTCACGAGCGCCGCGAACTTGGACGTCGGCGTGACGGTATCGCCGCCCGAGTCGTCGTCCGCCTTTTTCGCCTCCGCCTCTGCCGCCGCCTCCTCCGCCTTTAACGCCGCCGCGCGTCGCCTGCGGGTCTTCTCGGGAGTGATCGCACCGATTTCCGACCTGCTGGGCGACGTGGCGATGGACGCGCCGTCGAGCATGTCGTCGAGCATCTCCAGCAGCTCCGATTTCTTAGCCTCCCCGTCCCTCGCGCGCTCCGCGTCGATCCTCGCCTGCACCACCTGCGCCAGGCTCTTGACCCGGCCCGGGGCTCCGACGGGGGACTTGAGCATGATGTCCACGCCGCCGAAGAGCGGGTGACCCAGCGGGGGGTTCTCGTAGTCGGCGCCGCCGGTGGAGAGGCCGATGTGTCGAGCCCACGCGTCGTACTGCTCCGGGGTGTACGCGGCTCCGTGCCTGGCGGTGAGAAGGTTCCTGATGCTGGAGATGGCCGCGTCGAGCAGCTTGTCCTCCTCGCTCCGTTCCGGCGACTGCGACTGCTCCACGGCGGGTGAGCCGAAGGCAGCGGCGGCGATCGGGTCTTCGTCGTCGCTGTCATCGACGGGTTCGGAGGTAGACGGAGAGGCGAACACCTCCTCCTCTTCAGCCTGCGCGGCGGCGGCGGCGGCGGCGGCGGCGGCGGCGGCGTCCTCCTCAGCTTTTGCCTTTGCCTGGGCGGCGGCGGCGGCAGCCTCCTCCTCGGCTTTTGCCTTGGCGGCAGCCTCCTCCTCCTCAGCCTTGGCGGCTGCGGCGGCGAGGGCCGTGGCAGCGAGGGCAGCAGCGGCGGCAGCAGCCTCCTCCTCCTCAGCCTTTGCAGCGGCAGCCTCCTCCTCAGCCTTTGCAGCGGCGGCAGCCTCCCCCTCAGCCTTTGCAGCGGCGGCGGCAGCAGCCTCCTCCTCAGCCTTGGCAGCGGCTTCAGCCTCCTCTGCAATCGCCTGGGACGAAGCCTTGGGCGACATGGTCGGCGAAACGAGCCTCGCCACGGTACCGTGCGTGGACCGCTTATCGTCGTACGTGAACTCCTCATCCTCGCCGCGTTCCTTCGCGCGTTGCTTACGCGCCTCAACCTTGGCGAGAGCCGCAGCGAGCTTCTTCTTGCGCTCCTTGGCCTCCTCGGAGAGGCCCTCGAATTCGTCGCCGCCCTCCTCGAGGTCCTTGGCGGCGCCCTCCTCGGGCGCGACAGCCTCACCCTCCTCGGGCGCGTCCTTGGGCTTGGGAGTGGCGCCGCTGTACCCGAACATTCCGTACAGGCCGCGCTGCCACGCGCTGCGAAGCGCGTCGTGAGCGGCTCGCAGGACGTCCATCGCCTCCTCCCTGGAGTCGTCGTCGCCGCACTGCGCCACGCACAGCTCGAGCACCTCGCGCCGGTCCGCCACCTGCGCGTCGGTGACGGTGGCGGCGTCGAGATCGAGCACCGCGTACGCATCCGCGCGCGACGCGAGGATGCGTCGAACCTCCTCCTGAGGGTCCAGGAGGAGGGCGCGTTCCTTCGCGGACGGCTTCGGGGGCTCGGGCTCGGCGGCGGCGGCGGGGGCCGGGGGGCCGGCGGGAGCCTCCTCCGCTCGCGCGGGCTCCTCCTTCTTCTCCCCTTCCTTCCCCCCGGCTTTCGTCGCCTCCGTCGCCTCCGTCTCGGCCCTCGCATCCGCCTTCGTCGCATCCGCCGCCCCCTCCGTCTCCTTTCCCTTTCCCTTCTTCTTCTCCTTCTTCTTCCTCTTCTTCTCGTTCGCGGCGTCTTCCTCGTCTGTGGAGACGCCGTAATCGATCGCGATATCCCCGCCGTCCGACGACTCCCCATCCGCCGCCTCCTTCGGGTGCCTCTCCCACCTTCGGTGCACCACCTCCGCCTCGGCTTCACGCGCGACGTCCGCGGCGGGACCCGGCGCCGCCTCCGACACGTTCACCACCTCCCGCGACGCGCGCTCAACCGGCTCTTTCGTCTCCATCCCGGCGATCGGCTCGGTCTCCTCGGACGCGCCGTACGTCACGACCTCAACGCGTTCCTCGTCCAGGGCCGCCGCCGCCTTGGCCTTATCTTTCGTCGCGCCCAGCAGCGAGGATTTCTCGCCCTCGACGGCGTGCTTGGTCTTCTTGTCCGCGGTGAGGTATCCGGGCTCCAGCCGGTTCATGACGAGCGCGACGACGTACCAGCACGACGCGAAGATGAGCGCGTTGTAGGTGAAGTTGTTGAAGCCGAAGGGCGCCAGGCCGGCTTTTGTGGCGTTCTCCGAGAGGTCGTACATCAGCGCGCACATGAGCAGGAGGTAGACGAGCCCTAGCCAGAACCTCGCCTCCTTGCCCCAGTAGAAGGACATGCACAGGACCGTGCCCATGAACACCTCGAAGCATCCGATGGCGACCCACGCGGTGGACGGCTCGCCCTTGACGCGCTGGCCGTTCTTCTTCTTGCCGTACATCTCGGGGACGACGAGCTCGGGGGAGGCGATCATGGCGATACCGATGCCCACGAGGCCCATGCCCACGATGGCGTTGGTGTACCTCAGCAGGCCTCCCATCGTGGCTCGATCTGTGCTGCGACGCCACCTCTCGCGGGACTCTCTTTTTTTTTGTAACCACCAAGAGAGGCCGAGGCGGGTCCGTGGGGCGCTCCGGGACGATCCCGCGACCTCTCGGGCGCGTTTTCCGCTCCGGGCAGCGCGGTCGGGTCGACCCGACGCGGTTCGTGTGCGAGAGACGCGTCAGGCGCTCCCGTCTGGGGTTCCGTCGGGCGCGAGACTAGCCTGTACAGTCTCCATTTTTTGGGTCTGTCAAGATAAGGTTATGGGCCCAACTGAAACCTCTGAACCGCCGACGAACTTTCCCGCCCCCACACTCACACTCATCCACGGCGGAACCGAGGGTCATGTCCTCCTCCACGTTCAGCGCGCTGCACGTGGACGGGTACGTATACGCCAGCCCGTCCAAGTCCATCGCGCGCGACGACCTGAGCGACAGCGACGACGACACCGCGCTCATGGACGCGTACAATCAGGCGGTGGAGCGGTACAGGGAGACTCACGATCCGAACGGCGCGGTGGCGGGCGCGACGGCGCTCTCGCCGGTGGGCGCGAGGTCGAAGCGAGCGGGGACGCCGTCGAAGCGAGCGGAGACGTGGGGAGCGCGGGGCCAGGAGGAGCCGGACGACGCGCCGGATCCATCGCCGGTGGCGTGGCCGCGCGGGGATCAGCCGCTCGTGCGCGACGACGACGACGACGACGACGACGACGGGCGCCCGCCGTCGGGCGCCCGCGCCCGCGCGGCATCGTCGCGACCCGGTGCGGCGCCCCATCCACCGGAGGAGCCCTCACCCACCGGTGGCGCGATGCGCGAATGGAACGAGATGACCGAGCGCGAGCGCGAGGCGGCGTGGGCGGACTACTACGCATCATCCGGGGGCGGCACAGCTGGCGGGTGGGATCATCGGCGTTGGATCGGGCGCGGCGAGTACCGCGACCCGGATTGGCCCTCGGCTTCGTGGACCGAATGGGACGCGTACCACCGCGGAGACTACGACTACGACTACGGCCACGACCACGACTACGACCACGGCCGCTACGAACGACGACACGGCCGCTACGGCCACGAACGACACAGCCGCTACCCGCCGCCGCCGCGACCCCGCCGCCATCCCCCCCCCCCGCCGCCGCCGCGACATCCATACGAATCCTATCACGTCCGCGGCGACCCCGGGGGATACCCCGCGCCCCCGGGAACGCCCCCGACGGGTCACCGCCGCGGCGACCGACGAGAGGGGAGACCGAGAGAGGATGATCCTCGCGCGCGGGCGGCGTCTTTCGGCGGCGACGACGCCGCCGGCGCCGCGAGGGAGGCGGCGCGCGCGGCGCTGAGGTTCGCGCCGGGCGGCGGCGTGGTGGACGACGCGGACGTGGACGAGCTCGCCAACCTGCTGATGTCGTGGTACTACGCCGGGTATTACACCGGGTCGTACAGCAGGCGTCCCGGCGGCGGGCGGTGACGAGGCCGAGGGTTCAACGTCGACGTTCGTCCGGTTACGATAACCTCCGTCGACTCCGACCGTAAACTCCGACTACTCACACCAATATCATAGAAGCAGCACGTACTAGTGGCATCTATCTATCCGCACTCGGCGCACTCCTGCATGCCCACCTCGTTGCACCACGGGCACCGCCGCTCCACGTCCACCCCCCTCGTCGCGTCGCGCATGAGTATCCGCATGCACCCGTCGCAGTGCGCGCACGCGATGAGCTTCGTCCCGCCGCACGCGCCACACGCCGCCGTTTTGCCCCCGCCGTTCCCGCCGCCCCCACCGTCCCCCCGCGCTTTGGCGCCCGCCCGCGTGACCGCCTCCGCCAGAGCCCCGCGCAGCGCGTCGCGGTCCGACGCCAGGTCCTCGAGCTCGACGCCGACCGCCACCGTCTCGTCGTCGGCGAAGAGCGCGGGCGTCGTTGACGTCCCGGGTTCGAATCCACCGGGGGCCGACCCGGAACGTGTTTTTAGCCTCGTCACCAGCTCCTCGGCGTGCGACTCGCGCATCGACACGTCGCGCTCCAAAAAGTCGACGCCGAGGGCGACCAACGCCGCTCGCACGTCCCTGCAACGCTCGCGCAGGGGTCGTCCTTTTCCTTTTCTCTTCGAGTCCGTCTTCGAACTCGAACTCTTCTCCGCCTTTGTTTCGCCGCTCGCGGTGTACAGCACGACGACGCCGGCGTAGGTCGACGCCCCGGCCCCGACGACGCCCCAGCCCCTCGGGGTGGGACCGCGCGACGTCCCCCCCGACGACGCCGACCTCGGCGACGCCACCCCCCGCGGCGTCATCGAAGCGGACCCGACCCCGCCGCCGCCGCCGCTTCTCGGGGTCGGGTGTCCGAACGTCCTCGGCGTCGAGCCTCGCGAGGAGACGCTGCCGCCCGCGCGGGGGGTGAACGCGTTGCCGCGGACGCGCGGCGTCGGCGGCGGGGAGGATTTGGACCGGCCCTTCACCTCGGCGACGTTGGCGTCGACCGTCTGGGTGTCCGGGTGGGGCGGCGGGACGGAGGAGGCGACGGACGCGAACTCGTCGTCGTCGTCGTCGGTGTACTCGCCGGAGCTCGAGCTTTGGTACTCGCTGCTCGAGCTTTGGTCCTCGGCGGCTTCCCGTTCCGCTCGTATCTTCGCAGCCTCCGCCTCCCGTTCCGCGCGTATCCTCGCAGCCTCCGCCTCCTGTTCCGCTCGTATCTTCGCAGCCTCCTCGGCGGCCTTCTCCGCCGCTCTCCGTCTGGCGGACTCCTTGGCCCTCTCCCACGCCGCTGCGGCTTCTTCCTCGGCCGCGATGCGCGCCTCTTCCTCGGCGCGGGCCTTGGCGGCGGCGGCGGCGATTGCCGCCGCCGCAGCCGCAGCGGCGACCCTGGCGGCCTCCTCTGCCCTGGCAGCCTCTTCCGCCCTGGCAGCCTCTTCCGCCCTGGCAGCCTCTTCCGCCCTGGCAGCCTCTTCCGCCCTGGCAGCCTCTTCCGCCCTGGCAGCCTCTTCCGCCCTGAGCTTCTCGGCATCGCGCTCTGCGGCGAGTCTCGCCTCTTCCGCCGCCGCCTCAGCCTCAGCCTCTCGTCGTCTGGCGTCTTCCTCCTCGGCTGCTGCTGCTGCGGCGGCGGCGGCGGCAGCCTCTTCCTCGAGTCGCCTCGCCTCCTCTTCCCGTTTCCTAGCCTCCCTCGCGGCTTCCTCCTCTCGCCGCCTCGCCTCCTCCTCCTCGATGCGTCGAGCCTCCTCCGCCATCGCATCCCTTCGCCTGGCCTCTTCCTCCTCCTCGGCGTCGTGGTCGGAATCGGACAGCGATAGGTCAACCTCCGGCTCGTCGTCGGGGAGGGTGTCGGGCTCGGAACGAATCTCCTCATCCTCGTCGGCATCGACGCGTGTGGAGACGGTCGCCGTCAGCGCGTCGTGCCTCGCGACGCTCGCGACCGCCTCCATCATTCCCGCCAGCATCTCCCCATCGATGCCGCGGACGCAATCGACGAACGGATTCACCTCGTCCACCGTGATCGCTTCCTCCTCGACGCCCGTCGAGGAGGCGACGGCACCCGCCTCGGGGTTGGGCGCCGGGGTGCCCTTGTCCGCCCTCGGTGAGTCCAGCGGCACGTCTACCAGCGCGGCGGACCCATCGCCCGCCCCCGCATGCTTCGCGGACGCTCCAACGAACGTCCGCGCGGACGATGCGGACACATCGTCGCCCTTGGGCGACGACAGGCACGCGCCCATCGCACTGGTGGTCAGGCACGAATTCAAACGTTAAAATCTTCAGGTGTTCAGAAGCTCGTCTTTTAAAGCGCGCCCACTCCCATCAACGCCACCCTCGGCGCCGCCACCGCGCACGCCGCCCCGAACGCCACCATCCACACCACGATCTTCATCTCCCCCCACCCGCTCAGCTCCAGGTGATGGTGCAGCGGCGACATCTTCAGCAACTTCTCCCCAGTTCCCCGCCGCCGCCGCGTCCACTCGAAATACAAACGCTGCGCCACCACCGATAAAACCTCGACGACGAACACGCCGGAAGCGACAAAGACGGGGAGGACCATCCCGCCCCCGCCGCACGCCACCAACCCGCCCAACGCCGTCCCGAGAGCTAAACTCCCGGTGTCCCCCATGAACACGCTCGCGGGGTGCCTGTTCACGACGAGGAATCCGCAAGCCGACCCGGCAACGCAAATCGCAAACGACGCCAGCTCCGGGCGCCCTCGCGCGAGTAAGATCATCCCGGTCCCGACGAGCGCGAAGGCGACGGTGGCGGCCGCCAGGCCGTCGAGCCCGTCGGTGACGTTCACGGCGTTGCTCTCCGCCACCACGGTGAACGCCGCGAGCGCCCAGAACCACCGACCGAGGCGTAAGGTCTGTCCAACCCACAGCGTCGTCACCGTCGTGAACCCCGGGACTAACCCGATCCCCCCCGCGCCGCCGCTCGCGAGCCACGCGCACAACACGCTCGCGACGACGCTCTGGCACGCCAGCTTCGCGGCGGGGGGTAAACCCACGTCCGCACTCGCCGTGCGCAGCTTCCTGAGGTCGTCCATCGCACCGACGCCGCACATCAAAGCCGTCGCGGCGCAAAGCGCGAGCACGGATTCGTCGCCGACGATTTTATTGGCGAGTAAGGCGCAGACGAGACCGGCTGGGACGAATACCGCGCCGCCCATCGTCGGCGTGGACGCCTTGGCGCCGTGCTTGTGGTGCGGCGGTCCGTCGGTCCTCCGCGGCTGGTGCAACGCCTTGGCGCCGTCTCCGAGCCTTCTTCGAACTGCGACGAGGGCGAAGACGCAACACAACGAGGAGACGACGAATGAAGCGGCGAACCACTGAAACGGCGAGCCGATCAACGGCGATCGGACGAGCCGGCCGTCCACGATGGCCCCCCATGTACACCCCGCGGGCGCGATCTTCCAGCACCACAGCGCGAGGAAGGTGACGACGGCGCGGACGAAGGCGCCGCCCGGGCCGGCCATGGCGGATCGACGCCCGTGGAGGTCGTCGTCGTCGTCGTCGACGTCGACGTCGAGGTCCTCGAGGGCGTCCGCGCGCGCCTGGTCCTCGCGGGAGAGCGGGCCGACGGGGCGCCGCGGGCCCGTGGAGTCGGCGGCGATCGTCGATATCCTTCTCGTCGTCGTGCTCGTGATCCTGATCGTCGTCAGCCGCGCGCGACGGAGGGCGAGCGGCGAGGGCCGGCCGACCCTAAACCTGGGAGCCCCGGTTCGCGACGATGCGCCCCCCCGAGCCCCGAACGCCCCCGACGGCGTCGCCGGCCGCGTCGTCGCCGACGGCGTCATCCCGAATCCCATCGCTCGATCGCGCGCTCAGTCGCGGAGCTTCTTCTTCTTGTTCGCCTCCACGATCTTGCGCATCTCCGCCGCGGTCGGCGGCTTCGGTCCCTCGGGAGGGTACACCACGTACGCGTGTCGCCTGATTATCGACTCGAGGTTCACGGGGTTCGCGGCGAAGGTGACGGTGAGGAAGATGGGCACGGAGACGTAGACGGCGAACTTGAACACCTCCAGGCCGTACCTCGGCTTGGTCATGCGGCGTCCTTCGATACGATCTCGCGCCCGCTGCCAGCTGTGGCGTCGGCGACGGTCCAATCTCCGCAGTTCAAACGATCCCGAAGTGAGAGCAAGTCGAACTGGTGACCGCGCTCAAGTCGCACACAAAGGAGCCCCGGGGTCGACGACCCGTCCGAAGCTAGTCTGCGAATGCCGGCCGAGACGCCGTCGGGCGCGATGGATCCCGCCACGCCCACCGCCGCGGGTCACCTCGCGCGGCTGGAGGCGGAGCTTCGCGCCAAGGAGGCTGCCGTGGCGGAGCGGGAGGGCGCGCTCGCGGTGCGCGAGCACGAGTTGGACTCGATGCTGGATGCTCAGGCGGCGACGAGGGCGGAATCGGAGAACGCGGCGGCGGCCATCGCGCGGGTGCAGGCGGCGAACGTCGCGCTCGCCGCGTCACTCGATCGCAGGACGAAGGAGCTCGACGACCGGGAGTTCGCGCTCTCCGCGAGGGAGGCGAGGACCGGCGCGACGACCGTCGCGGCGAGAGAGCGCGACGTGGAAAAGTTGGAATCCGAAACGAGGGCGCGCGACGACGCGTCCGCCGAGCGCGAGCGCGCCGCGGACGAGCGCGAGAGGCTCCTGCAGGAGCTCACCGCGCTCATGCGCGAGCGCGAGCTCGCGTGCGCGGCGCGCGAGGAGCAGCTCGCGACGCACGAGGCGGCACTCCGCGACGCAGCGGCAGAGGACCGATCAATGTTGAATCAATCGCTCATCGCGAACGACGCATCCGAGAATGACAACGCCGGAGACCTCGCGCTCGCGCAGGGTGCGCTGGAGAGGCGCGCCGCGGTCGTCGAGGAGCGCGAACGCGCGGCGGCGGCGTTCCTGGAGGAGATCCGCGACCTCCACGCGGCGGTGCGCGACCGCGAGGCGGACGCGTCGGAGCGAGAATCCGCGCTGACGCGACTCGGCGACGCCATCGAACAGAGGCGGGAGGGCATCGAGGCGGCGGAGAGGCGACGAGCGGACGCGCTGGACGCGATGCAGGCGTCGCTGAGCGCGCGCGAGCGGGAGGTGGAGCGCAGGGAGGCTGAGGCCGAGGCGGGGGGGGGCGTCGCGGCGAGGGGCGCGGCGGCAAACGACGATAGGCCGACGCCTCCGAGGTCACCGAACAAGAAGGTGAACTTCGCCGCCGTCGCCGCGGCTGCCGCGGATGACGTCATCAAGAACGTCGAGGGCGGCGGCGACGCGGCGACGGACGCGGATGTGGACGAGGAGAAGGACGAGGAGATGGCGAAGATGGCCAAGACGTGCGAGGTTCTCGTGATGAAGTGCGAGCTGCTCGAACTGGAGAAGCGATCGATCGAGGAGAAGCTGGGGCACGTGACGCAAGTGGCGTCCACCGCCTCCGCGCTCGTGCAGAAGCTAGACGAGGCGCTCGAGTCCCACGACGCGGTCCTCGCCGAGACCAGGGCTGAACGGGACGAGCTCAGGGCGGCGCTGGAATCGACCGACCGAGACGTGGCCGCGTCTCCCCGGGCGGCAAACGGAGGAGGAGGGGAAGACGGCGCCCTGTTCCGCACGCTCGTCGCGCGATCCGAGGCGCTCGAGGCTGGCCTCTTCGACCTCGAGCGACGCGCCGCCGCCGCGCACGCCTCCTCGGCGCGGGACAGGGCGTCGCTCGAGTCCGCGCTCGCGCGTCAACGCCAGCTGGAGTCGGAGAAGCGCCAGCTGGAGTCGGCGGCGAAGGCGCTCCGCGCGGAAAACGCCGCGCTGGCGTCCGCGCCGCCGCCCACCAAATCGCGCGTCTCCGTCCAGCTCGCCAAGGAGCTCGAGTCCGCCAAAGCCGAGATCGCGTCCCTGCGTCTGGCGCTCATCGCCGCGGATCGCAAGGCTAAAGCGGCGGAGGACGCCGCTAAAAACGCAGTCGAGCGCATACGCAAATCCGCCTCGCAGGGCGCCGCCAAGTTCGGCCGACGGGAGGCGGAGCGACTGGCGGAGAAGGAGCTGGCGCGCGCCAGACGGGACGCGACGCGAGCCGAGGAGCTTCTGGCGATGGCCAAGATTTCCCACGAAGCCGAACTCGGCGACATGGCGAGAAACGCGGCCACCGCTCGCGGCGTGGAAGGCGTCTGGGTGAAACTTGCAGACGCCGCGAGACACGAGTGCGACGCGAACAAGGCGGCGCTGGCGCGGACGGAGGCGGAGTTGGCAACGGTACGGAGGGAGGGCCGGGCGATGTGCGCCGCCGCGTTTTCGGCGATGGCGGCGGCGGCGGAGACGAGGGACAGGCTGGATTTTCGAACCGCCGCGCTCGCGTCCGCGGTGTCCGCGATCGAGGCGGCGACGGTCCGGATGTGTCCAGACCCGTCCAGAGACGTGTCGAGAGATGCCCACGCCGGCTCCTCCGGCGACCCCCTCGACCTCGACGCCGTCGCGGACGCGCTTTCCGCGCCCGTGGAGGCGCTGGGGACGCTGGAGGAGCTGGCGCTCGCCGCCGCGGCCAAGTACGCCGGCGACGGCCGCGAAGACGGGGGCGAGGTGGAGGTCGGGAAGCTGGAGGCGAAGGCGTGCGCCGCGGTGGGCGGGATGATCGACGCCGCTCGAGGGATCGCGGCGGCCGCGGCGACGTCGAGGGCGATGCACGAGCGACTCGCCGCCCCGCTCGATGACGTCGCCGGGACGCCGCCGACGACGACGGCGACGGCGGCGACGTCGCCGATCGCCGCCTTCGACCAGCCGTCGACGGCGACGTCGCCGTTCGCCGCCTTCGACCGGGCGGAGGAGACGACGACGATCCACCCCGCCCGTTCGCCCCCGACGCCGCCGTCCCCCGTCGTTCGGGTGACGCCCCCGCCGCCGGATCCTCCCTGGGCGCGCGATCGTCTGCCAACCCGGGGGCGCGGCTACCCGGCGTCTCGGGTGGACGCGGCGACGGCGCGGGAGGAGTCGCTGACGGCGTCGGTGGAGAGGGCGACGACGCCGGCGATGGCGCGGCTGAGCGCGATCGAGGCGTCGCTGTCGTCGAGGAGGATGTCCATGATGGAGCGCATCAAGATGTTTGATAAGGGGTAACACTTAGATTTGTGATGAGGTGTGAGTCTTTTACCTCCTTTTTTTTGGGGACACACATGCACATGCGGGAGGTGACCCGACGCCGGCCCCAGACGCCTGCAAACTTCATGAAATCGTCTGAAACTTGGTGTACATGTCCGCGCGTGTCGTAGAAGTCATGCCGGGGTCTAAGAATGCAAAAAAGAAATCCGTGTCCTGTATGGGGATCGAACCCATGGCCACTAGGTTAAAAGCCTAGCGCTCTACCGCTGAGCTAACAGGACTTTTTCGCATATTACTGCGTATGGGTACAGGAGATCGCCGCATTCGGCGAATACAGACACGAATCAATGCCAGGAAGGCGATAAGAAGAAATATAAACCACCCGGATTTTCAGTCCCCGGCCTCGTATAGCGGCCAGTCAGACAGACGTACAATATACCGTTAACGAAGCAGTTTAACTATTTCTCTCCTCCAGCCACGCACGGCAGAACGATGGGCGGCGCCGGCGCGTTCTCCGACGGGCACGGGGATGAACGTCGCTCCCCACTGGACGGCATCGATCTTCCGGGCGTGGAACCGACGCGTTTTCGTTACTTGGAGGTCCCGCACGCCGCGCGCCTGGGCGGGGGCGCGTTCGGCGATGTCATCCTCGGAGAGCACCTCCCCACCGGCGAACTCTGCGCGTTGAAGCGCGTCCCCATCCGCGAGTCCCCGCCGGGTTTGGACGACGCGTTACCCGCGAACGTCATCAGCGAGCTGCAGTGCATGCGGATGGTCTCGGGGGAGCGCAACGTGGTCCGTCTGATGGACCACTTCGCGTCGGGAAGAGCGCTGGTGCTCGCCATGGAGCTCTGCGAGCGAGGGGACCTGGCCACCGCGCTGGGACACGACTTCGGAGACGAACAAGGCGACCGGGCGGCATCCACGAGCCGTTCCCCGCTGTCGGACGCGTGTGTCAAGTCCCTGATTCACCAGGTGCTCTCGGGCGTCGCGGCGTGTCACCGGCTCGGGGTGCTACACCGCGACGTCAAACCCGGCAACGTGCTCATCCACGCGAGCGGCGTCCTGAAGCTCGCAGACTTTGGACTCGCCGCGGCGGCGGCAAACGCGCGTCCGAAGGCGGCGGGTGCGACGGGGGGAACGCCGCCGCCGAACGACACCGCCAACGCCGACGCTAACGACGACGACGACGGCCTGGTGCACCACGGGTCGTACACTCGCGGCGTCCAGACGCGTTGGTACCGATCGCCGGAGATTCTCTTTGGCGCCGCCGAGTATTCCGCGGCCATTGACGTCTGGTCCGTCGGCGCCATCCTCGGCGAGTTACTGTCCGCGAAAGGTCCCATCCTGCGAGGCGAGAGCGACATCGACCAGCTCGCGAGGACGCTGAGGGCGTTCGGGACGCCGTCGGAGACGAGGTGGCCCGGCGCGTCGGCGCTGCCGGATTACGGAAAAATCTCCTTCGACGTTTTCGAACCCGCGCCGAGGTCGGAGGTTGTCCCGGAGAGCTCCGATCGTTCGGGCGCCGCGACGGATCTGATGTACCGGATGATGGTGTTGGACCCGAAGCTTCGGGTGACGGCGGCGGGGGCGTTGGCGGACGCGTGGTTCGAGGCCGAGCCCGCCCCTTTGTCGCCGGCTGCCGCGGCGGATGAGCTCATCCGAGTTCGGGGTAGTTCCGGGTCATCTCGTCGCGATTGTCCCGGTGAGCCGCCCCATCCAAAACGACGGACCGAACGACCGTGGGCGCGAACCCCGGACCCGCGCGACCTCCGCGACGCGCTCGTTCGGCTCGGATTGAACGCGGAACTCGCGGCGCGTGGCGCGGCGACGTAGACGGACGACGACGAATGCGATCCTATAGTAAGTAGTGTTAGCCAAACGATCCTAGCTCTAACGCATCGTCACGCGGACTCGTCGTCACGACATGGACCCGTACTGGTTCCTGCCGTGCGCCGCGCTCGCGAACGGCACCTCCCCGTCCTCGTCCACCTCCGGGTGCGCGATGTTCCAGTTTTGAAAGAACACGTTCGGGTCAGGCATCGGCTCCCCCTTCGCCTTGGCCATCATCGCCTCCGCCTCGTAGTCGTGCAGCATGCGCATGAAACGCTCCTGACGCCTGGCGTGGATCCGAGCCCCCTCGCCGTACCTCGGCCAGCAGTGCCCGCCGCACCCGAAGCAGCACAGGAACCAGAATATCATGTGCACCACCATGTAGCACAGGAAGAGCGCCAGGAAAACGAGCGCGGCGGTGAGCAGCAGCAGCCATATGAAGAACATGGTGATTGGGCCGAGGATCGGGTGCGCGAGACAGTGCACGAGCCACGGCGGCAGATGCGCCATCTGCGAACCCCCCTTGCTCTCCCACTGGTGAAACGAGTCCGCCCCGGCCTTGTCCACGTCCGTCTGCGACGCGTACATGTCGTACGCGGCGCGCAACGTGCTGTTGGTCAGCGTGCTGTGCGCGCTCGTCACCACGCCCATGGCCTCGGTGGCTTTGGGATGCCGGCACTTGTCCGGGTGGATGACGCGCGCGAGCTTGTAGTACGCGCGCTTGATCTGCGCCGCCGTGCACGTCCTCGGGTCCAGACCGAGGACCTTGTAGTAGTTGTTCTGGTAGCCTGCGAACGACGACGCGCGGAGTGGGGTACGGTGGATGCGGTCAGTTTGGGAAGTGCGTTTGGTTTGTCGGGGGAACACTCGGGGCGAAAAGGGCGGGGCGTACTCACGTAACACGCGCGCGATCTCATCCTCGGCGCTGGGCCGCTCCGCGCCGCTCTCCGGATCCGATGTGGACGCGGACTCGTACGCTTCCTCTTTCGAAGTCGTCGTCCCCATGGCGCCCCCGTTCCTCGCGCCCGGGCTCTGTACTCGGTGAAAATCTACAGACTAAACAAACCCCCGTGGCTGGCCGGGAGACGGGGCTCGAATCGAGGGCGGCGGGGGTGGGGGTTCCGCCGCGGGCGACGGATGTCGCTACGGGAAGTAGGGTTGGCCGACGAACCCGACCGAACGGTACGCGTCAGCGCGAGACACCCTGTGCGCGGTACGCCGGGCGAAGGTTGGTGTAACACCAAAAATCTGCACAACGAAACTCTGGATTCGTACTAGTTCACATACGTCAATTATCGAATTACCATATTACCAAGTGATCAACATGAATGTCCATGCAAGGACATTTTACATTACTGTTAGGCGATTTTTTGGCACCCTCCGGCGGCTTCACGCGCGCGGATGG
The DNA here is from genome assembly GCF_000090985.2 of Micromonas commoda. Classification (NCBI taxonomy): domain Eukaryota; kingdom Viridiplantae; phylum Chlorophyta; class Mamiellophyceae; order Mamiellales; family Mamiellaceae; genus Micromonas; species Micromonas commoda. Next base: position 1,184,841 of record NC_013041.1, read on the forward strand.
GCGGGTTCGAGATCGCGCCCAACCCGGAGCGCGCGCGCATCCACGAGAGAATTCATGCCCGCGTGGTTTTATAACTTGGGCGTGACCTCGAATCCGCCGAACGGAACGTGGTTTCAGCCGTCACCGGCACGTTATTCACGGATTACATCATTCGAACAAGTCGAAATCTTCGGGGGATTCCTCATGACCTTCCGACGATTGTTCGTATTCGAATTGTTCGTCCGAAGGTTCCGTCTTGGGAGGGGTGGAAAGACAGGCGCCCATCGTGGATGCTGAAAAGGCGTATCGTCGCGTCTCGCGAAGTGATCTCCGCGCGAATCGGATCGGATTCGACATTTCTGACGAGGTTGACGGAAACGAAAATGTCCGAAGATTTGATGACTCATCCCACCCAGGTGCCGACGCTTTCAAACCCGACCGTCGGTTCGGCGGAGGAGTCCGAGTAGAGACGGCTCCGGATCCGACTCCGGTGACGCGAATCGGTGACGGCGTCGATCGAGCGCTCTAATCTCATCTTACAGGTACTCATCACGCCCGCCCAAACCCCTCACAGACCTTGGTAGGTCCCGGTGCCCCTCAGGTTCTTCTTGATCTCAGCGTTTTCCCTCGCGAGTCGCTTTTGCGTCTCCCGCTTCCGCTGCGCGCTCCGCTCGGCCACCGCCTTCCTGTCCGCCAGCGTCTTTGGGCTTAAACCCTTCTCGTCGCGGCCGCTCTGGTGCGACAGTCTTCGTTCGAACTCGAGGTTCTCCATCTTCAGGATCATCTCCTGCTCCGCCTTGCGCTGCGCTTTTTCCGCGGCGACTCGCTCCCGCGCCGCCAGCGTCTCCGGGCTGAGCCCCTTGACGTCTCGCCCCGCCCGCTTGGACGCGGCGATGCGCTGTCGCATCACCGCATTCTCCTCCGCGATCTTGGCCTCGCGCGCCTCCTTCTCGGCGAGCCGTCTCGCCTCCACCTCGCGCCTCGCCGCCTCGGTGACGTCGTCCAGAGCCTTGGCGTCGCGGCCGTGGAGCGAGCTCCGTCGTCTGGCGAGCGCCGCGTTCTCCTCCGCGATCGCGCGTTCGCGCTCCGCCTTTTCCGCCGCGCGTCTGTCCGCCACGGCTCGGCGGTCCGCCAAAGTCTTCTCGTCCAGTCCCTTGACGTCCTTGGCGCGGGTGGACGAGACCCGCCTGGCGTACTCTGCGTTTTCCTCGGCGAGCTTAGCCTCGCGCGCCGCCTTCTCCTCGCGCCTGCGCTGCGCCACGGCGGCGCGCCCAGCCTCAATCTCCGGCGTGAGCTCCTTGGCGTCGCGTCCCGCGGACCGCGAGGCGTTCAGGCGCGCGCGAAAGGCGGCGTTTTCCTCGCGAATCTTTCGTTCGCGCTCCGCCTTCTCCGCCGCTCGGCGCTCCGCGACGGCTCGGCGGCCAGCCTCGATCTCCGGCGTGAGCTCCTTGGCGTCCCGCCCGGCCTGGTTCATGCGAACGCGGATGCGCTCGTTCTCCTCGGCGAGCTGCGCCTCGCGCGCCGCCTTTTCCGCGCGCCTGCGTTCCGCGACGGCTGCTCGCGCCGCCTCGGTGTGCTCGTCGAGAGCCTTGGCGTCGCGGCCCTGCGCCTTGCCGGCGGCGATGCGCTCGCGCATGCGCTGGTTCTCCTCCGCGAGCTGCGCCTCGCGCGCCTCCTTCTCCAGGCGCCTGCGCTCCGCGACCGCTCGACGGTCCGCCAGAGTCTTCTCGTCAAGAGCCTTGGCGTCGCGGCCGCGCGCGGCAACCTCGGCCCTGCGCCTCGCGAGCGCCGCGTTCTCCCGCGCGATCTGCGCCTCGCGCGCCTCCTTCTTGGCGCGAGACTCCGCCGCCACCTTCTGGCGCAGCAGTTCGGTGTGCTCGTCCAGGGACTTGGCGTCCCTGCCCCGCGCTCGAGCCTCGGCGATGCGCTGGCTCTTGCGGCGGTTTTCCTCGGCGAGCATCGCCTCGCGCTCAGCCTTCTCCTGGGCCTTGCGCTCGGCGATGCGCCTGCGCTGGGCCTCGACCTCGGGTGAGAGCGCCTTGACGTCGCGGCCGCGCAGCGGGGGCAGGTCGGCGATCTCGTCGTTGCCCTTCTTGCGGTCGATGGCCTTGTTGTAAATCACCTTGAACTCCTCGAAGTCGATGTACCCGGACTCGTCCACGTCCATCTTCCGGAAGGTGCTGCGGACGAACCGCTCGTCCGCCTCCTGGTTAACTCCGGAGAGCATTCCGAGGTCCGAGAGGAGCAGGTTGAGCTCCATCTGTGTCGGGTGGGCGGGGCGCGGAGCGTGAGCGGGGATTCCGTCTCGGCCGAGGATAAAATCGGGAAAATTCAAAGCGCGCGATTCTTGGGGCGATTACGCGCGCGGAGGTGCGAAGCGCGCCGCGGGTGCGCGTCCATAAAATCGGGTCCGCGTCATCCATCCCACGCGATAGATGCGGCGGCGTGTTCCGTGACGATACGAGGGTGTTCGCGTGCGCACCTCGTCGATGCCACCGCTGCCGTCGACGTCGAATTCGTCGAATTTGGCCTTGACCTCGGCCTCCTTGTCCTTAGCGGCCTGCATCATCGCCTTGATGTCGGACATGGCGACGGGCGGTCGGTGAACGGAACGTGTGTCGGTTCAAAGGTGCGCGTCGCTCGAACGAGCGCGACGGGGTGACTGCACAGCTGCGGTGAGGCGCTCAAGTGGTGGCGCCGAACGTCCCAGAATCCAAAAGTTGACCAAGCGCGCCTCGAGTCTACGCGCATTTTCATCAGACTGTTTGCCGTGCGAGACTCCGCTGGTGATGACTGGACTGGACACGCGCGAGATTTGAAAAGGCATTTTTCTCAGTCTGATGGAAAGACATGGCTAGCACTACTTCTTCTCCTTCTTCTCCTTCTTCTCCTTCTTGGCCTTCTTCTCCTTCTTCTCCTTCTTCGGGCTCTTGTCCTCCTTGTCCCGCTTTCTCTTCTTCTCCTTCTTCTCCTTCTTCTCCTTCACGGGCGACTCGTCGGCGGCGTTCTCTTCGCCGCCGCCAGCCCCGGCGTCTGCATCGTCCTCCGCCTTTTTCGCCGCCGCCTCCTGCTCCTCCTCCTCCCTCTTCTCCTCCTCCTTGGGCAGGGGCTTGCCGTCCGGTCCCTTGCCCTGCGCCGCGTACGCACTCCTGCTCTTGCTCTTGTGCTTCTTTCCCTGCGCGTGACCCACCAGCGTCTCCCAGCTCGTGCACTTCACCTTGCAGCAGGCGCACTCGTAAGGCGGGCTCTTGCTGAGGAAATCTTCGCCCACGACCGCGCCGCCGCCGCCTCCCGCGGGCCCGCCGCCGCCCTGCTCCTTGTTCGCGGCCGCGCTCATCAGATGCTCTTGCCCGGGCTTGGTGATGCTGAGCGCGTACTTCTCGTGCTCGGTGACGCAGCTGGTGTGCTGCTGCACCGTGTAAGCGTCGAACACCTGGAGGCAATCGACGCACGAGAAGCGGCTCGCGCTGCACTGCGACGCGTGCCCGCGAACCTTGGGCTTCTTCAGCGTGTCGCCGCAGTCCTCGCACTGGAACCAGACCATCTCAGATTACGAGCGCGCGCGTCGTGATCTCCTGGGTGGCGTCGGGTGCGTGAGGCGCCCGATGGGGAGTGCGCGCTCGAAACTGGCGGCGGTCCGAGGCGGCGGTCTCGGGATTTTCGAGCTTGATTTTGCTGTGTTGGTGGTGCCCAGTGATGAATCAACTCAATTCGTGGCGCGGCGGCCGCCTGCCGACGCTGGAAGGCGCGCGACCAAAGGGGAAAGGACCGCGCGGGTTCGGGTATCGGGCGCCTCGGGTCGTTCGAAGGCGACATGAGTCGCAAGGCTGCGGAGCGGCGCAACGGCGAGGGCTTCGTCGAGGCGCATCTCTGGGTGTGCACCAGGGGGCGGCCGTACAAGCCTCGATTCGCCGCCGAGCGCGCGGTGGTGCTGGTGTCCGGCGGTGGAGCGGGCGACGGCGGCGCGGATACACCCGTCGCGGCGGCCGGGAACGGCATCGCCGCGCGGCGCGCGGCGTCGTCCGCGGGTGCCGCGTCGGCGTCGTCGTCGACCCACCCGCTCGCCGCTCTCATCGACGCCGTCCCGCGCGCCGACGCCCTGTTCCGCGACACCGGATGCGAGGCACTGTTCGTGGTCGACTACTCGCCGCTGGCCAGGGACCTGCCGTCCGAGCTCGCCAGCACGTTCCCCGGCAAGGTGGCCAAGCCCGTGGGACGCGTGATGCAGAAGCTGAACCCACGAAACGCGGTGTTCGCCGCGTCCGGGGCGGACGCAGCCGTGCTCTTCAAGGCGATGAGACTCACCGGCGACGACGGAGCCGCCTGCGTCGTCGTCGCGAAACCGGGCGACATCCCCCGCGTCGGTATCCCGCGGGAACCCGTCACGGAGAAGACGGCGATCATCGCGGGCCACAACCCCGAAGCGGACCTCGCGACGGCGCTGCCCAACCGCGAATACGTCCATCCGATGTCGGCGGGCGGTGACTCACCGGGCGGTGACTCACCGGGCGGTGACTCGTCGCTCGACGCCGCCGTCGCGCTCGGGTACCAATCGGCGGCGGCGGTGGACGGGGACAACGACGTCTCTTGGATGGGGGACGACGCGCCCGTGTTTTACGCCAGGGTGACGTTCGAGCACGACAGGATGTCGAAGCAGATTGAGCAAAAGGTGACGGCGCTGCGCGCGGAGGACGTCAGGGCGCTGGCGAAGGAGGCGAAGGGGGATAAGGATGAAGAGGAGAAGGAAGAAGAGGAGGAGGAGGAGGAGGAGGAAAAGGAGCCGGCGCGCTCGAGATCGATCCCCGCGGGTCCCGCGGATGTTTCTTTGGATGTTTCTTCAGGGAGGGACGCCGCCGACGACGCCGCCGCCGCCGACGCCGACGACCGACCGGGTCCGGTCATCTACTCGGCGCGACGCCCCTTCCACCCCGCTCGACTGGCCGCCGTGCTCCGCGTCCACCTCGGCACCGGCGCCGCGTCGACGGAGGACGTCGACCCGCGGGGAGAGGAGACGCGGGCTGCGATCCACGCGGGGTTTAGCGACGGGGGCGAGGTGGAGGCGGCTACGGAGGCTGCGTCGCGCGCAGCCGCCGCCGCCGCCGTGGTCGCGGCGAGGGCGGAACGCGCGTTCGGCGGGTCGTCGGATCCCGCCGTCGCCGCCGCAGCGTCGGCGCTCGCGTCATCCGCCGCCGCGGCGGCGGCGGCGGCGGCGGCGGCGGCGGCCGCCGCGAGGCTCCTGTCCTCGGCGAAGGTTTCAAAGTATAGAGACTCGTCGCCCTCGTCGGGTCCCTTCCGAGGGGTGACGCGCAGCGCGGGCATCGTGTGGCTAGCGTCGAGGCCCGCGCAGTGTGGCGTTTGGACGACAGACGCGGAGACCGGGCGCGCGGGGGTGTCGTGCCACGGCGATTGGACCGCATGGACCCCGGCCGGCTCGGGCAAAGTCGGATCAAAGTTTTCGATGGACGCGACAACGCTCGCTTCGTGGATTGGGGACGCGCGGCAGGAGCTCGTGTTCGAAGGGGACGTCACGATGGACCCGACAGCGCTCCGCGCCGCTCTGGACGCGTGTCTGCTGACGGAATCTGAGATGGGCGGATCCCAGACGAGCGGAGAGGCGAGTTCGCGCGGGGCGGATTTGGACATTTTTTGCTTCTCGCCGTGGCCGGAACGGGACGCGCACCTCGCGTCGCTGGGGGTCCACGCGGGCGGTCGGGGCTCGCGCGCCATCGCCATGGCCGCCGCCAAGAAGGGCGCGTGGAGCGGGCTCTGGGACGTCACCGAGGGCGTGGCGAACATGCGAGTGAGCGGCGGCGGCGGCGGCGGGGAACCGGTGGCTAAAAAAGTCACCGGCGCGGCGTCGCTCGGGTTTGGCGGCGCCGCGGGCGTTCGCGTCCCGGAGGCGTTCGTCGCCCCGCCCCGTGGCGTCGAGGTCGCGCAGTTTCCCGACGGCAAGGGCCACTTCTGGCCCAAGATGCCCTGCTTGGAGTGCGGGTCCCCGTGGTGGCTCGGCGACGACTGGGACGCGACGTGCGCCAACTGCCGCGGCGACGCCGAGTCGTACGATAACAACCAGCGCCCGCACAAGGAGTACAGGCGACGGTTCGAGCGGTTCAGGCGATTGGTCGACGAACTGGTGGCGAACAGGGGGTGCGTCGGTGGCTAGTGGCTAGTGGCTAGTACCCGGTTGGAAGATGAGTTCTTGGCCTCCCCCGGGGGTTGATTTCGAGGTCTGTTTCAAGCGCTTTCAAGAAGGGGATTTTCGCTTTCAATAGAGTGGGTCAATCTGGGGAGATTGAAAGCAAAAATCGCATGTTTGTTTCGATACCACTGCGCGGAGGGGTGCCCATTCGATCAAAAGCGTTTTTCGTGAATTTTTGGACTTCACAATAAGGCGTGATTTTTACCTCTGCGAAAAAAAATTGAAAGGAAAACGCCGTCGAAGTTTGAAAGGCACGGCACCGATCGAATCTTTGCCCAGATCCTTTCACCGAAAAAAACCAATTTCTCGGGGGTGCCCGTTTTCGTTCCGGGAGGTTCCGGGGGCGCCACTGCTTCGCACGCGCGGACCGCATTCCACGTGCAAACCCATGCCTTCTCGCGCACTCGACCTCGCCGCACTTGGCCTCGCAGCCGAGGAAAACGACGAGACGGCCATCCGGAGAGCCTTCCTGCGCAAGTCGAGGACCGCCCACCCGGACAAGGGCGGAACGAACGAGGAATTCGTCGCTTTACGGGATGCGTACGAGCGACTGCAGAAGAACGTCTACGCGGCTTCGGCGCTGCCGGCCCGCGCCAGCCAGAACAACCACGGCTGGCACGGCGCCAGCGCAGGCGCGTATTACGGCGATTACGAAGATTACGACGAATACTCGGAAGAAGGGGAGTCCCACTACGAATGGTTCGATGAGAACTGGTACAACGAGAATTTCGAGGACAACGAGGATGCATTTTACAGCAAGTTTCACAAGAGAGAGATGACCGAGGAGGAGAGACGGACGAGGAGGCAGGACTTCCTGAAGCGGAACAAGGACCCCTTATGCCAGGACAGGAAGGCTAAGCCGGGTGAGCCGAAGTGCGACAGCTGTCGGTATTACCGCGGCATCAGGAGGGACCACGCGGACTTCCGGGGAGTCGACTTCAGTGCGTACTCGAGACATCCCGAAGGCAGGATCACCTGCTGGATCTGCAAGCTCAAATTCAGAACCGTGATGACGAAGATCAAGGCTGAGCAAAAGTCCTGGCAAGATGCCGAGGGCAACAGGCTCGGCAAAGTCCTGGAAGGCAAGGCCGGACTTTTCAGAATCCTCAGGGAAGACAACCGGACCTTCTGCCAACAGCCGAAGACTGAGTACGAAAAGGACACCCGTCTAAGCGAATACTACTGGGTCGAGGACCTGCAGAAGATCGCGCAGAAGCAGCCGGCGATTCCGAGGTCGCCGAAGAAGAGGCGTGTGAGTGAGAATGCCGTGCCAGGGACGCCAGCCAGGGAGCCTCGACGACAGCGAGTGAACGACGGAGGTTCTCCAAACTGATGAGGTGGCCGTCAATGAGTATTCTAGTTCGTCGTGTGCCCTCGTGACTGCCCGCCTGTGACTTTTGTAATTGAACTTGTACATTGAGAATGTCCGTGGAATTGACTCTGAAACTAACCGGTCACGGCTGGAAACGGCGGCACGACGCTGGACGCCCCCGCGAGGTAAATCTGCGCCGGGACGATGTTGGGCGTCATCCTGTCCAGAAGTTCCCGCTGGGTCCCGTGGAACATGATCGAGTACAGAGCGCGCTGCCGCAGGTACCGCAGCCGCCCCACGTCGGTGACCTGCGCGAGCGGCGCCACTCCCTGCAACCCGGGCGCGCGCTCTCGGTCGAGCTCCATCCGCTGCCGCAGCCTCTGCTGCTGCGCAATCTTCTGCGCCATCGCCGCGCGGCGCTGCTGGAGCGCTCGAGCCGTTTGCGCGTTGAGCTGAGCGAGCGTCGCGGCATCGAACGCGCCAGCTGGGCCCCCGCCGGGGGTTCCATGCGGCTGTTGCGCCGCGAACGCCGCCGGCGGCAGCGCGCCGGCTCCCGCTCCCACGACCCCCGCGACACCCGCCCCCGCCGCCGCGGCCGCCGCCGCCGCCGCGTCCCTTTTCCGCTTCGCCCCCGCCGCTTTTTTCTCCGCCGCGGCGACAACCGGCGGAACCCCCAACGCGCCCCGGAACCCTTGGTCGGGGACGGCGCCGGAGAAATCCCCGGGCGTGAGCTGCGCGAGACCCGCGGAGTTGGCACTCCCCAATCCCAGCCCGAGCCCGAGCTGCTGCGACCCCTGCTGCTGATGATGACGCTGCTGCTGCTGCTGCTGCTGCTGCTGGAGAAAGAGGTGGTGCTGCACGTCGTACGCGGCGCCCCGGTTGAACTGGCCGGACACCCGCGTCGGATCGAACCCGCCCGTCGCGCCGTGCACAGCCCTCGCGGGCCCGCCCGCGCCCAGGGGCACCCCCGGCAAACCCGCCCCCGCCCCCGCCCCCGCCCCCGCCGCCGCCGCCGCCATCTGCTGCTCCTTCAGCGCCTTCTTCGTCATCTTCTTAACCTTGGGCGCGGCGCCTCCCCCCGGGACGGACGCGACACCACCCGCCCGGGGCACCGCGGCGAGCAGCGACGACGCGCTGGGCAGCTCTGCGAAACCCCACGTCCCGCCCAGGGCACGGGCCACTCCGTCCGCGCCGAGAGCCTGGCGCACCGCCGCGCACGTTTCTTTCCCGTGCGCCGCGAGCGCCTCGGCGGCGAGGACTCTGCCGCACGCCCTGCACGACACGAGCCCGGTGCCCAAGGGGCGGGCGTGTATCGTCGGGTCGTCGTCGCCGGCGTCGTGAACCTCGTCCGCGTCGGCGATGCGCGCCTCGAGCGCCGCCGCCGCCGTCTCGAGCTCCTTGACCGCCTCCGAGGAGGTCAGCCGCGGGTCGCGCATGGCCTCTATGAGCGCGTTCCACGTTTTGGGAGGCGCCGGGTGGTTCGGGTCGATGCCCGGGGGACTGCGCGATTGGGGACGGGATCGAGGGGGACGGATCCGCGGTCAGGTCATCGGGACGTCGGTGGGTGAGGTGGCGCGGCGGACATCGATCACGCGCGGGGGTGGTTCGGTTTCGTCTTTTTTAGGGATGGCCACCGCGCGGGGCGGTGAGGGGTCGCGCGTGGACGACGCGGGCGCGCGCGCACCGTCTGTAGTCATCTTCGTCGAACACCGACGCGATGTCGCCCACGAGCACGTCCACCGAGCACGATCGAATCACCTCCGGGAGGGACGCGATCGTCTTGGCCACCTCCGCGCGGAGCTGGGCGAGGTCCGACATTTGCTTTGCCCCTCAAGGCTCACAGGGCAACAACCCCCGCCAAATCTGTGAGACTCTCGTCCGGCCCCCGGCGGGTTCGGGTGCGACGCGAACGCGGGTTCACCGCGCGCGCGAGTCGATCCGCGCGCGTCGCCCGAGATGCGGCGAGACGCGCGGAGGAGCCGAGGCCTCGATCGCCAGCGCGGGGCTGCTCGCCACCCGCGCCGGCTCTCTCTGTGGGGTGAGTGTCAAAGTCCAACTTCCACTTTCGGGATTGCGATCGGGCCTCGTTCTGTGAACGCGTGGAAAGCACCCCTATCCACCCGCGCCGACGACGCCATCCACTCCAACCCCGCCTCGTCGACGCAGATGTCGTGCCAGACCGCGCGTGTTCCAGCCGCGGCGATCAAGTCGGCATCCGCCGCCCGCCGCGGCGCCGCCCGCCGCGGAGGACGCGTCGCGCCCGCCGCGAGCGCCCGCGACGACGTGGCCCACGCGCATCACCATCATCATCGGGCGGCGACGGACCGCCCCGCGGACTGGAGAAGTCGCGTCGCCGCCGTCGGCGCGGCGCTCGCGCTGGCGTGCACGCCGCTGACCCCCGCCCTCGCGGACGATGCGGCGGACCTCGCCGCCCCGGTGGTCGACGCGGAGGAGGCCGGCGCGCCGTCCACCCCCGGGCCGGTGGATGAGCCGGAGCCCGTGGAGATCGCCTTCGACGACGTCGAGGTTGGCCAGGCGCCGGACATCGACGCGCAGCTCGCGAGGGACGCCGCGCAAAAGTCCGCGGGTCTCACCGACCTGGAGCAGAAAGCGGTGGACAACAACCTCAAGATCAAGCAGTACAACAACGCCCCAGCCGATTTCCCCACGTTCGTCCGCGAGGGCTACGACGTCCGCGTCATCACCCCGCCGGGCTACGTCACGCAGGATGATGGTTTGGTGTACAAGGACTTCAAGGTTGGCGAGGGTAAGCTGCCGGAGGACGGCCAGGAGGTGACGTTCAACTACGTGGCGTACAACGAGAACGGCGGGACGATCGACAGCACCTACCGCAAAGGGGTGCCCGCGTCCACCAGGCTGGGAATCAACGGGATGATACCGGGATTCGAGGAGGCGCTCAAGGGGATGAAAGCCGGGGGCAGTCGGAGGGTGGTTGTGCCGCCGGAGCTCGGACCGCCGGTCGGGCCCGCGACGTTCTTCTCGTCGAAGCAGTGGGAGGTGTTCGACATCGAGCTGATCAAGGTGAAGAGCTGCGAGCGGCAACAGACCGGGTTCATGACATCAACGGTGGTGTGTACCGACTGACGTCTTCTCAAGGTTTAATAGTCAAAAATGTCGCGCCGAACGAACCCTGTCACCCCTTCTTCAGGCCCAGCGCGCGCTTGATCCCCCACCGGAACTTCTTCCGCCTCTCCGCGCCGTACGGAACGGCGTTCTCCTTGTCGTCGTGCGCCCACGCGCCGTCGCCGTACGCGCCGTATTCGCCGTACTTTTCCTCGAACTTGTCCAGCTGCCGAAGCAGCGCCCGCATTTCCTTGAGCCGATCCTTAAAGTCCCTCTTCCACGTCTCGAACCGCGCGCCCAGCTCCCTGAGCTCGAACTCCGGGTCCATGTCCGCGTCGGAGGAACCCTCGCGCACCTCCACGATGAACTCGGCGTCGTCCTCGAAGACCTGCGCGCGGGTCTCAAACTCCCGCTGCATCGAAGCCACCGCCGTCGCCGCCTCCGCCATCTTCTTTGCGCGGGGGTTAGCGCACGGGGGTTTCCTTCCTTTAGCGGCGGCGGCGCCCTCGGGCGCCCGACGGTGTTCGGGGGAGTCGCCCTGGGGCGGGGTACCCGGGCTGGGAGCCTCGCTCGGGCCGGCGGCTTCGGCGTCGTCGGCGTATTCTTCCTCTTCGTCCACCACATCAATTTTCTTGGCAAAGGCGGCGTCATCGTGGCCGGGGGCTGCAGCCTCATCGGCCCGTCGGCGCTCGAGCGAGGCTCGGACGGCGGCGAGCGCGGTTTGCAACGCGGCCATCTCCTCACTCCACTCGCTCTCCGACGCGATGAGGCGCTGGCGCGATTCCTCGGCGAGGGCGGTTTGCGTCTCGAGCCTCCGTCGCAACCGCTCGTTTTCCTCCTTCAGTTCGGTGGTCTCGTCGACGAACGCGGCGGCGGCTTCGGCGTATTCCTTCTCCTTTGCGGCGGCGAGTTTAGACGCGGATGCCTCTGCGGCGGCGACGGCGTCCCGGACCGCCGCATCGAGCCGCTCGGGTGATACGAGCCCCTTGACCCTCGCCTCGGCCTCGACTCTCGCCGTTTCCTTGGCCGCCGCCAGCCGTCGCTCCTCCCGCGCCGCCTTCTCCGCCTCCCGCTCCCGCTCCCGCTCGGCTCGCTCCGCCTCCGCGACGGCCCTCTCCGCGCACGCGTTGGCCTCCGCGACGGCCCTCTCGGCGATGCGCCTGGCCTCCGCCGCAGCCTTTGACGCCGCCGCCTCGGCTCGCGAGGCTTCCGCCGCCTCCCGCGCCTTTGCCGCGTTGGAAGCGGCACAGCGCGCGCGTTTGCGCCTCGCACACCACCGCCTCGCCGCCATCTGGCACGCCACGATCGAAGCCGCCTCTCGCGACGCGACGCGCCGCGCCATGAAACCCCGAAACACCCTCTGCACGTCAATCGCCGCGCGAAAACCCCGCACTCGGGAACGAAACGCGCGGCGCGCCTTCGCTCCCCGAACGCGCGCCTGGACCACGACGACGGCGTCGCGAAGGCGCAGGAACGTCGCCCTCGCGGCGCGCCCGCGCGCGTGCTTCTGAGCGACCAGCGTCGCGGCGAGGGTGCGCTGACGTACGTCCTCCATCGCGCCTATGCGACCGGCGCGGAAAAACACCTTTGTTTTACCAAACGCGTATTCGCCGGAGGGGACGCCAAAGTGCGAGAGCACGGCGCGACACGTGGCATCCGCGTCGCCCCGCCCCCCTTTCGTTCCGCCTGTTGGGGGCAGGAGAAACCCGAACCGCTCGGCGAATTCGTGCCGCGCGAAGCGAGTCGGGAACCCGGCTTTGGCGATTCGGACAACCTCCAACACGCCGCAGCACCTCAGCTGCTGCAAAACCAGGGAGTGATCAAACTCGCCCGGGCGTAGCGCGGCGTTGGGCTTGACGCAGCGGATGAAGTGCGGCGAGCACTCCTCGAGCCTCGCCACCAGCGACGCGAGCTGCGTCTTGAAGCGCTTGGCGACGGTGTCCTTCCCTTTGCCCTGCCTCTTGAACCTCGAATCGAGTGATGAGTTTTGTCGACCGGCGGCGTCGTCGTCGGCTTTACGCATCACGGCGGCGAGCGCCTGGGTCATGGACCTGTCGCTGTCGCCGACGACGGCCGCGAGATCCGGGTGCAACTCGTCCCTGTTCTTGTCGAGCCACCCGTCCACGTCGTACGCGACGTCGCCGGCGTAATGCGACACCGTGAACCGCGTCGCGTTCCGCTTGTCGGCGGAGAAGCGCGGATTTTTAACCTCGCTCGCGAGCTTCCCCGCGAAGGTTTTATCCGTCGCCTTGGGAAAGGCGCACTGCTCGTCCAGCAACGAGAGCACGCCCACCGGTTTCTGCTCTATGAGATCCAGGCAGAGCTGGTTATCCTCGAACGTCACGCCGCCGACGTCGATCCCCTCGCGCTCGTACTCCTCTTTTTCCAACTTGAACAGGTGTCGGTTGAACTGCGCCTGCAGCCGCTCGTTGGCGTAGTTTATGCACAGCTGTTCGAACGAGTTGTGCTCGAAGAACTCGAACCCGTAGATGTCCAGTATGCTTATCGACGCCCTCTTCGTACGTAGTACCCCGTTCTTTAACCCGTTCGACCCGTCCGCGGTGAAGCTCGCGTTGATTCTCGCGACGAGCCAATCGAAGAGCGCCGAGTACATCGCCTTTGCCAGCGCGTCCCTCCCTTCCTCCGCCCGCTCTGCCCGAAGCTTCGCCGTCACACGCTCGCCCCCCGGGAGCTTCATCACCCGCGTGCAGAGGGCGTCGCACAGCGCATCGGCCCGGACGCCCAGGAGCCTCGCCGCGGTGGACGCCGCTTTCGTTCCCTCCCCCGGCGCCACGCCGCACGCGTCGTCCTCCCCGTCCAACTCGCGATTTACGAATTCGACGTTGCCCAGCCACAGCACCGCGGCGACGACCCGGAAAATCTCCCTCTGCGCCACCGCGTCGATGCCCACGGTGTGCAACGCGTCGCGCAGCACGTCGCACTCGCGTTTATCGTCCACGCCGTCGACGTCCACGACGCCGGACTTGGCGAGGTACTCAAACTCGAGCGGATCGCGAGGGACGGAGAGCTCGGCTCGTTCCTCGTCGTTCGCGCCCGCGCAGAGGCGGTAGAAGACGTGGTAGGAGCGTTCGCCGTTTGCGGGCGCCACGACGCGGCTTTTCTCGAGCAGGTAGGTGCGTATCCGCGCGCCTATCATCGCGCCGTCGACGCCGAAGTCGATGTCGATGAGCTTGCCGAACCGCGAGCTGTTGTCGTTTCTCTCCGTCTTTGCGTTGCCGAAGGATTCTAAGATTGGGTTCGTGCGGAGGATGCGCTCCTCGACGCCGACGCCGGCGCGCGATCCGTCGCCGGACGACGCCGCTCGCCCGGTCCCGGCGACGCCGGCGAGGTACCTCATCGCGATCTTCGTCGTCTCGGTCTTGCCCGCGCCGGACTCGCCGCCGACGACGAGCGCCTGATCCTTCCCCTTGGACGTCATCTCCGCGTACGCCCGCGCGGCGACCGCGAAGACGTGCGGCGGCGGCGTCGGCGGCGGCGTCGTTCGATCGTCCGAGCCCCCCGGCCGTTCTTCGCCGTACATCGCGCGCTGTTCTTCGCCGTACATCGCGTCCATGGGTTTGAAAGGGTTGACCGCGATGAGCACGTTCCCGGCGCTCGTGTAGATGGCGTCCTTCTCGTACCTTTCCTCGAGGGCGCGGAGGATGGCCGGTTCGTTGAGGTGCGACATCCTCGCGAGGTCGTCCGCGCCCCGCATCGTCTCCGGGTTGGCGGGAAACACCGCGCTGGTCGAGAACGTGTGCTCGCCCGCGTACTCGCTTCCGCCCGCCAGCCGCACCACCACCTCTCCCACCCCGAGCCTCATGCGAACCACCGTCGCCTCGGCGTACAGGTCCTGGTCGACGCCGTCGTCGTCAGCGAAGTGGCCCGCGAGCGAGACGAACACGCGGGACCCGCGCCCGAGGCCCTCCAGCGGGTTATCGGTATCGTTCCCCGTCATCGCGCGCGCGCTCCCGTCCGCGATACCGCGGCCGCCGGGTGTGGCTGGGCGCGGTCGAGGGACCGAGGTATCGCGAGTAACGGTCGTCTATTACTTCTGCTCTGGGATGGATCCGGCAGTTCGGCTAGGATCGGCGTTCGGCGGCTCGCAGCGCGCTGGAAATGAATGACTTTTACCGGACGGAGCGCTCGTCGTCGCTCACTCGCTCACTCGGCGGCGCGCACGTGAGCATGCTGGGGCTCGAGGACTACGGCTCCGGTAGCGATGACGACTCCGGCGCCGAGGACGGCGGCGGGCGCGTGACGCTCGTCCGGCACTCGCCGTCCCCTCCCCCCGAACCCGCGCCCGAGCCGGCGCCGCTGGATCTCACCTCCAGGCTGCCCGCGCCGAGGGTCACCACCGGATCGCTGTTCGCGTCGGTGCCCAAGCCGGGGAAGACGAAGGGCGCCGCCGCCGAGGACAACGGTGGGCGGCGACGCGTGGTGACGCTCAAACCCGCGCCGGCCGCGGCGGCGGCGCTGGGTCCCGACTCGGACGACGACGACGACGATCGCGCGGCGAAGCGGCGCAGGACCGCCCCGACCGGGGGCGCGGGGCTCAGGGCGACGCTGCCAAAGCCCAAGAACGC